>NC_082665.1:63957500-65207500 GCF_025265405.1 Mesoplodon densirostris | reverse complement strand
TTCTCATAACTATTCTGTGTCATTAACATCACCATTGTATAAGTAAGATAAGACAAAGAGAAATAAAATAATTTTCTCACCATCACACAATAAGAAGCTTATAGGGTTGGTATTTGTCTTTGTCTAAGTTTCCTCCTCTAGGCATAGCAGATTTCAGTGTGAAGATTACAAGGATCAAGAATGAGGGACTGGGGCAAATAAAACTGGGAAGGATGAAAAGTCAATTTAAGAGTGTAATATCAAGATGGTCAATACCATGGTGAAGCTGGACCACACAAAGACCTTCTAAAAGGAGAGAGCCAGGCAAGCAATTCTCAAAGTTGTCCACCTGAGAATTGACGGGGGCAACATTTACCTGTTGGCTCCCATCACTCTTCATTGGGTGTTACCTGGGAACTTTTAATACCCACCTTCCATGTGTACACACATACACACACACACACACATGCACACAGTCTTCTGGACTGCACAAGCTTTATGCTATTGAGTTCCAACTGGACTGCTATACTTTAACATTGGAGAAAGCCCAAGTCAAAGAGAAAAAAGTGGAGGAACAAGTCAAATCCACATAGAATTTGTTTATCAAGCTTGAGTTGGAATCAGAGATGAGGTTGAGAGGTGAGGCCAGACACAGGATACATTTAGTGCGTTCACATCTAACACTACTAGGCACTGCTTGCTCTTTACGTTAAAGCCTAAATCATAACTTCTTCTAGCTAGTGGCTAACTGCAGTTTGCAAAAGAATTTACGTTAAATAATGTAATGTTATATATCAGTTGTTCCTAGTAAAGTTGATTAATTTTTAAAAAGACAATATTCAATGGTTAGTGGAACAAGCTACTTGCTACTAGTTCCACACGGCCATACTTGATTTATCTTTCCGTCCTCCACCACTCTTTCTAGATTCCCCTCTCCTCAGTTAACACTTCAGCTAGTCTAGTTGCTTGCCTGGTAGGGTGACCAAGATCTTCATCGCTGGGGGTCTGAGCTTTATTGGACTGTATTTTCTGCAAATGTGCATTCACCAATCACCAGACCTGGGAACAGCTCCCCAAACATGTCCCAATGAATTTCTTCAGTTCTAGATGAATTCCTCCTTGTTCCTTTTACGGAGGAGCAAACTTTGCTCCCTGTGATAATCACGGTCCATTTCTCATAACTATAATAACTCCTTTATTGGTTTCTGGCCCCTGACATCAGGTGGTATTTATAGCATGTGTTTAGTGGAATGCTAATTGTGTCCCCTTGTGGATTTGTTTCCCCTCTGCAAACCAGGACCTTTAATCCATCAGACCCTAGTGTTTTAGGGATGAGAAATGTAAATTTCTCAAGGAGATCATTAAAACCGGTGGTGATAAGTGCCAATCTTCCACCTTTTGGTTTTCCGAACCAAGTATTTATTCTGATACTGGAGGATGAGTCACCACATAATGGTATTGGTTTACTTTATACACTTCCTCCTAGAGGAAAGGGTTATCAAAACTTGCAAGGTACTGATTCTGAGACGGTATTAGCTGAGCATGTAATAGGCTATCCCACTATTCTGTTACTCTGAATACTTCCAGATATGTGGGCAAGACTAATTTGTACCTATTGTTATACCCTGTTAATCACCGGTCCTCCATTAACCCTCTAACTGGCATTATTCCCCTTGTATTAAGGTTAGCTCAGACCTTCTTTCCAGTAGCTCTCAAAGGGTTTGGGGTATACTCCTTTCCCTGAGATGCAGTTACTCTGGTAAATGACCATAAGTACTATGTGGGGGAGGATTAGGTGAGTATTTATTGTATACATGTCTTAATGGCATTCCAAGGTCCTTCGTCAAGGGGACCCAATCTCTCCTTCCATCAATGGGCTCTGGCTTAGATTTAGAAACTTGGTGGGTGCTTTGCTGAGGATTGAGGGGCACATGCACAGATGTAATGTGAGTACACTGTATTGTTTGAGAATGTTCCATGTGCCATAGAGAACAAGATAATTAATGGGATGATGAAACCTATAAGTGATTAACATAGATAGTAAGTCTGCTGGGAGATTTTGATACGTAGGTAAAGCTCATAGGATATGTTAAATATAGATAATTCCCAAAGAAGCAGCCTGTGCGGCATAGGCAAAAATTATGAGACGTTAAATATAGATTGTAAATTAGTCAATAACCCTTAAGACATGCCAAAGATAGAGTAAATAGCCAAGATATGGAACAAATATGAGTACTACTTAGAGATAGAAGGAGCAAGTCATGATTATGCCTATTCTGGATTGACAGCCCCACGTGTGCTGTATGGAAGAAACGCAAATAAAACCCATGGTTGTTCAACACTCTACTTGGAAACTTCCTGCTATGGCCAGGTGTACATGTCCCTACATGTTTCTGATAGAGCAAGTGTGAGTTACTGGCCCAGGACACCTTCGGTCTCTGAACCCCGTTGCTCTAACTTCAATTCTGGATCTTAGAATCCTACCATCAGCAAGAAGGCTGGTGTAGCTGACAGAGAGAGAGGATAGAAGCACGTTATATAACTCAAGACTCAGGTAGTATGGTCCTTTTGTCCACTCATAATCTCTCCTAAAAATGTTAATTTGTCACACTTCACTCCCCTTGCTTCTTGCTATATGTTTTTAAATAATTTAATAAAATCATTTAAATTTGTTCTGTGAACCCTTGTGTTCCATGGCATTTGGGTGAGATAACTTGGTAGTGAATTTAGAGGCTACCATTGCATGAAAGTAATTTTCCACATGGCAGCAGGTCAAGACTACTAGAATCTTACCAGAGAATAGCACTGACAGGATATAGAGAACAGTGGTATTATAGATCAAGATCAAGTGTGCTGGGGGGACATTGGAATTTCAACCCAGCCGCAGTGGAAAGACCTCATTAACATCTGTGTAACAACTCCAGCATCTAGTTGAGATACTAGAAGGAATGATTTAGGAATAAAAATTACACTTATGAGTGAGAACTACCTTTGACCTACCTTAGCAAAACCCAGGAACACTTTAGTGATAGGAAGATAAGCAACAGAATTTTAAGAGTGGGTAAAAGATTTGTTCAGACACTCACAAATTAAGATATACAAATGGCCAATAAGCACGTGAAAGATGTTCAGCCTTCCAGAGCATCTGTTATTAGAGAAATGCAAATTAAAACCACAGTAAAATACTCTGTCACGCTCATTAGAATAGTTAAATCAAGACCTTAAAAATTAAAAAGACCTCACCAAGTTGGTGAGGATGAGGAGCAACTGGAACTCTCATACATTCTTGGTGGGAATGTAAAATATACAACTACTTTGGAAAACAGAGTTTCTTATAAAAGCATATACCTGTTCTTCTATAACCCAGTGATTCCACTCCTAAGAATTTTACCCAAGATAAATGAAAATATAATTCCACATAATGACTTGACAGGAATGTTTTTAGCAGCTTCTTCAAATTAGCACAGAACTAGAAACAGCCCAAATATTCATTAGCAGGTGAATCTATAAACAAATTGGGGTATGTTTGAAAAATGAGATAATAAAAGGCATGAGTTACTGTTACTTGTGATAATATGTTTAAAACTTCAAGATATTATGTTGAGTGAAAAAAAATAAAAGCACATGAGAGTACACACTATATGATTTTGGTCATATGAAGTTCTAGAATAGGGGAAATTGATTCATAGAGATAGATATCAGATCTACAGTTGTCTGAGGTGAAGAGTGAGGATAATTTACTGCAAAGGGTGCAAGGGAACTTTCTGTGGTGATGAAAATATTATTTATGTTGATTAGGGTGGACATAGGTGTCTGCGTTTATCAAAACTCCTGGAACTACATACTTAAAATGTGTGCATTTATTGTATGTAAGTTATACCTCCATCAAGTTGATTAAAATTTCCACAGTAATTCCCATATCTGACTTCAACCTCTGTAGACTATAGGACTCTCAGAGCTTTAAAGGAGCCATTCTAGCAGTGGATTAAAATTGGCTGTAGGTATTCAGGCTAGAATATTAAATTCTGAGTCACGGGAGAGTGCATCTATTCTGAATAACTTCTCTCATCCAGTCTTACATTCTGCCCCTTGATCCAAGGGGATCTCTCATGATTCATTGCACATATTAACCAAAAGCTGCAATTCTTTTAGTGAATAATCTATTACCTTCCAAAACAGAGACGCTGTTTCCTTGCTTGGGTTTTGGTGAGATCTGATTCTAGTCAATGATCTGTGGGAATGAGAAAAAGTGTGCCCGATCTTGAGGAAGGCAAACATAACCTTGAGCGAGTTCTTTGCATGGTCCTTGGGCCAGGGGAGGCCGCTGTCCTCTCTAAAGGGAGGAGGGACTTGATTCTGCTGGTCTAGAGGATTTAGGAAATTTGGGGAGTTAAACCTTCTTAGGCTTGTCCACCCAAATATTCCCTGACACTGGGTGTCAGGGTCATACCCCTCCTCTGTCAGAACTCCTTTGGTATAGGACTCATGTTGAGTCTGCACATCAGTCTCGAAGTTCTCTCACTCTTAAAAACAAAAACAAAAAACTGGAGACTAATCTTCAACACAGGCTACCCTATGGCTGCAGGATTAGAGGTGTTGTTTAAATCCTTCTATGGAGGGCTTTATGGCTTTCATAGCTCATTCTTAGTTGATAGTTACCTTACTAGACCAATCATTTTCTTTTTTTAATGTTTCTGATGCAGCCAACAGAACCCTACCTTCTAATTACCACTGCCACCTAATTCTGTCCAATAGCCCATATTACCCCAGACTTAACCTACACTTAGCATTCCAACACACCACAAGTGAAAGTTTTTCTAATTTTGATGTTACAGCATGCCTGGTGTTATTACCAGCCCACTGGTCACCAGCAATGGTGAGTGACTCAGGTCCAGAATTTCTAGGGCTACTTCTAGTACCAATTGTCTTAGCCTGGGCTCTACCCAAAGACTTATGAACAGGTAGTTTATTTGGGAGTTGATTTCAGGAAATAGAAGCAAGTAACTGCACAGAGTTTCATAGGGAAAGACAAAAAGCCAATATAAGGGAGCATTATTGAGCATTGTTTAGTCATGAAAAACTAGAGTTCAGTCCTGCTGGGATCTTCTGAAGTCATATGCAATGCCTCACTGAATTGCGAATCTAAGGGCTGACAGTGAAGAGTATTCATCCATCCCATCGGCTCCCATCCCAGATTGATTGAGTGTTACCCCAGAAGTAGTACCTCCACATTACACAGCTGTACATGAGTTGTGCCGGAAAAGTTCCCACTGTAGACCCACGCTTTGGCACTGGAGAAGTCAGGGGGCAGTAAGCAAGGATGCATAGCATGTCATGGAGGTGAAATGCTATAAGTGCCAACTGAGTTAAAGTCTACCTGGAAAAATGTCTTGCAGCTGTGGCTGGGATCAGCAGTGAGGCCATAAAGATACACAGTGGGTCCAAGAAGTATGGGATAGAGGATTCAAACCTAGGCTCGTTTGACTCAATAGCTCAGACATTATCATATATATCATCTCCTGTGAACCAAGACAAAAATTTGATCCCCCCATAATTCTTGTGTCCCCAAAGCTCTTCTTTAGTTTGGGTGAACTTGAAACCATATTTATAACAATAATTAAATATGTAATAGAGTTTTACGAGGTTTTACAGACAGAAATTCAGGATATTTTCCACAAATCTTTCTGTAAGCTGCTGTGTGGCGAAACTCAATATAAAACAACTTTTAAAATAACTGATAATTAGTACACAGTAAGGGTCATACAAAGGTACTGACACAAAACCCATGCTTTCTAAGGCTTTTATGAGAACATATTTTTTTTCAAAACCTTTCAGAGCCAGAGTTAACTAGTAAGCATTAATCTCTTAGGTTTTTGAGACATGGCCTATGGACCTGAAGAATAATGTGGCAGAACTAATATTTGTGTTTTGGCAAGACTTTATTTATTTTTTAGAAATGCTGAAAGTGAATCACCCCTTTCAAGCTCAGGGGGATGTAATTAATCAGTTCAGAGAAGATGGAAAAACCTCTCCCAACATTAGAATCAAATAATTTTGATATAAAGAAACAAGCTCTTACATAACTGGAAAAGTCTAAGACTCGACTCAGAACAAGGTCTCCAGACTCTCAGTCCAACTTTCCTCCTGTGCTGTCAAGGATTTAGCATCAGAAGAAGTGAATTTAAGTCCTGACGCTGCCTCTTACTCAACACGAAACTTAAGCATCCACTTGTCTTTTTTGGCTTCAAGATCTTCACTTGTAATATGGGGATATTTAAGACAGCAATTTATGTCTCATGAGATTGCTGTAAGGGTTAAAATAGCTAATGTGTATAAAGCTCTGTGCAAATGTTTGTTATTGTGGTTGTAGTGGTTACCAGATCAGCCCTAGATTAACTGTTGGTTTGACTTCTGGAGCTTCTTGCCTTCCTGTTCATTGTTTTCTCCTCCCCTAGCTATTTTCTTGTCCAGCTGACTTCCAGTTTATCAGGGTTATGCCGTCCCCTCCTGCACACCCATTATTATTTGCTCTTCTGCACAGCTGTTTTTTATAAGAGGAGCTGATGAACAAATTCACGCTAAGAGGCAAATAAATGATTCTGATTTTTCAATGTTAATCTCCTTCCTCCAAGAAGTATTTAGCCACAAAGAACTGAAGGTCAGAACTGAAAGGACCATACAAACATCAGATAATTCCCCTCTTTTTATAAATGGGAAAAAGATCTAAGCGTAGAGTTGAAGAGACTTGCCTAAGGACACAGAACTAGTTGGTAAAAAAGCCTTTTCTCAAACTAATTCTCCTGATTTGCTCTCCGCTGGGATTTTGCTTGAAGTAAAGGAACATTTTGGGAGACTGGTCTGGGGTGAATGCTTATAAAGTTGCCTTTCTCCAAAAAGCCAAGTCACTGGCACACTGAACAAAAAGAAGACCTTGAAACACACCAAACCCATAAGAATTTTCTCCAAATCTTTTAAGGCAGGGCTTCTCAACCTCAGCTTTATTGCCATTTTAGACTGGATAGTGCTTTGTTGAGGAAAGCTGTCCTATGCATTGTAGGATGTCTAGCAGCTTCCCTGGCCTCTACCCAATAGAAAGTAATAGGACTTTCTTCAGTTTTGACAACCAAAAATGTCTCCAAAGATTGTCAGATTCCCTTGAGGACTCACTGATCTGGGTCAGTCTACCAGGCAAGCTATTTAAATTAGCCGAAATGGTAGCCAAACTTCAGAGAAATCCAGAAGGGGCAGCAGAAGAGGGAGATGATTATAGCTATGGCTTCAGGACCAACTATAGCACCAGGGCTGTAATTTGACCTGCTAATTTTCCTTTTTTAATAGTTCCAGAAATTGTCACCAACCAGAATCCTGAAGAAGCTCCGACTGTATAGGGTGAAACTACCACAATAAACAAGTGAATCTGAATGGCACAAGGGGTGGACCACAGTGGATAGGTAGATGCCCCATCCAGATCCCCTTTATTGGCTGGTGTACCCATCCTTCACCTCCTGTGGTTGGTAACTATTTACAGTTGCCAGAGGATTGCTCTTAGCTCAATGTAAGCCACCTTGCCCAGTGGACTACACTGCCATCCCATTCTTTGGGACAGACATTGGCCAATAACTAAGTGACACAAGTACAAAAAGTCAGCCACCCTTAACTCAAGGTGAGACTGTATGGTTTAATTTCTGTGCCAGAACTTCTCTGTGGGATCCAGTTGAAGTAAGTCTCAACTGAGACTACTGTCTTTCATAGCTTTTCCTATTCTACCTTAGTTCTTTCACTTCTCTTTTCTTGAGAGCATCCTCCAAAAATTCAGCTGTATGTATATGAGTATATATTAACATATAAATAAGTATTTTTCTGATTTTGGGCTTTTCTTTTGTAAGTTTGATAATTTGTATTTATAAGGATTTTGTCCATTTCACATTTTAACATATTTTGTTATAAAATTACTCAAATTTCCTCTTTCTAGTATCTGAAGCATGTATTTGTGGTCACCCTCTTTCATTCTTTATATTAGCCATTTGTGTACTTTTTTGTCTTGCTAGGGTTATATAAATTTTAAGTCATTTTGAAGAATAAACATGGGACTTTGTTGCTTTTTGATTTCTGCTTAACGCATTTCAGTTCTTATCTTCATTATTTCCTTTTTTCAATTTTAATTAGAGATTTTTTGATATTTTCTTTAACTTCTTGAAATGGATACTTAGTTCATTGATTTTCAGTTTTTCTTATTTTCTAATATATGATTTTCTTAGGCTAGTGGTTTATTTAAAAGTAATTTTTAAAACTGAATATTTAGGAACTTCTCAGCTATATTTATGTTCTTTATATCTGATTAATTCCATTGTGATCAGCTAATACAGTTTGTATGACTTCAGTCCTTTGACATTTATTGTTTTTTTATTTTTTTATTTTTTTGAGATTTGTTGAGTGATGGCCTAGTGTATTGCCTGATTTTGTTAAATGTTTTAGGTGCACTTCAAAATAATGTATCTTCTATAGTTGATCAGTGTATTAGGTCAAATTAGATTCAGTGGTTTAAATTAACTCAAATTTACTATGTTATCAGATCTTTATCTTTACTGATATTTTGTCTGCTTATTCTATCAGTTATCTATAGTGATTTGTGGATTTGTGTATTTCTCTTTTTAGTTCTATGAGTTTTGGCATTATATATGTTCAGACTTTGTTATTAGATGCATACACATTTATAATTGTTAAATGTTCCCAGTAAATTTACTCTTTTACCTTTAAGAAATATGGTGCTTGGGCTTCCCTGGTGGCGCACTGGTTGAGAGTCCGCCTGCCAATGCAGGGGACATGGGTTCGTGCCCTGGTCCGGGAAGATCCCACATGCCACGGAGCGGCTGGACCCGTGAGCCATGGCCACTGAGCCTGCGCATCCAGAGCCTGTGCTCTGCAACGAGAGGCCACAACAGTGAGAGGCCCGCATACCACAAAAAAAAAAAAAAAGAAAGAAATATGGCACGTTTTTGTCCATTATTGCTTTCAATTCTACTGTGTAGAGCATTTTTAAAGTTATGACAGTTTTATCTTGATTCATGTGTGAATGTTATGCAATTAAACACATTTAAAGGGGTGGGGTGGAAAAGGGAAATGCTGTTTTTTACAGAAGAATGCCAACTACTAAATGCAATGAAAATAATAGGAATAGAAAAATCACCATTTTGTAAACAACGGAGTAAAGCAAGAATCATCAATGGATGCTAAAATTGTCAACTGCAATGTTGTTGGGAAACAAGATACTTACAGAGTTTCCAGCTATTACCATCACATTATTTATTAATTGTGAATTTGGGATCATTACTATTACAATGGAGAAATCTAGTGGCTACCACCTTAACCAAATAATCAAACTTATCATTAATAATGGGCTAGCCTGATAATCATGTGCCTATTAATGTGATGTACTAGATGGCGACACAGTATTACATATGTAGCATTTCTTTAAAAGTTTTAAACTAAATGTAATCATGAGGAAATCAAGCCAAATCAAAATTTGAGACATTCTCCAAAAAAGCTGGGGAATTTTTCTAGATTAAAAGATGGTACTTGCCAACTTATTGAAATTCTTGATGGAATCTGTAAACTGTAAATTTACCTTCAAGCAAAGATTTTTCTGTATCCCATACTTTTTAATATGGGGAAAGAGGTTGCATGTACACAAATGTAGCTAGCTAAATGGTAAAAAGTTAACTTAGGTGAAGGGTTCATTATACTATTCTTTCAACTTTGGTGGACATTTAACATTTTTTTTAAAAAGTAAGAATTAATGGGAAAAAAGAATTTGATTTTAGAAGCTAGAAATATCCCAAATAATTTGTTGACAATAGAATGAATAAATGAATTGTGGTCTGTCATTTAATGATATACCTTACAGTAATAAACATAAATTATAGAAATAAGCATTAACATAAATGAACCACAGAAACATGAAAAATGTCATATAATAATATGTACATCATGAGTCTACTATTATAAAATTCAAAACCAAGTGAGCTGTATACCATATTTTTACACGGTAAAACTAAGAAAGAAAATCAGGGTAATGCTGAGCAGAGGGAATGTAATGCAATCCTGCAGGAATATATAGAAAACATCTAAGGAACAGGTAGTGTTGTATTTCTTAAACTGGTGGTGAGTACATAGGTAGGTGTTCATGCAATTTTTATTCTAAACTATCTGCTGTATATACTTTTTTATAGGTAAGATATAGTTCATAATAATCAATAAAAATTCAGGAATTTCATAAAATTTTGGAGAATGTAACAATTTAAACTGAATATGTGACTTATGAGGTTTTATTATCAAGAGCCATTTTTTTTTTTAAAGAAGCATGCTCATGTTCTTCTTTTTTCCTGACCCCTAAGTGTAAGGACCGTTGTTTAGATGGAGTCTGGCTGGGACAGAGAGTAGGAGAATGGAGGAAGGTTAAGGAGTCACTTTTCTTTCCCTTAAACTCTTCATGGCGATATCCACTTGGATAAACATCCTTTGGAAATGGCTATTTCTCCTGCTTATGCATTTGCAGTCATTTCTTCCCTGTCCTACCAAATCCGGTACTGATTTACTTAGTCAGCTTTTCTGTGCTTTGTATGTGACCCTGAGGGAGAAATGGGACTTGATTCACATCACAACTGTCCTTGAGTTTTACTTTAAAATGTCACTAGAGGGCTTCCCTGGTGGCGCAGTGGTTGAGAGTCCACCTGCCTATGCAAGGGACACGGGTTCGTGCCCTGGTCCGGGAAGATCCCACATGCTGCAGAGCGGCTAGGCCCATGAGCCATGGCCGCTGGGCCTGCGCATCTGGAGCCTGTGCTCCGCAATGGGAGAGGCCACAACAGTGAGAAGCCCGTGTACCGCAAAAAAAAAAAAAAAAAAAAAAAAGTCACTGGAGCTCCTTTTACTTATTATTAACTTTTTCCCCAAGTAAATTATTTACTATAGAAAAGATGAGTTAATCTAAGCACTTTCCTAAATTCTGCATAAAGGAAATATGACAGAAAATTTCTTATTTGGTAATATGTATTTAAACCAGAAAATTAAAAATAAGGCAGTATTTATAAAGTTAAGTCATTTTTTATTAATGCATGCAGGTTTTATATGCAATTTAAAAGTTTCAGGGGTAGATTAACCTGTGGGATTTGTTTGAATCTTTAGTTTAATGTATTCTCTATCATTAAAGGAAGTTTATCTGTGGTATTTGAAGGTAGACTTCAGTTTGCTTTCAAATTTCTTTCACGAACAGTGAAAATGGAAGAATAATGAACTGCTAGGCAGTTTAAATGCTACCTGATTCTATCATATCTAAATTTCAGAGTACTGTAGGAAGAGGGATGTTGATTCTTCGGAACACAAGTTCCTACCCTGCACAGCAATTCTCAGCTCCAGAATTGGCACTGCAGTTTCTAGGAAAGGATTTTCTGACATTTATTATTCCTGCATTCAGATATTCTTGGTGATGGTTTCACCATATCTGCAATGGTAAGGCCTCCTTCAGTTTAATCAAAAATAGCTTATCTTGCACTTTTGAAATCATAGCAAATGTGAAGGAATAATCATTAAGCCTTTTATTTTTATGAAGTCTTTAGAGATTTGTGGGGAAAGGCAACATGCAGTACTTTGTAAATGTCAGATCTCTTTACAGAAATGCGAAGGAGGTATTGCAGGCTGTCATCTGTTCTTCAGGCTGCCTACTGACCCTCATTGGGAGCTACCAATTCCCAAAGATTCTGTGGCCGCTAAAATAAATAGCTCTCTCAGGCACAAAGCAAAATGTTAGACAACATACAGCAGAACAGAATCTACTTTAATTATACCATGCAATGTGTTTCATAAAGAAGGAGGGATCTGAAGGGTTAGACATTGAAGGGCAGGTCCAGCTGGCAGGCAGTGAAGGAGAATGTTTCAAAATGACTGTGGCAAATAACCTAAAAAGTGTAGAAAGAAATAACGGGTAAGTTTCAGGCACGTGAAGCAAGAAAAAGGATGCAGTTTTGGAGTGTGGAAGAACAAATGTATGTGAATATTAAAAATAAAATTTGGGGGCTTCCCTGGTGGCGCAGTGGTTGAGAGTCCGCCTGCCGATGCAGGGGACACGGGTTCGTGCCCTGGTCCGGGAAGATCTCACATGCCGCGGAGCGGCTGGGCCCGTGAGCCGTGGCCGCTGAGCCTGCACGTCCAGAGCCTGTGCTCCGCAACGGGAGAGGCCACAAGAGTGAGAGGCCCGCGTACTGCAAAAAAAAAATAAAATAAATAAAAATAAAATTTTGATTGTGCTGCTTTCAGGTACATTTGAGTAGCTTAGAGGATGGATCTCAAAATAGAGTGATATGGCACTTGTGGCTGTCTCCATCAGCAACTGCCTTATCTTTTGGATTGTCTCATGGGGATGCAGAACATAGTCCTAGGCAAAAAACTACCCACTATGTTTCCTCAGAATTATTATTAATAATAGGTTATTTCACTAACAAAAGGTCCTGCTTTGTATGAAAATATATGTGGTCACTTGGGATGTAGATCAAACTATTCATTTATGGTGTAGTGAACAATGTAGTTTTAGTCTCACAAAGCCCAGGAAGTAGCTCTGAGGCTTACTGGATAAATTGACATTAGGTAAGTTATCTAAGTACAGTGAGCTCCAGTTTTACCGTTTCTAATTATTACACTCATCAGAAATTTTAACTTGTGGAACCAGATTATAATCAGCAGCACAGAAGTGTACATTATGCTAGCTTTGTAGGTCATCGTGTCTTTTTATTAGTCGTATTTCTTGGGTTTTGTACTAGGTAATTGAATTATTACATTTAAAAATTTTAAATGTCATATTAACCTCAAACCTTCTCCCTTGATTTAGAAACTTTTCTTGATTTGATCAATTTATTATGAACACTTTTTTCAAATCTAGTAACTCCAAAGCAGCTCTTCTTACTTAGTCCTTCTTCCTGCACTCAAAGCCCAATGGTTACTCTATTCTTTTTCATGAACTGTATCCATCAGCTTTATTCTCTTTTGCGTTCTTAGATTTGTAAGCCTTCAAATCTCAGAAGTAGTTCAGATTAGTCTCCAGTCCAATGTATAAGATTCCTCAAAATGATCTCTTCTAACTGATTCTCTAATGTCTGCCTGAACATGGAAGTCTTAGTCCTTTCCATTCTTAAATAGGTCTAACTTCTAGAATCATCAGTCTTATAATGAACCAAAGGAGATGGTATGATGTGCTTGGGTCATTACTTTTCTGAGAGTCAGGAGATACTGATCTGTCATTTTTAAATGTGTGACCTTGAAAAAGGTACTGAGCAGCTATGTGTAAGCCTTACTGAAAGTTCATTTTATTTTAATTTTTTAACAGTATTTTTCAAATTTCAAACCTGTTTATTTATCTTGTAGTGCAGTGATTTTCGAAGTGTGGCTCCTAGACCAGTAATAGGGTCAACATCACCCGGGAACTAGTTAGAAAACTTGATAATCTACCTCCCATAGCTACTGAAACAGAAATTTGGGGATGGGATCCAGCAATCTATGTTTTAGAAAGTCTTCCAGGTGATTTTAGTGTGCACTAGAGTTTGAGAACCCCTGCCTTAGTTGTTTGTAAAATGAATTCAGAGGATTAAGACTTCCATTTAAAAATATACTATAGAATAATAAAAAGATTGCAAAAAAAAGAAACCTGAACTACTATGAAATTAAGAAACATGGTCTAAATAATCCTTGGATGAAAAAGGAAACACAAAACAGAAAATTCAGAAACTTTAAAATGAAAAAAAGATTATGTAAGTATTATATTTCATGTTTTTGGATGTTATTGTAAGTGGTCATTTTATATTTAATTCTCTGATTATTTGTGGCTGGTAGGTAGAAAACATCTGTAAAATGACTTTATTTTCTGCAATTTTGCCTAACTTAATTATTAGTATTAATAGCTATTTTTAAAATTCCTTACAGTTTCTACATACATGATTATGTCATCTGTGAATAAAGACAGTTTTACTTCTTTCTTCCCCTACTTTATGCCTTGCCTTTTTGTTTTCTTGCCTTATTTTACTGACAAGGAACTTCAGTGGTGAAAATGAGCACCAAAATAAATTAATGATTGTGAAAGTTCTATAATATTAGAATGTTGACATTGTTTATTATTCCCTGTGTATGTCAGCAGAATTGGATAGCAGTCAGTAAATATAGGAAAGCTTCTCATAGCATAGCAGGTATGTGTTCCTGAAGAGAGCATAATTCATAGTTATGATTTTTGAAGGTTCTAATTTGGCCTAAGTCACTTCCTAGTTTCATAGTTTTTAGGACTTACTTAAACTTTTTTTAATGTTTATTTATTTATTCATTTATTTATTTGGCTGCACCAGGTCTTAGTTACAGCACGTGGGATCTTCGTTGCCACATGAAGGATCTTCATTGCGGCATGCAGGATCATTTTAGTTGTAGCATGCAGTTTCTTAGTTGTGGCATGTGGGATCTAGGGATCGAACCCTGACTAGGGATCAAACCCCGGGCCCCCTGCATTGGGAGCACAGGGTCTTAACCTCTGGACCACCAGAGAAGTCCCAGGACTTATTTAAGATTTTAAAGATGCAGTTACATGGAGAAAATTATGTTTGCCTTATAACATGTTCTAACTATGAGTCTTTCAGATTCAAGTTACAGAAATCCAACTTAGCTAGTTTAAGTTACAAGCATAAAAAATGAAATCTATTTACTGCTGAAAAAATTTGCAGTACGTCTGCCTTTAGGCCAGTTGGTGTTTCCAGACCTCACTCTCTCCCCACTCCTCAGATTTGCGCAGCAGGCTCTCTGCATGTAGTAGTGAGTAAGACTCCCAGGGGCTCCAGGCTAACATGTGCCTTAAAGAGAGGGCGCTTCTTTCCTGATAATTCTAGTAAAATCCTGAGATATGATGCATGTGGCCAGGAAACGTCATGCTCTGATTGCCCATGTCTGGGTTGCCTGTGCTTTCTTGGAACCAGAGGGGAAATTCAGTGCCATGTGAACTACAGGTCTAAGAGAGGGAAAGGGGTAGTTCACCAAGAGAGGATGCAGTTTTTATTATCAAAAGGAAGGAGAAAGGATTCTGGGAAAGCGAATAAACAGAAAGCAACAAAAATAGATCACTACTAAACATATTTGTTCTTTTGAAACAGGGTATCACGAACTACCACCACAACGTACCACCTCTGATTCTTAGAATCTGTAGAAGGATTATATATATATATATATATATATATATTTGTGGTACGCGGGCCTCTCACTGTTGTGGCCTCTCCCGTTGCAGAGCACAGGCTCTGGACGCGCAGGCTCAGCGGCCATGGCTCACGGGCCCAGCCACTCTGCAGCATGTGGGATCTTCCCAGACCAGGGCACGAACCCGTGTCCCCTGCATAGGCAGGTGGACTCTCAACCACTGCACCACCAGGGAAGCCCTTTAATATATATATTTTTAATTTATCTTATTTATTTATTTTTGGCTGCATTGGGTCTTCGTTGCTGCACGTGGGCTTTCTCTAGTTGCGGCAAGCGGGGGCTACTCTTCGTTGCGGTGCACGGGCTTCCCATTGCGGTGGTTTCTCATGTTGCAGAGCACAGGCTCTAGGCGTGTGGGCTTCAGTAGTTGTGGCTTGCAGGCTCTAGAGCACAGGCTCAGTAGGTGTGGTGCATGGGCTTAGTTGCTCCACAGCATGTAGGATCTTCCTGGACCAGGGCTCCAACCCATGTCCCCTGCAGTGGCAGGCGGATTCTTAACCATTGCACCACCAGGAAAGCCTCTGTAGAGGAGTTATAATACTTATTTTATAAAATCTATGTCTCTCTCCTATTTGCTATGGAATGTGACAAAATGTAGGTTCTTCACAAGGATTACATTTAACTTTTTGGAGAAGAATCTTAAGACTCTAAGGTTTCTTGTCTTTATCTTTCACATCTGCATCCTATTCTAATGATCTCCCATCATTTGACATCATTTCCCTCTTGCTTCCCCTCTACCTCTACAGAATGATTTTTCCATCTTTCTGTAGCTTCATCTATGACGGCTTGCTACAATAAACAGTAATGGCGTCAAGCTCCTTTCTGAGCCATTGCTGCCATGGAGGTGGCAAATGGTGTTAATGATTTTATGTTGTAGCAGAAATTTTAGGTCGAAGACTCCAAGCAGAAGGGACTTTTTCTCCAAAGTGGGTCCAAAGCATACATCTTATCACCACAGAACACACACACCAAAAAACCAACCATGACAAAAGAAAACACAGGTATAAATTTTTTCAGTGTACATGGGAAAAGGCAGCATCTCCCTCATATCTTGTCTTTTGCAGAGCATATTGAAGTGGAACAAAGATTTCTGTAAAAATAATTTAGTAAATTATTTAGCCCTCAAATTTTATATTTTAGGTATTAAAGAGATAACTGGTAATTGGAGCTCAGAATTGAGGAATGGATCATTTCAGCTTGTCATGCTGGAGAGCATTCTGACTGGAGCATACTGTTCCTTTAGCTGTACTATTTAAAGGTCATTCCCAGTTTTCTAACATACAGAGTGCAGAAACAACTATCAGAGAGCATTATACACTCCTATTTTTTGTGTATGTAGGAAACTTCAGAGTTCTCACTTCAGATTATGGGTTCAGACATTTTCAGTAAATCTCTTGTTTCCCTAAAACCCTGATTTTAAAAAAGAAACCAATTTTATTGTTTTTGTATGTAAATATCTGGACAATACTTGATACTCAGAGAAGAGAGTCTAGTGTCTAGGTAGGCAAAGCCAGAAAAACAGCATTACTTTCAGCATTCCTTCATTGATTATTTCTTCTGAGTTACTTCTGAATGATTCAGTCTCTTAAAGAACTCAGAGTCTAGGGAGGTATTTCTTTATAGCATAAATAGTGGGTACAGTAGGATATACACCAGTGCTTTGTTATTCCCAAATTTCTTTCTTTTTCAAGTAAGCCAAATGAAACATAATGAAAAATAAATAAGTAGAAATAAGGTAAAAAATAACTCATGTTCAGAAATGGTGGGTCAATGCAAATCTGGATCCCTTAACTAGATAGATGACCTCATAACTAGGAGTAGTTGTACATGAGCCATGAATTTTAACCTTGCAGATACGTCTTTACTCCGAATTCCATGCAAGGCAAATTGAGTTATCTCTGTCACGATGAGGAGAATCCCTATTTCTATGTCAGGGTTTAAAGAAGAAAAAGGAAGCAAACCTTTCTCCTTTTGCTGCTAGTTCACTATGACACTGGCTGAGAAATAGTTTGAAGAAGAGTTGGTTAATTTTCATTGGAATTAACATGAGCAATCTTTCTTAAGGGTCTCTGATTTTATGATCTCTTTTATAGTTATCTAGTCTTTTAGGGTACCATATGCTCTCTTCCCTTTCACATTCTAAGGGCTTAACTTTCTCATAAATATGAACAAGAGCTTCAGGGACTTAAGTGCTCTCACCATGAGGATATACAGAATTATGGACTGTGAAATCATCTTTCTTTCTCAAGATAGCTTTAGGTAATTGATGGAACAAATTTTTTCTCTTACCCCTTACTTTATAACTTATTTCATTTTCCTAGTCATTTCTATAAGCCATTTAAAATTATATTTTTTTAAATAAAGAAGATAAAAATATCTAAAGTCACTTCATAATCTTGAGTCTAACTTTTCCCCAGTATGTTAAATTGAGATGCATGAGTATCTGACTTACTAAAAGTTGGTATAAATTCATTATAAACCATTTGTGTATAACTTAGAATGTCTTTTCTTTTTTTTTTTAAGATGTTGGGGGTAGGAGTTTATTAATTAATTTATTTATTTTTGCTGTGTTGTGTCTTCGTTTCTGTGTGAGGGCTTTCTCTAGTTGTGGAAAGTGGGGGCCACTCTTCATCGCGGTGTGTGGGCCTCTCACTATCGCGGCCTCTCTTGTTGCAGAGCCCAGGGCTCCAGACGCGCAGGCTCAGTAGTTGTGGCTCACAGGCCTAGCTGCTCCGCGGCATGTGGGATCCTCCCAGACCAGGGCTCGAACCCATGTCCCCTGCATTAGCAGGCAGATTCTCAACCACTGCGCCACCAGGGAAGCCCAGAATGTCTTTTTTTTTTTTTTTTTTTTTTGCGGTACGCGGGCCTCTCACTGTTGTGGCCTCCCCCGTTGCGGAGCACAGGCTCTGGACGTGCAGGCTCCGGACGCGCAGGCTCAGCGGCCATGGCTCACGGGCCCAGCCGCTCCGCGGCACATGGGATCCTCCCAGACCGGGGCACGAACCCGTATCCCCTGCATCGGCAGGCGGACTCTCAACCACTTGCGCCACCAGGGAGGCCCTGTCTTTTCTTTATGTTATAGTGGTGCTTAAGTTCTAAAACTGGTATATAAAATCATCTTTAACCTTTGATTTATCTGAAATGTAACTATAAAATTGAACTGTATATGTAAAAACATTTTCTGAGAACAAAAAATATTCCCTGACTTCTATTTCGAGATGGCAGGAACGCTTCTCATCCACAATGCAGTGGAAATGGCTCACTGCCTTTTCCTAATCAGCTGTTTGGTGGGTGGTATAATCAGAGGATTCCACCCAGAAGAAATTAAAGGTTAAGTTTATGACTGTAGTAAATGTACAAACAGAATGAAAATCAACAACTTTCCTTGGGAAACTCTGCCAGGTGCTTCCCAAATACAGATTCACCTGAGTCTCGCTCTTGTTTTAAAATTCTTAGTCTGTGAAGAGGGGTGTGGGGTGTGGGGAAGTACTAGGAACTTTGTGCTTAGTCCAATGGTAGTAGTTATGATACCATATTTAACTGCTTGATTATTTATCTCTCCCTCCTAGTGTACTAAGCATTTTAGGTCAAGATTATGTTCAGTTCATGATGGTATCCACAGTTCCATGAACAATAACTAGCACATAGAAAGCCAAATTAAATATTGGTTAATCAGTGAGCTGGGATTGGAGAGCAACCTAAGTAGGACGGTGAGCATGAAAGTTGGAGAATTTCAATAAGAGAGGCTCAAAAAGCTCAGGAACTGCAAAGGTCCGTGGTGGCTTATAGGGAATTAATTTGTCCTTAGCTATCTGCCTGGTTGCCCCCTCTCTCTTCTGTGACCACCCCTACTTAGCTTTCTAACTTGGCCTAGTTTCCTTTCCAGCAGAATAGAGTGCCACATTTCTGTGCCTAAAGCAATCACAGAGACGTTCTGAGATTTTTGAAGTGACTTTTCTAATAGTAACAATGAGGAAATATATACGAGTACTAGAGCCTCCTGGTATAAGTTTATTCTTTAGAACTTATACTTAGATTATAAACAGCAAGACTGTTCTGCACATCCATGCTGACTCTTTCCATCCACAAAAGACTGATGGAGGACTCATTTGTATTTGGTAGGGAACTCTAGAGTAGCCTTTCTGAGCATTTCATTGTAGGAACTGGACTAGGGCTGGTAACTCAAAAGTGAAAGTAGGGAGATGAGGAGTGAAGTTGGGACCCAGATAATAAATAGAATTGTGTTCCCTAATTCAAGTAGCTGTGTGTGTGTGTATGTGTGCTTGTGCATGTGTAGGCAAGGACGGCAAAAAAATGAAAGAAATGATCACATTATTAGACCCTCTTACTTCTCACCCACCCTGTTTCAGCTCTGCTACCAGAGATCCCACCTGAGAGTTACCTTTGTGTGAGCAGATATTGCTTGGTCTGAGTAAAAGGAGAAAAAGAGGAGACAGAATAGAGCCCCAACTGGCAGCGAGGAGGCGAGAGGATTACCTATGATTTCCAGGGGACCGAGCATGTGTAAAGCACACAAATGCAACCCACACATGAGAGTTAAACATTTAAGCATAGCTTCCTCTCATGTATACTTGATTATGGGAGTTTGTATCAAAACCTTTGTGGAGGCATCACTGAGAAGCTGCTCCTCTGTTATTCCCAGAATTTCCTTCACATATTCACTCTCTTCCAAACTTACCACCACATGATGGCCTTGGGTTACACTTTTCCTTGTTAGAATGATGCTCCATTTATATAGCTGTCTGGGAAGGCGTGAATGAGAGGCAATGTATTTTGCCTTTACTGCCTTATCTTATTGTTTCTTCATATCATTTAACAACCCTGTATCAATAGGTCAGTATTTCCTAAAAACTTGGGAGTAATTAAAGAGTTACAATAGTGAGTTTACATGATCACATCACAAAAACTTAACATTGGGTATTTGACGTGCCTGTTTATAAAAACTTACATCACTGAAAGGCTGTAATTGGCCCAGCTTGGGTCAGCTCTGTCCACCGGATCATTCAGATATGGCCAACAAAGCACAGCACTTTGCTTCAGCCATCCTGTTCCCCAACTCTTTTCCTTGGTCACTCAGCCATGTAGAGGGTGTTGGACTCATTTTGAACTTGGTAGCTTCCCCTTGGTTGCTCTATCACTACATCTTAGGACAGTCCCTGGCACATAGAAGGTGTCCAGTATTTCCTAATAGCATGAATGAACTTGGTAGCTTCCTCTGGAACTAAATGTTTATAACAGTCTGAAAGAAGAGGGGTTCTGTTTTCAAAAGAAAAGGGAGGTATTGGGTAGACAGTACCCATACTGAGAAAAGAAAGAAACAAACAAAAAACCCAAAACGAAAAATTTCCACCACCAAGCCACTGGGATTTCCCTCTGACTACCCATCTCTCCAGGCTCCAGACTCTAGCCTTCCAGCACATTATTCAACCTTTTTTTGTTCCTCTTTACCTTTCTCCTTTTTCCTGTTATACCCTCAAATTCCTATTACCTTATTAGGTTAATTATCTCTTTCTCTCTTGCTAGACAATACTCTTAACATTTTACTCCTTTCATTTAATACAGATGAACAAGGCAGTTTCTTAAATTTAAACCAGAGAAACTCTTGTACCAGTTGTTCAAATAACTGAATGATTTTCTCATTAATATGTTTTATCAGGCCTTACTGAACTCTAACTTAGTGCCAGCCTGGACTCTTACCCAGAGATAAAGGCAACATTAAGACTGATTTATATGTTATAATCTAAGAAGGAGACCAAAATAAAAACAGATAATTTATTGGTATGTGATACACCGGTGGTAGAAATACTCACTGGGCATTATGTGTACACTGAGGAACTTGGCAATAAGCATCTGGTTGGCTTCTGGAGAAGATGACAACTGAGTTAAGTCTAAAAGGGAATTAAGACTAATCCAGAGGAAGGAGATGGATGGTTTTGATAGAGATAGGAAAAATTATTGCAAATAGGGCCAATGAGTGAAGGGGAGAAATAGCATGGTCCGTATGAGTACAACGGTTTATCATCACTGAAATATAATTTGAGAGGAAAGGACTCATGGGATAAGAAAGCATAGTGAAAGGCAGAGATAAGCTCGTGAAGTGCCTTCTATGTCACATTGAGTAGCTTGACCTTTATACTGTAGATTTTTTAAGGAGGGGGCTAAATATATTACTTGGGTGACAGAGTTGGATATGGACCTAAAGAAAAAAGGAATAGCAGTCAAGAGAGGTATTCATTACTTAAGTTAGGGAAGTGATAGCAAAGATGGAGCTGGTAGGAGTTGGATTGGTTAATTAGCAGATAAAATCTGTACAATTTAATGGCTGAGTTTGTTGAGCCAAGGGAGGGGTTATCTAAAGAGAGCTGCCTATGGTAGTGACTGACTGGATATTATAAAGATGGAGGAGATAACTTCCTTTCAGATCCTTGGAAGAAATTTCATTGTTATCACCCATTAAGATGCAAATCCATTTTTTTTTTTTTGTTTTGGAGAAAAGTTAGCAACTGTCTTTTTCAAAATATGTTTTCAGTGGTTGGTTTGGAATCTGCCCAGGGCAAAATTGTGTACTTGATATATTGGCCAGTATTTAACGTGGAATACATCAATATTTCCAATCACAATAAATATACTATAAAGACAAGTTCAATGCTTATCTTAATTGGCTAACAGATAATCAGGCTCATGGTGCTGTTTAATCCATTAGCATTAATAAGGTAGAAGTAGGTTTTATCAATACTGACACTTGTTCAGATCCCTAGGTTCGGGACAATAAGAATTTACAACCACAGCCAGTGCTTCTCCATTAACAGTCGTGTGTTAACCTGAATTGTTTCAAACTCTAAAATTCTGTCGTATCACACTGTAAAATTTACTGCCAATATTTCACTAGGTTGGTAGTGTGGTCTGTGCACAGTAGCATCCGTGTTCCCCGTGAGCTTGTTTAAAATGCAGAATCTTAGGCCCCACTCCAGGCCTACTGAATCAGGACCTGCATTTTAGCATAATTCCCAGATGATTCATTTATGCATTAAAATTTGAGAAGCACTTTACCAGGATGTTGGTTTGTCTGAACATAAAAATTACATGGAGGACTTCGAGCAGAGGATCTTGAATCAGAATAACTCTCCTTACCCTGAGAAAACCATAATTCAAAAAGAGTCATGTACCAAAATGTTCATTGCAGCTCTATTTACAATAGCCCAGAGATGGAAACAACCTAAGTGTCCATCATCAGATGAATGGATAAAGAAGATGTGGCACATATATACAATGGAATATTACTCAGCCATAAAAAGAAATGAAATTGAGCTATATGTAATGAGGTGGATAGACCTAGAATCTGTCATAGAGAATGAAGTAAGTCAGAAAGAGAAAGACAAATACCGTATGCTAACACATATATATGGAATTTAAGAAAAAAAAATGTCATGAAGAACCTAGGGGTAAAACAGGAATAAAGACACAGACCTACTTGAGAATGGACTTGAGGATATGGGGAGGGGGAAGGGTAAGCTGTTAAAAAAAAAAAAAAGAATAACTCTCCTGCTGAAAATAATGATAAACTTTGGAAAATTGCTTTAAGACATTGGAAAGCAACCACAAACAAGGAGACACTGAAGTAATTAGACTCTTAAATAAAGAGAACCACCCAGAGCAAGATCTGCATTTATACAACTTTGCTCTGAGGCTACTACCCAGTCAGTACAGTATGCTGGCAGGTAAAGGTCAAGGAGAACACCAAAATCCTATTGACCTGAGGAATTCAGAGATGTCAACATGGCTGGAAAGAAAATAAAATTCCACAAAGTAGGGAGCCACAGAAGGAGCCCCAAATTTTGATATAAACCATACTCAAATCTTCAGCTGATTTCTAAAACGTACTCACAGGGATTGAATCTCCAAGTAACCAGAGGAAAAACAACATATGAAAAAAATGGAGGAATTTGATAGAGGTATTAGCCACAGAGGCAACAAGGAAGACAGAATTTATTAATATTTCATATTCTTTTTTTGTTACTTTCTGGTCTTGTCTTTATTACTGTCCTCCTTCTACTTACATTGGTGTATTACTTTGCTCTACTTTTCTAGCCTTGGAAAGTGAAAACTTAGGTCATTGATTTTCTACCTTTCTCTTTCCTAATATAATCATGAAAGATTAATACATTTCATGTACGAACTCCTTTGGCTGCATCCCACAAGTTTTGTTTTGTTGTAATTTCTTTACCATTCAGTTTGGACTATTTTCTAATTTACCTGTGATTTATTCTTTGACCCATAGATTATTTAGATATGTATCTTTCGATTTCTGATGGGATTTTCTTAGATAGAATGCTGTTTATTTCAAATTTACTATCATTGTGGTAGTAGAACATACTTTGTATGATATTCGCTGATTTAAATTTATAGAGACTGGTGTCATGATCCAAGACAGGACCTATGATAAATGTACCATGTCCACTTAAACAGATTTTGTATCCTGAAGTGGTTGATTATACTATTGCATAAATATAAATTCAATAAAAATGTTTGAGAATACTTCTCAGACCTTTTATGTATTTACTGATATTTGTCTAGTATTCTATCAATCGATGAGAGAAGACTGTTAACATCTCCATTTATGATTGTGGAATTAACTAGTCTTCCTTTAATTCTGTCAGTTTTTGACTCATGCAATTTGAAGTTACTAATTAGGTACATCTATATTTCTGATCATTATGTCTTCCTGATGATATAGCTCTTTAATATTATTCATTTCTATCTGTGGTAATACTCTTTATCTTAAAGTCTATTTTATTTTACATAAATATGGTTACCAGCCTTCTTATAATTAGTGTTTGTGTAATATTTTATATATATACATATATATTTCTTATTTACTTCCAACATATCTGTGCATTATTCTAAAAGTGTCTCTTTAGACAGCATACACTTAGGCTTGTTTCTTGTCAATATTAATAAATTCGGCTTCCTGATCAGCCTGTTTTGTCTAGTAACATTATAATTAATTAATGATATGCTTGGATTTAGCTCTATTTTGTTATTTGTTTCTGTTCATCTCTTTTTTTCTCCATTCTGTTGGGTTATTTGAATATATTTAAAGCCATTTAATTTATCTATTAGCTTTTTAGCTGTCCTTCTGAATATCTTCTGGCAGTTGCTCTGTGGATTTGATGTATATCCTTAATTTTTATAGTCTACATTTTGTATTATTATACTACTGCATATAAAATGTAGAAACCAGGGGACTCTATAGGTCTATTTACCCCATCAGCCAACCCGCTCTAGCTGTCATACATACATTATGAAGTTCACAACAAAGCATAACTTTTGCTCTAGGTAATCTATGAATATATTTTTAAACAAATTAAGAGGAAATAACATCTTTTGTATTTATGTTTATTTGCCATTTCCAATGTTCTTTATTCCTTCTTGAATATCTGAATTTCTATTTGGAATTATTTTCATTCAGCTTGAACAATTTCACTAAACATTTTTGGTAATAAATGTTTGACAAATTCTCATATTTTTCTATTTTTGAAATTGCAGTACATTGATTTGTCTTCCCAGAACCTTGAGAATGTAATCTCATTGTCTCTTGCCTCTGTAGATTCTGATGAGATGTTAACAGCTATGTAAATTGGTCTCCTCCTGAATAAAATATGTCATAGTCCCCTGCTGTTTTCAAGATGCTATCTTTATCTTTGGTATCAACAAGTTAACTATATGCATAAGTATGGTTTTATTCATCTTTATGTGGCTTGAAACTTTCTAAGGTTCTTAAAACTGTAAATTTATATCTTTTACCAGACTTGGAAAAATTTGGCATGATACTAAAATATTTTTTCTGCCTTGTTCTCTTTCCTCTCACATTGTAATCTACTTATTTTGATTTATTGATCTATTTTTAATTGAAGTATAATTGCTTTACAATGGTGTGTTAGTTTCTGCTTTATAACAAAGTGAATCAGCTATACATATACATATATCCCCATATCTCCTCCCTCTTGCATCTCTCTCCCATCCTCCCTATCCCACCCCTCTAGGTGGTCACAAAGCACAGAGCTGATCTCCTGGTGCTCAGCAGCTGCTTCCCACTAGCTACCTATTTTACATTTGGTAATATTTATAAGTCCATGCAACTCTCTCACTTCAACCCAGATTACCCTTCCCCCTCCCCATGTCCTCAAGTCCATTCTCTATGGCTACATCTTTATTCCTGTCCTGCCCCTACATTCTTCAGAAACTTTTTCTTTTTTTTTTTAGATACCATATATATGTGTTAGCATACGGTATTTGTTTTTCTCTGTCTGACTTACTTCCCTCTGTATGACAGACTCTAGGTCCATCCACCTCACTACAAAAACTCAATTTTGTTTCTTTTTAGGGCTGAGTTATATTCCATTGTATATATGTGCCACATCTTCTTTATCCATTCATCTGTCGATGGACACTTAGGTTGCTTCCATATCCTGGCTATTGTAAATAGAGCTGCAATGAACATTGTGGTACATGAGTCTTCTTGAATTATGGTTTTCTCAGGGTATATGCCCGGTAGTGGGATTGCTGGATCGTATGGTAGTTCTATTTTTAGTTTTTTATTTCTTGATGAGTCTGGCTAATGGTTTATCAATTTTGTTTATCTTCTCAAAGAACCAGCTATTAGTTTTATTGATCTTTGCTATCATTTCCTTCATTTCTTTTTTATTTATTTCTGATCTGATCTTTATGATTTCTTTCCTTCTGCTGACTTTGGAGTTTTTTTGTTCTTCTTTCTCCAATTGCTTTAGGTGTAAGGTTAGGTTGTTTATTTGAGACATTTCTTGTTTCTTGAGGTAGGATTGTATTGCTATAAACTTCCCTCTTAGAACTGCTTTGGTGCATCCCATAGGTTTTGGGTCATTGTGTTTTCATTATCATTTGTTTCTAGGTATTTTTTGATTTCCTCTTTGATTTCTTTAGTGATCTCTTGATTATTAAGTAATGTATTGTTTAGCCTCCATGTGTTTGTATTTTTTACAGATTTTTTCCTGTAATTGATATCTAGTAACATACCATTGTGGTCAGAAAGATACTTAATACGATTTCAATTTTCTTACATTTACCAAGGCTTGATTTTTGACCCAAGATATGATCTATCCTGGAGAATGTTCCATGAGAACTTGAGAAGAAAGTGTATTCTGTTGTTTTTGGATGGAATGTCCTATAAATATCAATTAAGTCCATCTTGTTTAATGTATCATTTAAAGCTTGTGTTCCCTTATTTATTTTCATTTTGTATGATCTGTCCATTGGTAAAACTGGGGTGTTAAAGTCCCCTACTATGATTGTGGTACTGTCGATTTCTCCTTTTACGGCTGTAAGCATTTGCCTTATGTATAGAGGTGTTCCTATGTTGGGTTCATAAATATTTACAATTGTTATACCTTCTTGGATTGATCCCTTGATCATTATGTAGTGTCCTTCTTTGTCTCTTCTAGTAGTCTTTATTTTAAAGTCTATTTTGTCTGATACAAGAATTGTTACTCCAGCCCTCTTCTGATTTCCATTTGCATGGAATATCTTTTTCCATCCCCCTCACTTTCAGTCTGTATGTGTCCCTAGGTCTGAAGTGGGTCTCTTGTAGACAGTGTCTTCTTTTTGTATCCATTCAGCCAGTCTATGTCTTTTGGTTGGAGCATTTAATCCATTTACATTTGAGGTAATTATCGATATGTGTATTCCTATTACCATTTTCTTAATTGTTTTGGGTTTGTTATTGTAGGTCTTTTCCTTCTCTTGTGTTTCCTGCCTAGAGAAGTTCCTTTAGCATTTGTTATAAAGCTGATTTGGTGGTGCTGAATTCTCTTAGCTTTTGCTTGTCTTTAAAGGTTTTAATTTCTCCACTGAATCTGAATGAGAACCTTTCTGGGTAGAGTAATCTTGGTTGTAGGTTTTTCCTTTTCATCACTTTAAATATATCTTGCCACTCCCTTCTGGCTTGCAGAGTTTCTGCTGAAAGATCAGTGGTTAACCTTATGGGGATTCCCTTGTGTGTTATTTGTTGTTTTTCCCTTGCTGCTTTTAATATTTTTTCTTTGTATTTAATTTTTGATAGTTTGATTAATATGTGTCTTGGCATGTTTCTCCTTGGATTTATCCTATATGGGACTCTCTGCACTTCCTCGACTTGATTGACTAGTTTTCCTTTCCCATGTTAGGGAAGTTTTCAACTATAATATTTTCAAATATTTTCTCAGTCCCTTTCTTTTTCTCTTCTTCTTCTGGAACCCCTATAATTCAAATGTTGGTGCATTTAATGTTGTCCCGGAGATCTCTAAGACTGTCCTCAATTCTTTTCATTCTTTTTCTTTATCCTGCTCTGCAGTAGTTATTTCCACTATTTTATCTTCCAGGTCACTTATCTGTTCTTCTGCCTCAGTTATTTTATTGATTCCTTCTAGAGAATTTATAATTTCATTTATTATGTTGTTCATCATTGTTTGTTTCCTCTTTAGTTCTTCTAGGTCCTTGTTAAATGTTTCTTGTATTTTCTCCATTCTATTTCCAAGATTTTGGGTCATCTTTACTATCATTATTCTGAATTCTTTTTCAGGTAGACTGCCTATTGCCTCTTCATTTATTTGGTCAGGTGGGTTTTTACTTTGCTCCTTCATCTGCTGTGTGTTTCTCTGTCTTCTCAGTTTGCTTCACTTACTGTGTTTGGGGTCTCCTTTTCGCAGGCTGCATGTTTTTAGTTCCTGTTGTTTTTCTCGTCTTCCCCCAGTGGCTAAGGTTGGTTCAGTGGGTTGTGTAGGCTTCCTGGTGGACGGGACTAGTGCCTGTGTTCTGGTGGATGAGGCTGGATCTTGTCTTTCTGGTGGGCGGGACCACGTCCAGTAGTGTATTTTGGGGTGTCTGCGACCTTCTTATGGTTTTAGGCTGCTTCTCTGCTAATGGGTGTGGTTGTGTTTCTGTCCTGCTAGTTATTTGGCATAGGGTGTCCAACACTGTAGCTTGCTCATCATTAAGTGGAGCTGAGTCTTACCTTTGAGATGGAGATCTCTGGGAGAGCCTTCACCATTTGATATTATGTGGAGCCGGGAGGTCTCTGTTGGACCAATGTCCTGAACTCTGCTCTCCCATGTCAGAGGCACCAGCCTGACACCCCACCAGAGCATCAAGACCCTGTCAGCTGCATGGCTCAGAGGATAAGGGAGAAGGAAAGAAAGAAAGAAAGAAAGAAAGAAAGAAAGAAAGAAAGAAAGAAAAAAGTAAAATAAAGTTATTAAAATAAAAAATAATTATTAAAAATTAAAAAAATTAAGAAGTAATGAAAGAAAGAGAGAAAGAAAGAAGACAGTAACCAAACCAAAAAACCAATCCACCAATGATAACAAGTGCTAAAAACTATATTAAAAAAAAAAAAAAACAGAGAGAACCCTAGGACAGATGGCAAAATCAAAGCTATAAAGACAAAATCACACAAAGAAGCAGACACATACACACTCACAAAAAGAGAAAAAGGAAAAAATATATTTTTTTAAAAGGAAGAGAGCAACCAAATCAATAAACAAATCTTCCAATTATGATAAGCTCTAAATACTAAACTAAGATAAGCATAAAACCAAATACAAATAAGATGCAGAAAGCAAACCCCAAGCCTACAGTTGCTCCCAAAGTCCACTGCCTCAACTTTAGGATGATTCCTTGTCTATTCAGCCATTCCTGAGATGCAGGGTACATCAAGTTGATTGTGGAGATTTAATCCTCTGCTCCTGAGGCTGCTGGGAGAAATTTCCCTTTCTCTTCTTTGTTCACACAGCTCCTGGGGTTCAGCTTTGGATTTTGCCCCACCTCTGCATGTAGGTCACCTGAGGACATCTGTTCCCCACCCAGAGAGGACGGGGTTAAAGTAACAGTTGATTAGGGGGCTCTGGCTCACTCAGGCTGGGAGGAGGGAGGGGTACGGAATGTGGGGCAAGCCTGTGGCAGCAGAGGCTAGTGTGACATTGCAACAGCATGAGGCACGCCATGTGTTCTCCCGGGAAAGTTGTCCCTGGATCATGGGACCCTGGCAGTGGCGAGCTGCAGAGGCTCTCGGGAGGGGAGGTGTGGATAGTGACCTGTGCTTGCACACAGGCTTCTTGGTGGCTGCAGCAGTAGCCTTAGCATTTCACGCCCATCTCTGGTGTCTGCACTGATAGCCGTGGCTCGTGCTCATCTCTGGAGCTTGCTTAGGCAGTTATCTGAATCCCCTCTCCTTGTGCACCCCAAAACAGTGGTCTCTTTCTTCTTAGGCAGGTCCAGACTTTTTCCTGGACTCCTTCCCAGCTAGCTGTGGCGCAGTAGCCCCCTTCAGGCTGTGTGCATGCAGCCAACCCCAGTCCTCTCCCTGGGATCTGACCTCCAAAGCTGGAGCCTCAGCTCCCAGCCACCACCCATCCTGGCGAGTGAGCAGACAAGCCTCTTGGTCTGGTGAGTGTTGGTTGGCACTGATCCTCTGTGCAGCAATCTCTCTGCTTTGCCCTCTGCACCCCTTTTGCTGCGCTCTCCTCTGTGACTCTTCCCGCCCGCCACCCCCCTTCTCTGCCAGTGAAGGGGCTTTCTAGTGTGTGGAAACTTTTCCTCCTTCACAGCTCCCTCCCAGAGGTGCAGGTCCCCTCCCTATTCTTTTGTCTTTGTTTTTTCTTTTTTCTTTTGCCCTACCCAGGTACATGGGGAGTTTCTTGACTTTTGGGAAGTCTGAGGTCTTCTGCCAGCGTTCAGTAGGTGTTGTACAGGAGTTGTTCCACATGTAGCTGTATTTCTGATGTATTTGTGGCAAGGAAGGTGATCTCCACGTCTTACTCCTCCACCATCTTGAAGGTCTCCATGTTGATCTATTTTTAACTTCACTGACTTTTTCTTTTAATTTGCAGTTGTCCTTAAGTCCATCCAGTGACTTTTTCATTCAGAATTATATTTTTTAGTTGTAGGATTTTCCATTTTTCTTTTTCATATTTTTTATTTCTCAATTAGGGTTCCCTATCTTTTTATTCATTTCGACCATATTTTCCTATACCTCATTTAGTCTAGTTATGAGAGCTACGTTGAAGTTCTTGATGACTAGCTCTAACATTTAAATCATTTCTATATTGGCCTTTATTGATTGTTTTTCCTTCTTAAAATGGGTTAGATTTTGTTACTTCTTTATATTTCAAGTAATTTTGGATTATATCCTGGACATTGTGAAAGTCATGTTATGGAGACTGGAATTCTGTTATGTAACCAAGAAAAGTGTATATTTTTGTTTTAGCAGACAGTTAACTTGGTTGGACTCAAACAAATAACTCTAAATCTGGGTGAAAACTCAAATCTCTGTTAACTTTTAATATTTTTCCTCCATTAGCCGGGTTGCTTACACCCTGCTTTTTTTCCTGCACATTTATAATTTGGCACTCTGGTAGAGATTTGTGCAGAGTTTATACACAAAATGTGACTCTAGGGCTCTATATTCTTTTGTGGTTCCTTCTTCCCACACATGCCACATGTTCCAGAAGCTGGGGTTGCTCCAATCTCTGTCCTCTCTTTTTTCAGTCCAGAAATATAAAATTGTGGCTTAAATATTCTATAACTGTCTTTCATGGGAATGTGTTACCTGTACTGAAGCTAAAAGCCAAAATAAAGATAACTAACCCTGTAGTGGTCCCTTCTGCCAAGTTTTGTTCATTTATTTTTATTGAAATATAATTGACTTACAAAATTATATTAGTTTCAGGTAATACTGCATAGTGATTCAATATTTTTGTACATTATGAAATGATCACCACAGTAAGTCTTGTTAGCATCTGTTACCATACAGAGTTGTTACACTATTATGACTACATTCCCTATGCTGTACATTACATCCGCATGATTTTATTTTATAACTGGAAGTTTGTAATGCTTAATTTCCTTCCCCTAAATCACCCACCTCCCACCTCTCTAGCCTTTGGCAAGCAACAGATTGTTCTCTGCATCTATGAGTCTGTTATTGTTTTGTTTTGATTGTTCATTTGTTTTGTGTTTTTAGTTTCCACATATAAGTGGACTCATATGGTATTTGTCTTTCTCTATCTGACTTACTTCACATAGCATAATACCCTCTAGATCCATCCATGTTGTCACAAATGGCAAGATTTAGTTCTTTTTTATGGCTGAGTAATATTCCATTTTATATGGATATCACTTCTTAATCTGTTCATCTATTGATAGACACTAGATGGCTTCTGTATCTTAGGTATTGTAAGTAATGTACAATGAACACTGCAATGCACTGGATGCATGTATCTTTTTAAATTTATGTGTTTGTTTTCTTCAGATAAATACCAAGAAGTGGAAATGCTGGATCTTATGGTAGTTCTATTTTTAATTTTTTGAGGAACCTCCATACTGTTTTCCATAGTGGCTACACCAACTTACATTACTACCAACAGTACACAAGTGTTTGCTTTTTTCCACATCCTTTCCAACCCTTCTTATTTCTTGTATTTTTGATAACAGTCATTCTGACATGTGTGAGGTGATGTGTCATGTGGTTTTGAATTGCAATTCCCTGATGATGAGTGATGTTGAGCATATTTTCATGTCCCTGTTGGTCATCTGTGTGTCTTCTTTGGAAAAGTGTTTATTCAGGTCCTCTGCCATTTTTAAAACAAATTATCAGTTTTTAATATTGAGTTGTGTGAGTTCTTTATATGTTTTGGATATTAACCCCTTGTCAGACATATGATTTGCAAACATATTCTCCCATTCAGTAGCCTGCCTTTTTGTTTTGTTGATGGTTTCCTTCACTATGCAAAGGTTTTTTAGTTTGATGTAGTCCTACTTGTTTACTGTTGCTTTTGCTGCCCTGAGGAGACAATTCCAGAAAAAATATTGCTAAGACAAACATCAAAGAATGTACTGTCTATATTTTCTTCTAGGAGTTTTATGGTTTCAGGTCTTACATCTGAGTCTTCAATCCATTTTGAGTTTATTTTTGTATAGGGTGTAATAGTGTAATAGTGTGGTCTAGTTTCATTCTTTTGCATACTGTTTTCCCAACACCATTTATTGAAGAGACTCTTTTCTCCATTGTATATTCTTGCCTCCTTTATCATAGAATAATTGCCCATATAAGCATGGGTTTATTTTTGTGCTCTCTGTTCTGTCCCATTGATCTGTTTTTGTGCCAGTACCACACTGTTTTTTTTTTACTATAGCTTTGTAGTATAATTTAAAATAAGAGAGAGTGATACCTCCAGTCTTGTTTTTCTTTCTCAAGATTGCTATTGCTATTGGGGTTTTTTTTGGTTCCATACAGATTTTAAGATTCTTTGTTCTAGTTCTGTAAAAAATTCCATGGATATTTTGATAAGGATTGAATTGTATCTGTAGATTGCTTTTGGTAGTATGGACATTTTAATAACATTAATTCTTCCAATTCATGAACATGGAATATCTTTCCATTTATTTGTGTCCTCTTCAATTTCTTTCATCAGTCTTATAGTTTTTAGAGTGTAGGTCTTTCAACTCCTTGGTTAACTTCATTCCTTGGTATTTCATTCTTTTTAATGTACTTGTAAAGTGAGATTGATTTCTTAATTTCTTTTTCTGATAGTTTGATATTAATGCATGGAAATACAACAGATTTCTGTATATTGGTTTTATATCCTGCAAATTTACTGAATTCATTTACTAGTTCTAGTAGGTTTTTTTGGTGGAGTTTTTAGGGTTTTCAATTTATAGTATCATATCTGCAAATAGTACCAGTTTTACTTCTTCCTTTCCAATTTGGATAATTTTAATCTCTTTTTCTTATCTTACTGCTGTGCCTACGACTTCCAATACTATGTTGAATAAAAGTGGCAAGAATGGGCATCCTTGTCTTGTTCCTGATCTTACAGGAAAAGTTTTCAGCTTTGTACCATTGAGTGTGATGTTAGGTTTGTCATATATAGCCTTTATTATGTTAAGGTATATTCTCTCTATATTCACTTTGTTGAGACTTTTTATTGTAAAAGGATGTTCAGTTTTGTCAAATGCTTTTCTACATCTGTTGAGATGATCACATAATTTTTATCCTTTGTTTTGTTAATGTGTATCATGTTGACAAATTTGTGGATATTGTATCATCTTTGCACCCATGGGATAAATCCCACTTGATCTGGTATATGATCCTTTTAACATGTTGCTGAATGCAGCTTGCTAATATTTTATTGAAAAATATTGCAACTATGTTATTCAGGGATATTGACAGGTAATTTTCTTTTTTTGTAGTGTCTTTTTCTGGTTTTGCTATCAGGGTGATGCTGGCATCATAGAATGGGTTCAGAAGTGGCCTTTCATTTTCAATTTTGTGGAATAATTTGAGAATAATAGGTATTAACTGTTCTTTAAATATTTGGTAGAATTCACATATGAAGCCATCTGGACTCGAACTTTTGTCTGTTGGGAGTTTTGTTTGTTTGTTTGTTTTTAACTGATTCAGTTTCATTATTATTAATTGATCTGTTCAGATTGTCTATTTTTTCCTAATTCATTCTTGGAATATTGTATGTTTCTAAGAATTTATCCATTTCTTGTCGGTTGTCCAATTTGTTTCCATATAACTGTTCATAGTAGTCACTTATGATCCTTGGTATTTCTGTGATATCGGTTGTAACTTCTCTTTTATTTCTAATTTTAGTTATTTGGGCCTTCTCTCTTTTTTGAGGGTGAGTCTGGCTAATGGTCATCTATCCTGTTTATGTTTTCAAAGAACCAGCTTTTAGTTTCATTGAACTTTTCTATTTTTTAACTTACTATTTCCTTTATTTCCTCTCTGATCTATTCTTTCCTTTCTTCTACTGTTCTTTGGGCTTTGTTTGTTCTTCTTTTGCTGGTTCCTTTAGGTTCAAAGTTAGATTATTTTGGAGGAGTGCGATACAAGTATACAGTTGTATATTTTGTGTGAAGAGTTATATTATTACTTGAAATTAGACTGTAATAAGTAAAATCAGCCCTAAGATCACCACTAATTTTTTAAAAAACAAGAAAGAGGTATAGCTAACATTCCAACAAAGAAGATAAAATGCAATCATAAAAATATCAAATTAATCCTTAAAAAGGTAACAAAATAGTAGAACAAAGGAGACAAAAATCTGACAGGATGGACATAAAACAATCTGATAGATTTAACTCAAACATATTAATAATCAAATTAAATGTAAATGATCTAAATATTCTAATTTTTACAAGAGATTTTAAGTGTAGATAAAAATCCAGGTCCATGTGTAAATCCAATACAATAATTACACAATATATAGACATGTAGATTAAAAGTAAAAGGAAGAAAGATATTGCATGCTAAAACTAATGAAAGAAGCTGGAATGGCTATATTAATATCAGAAAAACTATTTTTCAGTTGAAAAAATATTGCTAGGAATAAAGAGCATTATTTCAAAATGATTAAAGTGGTCAGTTTATCAAGTGGACATAATAATCCTAAATGATCATACTCTTAAATAACTGAGTTTAAAAATTGGTTAAGCAAAAACTAACAGAACTGAAAAGATAGACAAATCCATGATTATAGTAAGATGTTTTAACACTCCTTTATCAATAACTGATAGATTAAGTGGTCAGAAAATCAGTAAGGATAAAGAGTTGAAAAATACTATCAACCAAATTTCTGTAACTGACATTATAAAAACATTCAGCCAACAATAGAACAACGCACATTTTTCTCAAGTGCACATTTAACATTTAAAAAGATAGGGCATATTCTGGATCATTAAACTAATCTCAATAACTTTACAGACATTCAATAATATGAATTATGTTCTCTGAAAGAAATGGAATTAAATCAGAAATCAATAACAGAAAAATACCCAGAAAGCCCCAAATTATTTGGAAAATAAATAGCACACTTTCAAATAATCCATGTGTCCTTACTTCCTTAGGGAAGTTAGAACTGAGTGAAAGTATTGAACTAATGTATTGAAGTATAGAAGTATTGAAGTATGGAAGTATTGAACTGAATGAAAACAAAAACACAAAATAAGAAATTTTGTGTAAAACATTTAAAGCAATGCTTATGGAGAAATTTTAATTTCTGGTGGTTTTAAAAATATGCTCACAATTTCTTTCATGCAACACTTTTTAAGAGGTAGAGCTTAATTTCCCTCCCTTTCAGTGTGGGATATGTTTAATCTCTTGCTTATAATAATTAGAATAAGACAGAAGTAATAGTATGTCATTTCTGAAAATAGGTTATAAAAAGACAGTTTCCATTTTGGATGCCCTCTAAGGAATTATTTATACTGGAGACAGCTAGTTCCATTTCAGGACATTCAGGCAACCTATAGACTGGCCTATGCAGCAAGAAAGTGCTTTTTGGCTGTCAGCCAGAGAGGAACCAAAGTCTGCCAGCAAACATATGCTTGAGCTTGGAAGTACATGATCTCCTAGACATGATTTCATATGATACTGCAAACCTGGCCAACAGCTTGATTGTAAACTCATGAGAAATCTTGAGTCAGAACTATCCAGCTAAGCTACACCCAGATCTCTGGCCCATTGAAACTGTGAAATAAGAAATGTTTGTTTTATAAAATCTCTAAATTCAGGGATAATTTTTTATGCAGCAATATATGAGTAATAGAGATTTTGATACTGAGAATGGAATGTTGTCATAATAAAAAACCTAAAATGTTGGTGTGTCTTTGATACCAGGCAGCAGTCTTTGCTGAGTCTATTATGGAAAGTCTAAATGCCTTTAAGAAACTATTAGCAGAAGTCTCATGGTATTAGATAAGGCTGCTGCTGAGGACATTCAGGAAAGTGACCTAAATGTTACTGGAAACTGGAAGAAGGGGGATGCTTGTTACATAGTGGCAGAAAGTACAACATGGACACCATCAGTCATGTTGAAAGTATTGATAGAAAATATACCTGATGAACTGGATGATCTAGCTAAGGATATTTCTTTTTTTTTCCCTTTTTTTAAAAATAAATGTATTTATTTTATTTTTATATTTTTGGCTTTGTTGGGTCTTCGTTGCTGCACATGGGCTTTCTCTAGTTGCGGCGAGGGGGGTCTACTCTTCATTGCGGTGTGCGGTCTTCTCATCACAGTGGCTTCTCTTGTTGCAGAACACGGGCTCTAGGCACGCGGGCTTCAGTCGTTGTGGCTCGCAGGCTCTAGAGTGCAGGCTCAGTAGTTGTGGTGCATGGGCTTAGTTGCTCCATGGCATGTGGGATCTTCCTGGACCAGGGTTCAAACCCATGTCCCCTGCATTGGCAGGCAGATTCTTAACCACTGCACCACCAGGGAAGCCCCTGGCTAAGGATATTTCCAGTCAACTTTTGAATGTGCTACTTGTTTGTTTCCTTGCTGCTTAACATAAAATTCAAGTGAAGAGAGGTAAATTAAGAAAGTGCTGTTAAACATGAAGGAGCTGGAACTTGATGGTTTTGAAAATTCTGTCTCTATAGAAAACAAATGCTAAAATTAAGCAATGCCTTCTGAGTAAAAAATAAAACCCAATGCATTAATGTCTAAGCCAAGAGAGTGACTGTAAAATCTTTTGTTAAGATCTCAGGAAGATCAACAGTGATGTATCAGGGTGCTATTCAGTGAGACAAAATGCTCTCTAAATAGAACAAAGTTGTGCCTCACACATCTTCTCTATAGGACGGTTAGGAAGCTTCAGGGCGTCTTCCCTCAACATTTTTATCAAAAACTCAAAATACAGAAATAGAAAAGGGCATATGTTAACGAAATCTATGTGTGTAACTTTTGTCTAATGGAATAGGCTCTAGTAAGTCAGAGAGGATCCAAAAGGATTTTTGAAGGATTATATATACAGAAAGATAACCAGTTGACTGAAAGACCTAGAGACCATTCAAAAGGAACTTAAAGAGGACTTGGGACCTCCCAAATTCTATTGGCAGGTAGGAAATTGAGAAAAACCACCCAGTTACAAGCAGTCAGTGTCTTTTTATTTATTTATTTATTTTTGCGGTACGTGGGCCCCTCACCACCGTGGCCCCTCCCATTGCGGAGCACAGGCTCCAAACGCGCAGGTCCAGCGGCCACGGCCCACGGGCCCAGCTGCTCCGTGGCACGCGGGACCCTCCCAGACCAGGGCACGAACCCACGTCCCCGGCATCGGCAGGCGGACTCCCAACCACTGCGCCACCAGGAAACCCAGTCAGTGTCTTTTATGATGAAGGCAAGATGACTCAGAATGCAGAACCAACAGCCCAGAGGGCAGAACTGAGAGCCATAGCAAATTATTTCCACGTTTTCAGACCTACAAGGAATTTCCAATATTTGCCCGGCTATATTTCAGAATTGCTGAGGGCTTTTTGTGCTAGTGATTCCACCTGCTATATTTTTGAACAGGTGTGGCTATAGCTCTTATTCTATGCCTGCTCCACTACTGTATATTGGGATTGTGTGAGACAGATTTTTTGTTTTAGTTTTTTAGGTCTATAGATTGAGAGGGGCTGTATTCTAGAAGCTGTAATTATGGAACTACACTCACAGAGCAGTATCCACACCTGGACCTGATTCACGTTATAAAGTTTTGAACTTAGAGCTCATTTGGCAATGAAAGGAGACATCTGGGAGTCTTGGGAGGAGAAGAATGTATTTTGCACAGAGGAGGAAAGTAATTTTTACTCCCTTACCTTTGAGTGTGGGATAGACTTAGTGAATCAAGCATGGCAGAAACTATGGTATGTCATGTCATGTATGAGACTAAAGTATGAAAAGATTGCAGCTTCATTTGGCATGGACTTTCTCATTTTCAGATCACTTGTTCTGGAAGAAGCCAGAAGCCATGTATAAGTTCATTCAGACAGCCTATATAGAGTACCACATGATAAGAAATGGAAGTCTTTTGCCAGCAGACAGTGAAGAGTTAAAGCCTTTCATTAGCTGTGTGAGAGAGCTTAAAAGTGTGTTCTCTTTGAGTTACGCCTTTAAGTGAGACTACAGGCCCAGCTATTTCATGAAAGACAGAAAGACCTTGAGGCAGAACCACCAAGCTGTGCCATTAATGCTTCCTGAGCCACGGACATTATGAGGTAATAAGTGTTTTTTACAGGCTACTGTACTTTCTGGTAATTTGTTATACAGCATTAGAGATCTAGTACAAATACTTATATCAGAAAAGTAGAAAACTCTCAAATCAGTAACGTATGTCTCCATCTTTAAAAGCTATAACATGATGGCAAATTAAACACAAAGAAGAAAAAGGTAAATAGTAAAGAGTATAAATTAATTATAGTCAGGAAGATAATAAAGAAAATCAGTGATACTACAAAGCGATAGCAATCAAAACAATACAGTATTGGCAGAAAAACAAACATCAATGGAACCAAATTGAGATCCCAGAAATAAACCCACATGTGTATGGACAATTAAGTTATGACAAAAGAGCAAAGAACATACAGTGGAGAAATGATGGTCTTGTCAATAAATGGTTTTGGGAAAACTGGACTTGCAAAAGAATGAAACTAGACCACTATGTCACACCATACAAAAAAATAATTCAAAATGCATTAAAGTCTTGAATGTAAGACCTGAAACCATAAAACTCATAGAAGAAAACATGGGCAGAATGCTCTTTGACATAGATCTTAGCAATGTGTTTCTAGGTATATCTTGTGAGGCAAGGGAAACAAAAGCAAATAAGTGAATGGGGCTTCTGCACAGCAAAGGAAACCATCAACCAAATGAAAGACAACCTATCAAACAGGAAAAGATATTTGCAAATCATATATCTGATAAGGGGTTGATATCCAAAATACATAAAGAACTCGTAAAACTGAACAACAACAACAGAAAAAACAAACAACCTAATTAAAAGATGGGTAGAAAAGCTGAATAGATATTTTTCCAAAGAAGACATACAAGTGGCCAATAGGCACATGAAAAGATGTTCAACATCACTAATTATTAGGGAGATGCAAATCAAAACCACAATGAGATATCACCTCTTGCCAGTTAGAATGACTGTTATCAAAAAGGCAAGAAATAACAAGTGTTGGAGAGAATGTGGAGAAAAGGGAACCCTCATATACTGTTGGTGGTAATGTAAATTGGTACAGCCAGTATGGAAAGCAGAATGGAGTTTCTTCAAAAATTAAAAATAGAATTACCATATGATCCAGCTATTCCACTTCTGGATATTTTTGTGAAGAATACAAAACACTAATTTGAAAAGATATATGGATCCCTATGTTCATTACAACATTATTTACAATAGCAAGATATGGAAACAACCTAAGTGCCCATTAATGAATTGCTGTATAATAAGATGTTGTATATATATACAATGGGATACTAGTCAGCCATAAAAAAAATGACACCTTGACATTTGTAATAGCATGGCTTGGCCTCAAGATTATTATGCTAAGTGAAATAAGCCAGATAGAAAGGTAAATATCATATGATTTTATTCACGTGTGGAATATAAAAAACAAATAAACAAAAAAACCCAAAATAAATGAACAAACCAAATCAAGCAAAAACAAACACAGAGATATAGAGAACAGAGTGGTGGTTACCAGAGGGAAAGGAGGTGGAGGAGGATGAAATGGGTAAAGTGAATCAACTTTGTGGTGATGTGTGGAAACTAAACTTTTAGTGGTGAGCACCTTATAGTGCATACAGAGGTCAAAATATAATGTACACATGGAACGTATATAATGTTATAAACTAATGTTACCTCAATAAATTAACAAAAAGGAAAATCAATAGAGTCAAAAATGTGTCCTTTGAGAAGGTCAGTAAAATCAAAGAGGAAAAAAAAATCTAGCAAGACCAATCAGAAAATAAAAGGAGAAAAGACATTCCAGTAATAAGAAAGAGACATGACATTCTTATAGATAGCTTAAATATTAAAAGGATAATTATGAATTACTATAAACAATATACAGCAGGCCCTCTGTTTCAATGAGTTCTGCATTCATGGATTCAACCACCTGCAGATTGAAAATCTATTTTTTAAAGTTCCAGAAAGTTCCAAAAAGCAAAATTATTATAGCTTACTTTTGGTAATTGTTTGCATGGTATATATTTTCCCATATTTTCATTTTTAAACTATTTCTGTCTTTAAATATAAAGTGTATCTCTTGTAGACAGCATAAGATGGATCTTTTTTCTTATCCATCCTACCATTCTCCACCTTTTGATTTGAGAATTTAATCTATTTATTTTTAATTTAATTAATGATAAGGTAAGATTTATATCTGCTATTTATTACTTGTTTTCTATATATCCTATGTCTTTTTGTTCCTCCCTTCCTCCATTACTGACTTTTTTTGCATTTGGATATGTTCTAGTATACCATTTAATTTCCTTATCATTTTCTTTTTTTGTTGTTAATTATTTTCTTAGTGGTCTCCCTGAGGATTAAAATTATCATCTTAACTTAAAACAACCTACTTTGGATTAGTATCCATTTAATTTCAGTACTATACAAAAATTTTACTTCAGTATATATCCATTAACTGATCCCTCCTTTGTAACTTTATGGTCATCCAAATTGCATATGTATATATTATAAATCCATCAACACTGTTTTTTAACCCTTACTTTATGCAATTATGTTTTAAATAAAATGGTAAAATAAAAGATATCAAAAACATATTTATACTGTCCTCTTAATACACCTATGTAGTTCTCAAGTACTCCTTAGTTCTTCATGTTGATTTGACTTATTGTCCAGTGTCCTTTCATTTAACATAAAGGACTCCCTATAATATTTCTTATAGGACGTATCTGTTAGCAAAATATTCTCTAGGTTTTTGTTTATCTGGGAATGTCTTGTTTTCTCCTTTTATTTTGAAGGACAGTTTTGCTGACTATTGAGTTTGTATTTGACAGTCTTTTTCTTTCAGCACTTTGAATATATTATTTCACTGTCTCCATCGTTTCTTTTTTTTCTGTGTTTTTATCATTTTTTATTTAAGTATAGTTGATTTATAATGTTGTTAATTTCTGCTGTACAGCAAAGTGATTCAGTTATACATATATATTCTTTTTTATAGTTTTCCATTGTGGTTTATCATAGGATACTGAATATAGTTCTCTGTGCTATACAGTAGGACCTTGTTGCTTATCCATTCTATATATAAACATTTACATCTGCTAACCCCAACCTCCCACTCCATCCCTCTCTGCAAATCCATTGTTTATGATGAGAAGTCATCTGTTTATTGAGAATTTCTTGTATGTTGTAAACTTTTTTCTCTTACTGTTTTTATTATCCTCTCTTTGTCTTTGACTTTTTTACAGTGTGACTGTTTTAAAATTTTACAGTGTGACTTACTACAGTTTGTAATCTTAAGAGTACCAATGAGAAAATAACAGTTTGTCTTTGACATTTTACAGTGTGGCTTTTTATAATTTGACAGTTTGAGTGCAGATTTCTTTATATTCCCCACAAACTCACATTTATTCACTGACAGACAAAGAAACAGGGATAGATTTGCTCATTGGGGATCCCCAGCGTCTGGAGTTCAAAAGAGGTAATTGTGTGTAGTCTGTATGTGTGCATAGTGTGGGACATGCAGGCAAGGGAATCTCCACCAGCCTCTATATCTGTGTATAATTTTCCTCCTTCTCCAAGTTTTCTTCCCTTAAGATGTGTTAGGATAAGTAAGAGGTTCCTAACCACCAGCAGGGCACCTGAGGATTGGCAATGGAGAGAGAGTTGTGGTTCAGACTGTATCTATGTATGGACTGCTTTTAACTTGTACTGCTTGGGGTTTATAAGACATCTTAGATGTGTAGATTAATGTTTTTCATCAGTTTGGGGAAGTTTTTAAACATAATTTTTTCAAACAGTATTTCTGCCCCTTTTCTCCCTCATCTCCTCTGGGAAATTTGTTATGCATTTGTTAGTACAACTTGATGGTGCACCACAGGTCTCAGAGGTACTATTCATTTTTCTTCATTATTATTTTTTTCTGTTCCATAGTTTGATGATATAAATTTTTCTCCCTTCAAGTTTGCTGCTTATTTCTTCTGTCAGTTCAAGTCAACTCTAGAGCCCCTCTAATGAATTCTTCATTATTGCTATTGTACTTTTTAATTCCAGAATTTCTATTTGCTTCTTTTTTTATTTCATAATTTAATTACACACATTTAAAACCATGTATCATATAAAATAATGTCATTAAAAATACTGTAATTTTTCAATTCACATTCAAGAAAACAATAGTATTCTAACTATATTCATATATCATCCACATAAGTATCTTCATCATCAGTTACTGAGTCATCTTGTATGATTTTCAGAGAGTAATGTTTCTCTTATAAAATTTCTGTCTCTTTGTTCATAGTCTCTCTTATGAATGATGAGAATCATTGTCATATCTTTAATTCTTTAGACATGCTTGTCCTACTTCTTTGAATGCACTTATACTAGCTGATTTAAGTTTGTGTCTAGAAAACTTAACATCTGGGTCCTCTTAGGGATAGTTTCTATTCAATGAATTTATTCCTGTGTATGGGCGATACTTTCATGTTTCTTGTAATTTTTTTTTTGTTAAAAAATGAACATTTGGGATAGTATAATATGGTAAGTATAGAAATTTCTTTCTCCCTCTCCCTTAGGTTTGTTGTTATTGTTGCTATTCATTTGCTTAGTAACTTTCCTGAACTAATTCTATAAAGTCTGTATTCTTAATAGTGTGCTGCCACTGAAATCTCTGATTGATTAACTTATTGATCAGCTAATGATTGGTCAGAGATATCTTTAAATGCCTTGAACCAGTGAATGTTTCATCCTTTACAAAGGGTCTCTGTATGTCGGTTAAGACATGCCTTCAGTGCACAGGCTGTTCACAACTGTGCCTTATCCTTCATTTCCTATTTGGATAGTACTTAAATTTCAGCCACATCTGAGAGACTGGAGTGCTCCCATGTTTTTCTTGAGCATGTGCACAGCCTTGAACATGTACACAGAAGTAGTTACAGAACTATGTTAGAAATTTCCAGTGTTTCCTTTGGACATTTTTGTTCCTCAAAAATCACTTTTAACTTTCTGTGAGGCCCATATTTGCCTCAATGGTATTGCAGACTTAAAAGGCTGCAGTGATAAACAATTGCCATTGATTTTTTCCAACAAAGGCCATGGAGGTAGAGATTCTGTAGTGCAGTGAGCTCTGAGTTAGGTTAAATTATGACAGTGCCCTGTAAATCAAACTTTTCTAGATGTATAAATCTAATAGTAACAATAGTATGGAAAACGGATGTTCTGAAGAGCTGAAATCCTTATCTGCTCTTTCTGGTTGTTCTAAGACTCCTAGCTTTCGCTGCTGTTGTGGTTGTGAGGCTACTTGGTTTCAAGACTACCATGAAGTTTTTAAATTAGATTAACAATGAATATCTTTGGAGAGAGGAGTGGGAATAGGCCAAGCATAAAAGCCAAAAACCCTGCATTTGTTACCAAGGTGCAGCAGTTTTCTTTTGTTTGGCTTTTTAACAAACACTCCTCTCACTGTCACAAACCCATGAATAATTTCCAGAGTCCTGAGAAAGTTGCTTTTGACATTTTTTTCTAGAATTTTCATGGTTTTATGGAGGAAGACTCACAGAATTTCTCAAGGTATCCTTTGGGAAGCCCTATTCTTCCATAGAAATTTTTAAAATACAAATTGAAACACTGATTCTAAACTTCATTTGGAAATGCAAAGGACATTGAACAGCCAAAAAATAATCTGACAGCAAAACTAACAGCAAAACTGGAGTACTAAGAATGTCTGAATGTAAAACTTATAATAAAGCAATAGTAATGGAAACTGTGTGGTATTTGTATCAAAGTAGACAAATAGATGGATTAAACAAGCTCACACATATATGGACAACTGATTTTTGACAAAGTTGCAAAGTCAGTTTAGTGGAGAAAGGATAGTATTTTCAACATTGATTATTTGTATGCAAAAACAAAAAACAAAAAGATCTTTGATACATACCTTACCCCATATTGAAAGAGCTAACACAAAAAAGATTTTGGACCTAAATGTAAAACCTAAAACTAGAAAACTAAGAAAAATACAGAGGAAAACTCTTGTGATTTGTGTTTAGGGAAGGATTTCTTAGATATGACCTCAAAAACATAGTCCATAAAAGAAGAGATTGGAAAACTGAACTGCATATACATTAGAAACTTTGTTTTTGAAGCATACTATTAAAATAATGAAAAGATAAACCACAGCCTGGAAGAAAATATTTGCAATTATATATATTATAAAGTATTTATATCCAGAATATGTAAAGAACTCTCAGAACTAAATGCCAGGATAAAAAAAATAACCTCAGTAAAATGTTTTATTTAAACAGATATTACATTATTAGATAAATGAAAGTAAAAAGTATAATATAATACCACTATATTATTATAATTGCTAAAAAATAAAAAGACCAACTATACCATTTATTGGCAAGTATTTGGAGAAACTGGAATTCTCATACACTGCTGGTTGGAATGTAGAAGAGTACAACCACTTTGGAAAACAGTTTGGCAGGTTTCATTTGGTTTGGTTTTTATTTATTTATTTTTAAGTTAAACATACATCTACCATATGATCTAGCCATTTCACTCCAGATGTTTACCCAAGATAAATGACAGAATATGTCCACAAATAGACTTGTACATCAATATTCATAGCAACTTTATTAACAATTGCCTGAAACTTGGAAACAATTAAGTTTCTAACAGCAGATGAATGGATATAATGTAGTAGCATTCAGCAATGAAAAGACAGGAACCATTGATACATGTTACAAAAGGGATGAATCTCAGAACAATTACATATAATGGAAAAAGTTAGACCAAAAAAAAGATTATATATTATATGATCCTATGAATGTTAAATTCTAGAAAAGCAAGCTAATCTATATTGATGGAAAGCAGATCAATGCTTATATAGGACAGTGTGAGGGGAAAGTGGGTGAAAGAGACAGGAGGATAAATTACAAAGTACATGAAAAAAATTGGGAGAGTGATGCATAATTTCATTATCTTAACTATGGTAATAGTTCCTTTGGAGTGCGTAAGTCAAAACATGTATAATTTGTTATATGTCAATTATATCTCCAATAAAGTTGTTAAAAATAATTTCAGCCATTTTGATAAATAAAGTATATGTTTTTATAGGTTAGTGATAAAACAATATCCCTGGATTAGCAAAAAGTATACAGTATCATTAGTCATCATGGAAATGAAATTAAAACCACAGTTATAGAAAGACAACCCCCAAACTCCTGGAACTGCAGCATTTTAATCTCCACAGACACTCCCCGTGGTGAAACTGGGGAAAAGTTATGGTGAAAACATAACTGGCAAAATTGTCTTTTTTGTTTAAACCAAACAATTTAAAGTTTCTGGAAATCATCCTAACAAATGAAGAAATACTTTTTCAAGAAAATCTACTAAGTATCAGTAAGAACACTGAAGGTTCTACCAATTGACTGAAAGAGGATGAAGCATAAAGAAAATGTTTTCCACTAGGAGGAAAACTGGAGGAACATTTACTCTGAGCTATACTGAAACAGGGATGGTTTAAAGCAAATTGCTGAAGGTGCTTTAGATACAGAGTCAAATAGGTAGGTAAATAGGTCCTTGTATTTCCATTTGAAGGTAAATATATGACTTCCTTAAAGAGGAAGAATGAGTTATATGTCAATAGGAAGGAAAAAATTTAGAAAAACACATATGATATATTATTTCTTTAAATAGTTTTTTGTTTTTATTGTGGTAAGAACACAACATGAGATCTGCCTTCTTGACACTTTTTTTTTTTTTTTTTTGCGGTACGCGGGCCTCTCACTGTTGTGGCCTCTCCTGTTGCGGAGCACAGGCTCCAGACACGCAGGCTCAGCAGCCATGACTCACGGGCCCAGCCGCTCCGCGGCATGTGGGATCCTCCCGGACCAGAGCACGAACCCGTGTCCCCTGCATCGGCAGGTGGACTCTCAACCACTGCACCACCAGGGAAGCCCTTGACACATTTTTAAGTTCACACTGCAGTATTACTAACTATATTATTAGCTATATTGTTGGCACAGTATTGCGCAGTAGATCTTTAGAACTTATTCGGTGTGCATAACTGAAACTACATACACATTGAACAGCAACTTCTCATTTATTGGTTTGCTCTAAAATATCTCGCTGAAAGTTTTGTCTGTTTTAAGGTTTGTTAAACGTCACTCAATTTTGATTATTTTTAGAGAGGAAGCTATATTTAAACCTTCAAGGAATTGGCAATCCATGACCATGTATACATCAATATGTGTCCAATTTCTGAAGAGAAGCTTTGTCCTCGAGGAAAACTATACAACACAGACATGCAGCTACTTGGTAACAGAATTTGAATAAAACAGGTAAGGTTTTAAAAAGTCAAATTACCACATTGACCCTGAAATTATCAAACAGGCATCGACAGCGTTTCCTTTTCTTGGGCTTCTTGGTAAGTTACCTTTTTTATTTCTTCATTTGTACCTGGAATGTGATATCAGTGTTTCTCTAAAATTTTTTCAAAGAGAGCTATACTTTCCAATGTTATAGATTTTCATGCTTGTAACATTTAGATTTTCTGTATGTGAGGCAGCAATTTAATCCAAGTGAGAGTGAGTGAACCGCATCAGAATGGTGACAGTAGGAAGGAGTTAAATAGTTGGTGGGAAATTTGACCTTTACTTTTACATGATAGCATGGTTACTTTCTTTTTTATTACAGAGTTTCAGTCATGGGAATTTATAGTTTTCTTGCTCTTCATGAATAATTTTAATCTAATATTTACTTTTTAATAATATAAAGAAATGAAATGACTTTGAATTAGATTTGTTCAGTATTACTATGTGTTACTTGCATTTCATAAACTTTAGAGACTAATATTTCCTTTAGTCAATACCATTTTAAAATGGTACAATTAACAATTAACAATTTCAGTCTTAGGAGTACAGAGACATAAAGTTTTAAGACGGTGTTTTCTAGTTGTGTTGGCTCAAATACTTGGGTTTGTGTCATTAATATCTTTCCAGACTGTGAGTTGACTGGCAGAAGTGTTTGTAAGTGAATCAAGACAACGGATAAAGAGTAACCATTTCAAATCTGATTTACCCACCTGGAGATATTCAATTTTAAATCACAATGTTTTTTCTCTCCTTATACCATGGGACATTGAAGCTGGTATACTTCTCTCATTCTTGGCAGACAGGAGGGTATCTTTTCCAGGTAATGTAGGTATACATTTCGCTCATGTCCTTGGAGTAGAAAGGAAACAGCGTAATATTGCAGTGTGGTATCATGCAGAGGCTTGAATTTGGGGTTAAATATTCCCTAAAAAGTGGAAGATGAATATAGGTCCCAAAATAGCTGGGTTTGACTCTTGGCTCTGTTACTTGTGAAATACGAGTTTGATCAAGTTACTTAGCATTTTAAGCCTGTTTACTCATCTGTTAAATGGTGAAAATAGGGTTATTTTGAGGAATAAATGAGATGAATGCATATGAAAAAGTGACCACATAAGTGTTTAACAAATGTTTGCTAATATTATATTCCTTTTTGAAAAAGCATGTACAACTTTTTAGCATTATTACCTCAGTAAATTACACTAACATATCAGACACTCAATTTACTTATATACAAAGTTGAGGTAGTATTATTAAACCATTCTGAGAAGTTTTAATTAAATAACATTTTTATCATATTTTATAAATGAAAACCACAACTATGTTAACTCTGGAGATGCCTTAATGCAGTGTCTCAGTTGGAAAAATTATGTTTATAATAACTGATATTTATTAAGAACTTATTTATGTTCTTTGTACCGTTGTAAATAATTTATGTACTTTATATAATCCTTGCAACAAACCTATACATTTGTTGAATTTGAAATTTGTTGACCTATAACGTAGATATGACTATTATCCTAATTTTACACACTAAGAAAACTGAGTCACAGAAATATCATAAACAGTAACAGTGTGAACCAGGAGTCTATATGAGGGGATATATTTAAGCTCGGGCATTCCATCTTGTTATTGGATTATCTCCTGATAATGTGGGGGGAAAACGTTGACTTCGCCTTTAAAGAGCAGGAAAATGGAGGAAAGAGAAGACAAAATATACAATGTGAATAAATTAAGTAGAAAAGAATGACCAAATCATATTGAGAGAGAAAAAAGCTAAATCAGAATATTTATTATGTGCTTATTTTCCTCCTTGCAGCAGATAAGAGTAATGAAATATACTACTGTCTTGCCATCTAGCTGAAAAGACAAGATAAAAACATGAAATAATTGGAGACAGTATAAAATCATATATTTAAGTACTAGATATAATTATGTGCATGGGTGAGATTGAAACAAGTTAAATGTTTTTCCTCATTCTTTTCTTTACTTTTTAAAAATTTCATTTGTAAAGATCGAAAAAGATAGTTGCTATTGTATGAAAAACTCCAAGAAAAACACAGTTTAAGACACTGTTTCTAACTAAAACTAAAGACTGGTAATTGGAGGAGAGGATCAAAGTGACCAGTGTTTCCTCAGACATCCCAAGATTTATCCCATCGACAGAATGCTCTGAACTGCATAACAGAGAAGTTGCAACACTAAAGAAACCAAGTATTTTAATGTAATCTTTAAGGACAAAATAATAATAATAGGTCTCTTTCTCTAAAGACTGTTTGCAAAAGATGAAAGGAGGAGGAGGATTGAATCCCTCCTCTTCTTCCCCTGATGCCATGCCATTTTTAAAAAATTCATACTTTAGATACAAAATCAAATGCAAGCCTGTTTAGTCCCTGAGCACATCTATAGCATTGTTTTCAGTGTAGGGTCTACATACCATCATCTTCAAAATCATCTAGGGTGCTTAGTAAGTAGATTCTTTTTTCTAGATGGCCAACAGATACATGAAAATGTGCTCAGCATCATTAGTCATAAAGGAAATGCAAATCAAAAGCACAATGAGAGATCACCTCACACCTGTTAGAATGGCGATCATCAAAAAACAAGAGATAACAAGCTTTGGCAAGAATGTGGAAAAAAGGGAGCTCTTGTGCACTGTGGGTGGGAATGTAAATTGGTACAGCCACTATTGAAAACAGTATGGAGGTTCCTTAAAAAACTAAAAATAGAACTACCATATGACCCAGCAATCCCACTTCTGGGAAGGTATCCAAAGGAAATGAAAACAGGATCTCAAAGGGATATCTGTACTCCCATGTTCATTGGAGCATTATTCATATTAGCCAAGATATGAAAACAATCTAAGGCTCATCTATAGATGAGTAGATAAAGAAAATATGATTATATATTATTCAGCCATGAGATAATGCCTGGACCTTGAGGGTACAATATGGATGGACCTTGAGGGTATTATGTTAAGTGAAGTTAGGTCAGAGAAAGACAAATACTGTATGATACCACTTATACATGGAATCAAGAAACATTTGATTCACTCTGGTGGATGAAATTATACACAAGATTGTGGGCACTCTGGGTTGGGACTTAGTCTTGGCCATCCATGTGCCTGTAAATGGCAACATTTCCCCAGTTCTCAACCTGCCGGCCCAAGCAGCATGTCTAAGCTTCCCTCAGTTTCTTGCTTTTGTGAATACATCCTTGCCCTGAAGTGCAGAGAGCCTAAAGTGGTTGAAATAAAAAACCTATTCCTCAACTGATTCTTAGGGTGTGCTTGTTACCTCATGTAAGAATCACGTAAAACCCTCCCATAATCAGAAATGTGATCATAAAGTGCTTGGAAAAAATATAGACACTGAAAGTAACATATCGGGTTCTAACTATATATTAGGCACTGGTTTAAGCATTCTCACACAGTCCTCACAGCAACCCTGAGGAGATAATATAACCATTATACAAATGGGAAAACTGAGGCCAGAGAGATTAGGTAATTTGTTCAAGTCATTTACCTGATTAGTTGCAGCCCAGATATCAAAATCCAAATAATCTAGTTCCTGAGCAAGCACTTTGAACCAGCATACTGTATTGACTCTTCAATAAAGTATAAATAAATACAGTTAAAAATTACATAAACTTGTGATAAAGAAGATTTCTACATGTAGCACCAAAGGAGAAGCAACAGGAGAATACATAAATAGTGTGGAAATAAATGAAGACTAGCCAAATAAGAAGAGCAAAGTTATTTATACAGAGCTTGCAATGGCAAGGGAGTCAGCCACCATCACTTGTGTTTTGGCAGAAACTCAGGCAGAGTAGGAAAGCTGTATGGTGGAAAAAAGGGAAGGATTCTGGTATGGCCTGATTGAGGCTCTTGGCAAGGGGAAGCTCTAAGCAGGATAACTAGAAGTGGGACATCTTATGTGAATGGTTAAGGGTACATATTTGGCTTTCTCTGCTTGGTTCTAAGTTGGAAGTGGGGACAAAGTTAAGGAAGCTGTCAGTTACTAATCAAATCCTGTCCACTTGGGGCTGATTGATACAGAAGTCATTGTTTAGCTTCCTGGATTGACACTAGGCATAGCAGTCTCTGTTCCTCCAAGTCTGACTTGTAGCAAACTGGCTTCCTAGTTGTTTATTGTAGGAGTTGGTTTCCTGGGAAGGTGGCTGCAGGTTGTGGATCAAAGTTCTAGTTTTATATATGGCCTGGTCATTGTCCATTTATATGTTTAGTCTGTCAATCAATTTAAAAATAAAATGTAAAACTTCCTTGTCTATGGAAAAAAACCAGAATAAATGATGTTGAGACTGAACACTAAACTGGGAAAGATAATTACAAAATATATTAATATATGTTGATATACTATCATACAAAGAGTTTTAACAGCAATTGTTAAACATCTCAATTGAAAAAATACTCTGGACAATAACAGATAATTCAAGAGAGAAGAAAATATATTTAACTTCAAAAAATGCAAATAAAATGAGATTTAATTTTTAGCTTACTACATTGACAAATATTAAAATGACTGACAAAACTGAGTGACAGCATGGGTTGGAAGAAACAGACATTCTGATACACTGCTTATGGTAGTCAAAATTGGTCCAACTTTACAGAAAGACAGTTTGGCAACTGTATCAAATGCCTTAAACATATGCCTTCCTTTTGGGCCAGCAATGTTTTCTAGGAATTTATCCTAAGAAATAATGAGACAAATGCACAAATATTAAGGGAGAAGGAGGAACATAAAACAACCTATGATTCCAACAATAATGAACTCATTTATTATGGTACATTTTATATACAGTCCTTAAAATAGTAATGCAGAATTATATTAAGTGATATGGAAAGTTATGTATTAGATGTTAAATTAGCATAATCTATTTGAGAAAACAATCTGGAAGAATAAACATCTAAAAGCTAACAGTTGTCTTTGAATGGATCATGGGGTTTGAAAATGTTTTAGTAGTATTTTTTTTTGTCTATCAGTTATTTCCAGTTTTTGACAATGAATGAATATTGCTCAAAAATAGCATCAGTGCTTTTAGTACACAAAAGTATAAAAATGAAAATATATATAGTTCACAATCTTTCCACCTACAAAATATCTATTGACATTTTAAAAAGGTAATCCATGTACCTTATTAGAATATCCAAATAATTGTTCAAAATGTTTATAATGGGTATCAGAGCTTTCCTCCTCTGCCTCTTGTCCCTCCCCCAAAGATAATTATTGTTAACAGAATTTTATGTATTGTTTGGTCACATTTTCAAGGGTGAAAAATGTCCATCCATCAAAAAGGAGAAAAAAAAATGAACCAGCAATTTTAACCTGATGTTAGTTGGCTCAGGAAATAAATCCCACCTTCTGTTTCTCTTTAGCTCTTGTCTGAATTCCCGAGTTTCCAACTCAGTGGCTTCATATTAGGTTGATCTAAATTATACCTTATGATCTATATTAGAATACATAGCATTTTATGTCTTTGAGTTCAAACACCCATCTTTTTCTACCACTCATATTAAAAGTGCTTTTAAAAAGGCACAGCATTTCCTGTATACTGACTATATATTCATTTTGTTGTAATCCCGATGCAGAGTTGCATCATTTTGCAGATTATCCATGATGCTAAAAATTCTTCCCACACTTGCATTTGACACAGGAATTGAAATAGAAAACTGAACCTATTTAAACAAATTTAGAGCTAGAGTTTCTGTGCTAAAAACAAGTTTTGATTTTTTTTAGTGTTGTTTCCTCAAGAGAAATGATCATCTCATGTCCAAAGCACAGACTTTCTCATAAAGAGAATTTGAAGTGGGCTCTTATTTTCATGATGAAAACATTCAGATATGAATTACTTCATCAAAAGAAGGAGATGACTCATGATTAAGCAAGCACAAAGCACCCAGAGCAATATATGGTGGATTTTCAAGAAGAAATTACTTCTCTCTATATATATGAGAGTTCTTGTATTCATATTTAATTCTTCACAGGTAAATTTACTGCCTACACAAACTGGTAAACAGTTATTTTGCAATGTGTGTAAAGCTCCTGCTGAAAAACTTAATACTGATTTTTTTCTTCAGGAATTTTGGAACTAAATTAAAGAAAAAAATTCTTGACTGTTGGCAGATTTAGTTTAATAAAGTTTCCAAATACTCCTTATCTTAAAAGTGGATTGTAAATATCAGAGCTAAACAAGAATCCAAGAGCTGCAGGTTTACATGAAGAAAGTCTATAGTTCTGCTGCATAGTTACATGTGTCATCAGGGCATGGATTCAGACTGTGAGGTTTGGACTCCTACCCTGCCTTGTACAAAGGCACGATTGCATTGATTAAATGCTCAGACTCATGGCCAATCAGATCAGAAACTGCCCTGGACTTTGGAAAATCTAAGCTTCAGCTCTTCAGTAATCTCGGTAGCTCCTGCCATATACCGCCATGCCTGTCACTCCTGTGCCCTGGATTCTGGACATACATGCTAGCTACATTCAGGAGCTTTCAGGTGAGGAGGTGCTTTCCCTAGCTTACAAAGGACAGACATCTTGCACAATACATAGATAACGCATTGAAGCAGGCCTTATTAAGAACCTTTACTCCCACTGCTGGGACTCTAGTTTCATTAGAAATAACCTCTTCCAGGACTGTTTTGGCCTCAAATATGTCAACCCCTATGACTGTTCCTAGTTCTGATCATCTGAAGTACTGAGTTATGGAAATCAGTCTTCTAAAGCCTACAGCCTCACGAATATCCAGAAGTGATACCATCTTTCATCACCTTTTCCTCAATGGATTACTAAATCATCACTGTCTGGCACCAGCTTATGTCTTGATTTGGCAGCACTGCATAAGGTCTCAAGGTTCCTGTCTCTCATCTATTATTCTTTTATTGATGGAGTAACTATGTACCAAAACCTGGAAGACTACTACTCTTATACTTCCTATTGATAAAACACCTCTCCATAGTTTAGACCAGCTATAATAATTCGTTGTCTTCTCCTTAAGAATTTAAAATAATCATGGCTGCTTTTGCCATTAGAGTAGCTGAGTTGCATGGAGTATATGCTGAACAATCCAGGGGACACCATTTGCATGATAATATTAGTGTGGCCCCTGGAGTTGAGCAATGTGGTACTCTCACTAAACACAGGAATGTCACATCTAACCAAGACATAGAGGGTCAGAGGAGGTATCCCAGAAGTAATATAAAGGGATCCTCCTGACAAGCCCCAGTTCCACTTAGATGTCTGTCATTTTTCTATTTCCTTATCACACTGTGGTATAATTGCTTATTTTATTTCTTTACCTTGTCAACTTATCATAAGTTTCATAAAGACAGGGATTACTCACATTTCATCACCAACTGATAGCAGGTGCTTTGCACATTTAAAGACTATTTGTTGAAAAAATAGACTAAAAGGCATTCAGTGGTGTGTGAAGTAGAAAGAAAAGGAAGTAACTCTGGGGGGAGGAGATTCAAATAATAGGTGTCATGTAATTGTTGCCCCAGTGAAAGTTGTGTGCTTATGTCAGTATCTATAGGTCTATATCTTAGAATGGTTAAAGATGAAAAAGGCCACAAATCCTCAAAGTTTCAAATCCAGCTACCCTCTCCAAGTGCACCCACCACATTTCCATAGCTCTTTTAGATGCTTAGAACACTGAGGCTGCCACTCACTCTAAACCCATCAATACACCCCAATGAACCAACATAGAACAATATACAATGAAAGTTGTGATAGACACTAGTAACACCATGACTAGCACTAGTACTTAGATCTGCTCTATGGGTATATAGCAAAGGATCATGCATATGAACTTGACTTTCATCTAGAAATATACCTGAGACTGAAGAGACCCTTGCTGGGGAAATCTAGAAAGTTTTCAATAGCTATGCACCAGGCTGTACATAACACAAGTGCAGGGACTATGCTTATTAATTTATTCATTCTCTTATTCATTCATTTAAATCTATATTATCTAACTTCCATATTCTAGGTACTATACTAGGTTTAAATACCCAGTGATATGCAAAATGTGCATAATTTCCATCCACACAGAACTTATGACCCAGAAGCTTTTCTATACACTAGTAATGAACTTTCAGAAAGAGAAAGGAAGAAAACAATTCCATTTAAAATTGCATCAATAAGAATAACATAACTGAGAATAAACTTAACCAAGGAGGTGAAAGACTTATACTCTCAAAACTCTAAGACATTGATGAAAGAAATTAAATATGATTCAGAGAAATGGAAAAATATCCTTTGTTCTTGGATTGGAAGAACTAATATTGTGAAAATGTCCATACTACCAAAGCAATCAGCAGATTCAATGCAATCCTTATCAAAATATTTGACATTTTTCACAGAACTAGGACAAAATAATCCTAAAATTTATATGGGACCATAAAAACCTTGAATAGCTCAAGCAGTCTTGAGAAAAAAAGAACAAAGCTGGAGGTATCATGCTCCCTGACTTCAGACTATACTAGAAAACTACAATAATCAAAACAATATGGTTCTGGCACAAAAAAGACACAGAGATCAATGGAACAGTCAGAGAGCCTGGAAATAAACCTATGCACTTATGGTAAATTAATCTACAACAAAGGAGGCAAAAATACAATGAGGAAAAGACAGTGTTTTCAGTAAGTGGTCCTGGGAAAACTTGTCAGGTACATGTAAAAAACAAAATTAGAACATTTTCTCACACCATATACCAAAAAAAAAACAAAAACAAAACTCAAAGTGAATTAAAACCTAAATGTAATACTAGAAACCATAAAACTCCTGGGAGAGAACCTAGGCAGAACATTCTCTGACATAAATTGTAGCAATATTTTCACAGATCTGTCTCCTAAGGGAGAGGAAACAAAAGCAAAATGAACAAATGGGACCTAATTACATTTAAAAGCTTTTGCACAGGGCCTCCCTGGTGGCGCAAGTGGTTGAGAGTCCGCCTGCCGATGCAGGGGATGCGGGTTTGTGCCCCGGTCTGGGAGGATCCCATATGCCGCGGAGCGGCTGGGCCTGTGAGCCGTGGCCGCTGAGCCTGCGCGTCCGGAGCCTGCGCGTCCGGAGCCTGTGCTCCACAACGGGGGAGGCCACAGCAGTGGGAGGCCCGCATACCGCAAAAAAAAAAAAAAAAAAAAAAAGCTTTTGCACAACAGGGAAACCATTTTAAAAAAAGACAAATACAACCTAGTGGATAGGAGAAAATACTTGCAAATGATATTGTTGACTATGGGTTAATATCCAAAATATATAAACAGTTCATACAACTCAATATGGAAAAACAAACAACCCAATTAAAAATGGGCAGAAGACTTGAATAGACATTTTTCCAAAGAAGGTATACAGATGGCCAGCAGACACATGAAAAGATGCTCAACATCACTCATCATCAGGGAAATGAAAATCAAACCCACAATGGGATATCACCTCACACCTGTCAGAATGTCTATCATCAAAAAGACCACAAATAACAAATGTTGGTGAAGATGTAAAGAAAAGCGAGCCCTAGTATATTTTTGGTGCGAATGTAAATTCTTGTAGCCACTATAGAAAACAGTGTAGAGTTCCCCCTCCAAATAAAAAAATAGAACTACCAGATGATCCAGTAATTTCATGCTGGGTGTATATCCAAAGAAAATGAAAACACTAACTTGAAGAGATACATGAACCCCAATGTTCATAGCAACATTATTTACAATAGCTGAGATATGGAAGCAACCTAAGTGTCCCTCAACAGATAAATGGGTAAAGAAGATGTGATTGATACACACAAACACACACACACACAATGGAATATTACTCAGCCATAAAAAGAATGAGATTTTGCCAATTGTAACAACATGGATCAACCTGGAGGGTATTATGCTTAGTGAAATCAGTCAGACAGAGAAAGACACATACTATATGGCATCACTTATATGTGGAATCTAAAAAAGAAAACAAGCAAATGAATGTAAAAAAACAGAAACAGACTCACAGATATCAAGAACAAGCTAGTGGTTACCAGAGGAGGGAAGGAATGAGGGAGGGCAATAAAAGGGTAGGGGACTAAGAGGTACGAACTATTATGTAAAAAATAACTAATCATCAAGGATAAATTGCACAGCACAGCAAATATAGCCAAAATTTAATAATAAATTTAAAAAAGTATAATCCATAAAAATACTGGATCACTATGCTGTACACCTGAAACTAATATAATATTGTAAATCAGCAATACTTCAATAAATAAATAAAATAAAATAAAGATAATGAGACTGGGAACAAAGAGTTTATACTGTGTGTAAGAAAAATATCTAAAATGCATAGGTGTAGAAAATGCTGAAATTCAGTGCATGGAAAAAGACACACCATTAAATCTTAATTAAAAGACAGTTGATATAACACATTAATTAGCAACAAAAGATATCTTAAGGCAAATAGAATTAGTAGAATTAAAAGGAATCATTTGAACTGATAAAAGATTCAATGATCAGAATGATACAGCAATTTAAAAATTATATGCCTATATTAACAAAGTATCAAATTATTTAAAGCAAAAGTTGACAAAAGCGCAATGAGAAATTGATAAATTTCCAAAGTTAGGCAGTTCAACACTCTTAGAAATTGATAGAAAAGCACTTAAAAATATCAGGATATAAAATATTAGAAAATGTAATTAACAAAGTTGACTCATCAACTGCAGAATGTACATTAATTTCAATCATGCATAAATCATTTATAAATATTTAACATATACCAGGCCATAAAACATGTCTAAACCCAAACTCTTCCAGAAAATTGAGGAGACTGTTTCCCATTATCATTTATAAGACTGGTGGTACTCTGATAGCATAACCAGATTAACACATTACAAGAAAAGAAGACTACAGAACAGTATCCCTCATGAACATACATGAAATATTTTCAACAAAATCTTAGCAAATTGTATCCAACAATATATAAAGAAAATAATATAATATGACCAATTTGGGTTTATCCCAGGAATGCAAAGTTGGTTTGACATTTAAATATCAATCCATGTAATTGACCTTATTAAAACTAAACTTGCACACACACACACACACACACACACACACACACACACTACCACCACCACCCCCACCACCACTAACAACAACAGCAACAACAAAGGAAGTGATTATCTCAATAGACATAGGGAAAGCATTTGAAAAACCCAACATCCACTACTGATAAAATCTTCCCAGAAAACAAGGAGTAGAAGAGATGTCTTGAATTGGATAAATGTCATCTACAAAAAGCTTTCAGCTGATGTCATTCTTAATGGTGCATAAAGTTAGTGCTTTCTCCTAAGATCATGAACAAAGTAAAGATATTCATTCTCACTACTTTTATTTAACATTGTACTGGAGGTTCCAGTCAGTCCAAAAAGATAATAAAAAGATTAAATAACATTGTAGGAAAGGAAGAATTAAAATTGTCTTAATTTACAGAAAACACAATTGGTTGTGTAAAATACCTTATGGACTCTAAAATAAATAAGACTAAATCTAATATGTGAGGTTAGCAAGGTTGTAGGATATAAGATCAGCATACAAAATTAGTTGGATTTCTATGTACTAATAATCAGTAGTTAACATACTAAAAATACCATTTACAATAGCATCAAAAATAGCAAATACTTAGAGATAAATCTGATAAAAGTGTGCAAGGCCTTTACACTGAAAAATATAAAATTCTGAGAAAAATTAAGGAATCCCTAAAAGGATGACGATACTGTGTTCCTATATTGGGTGACTCAATATTTTTAACTTGTCATTTCTCTCTAAATTGATCTATAGATTCCATGTAATGTCAATTAAAACCCTATAAGGAGTTTTTTGTAAGCTAGTTTTTTTTTTTTTTTTTTTTTTTTTTTTTTTTTTTTTTTTTTTTGCGGTATGCGGGCCTCTCACTGTTGTGGCCTCCCCCGTTGCGGAGCACAGGCTCCGGACGCGCAGGCTCCGGACGCGCAGGCTCAGCGGCCATGGCTCATGGGCCCAGCCGCTCCGCAGCATATGGGATCCTCCCAGACCGGGGCACGAACCCGTATCCCCTGCATCGGCAGGCGGACTCTCAACCACTTGCGCCACCAGGGAGGCCCTGTAAGCTAGTTTTTTGAAAGGCTGATTTTAACATTCATATTGAAACGTAAAGTATCTAAAGTAGACAAAATAGCATTGAAAATACAGAGTAGAGTTGTAGAACTTACATTACCTGACATTAAGATTTATTTATTTTAAAATTATAGTAATCAAGATACTGTGGTTTTGCCATGAAAATTGACAAATAGATCAAGGGAATCAAATCAAGTCCAGAAATAGACTTGCAAATACATAGTTAATTTAAAATTTTTAATATATACTTATTTGAATTTGACAAAGGTAAAGAGGCAATTCATTGGAGAAGCATAAATTTTTCAACAAATAGTTCTTAAAAAATTTGTTTATCCAGATGCAAAAAGACCTCAATATTCATTCATTTCATTCAATTCATATCCCACACTATACCAAAATTAACTCAAAATAGCTAATAGGTTTAAATATAAAACCTAAAACCATAGAATTTCAAGAACACGTGTCTTAATGATCTTAGGTTAGGCAAAGAAAGGTTCCTTTGATAAAGCAGTAAAAAGTACAATCCATAAAGTAAAAGGACCAATAAATTAGACTTTGAAATTTCTGCTCTGTGAAATACACTGTTAGTAGAATGGGGAAAATAAAACACTAAAGATTGTGAGAAAATATTTGCAAATTCCATGACTAATAAAGGAATTGTATCTAGAAAATATAAAGAATCCTCAAAACTCAAGAATAAGAAACCAACTGCCCCCCAGAATAAACAGGGAATATTTGAAGATACACTTTTTTTTAAGAGTCAGGTCAGTTAATTAATTAATTAATTAATTAATTAATTTGGTCATGCCGTGTAGCATGCAGGATCTTAGTGCAGCATGCGGGACCTTAGTGCCCCAAACAAGGGATCAAACCTGTGCCCCCTGCATTGAGAGTGCCAAGTCTTAACCACTGGAGTGCCAGAGAAGTCCTGAAGAGACACTTTATAAAGTGATATACAGATTGAAAATAAGCATATGAAAAGATATTCAACATCTTTAGCCATTAGGGAAAGGCAAATTAAAACACCAATGATACATTCCCACACCTATTAGAATAGCTAACATTAAAAAGACTGACAGTACCAAGTCTGACAAGGGTATGGAACAACTGAACTTTTGTGTACTACTGTACTGGTAGGAATGTAAAATGGTAGAACCATTTTGAAAAATAATTTGAGAATTTCTAAAAAGTTAAATGTATCCCTACATATGACCCCAACTTTAAACATTTACATATTTACCCAAAAGAAATTAGAATGTTTATTCATACAAATAGTCATACAACAATATTCAGAGCACCTTAATTTGTAATAGTCAAAAGCTGTACACAACTCAAATGCCCATCAATGGATGAATGAATAAACTAATTGTGGTATGTCAATATAATGGAATATTATTTGGCAATAACAATATCAAACTCTTGATATGTACAATATAGATGAATATCAAAATAGTTAATTTTGAGTGAAAGTAGCTAGACCATAAAAAGTACATACTGTATAATTCTACTTATATAAAGTTCTAGACAGTGCAAACTAATCCATAGTGACAGAAAGTAATTCAGTGGTTCCCAGGAGATGGAAGTGGGTTTAAGGATGAGCCAAAAGGAGAGATTAAAAATGGACATGAGGAAACTTTTGAGAGTGATGTGTATGTTCGTTATCTTGATTGTGGTGATAATTTACTAGTGTGTGCTTGTGTAAGTACACACACACACATATATATATATATATATATATATATATATACAAAGATAGATCAAAATTACATACTTAAAAATGTAGTTTTTAGTGTGTGTATATTACACTTTAATATATTTTTATAAACTGCTGAGGACTAGACTAGAAATTAAAACTAAAGTCCAACACCAATCATGAATTATAAATGCAAAAATTCAAGCAAAATATTAGCAAATGCAAACTCCAAGAATACACAGTACTGTATAAGAAAGATAATACATCACTACCAAGCTCAAATGTATCACAGGAGTACAAGTTTGATTTAGCATTAAAAATTAACCATTTTAAGCCATCAAAAATTTACATTACAGTGAAAAGTTATTAATTTCAATATACATAGAAAAAGAAGTTGACAAAAATCAACACCATTTCTTGATTTAAAAAGTTAAAATATTTAGTGATCTAGAAGTAGAAGGGAACCTCATTAATATGATAAGGAGTATCTATAGTAAAAGTTTCTAGAAACATTTAATGATCAAATGTTGAAAGCTTTCTTTTTAAGTTTGTGAATAAGGCAAAGATCCCCATTATCATCACTGTCCTCAAGGTCTCAACCAATGCAATGAAGAAAAAGTGAAGCTAAAAGAATTTGAAATAAATAAATTCTTATTATCTGTAAGTGAGATGATTGTGAATCTAGAAAAATGTACAAATAAATTATTCAAATTTATGACAGAGATTAACAAGTTCAGTATATACAAAAATCCTTATAAAATATCAGTTGTGCCCAAGTGCCCATTAACAGATGATTGGCTTAAGAAGACGTGGTATATATTTACAATGGAATATTATTCAGCCATAAAAAGAATGAAATAGTGCTATTTGCCACAACGTGGTTGAACCAAGAGAATATTATACTTAGTGAAGTAAGTCAGACAGAGAACGACAAATACTATATGATATCATGTATATGTGGCATCTAAAAATAATACAAATGAATCTAAATACAAAACAGAAACAGATTCACAGACATAGAAAATAAAATTACGGTTACCAAAGGAGAGAGGGAGGGAGGTATGGAGTGACAAATTGGGAGTATGGGATTAACAGATATAAATTACCATACATAAAATAGATAAGCAACAAGGATTCACTGTATAGCACAGGTAATAATATTCAATATCTTGTAATAATCTATGATGGAATATAACCTGGAAAAAAAACGGAGTCACTTTGCTGTACAACAGAAGCTAACACAATATTATAGATCAACTATACTTCAATAAAAAAACAAATTATTTTTCTAGTAGTAACTAATCACTTGATTTTCTGTTATATGGACTTTTGTATGTGTATAACCAAAAGAATGTAGTATCAGTATGATATATTTTTATTCAGAAAACTAGAAAAACTTTAACTCTGAATTTCACTTAGAGTAATTTCTCTTAATCTCGCTAAGGAAAGAAGAGGAATAGCTTTAGCATTTGCATGCAGCCATGTCTAAGAAATGTAATATAGCTCCCTTGAGGATACACATAGACAAGAGAATGGAGTTAGCATCTATTATCAAATCTTGGCTATGTTCTATTTCCTGTCTTCTGCCAAATGGTGAGAATTATGAGTGTCTCTCCTAGATGATACTCACTTAACAAGACTTTACTTTGTTAATAGGGCTAGCTATCTTATCAAAATAGCATTGAATAGGGTTTAAGAACTTGGATTCTGAAATCAGTCTACCAGTTTCTGAATGTCAGTTCCGTCACTGATTAGCTATGTAAACTTGGCCCAGTCACTTATCTTCTCTTGCCTTTAGTTCTATAAACTGGTAATAAAAATACAATACTAATTCATTACTAAGAGTTGATAAGATACGACAATTAAGTGATTTAATAAAGTCAAACACTTAGAATGATTCTTGGTATGTAGAAAGTACTATGTTTATATTAGCTATTAATTTTACTACCATATATTTTGTTGCTAATATTATTATGATTGTACAGTTATTAGAAGACAAAGCTATAGTAAATATAGCAGTCAGCTAAAAATATTCAAGTCACTGTTCCAAACACTCTCTTCTCTTTACTTTCTGCATTTTACCCCACAATCCTCATCACATAATTAAGAATACAGAAGGAATATTCTGGAATGATGTCATATGTCTACACTGCTAACACACCTGGCCCTATACAGAGATAAGGATGTTCTTTTGATTTTCCTCCAGTATTTTCCCGTAATCTATGCAGTATTTTCTAAGCCATACTTTCTTGTATTAAAAATCATAAAGGTCTACAGAAAGAGCTATACATGAATGTTTATAACAGCTTTATTCCTAATACTCTCAAACTAAGAAAAACCCCAAATGCTTGTCAGTTGGTGAATGGATAAATAAATTGTGGTATATTCATATGATGGAATACTGCTCAGCAGTAAAAGGAATAAACTACTGATAAATGTAATTCTATGGATGAATCATAAAAGCAGTATGCTAAATAAAGGAAACTAGATGCAAAAGAGTTTTAATTAATTAATTAATTAATTAAAAATAAAAGATCAATTATATTTATATGCAATCAAAACATTTAGTCGGGGTGGTATATGCATTTTTAAGCCCACTCCAGTGCAACCCATGTGTCAGAAGTGACCTCTCTGAAAATCCTTTTTTCTGCTTCTTTCACTCACCTATACTTACAATCTAAAACCCAACGTCTCCAGACTGACTCACAAGCTTTAAGAGAAAATGTAGAGCTACTTTGAGCTAAAGGTAAAGACGTAACTTGAGTGTAACCAGTCATGATGGAACATTTCACCTACTCAGTGGAGCCTGTAGATTGTCCCTTCATGTGAACTGACAGTACCTTAGAGCATTGGATTTGTTCGGCAGTGAAGCAGGGAAAACTGTGTCGAAGTGAAAATAATATGATACACAAAAATGCTCTAAATCGTTATAATGGTAGAGAAATGTTATGGCTGGTGTAAAAGCAAGTCATTACTGGAGGCAAATGACTGAACTAAGAAATTTGATTTCCCCTGGATTTTAACTTCATGGGTGGCTGCCTACAAGAAAACTCAATATGTCTCTGAGACTTCTGCGTCTTTGTCAATTGGACTGAAATCAGCCTATGAAATCCAAATGATTTGATTCCACAAGAAACTAGGAATATATCTGAAGGCTATATTTTTAATCAAAATTCAGAATTCCTTGAAGAATCTGGGTTTTTTTGTCAGATTAATTTATGGAATCATAAAAATTTCAGTTTCTTATGCATATAAACGGGAAAATTTGACCTCTGAAAGAGGTCAGTTTGAGATAAAACTTAACGAAACATCACTAGATGATGGTACACAGGAGAACTATGTCTGGTGATTTGAAAAGTGCTAGTTTCTGAAACTATAAAAAATGATATAAGGGGGAAAACTGAAAGGTAGATTCTTAACCTTATTATGTTTGCAATTTCAGTTCCAGGCTGGCAATGTCATGAGTTTGTTGGATCTAGTGAAAAGATTACTGTCTAGAAAGGATCGTGGATCAAAGAGACTACAAGCTATCTGCATTAGTGTGCTTTGGTATAACATTCTAAAGGCAGAATAGATAGGAAATTAGGTAAGACATAGACATGACTCCTTGAAGTTTCTTCCCATAGGAAAGCAGATTGGAGAACTGCTCCATTGAATAATTAACTACTTGTGGCCATGGGCCATGCTTTTCTTTCATTCCAGTATTGTAACTGAACTTACAGTTATTCATACAGTATTCCTGTGAATCATCAACTCAAGGGTTATTGATTTGCCAACAGAGGCAACTTGTTTATTATTGAAAAAGAAACAGTATGAAATAGAAGTACTTTTTCCTGCAGTTGTTATAGCAGTTAACCCCATAGGGTTCCCAGAAGCTAGCACTTCCATTTCAAATCACACAAAGAATATCTTGCTTACATTAGGATTTACTTTAATTTAGGAAGGTGATGATGAAAAATGATTAACAAGACTGCTTCAGTCCCCTGTAAATACTGAATGAGGATTTTGGCATCTTCTGTTAACAACTGGCCCAGGTTTAAGAGAGGCAGGGAGAAAAACAGAATGTCGGGTTAAATCTGTTAGAGTACTTTAGCTACATTGCAATTCCAATTGACTTCAATAAAAAGGTGTTTTATTGGCTTATCTAACTGGAATCCCAGAAATGGGATGGGCTTGAGAGTAACTATAAGATTGTGACCCTGGCAGTTTCTGTGCAATTTCCCTGGCTGTGTCCCCTTCTAAGTAAAGATCACATCTTTGGGCTGCTTCTCCTCTGGAGAAAAATGCCTGTGCTGGTTCCTGGCTTCACGTCTACCTCCCACATTGTCCTGAGGAAGGAAGAAAATGTTCTTAACACAGACTTCTAATCTAAGGAATTGTCCTGAAATCCATCCTAACTCGGCTGTTCCTATTGCTTGCTCATTCCTGGACCAGTGACTGTGGACAGGGCAATAGAATGGACTGATTAACACAAGCCAAGAAGGCTGGGCCTTGAAGCTGGGAGAAGTCAGTTTTTCTCACAGTTTTCTAAATGAATAAGAGCAAAACTCTGAACCAAAACTTAGAATTTAGATATCATAGGAATTAGAAAAATTATTCTGGGTAGGCAAACCATAAAGAAAAAAAAAAGGAAGAAGAGGAAGAAAAGAAAGGAAACGAAAAACCTATAGCAATGGTTCTCAATTTGGCTGCACATTAGAATCACCTGGGAGCATTTACAAATTTTAATGTTCAGGCCAAAACCTTGGGTGAGGGCAGTACTTTTTAAGGTTCCACAGTTGATTCAATGCGCACTTCCTTGAGACTACTACATTGCATGGGAAAAGTTTATTACAGGAAGACAGAACTAATATCTGTCAGCTTCTCTTATCATGTGGGTATTTTGAAGAGAGATGAGTTGGTTTTATTTCCCAAGCTCTGGCAGCTTAAAGCCACCTGAACTGGCAGCTGTATTTCCCCTCACAAAGTGGCTTAAATGTAGTGGAACTGTACTTTTCTAACCTCACAATGAACAACACAAAGGTTACAACAGTGCCTAAATCCCACATGGGAAGCGTAGAGAAAGTCATTGTAAGCACTGCTTTTCCAGAGCAATGGAAAATAGAGGGGGATTACAGTTGGGTTTAAAATACCATTTCTTTCCCTCTACCATTGGCAATATTTGTAGAGTCTGCAACCGCGGGTTCAGCATGGTCAGCTGTGGCATGGCTTTGTTTTGTTTTGTTCTCTGATCTCATCACTATCGTTTCATCCATTTACTACCCATTTTCTCACTCTGTTTGGTGCTCGGGATTCCATAGTTTCCCTCCTGAGAGTTTAGCAGATAAATCGGGCTGAATTACAACAAAGGAAAACCAAAACCCTCTTCAGACTTGTACTTTCCTGTTTTTCTTCTTTTTTGGGGGGTGGGGTGGCAGTTAAAAGAGGAATAAGAAAATAGAAAATAGATTTCTATTGTTTGATTTATAAAACTGATTGGGCTTCTTTGGAAAGTCTTACTTTCTCTTTCGATTCACTTATTTCACTTGTGTTCAGAAAAAGATTAGCTAATATTGGCCTTCATTTCATCCTAAATTAATTCACTCACCCAGTAATTTATTCATACAACAAAAAATTATTGAATGCCTAATATATGTCAGGTAATGTACTGGGGTAAAACTAAAAAAATAAAGTCTGTCCTTATGAAGCTTATATTCTAATGAGAGAAGACAGTCTATAAACAAATATACAGTAGGTCAAGTAGCAGTAAATTTGATGTGGAATAATAAAGGAAGTTAAGAATGAAAGAGAATCTTGGAGGAAGGGCACAGTGAGAAAGAATGGAGGTTATCAGTTATTATTTTAAATAGAATGATGAGGGAAGGACTCCAACTAAGGTGACATGTGAAGAGAGACATGAAGGAAATGATTGAGCAAGCCATGGGGATATCCGGGGGAAACATTGTAGACAGAGCAAACAGCAGGTGTAAAGACCCTGAGGTGAGAGAATGCTGGTGTGTCTGAGGGACGGTGAGGCTAGCTGAGCAGGAGGAGAGTAGAGGAGGAAAGTGGTTGGACAGAGAGAACAGGGGTCAGCTTATGTAATATCTTATGTACCATTTGCAGAACTTCAGACTTAAAGGAGAAGGTCTAACTTAAAGGAGAAGCCATTAGAAGATTCTGAACAAAGGAGTGACATCATCTGACATATTCGAAAGGTATTCTCTGTTGAGAAAAAGCCAAGGAGGGCAAGAGTAGACTCACAGAGGGTTAAATATTTATGGTTTAATAATTTTACCTTTAATATTGGGTTAGGGTGTGAGATAAGATTATGGCTCGATTTGTTGAATACAATCCTTCTTGGTAAGTGAGGTTCCTTTGACATAAATTAAATTTTCATACTGAACTATTTTCTATTTTTCTATATCCTGTTTCAGAGGCCTTATCCAGTTCATTGAACCATTGATTATTGCACTAATACCTTAATTACTGAATTATTGTAGCTCTTATTGTATAGTGATAAAATGTTTCCAGTGAATATTTGATCAATCAGAAAATACTCACCATATAATATTAAATCACCAGAAGGAAATATACAGAAATACACATAGTGATGTTCAGTGGTAGTATTATGATTTTTTCTTTATGCTTCTATATAGCTTCATAATTTTCCATGATAATCAAATATTTAATTTTATGATTAGACAAAAAGTGTATAAACATTCAAACAAGACAAACAATTCTCTCCCTTACCACAAATACTCGTCCTTAGTATATTCATAACACTTGTGTTATTTTAGTAAATATAAATGCTTTGAAGAAAAACTGATTTCTCAATAAATTAAGAATTCCAAGCTCATATATCTCTGCCTGTTCAACATTTCAACTTGAACATCTAATAAGCAAATATCAAACTCAACATGACTGAAAAAAAGTCTTAAATCCCCTCTCCTCAAAACTGCTTCTCTGCACATTTTCCTAATGTGGTCAATGGCACCACTTGTCATCTAGCTGCTCAAGTCAAAAACCTTGCTCTCATTTTGACTCCTCATTTTCTTTCATGCATGACTGCTGACTATTTAGCAAAATTTGTTGGTTCCCCCCTAAAAAACCTCAACCAAATCTTTTTATTTCTTACTACCTCAAAGGCTACCACCTCCTAATTCATCTTCCCCTGCTATACTCAATTCTCCATACAGCAGCCAGAGAGATGGTTAAAATACCTGAATCCAATCATGTTAGTCACTGCCACAAAACACTTCAATAGTTTCCTATCACACTAAAAATAGAAACCAAAATCTTTCCATGGCCAACTAAGTCCTACTTGTTTGTTTCCCTGAAGGACTCCTCCCCTTCTGACCAGGCTCCATCCACCCTGGCCTTCTTGATGTTTCTCAACTTAACTAAAGGCATTTATCTAAGACTTTTTGCATTTCCTGTTCTTTCTGCCTGGAATGCTCTTCTTCCAAATATTTTCATTTGTTGTTCCCTTACATCATTCGGTCCCTGCTTAAAATACCACCTCTTGAAGAGAGGACTTCCATGACCAGTCTTTTAAAATATGACACTCAAAATCATGCTCCATCTTTTTACCTGGCTTACTTTTCCTCAAAGTATTTGTCATTACCTACTTATATATTTTGCGTTGGTCCTTTTTTTTATTGTCTCCCATCTCACTTGAATAATATTATTCAAAAGAATGAGTTTAAAAACAAAGGAGGACACTACATTTTACCTAAAATGTATAACGATTAGAAACAACCAAAGGAGATATACATAGGAAAATATCTATCCCTAGAAATGTATGACAGTCACTAGGAAGTGCTCAGTTTCTTAATTTATTGTTATGTCCAGCCTTCTGAGCATAAACGTAAATATTCAATTCCTTTCTATTACTTGTTATTTCTACAGAAAGCAATTCAAGATTTTAAAAATATTTACCTTTTTTTTTTTTTGCTTTTAGATTTAAACCATATATTCTTACAAACAGGAAAAAAACACCAGCTCTCTGTCCATAATTCAGGGTCATCTCTCTCTATCTCTCCACCTTCATTACTCACTCCTAAACACAACTGTATCTTCATCTTCTTTTTTAGCTTCAGTCTATATTTAGTGTATCAACTAGGGCCCAATATAGGAAACAGAAAATATCCAAGGTATGACAAGCAGAAATATCTAATAAAGGGAACTAGGTGCCGACAAGTTTATAGACATGCTGGAGAGAGAAAGTGTGCCATCACTGGACTTTTGGTTTCAAAAGTTGCCCATCCAGCTGTGATTCAGAGACCCACAACTATTGCAGTTATTGCCACCACCCCTGCCTCTGCCAGAGAGATGATGGAGAAATGAGAAGAAAACATTTTGTTTTATATCTGTGATGGATATAATCAAGATTTTAAGAGAAATATTGTAGTTACAAAGCAGAAATAAGAGGTTCTTAAGAAAAAAGAAGGAAAGGGAGGAAGGAGGGAAGGAAGGAGAGAAGGAGAGAAGGAAAAAGAACAGAGGGAGTTTAAAACTATGATAGTAGAAGTTATATATATATATATATATATATATATATATACATATATATGTATATATATATATATATACACATATATATATATATATATATATGTTTTTTTCTTGCTTTTTGTAGAAAACTTGAAAGATAAAATTGTGAAAAATCTTTCCAGGAATAGAATAACAAGACATACATAGAAAATGGAACACAATAGGACAATATAGGGGTTCAATCCAGCAGGTCACACATCTGATAAAGAGGAATTCCTGAAATAGGAATTAGAAAACAGAGAGCAAAAACTATTAAAGAAAGAATGCAACAAACAAAAGTCGTAACATTGTACACAACTTTCCAAAATGAGAAAGTCACTGAGTACCCAGACAACAATTTTTAAAAGACCCATACTAAGACATATTATCATGAAATATTAGTACACTAGGAAAAAAAAGACTCTCTTCTAGAGGGTAAAGAATTAAGATTCAAGCAAGTGATAGGGAATCAATGTGGCAGTGGACTTCTCAACAGCAACACTGGAAGCAGGAAATGCCAGAATATATGTTTTCAATTCTGTACCCACAAAAAGTGTGGGGTGTATTGTAAGTAGGTATGTAACAATAACATATAAAAAGTCAAATAATTAGAAAACAGAAAGAAAACAAAATTTAGCAGAGACACCCTAATGGATATGGAAACCAGAACCCAGAGGCTCCAGGAATTTTAGCAAAAGATGTTAAAGCATCTTTAATCTAGTGCTTCACCATTAACCTGACTCAGCTGCTTCCTGCTTTTTCTGTATTCTATATCCTCTTCTGACTATCCACTTACCTTTCATTTTATTGAAATATAGTAGATGTACAATATTGTTAGTTTCAGGTGTACTACATAATGATTAGATATTTACCTATGTTGTGAAATGATCAGTGTAGTAAGTCTAGTAACCATCTATCTTCATACCAAGTTATAACTATATTATTGACCACATTCCTTATGCTATGTATTATATCCCCATGACTTATTATTATATAATTGGAAATTTATATCTCTAATCCCCTTCACCTATTTTGCCCACCCCCACACCCCTCCTTTCTGGCAACCACCCATTTGCTCTCTGTATCTATAAGTCTGTTTTCATTTTGATTTGTTTGTTTTGTTTTTTAGACTCCACATATAAGTGAGATCATGCAGTATTTTACTTTCTCTGTGTTATTTATTTCACTTAGCATAATACTCTCTAGATCCATCCATCCATGCTTTCACAAATGACAAAGTTTCATTTGTTTTTATGGCTAATATTCCATTATATACACACACACACACACACACATATATATATATATGTATATATATACTGCATCTGCTTTACCCATTCATCTGTTAATGGATACTTAGATTGCTTCCAAATCTTGGCTATTGTAAATAATGCTACAATAATCATAGGGGTATATATATCTTTTTGAATTAGTATTTTCATTTACTTTGGATAAATACCTAGAGTGAAATTGCTGGATCATATGGTAATTCTATTTTTAATTTTTTGAGGAACCTTTATACTGTTTTCCATAGTGGCTGCACCAATCTACAATTCTAGCAACAGTGCACAAGTGTTCACTTTTCTCCACATGCTTGCTGAAGTTTGTTATTTGTTATCTTTTTTGATAATAGCCATTCTTACAGGTATGAGGTAGTATCTTATTGTGGTTTTGATTGGCATTGCCTTGATGATTAGTGATGTTGAGCAACTTTTCATGTATCTGTTTGCCATCTGTATGTACTCTTTGGAAAAATGTCTATTCAGGTCCTCTGTCCATTTAGTAATGCTTTTTTTTTTTTATGTTGAGTTGTATGAGTATTTGTATATTTTGGATATTAACCTCTTACTGGATATTTCATTTGCTATGCAAAAGCTTTTTAATTGATGTGATCCCATTTGTTTATTTTTGCTTTTGCTTCCCTTGCCTGACAAGATATGTCCAAAAAATATTACTAAGATCAATGTCAAAGAGCTGTGTTTTATTCTAGGAAATTTATGGTTTCAAGTCTTACATTTAAGTCTTTAACCAGCTTTGAGATATTTTTATATATGGTGTGAGAAAGTAGTCCAGTTTGATTCTTTGCATGTAGCTGTTCAGGTTTCCCAACATTTATTGTCTTTTCCAAATTGTATATTCTTACCTTCTTTGTTGTAGATTAATTGACCATGTAAATGTGAGCCTATTTCTGGGCTGTCTGTTCTATTCCATTGAACTATGTGTATTTTTGTGCAAGTACCATGCTGTTTTGATTATTTTAGCTTTGTAGTATAGTTTAAAATCTGGGAGCATGATGCCTTGCAGCTCTGTTTTTCTTTCTCAAAACTGTTTTGGCTATTTGGGGTCTTTTGTGTTCCCATAGTAATTTTAGATTTTTTTGTTCCAGTTATGTGAAAAATGCCATTGGTGTGCTGATAGGGATTACCCTGGATCTGTAGGTTGCCTTGGATATTATGGTCATTTTAATGATATTAATTCTTCCAGATCATTAGCACGATGTATCTTTCATTTATTTGTGTTGTCTTCCATTTCTTTCATTGATATCTTATAATTTTCTGAGCACATGTTTTTTATCTCTTTGGTTAGATTTATTCTTAACCCATTTTATTCTTTTTGATGCAATTATAAGTGGGATTGTTTTCTTAATTCTCTTTCTATAGTTTGTGGTTAGTGTGTAGAAATGTTAGTATATAGGTTTATGTATATTAATTTTCTATCCTGCAACTTTACTGAATCCATTTATTAGTTCTAATAGTTTGGATGGCATTTTTAGGATTTTCTATATATAGTATCATGCCATCTTCAAGCAATGACAGTTTTACTTCTTTAATTCCAATTTGAATTCCTTGTATCATTTTTTTTCTTGTTGGTTGCTGTGACTAGGACTTCCAATACTTTGTTGAACAAAAATGGTGAGAGTGGGCATTCTTAACTTGTTTCTGATTTTAGAGAAAATGCTTTCAGCTTTTCACCATTGAATATGATATGGCCTTTATTATGTTGAAGTATGTTTCCTCTACACCTACTTTGTTGAGAAGTTTTTGTCATAAATGGGCATCGAATTTTGTCAAAACCTTTTTTCTGCATCTATTGAAATGATCATATAATTTTTATTCTTCAATTTGTTAATGTGGTGAATCACCTGGATTGATATTGAACCATCCTGGCATCCTTGAGATAAATCCTGCTTGATCTTGATATATGATCCTTTTAATGTATTGTTGAATTTGGTCTGCAAATATTTTGTTGAGGACTTTTGAATCTATGTTTATCAGTGATATTGGCCTGTAATCTTCTTTCTTCATAGTGTCTTTGTCTGGTTTTGATATCAGGATGATGCTGGCCTCATAGAATGAGTTTGGAAGCATTCCTTCCTCTTCAATTATTTGGAAAAGTTTGAGAAGTATACGTGTTAACTCTCCTTTAAATGTTTGGTAGAATGCACCTGTGAAGCAATCTCATTCTGGACATTTGTTTGTTGGGTGTTTTTTGATTACTGATTCATTTTTAATACTGATAATCAGCCTGTTTATATTTTCTATTTCTTCCTGATTCAGTCTTGGGAAATTGTATGTTTCTAGGAATTTATGCATTTCTTCTGGGTTGTCCAATTTATTGGTGTATAATTGTTTGTAGTAATCTTTTATGATCCTTTGTACTACTGCAGTGTTAATTGTAACTTCTCATTCACTTATAGTTTTATTTATTTAGGCCCCCTCCCTTTTTTTCTTGATGAGTCTAGCTAAAGGTTTATTTATCTTTTCAAAGAACCAGCTCTTATTTTCATTGATCTTTTCTATTGTTATTTTATCTCTAACTTGTTTGTATCTGCTCTGATCTTTTTAATTTAGTTCCTTCTACTAATTTGAGGCTTTGTTCTTTTTCTTTTCTAGTTCCTTTATGTGTAAGGTTAGATTATCTATTTGAGATTTTGCTTTTCTTGAGATAGGCTTCTGTGGCTATAAACTTCTCTCTTAGAACTGCTTTTGCTGCATCCCATAAACTTTGGATTATTGTGTTTCCATTTTCATATGTCCCCAGCTATTTTTTTACTTATTCTTTGATTTCTTCATTGACCTATTGGCTGTTTAGCAGCATATTGTTTTGCCTCCATGTTTTTGTGTTTTTTGCAAGTTTTTTCCTTATGGTTGATTTCTAGGCTTATAGCATTGTGGTTGGAAAAATGCATGATATGATTTCAATCTTAAATTTATTGAGACTTGTTTTGTGGCCTAGCATGTAATCTATCCTGGCGATGCTTCCCTGTGCCTTTGAAAAGAATGTGTAGTCTGCTGCTTTTGGATGGAATGTTTTATATATTTATTAAGTCGATTTTCTCTAATGTGTCATTTAAAGCCAGTATTTCCTTATTGATTTACCATCTGGATGATCTGACTATTGATGTAAGTGGGGTGTTAAAGTTCCCTACTATTACTGCTTTTTCCTTTTATGTCTGTGAATATTTGCTTTATGTATTTAAGTGCTCCTCTGTTAGGTGTATATATGTTTACAAATATTATATTTTCTTATTGGATTGATCACTTAATCATTAAGTAATGTCCTTCTTTGTCTCTTATTACAGTCTTTGTTTTTTAAAGTCAATTTTGTCTGATATAAAGATTATACCCCAGTTTACTTTTCATTTCCATTTATATGGAATACCTTTTTCCATCTCCTTACTTTCAGTCTCTGTGTGTTTTTAGATCAGAATTGAGTCTCTTGTAGGCAGCATGTATGTATGGGTCTTGTTTTTTATCCATTCAGCCACTCTATGTCTTTTGATTGGAGCATTTATTTTATTTACATTATGTATTTATTGCCATTATTGTCATTTTTTAGTTGTTTTCTGGTTGTTTCATAGTTCTTTATGTTCCTTTCTTATTCTTTTGCTCATTTTCCTTGTGATTTGATAACTGTCTTCGATGTTATGTTTGAATATTTTTCTCTTTTTGTTTGTGGTTACCATGAGATTCACATATAATAACATATAAATATGACTATTTTAAGTTGATGATATCTTAAGTTCAAACACATTCTAATAACCCTATACTTTTTTTTTTTTTTTTTTCAGTACACAGGCCTCTCACTGTTGTGGCCCCTCCTGTTGTGGAGCACAGGCTCCGATGCACAGGCCTAGTGGCCATGGCTTATGGGCCCAGTCGCTCCACGGTATGTGGGATCCTCCTGGGCTGGGGCACAAATCCGTGTCCCCTGCATTGGCAGGCGGACTCTCAACCACTGTGCCACCAGGGAAGCCCTAACTCTATACTTTTATTCTACCACCCCATGTTTAATGTTTTGACATCATATTTTACATCTTTTTGTTTTGTGCATATCTTAACTATTGATTGTGGATATAGATGATTTTACAACTTTTGTCTCTTAAACTTTCCTCCTTTCCTTATGTTTGCCTTTACCAATGATATTTTTCCTTTCCTAATTTTGACATATCTAGTTGTGGTCTTTTCTTTCTGTTTAGAGAAGTCCCTTGAACATTTCTTTTGAAGCCAGTGGAGTGCTGAAATCTTAGCTTTCACTTGTCTGTAAAACTCTTTATCTCTCCTTCAAATCTGAATTATAGCCTTGCTGGGTAGAGTATTTTGGACTGTAGGTTTTACTTTCATCTCTTTGAATGTATTATGCCAGTCCTTTCTGGCTTGCAAAATTTCTGCTGAAAGGTCAACTGATAGTCTTATAGGAGTTCCCTTTTATGTGACTAGTTGCCTTTCTCTTGCTGCTTTTAAGATTCTCTGTCTTTAGTTTTTGCTATTTTGATTATAATGTGTCTTAGTGTGGACTTTTTCGAGTTCATCTTATTTGGTACTCTCTGTGTTCCTGGACCTGGATGTCTGTTTCCTTTTTCAGAGTATGGAAATTCTCAGCTATTATTTCATTGAATATGTTTTCTGCCCCCTTTTCCCACTCCTCTCCTTCTGGGACTCCTATGATGCAAATGCTAGTATGCTTGATATTGTCTCAGAGGCTCTTAAACTATCCTCATTAAAAAAGAAAAAAATTTTCTGTTCAGTTTGGGTGAATTCCATTACTCCATCTTCCAGCTTACTGAAACACTTCTCTGTATCATCTAATCTACTGTTGATTCCTTCTAATGTACTTTCTACTTCAGTTATTGTATTTTTCAGCTCTGTCTGGTTCTTCTTTATATTTTCTAACTCTTTGTTAAAATTCTCACTCTGTTTATCCATTCTTCTCCTGAGTTTGTTGAGAATCTTGATGGTCTTTACCTTGAACTATTTGTCAGGTAGATGGCTAATCTCCATTTTGTTTAGTTCATTTTCTGAGGCTTTGTCTTGTTCCTTCCTTGTTTGGAACACATTCCTCTATCTCCTCATTTTGCCTAATTCTCTGTGTTTATTTCTATGTATTAGGTCAGTCAGTTATGTTTCCCAATCTTGGAGAAGAGATTTAATACAGGAGATGTCCTTTAGGGTCCAGCATCACACTCCTCTCTGGTCACCAGAGCTGTATGCTTTAGGGGTGCCCCCTAAGTAGGCTGCATGGGCCTTTCTATTATTGTAGGGCCAACTACTGTGGGCATGATGGTAGATGGAGCTGACCCCTGGACTGGTTGACTGCCAGACCCTGCCTCCTTTGGTGGTTGCTGGCCCACTAGTGGGCATGGCAGGGTCCAAGTGGGTGTGGGGAGGGCCTGGGGCTGGTGCCAACCTGCTGGGGGCAGGGCTTGGTTTCTGAAGGGCTGACTGTGCAGGGGTTTCAGGACTAGTGCCAGACTGCTGGTAGGTAGATAAGCCCCTGACACTAATATGCTAGAGGGAGGATTCCAAAATGGCACTTGCCACAAGCATTAGTGTTCTTGTGGTAGAATGAGCTCCCAAAAATGGCTGCCACCAGTACCTATGTACCAAGGGGAGTCCCAGTTGCCTCCTGCCTCCTTGGGAGGCTCTACAAGATCAGCAATGGGTCTGACTCAGTCTCCTTTTAAAGTATATCTTTTCTGCTAGTCTTGAGTTCATTCTCATATATAGTTGCTCTGTAAATAGTTGTAATTTTGGTGTGAGCATGGAAGGAGGTAAGCTCAGGATCTTTTTACTCCACCATCTTGGCCACACTTCTGTCCACTTACCTGTTCACCTTTTCCTTTATACTTGTTGGTTTTTCTATTTCTGTTTCTTATATCAATTACTTCTCTTTTAAACACACACATGTTTAGATTCTTGAGAAATGATACTTGATTTTTTTCTGCTTGTCTTTTCATGCCAAGGCACATTACAGGTCACTGAACAGCCTATAGATTGATTAGGTTCTGACCTCTAGTTATCAACTGAGGATTGTGGGATAATTTACTGCATAAAAAATATGGCCTGTTTGTGTTGTTTCTTTAGCAAGGAGTATGAACAAGGCAATTTTACTCTGAGCGGTGATTCTTCATCGGTATCACCTGAGAGTTTGTTAGATGTACATTTTGGGGCCCCATCCAAGGTCTACTGATTCATAAACTCTGGGCGTAAATTACAGCCATATGTATTTTAGCAAGACCTCTGAGTGATTCTGATACACACTAATGTTTGAAAACTACTACCTTAGAAAAGGGCTATCACAATATTATTCAATATTTAGTTTACATAATCTCTCTGTATCTATGATTTTCCACTGTTAAAAGGTAATAACATTAACTCCCTTTCATTTTTTTTTGGAAAATGTACTGGCTTTTTCTATATTAACTCTTCTTAGCTGTGGGATGGGTATGGATGGAATGCAGGTGTATAATTATAACAATGTGATTCTTATTATATACCTGCCTGATAAGACAACACTGATATATACAAAACTTCTAGCAAATTCCAGAAACATTCTAAGTATCAGTAAATGTTAGTTTCCTTGATTATTTCCAACCACAGGAAACTCATTCCTTTTATTTTAACTTTACTGACCCACCTAGCCATAGGTTCATATTCTTCCCAATAGAGCTATGCAGAATGGATTTAGATTCAACTGTCACTTACTGAGAATCTAGCATGTGCCATGTTTTCTCTTTTAGATCTCCCAGTTACTCTGTGTAGTAGACATTCTTAGACCCTTGCTATGTAAAAGCCCTTGAAACATTTGTAGACACCCTTATCATCACTTTCCAAGCAAAACAACTCTAACTCTGTCAATTGCTTCTCATATTATATAGTTTTAAGACTTTCTAAATTCTGGTTGCTTTCCCCAGATCATATTTCAGCTTCCTAACATGGGGCTTAGTTCCTCATATTTTAATATTAAATACTTCATATATAAGCAATGATCTAACACATATAGCATATTATCTCTTGTTCTGGACACTGTATCCCTATAAATAAACCTAAAAATTACCTTCAACTGTAAGCCACATAATTATGGTTCATATACACTGATGTCTTAACAGGTTTCTTCTGACATGATTTTTAATAACCGAAGTGTATGTTACATCTGTTCATATTAAATATCATTTTAGTAGTTTTAGTCATCACTCCAGTCTGTTATGATTTCTTTGAACTTTGATTCTCTCTTCCCTTCTTTTTATTAGCTATTCCTCCCATATGTCTGTCATCTGCAAAGCTTATAATTGTGCTTTTATGTCTTTGTTCAAGTTATTGATAAAAATGTTGGGTAGAACGTATTCCCATAATAATGCACATAATACTAATATTTTATATTTGCATGATGCTAAAGCATTCACAAAGCATATTCATATACATGATTTCATTTAATACTATTATCCTGCGTGGTAGGAAGGGCAACCATTTTTGTTTTCTTCTCTCATATTATGGATAAAAAATTTTGATGCTAAGAAAACATAAGTCACACCACTGATGGTAGCGAGTTAGTGGTACTATAACTTAAGTGTTTTAAAGAGGTTTTTGTTTATAGTTCTAACCAACTATGAATTTGAATCCACCTAGCTATATTACCATTCAGCCCATATTCATGCATTTGTAATTAGTTTCCTGAAGAAGGAAGGATTAACTCACTCTTCTGGAAGAAATGGTGTTAAAACAGACAAGAAAGGATAGGACCCAGCCAACAGAAGTGATGAGGGAGGCAAATGGAAGTCAGACAGGCCCTGGCTCTCCCAACACAGCACAGGCAAAATAGTCTTGGAGAAGGGAATTCAGGAAAGCTGATGGGGAATCTGCTTTGGGGTAGGCAAATGGCCATGTGGGGATCTCCTCCAGTGAGATAAAAGGTACCACATATTATATGTTTTGAAGCCTAGTCTGCATATCTCGGAACATATTTGATGAGGAATCTCACTGATTGAAGACGTCAACTCTGACAGTAAGCATACAAGGCCAGGATTGGATAACATCTTCCTCTGATGTACACCCCTACTTAACCCATTCCTACTCCTCTGAGGCTTTATTCCCAAATGATGCACAATAGTGAGGAACACATGGCCCTAGTTATCCACAGCATAGCAATCCTGCTCTCTAGTAAACAGGAATAGGGGTGAGATAAAGGGCCTGGATATTGAAGCACAACCCCATCCTTACCAGGTTAAGTTCATGGTGATGACTGAGGCACTGTATAGAGTAAGTATCTCTTACGTTGAATCTTATAAAATTATGAATATTTGACTCATTTTGACCAATGGCAATTTCATACAGTTCATCTAATACCTTCTAGTTTTGTTCCGAGAGGATTTAAAAGGACCAGGATAAGCAAATGTGCCTAGTGTTCACCATAGCTTCCTTCCTTTTAAAGTTCTTTTGAAAAAAATAATTTTAGCTAGCTTTTGTTATTTCAGATTAACATATTCACAAAAAAAAGGTTTACAAATCTATCAAATCACTAATTAGTGGGAAAATGTCAAGATAAATATCATCCAACATATATATTGTGATTGTTTATGTGCACTACTATAGCAGGCACTAGGGATTGGAGAGATGTGTAAGACAAAATTCCTAACTTCAAGAGTTTTTAACCAAATCTAGGGTCAGACAAAAACAAAAAATACAGTAAAATTAATTCAAGATAAGAATATATAAAGATAGAGCCCACTTTTCCAGGCCAGCAAGGGTAAGGGGGATAAGATAAGATGACAACAACAACAACAACAAAAAAAAAAGATGACAACAAATCCGAGTTTTGAAGGATAAATATGAGTTAGCCAGATAGACAAGAGGAATAAAGTGCATTCAAGGCCAGAAAAGTAATTGTTCAAAGGCCAAGGATATGGGGATGGGGGAAGGGATGGAACATGATGGAGAGTCAGATAGAGACACACAATTTGGAAATGTTTTCTTTTACTGATGGGATTAATTACTTGTAATGTTAATCAACCCTGTCCTGATGAAAAATTTAAATATGTTTAATTTTTTGAAGAGGTAACATCAACATTTCAATTATTTCCTTTTGACTTTTTTTGCATTTAATTTTTCTATGTTTTAGATTTAAGAAACTAAGATGGTAAATTTAAAAAAAGGAAAGCTGTACCTTGATTGAGTTACCTAACTTTATTTGCATAACTATGTACATTTTAAAATAGAGCACAATATGAAAACAAACAGTAATATCCCTGCCATGTTACACAGAGGTATGATTACACAATTTAAAACTCAATTTTATTGTTCATATATGAAGACTGGTTTTTGATTGCTCAGTTTTTTTCCCCCAAACTCATAACAATTTCATGCTTCATCTTAAAGTTCTAAGGTTCAACTGTATTTGAATTATCCATAAAATAATCATAACTATTTTCTCTGCATGAAAATTTCCCCCATACTTCATAACTTGAAAATGACTAAAGCAATTTATGCACTAAAAAGGAAGGGGGGGGGAATCTCTCTTTGTTCTCAGACAAGGGCAAGGGAGTTTGAGAATCAAAGGATAATTTCTTGAAAGAAAAGCTTGAACAGGTCAAAACAAAAGGTGATACTGCATGTTGATTTGAAGTGCTAACAATAGCAACCCTTCCTACTTGCCTTTCTGGTGACGTGGTCTGAAATAAAATCGTGAGGGACTAGCGCCCCAGGGTCTCTCTGCAGATCATCTTTAAGAGCCAAAAAAATCTAGTGTCCTCCATCTACTCTCTTCTATTTTAGAGTGAGAGAAACACGTATGATTGAAAGGAAGGTTAAAATCTAAGCCAGACAACAAGGAGGCAGCTGAAAGGCTCATTCACCCTGGAGTGTAATGAAAGATGTTGCTTCTGAGGTGGAAGTTAGGCTTTGTTGGAGACTTCTGGGTGCCTAGAAGTTTGCAATCAAAGAGGAATCAGAGTCTGATGTGGTTGTGAGCAAGTGTGCCTCTGTTACATTGCCCTCCTGTGATGTAGGGGCTGTGTACAGGCATATGTATTGAACTGGGAATCCCTGGGAAGTTCCCAAAAGAAGACTTCCAGTAGTGTTCTGCTGAAGTAGTCAACTTCAAAGGGACCCAGGGTTGCTACTACAGAGACAGTGTGACTGAGACTTGTGTCCTTTTCCTGCCTTTTCTGTTGTTCTTACACATAGTGCCCTTTGCCAGACAGCACCTGACACACCATGTCAGTATACACAGATTGTTTTACTACATTGTGTAGAAACCTCAAAGTCTAGACTATTTATGAAGTGGGTTCGGTTAAAAGCATAAAGACTGCTTAATCATAATATGTGTATCAGTCTCTTCTAGAAAAGGAGCCTAGATTTAAACAGGACCTTACTTAGGTATTAATAATTGTGTATGTATTAAAAACCAATAACATATTTTGAAATGGGAGTGGTGTGGTAAGAAAATACAGTGTTAAGATATGGGCAGACATCTCAACATTAAATCCTATGCACTAAATATTAATAGACTTGAAGTTAAGGTGGTAATGGGTAATGTACATTGAAAGCTGAAAATGAGGACAGAAGAGGGGCTGACAAAGAATAATTGGAGCTCTTACCATAAACCCACTTGTTTAGGGCTTGGCAGAGCCTAGCTAGAGGATTGCTGCAGATTCAGCATAAATATAGGATCTAGGGAAATGAAACAGTACTTGAGCAAAGTGGCTTATAAATTTCATGATTTGTTGCTAGTAAGCTCACTGAACCAATTCAATCGTCATGTGTAATTCAGTAGTCAGTCACATTGTAGTAGGAGTTTGCTGTGCATTACATCACATCGTTTAACTACACTAAGCTTGGGTGTTGGGGAGAATCTTAGGACTGAGGGGGAAGATAAGAATGTGATGTCAATTAAGTTGGCAGAGAAGACGTTGAGAGCAGGGAGTGCCTATTGGAGTAGCTTGTCTTACGTGAGAAACTCGCCTGTCCCATCAGCCTTTGCTTGCTCCTTGAACTGAGACATTGGAGGAAGAAAGCTAACATTTGTTATAGATGAAGTCCCAGTGTTGAGCAAAACTGAAGAGCGACTCCACATCAATCAGGTGCCTTCATGCAAACATAAGAAGAGTCAAAGAACACCAAAGGGCCACCAAAGAACACCCTTTACCCAGATTCACCTAGTGCTAATATTTTCCTCTGTTTGTTTTATCCCTAAAGATGTTTTGAGTACAAGAAGATTCAGATGTTCCTGGATGCCTGTATGACTTTCCTCAAAATCTAAAAGAGATGCTGCTCTACCCTCTCCCATTTCTGTATTTCCTTACTTTAGTCCCAAACCTAGGAAAACCTTGTCTCTCTTGGTTGGACTGGCAAGGCTCTTTCCTCTCTGGCCTTCTAGTGGAAACTACTCTTCCCAGAGCCTTCAGCATCCCACCTTTATCCAAGGTTAGTTCCTGAGCTTGCCTCCCTCTTTTCAGGCCCAATGCATCGTTATTGAGATTCTGCAGTCTGAGTCCTGCCTCCACATCTTCTGCCTCCTTGGAGCATTTGTTTCCTTACAACTCCATATGCTTGCTCAGTTTTCACTCCCAGCTCCCACCAACCTCTCTCTACCGGCTGCCCCTCCCATCTGTAAACAGTCCTCCCCAGTTACATTAGTATTAAAAAATAGCCTCATTCATGCCACACTTCTGACCTAGTACTGTATCATTCTCTCTCCCACTGGAAGCTGTGCATTTGCATTTTATCACATCCACCCCAGCCCATATGGGGTCACCCTTCAATCCTCTGATATTTTTAGAGAAAGTGAGCATTTTGCTACAATCGTTAGTCTGGTATTTGTGGCTTTTCTGCTGAAAGTTTGGCTTTCTAGTGACAGCTGCAGTAGAGATTGAAGTGTGGATCATAGCTATTGTCAAGGAGAAAAACCTTGCTCAGGATTCTAGAAGCCTGTAGCCTCCTTTTTTCTCCCATGTGTTGAAATGTTAGAGTATAAATTAGTGATGAATATGGCTGAGAGGAAGTAATGTACCAGGTAAAGAGAGGACCAGATACAGTTAGGGTTAGAATCTTTCAATTGCTACTAGCATCTTCACCAATTAAAATTCTTGGGGACAATTGTTGGTCTCAGAATACTAATAACTATCTTTGCTAGGACATATTCAAGTTGTTACCTTTAACCTTTCATCCTAGATACTTAAATGATACACTGAGAATATGGAGTTTTGTGATATGTTGATTTCAGCTGTTGACTATTCATCTCCTTGAATAGCTGTTTAAATCAAACTGGATTTGATTATCCCAAAGGTCTAGTTCATTCTGTTTCTATGTGTGCATAACTACTGTGAAGCATGCTGGGAGGTAGAGTCAGGAGCTCCTTCCTTGGAAGCAGAAACAGTTGAAATGAGAGTAGGAGCATTGAGCACTCCTTGTTTGTACCTGGAATTATCCAACTACAACAAAGAGAGGAAAATTTATTACTTAACACCCAAAATGACAATAGATGCTTCTGCTTTCTAAACGAAATTGGATAAAGTCATCTCTATGTACTGTTTCTTTCCTCTCCTGGAGATTGGTTGAGATGATAGAAAGTAAAGAAATTCAAAGCTTCTTCCAGTTCATTTGTGTACTTTGGGAGGCCCTGGAAGAATCTGTAGCTTGGCGCTGTCCCCTGCAATGGCAGGCTCTGAGCTAGGTAGGTGGTGGACAGCTGTTACTCTGCATAATAATGTACAAGGGAGTGTCCTCTCTGGGAGGCTAAAGGAAGGAGCCCCAGAAAATAGTGAAGCAAGGAGTTTTCAGGCAGCTAAGCAGCAGATTGAAGCAAACACCTGTCACCTCAACCCTTCAGGAAAGTCTGCTCCATGTAAACACCTTAAGTGAGAAAATTTGAGTAGACAGAAAACACTAAGTAGAGAAAGTGAGACCCGAGTAAGATCAGAGTTCACTGGAAGATAGAACTCAATACTGGAATAGATATTTTAGAAACGTTTTGCCAAGAGCATTGCAAATTTGGGACAGTGGAATCAAGACACATAAAGAACATGTCTTATTTGCCTAGTTGTCTCTGGTTTCTAAACATTACCACACACAAGGCACACTTTTGACATACTTTCTGTTCTTGTACCTGAAAGCTGTAGGAAACCCCACATATGTGAATGTGTTTGCCCTTTAAATGTGGCATAATCAACTGCAAGAGCTTTATGTGCCCATTTAGAAACTGAGGGCTAATTAGATATAATCTATATATTATAACACATTTCAAAGGGAGACATTTAAATGTCATAAATTTTATCTATAATGTAGACCTAATTCCATTTTATCATATTACTTTTTTCCAGCTCTAATATTGGATTCATTGTAAATGTTCTAATCTAACAGCACACCCTCAAACATTTTTTATTCCTTTAAAAACTTGGGAGCTGTGGTAATCAATACTTGATGGGACTGTTGAATTACTTGATATGATAGCTTTTGAAAAAGCATTAACTTTTATTGAAAACATATTCACATGCTTTAGTACAGTGCCTGGCCGTAGTAATTGTACAATAAATATTAGTTATTGCCAATCTTACTATTTTTACAGTAGTTATTGGATACTAAATGTGATCCTTTTCACAACTATTATCTCATTAAAACCAAACAGTACTTCAAGGTAAATACCATCATCCTAGCTTCATAGAAAGGGAGTATAAGGTTCAAATAAGCCCAGTACTTACTTACCTATATTTTAATAAATAGAAAATGGCAAAGTGACTATTCAAACCCAAAGCACATGTTCCTTCCATGACATGCCTTTTTCTAAATACAGTCTGCCTTTGCTGGAGATGCATTGATTATAAGTAGTACATAGAAAAACATTTACAATATTTACTAGACTTACATTAATTTTAATATATACAAGAAAAATATTTATGACTAGTAATAATGGATTTCTCGGTATAGCAGTGATTATGAAAATAGTCTTAAATATTTTTATTAGAGTAAAACTGCATATTAAACTGTAAAAAATATATTCATAATAATACAGCTCTGGAAAAAGTCACAAAGGAGGTGCTTGAATGGTTGAAGTTTAAATAATACTGCAACAGATCATACTTACTGGACTTCTATTTATTTATTTATTTATTTATTTTTTGTGGTACGCGGGCCTGTCACTGTTGTGGCCTCTCCCGTTGTGGAGCACAGGCTCCAGACACGCAGGCTCAGTGGCCGTGGCTCATGGGCCTAGCCACTCCACGGCATGTGGGATCTTCCTAGACCGGGGAACGAACACGTGTCCCCTGTATCAGCAGGCAGACTCTCAACCACTGCGCCACCAGGGAAGCCCCTTACTGGACTTCTTAAACTTCTCTCTTCAGGAACTCAGTGATGGCTTGGGGATTAGAAAAATCCACTCACATACACAAAACATCTTATGTTAAAATATCATTTAAAATGTCTACTAAATTGTTATTGTAAGGGAAATATCATTTTATTTTATTTATTTATTTTTTGGCCTGGTTTATTTATTTATTAATTTTAACATCTTTATTGGAGTATAATTGCTTTACAGTGATGTGTTAGTTTCTGCTTTATAACAAAGTGAATCAGCTATATGTATACATATATCCCCATATCCCCTCCCTATCCCACCCCTCTAGGTGGACACAAAGCACTGAGCTGATCTCCCTGTGCTATGCAGCTGCTTCCCACTAGCTATCTAGAAAACCATAATTCAAAAAGAGTCATGTACCACAATGTTCGTTGCATCTCTATTTACAATAACCAGGACATGGAAGCAACCTAAGTGTCCATCAACAGATGAATGGATAAAGAAGATGTGGCATATATATACAATGCAATATTACTCAGCCATAAAGAGGAAATATCACTTTAAAAGCAAGTAAAAGTTCTTATATGCTTTAGCATTACCATTCCCTCTTCCCTTACTAGCTACTTCTTACAATTTTCCCTCATCTCCTGCCTCACTGTGATGACTCCAGGCATCTGAGCCTGTTGGTTTTCTGAGAACCTGAGGCACTTGATCCACTCCAAATGTTGAATTTTATTTAGGACGTCACTCTCCAAAAGGAACATCATGCCAGAGCAGCATAGGTAAATACTTCCCCCACTCCTACTTGCTTTCCTGTTTGTGGAAGACACCCAAAGATCCCCACCTCCTGGTATTTATAGCCTCTTCTTTAATGTGGGCTGGGCCTTGTGATTTGCCTCTAATGGAATGAATCTGACAAAACTGACAGGATGCTACTTTCATGATTAAATTACAAAAGAATTTGACCTCCATCTTGCTGGACTCTCTCCCCTTGGACTTCTACATTTGCACTTTGAAGAAGCAAGCTGCCGTGTTGGAGAGGTGCACATGGCAAGGGGCTATGGGCAGCCTCCAGCCACAAGCCTTCTAGGAACTGAGACCCTCTGTCCAACACTTACGATGAATGAAATCCTGTCAATAATAATAGGAGTGACTTCAGAGTGGATTCTTCTCCAGTTGAGACTTAGAGATAACTAATACACTATCTTACTAAATCAGACTTTAAAAAGACCACTATGTGGACTTTCTCTGTACCCATGGCTATATTTTACTCACTTAGGAAGAATTTGCCATCAAATATGTTTTACTGACCTTAAACTTCCTGCAAGATATTCCCCATCTCTAACCACACCCCACTGAAGCCCCAATTATATCTAGTAGATAACTTGGGTGTTTTTTCTCTTATGTTTACTTATGAATAATTTGTTTCAGCTACAATGAGGTTTCTGTGTTTTCCTCCTCTGTCCAAGTCCTTCTTCTGCTGAGCCCTCTTGACCTATGAAGCTAGTGAAGATTTCTCTGCCCTGCCTCTCATAGGGAAAAATTCACCTGCCCCACTCCAGGACTTTCCACCATTTCTGGACACTAACATACAAATTCTGTAGGCTTCAAGACATCAGGGTAGGGCTTCCCTGGTGGCGCAGTGGTTGAGAGTCCGCCTGCCGATGCAGGGGACACGGGTTCGTGCCCCAGTCTGGGAGGATCCCACATGCTGTGGAGCGGCTGGGCCCGTGAGCCATGGCCGCTGAGCCTGTGCGTCTGGAGCCTGTGCTCCGTGGCGGGAGAGGCCAGAGCAGTGAGAGGCCCGCGTACCGCAAAAAAAAAAAAAAAAAAAAAAAAGACATCAGGGTAAGATGGGAAAGTCTCTGGAGTCCTTGATAAACTGAACAAGTCCAAGTCCTGGGCTGAAGAGGAAGTATTTCCCCAGTTTTCCCCTTAAACTTTTCTTTTTTATTATATAAGCATTTAAATTTATCAATATTCTTTTTTTTTTTTTTTGCGGTACATGGGCCTCTCACTGCTGTGGCCTCTCCCATTGCGGAGCACAGGCTCCAGACGTGCAGGCCCAGCGGCCACGGCTCACGGGCCCAGCCGCTCCGCAACATGTGGGATCCTCCCAGACCGGGGCACGAACCCGTGTCACCTGCATCGGCAGGTGGACTCTCAACCACTGCACCACCAGGGAAGCCCTACATTTATTAATATTCTTTTAAGCACTGCCCTAGCTGCATCTTGCAAACTGTGGGGAGCTATTCTTCTCATTTTTCCTTCAGTCTCTTTTCTCTTTGTGATTCAGTTTGGATATTTTCTTGCTAGGTCTTCAAGTTCACTGATTTTTTTTTTCTTTTCTTCTGCTGTGTCTAATTTTATTTTAAGCCCATTCAGTAAATTTTAATTTCAGATATTGTATTTTTACTTTGGAAATTTATTTTTTCATGAAACTTCCATTTCTCTCCTAATTATGCTCATGTTTTCCTTCAAATCATCAAACATATTTATAGCAGCTCTTTTAAAGTTGTTGCCTACTAATTCCAACATCATTTTTTTTTCTGACTCTTTCTCCATTGACTGATTTTCTCCTGGTTATGCAGACATTTTCTTGCTTCTCTCATCCTAGTAATTTTTGAATGCCTACCGGATAAGGATGACACTTGACTTGCTGAGTTTCTGAATTCTGTTGTCTTCTTTTAAAGAAGTGTTGGCATTTATTTAGGAAAGCAGTTAAAATTACAAGTCACTACAAGCAACTATATGCCAATAAAATGGACAACCTGGAAGAAATGGACAAATTCTTAGAAAGATACAACCTTCCGAGACTGAAACAGGAAGAAATAGAAAATATGAACAGACCAATTACAAGCACTGAAATTGAAACTGTGATTTAAAATCTTCCAAAAAACAAAAGCCCAGAAACAGATGGCTTCACAGGCAAATTCTATCAAACATTTAGAGAATACCTAACACCTATCCTTCTCAAACTCTTCCAAAATATAGCAGAGGGAGGAACACTCCCAAACTCATTCTGGGAGGCCACCATCACCCTGAAACCAAAATCAGACAAAGATGTCACAAAGAAAGAAAACTACAGGCCGATATCACTGATGAATATAGATGCAAAAATCCTCAACAAAATAGTAGCAAACAGAATCCAACAGTACATTAAAAGGATCATACACCATGATCAAGTGGGGTTTATCCCAGGCATGAAAGGATTCTTCAATATACGCAAATCAATCAATGTGATACACCATATTAACAACCTGAAGGAGAAAAACCATATGATCATCTCAATAGATACAGAGAAAGCTTTCAACAAAATTCAACACCCATTTATGATAAAAAACCCTCCAGAAAGTAGGCAGAGAAGGAACCTACCTCAACATAATAAAGGCCATATATGACAAACCCACAGCCAATATCATCCTCAATGGTGAAAAACTGAAACCGTTTCCACTAAGATCAGGAACAAGACAAGGTTGCCAACTCACACCACTCTTATTCAACATAGTTTTGGAAGTTTAAGCCACAGCAATCAGAGAAGAAAAAGAAATAAAAAGGGATCTAAATCCAAAAAAAAGAAGTAAAGCTGTCACTGTTTGCAGATGACATGATACTATACACAGAGAATTCTAAAGATGCTACCAGAAAACTACTAGAGCTAATCAATGAATTTGGTAAAGTAGCAGGATACAAAATTAATGCACAGAAATCTCTGGCATTCCTATACAGTAATGATGAAAAATCCAAAAGGGAAATTAAGGAAACAGTCCCATTTACCACTGCAACAAAAAGAATACAATACTTAGAAACAAACCTACCTAAGGAGACAAAAGACCTCTATGCAGAAAACTATAAGACACTGATGAAAGAGATATACCATGTTCTTGGATTGGAAGATTCAACATTGTGAAAATGACTATATGACCCAAAGCAATCTACAGATTCAATGCAATCCCTATCAAGCTACTAATGTCATTTTACACAGAACTAGAACAAAAATTTTCACAATTTGTATGGAAACACAAAAGACCCAGAATAGCCAATGCAATCTTGAGAAAGAAAAACTGAGCTGGAGGAATCAGGCTCCTTGACTTCAGACTATACTACAAAGCTACAGTAATCAAGACAGTATGGTACTGGCACAAAAACAGAAATATAGATCAATGGAACAGGATAGAAAGCCCAGAGATAAACCCACACACATATGGACACGTTATCTTTGATAAAGGAGGCAGAAATATATATTTTTGTTTGTTTGTTTGTTTGTTTTTGCAGTACACGGGCCTCTCACTGTTGTGGCCTCTCCCGTTGCAGAGCACAGCCTCTGGATGCGCAGGCCCAGCAGCCATGGCTCACGGGCCCAGCCGCTCTGCGGCATGTGGGATCTTCTCAGACCAGGGCACGAACCTGCGTCCCCTGCATCAGCAGGCAGACTCTCAACCACTGCGCCACCAGGGAAGCCCGAGGCAGGAATATTAGTGGAGAAAAGCCAGCCTCTTCAACAAGTGGTGCTGGGAAAACTGGACAGCTATATGTAAAAGAATGAAATTAGAACACACCCTAACACCATACACAAAACTAAACTCAAAATGGATTAAAGACCTAAGTGTAAGGCCAGACACTATCAAACTCTTAGAGGAAAACATAGGCAGAACCCTCTATGACATAAGTCACAGAAAGATCCTTTTTGACCCACCTCCTAGAGAAGTGGAAATAAAAACAAAAATAAACAAATGGGACCTAATGAAACTTCAAAGCTTTTGCACAGCAAAGGAAACCATAAACAAGACCAAAAGACAGCCCTCAGAATGGGAGAAAATATTTGCAAATGAAGCAACTGACAAAGGATTAATCTCCAAAATGTACAAGCAGCTCATGCAGCTCAATAATAATAATAATAAAACAACCCAATCCAAAAATGGGCAGAAGACCTAAATAGACATTTCTCCAAAGAAGATATACAGATTGCCAACAAACACATGAAAGAATGCTCAACATCATTGACCATTAGAGAAATGCAAATCAAAACTACAATGAGGTATCACCTCACCCCAGTTAGAATGGCCATCATCAGAAAATCTACAAACAATAAATGCTGCAGAGGGTGTGGAGAAAAGGGAACCCTCTTGCACTATTGGTAGGAATGTAAATTGATACAGCCACTATGGAGAACAGTATGGAGGTTCCTTTAAAAACTAAAAATAGAACTACCATATGACCCAACAATCCCACTCCTGGGCATATACCCTGAGAAAACCATCATTCAAAAAGAGTCATGTACCAAAATGTTCTTTGTAGCTCTATTTACAATAACCAGGACATGGAATCAACCTAAGTGTCCATCAACAGATGAATGGATAAAGAAGATGTGGCACATATATACAATGGAATATTACTCAGCCATAAAAAGAAACGAAATTGAGTTATTTGTAGTGAGGTGGATGGACCTAGAATCTGTCATACAGACTGAAGTAAGTCAGAAAGAGAAAAACAAATATCGTATGCTAACACATATATATGGAAAGTAAAAAAAAAAAAAGGTCATGAAGAACCTAGGGGCAAGACGGGAATAAAGACACAGACCTACTAGAGAATGGACTTGAGGATAAAGGGAGGGGAAGGGTAAGCTGGGACGAAGTGAGAGAGTGGCATGGATGCATATACACTACCAAATGTAAAGTCGATAGCTAGTGGGAAGCAGACACATAGCACAGGGAGATCAGCTCAGTGCTTTGTCACCACCTAGAGGGGTGGGATAGGGAGGGTGGGAGGGAGGGAGATGCAAGAGGGAAGAGATATGGGGACATAGGTATATGTATAGCTGATTCACTTTGTTATAAAGCAGAAATTAACACACCATTGTAAAGCAATTATACTCCAATAAAGATGTTAAAATTTTAAAAATTAAAAAAAATAAAAATAAAAGAATGAATGAGAGATTAACAGGCAGAGGATAGGGTGGGGGTGAGGCCAAGGAAACAATAGAAACAAAGATATGCAGGTAAATGGAGTAGATTGTACCCTAGAAACAGAATAATTCAGTTTAAAAAGAATTACTCATAAGTCAACTTGATTGTTTTAAGCTTTATTTTAACCTTAAGACTTGTTTATTAGTTTAGGCTTAGAGTGTCTTTTATTTGTTTAACTCTGCTACTAAGGCAGCAGCCTCCTGGGATCTCCACTGAATGCTCCAATGCAGAGTGTCCCCTCTGGTTGGTCAGAAATCAAATGTGTCCCAAGGCTGTGTGGTATCTGGGACTTGTTCGCATTACAGCTCTTAGTAGCTCTTCTTTTTCTAGGGGTTGTTCTTAGCCCAGTCCTATGAAGACCCATATTTTTAGGCTTAGCTAATATTCAGTCAAAGCCTCACGGAAGCCTTGTGCAATTTCTAGAGATCTTCTCAGAATAATTACCTCTTCTCTGGTACTCTGCCCTGCAAAATCCAACCACCCTGTCCCTGCAACTCTGATCTCCATCACATCAACTCAGCAAAATCACTGTGTTCTCCTTGGATTTATCTTCCCTGTGCTAGTCTGTTCTAAGGCATCCATCATTTGTTTACCTCTTCTCAAGAGTCAAAGTGTAGCCTATTGCACAGTGTCTGAAAAGAGTTGTTTTCTATTTTGTACAGTTTTATATTTTTGACAGTTTTCCAGTTGTTTTAGCAGGAGGGCAAGGTTCTCTCTGCCACCTTGTTTCCCAAGTAAAGATTCCCTGTGTCATAATACCTTTAAAGAAATGAAAACAAATTGGTTTATTAGTGTTTTCTTCTTTTCTCCTTAGAATAAGATGTAAATAAGTTCATTGGAATTCAGGTGGAAGGCAACTTCAAATTACAGACACCAAGTTATACTCAGAATCACTCCTCCCTTTTACAACAATGCTTTGTTATTAGTCTAAGCATTCTGCCTCCTTCCTTTAGAATAAGTCTCCACCTAAGTCTTTGAATACTCATGTAAGTACACACCTGTCAGGCCAGAGCCCATCACAGTGTCTGGCAAGCTTATGCCTGCATCTAAACACTGTGTATAGCTCAGCCTCAGAGTTCCAACCTTACCCCCAAACCTTTATGCAATTATGAGATTCCCTTACTCTCGATCACATATGTATAATAACAATCTGGCTCAGTCTTCCTCCCATTGCATATATAGAGTAGGCAAAAGAACTCCTTGTTTTTAATTCTTTTCTTTAAAAATTTGCCTATAAGAGATTGCCAGTTTTGGTGTTGGCCTCCTGTTTGTAGGTTAGGGAAAATATTCTCCCTAAAGCAATGGTTCTTAAATGTTAGCAGGTTGAAGAATCACATGGACAGCTATTAAAGATTCATAAGCAGGTTGTCTTTATTTTTCTAATATCAAATCAAATCTGACACCAAATCCCTCCACTTCCTAAGGCTAATGAGAAATTGATTTTCTGTCATTAATTGGGATTCTTCCCTTCAGGGCATGAAATGATTCTAGGGGTCTTATTCAAATTGTAACTTTTAGGGAGATAACTCTGGTTTTTGGTCCACATATGATTTCATTTTCAAAGACTTCATGGTTCCTGAAGGAAAATGTTCCTGTGGTTTTTGTGCCACACTTGGGCAGAAGGATCTTTGTCACAGCTGGAAGCTGTGCTCATGTGGTTTACCTGGTGGGAATGTATCATACAACCAGAACCCCCCCCATGCCCCCAAGATTTTCAACCTTGGCTCTGCCAAGGAGAAGTGCAAGCACTCCTGTTTCTTGCAGGGCCCCTCTATTCTCTGGTCTTGAAGAAGCTCTTCTGCCTCTGCTCTGTCCTTTTCTTCACCAAGAGCTTGCCTTACTCCTCAGAGACATTGCATTATTGCTCATCTTCCTCAGGAAGACATTGAAGTGGTGGTAGCAATCTCCTTACACTGTCATTAATCCTAAAGTAATAGGATACTAACATCTATCTCCTTGAAACAGAGAGGTAAGAATTACAAAATCAAACACACACTCACACATAAGAATTAACGTCCCAGGGCTTCCCTGGTGGCACGGTGGTTGAGAGTCCACCTGCCGATGCAGGAGACGCGGGTTCGTGCCCCGGTCCGGGAGGATCCCACGTGCCGCAGAGCGGCTGGGCCCGTGTGCCAGGGCCACTGAGCCTGCGCGTTTGGAGCCTGTTCTCCGCAGCGGGAGAGGCCACAACAGTGAGAGGCCCGAGTACCGCAAAAACAAACAAACAAACAAAAAGAATTAATGTCCCAATAATTTACTCCACTGTACATCATTTTTTGTCTAAGTTCATTTGGCTCTGGTTGTCTCACATAGAGTTACTATATTGTATTTTCTTAAAAATTTAACTGTAATATCTAATATCTATTATTTTGAAGTCTATATTATTTTAACTTTTATAATATGTATGTTTACAGCTTGCTGCACTTCTCAAAGAAAATTAATTCCATTTGCTCAATGGTGATAGAGCCTGAAGGAAAAAGGCAGACAAGGGTAATTTTGTAAGAAATCAAAATGTATCCCTCTGATGATTTTGGCAAAAGAGCCAAAAGATCTCCTAATGTGGCAGATTTTTTTTTATTTTAGCAAATGTAAATTTAGTGCCTACTATGGGTTCAATACATAGCACACTATTTTAGGTATTGTAGGTGGCTTCAAAGATGGTCTCTACCCTTCAGATGCTTGCATCCTGACAGACTATTTATTATACTGCATTATGCATGCCTCCTCCTCTCCAACTTTACATTTTTCTCCTATCTCTTTCTGTCGGCATGTGTGTCTCTCTTTCTCTTTCTCTCTGTCTTTCTCTGTCACTCTCTCTCTGTTTTTTTGTCTCTCTCTCCTCTTCCCTCCAACACTGTTCCTCCCTTGATTCATCCTCTCCTGGTATTTCTGCTTCATTCTGCCTGTCTGCCCAATTCTTTTCACTGCTGACAGTTTTTCTTGTCTTAATCATTTCTTTTTCTTATAACTTATCCCAAAGTTAACATGGTGGCCACCTGACCCCTTTCTAGCTACTTTTCACTTTAATGCTCATTCTTAACTGCTTTCAAAGGTTGTGTTGTAGATTGCCACTCAGATTTTTTTAATCGTTCACCACCTTGAGGTCAGGGATTATGTTTTACTCATCTCTGCTCTGCCAGGGGAGCACATTCTAAAGACTTCTTAGCTACTCAACAAAGAGTACATGATATCCCAAATAAAGCACTGGCAAAAAGTAGTACACTGGGATTGGGCAGCCAAAGAGCAAAGTGGGGTGGCAGCACAATGAAATAGGACATTCTTTTGGCAATCCTGTTGGTTGGGTTTGTACATTTTGTATATTTCTACACTGATGAAATGTGATGGATGTTGCAAATGATAAGCCAATATTGCATCTCTCTTTTCACCGGTGTGGCATTTTAGGTTGTAGACTTCATTAAGGGAAGATGGAAATGAAATTCCAGCTGTGGGAGGGAAAATTACCATTTCCCCCAGAAGCGAATTGATTTGACCTTTAACACTGATGTTAAGAAACACGGAGTTTCCTCCCCACCGTACAGAGCTGCCCTTTGATTACAGGAAGGTTATCACTTTTTTTTTCAGTGACTCTGCCCTGCCTCTCTGCTTTATTTATGTTGCTCTTAGTGGTGTGCTACAGGGAACTTTAGCTTGCAGGGAATGCTATGCCTCATTATGTACACCATGTGGACATGGGCTTTATGCCCATGAAATTGTTCTTAGTTTGCATAGGCTACTTTTTTTTACTTCAGAAGGAATTCATGTATCACAGTCTCCTTATGCAGCCTCATGAAAATTAACACTTGCCTTCTCCTTGCTGCAAAGAGATGTACTGAAGATTTATGTTTGTAAGAAGAATTGAACTCCTTTGAGCTAGTTGCCACCAGTGGAAATATTTTTATTATGTCCAATTTATATATGGAACAGGAGAGTAGATAAATTGTATGATCTGTTCAAGGTTATACATTTAACAAATATAGTTATCAAAATGAGAGAAAGGATGAGTGCACAGAAACTGTCTCCCGACCACACAGGGTTTTACATTATTAAAAAAAGAGTTCATTAAAAACAAATGGTTTACTCGTGTGCTTCCCTCTGTGCCACTCTGTGCCACGGCTCAGCCGCCACCCTTCGATATCCTTATGCCCATTACATAAGGGAGCAGGTGAAGAGGCAGAGTTTCACTCCAAGCAGTGAGAGTGGCACCACCAAGCCACCTCTCTTGGAACCATACTCAGCATCTCAGCATCAAGCTGCCATAGCTTTGAACTCTGTCTCCGTGTAGCTGACAGGGTCTTGGTTCTCCAGCTGGGTGTCAGGCCTGAGCCTCTGAGGTGGGAAAGACGAGTTCAGGACATTGGTCCACCAGAGACCTCCTGGCTCAATGTAATATCAAATGGCGAAAGCCCTCCCAGAGATGTCCATCTCAATACTAAGACCTAACTCCACTCAATGACCAGCAAGGTCCAGTGCTGGACACCCCATGTCAGACAACTAGCAAGACAGGAACACACCCCCACCCATTAGAAGAGAGGCTGCCTAAATCATAATAAGGTCACAGACACCCCAAAACACTCTACTGGATATGGTCCTGGTCACCAGAAAGACAAGATCCAGCCTCATCCACCAGAACACAAACACTAGTCCCCTCTACCAGGAAGCCTACACAAACCACTGAACCAACATTAGCCACTGGGGACAGACACCAAAAACAATGGGAACTACAAACCTGCAGCCTGCAAAAAGGACACCCCAAACACAAGATAACCAAAATGAGAAGACACAGAAACACACAGGAGATGAAGGAGCAAGGTAAAAACCCACCAGAGCAAGCAAATGAAGAGGAAATACGCAGTCTACCTGTAAAAAATTCAGAATAATGATAGTGAAGATGATCCAAAATCTTGGAAATGGAATAGAGAATATGCAAGAAACATTTAACAAGGACTTACAAGAACTAAAGATGAAACAAGCAACGATGAACAACACAATAAATTAAATTATAAATACTCTAGAAGGGATCAATAGCAGAATAACTGAGGCAGAAGAATGGATAAGTGACCTGGAAGATAAAATAGTGGAAATAACTACTGCAGAGCAGAATAAAGAAAAAAGAATGAAAAGAACTGAGGACAGTCTCAGAGACCTCTGGGACAACATTAAAAGCACCAACATTCGAATTATAGGGGTCCCAGAATAAGAAGAGAAAAAGAAAGGGACTGAGAAAATATTTGAAGAGATTAAATTTGAAAACATCCCTAATGAAATAATTAATCAAGTCCAGGAAGCACAGAGAGTCCCATACAGGATAAATCTAAGGAGAAACACGCCAAGACACATATTAATCAAACTGTCAAAAATTAAATACAAAGAAAACATATTAAAAGCAGCAAGGGGAAAACAACAAATAACACACAAAGGAATCCCCATAAGGTTAACAGTTGATCTTTCAGCAGAAATTCTGCAAGCCAGAAGGGAGTGGCAGGACATATTTAAAGTGATGAAGGAGAAAAACCTACAACCAAGATTACTCTACCCAGCAAGGATCACATTCAGATTTGATGGAGAAATTAAAACCTTTAGAGACAAGCAAAAGCTGACAGAGTTCAGCACCACCAAACCAGCTTTACAACAAATGCTAAAGGGACTTCTCTAGGCAAGAAGCACAAGAGAAGGAAAAGACCTACAATAAAAAACCCAAAACAATTAAGAAAATGGGAATAGGAACATACATATCGATAATTACCTAAAATGTAAATGGATTAAATGCTCCCACCAAAAGACACAGACTGGCTGAATGGATACAAAAACAAGACCCATATATATGCTGTCTACAAGAGACCCACTTCAGACCTAGAGACACATACAGACTGAAAGTGAGGAGATGGAAAAAGATATTCCATGCAAATGGAAATGAAAGAAAGCTGGAGTAGCCATTCTCATATCAGACAAAATAGACTTTAAAATAAAGACTATTACAAGAGACCAAGAAGGACACTACATAATGATCAAGGGATCGATCCAAGAAGAAGATATAACAATTGTACATATTTATGCACCCAACATAGGAGCACCTCAATACATAAGACAAATACTAGCAGCCATAAAAAGGGAAATCAACAGTAATACAATCATAGTAGGGAACTTTAACACCCCACTTTCACCAATGGACAGATCATCCAAAATGAAAATAAATAAACACAAGCTTTAAATGATACATTAAACTAGATGGACTTAATTGATATTTATAGGACATTCCATCGAAAAACAGCAAAATACACATTTTTCTCAAGTGCTCATGGAACATTCTCCAGGATAGATCATATCTTGGGTCACAAATCAAGCCTTGGTAAATTCAAGAAAATTGTAATCATATCAAGTATCTTTTCCAACCACAATGCTATGAGACTAGATATCAATTACAGGAAAAGATCTATAAAAAATACAAACACATGGAGGCTAAACAATGCACTACTTAATAACGAAGTGATCACTGAAGAAATCAAAGAGGAAATTTAAAAATACCTAGAAATAAATGACAGTGGAGACACGATGAACCCAAAACCTATGGGATGCAGCAAAAGCAGTTCTAAGAGGGAAATTTATAGCAATGCAATCCTACCTTAAGAAACAGGAAACATCTCGAATAAACAACCTAACCTTGCACCTAAAGCAATTAGAGAAACAAGAACAAAAAAGTTAACTGAAGAAAAGAAATCATAAAGATCAGAAATAAATGAAAAAGAAATGAAGGAAATGGTAGCAAAGATCAATAAAACTAAAGGCTGGTTCTTTAAGAAGTTAAGCAAAATTGATAAACCATTAGCCAGATTCATCACGAAAAAAAGGGAGAACCTGGTACAGGCAAACAAAAGCATCAGTAAATGTTGGCACACTTCCTGTTACCTCCTTGTCCTTGTTTAAATTTGACTCAAAGATTGAAGACCTAAATGTAAGACCAGACACTATGAACCTCTTAGAGGAAAACATAGGAAAAACACTCTGTGACATAAACCACAGCAAGATCTTTTTGACCCACCTCCTAGAGTAATCAAAATAAAAACAAAAAATAAACAAATGGGACCTAATTAAACTTAAAAGCTTTTGCACAGCAAAAGAAACCATAAACAAGACGAAAAGACAACCCTCAGAATGGGAGAATATATTTGCAAAATGAAGCTACAGACAAAGGATTAATCTCCAAAATATACAAACAACTCATGGAGCTCAAGGTCAAAAAAACAAACAACCAGGCTTCTGTGGTGGCTCAGTGGTTGAGAATCTGCCTGCCAATGCAGGGGACACGGGTTCAAGCCCTGGTCTGGGAGGATCCCACATGCCGTGGAGCAACTGAGCCTATGAGCCACAGCTACTGATCCTGCGTGTCTGGAGCCTGTGCTCTGCACCAAGAGAGGTTGCGATGGTGAGAGGCCCGCCCAAACACAATGAAGAGTGGCCCCTGCTTGCCACAACTAGAGAAAGCCCTTGCACAGAAACGAAGACCCAACACAGCAAAAATAAATAAATAAATAAATAAACTCCAACCCCCAACATCTTCTTTTAAAAAAAAAAAAAGGAAGAAGACTCAAATCAATAGAATTAGAAATGAAAAAGGAGAAGTAACAACTGACACTGCAGAAATACAAAGGATCATGCGAGATTACTACAAGCAACTCTATGCCAATAAAATGGACAACCTGGAAGAAATGGACAAATTCTTAGAAAGGCACAATCTGCCGAGACTGAACCAGGAAGCAATAGAAAATATGAACAGATCAATCACAAGCACTGAATTTGAAACTGTGATTAAAAATCTTCCAACAAACAAAAGCCCAGAACCAGATGGCTTCACAGGCGAATTCTATCAAACAGTTAGAGAAGAGCTAACACCTATCCTTCTCAAACTCTTCCAAAATATAGCAGAGGGAGGAACACTCCCAAACTCATTCTACAAGGCCACCATCACCCTGATACCAAAACCAGACAAGGATGTCACAAAGAAAGAAAACTACAGGCCAATATCACTGATGAACATAGATGCAAAAATCCTCAACAAAATACTAGCAAACAGAATCCAACAGTGCATAGAAAGGATCATACACCATGATCAAGTGGGGTTTATTCCAGGGATGCAAGGATTCTTCAATATATGCAAATCAATCAATGTGATACACCATATTAACAAACAGAAGGAGAAAAACCATATGATCATCTCAATAGATGCAGAGAAAGCTTTCAACAAAATTCAACACCAATTTATGATAAAAACCCTGCAGAAAGTAGGCAAAGAGGGAACTTTGCTCAACATAATAAAGGCCATATATGACAAACCCACAGACAACATCATCCTCAATGGTGAAAAACTGAAAGCATTTCCACTAACATCAGGAACAAGACAAGGTTGCCCACTCTCACCACTATTATTCAACATAGTTTTGTTGGAAGTTTTAGCCACAGAATCAGAGAACAAAAAGAAATAAAAGGAATCCAAATCGGAAAGTAAGAAGTAAAGCTGTCACTGTTTGCAGATGACATGATACTCTACATAGAGAATCCTAAAGATGCTACCAGAAAACTTCTAGAGCTACTGAATGAATTTGGTAAAGTAGCAGGATACACAATTAATGCACAGAAATCTCTGGCATTCCTATACACTAATGATGAAAAATCTGAAAGTGAAATTAAGAAAACACTCCCATTTACCACTGCAACAAAAAGAATAAAATATCTAGGAATAAACCTACCTAAGGAGACAAAAGACCTGTATGCAGTAAACTATAAGACACTGATGAAAGAAATTAAAGATGATACAAATAGATGGAGAGATATACCATTATCTTTGATTGGAAGAATCAACATTGTGAAAATGACTCTACTACCCAAAGCAATCTGCAGATTCAAGGCAATCCCTATCAAATTACCACTGGCATTTTTCACAGAACTAGAGCAAAAAATTTCACAATTTGTATGGAAACACAAAAGACCCCAAATAGCCAAAGCAATCTTGATAACGAAAAATGGATCTGGAGGAATCAGGCTCCCTGACCTCAGACTATACTACAAAGCTACGTAATCAAGGCAGTATGGTACTGGCACAAAAACAGAAATACAGATCAATGGAACTGGATAGAAAGCCCGGAGATAAACCCATGCACATATGGTCAGCTTATCTTTGATAAAGGAGGCCAGAATATACAGAGGAGAAAAGATAGCCTCTTCAATAAGTGGTGCTGGGAAAACTGGACAGGTACATGTAAAAGAATGAAATTAGAACACTCCCTAACACCATACACAAAAGTAAACTCAAAACGGATTAAAGGCCTAAATGTAAGGCCAGACACTATCAGACTCTTAGAGGAAAACATAGGCAGAACACTGTATGACATAAATCACAGCAAGATCCTTTTTGATCCACCTCCTAGAGAAATGGAAATAAAACAAAATAAGCAAATGGGACCTAATGAAACTTAAAAGCTTTTGCACAGCAAAGGAAACCATAAACAAGACCAAAAGACAACCCTCAGAATGGGAGAAAACATTTGCAATGAAGCAACTGACAAAGGATTAATCTCCAAGATTTACAAGCAGCTCATGTAGTTCAATTAAAAAAAAATACCCCATACAAAAATGAGCAGAAGACCTAAATAGACATTTCTCCAAAGAAGATATACAGATTGCCAAAAAACACATCAAAGGATGCTCAACATCACTAATCATTAGAGAAATGCAAATCAAAACTACAATGAGGTATCACCTCAAACTGGTCAGAATGGCCATCATCAAAAAATCTACAAACAATAAATGCTGGAGAGGGTGTGGAGAAAAGGGAACTCTCTGGCACTGTTTCTGGGAATATAAAGTGATATTGCCAATTTGGAGAACAGTATGGACCTTCCTTAAGAAACTAAAAATAGAACTACCATATGACCCAGCAATCCCACTACGGGGTGTATACCTTGAGAAAATCATAAATCAAAAAGTGTCATGTACCACAATATTCATTGCAGCACTGTTTACAATAGCCAGGACATGGAAGCAACCTAAGTGTCCATCGACAGATGAATGGATAAAGAAGATGTGGCACATATATTTAGTGGGATATTACTCGCCATAAAAGGAAACGAAATTGAGTTATTTGTAGTGAGGTGGATGGACCTAGAGTCTGTCATACAGTGTGAAGTAAGTCAGAAAGAGAAAAACAAATACCGTATGCTGACATATATATATATATATATATATATATATATATATATATATATATATATATATATGGAATCTAAAAAAAAAAAAGAAAAGTTTCTGAAGGACCTAGGGACAGGACAGGAATAAAGACTCAGACATAGAGAATGGACTTGAGGTCATGGGGTGGGAAAAATGTAAGTTGAGACGAAGTGAGAAAGTGGCATGGACATATATACACTACCAAATGTAAAAGCTAGCTAGTGGGAAGCAGCTGCATAGCACAGGGAGATCAGCTCGGTGCTTTGTGACCACCTAGAGGGGTGGGATAGGGAGGGTGGGAGGGAGATGCAAGAGGGAAGGGATATGGGGATATATGTATACGTATAGCTGATTCACTTTGTTATACAGCAGCAACTAATACAACAATGTAAATCAATTATACTCCAGTAAAGATGTTAAAAAAAAACAAAAAAGCAGAAAAAAGTAAAAAATAAAAACAAATGGTTCCTGCATTGTGTGCAGTGTTTCTGTTTTTGCTCAGTTTAAGATTAACAGCACACCTGGAACATTCTTTTCATTTCTCTCTGCTGTTGTACATAATTTTACTTCCCATAATGCCCTATTCCAAACTCACCTACTTCCCAGATTAATCTCACGTCCTCAGACTCTGATGGTGGAATGTTGTAAAAATAAGAACAAGAGCTCAGAACCGTAGTGTGGTCACAGTATTCACAAACTCTGAGTCTTCGTTCCTTCATCAGCTAGATGGGATAATGAAAAGTTAGTCCTTTGTTTGAAAGGGTTGTAGCTAATGAGGTAAGGCAAGAGAGGTATTTGTAAATTAGAAAAGACATTATAATTCTAGTTATTATTTTTATTTTCCTTTCTTTGCTCTGTAGATTCTGCCTGGCCTTAATATAATACTGTTTACAGTCTATTAATATGTCTATTTGCAAATGGCTTTCTAAGCCTTCCCAAGCCCTTTTCGTGACTTATAAATTCTCCAAGGACAGGAGTATATCTTCTGTTTCTTTTATATCCAGTGCCTCCTGCTTCCACACTGGTGCATTGTCAATTGATACCACCTTGAACATAAAGTGCCCTGAGAAGCAAGTGACAGAAAATGACTTTGGATTGTCCACAGACTATGACACCAGCAATCCAAACAATGTGCTTTCGTCAGAAGAATGAGGACAGGAACTAGATGATGTGGTAGTAAGCTATAGCAGCCTTGATATGAAGCCACAGAGCAAATGGTTATTAGCATTAGCACAGACTTTGGGGGGTAAAAGGTGAGAGAGGTAAAAAAATAAATTGTACTGCCTTATGGATAAAAGCACTGTTCCCTTATTAATTCAAAGCATGCAAACTTCATGGCTTAGCAAGTGGAGAGATGTGGCACCCTCGGGTGCCTCCATATCTCTTCTCTATGAGGTTTATCTTTCTCTTGGGCACTTCACTGGGAATCCATTGCCACTGGCTTTTCCCTAAGCTCAGGCCCAAATGCAGACAAAAATCCCTTTAGTATGGTTAAGAATAGCTGGAAATGTCAAGAAGTTTCCTAAAAGCAACAAAAGAAAGGAAAAAAAAGAAAGACATCTCAAATCAGTACATTTTACAAAGCATAGGTTCTTAGCCCAAGAGATATGCCAACTTTTTTCCAAGGTTCACAGCTTGGTCCAGTTCTGAACAGATTTCTTTACTTTTTCTACTGAAAGTTGCATCTTGCCTTGTTTTCCTGTTTCCAAAATCTGACTTGATGTGGGGTTGCCATTATACTTCCCTGTTTGTCTCTGCTACTTGTTTACAAACTGTGGTATAAAGACTAAAGGAGAAGCTTCCTTCTCTCCACCTACCAGCCAGGACCCTTTTACTAAGTTTTTAATTTCATGAGAGCAAACTTTTCCACTGGCCATTGCTGTAGCTTGGGCTTGAGATTCACATGTTTTACAAATGAGAAGTGACTTGCCCTTTTGCATGAGGGCATCTCAGTTTTGCAATAATATTACATCCACGCCACATGAATTATGCACGTGAAAAAATCACGGCTTCTTTACACTGGAGAAACCTGATTTTACGTTTTGAAGATTCCTATGTTAATTTTTTTTTTTTTTTTTTTTTTTTTTTTTGTGGTATGCGGACCTCTCACTGTTGTGGCCTCTCCCGTTGTGGAGCACAGGCTCCGGACACGTAGGCTCAGCAGCCATGGCTCACGGGCCTAGCTGCTCCGTGGCATGTGGGATCTTCCCTGACTGGGGCACGAACCCGTGTCCCATGCATTGGCAGGCAGACTCTCAACCACTGCGCCACCAGGGAAGCCCTCCTATATTAATTTTTAGGAAAACCTGTAGGTTTGAAGATGTGGCTGTCCATGTTTTCAATCTTAATTCCTACAGCCTACAATAAGGTAGTTACTAGATATTGTTTGATTGTTGCTCTAGCTGGGACCTGATTATGTTGCTATTGTCAGCATATTGAATGAGAAATCATTTGCTTTCTGTCTTGTAGTCTATCAGAAGTTTCAGTGCATAGAAAATGAGCCCCTAGTTGAGACTCTCTGATGTATCTGAAGACTAAAATAGAACTGAGTCAAACGAAGGTTCTTGAAAAAAATTGGGAGTTTCTCCCAATAACAATTTTCAAAATTATAATAATATCACAACCAAGATATATTCACATCTTATTCAGATTTTCCCAGTTTTACCTGGATGCTTGTGTGTGCCCACGTGTGTGTGGTGTGTGTATCTTTATCTGTGTATTAAGTACTCTACGTTTTTGTCATCTATGAGGGTTTGTGTATGCACCACCGCAACCAAGATATCCAACAATTCCAACACCACAAGGATCCCTTGTACTATCCTTTTACACCCTCACCCCTACCCCCATGCCTTCCATTTCTAAAGTTTTGTCACTTCAAAAATGTTATAAAATGGAATCATACATTCTGTTACTTTTTGAGATTGGCTTTTTTCACTCAGCTTAATTTCACAGAGAACCATCCAACTTGTTGCTTTCAATAATTCATTTGGTTTATTTTTTATTTATTTTTTTATTTGGCTGTGTTGGGTCTTCTTTGTGGCACGCAGGATCTTCGTGGCTGCATGTGGGATCTTTTGTTGCAGTGGTGCTCATGGAGTGTGGGCTCTTTGGTTGTGGCACGTGGGCTTCTCTATAGCTGTGGTGCGCGGGTTTTGGAGCGCGTGGGCTCTGTAGTTTGTGGCATGCAGGCTCTCTACCCGAGGCTCGTGAGCTCAGTAGTTGTGGTGCACGGGCTTAGTTGCCCCACCGTATGTGGGATCTTAGTTCCCCGACCAGGGGTTGAACCCGCGTCCCCTGCATTGGAAGGCGGAGTCTTTACCACTGACCACCAGGGAAGTCCCTCATTTGTTTTATTGATGAGTAATATTCCATGGTATATATGTCCCACAGATTGTTTAAACATTCACTTGAAGAATATATGGGCTAGTTCTAGTTTTTGTCTATTATAAATAAAGCTATTATGAATATTTGTTTTTGTGAGGATTTTTGGTGAAAATAAAGTTTTCATTCTTCAGGGATAGATGCCTAAGAGTGCAATTGCTGGGTCATGTGGTAATTTCATGTTTAGCTTTGTAAGAAACCATCAAACTGTTTTCCACGATTACTGTTCCATTTTAAATTCTCATCAGTAATGTCTGAGTGATACAGTTTCTCTGAATCCTCACCAGCATTTGCAGTTATCACAACTTTTTAATTTTAACCATCCTGATAGGTGTGTGCTGATATCTCATTGTGGTTTTACTTTATGTTTCTGTGATGGCTAATAATATTGAACATCTTTTCATGTTCTTATTTGTCATCTGTATATCCTCTTAGTGAAATGTTTGTTCATGTTTTCTGCACAGTTTCTAATTGTATTTTATTTATTTATTTATTTGTTACTGTTCAGTATTGAGAGTTATTTATATATTCTCAATACTAGTCTTTTGTCAGGTATGTTGTTTACAAATATTTTCTTCCAGTCTGTAGCTTGTCTTTTCATCCTCATAATATGGGCTTTCATAGAGCAAACACTTTTACTTTTGATGAGCTCCAATTTTTAAAGTTTCCTTTTATGGATCTTACTTTTGTGTCAAGTATAACAGCCTTTGATTAGCTCTGGATTCCAAAGATTTTTCTTTTTTTTCCCTAAAATTTTTGTTGTTTTATATTTTACATTTATGATTCATTTGTTTTATTTATTTATTTATTTATTTAATTTATTTTTGGCTGTATCGGGTCTTCATTGCTGCACACGGGCTTTCTCTAGTTGTGGTGAGCAGGGGCTACTCTTTGTTGTGGTGCGCAGGCTTCTCATTGTGGTGGCTTTTCTTGTTGCGGAGCACAAGCTCTAGGTGCGCAGGCTCCAGTAGTTGTGGCACGCAGGCTTCAGCAGTTGTGGCTCACGGGCTCTAGAGCACAGACTCAGTAGTTGTGGTGCACAGGCTTAGTTGCTCCATGGCATATGGGATCTTCCCGGATCAGAGCTCAAACCCGTGTCCCCTGAATTGGCAGGCAGATTATTAACCCCTGCACCACAAGGGAAGTCCCATATGATTCATTTTAATTAATAGTTATATAAGATGTGAGGTGTGAGATTTAAGTAGAGGTTCATTTTTTTCTTTTCCCTGTGAACATTCCATTGCTCCAGCACCTTTTATTGAAAAGGCTATCATTTTTACACTGAATTTCTTTCTCCTTAAAAATAATTTGGACATATCTCTATGGGTCTGTTTCTAGGTTCATTATGTCTTCAACTGACCTATGAGTCTATTCTTTTGCCAATACCACGCTGTCTTTAATACTATAGCTATATAGTAAGATTTAATATTGGGTAGAGTGATTCCTCCCCTTCATTCTTCTCTACCAAGCTTGTTTTAGCTATTTCATGACCTGTACCTTAAAGTAAGCTTGTTTATGTCTACAGAAACAACTTGCTGGGATTTTTTTTAGGTATTACATTAAACTTATAACTCTATTTGGGGAGAATTGACATCTTCACGATGTTGAATCTTCTAATCCATAAGCCTGGTATATTTCTCCATTTATTTAGGTCTTCTTTGATTTCTTTTATCAATATTTTATAATTTTTAGCATACAGATCCTATGCATGTTTTGATAAGTATATCCCTGAATATTTCATTTTCTTTGGAGCAATTATAATTGGTGTTGTAGTTTTAATTTCAGTTCCTGTATGTTCACTGTTAGTATACAGAAATTGAATTGATTTTTGTGTTGAACTTGTAATCTATGACCTTACGAAACTCAGTTATTTAAAAGTTTTGTAAACTCTATGATTTTCTATGTAGACAGTCATATCACGGCAAATAGAGATAGTTTTATTCCTTTCTTTCCAGTCTACATGCCTGGTTAGAACTTTTGGTTCTATGTTAAGTAAGACTGTAAGAATGGATGTTGCGACCTAACTAATATGTTTTAAAAGCCCACTGGAAAAAAAATGGGGTATATTCAAAGGAACGGAACTTGGTTTTGTCCAGCTCATTGGAGGAACCTGGATTGTTTAGTACGTATAACCATAACACATATTAAAATCCTATCTCTTAATATTTGAGAGCTCAATTTGGAAACAAAAAGGTATAACAGTTTGTTGGCACATGACACTGGGCAAGACTTGGACAAACCCGTAAAAAGATTTTGCTTAGAAGAAGAAAGAGCATTCGAGTAGGAATACTCTTTGGAATTGATGAAGGATGTCTCATGTAGGATTAGTTCTCTTTTCTAAAGGTATTCAAAGAAAGGCAAGATTATCTTCTAGGAAGGACTATATAGAAAGTTGTCCTTCCTGAGTCCCAGGTGCCCTCTAAGGCCTTGTGCTGTCATCTATTCTGTTATACTAGTAGTCTATGATTGTTCTCCCTTTTCTAAAAACACATTGAGTTGCATTTTTCTTTTATGTGGTTATTGAATCATGCTTTTTTGGGCACATATGACTTTGGACACACAAAGTGTTCTCAGCTTATAACATTAATTAATAATGGGTGGTCATGGTGATGATAACCCAAGTCATCATGCCATGGAGAAAGGACAACTCTAAATAACTTGATGGGTAATAAGAACAGCAATTCAACCTCAGCCACCTTTTTGAATAAATTGCTTTTTTTTCTTTTTTAACCATATACTTACCGTTTTACTCTATTTAATCTTTGCATTTTCTCCCCAGAGCCGTGTAAGTGATCTTTTTCACTATGCACAAAAAATAGATTCTACCTTGGACCTTGTATCTTATGGTTTTGATTTCCTGTGTGGTGTGGTTTGCATAAACAAAATTGGAATAAAAAGAAGAGGAAGGGAAATAGAGATAAAGTGTGAAGCCAGGACTAGGGTGAACAAAGGGGTCATCCAGGGTGCAAATGTAAGAAGGGAGTCATTCTCAAGCTCACACAACTGCTGGGTGAGCACCTGAGAGGGAGTGCCTCCCTAAATGTTGTGCTCTGGGTGCCCAGTTTCTCTCACCCAGGTCCAGGCTGCAGACTACTGATTCATCCTTAAGTAACACAAGCAGACAGATGTCAGCTAAGCAAGGACTTTCCCATCAATAGCTGATAAGATATTTTATTTCTAGTTTTATCAAAATACAAATGTATTTTAAGCAAAAAGTTAATTTGCACAACATAATGTTCATATAGCTTTATTTCTTCACAGTAATGCCTTATACAGTACTTTGCCTTCCTTCATGACTTTGAACTTATTATATTAAATGATATAAAATCATAATTTTTGTGGGTAAAATAATTGAATACTGGCCCTTTCATGTGGTTGCTTCAACCAATTTCTGTATGGTATAGTGGAAAGAACATGAGCTAAGGAGTCATATCTGTGTTCAGATTCTAAGTATGTCATTTAGCAGCATAGTTGCTAGAAAAGTACTTCTCTTTTTGGTTTTATCATCTGTAAAATGAAATCATAATTATATTTCAGGATTGTTTTGATTATTAAATGAGGTGATGTAGCTATACTACTGCTATTACCTATTAGTATTACCCAGTACACCTGATTACTGAAGAAATTCCAGGGTAGAAGTCAAAAACAGTTATGGTTGTGCAAGTATCAAGGCAGAAGTATGGTGAATATTCTGTGATATTCAAGCTTAGGGATTTCCAAAGCAGTCCAGATTCTGATACAATTAGTCCAGGGTGGAGTTTGATTAACCGTATTTTTAATGAGCTCCACTGGTGATTGAGATATGCTGCCACATTTGAGAGGGTTCCCTGGATAGCAACCGATTTCCCTTCTTATTTTACATCTTAAAATTGTTTATCAGATTTTGTTTTGAGCTCTTTTCCTTTTCTGATATACACTCATGAGTCCTTTGCTTTGTAATTTCTTCCCAGAGAAGGCCCCAGGCTAACTTGATGTGTGCCTTCCTTGTGTGCACAAGGGAAGCCTTTTGTTCGAGCATTGTCCTATGAATCTGACAGTCTGGCTGTGCAGTTCTAGGAGGGCAACTTTTTAATTAAGAAAAAAGTCAAACAAGATTACTTAGTTTTCTCTTTAAAAGGCATCATTGTCAGTTTCCATGAAATCCCTTTTCTCTTTAACTCTCTTCCTTTAAGATAGTTGAGTTCAGCAACACCCTCTGTGTCGACTTCTGGATAAGAAAGATGTTTCTTGTCCTGTTTCTATTGTCCATGATGGCCATGGTAAAACGACTCATGCCAATAACCCGGCCTGCTGGGCTGCCACTGATAGGACACACCCTTTCCTTGGTCTGGCATCCTGTTCAGATACTATAGCAAAAGCTCTATGACTCTCTGGGGAGCAACTTGAATGTCATCTTGGGGTCGCTTCCAGCCAGCATTTCTGTGGAAGGGGATTCTTGGGCACAATCCAGAATGTACCTAGTATAGTGTTGTCTAGAAGACCTTTTCCCCTGTATAGTTAACACCTGTATTTTTTTTTTTTTTTTTTTTTTGTGGTACGTGGGCCTCTCACTGTTGTGGCCTCTCCCGTTGCGGAGCACAGGCTTCGGATGCGCAGGCTCAGCGGCCATGGCTCACGGGCCCAGCTGCTCTGCGGCATGTGGGATCCTCCCGGACTGGGGCACGAACCCGTGTCCCCTGCATCCGCAGGCGGACTCCCAACCACTGCGCCACCAGGGAAGCCCAACACCTGTATTTTTGACCTTCAACTCTGACAGTCTGAATTTTATTCCAGCAAATATATTTATCTGGATTAAATACAGCTCATTCTAGAAAAAGGAAATTTCAAGGAAGTTGTTTGATACTTCAGAACTAAACATTAAAGATGAATTAGAGCTTCCACATAGTTTATAGCAGAAATAAAAGTTTCAAATAATCGAGGTTGTTACTTTATTTCGATAATGTTATCCAAACAACAGGTTCTTAGCAGCAGAGATGTAAAGGAGGCTTAGAAGTCATTAATTCTAACATTCATCCTTTCAGGAATCCTTTACTAAAACTACCTGATAGATTGTCATCAAAACCTCTGATTGAAAACGTCTATTGATTGGAAGCTCGCTGCATTATAAGCCAACCCATTCGCCTTTGAAGTTCTCTATTTTTTTCAAAGTGTTTCTAAATATTAATCAGCCTCTCTAGTATCCAACCATTTATTTTATTTATGCCCTGGAAAGTCACACAAAATAAATTTAACATCTCTTCTGTGTGGAAGCTCTTCAAATATTTGGTGATAGTTAATATCTGCCCAAGTCTTCCCTCCTCCAATTAAAATAGCCCTAATTCTCTTTTATACATCATAGCATTAAAACCCATAGAATTTTGGTCACTTTCTATATAATTTACCTAGGCTCTTTTAGGTGCTCCAATGCATAAATATGATCTGACCAGGGTAGACTGCAGTGGGATTATAATCTTCCTTATACTAGATACTATAGTTTACTAATATAGCCTATTATCACATTAGCATTTTTGACAGACTTATTACCCTTTTTTTTTTTTTTTTTCGGTACACGGGCCTCTCACTGTTGTGGCCTCTCCAGTTGCGGAGCACAGGCTCTGGACACGCAGGCTCAGCAGCCATGGCTCACGTGCCCAGCTGCTCCACGGCATGTGGGATCCTCCCGGGCAGGGGCATGAACCCGTGTCCCCTGCATCGGCAGGCGGACTCTCAACCACTGTGCCACCAGGGAAGCCCACACTTTTTGAATCATAATAAGTTTTCAGTCAACTGAAATCCCCTATAGTTTTTCACATAAACTGATACTAAGCCAAAGATTATGAAGATATGAAGAGAAAGAGAATTAGACTGGATTGTATTTTAGTCCAAGGTTACTACTTTATTTTGTGATCTTAGGCGAGTATCTGTTTCTATATTTCTTCAACTGTAAAATGGAAAGTTTGGGTTAAATAATTTCTAAGGTCTCCACTAACTCTAATATTCTATTATTTTAGGGAACCCTATGTGTTTCTCATACCATTGGTTATTTTTTTAACTAAAACTTGAGACTTCTCACTTAGCTCAACAAATACTGTTGCAGTGTGTTTATTATTTCTATTGACATTCACCTTTTAAAATTCGAATCCATAGATACACAGATATGGCATTCAGTTATTCTCTGATAAGCTCCTTAATGTGGAGGGGAATAAAATATCTTTCACTACAAAAGGGACTGAAAACACTTGTGTCAATTAAGTTTGAGTTAGAGAAGCATATCACTACTATGAGTGATATGAAACAAAGAATAAACATGGGCGAGATTGTGGTTATTTGTGAAGATGTTTGTGGAAGCATGTTTATGGAAGCCTTGTGCACCTGCGGTGGGCCTGTCATTTCTATTTCAGTAGGGCCAGTTGGGAAAATAATGCTGAACATGAATTAGGGAAGAATGAGGACAGACCAGAATTTGTGAAGACAAATAGGAATCCATATGGACAAACTGCAACCCACATCTGTGTTATCATCTCTGACAAGTTGGGTGGCCTGCAGAAGGAGCTAGAGCTCTCTCCAAGGAACTATACATGCAACTGGCCCAGTCCTTTGAGAGGCTGAGTAGGAGATATGATGGAAACTAGAGAAGCTGAAGGCCCAGCTGCTACCCAACACTAACAAGGTGAACTAGCATATTAGCATCAGTGGGCACAAGCTGTGGTGGGGACTGAACATTATCCAACCTTTACTTCTCTGGCTTCCAAATCTCATGCAAATTTCCTTGTAGTCAGTCCTAACCCAGAACCACACAGGGAAGGGAATTCTGAGAATGTACTTCCAGATTAGTCATGTCAACATGGTGCAAATATGCAGCAGAAATAGCATTTTCTTTTTTTAAAAATAATTAATTAATTATTTTTGGCTGCGTTGGGTCTCCATTGCTGCGTGTGGGCTTTCTCTCGTTGCAGTGAGCAGGGACTAGTCTTCATTGCGGCGCGCAGGCTTCTCATTGCGGTGGCTTCTCTTGTTGCGGAGCATGGGCTCTAGGCATGCGGGCTTCAGTAGTTGTGGCACACAGGCTCAGTAGTTGTGGCTCACAGGTTCTGGAGTGCAGGCTCAGTAGTTGTGGCACACAGGCTTAGTTGCTCTGCGGCAAGTGGGATCTTCCTGGACCAGGGCTTGAACCCATGTCCCTTGCATTGGCAGGTGGATTCTTAACTGCTGCGCCACCAGGGAAGTCCAGAAATAGCATTTTCTGACTGCTTTAGACAGTATTTGTAAGTCTAGAAAAAGTAATTATAGGCAACCCATAAAACAAATGTGAAAACAAAAAACTGGTATCAATTGCTTTGATTACATAATGAAATGTAACAACTGAAAAGTCTAAAACAGCATTTTTAATGTTGAGACACGAGTAAACTTTAATAAGCTCTCTGTTCAGTACAATAAAAGGCATAACAAATATAAAGGACTACATTTTAGTATATGTGTGACATTGAAATCATATAAGAGTGACCCATGCACTCAGTACTTTTGAAATATCTGTGTGTGTGTGTGTGTGTGTGTGTAGGTGGGTGTGGGGATTTGGCTGTCTGATGACCTTATCTTGTGTCAGGAATTACCTTACATTAGGAAAGGATACTAGCAGTCTTCCTTCTTCTAGAGTTTCTCTCTTGATCCTTCCCTCCTTTCTCTGAGTGACTCTCTTTCTCCACTTCCAACCTTAACTTGAACATTTCCCTACTAGTGTTCATTCCACCAAACCTCTTGATTCATAGTTCACAATTTATTTTTCAATTACATTATTTTAATTTGTGTTATATATATATACACATATATACATACAATTTTTATCATGGAAAGCAGTAGTTTTGGTCTGCTCTAGTCTGTCATCGTGGTTTCAAACAAAGAGGTGTGCAATTGCAAGGTGTCATCATCCTGAATAGATTAAAAACAACACTAGTGTTTTGAATATTCAAAGAGCATTCTGTGGTCTATGAATGGTTCTAAGTGCTTTTGAGTATGCCTCTAAAAACACAGAAGCTCAAGGTATTCTGTTCTCACTAAAGGTCAAGTGGGGCTTAAAATAGTTTATACTAAATTTGATGTGTTTATCAGCCTTAATTATTTTTCAGTTGCCTTCAAACAGCCAAATCAACCAAAACAAAAGTATTCTCTTAAACTTCACAAAACATCTGGGGGTAATGCAGAATAAAGAGTGGTAAATGACTTTTTATTTGATCTGGGAGAGGCAAAGCACACCTTTTCACTTCTAAGAAACTGTTATGTCAGGTGTGTACCCTGAAATCTTACCTTGATACCTTATCACCTCCAGCTTATTGCTAAGCTTTTCCCTGACTCATTGCACCAAATGTCACTCCTGAAATACTAATTGTGATTAGTCCTGGTGATTCCAGACCCCCGCCCCCAGAACTTTCTGTTTATAGTAGGGCAAGATAATGAAAAAGAGAATGGCCTACATTGCTGCTATGCCAGATAAGGACAGTTTAAAAAGGATTAAAAAGTTCAGGAGGTTATTAAGAGAAACTTAGGGTTGAAGGATGGTGATAAATGAGATTTAGATGCTGGTAACTTATTTAAGCCTTAAGGGAGGAACTTTTTTGAGCATACTTAAGCAAATGACAGGAAATGTTGGTATTTATCTATTCATCATCTACTTAGAATAGTAGGCTTGTGCTTGGCAGACATTTACCAAAACAACAACAAAATCAAGTAGTTTTTGACAGCCAAATGTATCACATAGCATTTCCATTTTCTTTTAAACCTCTGTATTCTGGATACACTTTTAGAAGAAGAGAAATTTTTTTCTGCCCAATTAAGACCTTTTAAATTTCTCCTATTAATTAAACATTAAAGTTTCCCTATCGTACAGCTAATTAATCCTTGAAATATGAAAATCATCATGAGAAGACAATTTATAGTAATAATTTACATACATTCAAACCTGTGCTATGGTGATAAAGTTAGGAGATAATGAAAATTAAATACCAGTGGGAGGAGAGAATGTGTATTTTCATATACCCTTAGCACAAAATGATAGACAATTGACTAATTTTATTTTTTTCTCTTAACTATTAAAATCCAGCTTGACAATTTAAATTTAAAATTTGATACATCTGTAGATGCAATGATCTGAACTCTTCTTGAAGGAAATTACATATATTCAATATAAAGTCAAGGTTCACAGATGCTCAAAATTTTAGGCACTTTATAAAAGATAATCACACATTAACTTATTTTAGTTTTCACAGAGTTCCCTTATTACCATTTTTCAAATAACAAGGGAAAGGTCTCCAGTTAGTGTGTTTCTTCATTGGTACCTGAGCCCAAAACTTGCCAATATAAGGCAGTAATGACATCTGCTCCATGGTGTGTTTGGAAGATGAAATGATTCCATGTAAATAAATGTATTTTGCAAGCATCAATTGTTAAAAATATCACCCCTATTGAGAAGATACCCCATTGGAAGCATTCCTCTTTAAAGACATTTCAAGGCATTCTTAACAATTTCTAGAACCACATCACATTGAGGCAAGGACAGAAACTTTAGAAAATTTTCATGAATATATAATACTATCAGCTCTTTATTTTTCCTTTTTCTGTAGGCCTGCTGTATGGATTTTCTGGGCTGGACAAGATGACAGCCTCTGGTGAGGAGAGGGAGGTAGAAGCAGCAGCTGCTCTTGCAGCTGCAGAAAGTTGCTGACACAGGACTCAGTTGGGAAAGCACTGAATGGAGTGCAGTAATTTGGTGGAGAAAGGCAAAGAGAAGGCAGAACAGCATGCAGTGAAGAATGACTCAGAGAGTTTTCCTTACCCAGAACTTTATTCTGCTGCAATTCTCTTCAGCGTTTTTGTCATTGTGAGTTGGAGACTTGGAATCAGCAAGAGATAGAGAAGAGACTCTGATGAACCTCCAGATGGAGGTGCTTTGTCTTTTAAAAAATTAGGAATAGAAAGAGAGGTGTACTTGCATACCAAAAAGAGGCACAAAGAGTGGATGGGCTCCTCTAGAGAAAAGAGATTGTTAAGTGACTGCAGAGGGAGCAGCACCACTCAGTAGCCCTCTGGGTGATTGTAAGAAGTGTTTCAGGGGAAAAAAAAAGGCAAAGGGACACAAGGAAACTTTTGGAGGTGATGGATATGTTTATTTTACTTTGTGTTGATGGTGTCATGGGAATATGCATGTGTCCAAACTCATCAAATTGTATATGTTAAATACTTGCAGTTATTTTTTTTTAATTTCAGTTATACCTCATGAAAGCTGTAAAACAAAAACAGAAGAAAGGAAGAAATGGTTTCATTCTGTCTTGTTCACACCCTTTGAAGAAGGGGCTAGAATTTAGCCCTAAACACTACAATATAAAAGAAACCTGACTGCATTCAATGTCTAAGCTTGTTGCTAACCCAATAAATTAGAAGAAAGGGTCTGCAGCTGGCTTACAAACAGTGCCTACCCTGTTATTGATTGGTGGGGTTCAAAAAAGTATTTACAGAATTTAGTGCTAAAAATATTCATATTCTTTCTAAACAACTCTATTGAGATATAATTTCCATACAATAAAATTTTCTAATTTAAAATGTACAATTTTATGTGTTTATCAAATGTTTACAGTCATGTGAGCACCATCACAGCCACAAAATAGAACATTACTATCATTACACAAAAGTTCCCTCACAACTCTCTGCAGTCAATGCCCTCCTCCTGTGCCTGGCTCCTAGATAACAATGCTGATATGTTTCTAACACTGCAGTTTGCCCTTTTCTAGGATTTCATATAAAGGGTAATATAAAAATATATAGTCTCTGTTTTGAAATTTACTCATTCTGTTTCCTGTATCAGTTAGTTTCTTTTTATCACTGAATAATATTCTTTTGTAAGGATACGCCACATGTTTATCCCTTCACCAGATGGTGTACATTTGTGCTGTTTCCAGTTTTGGGCTATTATGGATAAAGCTCCTAAGAAAAATTCATGTACAAGTTTTACTATGGATATGCATTTTCATTTCTTTTGGGTGAGTATCTAGAAGTGGGTTTGTTAAGTCATAGGGAAGTGTATGTTTACAAGAAATTACCAAATGTTTTCCAAAATGTATATACTATTTTGGATTCCCATCAGCAATGTATGAGAGATCAAGTTCAATTTCTTACAGGCATTTGGAATAATCAGTCCTTTTAATTTGAGCCCCTGTAGTCGCTATGCTGTGGTATCTCATTATGGCTATTTGCATATACTGAATTTTAATTAATTTTGCATTTAAAAAAATCTTTAGTTAAAATGTAAATGTGTATATTTACATATAAATTTGTGTATTTTCATTAGGGGCCAGTTGTTTACTTCACTCATTCTGTTTTCTTTTTTAATTTTTTTTATTAAAGTATAATTGATCTACAGTGTTGTGCTGCACAGCAAAGTGACCCAGACATACACATATATGCATTCTTTTTATATCTCTTCCACCATGGTTTATCCCAGGATATTGATATACAGCAGGACCCTCCCCCTTGGTAACCATATGTCTGTTTTCTATGTCTGTGAGTCTGTTTCTGTTTCATATACAGGTTCATTTGTGTCATATTTGAGATTTCACATATAAGTGATATCATATGGTATTTGTTTTTCTCTTTCTGACTTACCTCACTTAGTATGATAATCTCTATCTCTTAGTATTATAATCTATCTTTAGTTGCATCCATATTGTGGCAAATGACATTATTTCATTCTTTTTTATGGCTGAGTAGTATTCCATTATATATATGTACCACATCTTCTTTATCCATTCTTCTGTTGATGGACATTTAGGTTGTTCCCATGTCTTGGCTATTGTGAATAGTGCTGCTATGAACATAGGGGTGCATGTATCTTTTTGAATTTTAGTTTTGTCTGGATACATGCTCAGGATTGGGATTGCTGGATCACATGGTTATTCTATTTTTAGCTTTCTGAGGAACTTCCATACTGTTTTCCATAGTGGCTGTACCAAGTTACATTCTCACCAACAATGTAGGAGAGTTCTCTTTTTTCCACACCCTCTCCAGCATGTTATTTGTAGACTTTTTAATAATGGCCATTCTGACCAGTGTGAGGTGGTACCTCATTGTAATTTTGATTTGCATTTCTCTAATAATTAACGATGTTGAGCATCTTTTCATGTACCTATTGGCCATCTGTATGTCTTCCTCAGAGAAATGTCTATTTATGTCTGCCCATTTTTTTTTTTTTTTTTTTTTTGCTGTACGCGGGCCTCTCACTGCTGTGGCCTCTCCCGTTGCGGAGCACAGGCTCCGGACACACAGGCTCCGCGGCCATGGCTCGCGGGCCCAGCCGCTCCACGGCATGTGGGATCCTCCGGGATCGGGGCACGAACCCGTGTCCCCTGCATCGGCAGGCGGACTCTCAACCACTGCGCCACCGGGGAAGCCCCTGCCCATTTTTTGATTGGGTTGTTTGGTTTTTGTTGTTGAGTTGTATGAGCTGTTTGTATATAATGGAAATTAAGCCCTTGACTTCCAGTACTATGTTGAATAGAAGTGGTGCATCATTTGCAAATATTTTCTCCCATTCCCGTAGGTTGTCTTCTCGGTTTTTTGTTTGTTTGTTTTATGGTTTCCTTTGCTGTGCAGAAGCTTGTAAGTTTGATTAGGTCCCATTTGTTTATTTTTCTTTTTATTTCTATTGCCTTGGGAAAATGACCTAAGAAAATATTGGTACAATTTGTGTCAGAGAATGTTTTGCCTATGACCTCTTTTAGGAATTTTATGTTGTCTTATCTCATATTTCTTTCTTCTTTTTTTTTTTAATTTGGCTGTGCCTGGGTCTTAGTTGCAGCATGTGGGATCTTTTAGTTGCTGCATTTGGGATCTTTTAGTTGTGGTATACGGGATCTTTAGTTGCAGCATGTGGGATCTTTTAGTTGTGGCATGCAAGATCTTTAGTTGAGGCATGCAGGATCTTTCTAGTTGCAGCATGCAAACTCTTAGTTGCAGCATGTGGGATCTAGTTCCGCAACCAGGGATCGAACCTGGGCCCCCTGCATTGGGAGCGTGGAGTCTTAGCCAGTGGACCACAAGGGAGGTCCATATGTTTAGTATTTAAGCCATTTTGAGTTATTTTTGTGCATGGTGTGAGGGTATGTTCTAACTTCATTGATTTACATGCAGCTGTCCAACTTTCCCAGGACCACTTGCTGAAGAGACTTTTTTCCATTGTATATTTTTGCCTTCTTTGTCAGATTGACTGTTGCTGTGTGGGTTTATTTCTGGGCTCTCTATTCTGTTCCATTGATCTGTATGTCTGTTTTTGTGCCAATACCACACTATTTTTATTACTGTAGCTTTATAGTACTGTCTGAAGTTTGGGAGTGTTATGCTTCCTGCTTTGTTCTTTTTCCTCAGGATTGCTTTGGCAATCCTGGATCTCTTATGGTTCCATATAAATTTTAGGATTATTTGTTCTAGTTATGTGAAAAATGTCATGGATAATTTGATAGAGATCTCATTAAATCTCTAGATTGCTTTGGGTAGTATTGCCATTTTACCAATATTAATTCTTCCAATTCAAGAGCATGGTATATCTTTCCATTTCTTTGAATCATCTTCAGCTTCCTTTATCAATATTTTATAGTTCTCAGCATATAAGTCTTTCATCTCCTTGGTCAGGTTTATTCCTAGGTATTTTTTTTTTGGTGCGATTTTAAAAGGTAGTGTGTTTTTACATTCCTTTTCTGATATTTCATTGTTAGTGTAAAGAAATGGAACTGATTTATGTATGTTAATCTTGTATCCTGCTACCTTGCTGAATTCATTTATCAGTTCTAGTAGTTTTTATGTGGAGGCTTTAAGGTTTTCTATATATAGTATGTCATCTGCATGTAGTGACAAGTTTGCCTCTTCCCTTCCAACTTGGATACCTTTTATTTCTTTTTCTTGTCTGATTGCTATGGCTAGGACTTCCAATACTATGTTGAATAGAAGTGGTGAGAGTGGGCATCCTTGTCTTGTTCCAGATTTTCGTGGGAAGTCTTTGAGCTTTTCACCTGAGTGGGTTTGTCATAAATAGCTTTTATTATGTTGAAATATGTTCCCTCTATACCCACTTTGGTAAGAGTTTTTATCATGAATCATTGTTGAATTTCATCAAGTGCTTTATCTGCATTTACGAGATGATCATGTGGTTTTTTTCATTTCTTTTGTTAATGAAATTTAATTAATTTTGGTATATTGACTTTACACATGCAAATTTGATATATTAATTTCTTAGTTCCTATAAGTTTTTGGAGAATTTGGGAAAGGATTGTCTACATTTGTCTAAGAAGAGAGAGTTTTACTTCTTTCTTTCCAAACTCTACTTTATTTCTATTTCTTGCCTTTTTGCACTGGCTAGGTCCTATATTATAATGTTGAGTACAGGTTGCCTTGTTACTAATTATAGGGTGAAATCATTCAGTATTTTACTTTTAAGCATGATGCTAGTTTTAGGTGTTTTGTAGATGTTCTTTATGAGATTGCTATTTGAAATATGCTGAGTTTTTTTTTTTCATAAGTAGCTGTGCATCTATGGAGATGATTATATAATTTTTTCTTTTATACTTTATTGACAATACACATTTGTATTTTTTGATTTTTTGAATATTAAGGCAAACTGGTGTGTATAAAATAGACTTCACTTGGTTATGGTGTATTATCCATTTTATATATTGCTGAGTTTAATTTGCTAAGATGGCTTTTTCCATCTTTGATCATGAAGGATGTTTGTCTGTAGGGGGGTTTTTTGGTATCTTTGCTTTATTGTTTTTGGTATCAGGAGATACTTGACTCTTAAATGAGTTGGGAATTAATCTATTTTCTAGAAGCCTTTGTGTAGAATTGGCATTATGTCTATCTTCAGAGTTTTGTAAAATCATCACTGAAGGCATTTGACCCTGGAGTTTTCTTTGTAGCAAGGTTTTGAACTATCAGTTCAGTTTCTTTAAGTGTTATTTGACTACTCAAAGTTATTTCTTCTTGAAGGGGCTTTGGTAGTTTATATTCTATCCATTTAATCTAAGTTGTGGGTTTTATCAACAAACTTTTTTCAGTGTTTCTTTATTATCCTTATCTTGTCTGTAGGATCTGTAATTTTGTCCATTTTAATTCTTGATACTCATAATTTGAGTCTTTTGTCTTTTTTCCTGATAAGTCTGGTTAGAGATGTATTAATTTTATTGATCTTTTAGAAGAAATTGCTTTTGGTTTTGTGGTATTTTTCTTTTTTATTTGTTTTCTATTTTATTAACTTTGTCATTATGTCTATAATTTTCTTCCATATGCTTACTTTATATTTACATTGCTCCCCTTTTTATAGTTTTGAAGGTAGGAGCACAGATCATTTATTTGAGACCACTTGTCTTTATCTATTTTAAGCCCTAATTACTATAAATTTCACTCTAATCACTGCTTTAGCAGTGTCACACACATTTTTATGTCATACTTTATTTTTCTCAGATCAAAAGATTTTCTGGTTTTCCCTGTGATTTCTTCTTTTTTCCTATGTCACTAGAGACATGTTATTTAATATCCAAATATTAGGGCATTTTCTAGACCTTCTTGTTATTAGTTTCTTGTTTAGTTCCATTCTGGTGAAAGAACACACTTTAGATCATTTCAATTCTTTGAAATACATTGAGACTTCTTTTCTGGTCAGATTATCATCTATCTTGGTGAATTTTCCACATGTACTTGAAAACTAGTGTATTCTGCTACTGTGGGTGTAATGTCTTTGAATGTCAGGTAAGTTGGTTAATAGCAGTGTTCAAACATTCTATATACTTATTGTGTTTATCTACTTTATTAAATCTTGAGAGAGGAGTGTGGAAATTTCAACTATAATTGTGTTTTTTCTCCTCTCAGTTTTGCCATATCTATTTGTTTTTCTTTGGGTATTTTGAAGTCTATTTTTTGGCACATATACATTTACAATGGCTTCTTGATGAATTGTTTCTTTTATCACTATGAAATGTCCCTCTTTATCTCTGGTAATATCTACTGTTTTTAATCTACTTTTCCTGATAATACATCATTATACATAGATGTATGATTTACATATAATACAATTCAAACCTTAATTTCCAGTTTTATGTGTTTTGAAAAATGTATGTATTTGTGTAGCCAGCAGCATAATCAAGATAAAAAACATTTTCATCTTCACAAAAAGTTCTCTCAGGCTCCTTTGGAGCCAATTTCCTCACTCTATCCCTTGCCCTTGTGAACCACTCATCTACTTTCTATCCCTACAGATTTTCACTTTCCAGAGTACAAAATAAGTGGAATCAAACAGTTTGTAGCCTTTTGTGTCAATAATATTTAGTAATTTGCTCTATTTTAGTGCTGATTAATATTCCATTGCATTGATGTACTGCTCTTTGTTTATCCATTCTCCAGTCAATGGAATTTGGGGTTTTTCCAATTTAGAGCCATATGAAATGAGATATATGTGTTCACATGTAGGTCTTTCTGTGGACATGCATTTTCATAAAGTTCTAGGCCTTAGAATGTAAACAACAGGAACCTTCACAAAGCAAACAAGAATGAAAAATTGAGATGGCCAGAGAATTTGAAACATGTTACAAGTAAATGAAGACATTCTCAGTGAATCAGTTCCTAGAGCAAGTTCCACCTCCTGTGAACACAGTCCACAATTCAACAGTGACTGATTTAACTGAAAAATAATTTAATAAAATCATGTTAGGCAGCTACTAGGATTTTGGGAGGGCTTGTTAAAAGCTGCCAGGCAAGCTTCTAGGAATAATAATGCCCCAAACCAACAGAAGAATGGGTATAGTATAAAAATGCTGAGGGTATGTATGTTACCTCAGGAAGCCCTTAAGAAATTATTACCCTAGTCACACCAATAACGTCATTTTTACTCCAGGAACTAAACCATGTAAATATTTCCAACCTCCAAATCACACATCACTGCCACATTTGTAAGCACAATGGACTCCCTTCTTTCCCGCCTCAGAGCTTACTTCTTTAAGCTGTTCACTTCTGTCTTAATGAAGGTTGAGCCTGATGGATGGAGCCCAGATCACCTGCCTGCACTTTAACTGCAAAGGAAGCAGGTAAGGTAAGTTTTCCAGGTCCTTTTTTGGAGAAGGAGAGCTTGTAATATTAGGAGTTCCCCAAATTTATACATATTTTATGAAATATTCTGATCAGCCAGAAAATATGGCAAATGTCTATTGTACTCTCTTTCATACTTCTTGTTTAAATAGGATATGGGTTTAAGGTAGTGTTCCATGCTAATGGTGAAAGGAATAAGAAAAAAATGAAGACAGCAGTTACCACAGATCTGGTCCTAACTGATTTAGATTCATGGGCAAAAATGGATATAAAGCAGAGGAAAAAAGATCATAAAAGCCCTTTGAAGATGGGACTGTTTGTGTTTTGTTTTGTTTTGTTTTTGTTCAGTTTTTTGGTTTGTTTTTTACAATTATCTTCTTAACCTAAATAAACTAAGTACTTTGTACATGATGGGTATTAAATTAATACTTTTTTCTAAGATGAGTAAACCACATTGGCACATGGAAAGGAGAATAGAACTAAATGCAACTTCTGGTTGTGAAAAAAAAGTACAGTGGAGGGCTTCCCTGGTGGTGCAGTGGTTGAGAGTCCACCTGCCGATGCAGGGGACACGGATTTGTGCCCCAGTCCGGGAAGATCTCACATGCCGCGGAGCAGCTAGGCCCGTGAGCCATGGCCGCTGAGCCTGCGCATCCAGAGTCTGTGCTCTGCAACGGGAGAGGCCACAACAGTGAGAGGCCTGCATACCGCAAAAAAAAAAAAAAAAAAAAGAAGTGCAGTGGAAAAGTGTTTATGTTTTAAAAAGTGCTCACTTTATAATATGAATTTTATATGTTCTATTTAAATGAAAATGTTCTCAGTCAAATGATATTTACAATGTGTTTTAATTTAAGACTGTTATTTACACATAACTTTTCCAGATATACAGTTATTCCTTGCAGAAAGCAATATCTACTTTATTATATTACTCCTTCTACTGGGATATTTTACATTTGATTTCACCATATGAGTGTAAGAAAACTAAGTCATAAGACACTTGGGAGAGTCAGGATAATTTAGTTCTATCACACCTGGCAGAAATGTAGGGTGGGGTTAAAGAATAAAAAGGGAAATTAAAGATAATTGAGAAGATAGATAATAGTATCTATAATAGTATGTATTTATATTGCTATAATTATATGTTCTTTGCATAATTTTACTGTTTGGAAATTTTTGCTGACTTATTGTGGTAACTGTAAATGTGCCCCTCTCAGATATCCCTTCAAGGGAACCTGCTGTGGGTTGCATAGCTGAGAGACAGCCACTAGCTACTGGGTCATCAGATTCACCATGGACCATGGGCACTTCTGTGCTGCTCTCAACCAGTGACTAAGCATGGCTAAGGGAATAGAATCAGGCTATTCCTGCCCCATGTGAGAGTCCTCTAATCAGAAACTTTGGCTTAGAGATTCCCTGTTAGCCTGGCTGAAACTTTCTCAGAACTGCATTGTGGTCTGAGGACAATTTTTTTTTTTTTTTTTTTTTTTTTTTTTGCGGTATGCGGGCCTCTCACTGTTGTGGCCTCCCCCGTCGCGGAGCACAGGCTCCGGACGCGCAGGCTCCGGACGCGCAGGCTCAGCGGCCATGGCTCACGGGCCCAGCCGCTCCGCGGCATATGGGATCCTCCCAGACCGGGGCACGAACCCGTATCCCCTGCATCGGCAGGCGGACTCTCAACCACTTGCGCCACCAGGGAGGCCCAAGGAGGACAATTTTTTACAATCCTTTCTTCCCTCTCTTTTTTCCACAGGTGTCAGACCTGTGAGCTCTCTCCCAACCTACTTTATCCCTCATAGGCATTCTTTTTCCTCCAATCAGTCTCTTGCTTTCCTAGTCCCAACTTGGTGTCCTGTCTTCTGCTCTCAGAACATCTGAAATGACACAGTTACATTAACAAACTACCCATCTCTTTTCAATTACAATGTAAAAATAAAAACAATACCACTGGAAGATTACTAGTTGGATTAAAGTTTTGACTCAAGTAACCACACCTTTAAAAAGCCTAGCATTTAGTCCTACCAGGGCACCAGAATTGATGTAAACCTCTTTCACCTGGTTTATCATAAATACTGACAGTGTAAATAGGAGGAAATAACTAACACAAGGAGTTCTCATTAGCCCTGCAAGCTCATAAATAGAGTAAAATGTCATATACACTTCCAGCAGTAAAAAGGTAAGTGATTTATTTTATGAAAATTAGTGCCTTGCTCCTTATGGGTAGTTTTTGTATGATGTTTATGTGAGCTAGGTTTTTTTAAGAGAACAGTGTAAGGAGTGATGAGGATGGTCCAAGCCATGGGTAACAATCTGGAAGCTGGAGGGCTAAATTGGGTCAGCAGATATGAGGGGTTATATAGGAGCTCTCTATTTTCTGCTCAGTTTTTCTATAAAACTAAAATCACTTCAAAAATAAAGTTCCTTAATTTAAAAAAAGCTAATGATTATGAATATTCTTAGGAAGAGCCAACCCGGTTAGAGACACTGAACCCATGTTATCCCTTGTGCCTTACATGAGCTTCTTCACATATTTACTGCCCAGCTGTGAAGGTATTATAATGTTTCTTAAAATGGGCCTTCAATGAATGAAGTCAGTTAGAGTGGAAGATTTTATTTTATTTTATTTTTTATTTTTTTATTTTTTTGCGGTCCGCGGGCCTCTCACTGCCGTGGTCTCTCCCGCTGCAGAGCACAGGCTCCGGACGCTCAGGCCCAGCAGCCATGGCTCACAGGCCCAGCCGCTCCACGGCACGTGGGATCCTCCTGGACCGGGGCACGAACCCGTGTCCCCTGCATCGGCAGGCAGACTCTCAACCACTGCGCCACCAGGGAAGCCCAAGAATGGAAGATTTTGATGGAAGATGTTTCTTTCAAGCTTGGATACACAGGTTGGGTACAAATTTTGGAAGGCCATGAAAGCTAGACCAAGGAGGAAAGTTGGGTTTTGTTTGCTCGCTTGATTACTTTTTGGTTATCAGTGGGTCAAATATTTTGAGCAGAAGAATGATATTTAAATGCCAACAACAAACACACACACACAAATAATAAAACATTACTGGAATGAAATGCACAGTTGTAAAGCAATTTTTAAATGGCTTTTAGATTTGTTGTGTACAAAATTAGTAGAAAAAAGTAGTAATAGAAAATAAATAAGAGGGATTTTATAATACGTTTAGCTGTATCTGAGTCATAATACCCTTTAAATTCAAGACTGATGGATGAATCAAGAGGTAATGTAATCATTCAAATGAGAAAGGAGAATTAAGCTGGTTAGTCTCAAGTCATCTAGAAACTACTAGACAACTAGAAATTAACATCTTCCCTCTACTGAAAACCAATCTTCCTGGGTTTTTTTTAATTTTTTTTTTTTTTTTTTTTTTTGTTTTTGCGGTACACGGGCCTCTCACTGTTGTGGCCTCTCCCATTGCAGAGCACAGGCTCCGGGTGCGCAGGCTCAGTGACTACAGCTCACGGGCCCAGCCGCTCCGCGGCATGTGGGATCTTCCCAGACCGGGGCACGAACCTGTGTCCCCTGCATCGGCAGGCGGACTCTCAACCACTGCGCCACCAGGGAAGCCCCAATCTTCCTGTTTAAGGAGATATTAGGAGGGCTATGAATCACAAAGATTTCATGTTTAAGTTCTGCGATCAGTCTTCTGTCTTCGAGTGTTGGAAACCATCATTAACCTTTGCTCTGGTGACTATTAAGTAAGTGGGAGCTGTTCTGAGGCTGTCAGGAGAGTCAGCGTGAGGATGACTTTTAGACAAGCATCAGTACTCTCTGCCCCATCCACACAGACTGACTTTGCCTCTCTCAGTGACAGCCCAGAGGACAGCAGTGTTCACTGTAGCTCCAGGTGCTAGTTCTTGCTCTGCTCCTTAAAGTTCACTACAGAGAAAGAGGCATGTAAAAGTCACAAAATGAAAAGGAGGAGAAAGGCAGTGCAAAGTCTGTGGAAAAGGGCAGATGGGAAATCCTCCCAAAGATGAATTTGTTATGAGAATCAGATTTATAGGTGAAGCCAGTAAAAGCCCACAAGGGGAATATGTAGTAAGAACATTGATAATAAACTCATTAGGAAAGTCTCCAAAGAACATCTGAGCAGCGATTGAAATTCTAAAGATGCATAGGTATGATATTAGCTTCAGAGATGGAGCAATATACAGGGCATTTGGGGAGTTACCAAGGGAAATTAGAAGACAGCTACTGAAAGGAAATTGCTGTAAGTAAACCAAGGATTGAGAATATGCACACATGGTCTTGAGATTAAAAACTAGCACCGCAATCTATTGTATCTGGTGTGATGCAGTCTTTGTAATTTCCTTTATACCAGTACCTAAATCAATTTGGCACTGATAACTGTGTGCTAGTCACAGATATTTGTAGAGTAGCTTCAGATTTCAAGCATCTACGCTAATGTTTCTTTTTGTTGATGAGAGAGTTAATTGCATAGGGAAGTAGGAAGCTGGAAGAAAACAAGCATATTAACTAATACCAGGATATGGTTATCATTTTTCTTGTCTGTACATTATGAATGGACAAGACTGTAAAATAAAGAAGCTGTAGAGAAAATCCTCAGTCTTCTCAGTTTTGTAATTTCTCTTAAGCCTCTGCCTAGTTTAACCTTATGTTCACCTAACTTTCTTATCTCATCATTCATTTTTCTAGTTTTTGTTCCTATGTTAAAATCTGTTTTCTTTAATTTTTTCTTGAAGCTTATACTCCACCCCACCTTCAAGCATTCTTATCCCTCTGCCTTGCCTCTTTTTTCTTAGTGCAACTTCCCTTCCAAACAGGGAATTCTTATTTAATTTGAAAATATTAGTAAAAATGAGCACGAAAGGGAAAAGTGGAAATGCAATTCCAGGACTACATATTTTTTCCACTTTAATTGGCTTCACTTTATACTCTTCTGTTTTCACTAGGACCTTAGTTGCATGTGCTCTAGAATATGGTGACCATTCTCATAACATTTCCTTTAAGACAAGCTACTCATGGCAACTTGCCAAAAACTCACCTTAAAATGTTTGGATAAAGAATGTGTGTGGGACTTTCCTGGTGGTGCAGTGGTTAAGAATCCGCCTGCTAATGCAGAGGACATGGGTTCGAGCCCTGGCCCGGGAAGATCCCACGTGCTGCAGAGCAACAAAGCCCCTGCACCACAACTACTGAGCCTGCATTCTAGAGCCCGTGAGCCACAACTACTGAGCCCATGTGCTGCAACTTCTGAAGCTTGCATGCCTAGAGCCCGTACTCCACAACAAGAGAAGCCACCTCAATGAGAAGCCTGCGCACCATGACGAAGAGTAGCCCCCACTCGCCACAACTAGAGAAAGCCCACAAGCAGCAACAAAGACCCAACGCAGCCAAAAAAAATTTTTTTTTAATTAAAAAAAAAGAATGCATATGGAAATAACTCCCTGCCCCCTCCCACTTTCTTGTGCACAATAAGGCAAAGTTTATGTGTGTTAGTAATCACATGTAGTGTTTGCGTCATGTGTTCTCTCCACTGAGCCAAGCACATTGTGTTTCAAATGCATCCTCATTTTTTAGAACTGTAGTAGACAAAATTCTGAAGATGTGCCTACAAAATTCTCATCACCTAGTTATTAAAAAAATGAATCTAGGTACTGCTGCGAAGAGGCTTTGGAGATGGAATTAAGCTTACTAATCAACTGACTTTAAAACAAAGATTATCTGGCTAAGATAATGCAACCTTGTGGGCCTTAAAACAGATGAGACAAGTAGAAGAGTCAGTCGGAGAGATGTGGCAGACTAGGAAAACAGACAAGGTACAAGGCAAAGGGGGAAATCAGAGGGATTCAAAGCACAAGAAAGATTCTATTCACTGTTGCTGGCTTTAAGGATACAGAAAGGGGGCCATGAGCTAAGGGAGGTAAGCAGCCTGAAGAAGCTGAAAATGACCCCTGGCCAAAGGATAACATGGGGACCTCCCTGCTACAAAAATGTGGAACTGAATTCAGCCAACAATCTGAATGAGCTTGAAAAGGGATCTATCTGCAGAATCCCCAGAAAGGAACACCTTGATTTTGGCCTTATGAAGCCTGGATCAGCTACACTGTGCCTGGACTTCTGACCTATACAAACTGTGAAATAGTGAAGCCGTGTTGTTTTAATTGTTTGCGGTAATTTGTTACAGCGGCAAGACAGAATGAGATGAGTCTGACAAGCAGAACATATTTATTGAACAACTGTTTTATCCCAAGTATTGGTGCTAGCTGTTAGACAAAAGACAAAGACAGTCTTTGCCCTTTCTGTGCTTTTATTCTAGTGCGTGGGACTATATATATGTATGTATATATGCATACACACATATATTTGTGTATATATCATGTCATTAGCTAGTGATGATGTGTTTGGTGAGTGCTGAAAAGGGAGAAAGGTATGAAACAGAATAACACGAGTGGTAGTTCTTTATGGATGGCTTGTGCAAGCTCTTATATTGTGCTCCCATTTTCATCTGAGAAACATGGTATGTCTGATTAATTTTTTGAGTTATGTCTAAAATGTCTTAATTAACTTTGTAAACGTATGCACATATTTAAAAATACTTCACCGTAGATCAGAGAACAGAAAGCTGTTTTTATTTCCTAAAGATCATGCCACACTGAGATGGCCTCGTCAAGCAGGGTTTTAAAATGTGGAATGTTGCTCTGATCAGGGTAGTCATAGAAACACTAAACTTCAGGTTATAGTTCCAAATGCATTTTAGTTGGTGACACCCTCTCCTGTAATTTCTGGAATTAACCAATTCAAAATCATTTTTCTTATTGATAAAAGTAATATATATTCATATATTTAATTATGTATATGAAAATATGAGTTCATTCTCTATATTCATTTGAATTTAATACTTCAGAAATTTAAAATTTTTGGTTGAAAATCTTTTCTTCATGCAGTCAAATGAAAGATAATTTCTATTCTTCTCCCCACTCATTATATATATATATATATATATATATATATATATATATATATATATATATATATATACACACACACATATATATGGAGACAATCGTCAGCGTCTGAAATGATCCCGTAACCTCAAAAGTGGTAAGATCTTATGTAAAATCTCTTTATTTAACTCTTCCAATTTGAGGCAATGTAAACTTTCTTCAACATATTTTTCTCCGAAAGCTAGCTCCTACTGGCAGGCTCTAGACTTACTTACCACTAATGCCTTTGCTAGTAACAACTTCAGTATTACAACACCCCCCAGTCAGAAATTGTGCTCTGGAAAGAAAAATAAGGTGATCTGAAACATGCAAAAATGAACATTTTAAAGCAAATCCTTTAACCAACCTCTAGCACTTAAAAGTTTAAATATTAGCTTCATTCTGTTTGTGTGGCTTGGGGTAAAGTTGATGGTGTTGATTAAAATGCAGATATATCGTATAGCAAGGATAAATAACTCACTATGAACAATGGTTCATTACCTTTGCTTAATTTATAGGGTTACTTATGAAATTTAGAACAGGTAAGTTTTCAAAAAAATTAATTCAGGGGCTTCCCTGGTGGCACAGTGGTTGAGAGTCCACTTGCCGATGCAGGGGACACAGGTTCGTGTCCCGGTCTGGGAAGATCCCATATGCCATGGAGCAGCTGGGCCTGTGAGCCATGGCCACTGAGCCTGTGTGTCCGGAGCCTGTGCTCCGCAACAGGAGAGGCCACAACAGTGAGAGGCCCGTGTACCGCAAAAAAAAAAAAAAAAAAAAAAAAAAAAAAATTAATTTAACTATAATTACCTAAACTGCACAAATCTTAAGTGGAGAGCTCAATTAATTATTACATTTGTATGCACCCATGTAGCACCAAGAAATAAATATACTGAACATTTCTAGCATACCAGGAAACGCTTACATGTGAATTTTGCTTCAGAACAGGTATGTTTAAATGTAAATTGGGAGGCGGTGGTTGAGAAAAATGAGGACAGTCTCGGTCAGGGATTTCTGGATAACCAGGTATGAACCTAGGGACAGGACAGGAATAAGATGCAGACATAGAGAATGGACCTGAGGACATGGGGAGGGGGAAGGGTAAGCTGGGAAGAAGTGAGAGAGTGTCGTGGACATATATACACTACCAAATGTAAAATAGATAGCTAGCGGGAAGCAGCTGCATAGCACAGGGAGATCAGCTCGGTGGTTTGTGACCACCTAGAGGGGTGGGATAGGGAAGATGAGAGGGAGACGCAAGAGGGAAGAGATATGGGGATATATGTATATGTATAGCTGATTCACTTTGTTATAAAGCAGAAACTAACACATCATTGTAAAGCAATTATACTCCAATAAAGATGTTAAAAAAGAAAAGAATCTCAGATGGAGAAGGAAGGAATTGACAATTGTTGCCCACTTCCCTACTCCACAGTGGTATGGGAAGTCTCAAATAACAGAGGTGGAAACTTTGCAAACATCGCATAGTGTGCTATTGAAAGATACAAGACATCTCCAACTTGCAAATAGGTTGTATCCCAAAATCTCATCTGCAAATTCATCCCTGGAAACTTGGAAGCTACTTCTTTATAGAAGGAATGTTATGAATGTCATAAATGATATTTGGGATCCCAGATTACTCATATAAACCTATATTAAACATAATGTATCAGAAACATTGCACATTTAAAATAGAAAATAGGGGCTTCCCTGGTGGCGCAGTGGTTGAGAGTCCGCCTGCCGATGCAGGGGACACGGGTTCGTGCCCCGGTCCGGGAAGATCCCACACGCCACGGAGCAGCTGGGTCTGTGAGCCATGGCCGCTGAGCCTGAGCGTCTGGAGCCTGTGCTCCATAACGGGAGAGGCCCCAACAGTGAGAGGCCCGCATACCACAAAAAAATAATAATAATAAAATAAAAAATAAAAAAAAAATAAAATAGAAGATAGGTTCAAATCCACAACACATAATTAAACAAAACAGAAAAAATGAATAATTATTCTTATTTATCTTGATGTTGCTTCTTTAGAAAAGCCTGGTTTAATTAGTGTAGATATGTGACATTAAGTTATTTAGGTTTTGATAGGATTTTAGGGGCATTTTCAGTTACTTTAGATGATGTTTTTTTCCTTTATTTTCTTTTTCTGTTTTTACTCTGAAAATATCCCTTCTCATTACCCTGATACAGGTGAATCACTAACCCTAGGCCTTTATTAACCTACCATTTACAACCAATAATGAGTGCATTAGGCAGGGAATTTAGTAAAAGGAGAAATGGTATCAATATTTTCTTCCTCCTTATTCAAAGTCTCTTTCCTCTTCTGGAGAAGAATTTGGAAGATGGATTGGGAATTATGCCTCAAAGCCCTGCAACTACACAGGGCTTCATTGATCATCAGGAGTCCCAGTGTTGTTCTCAGAAAGTTACCAGTGCATTTGTGCTGAGGTTATGGTTCCCACAGCTTACTCCCAGCCATGACTGAGCACAGTTAAGGTACTCATGGTCCTGGAAGACAAGGGACAGCTCTGCTCTGATGCCTGACTTTGGCTAGAGGACTCCCTGATGGCATTCCTCAATCTGCTCAAAACTGCAGGGTAATAAAGGAGCACCGAGGTCAAACTGCATTTACTTCCAGGGTATTTTTACTGGACCCTTCACAGGAGATTGGGATAGCGTTTTGACTACAACAGTTTCCTCCCTGTCTCGGGTCTTTCTCACAGCCGATACCTGTTCCAGGATTTGTCAGTTTCTCTCAGACCAGTAATGGATTGCCAAGCATCCTGAATGTCTCGTCCCATGACCAGGCTCAGCATGGATACCAGCATCCCATAACAGGTACGAGTATACTCCAATACTGGAGTATCTTGGCTTTCATTCCTGCAGTGAATGTGACTGGATCAGGGATTTCAAAGACAGGAGCATGGATGGCCTGTCTCATTCCCAACTCCCTAACAATTTGTTGTACCTCCTCTATAGATTTCCAGGGTCTCCAATGCCCAGGAAGTTCCCCCTCATTGGGCCAAACTCCCTGCAGGCTAGAATAATCCAATCTGCAAGGGAATGAGTCAACTGAATTTCCCTTACTCACCTCCCAGGGCCATTCAGGTGCTGCTGGAGGGCAGGGTGTGTGGTGATTTTCTCTGCTTCCTGCCTGATCAGAGAAATGCCAGCACACTCCATATCCCATAACCTCACTAACTATGCCTGAATACTTTCCCTGGCCTTTTGCTGGAGATGAGCAGCTATATCATTGAGCTCAGCAGGAGTATATTCTTTCAGCATGAATGTTTCCTGAGTCAGAGGCTGCCCCGCTGGCTGGGGTTGTGGTTGCTGTGTTTCTGCTTTCCTTTGTATTAAAGGTCAGAGGGCACAAGGTGTTTCATCTGTTTCACTGTCATCAATTGCAACATCCTCCTCACTTTCCCAGAGATTCCACCTCTTAGTGTCCCAATCAGGCTTTGTCACAAGGGCTCAGACCTTAATCTGAGGCAGCTTGCACCCCCTCCAACTTTCAAAACGGCAGGCTAAGGTCTCCAACTTATTATCCTGCTCTCCCCCTTGTCTGCCAGTCCCGAAGTGAACAGAGCAGAGGACACCCACACATCCTTCTCTAACCTCAGTTCTTCTTCCAACTTTCTAGCTCGGGCTTCAGCCTCTAGTTGGGCATCGGTGGCCAGCTGAACTACCACAGGAAAGGGCAGCCCACTGTAGCAGCCCTTTTTTCTCTACTTTGCCAAAGTGCCATTGTACAACTCTCAAACAAGCACATCAAACCAGCAAGCATTTTAGAGAAGTCCTTGTTCACACTTTTGGGTCCACAAGCATCTAACCTACAGGCCACCCCGCTCCACACAAAGGTCCATGGCTAACTCAGGAATTCCCCTGAGGATGCCTCTTTCCCAAGACTCATTTCTTCAGTCTCCTGGCTGGCTCACCAATTGTTGGTTTGAACTGTTTAGCTCCCCAGGAGAAATCTGAAACACTCCTGCACAAGGAGGGCAGAGAAAACCAAAGAAAGAGGCAGACCACTCTAGACTGGTAGGTGGCATTTTTTTTTTTTTTGGCATGTTTAATAGGCAAGGAAACTTACTGTTACCAAGCTTGTCTTGGGGGTCTGCACCAGGAGTAGATCTCTATACAGGCCCACCAGCATCTTAAAAGTTTATAAAAGGCTTGAACTGAATTCAGTCTTCTATCCAGTCCAGATAGTCTAACAATACCCTGCTCTCTTAAGGCTATGTACTTGAACATGGGTCTGGCTGTGGAAACGTGGGCAGAATGTTGTTTCCAAGGAGAGAGTGTGGGGTGAGGAGGCTCCAATTGACCAGGTCCAGCTCTCAGGTTAACCTGCTGTCAGGTTCTCTTGTTGACCTCCTTCAACAATGTGTACCATCATATATTTAGCCAGTTATTTCTTGATAAACACTGAGGGGTCTTTTCTTTAACTGCTTTTTCACTCGTATAAACAGTGCAATGATGAACATTCTGGTGTTGATTTTCTAGGGTACTTCTGCTGGTGTATCTGTAGAAAACTTGTTCTTGAAAGAGGACATGCTGAGCTAAGGTATGTGAATTTAAATTTTTGATAGACTTTATTATATATCCTTCCAAAAAGACTGCTAATTAACACCCTCCCCAATAGTATAGGAGAGTATCTATTTCTAGCCCAGGCTTTTGCCAAAACTATTATAATTTTTTAATCATTTCAATCTGATAAAACAATGATTGTCCAGAATGGTTTATTTAAATATGAATGAAGCTGAGCATCTTTTCATATGTATACATTTCTATATAAATTACCTCTTTGTGCTTGATGCACATTTTTATTTTTGATTATTCATTTTTTCTTTTTGATATGTAAAATCTTTTTCTGTATTAAAGAAAGTTTGCTTTTGTCATAGAGTTGCAAATATAATAATTTTCCCATTTATTTATATTACTTTCTTTCCTACAGACATCTCTAATCTTTCTGAAGTCATGTTCAGTATTTTTCCCCACTCTGTATTAAAAAACATAGTCTCCCATGTTTTACTTTAGAACTTTTATTCTATTTTTTATTTAGAATTTTAAACCTTTACTACATCTCAGGTTTATTTTAGTGTAAGTACTGAACCAAGAATACATCCAAACCCCACTTTGCTAGTACCAGTGCTGGCCAGTAGTACCAAGAAAAGAAGTTAATAATATATATTTTATCCCACTTATTTGCAATACAGTTTAATGTATATTAAATTTCTATATTTAAGATTGTTTTATCTGGAGATTGTAGCATATTTCATTGATTTGTCTAGCCCCAACCAGTAAGAAAAAGATTTTACTGATATTGATTTATTTTCAGTTTTACTAATTTTAAGGGTAGTCTGCTCTCATTTTTCCTTTTTAGAAAAATTTCCTGATTATCTTTCCCTGTTTTTAAATTTAGACTAAATTTAGTATCAACTTTTTTTAAGTTCCAAGAAAAACATACTGTTACTATCTTGATTAAGACCACATTGAATTTCTAGACAAATTTGAGAAGGATGGATAGTTTTATAGTATTGGGCTTTTCTAATGTTTATTTCCTCCACAAATACAGTATATTTTTACATTTATTTGTCTTCCCTTATGTCCTTTGGCCATTTATCTTTTTTTCTATATTATCATTACAAATGCCATGCAAGTTTATTCCTAGTTTTATATTTTTGCTGCTATAACTTAATGGAATCTTTCTTATATTTCGTGACAAAAATTTGTACATTAATTTTGTGACTACATCACCTTACTAGATTCATATTTTTTTAAAATTCGTTAATTCATTATTTTAAATTTTTGGCTGCATTGGGTCTTCATTGCCACGTGCAGGCTTTCTCTAGTTGCAGCGAGTGGGGGCTACTCTTTGTTGCAGCGAGTGGGCTTCTCATTGTGGTGGCATCTCTTGTTGTGGAGCATGGACTCTAGGTGCACGGGCTTCAGTAGTTGTGGCACACGGGCTCAGTAGTTGTGGCCCATGGGCTTAGTTGCTCTGTGGCATGTGGGATCGTCCCAGACCAGGGCTCGAACCAGTGTCCCCTGCATTGGCAGGTGGATTTTTAACCACTGTGCCACTAGGGAAGTCCCCATATATTTTTCTAGATTTTTTCAGTGACTTCTCTTTATTTTCCCAGTGGTAAAATCATATTAATAGCAAATTATAAGGCAGAAAATTTTCTATTCAGTATTTTTGTATATTTAATTCTCCAGCATCTATGTATAGACTAGTATTTCCAAAGTATTGTTAAATAACAGTATTGAGTGTAGGTGTCCATATAGTTTTCCTAATTTTAAAGGAAATCTTTCTAGTTTTTACAATTTGACATAATTGTGGCTGCTTGCTAATTTGGTCACATTCATAATAAGTAATTATCTGTCTGGTATTATTAAGTGTTTTCATCAGGAATAAAGGTTTAATTCTGTTAAATATCCTTGCATAAGCTAGTGAAATGGTCTTATATTTTTTAAGGTTTGACTTAATACTGGAATCAAATAAATAAATTTCATTATTTTAAAACATTCTTGCTCTGTAAAGAGTACATGGTGACAGTTAGTTGTTACTTTCATGTATTGCATGGTTCTTTGTGTTAATATTTAACTTAACAGTTCTGCAGACATATTTCTGGGCAATATTTAGTTTTCTTTTTCATTTGCAATGTGTTGCTTTTGTTAGGTTTGAGAGATTACTGATATATGGGTTTTATGAAATCTATTTGGAAGCTTCCCTTTTTTGCCTATGAAGATGTTTCTTCAAGTGTGTTACACATGAACTATCAGTATTGCAACTGACTGGTGGTGTTTTATTTGGTTTGTTTTAAAATTATGGTGACTATTTTTTATTTTTTCATTCATTTTTCCTTCAACAAACTAACCCTTGAATTGTCTTCTTTTTTATTTTCTGCCTTTTCTGCTGTGATATATTTAATTTGTCAATGTCCAACTTATCATGCTTCCCTCCTTTTCTACTTCTAACCTTTGACTTTTATTGCAGTGCTGGAATTTGGTCTAATCCATTGCAGTTATAATATATATTTTCAAATGATGTATTTTTTCTCCCAGTGTCTTAACATTTTCTTTCTTTTTTTAAACATAACTCACATGTTTATTTTGCCATGACTCAATAATTCCATAATCCATGGTATTCAGTTTTTACTCCCAGTCCTTTCATAGTATAGTGTCTTCATTCCCAAGTTCTTTGTTTGATTCAGTCTTTGGTTAGATGCCTCTAACAAGTTGATTTTAAGAATTTATGTTTGCTATATTTCCTGATTTGTTTAAGAATGCCAGCCTTTACCTTTATATGTTCAAAATGATTTAAATGAGTAAAAAATCTTGATTTTATAATTTTTCTCTTTATCCAATCAGAATTCAGAACTTATAGATATTATTCTTATGTCATTAGTATGAAAAAGTCTGAGGATGTTTTTTCACTCCTAATAAGTAAACTGCTTTTTTTCTTCCCTGTCATAGTGCCAAGGGAGTTTTTTTTTTAATTGAAGCCTAACACATTAACTAGGAAAATTTCAATGAAAATGACAGAAATTAACTATGAACTGGCATGAGCAAAAAAGAGAGATTTGAAATTGCACACACACTAACCAAGAAGGGGAGGAGTATCACTACCATTAAGGATGACTGGAATAAGTACTCAAATGCTGTCAGGTTCTTATTTGCTTCCATTCTGTGCTTTGTACCATGTGTTTACTTCATTATTTCCAAGTAAGGATTTTTGTGGGAGAAGTCTTTAGGAAAATTAGAAATATGATTATAAACAGCTCCAGACACAGAGTCTCAAAGCTTAGCAACAAGAAAGGAAAAGCTATTCTCTTCCAACTCCACCTTGAAAAATAGCATAAGCTCTCTGACTCACCTGAGGGTCATCTCCCATATGGACTTCTCAGTGTAGTCAGAGGTGCCCTGATGAGTATTTAAACCCAGTTTTTTGTTTTGTTTTCTTTTGTTTTGTGTTTCAAAACTGGGATGAGCTAGCTCTGGGGTCTTCCTTCTACAGAGCACTAAAGGTGATATGAGGGAGAATCCCCCACAAGAATTGATTGAAGAATAGTTTAAACTTTGAGTGTTATTTTAATCAGAAGAAGAAATAATTGTGCACTTCATTCAGTAAACTCATCAGGATATCACTTATTTGAGCTTTTGATTAAATTTTTTACTGGAATATAGTACAAACTTCTAAATAAACTACAGATTCAGATGTTATTTCATTTCAGGATTACTTTATTCTGTTATGTCCCTTCACGTTTGCTGGGGCCCCTGGTCGTCCTTGCAAATATATATCACTTTGTTATGCCAAGAAATTCAACCTTTTCTTCATTTATGCTCCTTCGAGACAATGCAGTAAGAATTTCCTAATTGCCAAAGGTTCATCAAAGTATTTTGTTAAGTAAAAGAGAGTGCATGATTTAAATATAACCATAATAATATTGTGTTTAAAAAAAACCTTCAGAACATAAAAAGTAAGTATTTATTTCATGCTTATGGATCTGAGGCTCAGCTGCTGTTGGTTAGTCTTGTATGGGTTTGATTGGGCTTAACTCCAAACTGCAGGCTGGGTTCAGATTATCTCTAAGTGTCTCTCATCCTTTTTGGATGCCAAAGCTACCAAAGGCATATTCTTCATACATGAAAGGTAGGAGCACAAGAATGCAAGCTCAGCTTCAAAGACCTTTTAGAGCCTTTGTTTGTATCACATCCACTAACATCTTATGGTTAAAACAACTCTTGTGATCAAACCCAAAGCAAGAGTTGCTTAGTTCTCTCCTTCCATCACGATAGGACTGTGGATGTATATTGTTACTGCAGGAGAGTTAAGAATTGAGAAGAATGATTCAATCTTTCACAGCTTCTTTGTTGGTCATAATTACTCACATATAAAATATACTCATTCATAAGCAAACGCCCCCCACCAAAAAAGTTTCACCAAAAGGAGCAGACTCAAAGTTGAGAATCAGAAGATCAACATTATGCCCAGATGCAGTTCCTTGTGATTCATAAGCTAATTGAAATTTCAGCAGAATCTGAAGTACAGTGGTATGACAAGGATGGGAAAAAGCATCATAAACATTCCCCTTCAAAAAAAGTAATAAAGGAATGCACATGCAAGTCAATTGTCCATAGAAATTTCATATTCCTGCTCGGCAAGTAGTTCCAAATCCACACATCCTAGGAGCAGGCAATGCTCTTTGATTTGGTCCTGTGTCTGCTCTCTGGGCATGATTCCCTCACCCACTGTTCTCCATTGCTCCTTTTCTGTCATTTAGGAGGCCTTTTCTTTTCTAAAAATATCTTCTTGGTCACTTCTGAAGAACACATGGGAGAATATGCTTTTCTTCAGAGCAGAGGAGCTTTTGAACCTGCTTTCCACATAGAGAAAGGAGAAGGGTCAATGGTCTTTTTACATCTTGCACACTTTCAGTTTCTTTTAGTCCAGATGAGAGAGATTTTGTCAATACAACTCTCTCAAAACCTGTAAAATTTCTATGTATTTGATTTCATTCAATTTCACATTCCAATAGCTACAACCACAATTATTTCATTGCAATGATAGTTTCCCTGGGTGTTTAAGACATCTGGGAGGCCATAGTCTTAAACTTTCTAGGAGGCACTCCTCATTTTTTTCCAGCTGAAGAGATCTACTAGATGCTCATTTAATTCTTTCAGAGGTTTAAAAAATGGTATTATAGTCACACATTTAATTTTAACATTCTCTGATGCTATATTTTATTGGAAGTACCAGAGAATTATTCTTTCCCCTGAGGCTATATCTTAATAGCCATATATTTAATATGGTGAAAAGCAGTTTAACTTTCCAATTTTGCAATCTTAGCATTCCTGGATTATTCATATTCCCTCTCAACTCTATTTTTATCCTGGCCAGTTCTTTCCAGTCTTATAGAACTTTATCATATGTAGCCTGTAGCAGCCACCTTGGGATTTCAGCAATCTACCTCAAAATCTCCTCAATGAACATGAAAAGTTCATTAGGTATATTTTCTATTCTCCCCACTATAATGAGTGACAGTATTACCAAACATTTAGCCACTATGTGGCATAGGTTAAAAAATTTTCCCCTTTTTATAACTTCCTTTACAGTTTTTCTAGCCACCTATTACAATATGCTTGTCACCTGCTGACCAGTTCCCAAGACACTGCCATCAGTTTTAGGTTTTATCATAGCTCTCATTGGTAGCAATTGTGTAAGTGATGCTTCATTACCAACCACGCTAAAACTCAGTGGCTTACAACAGTAGACTTATTTCTTTATCCATGAAACTGTGGGTCATCTTTAATTCCATTGATCTAGACTGGGTTTGCCTCTAAGTTTCATATTAGAACCAGGTTTGCACAATGTGGGTCTCATTCTCCATGGAGAGGCAACCATCTGAGGCATGATTTTCTCATGACTAAAATAAAAGTTCAAGAAGGCAAATCCAAATATGTAAACACATTTTAAGGTTTTGCTTATGTCACATATACTAACATATTTTGCCAAAGCAAGTCAATTGGCTAAGCTCAAAGAAAAGAGATGCATAATTATATTCTGCTTACCACAGAGGTATGCCAATGATATGGATATAGGCCAGCATTAGAAGGGCATGAATAATTTAGAACTATAATTCAATCTACACAGATAATTTGTTTTTGTTTTTTGAGAGGAATTCAACAGACAAATTCTAAAATCATAATATTTTATCCCTGATGCATATTAAGCAGGGCATACTTGTATTCAAGATTCTTGAAAATAGACCAGTAAGGAGAACATTCTTGAATTTTCATGTTAAAGTAATACAGATTTCTATATATCAGTCTTTTCATATATATCTTTGTGACCTATCATATCACTATGACTCTGGCTTTTCTGTTTCCAGTGAGAGCTAATCAGGACCAGTTTAAGAGCAATTGTTGCATTCTAATATTTCATAGGATGATAGCAACAGTATAAGTCAAGATTTTCATACATCTTCCAAAAAATCCATAGAGATCAAAAAGAAGAAGAAATAAAACCACCCCTGACTCATGCCTACAGCATAACTAGGGCATGGAGATCACTACAAGCCCTAAGCCATGGATAAGTCAATAAACATCCAAATTGCACAGATGTACATCCAGAGCCCATGCTTGTGAGGAGAGATAGAGGTAGAAATAGTTAGAAGAACGAGGGACCAAGAGTGATGGAACTCAGATAAAATTACCCCTAGAAAGAGAATCCTACACTTAATAAGAAAATATTCAAGTCAGGTTTGTTACCAGTAACTCAGAAAATAGTTATTAAAGAAGTGAAAAGAATTTTGTGTGCAGGACTCAAAGTGAGAGGCTCAAGAAGACATTGCTTCTGGTGAAAAGGGGAAAACTTATAAAACGGATTCATTATTTTGAGACTTGGTGGTAACAATGAAAAAGGAAATAAGAGGTAGGTATTAAAGAGTATGATTAAGAAAGTCAAGGAGAAAAAGTGTGTATCATGGATTGTGTTTAGCCAAGGTTTTTTAAAAAATACCAAAGGTATATAAAAGTAGCTTGACTCTGTAGAAACAGGCAGACAGAATCAGAAAATCAGAAAACACAACTATCCCCTCTTGAAAGACTATATATCATTATATCAAGAGAAAAGAACAAAGTCAACTACAAAACTTAGTAAATTATCTGAAGCCCTTCAGCCATGCCTGCGTACAACTGCTTACTAGTCCCAGAAGAAGACATCTCAAAATAAACAAGTGGTCGTCTCCATCCATACAAAGCTAGAATGAAAACAGAAAATAACAATAAAAATTTGAGCTCATGAAAAATCCTGAAAGAATAGTAATGAAGCAGAAGGGAACTATAACATAACACTCCAACCTAAATTAAATGTTATTAAACAAGCATCTGTGTTTATGTAAGAACAACTTGGGACTTCCCTGGTGGCACAGTGGTTAAGAATCTGCCTGCCAATGTAGGAGACACAGGTTTGAGCCCTGGTCCAGGAAGATCCCACATGCCGTGGAGCAACTAAGCCTGTGTGCCACAACTACTGAGACTGTGCTCTAGAGCCTGCAAGCCACAACTACTGAGCCCGCGTGCCACAGCTACTGAAGCCCATGTGCCTAGAGCCTGTGCTCCACAATAAGAGAAGACACTGCAATGAGAAACCTGCACACCACAGAGAACAGTAGTCCCTGCTCACTGCAACTAGAGAAAGCCCGTGCTCAGCAAGAAAGACCCAACACAGCCAAAAATAAATTAAAAAAAAAAAAAACTTAAATCAGAAATTTAAAAACTCGAAAAAATTGAAAAAAATTCAGAAAGCTGTGAAATAGGATGATAATCAGAATGAAATAGAAGGAAAAGACAAAAATTAATTAAAAATGAAGACAGAGCATAAGGTACCCCAAAGGGAATGGATTAAGTTGAGAATATTGAGATAAGGCATAAAAATAACTAAAGGGGGCCTCCCTGGTGGCGCAAGTGGTTGAGAGTCCGCCTGCCGATGCAGGGGATACGGGTTCGTGCCCCGGTCTGGGAGGATCCCATATGCCGCGGAGCGGCTGGGCCCGTGAGCCATGGCCGCTGAGCCTGCGCGTCCGGAGCCTGCGCGTCCGGAGCCTGTGCTCCGCAACGGGGGAGGCCACAACAGTGAGAGGCCCGCATACCGAAAAAAAAAAAAAAAAAAAACAAAAAAAAACTAAAGGAACATAAAGAAAGTGGTATGAAAGGATCAGAGCAAAAAAGACTGATAAATAAAATAGGAAAATGAAGGCCCAAGATACATATAATTGGAGACCTTAAAAATTTTTTTAAAAATAACAATGGAATAGAATCATTTTAAAAACTATTTTTCAAGAAAATTTCAAGAAATAAAACACCTGTATTTATTTATTAGAAGGACCCACTATTTCTGGAAAAATTGGGCCAGAAACAGATGACTCCAAAACATATCATTATAAAATTCTTAGAAATTAATATTGAAGGAAACCAAACCAAACCAAACCTTAGGTCTCTAGACAAAAAGACCAAATCATATACTAAGGGAACAAATTAATATTGGCATCATATTAACAACAATTACAAAAAAATCAGCAGAGTATCATTTTTCAGAAACTGTAGGAAAGAAAGTATGAACCAAAGGATTTTATATCCAGCCAAGCCATAATGAAATATTGAAGTAAAAATAAATAGGACTTAACCTTCAAGAAGCAGGGGATACTAGTCTCAAAAGCCCTTCCTGAGGAAACTACCAGTGAACAAGTTCTATCCAAACTAAATGATTCCTGGGAAGACTGGCCAAAAAACTGATCATGACCATTGTAATACTGTAATATGACATGTTTTTGGTCTCAGTTTTATCCTATCATTTTATGTATATTTACTGTGTAACATGTCATATTCAGTGTTTCCCAATGGGTTTTTTGTTTGTTTGTTTCCTTTGAAAACAAAGTGGTGACAAGAAGGGAAATTATACAAATAGCAAATGTTCTATCAATACAGATGTAGTGTAACTAAAAAGTAGAAGGAGAAGGTGAGAAAATAGAAAAATAGGAAAAGCTTATTGATTATTCCATACTAATAGGGATCAAATGAAAACAAAACTAGAAGTTAAATAGTTGAATGATAAATAAGAAACATTAGGCACTATAAAAAGGTACACATGTGAACAAAAATAAAAATCTAAAATGCCTCCAAAATTAAAAAGAGTAAAAAATAAGACAGTGCCAAAAAGGTATCATTGCAAATATAAAATTACAAAATAAATTTATAAATAAAATATATGTATATATAGTCAAGATCATTTTATAGAATTGAAACCAAACACCAGTCATATCATTAAAATGTAGATGAAGCCCTCAAACAAAATCTTAAAATATTGTGCACCAAAAATATGGATGGGCAGAAGCACATATTATGATTTTATCTCTGTGTGAAAAAAAACATAGTGATGTCTTTGCCAAAATTGCTAATGTAATCATCAATGTATAGTCATAGAATTATAGGGTCTATTGGGAAGTATTGCCATATCAGAGTGTCTAATATAATTAAGGGATTCCAATCCATCTCAGAATCCATCTCAGGAAGGCTAAAGAACTCAGGAGATTTTTCCTGGAAGGGGAAGAATGGTTAAGAGTGAATATGACTATTTTCTATATTTGAAGGACAATTATGTAACAATGGGATTATATTTATTCTTATGGCATAAGAAATATAATTAGACCTAATAGTTAGAAATTGCCTGAAGATTTTGGCTTAATATAAGAAAGCACTTTCCAACAGCCAAAGCTGTCTTTAAAAAATATTTTATAACTGGTAAGCTCACTGTTCATTGGTTATCCAGGTGACTAAGGAAGTACATATAATCACCAAGCACACTGAATAAAAGTTTAAATAAATTTAAAATTTTTTGATAAAATAAATTCCCAAGAAGGGTATTGGATGATGGATTACTAAGTGCCTGTTAGTATGACTTGCATTGAATTATTTTTGTATTTTGTGTCAAGAGAAAATTTTCAAATAAAGGTAAAATCATAGCTTTCACACAAATATAAAGCATATGTTAAAGATTTTTTAAAATCATCATTAATGAAGGAATCAGGCAGATGTTAAAACCAGTTCAAAGGGAGATCCAAAGAACAGACACATGTATAGATCAGGAATATTAAAGTGAATTTGTAAATGGGCTCAAAACCAGCATCTTCCATGAGGGGAAGGAAGTATATTGAAACTCCATCAGACAGAATTTATTTGCATGTTTATCATGAGAATTATTTGCATTACTGTAATTTATCTGCACCTTACAGAGTTGTAAAATAATATAAAAGGAATGAAGAGTTTAGATATCCCATAGAATTAGATTTGGATAACCCAGAAGTCTATACTCTAAATAATGCAGCTTTTTATTGGAGACACCAAGTAATACTTTTTGCTTATTTTAAGTTTCCTTGCTCTCATAAATCCCAAAACTTATATCACACAGTCAAAAGTGAGGAAATATTCAGATAATTTATTTCTCTATATACCTGTTGCACCGCCACATAAAACAAATTCTTAATTAATACTTTTAAGAATGTGATATATTCGGGCATTCCCTGGCAGTCCAGTGGTTAAGACTCTGTGCTTTCACTCCCGAGGGTGCAAGTTCAATCCCTGGCTGTGCAGCGAAGAAAAAACAAAAAAGAATACAGTATATTCATAAAAAAGAAACTCAAGTAAAGTCTATTAAACATGTAAATGAGGTCAAATCATAAATCATATTAAAAATAATATTTAAATTTCTTTACAACAAGAATCCAACTCTACTTATAAACTCTGGATAAAAAACAGCTATTTGAAAGCACTGTAGAGATGGCAAAGGCAGAGAGAAACAACTTTTGGAAGAAGAAAATACTGGTTGAATATATGTTTTTATGACTCTGAGGTAGGGTATAGTCATGTGCATGCTGCATTGGGTTGTGCAAACTTGGCTAGAAACATGAAGTGTTTCTGGTGTGACAAATCAGAGGGCAAGGTTTTGGGCTATCACCACAACTAAAAAATAAAAGGAAAATTCTAAAAAGAAAAACACCTCAGATGGGAAGACCCAAAGTCTATGTAGAAACTCTGCCCAAATCTCTGGCTGATGTATGAACTATGAATGCACAGAGCTCACTCAAAATTAAGTCCAGTAAGACTAAAAGAACAGAACAGAAATTGTAGCTTCCACTCATCATGGGGGAGAGAGTTTAGAACTTGAATTCAGCCAACTTAATTGTTAAAACAAACAAAAACAATTGGCATTCTTCAGAAGACAGTAACAATTCAGTTTCAATAATGCATCAATCACCACATCCAGAAAATATAATATTCAAAATTGCTATATAAATAAACAGAAAATATGACTCACACTTAAGAGAAAAGAAGATCAACAGAAACTAAATTTGTGATGACCAAGACCTTGGAATTACCAGACAGGCATTTTAAAGTAGCCTGTAATTATGCCCAGTGATGTAAAGAGTGTATTCTCATAGTGATAAAACAGGTAGAGAATCTCAGCATAACAATAAAAACTGTAAAGAAAAAAACCTAAAACCCCTGTGTTAATTCTAGAACTTAAATATAGAATAACTGACATGAAAATTCACTGAACTGGCTTAACACCACAATAAAGATGACAGAAGAAAAAAATTATGGAATTTGAAATAGAACAATAGAAATTGTCTAATCTTAAGAATAGAAAGAAAATAATTGTACAACAAATGAAAAGAGCCTCAGTGACATGGGTAAATATCAAAAATTTTAACATATCTCTATATATTTGGAGTGTGAGAAGATCAAGAGAGAAAGAATAAGGCAGACATTTAGTTGAGGAAATGACTGGAATTTCTCCAAATATATTGAAAGACATAAATGTAAAGAAACACAAAACTCAGCAAACCCCAGAAAGGTAAATACAAGGAAAAAAGACCTAAGTGAATGATGGTCAAACTATTGAAAAGATAAAGAAAAAAAAATTCTTTAAAGAAACTGGGGGTGGTGGGAAATCCAAAATATGTATACATGGGAACAATGTTAAGAATGATGAATGACATATCATTAGAAAGAGTGGAGAACAGAAGACAGGAAGACAGTGGACAATTATTTTTAAGGTGCTGAAAGAAAAAAAAATTCAGTCAATCCAAAATTCCATATCCAGTGAAAAAACAGAACAACTAAGAGATTTCATCACCAACAGACATGAACTAAAGGAAATGTCAAAGGAAGTACTTCATTAAGTGAGATAATAATATACAGAAAGTCAGATTTAGGGGAAGGGTTGAAGAGTATCAGAAATGATCAATATGGATAAATATAATAAACTATATTTTTCTCTTAATTTATTGAAAACATATATGATTTTTCCCAGTTTTTTATTGTGGTAAAATGCACATAACATAAAATTTAGCATCTTAACCATTTTTTAAAATGAGGTATAATTGACATATTAGTTTCAGTTGTACAACATAATGGCTTGATATTTGTATATACAAATATTAACCATTTTAAGTGTATATTTTAGTGGTATTAAATACATTCATAATGTTGTGCAATGATCACCACCATCCATGCCTGTAGCTGGTTTCATCTAGTAAAAGTGAAATTATGTACCCAGTTCCTGGCAACCACCATTCTGCTTTCTGTCTTTGACTACTCTAAGTAGATCAGATAGAGTCAGACAGTGTTTTTCTTTTTTGTGACTGGCTTATTTTACTTAAACACAGTGTCCTCAAGGTTCATCAACATTGTAGTATATATCAGAATTTCCTTCCTTCTTAAGGCCAAATAATATTCCATTGTACTATATACCACATTTTGCTTATCCATTCATCAGTTGATGGACAATTGGGCTGCTTACACGATTTAGCTAATGTGAGTAATGCTGCACTGAACATGGGTGTACAAATATCTCTATGAGACCCTGTTTTCAGTTCTTTGGGATGTATACACAGAAGAAGAATTGCTGAATCATAAGATACTTTTATTTTTAATTTTTTTAAGACTCACCATACGTTTTACACAAGAGCTATATCATTTTACATTCCTGCCAACAGTATGCAAGGGTTCCAATTTCTCCACATCTTCACCAACATTTTATATTTTCTGGAATTTTTATTGTAGTCATCCTAATGGATGTCAGGTAGTATTGTAGCTTTGATTTGCATTTCACTAGTGGTTAGTGATGTTTATCTTTGGAGAAACACCTATTCAAGTCCTCTTCCCATTTTTAAACCAAATTGTTTGTTTTATTGTTGTTGAATTTTATGAGTTGTCTCTATATTCTGGATATTAATCCCGTATTAGATATATGATAGAAAGCATTTTCTTCTGTTCTGTGGGTTGCCTTTTTTCTCTGTTAATATTATTTTTTGATTAACAAAATTTAAAATTTTCATGAAATCCAATATGGCTATTTTTCATTTTGTTGCCTCTGACATTGGTGTTATATCCAAGAAGTCATTGCTACACCTGATAACATAACATAAAGATTTTACCCTATGTTTTCTTTTAAGAGTTTCATAGTTTTAGGTCATACATTTAGGTCTTTGATGCATTCTGAGTTATTTTTGTATGCCATGTTAAGTCTTCTGCATGTGGATATTCTGTTTTCTCAGCACCAGTTATTGAAAAGATTGTCTTTTCCCCCACTGGGTGGCCTTGAAACATTTATCAAAAATCAAATAACCATATATGCCAAAGTTTATTTCTGAGCTCTTTGTTCTTCTGTTGGTCTATATATCTGTCTTTATGCCAATACCATACTGTTTTGATTATTGTAGCTTTCTAGGAGGTTTTGAAATCAGGATTTGGGAGTCCTCTAGCTACATTCTTCTTTCTCCAAATTATTTTGCTGTTCAAGATCCCTTGAGAGTGCCACGCAGGCTCCAGGGTCCTTAGTGCCACTACTGCCAAACCCTCCTTTGACCATGCGGGCCCCAGCAGGCCCACACATGCTGCCCATACAAAAGCCTCCTCCGGAATCAGCCCTGGGCACCTCCTGAGATGAGAAGCTGCCAGTGCTGGTGGGGTCAGAGTGCTAAAGTCTAGGGTCTAGGGTTAGGAGAGTGGATTTGGGGATAGGACTGCTGTTGGCTGTGCAGAGCCAGCCTGAGGGGATGGGAGTGAGGCGCTCCATGGCCAGGAATGCTCCTAGAGGAAGCATGGACTGCCTTGGAAATGAGGTACCACTGTTGAGTGGTGCACAAGAGGCAGGCCGACCACTGAAGTCTCCTTCCCCACCCACTAGCCCCTGCCTGTGTGGGCACTGGGAGGGAATCCCACCAGAGTGAGTGCATCCTCTGTTGCAACTTCTTGCTGGTCTCTGCTGCCGCAGGCACTTCGTACAACCTTGGTTGTGGCTGCCTTATCCCTCCATGGCCTGAATAAATGTCCCAATCAGCCTAAGAGACCCAATCAGCCGCTACTTTCACCCCCTCTTGCCTGGGTGGGGAACAGACGCCTGAGGGTGGCCCACACGCAGAGGTAAGGCCAGATCCCTGTGATCTGCTTGGTAAACCCTGCATGTGTGGAATATCTGATGGACAATGAGTACTCCCACAACTGAGACCAGCCTAACTTTAGCAGCTGTAGATTTTGGGGACAAGTACACACAGGAGGTGGGCCAGGTCAGTGTCTGAGCTGTCCCCACAGTACCCACACTGGGTCCAGAGACCTACCTAGGGGTATCAGAGGGCCTTCTGGGGAGGCAGCGGTGGGCTGTGGCTCACTGGGGGGGGGGGGGGCAAGGACACTGACAGCACAGGCCTCAGAAAAATATGATTATTACTATTTTTTTCTTTTTGTTTTTTGTTTTGTTCTGTTTCCTTTTTTTTTTTTTTTTTTTTTTTGCTGCATTGGGTCTTTGTTGCTGTGCACAGGCTTTCCCTAGTTGTGGTGAGTGGGAGCTACTCTTCATTGTGGTGCATGGGCTCCTCATTGCGGTGGCTTCTGTTGTTGTGGAGAACAGACTCTAGGCGCGTGGGCTTCAGTAGTTGCAGCACGCAGGCTCAGTAGTTGTGGCTCGTGGGCTCTAGAGTGCAGGCTCAGTAGTTGTGGTACACGGGCTTAGTTGCTCCATGGCATGTAGGATCTTCCTGGACCAGGGCTCAAACCTGTGTGCCCTGGTCATTGGCAGGCAGATTCTTAACCACTGTGCCACCAAGGAAGTCCCTGTTGTTGATTTCTTTTTTTTATTACTTTTAATTTTTTACTTATTTTTCTTTTCTCTTTTTATTTTTTTAAAAAATATAATATATTTTATTCTATTTTTACTTTGCTTTTTGTTGATTTGTGTTTTAATCTTGTTATTGTTTTTGTTCTTTGTTTTGTTTTTTGGTTTTCCTTTTTTTGATAATTTTTGTATGTTTGCTTTGTGTTTTCTTTGCTTTTATTTTAGATTACTTACTGTTTTTTGTTAGTTTTTGCTTTGGGTTCTTTTGTTTGTTAGATTGTTCTTTTATTTTTGGTCTTCTTTGGTTTTACTTTTATCATTTGTCTTGGGTTTTGTTGGTTTTCTTTTGTTTTCTTCTTTCTTTCTTTCTTTTTTTTTTTTTTTGCTGTGCCACACGGCTTGTGGGGTCTTGGTTCCCAGGCCAGGGATCGGGCCTCTGCCTCTGGGGTAAGAGCGCCGAATCCAAGAGAGTGGAATGCCAGAGAATCCATTCATTCATTTTTTAAATTCTTTTGTTTGTTCTCTTGATTTTTTGTTTTATGGGGGGTTAAATTATTTATTTTGCTTTTCTTTTTTTCTTTTCTATCTGCTTCTTTGTTTCTGTTAGTTTGGTTTTGTTGTCATCATTAGTCTTAGATTTGCAGTATCTGTTTATTTGTTTTCTTCTCTCTTTTCTTTTTTTGTTCTGTGTATGTGTTGTGTTGTTGCTACTGTGTGTTTGTTTTTCTCTTTGTTATTTGCCTTGGGTTTTGTTTGCCTGTTGGTTTTCTTTTCTTCTTTATTTTCTTTCTTTTTTCTCTGGCCGCACTGTGAAACTGGTGGGATCTTTTTTTCCCGGCAAGGGGTTGAGCCTGGGCCTCCAGGATGGGAGTGCTGTTTCCAGGATGCTGGACCACCAGAGAATTCCCAGGCACAGGGACTATTAATCGGCATGTGCTCTCCTGGAGGTATCCATCTCAATACCATGAACCACCTTCACCCAACTGCCTGCAGGCTCCAGTGCTAGATGTGTCACACCAAACAACCAGCAAGACAGGAACACAGCCCCACCCAATAGCAGACAGGCTACCTAAAGTCATACTAAGCTCACAGACATCCCAAAACACACCACCTGATGTGGCCGTCCTGATTAGAGGGAAAAGACTCAGCTCCACCTACCAGAGTGCAGAAAACAGTCCCTCCCTCCAGGAAGCCTACACAAGCCCCTGGACCAAACTCACTCACCAGGGGGCAGAAAAGAGAAGCAAGAGGAATTATGACCCCGCAGGCTGCGGAAAGGAGACCATAAACACAGTAGGTTAGAAAAAATGAGATGACAGAGAAATATGTTGAAGACGAAGGAGGAAGGTAAAATCCCACAAGACTAAATAAATTAAGACGAAATAGGCAATCTACCTGAAAAAGAATTCAGAGTAATGACAGTAAAGATGATCTAAGATCTCAGAATTAGAATGGAGGAACGGATTAAGAAGATACAAGAAATGTTTAACAAGAACCTAGAAGAAATAAAGAAAAATCAGTGATGAACAACACAATAACAGAAATGAAAAATACACTAGATAGAATCAATAGCAGAATAACTGAGGCAGAAGAACAGATAAGTGAGCTGGAAGAGAGAATGGTGGAAATAACTGCCGAGGAGCAGAATAAAGAAAAAAGAATGACAAGAAATGAGGACAGGCTCAGAGACTTCTGGGACAACATTAAGCACACTGACATTTGAATTATAGGGGTTCAAGAAGAAGAGAAAGGGCAAGGGCCTGAGAATATATTTGAAGAGATTATAGTCAAAAACTTCCCTAACATAGGAAAGGAAATAGTCAACAAAGTCCAAGAAGCACAGAGTCCCGCACAGGGTAAACCCAAGCAGAAACATGTGAAGACACATATTAATCAAACAAAAATTAAATACATAGAAAAAGTATTAAAAGCAGCAAGGAGGGCTTCCCTGGTGGCGCAGTGGTTGAGAGTCCGCCTGCCGATGCAGGGGACACGGGTTCGTGCCCCGGTCCGGGAGGATCCCACATGCCGCGGAGCGGCTGGACCCATGAGCCATGGCCGCTGAGCCTGCTTGTCTAGAGCCTGTTCTCCACAATGGAAGAGGCCACAACAGTGGGAGGCCCACATACCGGAAAAAAAAAAAAATCAGCAAAGAAAAAACACCAAATAACATACAAGGGAATCCCCATAAGGTTATCAGCTGATTTTTTAGCAGAAACTCTGAAGGCCAGAAGGGAATGGCAAGATATATTTAAAGTGATGAAAGGGAAAAACCAACAACCAAGACTACTCTACCTAGCAAGGATCTCATTCAGATTAAACAAAGAAATCAAAAGCTTTACAGAAAACAAAAGCCAAGAGAATTCAGCACTACCAAAATAGCTTTACAACAAATGCTAAAGGAACTTCTTTAGGTGGGAAAGACAAGAGAAGAAAAAGACCTACAAAAAGGAACCCAAAACACTTAAGAAAATAGTAAGAGGAACATACATATTGATAACTACCTTAAATGGATTAAATGCTCCAACCAAGAGTCACAGACAGGCTGAATGGATACAAAAACAAGACCCATATATATGCTGTCTACAAGAGACCCACTTCAGACCTAGGGACACATACGACTGAAAGTGAGGGAATGGAAAAAGATATTCCATGCAATATCAAAAGAAAGCTGGAGTAGCAATAATCATATTAGACAAAATAGACTTTAAAATAAAGTCTGTTACAAGACACGAGGAAGGACACTACACAATGATCAAGGGATCAATACAAGAAGAAGATATAACAATTGTAAATATTTATGCACCCAACATAGGAGCATCTCAATACATAGTGCAAATGCTAACAGTCATAAACAGGGAAATTTACAGTACAAAAATAATAGTGGGGGACTTTAACACACCACTTACACCAATGGACATATGATCCAGACAGAAAATTAGTAAGGAAACACAAGCCTGAAATGACACATTAGAACAGATAGACTTAACTGATATTTATAGGACATTCTATCCAAAAGCAGCAGAATACACTTTCTTCTCAAATGCACATGGAACATTTTCCAGGATGGATCACACAGCTTGGTTCACAAATCAAGCCTTGATAAATTTAACAAAAGTGAAATTGTATCAAGCATCTTTTCAGGCTACAATGCTATGGATTAGAAATCAATTACAGAAAAATAAAAAAACTAAAAAACACAAACACATGGAGGCTAAAGAATATGCTAAATAATAAACAAGGGATCATTGAAAAACTCAAAGGGGAAATCAAAAAATTTTGACAATGAAACCACGACGACCCAAAACCTATGGGATGCAGCCAAAGCAGTTCTAAGAGAGAAGTTTATAGCAATACAATACCACCTCAAGAAACAAGAAAAATCTCCAATAAACAACCTAACCTTACACCTATAGCAGCTAGAGAAAGAAGAACAAACAAGACCCAAAGTTCGTAGAAAGAAAGAAATCATAAAGATCAGAGCAGAAATATGAAATAGAAACAAAGCAGTAGCAAAGATCAACAAAAATAAAAACTGGTTTCTTGAGAAGATAAATAAAATTGATAAACCTTTAGCCAGACAAGTAAAGAAAGGAAAAAAGGGAGAGGACTCAAATCAATAATATTAGAAATGAAAAAAGAAAAGTTACAACTGACACCACAGGAATACAAAGGATCATAAGAGACTATTACAAGCAGCTATATGCCAAAAAAAATGGACAACCTGGAAGAAATGGAAAAATTCTTAGAAAGTTACAACCTTCCAAGACTGAACCAGGAAGAAACAGAAAATATGAACAGACCAATCACAAGTAATGAAATTGAAACTGTGATTAAAAGTCTTCCAGCAAACAAAAGTCAAAGACCAGATGGCTTCACAGGTGAATTCTATGAAATATTTAGAGAAGAGCTAACACCTATCTTTCTCAAACTCTTCCAAAAAGTTGCAGAGGGAGAAACACTCCCAAGCTCATTCTACAAGGCCACCATCAGCCTGATACCAAAACTATACAAAGAAATCACAACAGAAGAAATTTATAGTCCAATATCACTGATGAACATACATGCAAAAGTCCTCAACAAAATACTAGCAAACTGAATGCAACAACACATTAAAAGGCTCATACCCCATGATCAAGTGGGATTTATAACAGGGATGCATGGATTCTTCAGTATATGCAAATCAATCGATGTGATACACCATATTAACAAATTGAAGAATAAAAACTATATGATCATTTCAATAGATGCAGTAAAAGCTTTTGACAAAATCCAACCCTCATTTATGGTAAAAACTCTCCAGAAAGTGGGCATAGAGGGAACCTACTTCAACATAATAAAAGCCATATATAACAAACCCACAGCAAACATCATTCTCAGTGGTGAGAAACTGAAAGCATTTCCTCTAAGATCAGGACAAGGATGTCCACTCTCCCCACTTTTATTCAACATAGTTTTGGAAGTCCTAGTCATGGCAATCAGAGAAGAAAAAGAAATAAAAGGAATCCAAATCAGAAAAGAAGAAATACAACTGTCACTCTTTGCAGATGACATGATACTATACATAGAGAATCCTAAAGATGCCACCAGAAAACTACTAGAGCTAATCTATGAATTCAGTAAAGTTGCAGGATATAAAATTAATACACAGAAATCTATTGCATTCCTATACACTAACTATGACAGATCAGAAAGAGAAATTAAGGAACAATCCCATTTACCATTGCAGAAAAAAGAATAAAATACTTAAGAATAAACCTACTTAAGGAGACCAAAGACCTGTACTCAGAAAACTATAGGATACTGATAAAAGAAATCAAAGATGACACTAACGGATGCAGAGATATACCATGTTATTGGATTGGAAGAATCAATATTTTGAAAATGACTATGCTACCCAAAGCAATCTACAGATTCAATGCAATCCCTGTCATATTACCAATGGCATTTTTTACAGAGTTACAACAAAAAATTTTACGATTTGTATGGAAACACAAATGACCCCGAATAGTAAAGCAATCTTGAGGAAGAAAAGTGGAGCTGGATGAATCAGGCAACCTGACTTCAGACTATACGAGAAAGCTACAGTAATCAAGACAGTATGGTACTGGCACAAAAACAGAAACATAGATCAATGGAACAGGATAGAAAGCCCAGACATAAAGCCATACACCTATGGTCACCTAATCTATGACAAAGGAGGCAAGAATATACAATGGAGAAAAGATAGTCTCTTCAATAAGTGGTGCTGGGAAAACTGGACAGCTACATGTAAAAGAATGAAATTAGAAAACTCCCCAACACCATACACAAAAATAAACTCAAAATAGATTAAAGACCTACATGTAAGGCCAGACACTATAAAACTCTTAGAGAAAACCCTAGTTATAACACTCTTTGACCGAAATCACAGCAAGATCTTTTTTGATCCACGTCCTAGAGTAATGAAAATAAAAAGAAAAATAAACAAATGGGACCTAATGAAACTTAAAAGCTTTTGCACAGCAAAGGAAACCATAAACAAGATGAAAAGACAACCCTCAGAATAGGAGAAAATATTTGCAAATGAAGCAACTGACAAGGAATTAATCTCTGAAATATACAAACAGCTCATGCCACTCAATATCAAAACAACAAACAACCCAATCAAAAAATGAGAAGACCTAAATAGACATTTCTCCAAAGAAGACATACAGATGGCCAATGAACACATGAAAAGATCATCAACATCATTAATTATTAGAGAAATGCACATCAAAATTACAATGAGGTATCACCTCACACCAGTCAGAATGGCCATCATAAAAAAAATCTACATACAATAAATATTGGAGAGGATGTGGAGAAAAGGGAACCCTCTTAAACTGTTAGTGTAACATCAATTGATACAGCCACTATGGAGAACAGTATGAAGGTTTATTAAAAAACTAAAAATAGAATTAACATATTACCCAGTAATCCCACTCCTGGGCATATACCTAGAGAAAACTGTAATTCAAAATGATACATGCAACACCACTGTTCATTGCAGCACTATTTACAATAGCCAGGGCATGGAAGCAACCTAAATGTCCATCAACAGAAGAATGGATAATGAAGATGTGGTATATATATACACAATGGAATATTACTCAACCATAAAAAGGAGTGAAAGTGTGAAATTTGCAGAGCTATGCATGGACCTAGAGACTGCCATATAGAGTGAAGTGAGTCAGAAAGAGAAAAACAAATATTGTATAATATCACTTATATGTGGAATCTAGAAAAGGTGTACAGATGAACTTATTTGCAAAGCAGAAATAGAGACACAGATGTATAGAACGGACATATGGATACCGGGGGAAAGGAGGGGTGGGATGAATTGGGAGAATGGGATTGACATATATACACGACTATGTATAAAACAGATAACTAATGAGAACCTACTGTATAGCACAGGGAACTCTACTCAATGCTCTGTTGTAACCTAAATGGGAAGGAAATTCAAAAAAGAGGGGATATATGTATATGTATGGCTAATTCACTTTGCTGTACAGCAGAAACTAATACAACATTGTGAAGCAACTATACTCCAATAAAAATTAATTTAACAAAGTAAAGACATTGAAGTTCACAGAGATTTGAGGTAATTTGCCCTAAATCCTGTTAAGAACAATTATCCCCAATGTGAAAATTAGGCAAAAAGAACACTATGTGTCCTTTCAACATTATACTGGGGCTTTAGCTAATTGCAGACCACAGATTGTTCATTCTCTAACAGAGTGTACCTTTGACTTACTATTTAGTATTGATTAGTAGTAAACTCTGTGAAACTACCAGTTAACTTGTAGATTTTTGTCTGATAAAAATGCAAATGATTTTTTCCAGTAGAAAATATAATTCCAGAGCAACATTTCTTTCTTTCTTTTCTTTCTTTCCTTCTCTCTTTCTTTTGCTATATATTCAGTCTCTCCAATTCTTTTTTTCAAAGATTTATTATTTATTTATTTTTGGCTGCATCAGGTCTTAGTAGTGGCACACAGGATCTTTGCTGAGGCATGCGGGATCTTTCGTTCCGACGCATGGGCTTCTCTCTAGTTGTGGTGTGCAGGTTTTCTCCTCTAGTTGTGTCGTGCAGGCTCCAGGGCACGTGGGCTCTGTAGTTGTGGCACACGAGTTCCAGAGCATGTGGGTTCTGTAGTTTGTGATACACAGGCTCTCTAGTTGAGGAGTTCAACTCAGTAGTTGTGGTGCGTGGACTTAGTTGCCCTGTGGCATGTGGGACCTTAGTTCCCTGATCAAGGATCGAACCTGTGTCCCCTGCATTATAAGATGGATTTTTTACCACTGGACCACCAGGGAAGTCCCCAATTTCTCCAATTCTTGAACCAGTATTATAATCCTAATGCTTCCCTCATTAATAGATTAAATGAATTTTGAAAAACAAACAAACGAACAAAATCCCTTGAGATTCTACATGAATTTTAGGATGAGTTTTTATATTAATTTAAAAAAACATTTTTCATAGGGATTGATTGCAGTGAATCTATTGCTTATATCAATTTAAAGCAAAAATTATAACACTGTGCTGTGTAATTTATAATATATGTATATATACTACATATAAAATAGTTTAATATATGAGGGAAGTAAAATATTTATTTCCAAATTCTTACTTTATGTACAAAGTGATGTTACATTAACTTTAAATAGACTGTGATAAGATAATGATGTCTTTTGTAATCCCTAGAGCAACCATTCTGAAAATAAAATAAAAAAGGTAAATCTAAAAAAAAAACATTAAGTTGAATTATAAAAACTATACAATAAATACAAAAAAGTTACAGAATAGAAGGAACAGAATATATTTTTAGACAGATGGGAAAAATAGAAAACGTTAGAAAAATGGTATACCTAATTTCAATCATATGAATAATTACATTAAAGGTAAATGGACTGAAGTCACCAATTAAAAGACAGAGATCATCATAATGAATGTAAAAACATGTTCCAAATATAATCTGTCTGCAAGAAATAAAGATGCAGATAAGTTGACACTTAAAGAATGAAAAAATAGATTTAGCATAGAAACATTAATAATAAAAAAGCAAAAGCTAAATTTTATTTAAAGACAAATAATGTATGAGAAAGACAAACTGTATTAATAGAACTGTATTATGAGTTGAAGAATGCTTCATAATAATAAAAATAATATTACATAAAATAGATATTCATAATGTTATGTTACCAAGAAATCATAAAATCAGAACTATATATACACCTAATAACTAAACTCTGAGAGAAACAGGAAGTAAAAATTATACTATGTATGAGGTTTCAGTTTTTCCAAATCTTTCCAACACTTTCTATTTTCAGTTTTTAATAAGTTACTTATTATGGTAGGTGTGTCTTGGTATCCCAGTATTTCTTTTCCTTTGTCTTTTTAATGCCTTAAAAAAATTAAGACAGTGTTTTTTCAGAGCAGTTTTAGATTCACAGAAAAATTGAGAGGAAGGTACAGATATTTTCCATACATTCCCTGCCTCCACACATACATGTTTTCCCCTATTATCAACATTTCCTACCAGAGTGGTACGTTTGTTACAACTAATGAACCCACATCAACATATCATAATCACCCAAAGTCCATATATTACATTATGGTTCATTCTTTTTTTTTTTTTTTGCGGTATGCGGGCCTCTCACTGTTGTGGCCTCCCCCGTTGCGGAGCACAGGCTCCGGACGCGCAGGCTCCGGACGCGCAGGCTCAGCGGCCATGGCTCACGGGCCCAGCCGCTCCGTGGCATATGGGATCCTCCCAGACCGGGGTACGAACTCGTATCCCCTGCATCGGCAGGCGGACTCTCAACCACTTGCGCCACCAGGGAGGCCCCATATGGTTCATTCTTGATGTTGTACATTCTATAGGTTGGGGCAAATATATACTGTATCCATTATTATGGTGTCATACAGAGTGTTTTCAATGTTCTAAAAATCCTCTGTGATCCATTTTTTCATTCCTCCTCCACCCAACCCCTGCCAACCACTGATTTTTTTAAATTTTCTCCATTGTTTTGCCTTTCCAGAATGTCATATTGTTGGAATCATACAATATGTAGCCTTTTCAAATTGGCTTCTTTCACTTATATGCATTTAAGGTTCCTCCCTGTCTTTTCACATGTCATTTCTTCTTAGCACTAAATGATATTCCATTGTCTGAATGTTCCAAAGTTTATTTATCCATTCACCCACTGAAGGACATCTTGATTGCTTCTAAGTTTTGGCAATTATGAATAAAGCTGCCATAAACATACTTATGCAGGTTTTTGTGTGGACATAACTTTTGAACTTTTGGGGGTAAATACCAAGGAGCATGATTGCTATATCATATGGTAGAGATATAGTTACTTTTGTAAGAAACTGTCACATTGACTTTCAAAGTGGCTGTACCATTTTGCATTCCCACCAGCAATGCATAGGAGTTCCTGTTGCTCCACATCCTCACCAGCATTTAGTTTTTCAGTATTCCATATTTTGGCCATTTTAATAAGTGTGAAGTGGTATTTCATGGTTGTTTAAATTTGCATTTCCCTGATGACATATGATGTGAAGCATTTTTACATGTGCTTATTTGCCATCTGTATATCTTCTCTTGTGAAGTGTCTGTCAAGTGTCTTTGGCATAATTTGAATCGAGTTGTTTGTTTTCTTATTATTTAGCTTAGATTTCTTTGCATATTTTAGATAACAGTACTTTATTAGATGTGTTTTCGCATATATTTTCTCCCAGTCTGTGTCTTGTCTTTTCATTCTCTTGACATTGTCTTTTACAGAGCAGAAGTTTGTAATTTTAATGAAGCCAGCTTATCGATTACTTCTTTCACTGATCATACCTTTGGTGTTGTATCTAAAAAGTCATTGCCACCCAAAGTCATCTAGGTTTTCATCTTTGTTATCCTCTAGGAGTTTTATAGTTTTGCATTTTAGATTTAGATCTGTGATTCATTTTGAGTTAGTGTTTGTTAAGGGTGTAAAGTTTATATCTAGATTCCTTTGGTTTTTTTTTTTTTGGATGTAGATGTCCAGTTGTTCCAGCAATGTTTCTTGTAAAAACTACCTTTGCTCCATTGTGTTGCCTTTGCTCCTTTGTCAAACATCAGTTTACTATATTTATGGGGGTCTATATCTGTGCTCCCTATTCTGTTCCACTGATCTATTTGTGTATTCTGTCACCAGTACCACACTGTATTGGTTACTGTAGCTTTATAGTAAGTCTTGAAGTCAGGTATTGTCAGTCCAACTTTGTTCTTCTCCTTCAATATTATGTTGGCTTTTGCCAACATAAACTTTAAAATCAGTTTGTCAGTATATACAAAATAACTTTCTGGTATTTGGATTGAAATTGCATTGGATCTATAGATCAAGTAAAGAAGAACTGACATTTTGAAAATATTGGGTCTTCCTCTAGGTGAACATAGAACATATCTCTATTTACCTCTTTGATTTTGCTCATCAAAGTTTTTTTGTTTTCCTTGTGTATATCTTGTACATATTTTATTAAATTTGTATTCAAGTATTTGGTTTTCATGGATGCTAAAGTAAATGGTATTATATTTTTAATTTCAAGTTGTATTTGTTCATTCCTGATATATAGGAAAGCATTTGACTTTTGTGTATTAACTTTGTATCCTGCAACCTTGTTATAATCACTTGTAAGTTCCAGGAGATTCTTAGCAGTTCTTTTGGATTTTATACATAGAAAAATAAATCTATTTGCAAAAAGAAGTAATTTTATTTTTTCCTTTCCAATCTTTATTCCTTTCCTTTCCTTTCCATTCTTTTCCTTTTCTTACCGAATTGGATAGAACTTCCAGTATGATGTTGAAAAGGAGTGCTGAAAGGGAACATCCTTGCCTTGTACCTGACCTTAGTTGGAAAGCTTTGAGATTCTCACCATCTAGTATGATGTTGTATATTTTTTTTGTAGATATTCTTTATAAAGTTGAGGATATTATCATCTATTCTTAGTTTAATGAGAACTTTTATTATGAATGGCTGTTGGATTTTATCAAATGCATTTTCTGCATCTATTGATATGATCATGTGATTTTTCTGTTTTATCCTGTTGATATGATGGATTACAATAATTAATTTTTGAATGTTGAAACAGGCTTTCATACATGGGATAAATCCCACTTGGTCATGGTATATTATCTTTTTATACATTATTGGATTTGATTTGCTAATATTTTGTTGAGAATTTTTACATCTGTGTTCATGAAAGACAATAGTTTACAGTTTTCTTATATCTTTGTCTGGTTTTGCTATTAGGGTCATGATGGCATCATAGAATGAATTAGGAAGTAATATTTCTGCTTCTGCTCTCTGAAAGAGATTGTAAAGAATTGGTATAATTGCTTCCTTAAGTGTTTAGTAGAATTCACCATTGAACACATCTGGGCCTGCTACTTTCAGTTTTAGGAGGTTATTAATTATTGATTCAACTTTCTTGTTCTCTTTGTTTTTGGTTTTCCAGGATTCTAGTGATACATCCTCTAGCTCAAAGTTTCCTTCCTCAGCTGTGTCACATCTACTAATAAGTCCATCAAAGGCAGTATTCATTTCTATTACAGTATTTTTGATTTCTATTATTTCTTTTTGACTCTTTATTAGAATTTCCATCTCTCTGCTTACATGACCCATCTGTTTTTGCATGCTGCCCACTCTACCCATTAGAGCCCTTAGCATATTAATCATAGTTGTTTTAAAATCCTAGTCTGATATTTTGAAAACCCCTGCCATGTCTGGTTCTGATGCTTACTCTATCTCTTCAATATATATATATTTTTTTGCCTTTTGGTGTGTCTTGTGATTTTTTTTTTTCTTGATAGCCAGACAAGAGGTAAGAGGAGTAAGAAGAGCTGCCTGTAAATAGGCCACTAATAATATGATGGTGAGGTTTGTGGGGAGGGAAGGCATTTTATAGTCCTTTGATTAGATATCAGTGTTTTAGGGAGCCTATGCCTCTAGCCCGTGAACTTAACAGGGGTTTCTCAGGGTTTTTTTTTTCTCCCTCCTTAGGTAGTACAGGTTGGCTAGAATGGGCTGGAGTCGAGTATTTCCCTTCCCCAGCAGGTTAGGCCCAGTGTAACTAGTTTCTTCTGAGGGCAGGCCTTGTTAAGAAGAACAGAGTGCTCTGGAGTCTTTCAAAATGGTTCCTTTTCCCTTCCCCCTGCAGGAAGCAGGAGAGGATTTTTCACTGATATTTACTGTAGGAACCTAGTCAAGCTCCTGGAGGTAAATTTTAAAATATTGTGAGTCCCCCAAGACTAGATGCCTTGAAGTTTTTAACTCTCAGAGCTGTCTGCTCTGAGCCTCCAGTGATTCATCGATTACAGCCAAGGCTTTCCTACCATGGCACTGGCTCCTGTGGGGTTGCAGCTAGTGATTCTCTAGTAAGCCATGCCTCCCTGTATTGATCTATCTCTCCAGTCTTAGGAATAGCAGTTTGTCCTGTGTCCTCCCCTCTCTTGAGAATTCAAGGAGAGCTGTTGATTTTTCAGTTTCTTCAGCTTTTCATTTGTTGTTAGGGGAGAGTAACAACTTCCAAGTTTCTTATATGTGTCTTAATACACATCTTTTTAGCTAGTATTAGGTTCACTAAACAATTTTCCCCTGAGGGCAGGCCTGGTAGGAAGAACTGAGTGCTCTGGCATATTTCAAAATGATTTTTTTTTTGCCTGTCAGAAGCAGGAGGGTGTTTTCTCTGATATTTAATACTGTCAGAATTTGGTCAGACTCCTTACCTGGAGGTACATCTCACAATATTGTGGGAGCCTCCCATGACTGGTTTCCTCTTGATGTTTTTAACTCTCACAGTTGCCCTCACTCTATCTCCAGCAATTTATCAATTATAGTTCAGCTTTTTCTATCCCAGCACTGCTTCCAGAGGCAGTTTCTCCTTGTATGTCTCTGCTCCAGTAATCTGGTAATCAACAACTCCTTGTATTCAGCTCTTTGTTTCTCTAATCTTGGGAGCAGTGGTTTGCCCTGTGTTCTCCCCTATTTCATGGATCCAAGAAGAATCATGTTCAACTTTTTACTTGTTAAGATGGAGTGTTGACTTCCAAGTTCCCTTACATGCAGAACTAGAAATCAGAAGTCCCCATAATTAGGATTTTAATTTCCATTTTGCTGATGACTAATGATTTGAACATTTCTTCACATACTTATTTTTCATTCACATAGTTCTATTTTGAAATGCCTGTTCAAATATTTGCCATCTTTATTGCATTGTGTGTATTTTTATTGTTTTAATATATCTATCACATATATGTGTAAAGCTGTAATATATATTAGATAGTAGACACATTAGTTATATAAGTATCTATATACATAAATATATCAATATACATTTATAGATATATCTATTTATGTACATAGATGTGTTAGATACATATAGACATATTAGTAGATAGATATATCTCTTGGAAACCTGTTCTCAGATATTTTGAAAATATTTTTTTTCTTAGATTGTGGCTTGCCTGTTTGTTTTCTTCATGGTGACATTTGAAAACAAACATTTAAAATGTTGATAACATCTAATTTGTCTCTATTTTATTTTATAAAATCTTCTGTGTCATGGAAATTTCTTATAAAGTGAGGTACATAGCTACCCTATGACCCAACAATTGCACTCATGGGTATTTGTCCAAAAGAAGTAAAAACATGTCCACAAAAATGTTCAAAGCTTCTTTCATAATAGCCAAAATTTGGAAATAATCCAAATATATATAATCAGGAGAATAGATAAACTGTGGTATATTCATACAGTGGGAGACCTGGTCACCACTTAAAAATAAATACTGATGCAGCCAAGGATTTTGATGAACCTTAAAAATCATGTTCAGTGAAAGAAGCTTTACACATTAGAGTATGTACTGTATTAATTAGTCCATTTAAGTAAAGTTCTGTAATGGGCAGAAGTTAATATATGGTGAAAAAATAAAAGCAGCGTTTTAAAAGTAAAGTTCTATAAGTCAAAAATTAATATATGGTAAAAAAAAAATAAACACAGAGTTTTTCTCTGAAGTGTTGGAAATAGAAACTGACTGTAAAGAGGTATGAGGGAATTTTCTGGGGTGACAGAAATGCCTTATAGCTTGACAGGTGTTTGGATAACAGATCTAAACGTTCGTCAAAACTCATTAATGGCTTGTATATTTCACTATAGGTTAAATTACCTAAAATAAAGCAATAATAACTCTAAACAAATACTGAATTCTAGTTAATGATATAAATGCTAAACTGTTTAATGCTCATGTATCCTAATGTCTGAAACTTAACTTGAAACACTTCAAAAAGTGAGATGAACTTATAGATGAATAGATAAATTGATAAACAGATCAATTGATAAATTAAAGTTTTGGATGATAGATAAATGAACAGGTATGTGATAAAGCTTATCTAGCAAAATGTTGAGAATAATAAAATCTCAGTGGTGGATAAATGGATGTGTACTGTATAATCCTTTCAACTCTTCTGTACATTCAATAATGTATAATAAAATGCTGGGGAAAAATGCTCTTCCCATTGCAAATTATAAAGAAATAAAAAGAAAACCACTTTTTTCAACATTTCTAGACAAAAAGGAAAGTGAAAACCATAAATGCAAATTTTAATAAAATAATGTAATCCTTACATATCAGAATCTATTTCTTACAGCGTTTTTTCAGAGGAAACTTAAATATCTATATTGTTGAAATGTATAATTAAAAATAAGTTTCTTGGGCCTCCCTGGTGGCGCAAGTGGTTGAGAGTCCGCCTGCCGATGCAGGGGATACGGGTTCGTGCCCCGGTCTGGGAGGATCCCATATGCCGCAGAGCGGCTGGGCCCGTGAGCCATGGCCGCTGAGCCTGCGCGTCCGGAGCCTGCGCGTCCGGAGCCTGTGCTCCGCAACGGGGGAGGCCACAACAGTGAGAGGCCCGCATACTGCAAAAAAAAAAAAAATAATAAGTTTCTTAATTTCCCAACTCAAAACTCCAAAAGTGTATAAAATCTTAAAAAATAAAAATTAAGGAAAGACTTATTAAAATAAAAAGAAAAATTAATGAGGCAGAAATAATAAAAATTTTAAAATAATATTAAATCCAAAAAGTTATTTTTTAAAAAGTTACAGATGAGCCGGTTTGCAGGGCAGAAGTTGAGATCCAGATGTAGAGAACAAACGTATGGACACCAAAGGGGGAAAACCACGGGGGTGGGGGGTGGGGATGGTGGTGTGCTGAATTGGGTGATTGGGATTGACATGTATACACTGATGTGTATAAAATTGATGACTAATAAGAACCTGCTGTATAAAAACACAAACAAAAACAAAAACAAAACAACAAAAAAGAAAAATCCTTTTTGTAGTCTGAATAGTTTCTTTCAAAAAAGATATCTGAACTTATTGTAAGGGCAAAGCAATAGGTAAGTATTTTGGTATAAAACTTTAAAGTCCACATTAGTGATCTCTTCATTGAATATCCAATTTATTGAGGAAAACTGTATCAAAAATAGATAACAGGGGCTTCCCTGGTGGTGCAGTGGTTAAGAATCCACCTGCCAGTGCAGGCGACATGGGTTCATGCCCTGGTCCATGAGGATCCCACATGCTGTGGAGCAGCTGGGCCCGTGAGCCACAACTACTGAGCCTGCGCATCTGGAGCCTGTGCTCCGCAATGGGAGAGGCCCACGCACCGCGATGAAGAGTGGCCCCCGCTCACCTCAACTGGAGAAAGCCCACGCACAGAAACGAAGACCCAACATAGCCATAAATAAATAAATAAATAGATAGATAGATAGATAGATAGATAGATAACAATGCAGAGAAAATTAAAAGTTCTGAAAAAAATCAATGTAGAGGAAATGTAATAAGAAGTTTGATTACTGGATCAGGAAAGGTCACTCGGTTCAAAATGACGCTGTGCAGAAAAACTGAAAGTTGCTCAAGATTGGTTCAAGGGCAGCAGTGGCTCCAGAGCAGTAGCAGCATCACCAGGTCCCTGGTGGAGGTGCTCCTACAGGTGTTGTTGCTGGAGCAGCAGAGGTTCGGTTCTCACCATGGGGCGGGACCCTCCGGTTCATGTTAGTCTTTGGAGATCTCCCTCATCCCCCTCAGCTTCGGGAAAATGGCTCAAGCGAGTAAGCCTGCGATAAAGAAAACTTCAACATCTGTTCCTTTGGAGAGGAATAAGAAAGAAAAGGAAAATTCTGTAAACTCTTTATTGGTGGTTTAAGCTCTGAATCCATGGAAGAAAGTCTGAGGAACTACTACAAGCAACGGGGAAACCTTACAGACTGTGTGTTAATAAGGCATCCTGCCAGCCAAAAACCAGAAAGATTTGGTTTTGTCACGTTTTCATCCATGGCTGAGGTGGATGTTGCCATGGCTGCCGACCTCATTCCATTGATGGGAAAACGGTTGCACCCAAATGTGCTGTCCCAAGAGAGGACTATGGAAAATTGGGGGCTCTTGTCACCGTGAAGAGGCTGTTTGTTGGTGGAATTGAAGAAGATACTGAGGAGCATCATCTTAGAGATTACTTTGAGAAATATGGAAAAATCAATGCCATTGAGATAATTACTGATAGGGAGTCTGGAAAGAAAAGAGGCTTTGGATTTGTTACTTTTAATGACCATGATCCCGTGGAAAAGCTTGTGTTGCAGAAAGACCATAGCATCAATGGTCATCATGCAGAAGTAAGAAAGACCTTGTCTCGACCTAAAATGCAGGGAGTCCAAAGTTCTAGAGGTGGAAGAGGAGGCAACGTTGGTTTTGGAAACTCTCCTGGTGGTGGTGGAAATGTTGGAGCATGACCAGGACGAGGAAGGAAACTTGGAGGAGGAGCTGATGGATATGGAAGAGGACATACATTTGGGGATGGCTATCATGGGTGTGGAGGAGGATCTGGAGGTGGCAATTTGGGGGTTAGCCCTGGTTATGGAGGAGGATGAGAAGGATATGGTGGTAGAGGATCTTGATATGGCGACCTGGATGGGGCCTCCAGAGGTGGTTTTGACAGCCATGGATGAAGAAATTATGGAAGTCGTAATTACAATGATTTGGGAAATTATAAGCAGAAACCTTCTAAGTACGATTTACTGAAGAGTGGAAAACTGAGTGCTATAGCAGGAACGTGGGAGGATCATACGGTGGAGGAAACTATGGTCCAGGTGGCAGTGGAAGACGTGGGCGTTATGCAGAGACCAGCCGATACTGAGCTTCTATTTGCTGTGGGCTTGACTGTATAAATAGGAGACGTTGAGAGCCCATAGGTAACAGAAGAGCTTTAGGTTATCGAAATAACAATGTTCAGGAAACTCTTACCTCAGTCATGCATAAATATGCAGTGATATGGCAGAAGACACCAGAGCAGGTACAGAGAGCCATTTTGTGAGTAGACTCGATTAGGTAAGAACAATACCTTCCTGTGGAGGAAAGATTGTGTGAAAAATTGCTTTTGAGACCATTTCCTAGCTTTTGAATTGTTGTCTCTCCAGTGGTCTCTGTAAGAATGTGGAAGCATCCCCTTTGATAATGTTAAATTTCAAAGTTTTGGATGATATTTGAATCCTTTTTCAAGATTTTTCTCAAAATTTTGAAAAACTGTTAGCTAGAATCATGGTGTAATGAGACATAACATCATTCTTCTAAAGAAAATTAGTTCATGTGTAGAGTTAAGAAACTGTTGTACCTTTAAGATTTAATAAAATAATTCTAAAGGTAAAACAGTAGTAGTTTGTCCTCTTTGATAATTTTGCACTTTTAGTTTTCACCTTTTAAATATTTTTCTTGTTTTATGATATCAGAGTTTCCAGGGTAGTGATATGACTTACATACATTATGAAATGATTACCAGAAAAAAGTTTTTCTTCTTGCGATGAATTGTAGGATTTACTGCCTTAACAACTTTGATGTACATCCTACAGCTGTGCTAATTTTGGTCATCCTGTACCTTACATCTTTTGTAATGTTGAGTAACTTGTCATGTACCTATTGGTCATTTGTATGTCTTATTTGGATAAATGCCTATTCAGTTCCTTAGTCCATATTATAGTTTGATTATTTGCTATTGTGGTAAAAAAAAAGTTATTTTTTAAAAAGTTAACAAAAATAGACATGTAACCTAATAAAGAAAGCAATAAATCACATATATACAAAATAAGTAACTACAAGGAAAAATAGCTAGAGAGACAGAGAAATAATAAAAGTCATAGCAGAATACTTTGTGTAGCTCTATGCAGATATATTGTAAACTTAAGTAAGAGATAAAGTTTCCTAGGAACATTCAATTAAGTAAAAATAATTCTATTGCAGAAAGAGGTGAAATAGACCAGTTTCACAGGAGAATAGTGAAAGATCAAAAAAAAAATTCCCCCAACAAAAAGTACCCCATCTAGGTGTTTTCAAAGGGGCATTGTATGAAATGGTTAACATCTAGATGATCCTAATGCTATATAAATTTTTCTTGAGCTTCAGAAGTGAACAGAAACTTTCAAATTACTTCATGAGACAAATATAACATTACTTCCTGAATCTGATGGTAGCAGAAAACAGAACAAGACAAAAAAACCCCCCAAATATTCCTTGCGGACATTGATATAAATATGCTAAATAAAATATTAGCAAATGGAATTGAACAGTTATATAGGAAAATAATACATTATGACCAAGTGAGATTTATTCTTAAAACGTAAGGATGTCTTAATATTTGCAAATCTATTAACATATATCTTCATATCAATGAAGACAATTTCTTCATATTAATTCTGGGGAGAAAAATCATAGTTACTTGGAAGGGTTGACACAGTGGATACCCATTTATCTGATAATATTTAATGGAATAAGAACACACACATGCACACACATGATAGAAGCAATCATACTGAGATCAAGAACAAGGCATAGATGCCTATTTCCCCACTATTATTTAACATTGTATGGGAATATACATCAAAATGGAAAAGAAGAAGGAAAACTACACCTGTTTGCAAATGATTTGACAGTGTTCTGAAAATGCAAGAGAATAAGTTCTTAAAAGAAAACTCATATAATAAACATTCTATTAAGTAATAGGATATAAAAATTAACATAGAAAAGCCAGTAGCTTTCAACTGCACAAACAATAGCCAGTAAAAAAGATATAATAGGAAAGAATCCCTTTTAAACTGCAACAAAATATAAATAAAAGGCTTAGGAAAAAACACAAAAGACACAAATGTAGATTTGCAAAAGCAAAAACATTCCTTGTTTTTTTGGTTCAATATCATATGCATGTCATTTTTCTTTAAGTTAATATATGAGCCTAATGCAATTTCAATAAAAATTCACATAATTTAAATTTGTAGCTACAGAAGTTAATATGGAAAAATTCATGTGGAAAAGTAAACACGCAAGAATAATGATGAAATCTTGGAGAAGAGCATAGAGTGACAGGGCAATGCATACTTATCAGATACTGAAACATATTATAAACTTTCTATAATCAAAACAGTTATGTATTATCATATTAATGGACGGAAAGAACAGTAGAACAGAATAGAAAGTTCTGAAATAAACCCAAATACAATAGGATAAAGATGACACCTTAGTCACTGTAGAAAATATAGGCTTATTAATAAATGCAACTGGCCATCTGCATAGTCATTTGGAAGAGTAATATCAAATTTATATTTCATAGATTACACAAAAGTGAACTCCAAAAGTATCAGAAGTCTAAATCTCTCTTTTTCTAAAGAAACCATACATGGAGTAGAAGAAAACATGGATACATTTCCTTATAAACTGGATAAAGGCAAAGCTTTCTACTTGAGTCTCAAAATCCTGATGCAATTTCTTTTATTAGACCAGTAAATATAAAACATAAAGAAGCAATTTTTGCCTAGAAAACAAAGAGCCAAAAATACAATTAAAATATAAATTACAAACTGGGAGAAAATATTTGTATAACATTTATCCTAAGAGCTAACTTCTGAAAAATATAAAGAATTATAAGTGGGTAGGGGGGAGGGAGATGAATGAGGGAAGGGATGGGGGAACAGATGTATATGTATGACTGATTCACTTTGTTATAAAGCAGAAACTAATAAAAAAAAGTCTTTGAAAAGAAAAGAATTATAAGAAATGAAGAAATAGCAAGTCCTTAAAAAAAGGAAAAAAATAAGGAGACAAAGACCTGGCAGCATAAGATATGAGAAAATGGCCTTTAAATTCTTGAAAAGATGTACAACTTCATCCATACTACTATAAATGTGATTAAAACTACCTTGAATTAAAGCTTCATTTCTGATTAGATTGGGAAAATTTTTAAAGTTTGACTACACACTTTGTTGTTGCTCAGAATATGGGGAAATAGGTACTTTTTTATACTGATGCTAGAAATGTTAAATTGTATAACTCCTATGGAGGAAAATTTGGCAATATATAACAAAACTGCACACCATTTGACCTAGAAATCAGTTCTAGAAATTTACCCTAAAAGTATGCCTTTAGTAACACACTCATACAAAATACATTACTTACTCATTATGACATTATTTATAGCAACAAATTATTGGAAAGTTACCTATATGTCCAATAATTGGTGATTAGGCTAATCAACAAAAGTGTATCCACAGAATTAAATAATACACAAATATAAAAAGAATTAAAAAAACTCGAAGTGATATAGTTTAAGCAGAAATATGGTGTATATATCTGTGAAAAGAAAGAAGGGGAGATAAAAATGTGTATGTTTGTGTTTATGGAAATGTATCTACTTATTTTTGTAAAATAAACACAGGAAGGATAAACCAGAGAATGATTAAATTTGTTACCTACAGAAGATATGTGGAAACAGATTAGAAAAAATAGGAAAAAGAATGAAACATTATTAAGCATTTAATAGAGATTTGACTTAAACCATGTTATTATTTTCATATTCAAGAAATATTAATTCAAGAAAGAACTGCAAAAACTCTAAAATTGAATGCAAATATGAGAAAATATATAATTGCATATCAAATTGATCATACTCTGACTATATTCCCAGTGGGATATATTCCAAGGACAAAAGGAAATCTTGACCTTTAATACATTTAGTTAGTGGTGGTAGTATGGGTGTAGTAAGTCTGAAACTGTTTCTCAAACATTTTACGAGTGAACAAATAAGTACATATATTGATATTGATGGTACTACATTCATTTCCAACTGTGGAAAAAGGAAGTTGTAAATGTGGAATGAGAGGAAAGGAAGAACACTGTAAGTGTTCAATTTGAATTGAAGTTATCAATATGAGTTAACGATTTTTAAGATACATATTTCCTAGCTCTGTTCACTGATAAAACTAATAGCAATAGTACTTCAGTAGCAGTGAGCATACTTAGCACCTAGATCTTGACTTTTATAAGCACCATTCTATAAAAGGAGCCAGAGCTCCTTGGATAATGGCTGGCTCTGGGTCTGTATCCAGGGAAACAAGGTGGGTTTGATGCATTTTGTTATGTCAGAGAGTAAAAGTTCTCAAAAGTTGATAGGAGTATTTCAAGAGGACATAAAATCTTGTTTGAAGAGGCTCCATTGGCTAAATTTAGGATAATTTGAGCCTCAAAAATAAATAATGATGGAAATGATTTATAATACATGGAAAAGGAATGAATCTATGAACTATCATAATACTAGCTAATTTTCAAAGGGCCAAGGAGGAAGAGAGTGAAGGAAAATCTCTTTTTTTATAGAAAAATGCCATCTAATAAATATAGGAGTGATAAAATTGGAAAGTCATCATTTTGCAAACAAAATTTTAGGAATTGATTCAGGAATCAATCTTCAATGGATACTAAGACCATTCGGTTTAAGATTGTAGAGGAGAAGGATAGTTGCATGGTCTCAACATATGACCTCAGAGATTAGTTATGAATTATAAAGGGAGAATGTAATACTACAGAAGAGAAATATGGTGAACTTGACCTTTACCAAATGATCAAATTTAATATCACTAGTAGCAGGACAAAATGGCATCATCCATTTCCTGGTATGATGCACTGAGAATGATACAAAACCACCTATGTAGTATTCTTGTTAAAGATGCTTAACCTGAATCTACTCATGAGCAAACAATCAAATCCAAATGAGAGACATTCTGCAAACAAATGGCTTACTTTTCTCAAAAATATCAGTGTCATGCAAGAGAAAAAAGAACAGTCTTGATTATAGTAGACTAGAGAGTTATAGCAATTAAGCGCATTGATTGAGCCCTGGAGAGGAGGAAAAAGACATATGGAACATTATTGGAGTAATAAGAGAAATTAGAATATGCACAAGATATGAAAACAACAGATCAATAATTAATTTCTTTAATATAAGCATTGTATTACGATTATATAAGGGAACATCTTGGGTCTTAGGAGCTAAATGCTTAAATATTTAGAGATGGTAAAATGTTAAAAATTGGTGAATGTAAGTGAAGGATATAAGGGTGTTTGTTGTTACCTTTTAGCAAATTTTCTAAAATAAAAAGTTGGAGGAAAAGAACACACTAAAGGCCAAATTCCTAGATTGGACAACTTTTGTTTGTTTTGAAATTCAGGTAGAATATTAATCTGTCCTTGAAATTTAGAAAAGCAAATTGTTTTTCTATGACATGCTGGTCCTTCAATATTATTGAGAACAAGGATAAAGATAAAAACCAGATATGATGTGAACAACTCTAAACAGTGCCCTGGTGCTTGGAACTGACATTCTCTAAGCTGCAAATACTACATTCAGAATATAATTTTGAGGTGAGCCTTTCCTATTTCCAGAAGTGAATTCTCTTCCTTAGAGAAGATGGACACCATTATGTGAGGAACCAAATGAGAGCATCAAGGATTAAATAAATGTGCTTTTATGGTGGTTGGTAGTGGTGGACTTGGTGGGAGAAATGAAGTGGTACAAATATCCCCCTTCTTTTTTGTTTGAGTTCTTTTTTCTGCCACTAGATTAGTAAGATGGAGAAGACCTTGTGTTTCAGAGATGCCCTCAGTTCTGGAGGGCTGAGCGAAATATTAAGGCAGGAGCTTTAAGCCTAGACCTTAATGGAAAGTGGTAAATAGGAGTGTGGCAGACATTGTAGATTGGCCCAAGTAACATCCTATCAGTGTTGGCCATGTGACAGACTTTTGACTAATGACATGCAAGTGGAGTGGACATCTGCTAGTGCTGCTTCTTCTTTCTTCTTTATTTTTCTTGGCCAAATATGATATGATGGCAAGAGCCTCTGTAACCATCTTGCAACCACAATGAGAAGGCTAAATGGAGTCATCCCTGATTGCTGAGTTACTAAAAGGATCCTGCAATCAACTACCTCTGGGCTTCTTATGTAGGAAAAATAAACTTATTTGTTTAAGCCCCTATATTTGATTTATGATACAGTCCATCTCACTAGGGTAAGACCAGGAATTTGTGGCAAAAAACTCACATCGAATATGAAGAATTTAATTCAGCTTGAATGTCCCCTGTGTCATTGCCCTCAGAAACCTGTGTGACCAAATATAGTACACTGCCAGCCTTTAACAGGTATAAAATACCTTTAAACGGTCTAAAATAAAAATTGCCCAAGGTAGAATTAATTGAGCTATGTCACATGAAAGGAAGAAGCAAAGACCCTGCAGAGGGAGAAAGGAGATAGTGTGGAAGTTAACTTGGACCAGAGCTTCCCACATCAATCACTGGAATCACTAAAGGCTAGAAGGTGTTATGTCAGTCGGAGTGATGGTGAGAAACTGACCTCTGAAGAGTAAGGCTGAAGAGAGGATACATAGCATGGTCCAGGGTTCAGAAAGGGAGCTGTCAAGTAATTATCCCCAAATTATGCTGTTTTTCATTGAGAATTTGAAGGGCTTTCTTCAGACTAGTCAATACAATATTTAAAGTTATTATATGATAACTTGAAAAAAAATCCTGATGAGGACAGTTGATCCTGAGACCTAGCCAGTATTAAAGTTCTTGCCAAAGCAGCCCTGGCATTTAGCTTCATCACAAAGACAACCCTGTAGATGTGGAAGCATCTGCTCTCCAACTTACTGCTTATGTTAAAATGAAAGCTGTTCAATAAAATATTTATGAGTATCTCTTCCACTGGTGACTGGATGGAAATAAAATGGCGAGAAACCAAATTTCTAATAAACATATGAATAGCCACTCAGTTGACCACTCTTTGACATGGACATCATTCATAATTCCTGATTCTTTTTCAATGTGTTCCTTTCTTGTCAGAAAATTGAAAACAAAATATTCTAGGTTTCTTAAGTGTCCAGAATAAATGAGTCCTGTCAATATAGACAACAGTGATCAATTGGTGTGTTCTTCCTCTGTAAAAATTAGATTGTTAACTCAATCACTCATTAGTTAATCCATTGAACGAGTATTATGTACTTGATATTGTCATAGACTCTGTGGATAGATAAGCAAAGTTGGCCCTCTGAAAATTTATTTGTAGGTGATAAAAGGGAATGAAAAGGAGATTAAAAAAGAAAAACATGCTTTTTTCTTTGTAACATGCATCAAGTCAGGCTAGTTGGATCTTTCCTCGCAGCCAATCTCAGTAGAGACTCATTAAAAAAAAAAAGTAATTAGGGACTTCCCTGGTGGTCCAGTGGTTAAGACTCTACACATCCACTGCAGGGGGCATGGGTTCAATCCCTGGTTGGGAAACGAAGATCCCGCATACCATAAATAAATTTAAAATTTTTTAAATTTGTAAAGGGATTTAAAAAAGTAAAAACAATTTGGCCATTTAATAGTCTCTTTTGAAAAGACCCACAGATCACAAAACTTCTAAAATTCTAATTTCTTTGGCTCTTCATGTCAAAACCTTTCATGAGTATTTCCTTTCACTCTATAAACTCATAAAACAAACTGTCCCTTCACATTATATATACTGGATCTGAATACCTTTTCTTTCCTCACAGCCTCAGTTCTGTATGGCATATCATCTTAGCCACTCTGGCTTCCTTTTTTATTGGGCAGTGTATCAAATGATGAGGTACTAGACATATTTTTGTCAGCATTTTATAAGCCTCTACAAAGAGAGACAAGATGTGTGTTTATAATACCTTTTGCTCTTTGCCAACCAATTGTTAAGAATTTCCTTCTTGTTTGAGTGGCATTCATGTAGGATAATTCCAGGAATATTTCCAAATTCAGCTTTGTATTGCCCACCCAAGTTACTTAGAGAATTTGAATAGGGCCAGGTGAAGGCAGGTTGGCTTGCTTTTACTTTAAGCTTGGCCTAAGTAAAGAATTACAGTTAAAACAAACAAAAACTAAAATTTGGTGACAAAAGTTTAATTAGGAGCAGTTTGAATCTTGACTATAAACTCTCTCAAAAAACTTCACAAAGGGTGTTCCAATTACAGTGCTTCCCAAACTTCTAGAAAGCCTCTCTTCCAATGGCTTGCTAATTATTTCACTTTTCTGGCAACTGCCCACTCCCCGTTGCTTTCAGGTGTCATCTCCTCATCTTTCAACTTAGTAGTTCTCTCCGTCTACCCCGACTCCATAAACTTTAGACCCTCCCCATCCTCCTACACCTTGGCCTTTATTGTATGGGTAACATTAGTCATTTTGTTAATATCCTTTCCCACTTATACTTGGAATCTTCCCAATAAAGGAGAGCCTGACCTGGCCTAAAGAGGACACTAAAAGGAGGGTAGATTGGTAACAATTATAATTTACTAGCATTTCTTTTGTCTTTGTCACAGCTGAGAAAATCATGGTAAGGGTGAGGGAAGGAGAAATAACATTTCTGAATACCTACTGTGTGTTAAGAACCATATTAGGTTCTTTTTATAAATATGTCACTAAGTAGAAGTTTGATCTTTAGAAATGTAAAGTGCAGTGATGTCCACAGTTATGGGCCAAGAATTTTGAGGGAGCTGTAGAGTAATTTTAAAGGAGTCCTCATGTCAATATCCATATCAAGCATGAAGTCAAGGAATCACTAGTTTGAAAAAAAAAAGATTCTCAACATTTTATTTTTATTTTTCTTGTCAATACACTTTGATTCATGATTCTGTGACCCTCCTAAGGAGTAGACTTTGGTAAAGATAAGCAGAGTAGTGAAAGAGATTCTGTTTTGGGTGTGCTTCCATTAACCTCACCCTTTTCTCTCCTGCTCAGTAAAGTAAATAAGGATGTGAAGGAGACACAAGAAAATTTCGTAAATCCCTTCTTGTGTATATAAAATAAACATTAATTCTGTCACATTAACGATAAATTACTTTCATCAAAACTTAAAACAAATGTATTATTTCAAAGTATGTAAGTAACAAGTGACCAATACAAGTACTCCTAAATGGTCTGTGCCACCTCGCAAGAAACAGTCCACTTATCCAGACATTTCACAAATATTTGCTGAGCAGTAACAAAGTGCTAAGAGTCTTTGTCAGTGGACCAACAGAAAAAATACCTACGCTTGTGGAGCAGGAAGTTTCAGATACAAAATATAACATCGAGTAGTAAAAAGTTGGTTTAAGAAAAAAAAAAAAAAGCAGAGGGTGAAGGTTGTGGAGGAGATCATTGAAAGGACATGGCCCCTGGTTGACCCAGGCAATCAGAGGCACCTCACCCCTCCTCTGTCTCTGGAATATACATTCTGCCCACCATTCCCACAGCTGGAGCCGTTTTCAAGGACGCAGCCTTGAGAGAGCAATGCGTTGTTGAGACCATCTGGAGGGTACACCTGACGGAACTGAGTTAAAGCCTCTATGTAAACTTTTAAGATTCTGGCAGGCAGGTGTGGAGATCTGCTCATCTTTCAGCCGCTGAAGACAAGCTTTGTGTATAAGTCCCCTTGCTGCCACCTACCAATCTGGAGTCATCTGCCTCTTTCTTCCATCTCTCCTTGTCCTCCATGTATGGGGGCCTGTTTACAAACTAACAAGCGTGTTGCTACTTTAGGGAATGTGTTCCAGGAAGATCTCTCTGATGAAGTAATAATTGAGCACACACTAGGAAGAGTTAAAGGAGTCAACCATGTGGGAAGAACATTTCAGAAAGGAGCCTCATCAGAAAGGCCCCGAGGAGAGATGGGGTGAGTGTGAGCAGATAAGGTCAGAGAGGTGAGGAGGGACCAGAGCAGGTAAAGGGCTTTGATCTTATACTGAAGTGATGGAAAGTCATTATAGTGCCTTCAGCAAGAGCGTAACATCAGATTCATGTTTTAAAAGGATCACTCTGGATACTGTGCAGAAAATAGCTCTTGGGGGCAGGAATACAGGAGTTCAGGAAGCTCTTGCAATAATCCACAAGGGAGATGTTGTGACCAAGAGGCCTTGGAAATGGCTTTTTAAAAGTACGTTCTAAGCTGCAGCTGTGAAAAATAACATCCTGATCTCACAGAGGTTCCACTGGAGTTAGGTATAGGGCAGACCATAAACTGGTCCTTGATATGTTTGAGAATAACTGACAACTGTGGAATGGCCTTCTGAGAATGAGGGCAGTGGTATGGCCAGATGTACCTTAATGCAACTGTAAATGATCACATAATTAGGGGTATGTATAACTTCACTGAAATAAGCATAAATTCATCATAAGAGATCTGTTAGTTTAGTACAGCAGAAAGGAAGGGTAAATGGAAGGTAGTCCCATATGACAAGTTTTGCACATTTCAAATACTTGTCTCTGGAATCCCTCTATTCCTTTGTCTCTTTGGACATGTTCTCTTGCTTGATCACAGCCTACCCTTTCACACTTGATTCTGGGTATTTGTACTGTAGATTCCTCAAAAGCACTGGGGCTCAGCAAACTCATGTTAACTATTATAGCTCCACAGGACATATTCTCTGAAAGCAGGCAGATCCATGCTGGAGGATTAAGAGATGCAACTCTTTGGCCAACCATTGCAGAGAAAAACCACACATTCTGTAGGAAATGCTGTTGGCTCAGGCCTTACATGAGTCTGAGCATATCAGAAGTGTGAGAATTTCTATACAAGGATGCCTCCAAATACAATTACTATTTTAAATCACATTATTTCATATGCAAGAAGTGTTGATACCTGCAAGAAGTATCTGACACCTCTGAGGTTGTCACAGCCTTGATATTAGATAAGGGAGCTATGGTGTCAGATGCACTGGCAACCTGGATTCTTGTCTTGAACCTAGAATCACCTTCCTGTGCGATTATGCACAGACAGAAATAAATTTGACTTTTCTAAGCCTCAATTCCCTGATCTAAAAAAGAATATGGACTAACTGATCTAGAAAGTCCTTTCCTGCTTTAGCTTTCTATCTTTTGGTTGAATACAGTCTTGTGGTAGGCTTAAATATCAAATATTGATTTGTTTTTTTCTCTGTGTATTTCCACCCTCTTCTTATATTCTAACAGACATTTTCTCTATCTCAGCCTACACCAAAGTTAAAAGAAAGAGCTACAAGAGACATTTCTTAGAGGTCTCCAGACTAGGCTTTCCTCTCCAAAAACCAGTGAGACTGAATTCTATGATCTGAATGTTTGTTTGCCCACAAAATTCATATATTGCAATCCTGATTCCCAATGTGATTATAATAGAAGGTGGGGCTTTTGAGAGGTGATTAGGTGATGAGAGCAGAGAGCTTATGAATGAAATTAATGCCCATATAAAAGAGGCCAAGAAAGCTCCTTTGCCTCTTCCACCTAATGAGGACAGGAGAACTCAGAAGTTTGCAACCCAGAAGAGGTTGCTCACCAGACCATGTTGGACCCCTGATTTTGGACTTTCAGCCTCCAGAACTGTAAGAAATACATTTCTGTGTTTTTAAACCACCAAGTGTGTGGTATTTTATTATAGCAGGCTGAGCAGACTAAGACACTAAGTTTGGGTGAAGGGAAAGAAGAGAAAGACTTGCACATTTTATGGGAGAAATGCCGATGAGAGGTATGAAAGGGACTCAGCTTGGGGTGTATGGGGTTAGAGGGAAAAGGAGAATTTTCATGTTGAGCCTGGAAGTGGAGTGGTAGGTATTCTACATTTGAGGTGTCATCTAGTGTGGGCTCCTGCTTCTTCCATTGGGTTCATCCATCTGCTTTAGACAGTCTGCATTTAACTGTAGTGAACACATGTAATTTTTCCCTCTGACCTGGGTTTAGACACCTTGTCTGAAGAAGGGAGCATAAGGGAGAGCACCGTCTTCTCACCAAGATGAAAATGAACAAAATAGTTGGAATTTCTACTGGTTCAAGCAGCAGTGGATACAACGTATTGATAGTTTAAAGTCTTTTTCTTACCAGAAGAGAAACAGACTAGTAGAAAGACAACTTGAAAGAACAACCTGATATAAGATATTCCCATTACTCCCAAATAATTTGAAGTTTGTTTTCATATACAAAGATAAACTGGTGGCACTGGGCTGCTTTGAAAATAGTGTTAAGTCTAAGTTAACTGCTTAACAATTGTATGACGTCTGCAAGTAACTTCACTTCTTTGGACACCAGTTTTCTCATTTATCAAATGAAGGAGTCGGAATTGACCATCTCCAGGATCCATTTTAGTTGTGATGATCTCTGGTGCTCTGAATGGAATCTGATAAGGTATGTTCTATAAAGCTGGGGGATGATTTAAAAGTATTATGCCTGGACTCAATTCTTTCTTCTGGGTATTTCTTTTCTTCTAGGTTGAATTAAGTTTGAGTCAAATCCTCAGTAATATAAAATGTTATGACTTAAAGATATTCAGAGAGTTTAAAGAGAGAGAGCGCGCACGTGCAAGAGAGAGAGAGAGAGAGAGAGAAAATATACCAAAATGGCATAAAAGTTGTATTTGAGAGGTGGGTCTATGGGGTAATCTTTTTCATTCTTTTTATTACTCAGTACTTCCTGGTTTTATTTTTATTAAACTTGTAGTTCTTTAAAAAATATTTTAACTAAAAATTTCTACGGCAAAGAGAATGTTACTGATATCCTCCGTGTGTGTGTCTCTCTGTCTGTCTCTCCCTGTCTGTAGAGAAGAATGGCTGAAATATTTTCTGTAATAATCCAGCTTTTACATTCAAAGGTCAGAGAACCTACTGTGAAGGTTTGATATCTCTTTCAGACTTAGCCTTGAGCTTAATGATGTTCATGTTGAATTTTCTTGCTACTAATGTGAAGGAACACATTCTGTAATTTTTTATATAGTGGGTCCTAGATGAATTTTTAAAATCTGGTAATAGATTAGCCTTCTTTTTGACCTCCTCATACTTTATTTCTGGGCAGAAGGCAAGTGACTGGAATACATGTTTCACAAGACTCCTTCTGCAATAGCAGAGTACTAAATCCTTATGTGGATGCATTTACCTGTATAATGACTTCCTTTTTACGTCAGTATGCCAAAAAGCCTGCCTTAGCAATTAGTGGCTTCCCTTTGTAGATACTAAATATTATTGGACAGCTTTCTGTAATTCCTTGTCTTCATTTTTTGCTTTAGGTGGTCACTTTTGGTGCCAAGACCTCTACAAGGTATAATATAACTCAGGGATATTGTTTCCATAGCAACATGTCTTTCTAGTGCACTCATCACAACAATTGCAGCCGCTCCTGCCAACTTAAGCTTGATACCTTCAGATGAGAACAGGTGGCTAAGTAGTCTACTTCAACTATCAGAATGATCCAGTCAAATCATCTTACTTCTCTCTAAAACTATCCTTGAATTCCAACTCTACAAGGCAGTTTTGATTAAGTGGGAGTGAGATGTGTTTAAATAGCTGGTCCTTACACAGCCATACAAATACCTTTCTGACCCTTATCCTTGCCACAGATGTAAGTAAATACTAGAAAATGAATGAAGCAGAAAGAGATGTGGCATTAACAAACACTTTAAAAACAGTCTCCATCTCTTTTCCTCTCTTCTAATGCTGCTAGGACCTCCTTGAGAGCAAGACCCTGACTAGTTATGTCTAATACATGGAAGTGTTTTTAAAATGCTAACTTAGATAAGCTACTTTCAAGTCCAATTACTAGTCTGCTCTGTATTTCAGTACTATAACTTCCTTTTACATGAACAATGTACTTCCATTGTCTTCTGAAACTATTAGGGTAAATTAGGTGCCAAAATTTGCTTAACTAATGCCACCAGCTTTTACAATGTTGGACCTATTTTTTTTGTGTGTGGGGAGGCAGCCGTTTACTCCACACTTATTCACTATCATGACCAACTGCTTTTCTTTAGCCAGGGTCCCCTCAAAAGGACCAGGCCTGAATGTTATCAGTGTGGAAATGGACAGCCATAAAATCACAATTATCTTGTATTGTTATGTCAAGTTGACCCACGATGTGTGTATGGATAGTTGACAAGAAGCTTTAACCTGGCAAAAAGCTACAGGTTTTCTGACAAAGAAAACTTTTTCTCATTTTAAAATAACAAATACCTTATATTAATGCATATATATGGAATCTAGAAAAATGGTACTGATGAACCTAGTGGCAGGGCAAGAATAGAGACGCAGATGTAGAGAACGGACTTGTGGACACGGAGGCGGGGGGAAGGGAGGATGGCACGAACTGAGAGAGTAGCATTGACTACCATGTGTAAAACAGATAGCTAGTGGGAAGGTGCTGCATAGCACAGGGAGATCTGCTTGGTGCTTTGTGACCACCTAGAGGGGTGGGATGGGGAAGGTGGGAGGGAGGCTCAAGAGGGAGGGGATATAGGTATACATACAGCTGATTCACTTTGTTGTGCAGCAGAAACTAACACAACATTGTAATGTGATTATAATCTAATAAAGATATAAAAAACAAACAAACAAAAAATAACTTTTCTTCAATTAGTCATGTAGTCCTCTTCAATGCCCCCCCCAGAAATGTTTGGAATTGTATTGGAGTTGTCTTAGATTCAAACTTGTGTCTCCCCAGAACTGATTTGTATCAAAAAGACAAAGCACTGGGCTCCTTGGATTTGAAGGAAGATTTATAAAGGGGATGGTCACAACTCCCTAATTCTTAGCTGACATACACTTGCTGGTGAATATCTAAGAAGTACAAGAATGCGCCTAGTTTAGAGTAAGGAGAATCTGTAGTAATTGGATGTAGTTTTAAAAATGTTTTTGCTATTTTAGCTGTTTCTCTACGTTGGCCTAATAGCAGATGGATCAGTTTGTTATTTTGCAATGACAAAGTAAGAATGAGGACCTCTCAAAAACACATTGCAGGCATGTGAAATAGGACAGGACATTTATGGTTCTTTTTTGCTTCTCTAGTTATCCACTTAGTATTTTGTTAATTGACTGGCCCAGAAAAGGGAAATTCAGAGCAGGTGATAACTGGCAGAGTGACTGAAACCTGGCCTCTTAAGCAGGTGACTTGGTTTATTATTATTAATGTTGTTAAAAATAATAAAGAATAAAAGAATAATACCTTTAAATTTATGTAGAACACATTTCCATTCTGAGGTCCTAGGCCCACTGGGAGCTCATGAAGTTAGTAATTGTGAATTGTTTATACTATTTCAAAACAATTTAATAAGGATAATATTGTAGCTCAATTTTTTTACTGCCTAGTATGTTATATATATTTATTAATAAATATATACAGTTCGATTTGGTAAAGCAGCTTTTAAACAATAAAGGCGAGTAACAGTAAGAGACATCTTTAGAGGTGTAGAAGTCATTAGAATATTTTATAGCTAAATGACTCATTTTTTTCTCATGCCACTCCCTGAAGTTGGCAGATGGGTATAGTTATTTATTAGACGAGGGAACTGAAATTTGTTACTTCTATCTGTATTATCTGTTCTTTCAGGTTTCATATACTATAGATCTCTCTTTCATGGTTTCTTCATGCGATAAGTACTTTATTGAAGTCAGGACTTGTGTTAGGAATAACACAGTGTCAAATCACTAGAATATTATTATATATAATGCTTAATGTTTGCCTATCGTGGAGCTTATAGTCCAAACAGTGATAAAAAGTAACCTGCATGAAAAGTCAGAAAAGAAGGAGAGCAGGCAAAGTACAACTTGTCCATTTCTCTATCTCATAATATCTTCAATGATGTCATATTGGTAACTTGAGAGATCCTACTCAAATACCAAAACTGAAAACAAAAAAAACAAAGAATATAACAAAAAGAGTAGTGTAAGGCAATACATGATTATGAGACAAATGAATGATGGAGACAATATGAATTGGCAGGAAGGAGGGGTCACCGTAAGTTTAGTTATTGTTAAGGAAACATTTTTATGGACGTGAGTTTGGCTTTTAATGATTGTTCTAAATGAGAGAAAAGGAATAGAAAGACATTTGGGGCAGAATCTCGACTCTGTCACGTGGCACGTCCTTTCCAGTAAGATGCTACTTTTCAGTATGTTCTAACATCATATTTTTGCCAATTTTTTAACTTCTGAAAAAAGGGTTCAAAGGACAAAGTAAACTGGAAATAAATAAATAAATGTATGAGATGAAAATTTTAAAACAGATAAAGAAGAATTCAATCTTATCATTACCTTTACCCTCACTCTATGAAAGGAGTGAAGGAAGGAGTGGACCATCTGTATCACATATGCTAAAATGAAATTGGGTTTAGTTCTTTAAACATCACGCTCCCATACACACAAGAAACAGCAAGGAGAGTGAGTACAAGCCAGAGAGAGCTATTAAACAAGGGATAGCAAAGAACATGAGGGGAGAGAGAAGAATCCAGTGAAATGGACCAGAAAGATAATGGCAGCCCTAAAGCAAAATTTGGAAGAAAACGTCTGCTATGCAAAGGTCAGAAGCCAAAACTGGGACAGGATCTGCCAGTCACCAGGTAACAGGCGAATACGGAATCTGAATCCAGTTTGCTCAGTCTATCAGCCTGGCCAGGTGTGAGAACATTCATCAAGCTCCTGATAGTCTACCGCACCCATCCGTGAGAAATCTCATTTCTGGACATTCAGCAGTCCTTGACCTTGAAAGCAGTTCCGGACTGATAGTCAGTCTAACTTGATAAATGACGATTTCTCAACGAGAAATGCAATTCTCCCACTCCACTCTGACCACAAACACACACAAACACACACACACAAGTATAGGGCATAAAAATGTATAGCTTCACACATGGAAAGACCCATGAATGTGTGACATTCTCATTCCACCAGCAAGTCACTGATAACAGTGGTGCACTTGATGCATTCAACATAATTACAGATACCAACACCTGTGCCTGCCCCACTCTAAAAGCTCCCAGAGAAATTTTGGCTGTCTGACAGCAAGGTGTACAAGGGAGTCCCTGCCAAAGAGCAAGAATACAAATGTTTATTACAAATAATGTCTAGGATTATGGTTGTGTTCTGTGTAGAACTATGGTGGCCTGACCAGAGCACCTGGCCAAGGGATACCAAAATGTGCTGGGATTTTATTTAAATATGTATTTTTTTAGTCTAAACAAGCATGATAATGATATTTTTATCTCTTCTTTTTACATTGCTCTTATTCATTTATTATATTCTTGTTCCTACCACTAAATTGTAAACCCCTATGAAGACAGTCACTGTGTCACCTATTTCTATCTCTTGTGCATCTATTACAATTCTCTCTCTCTCTCTCTCTCTGAATGATATATGATCAATGACTGCTTGTTTTGATTTATCCATAGGCTTCCTTCATTCCTGAAATAATACAAGTAAAACGAACATATATGACACTTAATGTTAGTAAAAATTATTTCTTAAACTAATAGCGTAAATATATTTTTTATAGATGGATAAATATAGGCACCTGTTTGTCAACAGACTATCAAATTTGGATGGATTACATATGAGGCCTGCACATGAATTCTCTTTTTGTTGTTATAAACATTCTTTGTTCTGAGACACCAAGATTCGTGAAGCATTTTGATACTATACATGTAGTGACAAATATCTCTAGATTTGTTTGTGTTACAGGGAAAGAGCTCTTCTGAAACTGTACTTGCCCACCTCCTCAATTAACCATCACTCTGTTCCCTCTATTCTGACTGGGGCCCCCTGATTAGTAGACCTCCTTAACATACGATGTTCTTCTTTTCCCATCAACTAAATTATAGGTTTATTAAGTATGAATTATTTTTTTCCAAACATATTTATGCTAGCTTTATGTGCTATGGTAATTACATAATTTAACTAATTACTATTTAAAACAAACAAATAATGGGAGCAAAAATAAAAAGTTGCTGTTTTAGGGAAAACTATGTTGAATGCTTTGGACATATTTGTTAAAGGTAAGCTGGGAAAAAAATGCTATTGAATTAGGAGGGGGTGAGAGAACTGTAAAAGACTCAGGGATAATTGAAAAAATCTGGAAGAAATTCCATACTAAGATTTTTCATAGGTATCATAAGGTTTTTTGTAAGAAAGATAATGGGCCTATGCAAGAAAAGACCTTGGGCTTCCACTAAAATTGTGTTAAATAAATGTACATTTGTAAGCTTTAAGTTAAAGTGTTCGAAGCTATGCATATATTTTTAGAAAAATAATGATTCTCCTTAATAGATTTTTTAAAATAGACTTACTCTAAGGTGAGTAGGTATAGGGTTTTTACCCTTTATTGGCCCTTGAATTTATTCAGTTTCAAGTAGTACTTATTTCTTTTTAAAATAGTTCAGGAGATTTTCTCGAAACCTCAATTTTAAGGCATTCATTTATTCATTCATTCATTTTATTGTAACTACATGCTTAAAACAATCATTAGTGATGCAATGGCTACATTCAGTTTCATGATCTTTGTCCTCAGTTCACTTGCAATTGAATAGGGAAGGTATGGCACCTATATTTATAACTATAGTCAGTTACTTATAGTTTACAAAGCAAAACAGGGTTTCACTTCCAGAAGCATGGATGAAAGATGCATTTCTTTATTCAACAACTATTTTTAGACAGACCTCTTAGGTACCAGGAAATATGCTCAGTTCCAAGGACATAGTGGTAAATAAGACAGGCAAGTCCTTGCCTCTATTTGAGAAGATGCTCCTTAAATGTCCCATAGGTAGGCATAGGTTTTGAAGAAAATCATTGATGAGGTAGGTGGGGGGCTTGAGCAAAAGCAGGGAAAAACTCAAGATTTATTGAGGGATTAGTGAATAATTTGGCCAGAGGATGAAGTATCTGTGGAAGTCTAGTGAGAGATAATGATGAAAATGTATGCAATCTCCCCTTTTCATGTAAGGACAATTCTTTGAAAATCATTGCTGTGCCTTTCTGAGCCTGTTTCCTCATCAGTGAAGTACAGGAAATGGTCAGGCTCCATGTTCGACAAGGTCCAGGAGGTCCTACTCTTTTTCTATTTTGAATTCAAATCCCCCCTTCTGGTCCTTGGAACAAAATCAACAGCCCAAAACCTTCCTTCCAAGTTGGGTTTGTTCTTAGGCTCTCATCTTGGGCTGAAATTAACATGGGGAGTGAGGATGAAGAAATGGAATTTCTAATCCCATTGCTCAGAGCAGGTTGTCAAGTCCTGCCATGGCACTACATTAATTGCAAAAAGTACAATGTAATAGGAAGGCACGAGAGAAAAGAAACCAGAAGCCTTTCTAACTCCATTTGGTTCCTATAATTCCTTGTTCTTAAGAGTGTGTTTTGCCCCCCTGTGAGCCTTACATACAAAAGTGTCATCTAGATTTGGAATTTATAGCTTCTTCTCCTTTTATGTTATTTGCTTTTATAGTTTAGGCTTTACAAATTCTAAGACTATATCTATATTATGCCCAAAAAGATTTATTGGGCAACAAATTTGCTTGGCCATTTGCATCCTAATGGCAAAAGCAATTTCTTCAGCCAGAATAGATTGTTTTCTTTTCAGTTGCAAATGGGGATATTTTAAGGGAAAAGAAGTTATTTTGGTTCAAAGGAGGATACTATAGCTCCTTATTTCTGACACCTGTCAACCTCCTGCCTCAGCAAAAGTCCTTCCCTAGTCAGGAATCAATGTCTTGACTCAAATGACCCCAGGCTGTATTATCTAGTCCTTATCTAAAATAAAATAAACTTTGGAGTTTTTCCCTAGGTTTACGTAAATTAAAAATTATACCATCTACAGGAGAAAAAGTTTTATTTTATGGAAGAGCGTTGGTGGGAAGCTTTACCTTTAGTTATGTGCTAAGATAGAGCACTATATTAGGAATCAGAAGGATTAAGTCCTATTTTTGGTTTAACTATATGACTTTGGACACATTGCTTGAGTTTTGGAAGGCTTAGTCTTTTTTGTAAACTTGGACGCGGGAGAGTGGGTTTAGGGAAAGCCAGAGGGTGAGTAGCAGTGCTTGAGATAGTGTCATGGATCACCTTCACTCAGCACTTAAAGTATGTCAGGAACCTTATATACCTTGTTTCAATAGGTACTCACAATACCTGGAAGGAAAGAACCAGAGCTCAAAGAAGTTGGGTTATTTACCCATGTGTTGGAGGGGGTCATTGAGAGGACATAACCCCCAGTTGACCCAAGAGCTGGACCCAGGCAATCAGAGGTTCCTCACCCTCTCCCCTGTCATTGGAATGTACATGCTATCCATTGTTCCCACAGTGGCAGCTCTTTTCATGGTGTTGCTGAGACTACCTGGACTGGATACTTGGCTGAACCCAGTTCAGGGCCCTACATAGACTCTTAAGATTCTGGCAGAAGGGTGTGGAGATCTACTTGTCTTGCAGCCACCCAAGGCACACTTTGTTTGTAAGCTCTCTTGCTTGTTAAATCTGCCACCTACCAATCTGGGGTAGTCTGTATCTTTCTTTCCATCTCTCCTTGTACTCTTTGGGGCCAATTTGCAAACTAACACCAGGCTCACTTGGCCAGTGAGTGGGAAACCCCCTTTATGTTTGAGGTTACAGCTAGATTTTTCTTCTATAGCACACCACACTGCCTCATCTAAGGTCCCTTCAAATACTGAAGTTCTTTTTCTGGAAGCTCTACTATTTGGTTTCTTGACACATCTGGTTCTAGCTTTGCCTTATTTAGTGTGGAATCTACAGAAATGGTACAGATGAGCCTATTTGTAGGGCAGGAATACAGAGGCAGACGTAAAGAATGGACATGTGGACACAGCGGGGGAAGGGGAGGGTGGGCCGAATTGGGAGATTAGGTTTGACATAAATACACTACTATGTGTAAAATAGATAGCTAGTGGGAACCTGCAGTATAGCACAGGGAGCTCAGCTCGGGGCTCTGTGATGACCTAGATGGGTGGGATGGGGGTGGGGGTGGGAGGGAGGTCCAAGAGGGAGGGGATATAGGTATACATACAGCTGATTCACTTCATTGTACAGCAGAAACTAACACAACATTGTAAAGCAACTTTACTCCAAAAAAAAAAAAAGACACACTCCTACCTTCTGAAATTTTTGCCATTGCTGTATTAATGAGCTCATGCACATGAAGTAGCTCCACAGCCATAAGGTATTATTATTGTTAGCTGAGCACAGTTACTTCTAGGCTTTTCAGTCTGGAGTTGGACTTGTTTCATTTCAGATGCCCACAAAAATCTGCATTCTTGTTCTTGATTTTCTAATTCTACATAACTTATGTAGCCATTTCCAAGATCTGTGAAAACTGCTCTGGCAGGCATTGGGACAGTCAAAAGAAACCCCCAGTCCAGATTGCAAAGTCTATTATGGAAGATATTGTGCATATCACCTTCTCTTGCCTAAAGTCAAGTAGTGGGAGTATAATATAGGCAGGCATGAATGGCAGTTGTATACTGCTACAGGATGATGATTCTCTAGTTTAAAGAGGGGGAAAAACAGCTCTAATGTTGGAAAGGCAAAAATAGGCAATCCATCTGTTCAAAACATAACAACAAAACTTTCCTTTTTTTGGCTCCTTGTCCCCGTACAGCATCCTAAGGGGTCGCTGGACAAAAATGTGCTTCTACACACATTAAACATAATTGTACTTGCAATAAAAGGTTTCCTTTTTCTTTTTTTTCTTTTTTTTCCCCTTGTTGTTTAGGATTTGCTAACACTTGATAAAAAACCTTTGAAAAGTATTCTAGTTAGAGATAGTTTTGCTGATTCAGTATATTGTGCATTTGAATTCTCATCTTTTCTTGATTTTATTTTGGGATATTAGTATAAAGCTGTTCTTTAAAAAAAATCTTTCTTATGATTGTTCTTATAGTTTTGGAGGAATACTGTATAGTAAGAGTGGTTTGGACACAGATATTGTGACTTAAATATTCATCCACTCATTGGGGGAAGTAGTTGGGGGTCTATTGAAATAAAATATGAAAAGCCAGCTTAGGTGTCTCTGGGTTTGAGTGGGAAAGGACTATTTTCTTTTCTTGTAGGGGGACTTTGGGTCTGAATGAAAAAAGGATACTTGATAAAGGCATCCAGTACTACCAGATTTTTTTTTTCTACTCAGAGGGAGAGAATCCAACTGAAAGGTACAGGCGGGGCAGGGTGGGTGGCGACAACTTTTAGGAATTCCTGGACCCACCAGAACACAAATCTTTTGATAGAATGTAAATGACTTAACAGTAATACCAGGAAGCTTCTCAGAGTAAATTACAACCCCATCACTGAGAATTAGCAATGGAAGTTGACAGGCTATATAAACTTGGAGATTTTACTGGAGTGGAAAGCAGCTGCAGGGAAGGGAATAAAATGCCCTCAGGTAAAAAGCTAAGAACTGCTTCTATGCCTGTGGTTAATTCTTTTATGTTCTGTGTTACTTTCTAACCCAAAGTAGCTTTTCAGAACCATAGTGATGATGCAGTGTCACATCATTACTACCTATTTAAACAAACATGTCCGTATGTATGTGTGTCTTCCACTATGATATTAAAAGGATATCCTCCATACTGTTACATAAGCTGAACTTCACAGGATGAGGGTTATGTTTGCATTCAGAAAATTCCAACAAAACACACACACACACACACACACACACACACACACACACACGTCTTCAAATTCCATGTTCCTGAACTCTGACAAGGCATCAGACTGAACTGTGGCCCTATCTATAACTGAATTAAAGCATCTGGGAATCGGGCCTGAATATCTACTGTTTATAAAAATTCTACAGATGACTTTACCCAGCCAATTAGAGAATCACTTTTCTATCTTGTAAACAGTGTCCCTGAACTAAAGTCAAGGGTATGGGCAGAAATAGAATGGGATACTTTCTTTACCCAGAAAAGAATATTTGTGAGAAAAAAGTCTCTAATCATATATTACAGTTTAAGAAATTTTTGATAAAAATATTTGGACAGTTGATATATAAATACATACATGTTCTCTGGCTCCACACAAACAAGTAATTACTCAATTGCTAGCTAAAGAAATGTCTGTCCTGAATCTTGCGCTCTGCCAGGCTCTGTAAGGGATACAAGGTAATTGGAAGGTATGCTTATAATCAATTTGGAAATTGATACAGTACTAACATAGAAATTAGATTGATTTTTAAAAACAATACAGAAACAGATAGGTAGTATAGCTGGTACAGTATGTTTCAGGCAAATGTCTAATTTAGGTATCAAGAAAAATTCTGAGATAACTAGTAAAGAATTGTTGGAAGCCATTCTAAACACAATGTAAGGAGACCATAGTCTGATATAACACACTTCTTGGCTTTGCCAAATCCAAATCTAAACTGTATGACCTTAGCAAGTCATGTGACTTCCCTGAGACTCAGTTTCCTCACCTAATTAAGGTGCTTGGACTAGATAGGTGGTCTCCACAGGGGTGGCAGAGTAGGCTGGGGAGATTGTTATCCCCAAGGGACATGTAGAATATCTGGAGGTATTTTTGGTTGTCACAACTTGGGGATAGGAGTGCTAATGGCGTCTAGTGGGTAGAGGCCAGGGATACTGCTAAACAACCTACAATGCACGGGAGAGTCCCATGCAACGATTCATTATATGACTCAAAATACCAACAGGATTGAAACTGAACTTAAATATTTCTCACTGCTCTTAACACTTTGTGGTTCTTAAATACTGTTTCTCAATCATTAGAAGGCACTAGAGTCACCTAGAGAAATTAGTTTAATGCAGATTACTAGACACCCCCAACATCCAAATATGTTAATTCATTAGGTCTGGTGTTATGACTAAGTAATCTGGATTTTTTGCACGTGCGCTAAGTGATTCTGTTGCATCTGAGTCCTCAGATTACATTTTGAGAAACCTTACTAAGATATATATTGACACTGAAGAAATCTAGGTTGATTCTTGAAAAATAATACTGCTAGACATTATTTATTAAGTACATCATGGATCATACAACAGCCCTTGGAGACTTATTCAAGGTCTCACAGCTTGTTAGGGGCAAGGGAGGATCTGAATCCACTTAGTTTTAGCTCCTAAGTCCTTGCTTGGGCCACTGTGCAAACTGCCTCCTGAGAGCAGTATAATCTTGGCAAGACAAACAAGTAGCACATGAAGGAAGTACAGAGACTAAAAGAAGATTGGACGGTCTGGAAGAAAGGATCTCCATTGGTTATCGAAAAAGGGAATGTAAATTATTAAAGGTAAGGTGAAAGTTTCAGAGGATCTCAAATTGGAAAATGAGAAATCTGAATTCAGTCTGGTAGACTGGTGTTTCTCAGCCCTCCCTACAAATTAGAATCACCTGGGATCTTTTAAAACCCCACTGATGCTAGGGCCTCACTCTAGAGATACTAATCCAATTGGTCTGGGGCTGGGTCATGCCTCAGTAGGTTTTTATTTTTTTGCGGTATGCGGGCCTCTCACTGTCGTGGCCTCTCCCGTTGTGGAGCACAGGCTCCGGACGCGCAGGCTCAGTGGCCATGGCTCACGGGCCCAGCCGCTCCGTGGCATGTGGGATTTTCCCAGACCAGGGCACGAACCCATGTCCCCTGCATCGGCAGGCGGACTCTCAACCACTGCGCCACCAGGGAAGCCCATCAGTAGGTTTTAAAAGCCCCCAGGTGGTTCTTATCTGTTCCCAGAAGACCATAGAGTGCTGCTGTAACTCATAGACAGGTAAGAGTCTTAAAGTGTCAAAGAGGATTTAAGCTGGTGGTAATGTAGAGACTAGATTAGAGCATGGAGGATGGAGGAAATGGGTCAACTGGGAGGCTATTGTAGGTACCTAGACATGTGGAGATGAGCATAAAAACAAAGAACAACTAAAGGGATGGGTTAGAAACAGCACTGAAATCAGGAGACCTCCCTCAGCTCGGCTGACTTTGCTGTTACTGGCCTGTTGAGTGTCATGGGAAAAGTCACTTAACTTTTCTGTCGTATTTTGGAAAGTGTAATGCACACAATCCATGTTGTCTGTATCATGAAACGGTGGCAGTGGAGCTGGGAAAAGATAGAGATATCTTTGACACGTTTGTATTGGTGAGATTGATGACCAACTAAAACTGCAGAAAGGAGGCATGAAAGATACTTCTAAAGGTATGAGCCTGTGGAATTGAGTGATCCTTCTAACAGAAAAAAAATTTTATTTTTTTGGAAACAGGGAATCATTCCTGAAGGAAACTGGCAGTAGGCAGAGATCAGAGGTTCTCAGCCAGGGGCAATTTTGCTCCCGAGGAGGCATTCAGCAATGCTTGGAGACATTTTTGGTTTTCATTAATTGTGTGTGAACGTGCTACGTCATCTAGTGAGTAGAGGCCAGGGATGCTGCTAAACATCCTACAATGCACAGCACAGCCTCCTACAGCAAAGTATTATCTGGTACAGCATGTCAATAGTGCCACAGCTGAGAAAACTGATACAGACCTTAAAAACAGAGTTGGAAGGGGCAAAGACATCATGATTGTGTAATTCGATTTTTTAATTTCACTGATGAGTAAAATGATGTTCAGAGATTAAATGACTTGGCTAAGGTTCCCAACAAATGGAAGCCAAATTGTCAGAACTGAAATCCAGTTCACCTGACTACCAGTCAGGGCTCGTTAATGGGGAACGCATCTAACCCCTCACTCCATTTGGGCGTGGCCCGGAGAGTCTTCAATTGGAAATGCTTGGTACCTGCCCCAGCTGGGAAGTCTGATTTGAGGGCTAAGTTGTTTAGTGGTGAGGTCTCCATCTGGGAGTAACCAGCAGAGATGTGTTTGATTTCTGAATAAATTTAGGAAAGAAACAAGAAAATGTAACAGAAAATCTAAACAAAGAAGAGCAGCGGACCCAGGGGGCTCTTAGAGTGAAGGTCAGAAACACCAGGGGAACTATTTTGACTCGGTGACTTTGGAATCAAGTGAAAAGGAATGGCTAACAGCGTGAAATGAGGCATAGAAGCCAGGTGGGATAAGGCTTCCAGCAGCCATTAGACTTCTCAGGTGGAGGTCATGGTGACATTTGGAGGAGCATTTCCATTAGGTTGTTGGGGGAAAAGGGGAAATTTCAAAGAGACAGAGAGAAGGAGCAATTGGGTAATGAAGAAATGTGGGTTGTAAATGCCAAGCGTCTCCTCGTGAAAAAGAGATAATCCGGACCTATGGGATAACGAGGTCAAGTCAAGGACTCAGGAGGGCAGGAGCTTCACCTGTGATGCCAAGAGCAAAGGGGAATTGGCGGCTTTGGATGGACCTGGAGCGCACACACACAAGCCAACGCAGAGCTGCGGCGATGCCGGGATGTGCGCACTAGATGGCAGTAGCGGGGCCCTTTCGGCTCGGTTCGCGGTCCTATAAGACGCTGCTTGTTTAAGTACAGTCGCATTTAGTTGGAGCTGCAGGGGAGTGAGGGAGAGGAGGGCCGGAAAGAGGAGAGCCGGAGAGCTTGAGGGAGAAGGGGGCTCGCTGTGTTTACACTAGACACAGCTCCGAGCGTCCGTCCAGCCCCGGGCTCGCGCTCTTGCGGAGGACAGCGAAGCCGTTCTGGGTCCGGCCGTCCTGCGGCAGGAGCCTGCTCCGTCCGGGTTGCCGGAGCCGGCAGAGCCCAGAGGGAAACCGACGGAACGAGCGGCGCGTTTTTCTAGAGAGCGCGCGAGCGAAGAGGCAGAGCCGGAGCGCGCGGGGGAGCATCGCTTCGAGCGCGGCGGAGACATGAGGACCTACTGGCTGCACAGCGTCTGGGTGCTGGGCTTCTTCCTGTTCCTCTTCTCGCTGCAAGGTAAGTGGGGGGGAGGGGGTCCCGAGGGTCCCCGGCCCCTCGCGCCCTCCTTCTCGCCACCGGGCTTGGGGGGTGGGGTCGGGGGAGTGAGGAGCGCTCGGAATCTGGACGGAACGAGGCTTATTTACAAGTGCTGCGGTGCGCTCCCTGCCCTCGCGGCTCCGCTCCAGCCTGGGTCCCGAGGCGTGCAGGAGTGTGCAGACTTGCTGCATTACCCCTGTTAGTGGGGAGATTTGGAACCGGTGTGTGCGTGCGTGTGTGTGTGTGTGTGTGTGTGCGCGCGCGCGCAAGCGCGCGTGTGTGTGTGTGTGGGGGCGGGGGTGGGCGCTCGTGCGAGGGGTGGTGGCGGCGGAGCTGCTCCTCTGTAAACTCCAAGCGCCACCGCGGTGTTCGCTGTCCCCGCGTCCCCGGTGCTGATACCACTGCATTCCTCCTCTTTCAGAAAGGAATTGGCTTTAAGTTTAGGAGGAGGCAGGGTATGCACTTGGCACCGGGTACTTGTATCTCGGTGCAAAATAACCCCTACAGATGCGACTCCAAGGTGGGGGAGGGAAGCTGATGGAGGGCAGCAGGGGGTTGGGGGGAGAGAGAGGGAGAGAGAGAGAGAGAGGGAGAGAGAGAGAGAGAGAGAGAATATGAATTCATGGGTTAATAGCTATGCTGACTCGGAATGGCCAATATGTTTCATGCTTGGAGGACTAAATAGCTAGCTAGTGCTGGCTGTTTACTTTGAAAAGGTTTTTAGGTCTCCGTTTCGGTAGGTTGTGCAGTGAATTCACGTAGGTTAAAAATGAAAACACATATACAGTGTGCGCATTTCACTTATAAGCTGGCATACCATGTTGAACGTACCTACAGTACACGAAGTATTTCTAACATAAGAACATACTATTATCTTTTTAATTCACCTGTCTCACATTATTCCCACCCATGAGAGGATCCTTGCACCATTAGCCATAGAGAGTCTGTGTTGTATTGCTCTACCACTGACGGTTCTACTACAGCTTCATGTTTGGGGCATTCCGGAACCATTAGGACCTGCACCCGCTCGCATTTCTCATGCTACTGCACACACAAGTCTATTCATTTACACACACATGTGCATGTGCACACACACTCACAATCACAGTCTCATACACACACAGCCCCTCTCATGAACACACTGACATGAAATGACCAGACTGGTAATCCTACTCATGATTTTCTTCTGACAGCTGGTTGCTAATGTTACATTTGTGGGTTTCATTTTTCATTGCTGGGGGATATTTTGTGTTGCTATAGAACGCTCTTGCCAAGTGAAAAGAGAAGAGACTCCCTGGCTGTTTACTAGTTGAAGCATTGCAAGTGAATAAATGCTATGTTGAAGTTACATTTTTGAAATAAGCTTAGGGGAGCAGCTGGACTTCACCCCCAACACAATTACAAGTTACAGGTCCTAAAAACTTCCTCATCTTAGAACTCACTGACCCATTCCTGCACCGTCTAAACTGTGAGGTCTTGTAATACACAATTCCCCTACTAAGCATGCCTGCATGAAAAATAGAATCTGAAACCAGCTTTGGCTTTTAATATTTTATTGCTTTGCGTTTTCTTTTTTTTTTCTTTTCTTTTCCCTCCAGAGCTCTCAGTACTTTCTCTGTGACTTCAGATACTGCTGCAATTCAGCTTTTTCATAGAGACATTAGCATCGTGACTGTACTATGCCAGCAGCAGAGGTTAATCCCTTTCCTTCCTATTCCATTTAACTCTAGGAACTTAGCTCTTCAGATAAAATGCTAAGAATGAAGTCACTAATATATGCTTCTCTTAAGTTTGAATAAAACTGTAGAATATTCATTACTCAGTTATGGGGTCACACGAGTGAAGGACAGATCAGAGTGCTGGGCTGATGTTAGTGAGCACTTCTAAGGGATGGGGAGGGTCTAATGGAGCACCAAACCAGATAATTATATTTCAGAAGATCTTCCACTTTAAAAAAAAAAAAAAAAAACTCTGCAGTATTCTGTAGAAATACCAAAGTTAACTATTATGGCAACTCTTTGAAATAGAGTATCTGGTATTATTTGGACAAAGTAGATAGTTTTTTCTTCCTAGAGAATATTGTTCTTTCCAAAGAGAATTTTCAAGGGTTTGCTCCATCGAGTTCAGTGAAATCATGGGAAACAGCCCCAGTTGTCTAGCTTTGGGGTCCCCTGATACTTGACACAGACCAAGAAGTAGTAACTTTGAGCAATGGGGTAGAAGGAGAAGGCAGTATGGCCAGAGGAGGCTAGGAGACATGGGGGTCACCCACAAGCAGTTGCTATATGCTCTTTCCTTCTGCCATGATTATGCAAGTCTGGGGCTGGCTGCCTCACAACATGCTCTCCTGTCTCTTACACACACACACACACACACACACACACACACACACACACAAACACACAACTCCGTGTCAAAGTGTGTGGCCCTTTCAAATCAGCCCCACAGTGCCTTGACTACTTTCTCCCTTCTGCAGCACAGTTGTTTCTCATGGATATGTTCATAGGTCCCCAGATGATGCTGTCCTTGGTAGTCATTTTTAATTAGATTCCATTTGTTCAAAAATGTTTAATGTGAGTATTTGGGGCCGTGTAGGTGGATACTTTTTTAATAAATTGGTTTGGCCTTGTGAGACAGAGGTGGTGCAGTCTAAGTCATTACTTGGCGGCCATAGGCAAGCCAGACATACATTGGTGTGTTCTCGGTATTAATTATATTCTGTTTCTAGGTGATGATGTAAGAATCATTAACATTGTTTTGAAACAGATGATACAAGATATGTTAGTTAAAGTATATTTACATGTGATAAAAACCTATAATTTTTCTTGGACTTTTTTTCTAAATATCCTAGAGTACTTTTCTATAGTTGATTATTTTCATCCATGCCATCTTCGTGATAATGAAGAAATGGTGAAAAGGTTACATAATTAGTGTCCCAACTGGGTTTTATCCTTGATATACTGATAAATGTATTTTATGCAATAACAACTCTGTTGTTAAAGGTATACGGTTCTCAGAAGAAAGTTTCTAGTTCATAATTTCACTGTTATCATGTTTATTTATAACCCTGAGCAAGCAAAGAGAAAATAATCCAGTTGAAATTGTTTTTTTTTTTTTTTTTTTTTTTTTTTTGCTGTACGCGGGCCTCTCACTGCTGTGGCCTCTCCCGTTGCGGAGCACAGGCTCCGGACACACAGGCTCCGCGGCCATGGCTCGCGGGCCCAGCCGCTCCGCGGCATGTGGGATCTTCCGGGATCGGGGCACGAACCTGTGTCCCCGGCATCGGCAGGCGGACTCTCAACCACTGCGCCACCAGGGAAGCCCCAGTTGAAATTGTTTAAAGGTAAAGGGAAGCAAGCAAACAATTCAACAACAACAACAGAAACTCCTCAGAACTCTCCATTTTGTGCTGGGGTAGTCTAAGGCCCTTGTTTCACTGGCTCAGGTCTGGCTGGGTCTCCTTGTCATCTGGCATCTCTCTTTCCTTTCTCATGCTCCAGAGCCAGAGAGCAGCCGCTGCTTTCCACTTGGGTTGGCTCTGTTCTCTCCCTTTGGCATCTGGGCTGGCAGTAGCTCTGTGCCCTTTGGAGATTGCAGAAGATGTGAACTCCACATGGCCCACCCCACCCGCATTTCTGGCTCATCTGGGCCTGAAGGTCGCCTTGGCTTCTGCCTGCAGCCAGATTTGGGCTGCTCAGTGGCCAGGAGATGAGAAGAGTGTAGTTACACTGCATCAGAGGCAGCATGGCCAGCCCTTGAGGGGAGCCCTGTAGCAGCTGCTCAGTGAGGACCTGTGCATTCTATCCCGTTGTTAGGAGGCTTCCTTTAGAGAACGTCTTTGAAGAGCCTAAGCTGCTCACAGGGACACGTGCCTCTCCCTTCCGCACAAGCAGTTCAATGCAAATGTGTTGGTGAAACCCCTCCAGTGGTGTTTGACAGCTCAGTCTGACAAGGACTAAAAATAAGACCCTTCAAGAAATAACTTTTTTCTGAGTCCATGTTACATGTTATTTTAATATTAGGTGGTAGCAAGTAACTACAAAGTGAAAATGTAAAGTTTCTAATTTTACCCAGGTAACCTAAGAAGAGTTAAGGCATCCTCCGTAAGTCTAATTTTCTGCAAAGTGGGAACGTTGCCGTTGTCTTCATCACTGCCGCCATCGTTGTTGTCTTCAGTGCGCGTGCACTGCAGCGAGGCCCCTTTGTTGGAGATTCGGGAGAAACAGTTCCTTTTTTCTAAGGCACAGGCTCCGGATCCGCAGGCCCAGTGGCCATGGCTCACGGGCCCAGCCGCTCTGCGGCATGTGGGATCTTTCCGGACTGGGGCACGAACCCGTGTCCCTTGCATCGGCAGGCGGACTCTCAACCACTGCGCCACCAGGGAAGCCCAAGGCACTTGCATTCTAAGGAAATATCTGACATCACTTATTTAAAAACAGTACTAACATGAACATTCTGAAGAGCCTATCCTTTCCCCTTAGTGGAGTGTTTGTTGTCTTCTCTCTGGTTTTCATAGGTGGCTGAACAGACCTTGTCATAAGCTTTCAGTTTGTATTGTGATGCAACACACACACACCCCAACGACCCGGTCGAATTACCATGATGACTGCTGAAAATGTATACCATATCTCTTTGTGGAGTTCTTTAGAAGTAGCTTATTAATCTAGAGAGGCACAATACAGTCTAGAAGTAAAGCAATTGACCAGGGGCCTTAGGATATCTTTTCTTATTCCAGTTGTTAACTGTCTACAGGCCAACCCCAGAAGACAATAATTCATTTTCCACAATTGTGGTCAGATCCTAAAGCCAACCCTGTCTTCTAGCACATAACAATATTTGTACTGTGAAGATCTTGTTTATCATATTTTCCTACATAGGATGTTTTCTTTATTATATTCCTTTCCACCATGCCCAATAGGGTAGAATGATTTGAAATAAATAAGTAATTTTCCTTGCATGAGCCTTTCCTTCATACCATTGCCCCTCCGCCAGCCAAGATTTCCTTGTGTTCTGTATCATTCTTTGCTATTTAAAAACATCAGTGCTGGGCTTCCCTGGTGGCGCAGTGGTTGAGAGTCCGCCTGCCGATGCAGGGGACATGGGTTCGTGCCCTGGTCTGGGAAGATCCCACATGCCGCGGAGCGGCTGGGCCCGTGAGCCATGGCTGCTGAGCCTGCACGTCTGGAGCCTGTGCTCCACAACGGGAGAGGCCACAGCAGTGAGAGGCCCACGTACCGCAAACAAAACAAAAACAAAACATCAGTGCTGCCAACATAAGAAGTGCTAGTCTGGACACTAAGTAGGGAAGGTGGTCAAGTGAGAATGCTTGAGACACGCATAATAAAATGTAGATACTGATTTTGAATCTACTGATAATTTCCCCATGAAATGTAGACTATAATCTCATGTAAGTCTCAGTTTTCTTATTTACTGGATTGGGATAATGGTGCCTGTCTGATGTCATTTGCATGCTTTGAAAGTTATGATGCTTCAAGCAGATGTACTGTTTGTTTCTGCCAGAGAAGATAAAGAGTTAAATTAAAAAGAATTATCTGGCTGCTTGCCACTGACTGAAAAGAATTTGCCAGTGTTCATAGCTATCTCTCTCCCAGCCTCCATCCTTTATTTCTCTGGACTTGGGTGAGAGCCATATTAAGCTCCCAGTGCTAACCTAATGCTGACGGGAGATACCAGGATTGATATGGGCTGCATAAGCTGCTTCTGCCTTCTTCTCACTTGGCTCAAAGGGCTTAAGCCAAAACACAAAACAGAGCAAAGCAAAATTGGAAGGAAAACGTGTCCATTTTTAATTCCATGCTAGCCACCCTTTGTTTCCCTTTTTCATAAGCCTGCTAAAGCCTCACTTAATATTTTAGCTTGCAGTACTGAGGAATTGCTGAAGGAGGGAAGAAAGGTTAGGGGATCTAGATTCCAATGAACTTTGCTACTGTGGCTGTGTAACTCTGTGTGAATCACTGTTGTTTAGCAGATGAGAGTGAGAATCTGCAGGATTCATGAATCTTGCTGAGGGTGTCAGCAGACCAGAACTCTACTGCTCAAATAACCTCCATGCCTTCTCTTCCTTTATGTCCCTTCTATCTTATCCACTATGGAGAAAGTCAGGGGAAAAAAGGAAGTTATGCAGGGAAATACACTGACATTGTTGATATGTATAATTAGTATTTGTCTTCCATTGAAATATCAGTGATATTAAGGGATTCTCTATAGGCCCCATTTATAGGGCTGTTTTTATAGCCTTAAGTGCAGAATTAGGTATATTTAAACCAATGATACAATCTTGTTTTTAAATTGAATGAATACCACCTGTTTTATGAGGAAGCAAGAATTTATATAAATGTCTTTCAAACCCTGTTTCAGGAACGTGCTCTCTTGTCTCTTCTTGAGACGGCAGTTGTGTACTCCCAGGGATGGGCAGGTAAGGAGGCTTACCTCCCCCCCTCCTGTTATCTCCAACCGGCAGCCCCAGAAGCTGTATCCTACCCCCAGGAGAGGGGATACGTGCCTCTGTCTCTTCAGGACAGAGCAGCAAGGTGCTGGGAGGAAACCCAGGCTCACTGTCCCTGACGAATACTCAGGGGAACTCTGGCTGGGTCAGTCTGATCCAGGCAGCCTGCAATCAGGCCTGCTTCCCACTGGGGACACTCTGTCTGAACAGCAATGGGAAGAAACTGTGATTTCTGTCTCATGTATCAGAGATAAGACTAATCCCACTGACCCAACCCAACCCGGTGCTGGCATATCAGATGCAGGCTTGAAACTGCTCCTAGTAGCTACTAAGGTTTTGTTACTGAAATTTTAATTTCTTGTCTTTCCCATTAGGCAATAATGTGGTTTGAGCTGAGGAGGAAGGAGAAGAGTGGGCACTCTGTGGGTTTAAAGTTATTTTTGTTTGTATCTTGTATGCAGCATGAGGAATGGGTAGTTATGCCAGCTAGTTGGGGTGTATACAAGGTACAGGGTAACAAGAGTGTGGCTGGATATCCAAGAAACATCTCCATTCCTCCCTCCCTCCCTTTCTTCCATAAATATTTTTTAAGCCTAAGCAAACACTCTTATAAACCTTATAGCAAAGGAGATAGGCACTTAAAAGATAAGAAATTAATTACCATTGTAATAAATAATGAAGGAGAATTTAGGGTACTATGAGGATGTATTTTAGGGAGACTTAGCTTAGCCTTGGGAGCTAGGAAGGCTTTTCTTGAGGAATTCACATGTAATTGGATTTGAATGATGAGTTGGAGTTAGCTATGAGGAGAGAGGGCTTTCCCAGCAAAGAGGTGTATTGCCAAGGTGTGAGGTACGAAGGAGACTAACTAGCATTTTCCAGAAACTGAAGGAGGAGAAGGGTGCCAGGACCAAAGAGGAAAATGACAAGGTAAACCTTGATGGGTGAACTAAGCCCAAAGCTGCAGGGCCTTGAGGAGCTTTGCAAGGATGTAAGATTTAGCCTAAGGGGCAAAAATGAGGGAAGGTATTGAAGGGTTTTAATGAAGGAAAGTGCCACCTAGGTGTGAGTTTTTGAAAGAGGACTCTGGCTGCAGTATAGGAAAAGGAAAAGAGTGATGGGGAGAAGCCACCTCAGAGGCTTTTATTAGATAAGAACAGAGATCTTGGTAGTTTGGGCTAAGGTTGTGGCATTAGAGAGAGAGTTAATGCATTGATGAGAGATTCAGGGGCAGAATCCTTAGGGCTTGGTTGAGTGAGGTTCCCTGGCACACAAGTGTGTAAACAACCGTTGCAGTTTAGGATGAGAATACAAAGTTGACAGTTTAAAATGGCCATGCTTATATATTACTTCTCACCTGTTCCTACCTATTATTAACAGTTGTGAGGTCATATGCTATTATTTCCACCCTACAACTCAGTAAAACTGGGCTTGTGTTAGAAGCCTTGGCTTCAGTCTCCAAGTCCAGGTCCTTTTCCTTACACTGCATTACCCTAAATAGTGGTATAAATGGGAATGACTTATAGAATAAAAAAAAATCATTTTTGACTCACCATCTATGTAGCCTTGGGCATGTTACTGATTCTGGAGATAATCTCTAAGTTCTCTTTGAGCTCCAAAAATTAGATGACTCTATGATTTTATTTTGATTGGGGAGAAGTCTAGTCTTAGTTAGCAAAATGGCTGAATTAAATACCATTTTAAAAGAATTCAGTTTTATAACATTCAGAAAAAAACCCCAAAAAACTAATTCCCAACAAAGTCTTTTCAAGGAGAGGGTCTTGCTGACCTAGCTTTAAGGCCAGATTTAAAAAGAACCGAATCCTTTTGTAATTGGCAGTAGCATCATTTATTTCCAATTAAGTCACTAAAATCATAACACTAGCTCTTTTTTTTTTTTTTTTTTTTTTTTTTTTTGCTGTACGCGGGCCTCTCACTGCTGTGGCCCCTCCCGTTGCGGAGCACAGGCTCCGGACACACAGGCTCCGCGGCCATGGCTCGCGGGCCCAGCCGCTCCGCGGCATGTGGGATCCTCCGGGATCGGGGCACGAACCCGTGTCCCCTGCATCGGCAGGCGGACTCTCAACCACTGCGCCACCAGGGAGGCCCACTAGCTCTTTTTTGTTACATTTTCTACCTCACCTCTATAAAACTTTATACCACTGGATGTTTGAGCTTAATTCAGTATGTATTTATTGGGAGTCTAGTATTCTTAAAAAAATAATTTCCTGAAGAGTAATAGACAAAATATGATAAACTGTAAAACAGATTGGTTCAGAAAATAAGTTAGAGAAACCAGAGGATGGGTATGTATCATGGAAATGGTCTTAAGTCTGACATTGGAAGGCTAGAAGGATTTATAGGGGGAAGGAAAAAGATGAAGGATACTTCCATTGGGGAAAATAACACAAACAAAGGAACAGAAAAAGGATGTGGTGTGTTTGGGTTGTAGTATGGACTGTAGCCCGAGTAGAGTTAAGGGTTGTTGTTGGAAAATATTGACAAAGAAGCCTGGAGACTCGGTGTGAAGCTGGGATGCCAGGCTGAGCCATTTGTACTTGATCCTGAAAGAAATAAAGGGCCATTGATTGGTTCAGGAAGGAAGTGACATAAAGGAAATGTTGCTTCTGGAAGACTAATTTGATGCCAAGATGCCATTTGCATACATAATACTGAGTCAAATGCAAGCCTTGCCTTTGTTTACTGCAGACTCCAAGCTACTTAGTTTTTCCGTATAAAATCTACAAATATGTGAGGCAAGAAGGTAATTTTTAAAGTAAGTCGGCTCATATCTTGAGTGTGAATATCTTTATCACATCATCTTCTGAAGACACACACATACACACAGATGTATATGTGTCCTGTGGGATGACTTTGACATAGGAATCTATGTAAGACTGAGGCACATATGTTATTAATAAGGCAATAAGGAGTTGTGTGTGTAATGTATAGTATGGAATATATGATGAGTAGGTAGTGAGGGTAGCTTTTCCTAGATTGCTGGGTTTCCGATGTAGACCATCTGTTTAGTTCTGTTCTTGTATAATATATGGTGAGAAAATATTGTTAAATAAACCTTGGCAACACTGAAGGAACTTTGAAGAGCTTCCCACTGCATTCCAAAGCAAAGCTTGCTTTTTTTTTTTTTTTTTAAAACATTCTTAGAATGAGTGAAGCTACAGTTTTCCCTGATAGGGTTTAAAGAATCATTTGTATTTTAAAAGTTTCTCATTATAAATTAATGTGTTCATTGTAGAAAAATGAGAAAACACAGAAAAGCACTGGAAAAAATGAAAAAGCTAATTATATGTTCAGTACTAGAGAAATCTATATTAACTTTTTTTGGTTGTAAACCATTCCAGACTCCCTCCCATCCTCAGGTGTTAGTTATAAAATTAGGATCATGATTTACATATACTTTGTGATTTATTCTTCTCTTTTAATAGCCTGTCATGAAATGTTTTTCTCTATTATCAAATATTCACCTACAACATCTTTATTAACAATTATATAGTGTCCCATACCATAATTTATTCATCAGTGCCCTATTGAATACAATTTTTGGTGAGTGCTTTGGTTTTTAAACTAGGGGGATATTACATGATGCCATCCATAATTAATTTGTTCTTGCTTCATGACCTTAGTGGTTTTTAGCAAACTTAGGAAACTGACTAGCATATCAATCCAGTGTTATTTCATCTCTCAGAAACCATGCTGGTTTTCCTCCAGTAGCTTGTTTAGTTGCTTGTTCATTGATACATCCTTGTTAATAGATCCCATGATCTCTTCATAAGTACCCATGTGCTCACAACAATTTACACTTTATGAAGTGCTTTCACAGAAATTAACTTCTCTGGGCCCCAAGAATACTCTCTGGGGAAGAAAGAAAGGTAAGACTATTGAGCACCTGCAATGTGAGGATTGCATGCAAGATACCTAGTTCAGTGCCTGGCAACATAATGAAAGCTTTAAAGATAACAGTTTCAGCTGTTATTTGATACTTACAGTCATGTTATCTCCTTGAATCATTACTTTTTATTTTATTTTACTTTATTTGGTTAGGGATTCTTACACCCCTTTTAAGGACAAGGAAACTGAGACCTTAGGAGGCTCAGTAACTTAAGTGAGATAAAATGCTAGTCAATAGTATAGCAGCCTCCCACCTGGCCTGGTGCTCTTTCGTCTCCACTCTCCCTTCTCCACTAGTGGGGACAGAGCATCAATTGTTTGATGCTTTTCACTGGGATTTGACTTCATTATGAAAGGGAGTTTCACCTGGCTCTTCTTTGATGCCTGCTTGTGGGGAGATCGCTCTGGCAAATCTCCAGTGGCCTAGAATGTGACCGTTTAAAAGCGCATCTACATTGATCTTACCATCTCAAGGTCCCACCTTTAAGTTACTTTTAGAATTTGTAGATGGATCCCATCCAACAAGGATGACTCATCTACATTTGGTGTGTGAATTTGTTTTCAAAGATCACACACATATCTAGCATCCTTTGATCTCACTGCCCCTTTAAAATAAGAAACAGGTAACCACCTTGAGATAGACTGAGGCAAAAGATCTAGTTTCCTGGCTTTTACCTTTTTACTCTGGGTAGGCTTTCTCATTCCTGTGGCCAGGTGGTTTGTGTAATTCTCCTACTGATCCCCTCCCTTTGCTACACTTAAAGAACCTATCTTAGGCTCTCTAAACTTTTGCATGCTCTTCCTTAGTTTCTTTTTTTGGACTCCTATAATTCCTAAGTTGCACTTGAAGTACCACCTTTTGTGGCCTTCCTTGTTTTTTAAAATCTATTTATATTTTGTACATATTTATTTTTATGTTTTTCCTCTGCCTTTTTTTCTTTTCTTTTTTTTTTTTTTTTTTTTTTTTGTGGTGTTGGGGCCTCTCCCGTTGCGGAGCACAGGCTCCGGACACGCAGGCTCAGCGGCCATAGCTCACGGGCCCAGCCGCTCCGCGGCATTTGGGATCTTCCCTGACCGGGGCACGAACCCGTGTCCCCTGCATCGGCAGGCGGACTCTCAACCACTGCGCCACCAGGGAAGCCCTCCTCTGCCTTTTAATATATGTTATATTGTACTTTATTAGTTGGTAACAGAACTTTTTAAAGCTTTTTTTTCTGTCTCCCCTTCCCTCCCCCTCTCTCTATTCTTCCTTCCCCCTCCCTCCCCCCTCCCTCTCTCTCCCTCCCTCCCTTTCTTCCTTTCTGGACTTACATTGAATCCAGGCTTTCAAATGTTTCTAAACAGCTTTAAGAGTTCTTGTGGGTTATTTTTATCTGTAGGTTTTTTTTTTTTTTCCTAAGGATGTCATTTTTGTCCCTGTTGCCTTTTCTAATATAACAGTGTGATTGATTTCTTCAGATTTCCCTCAACCACTAGGATGTGGGATTGAGTTTTGCTGTACATGGCTTAGCCTCAGCTGGTTTCTGCAGCTACTTTGTGTAATGAGTCCTGCTCCCCCACCCAACCATCCTCCTTCCTATTCATTCTAGAAATACCTGCCCCAGGGAGCAGCTGTATGGACTATCAAACACCCACAGGTTTTTTAAATTCTGTTTTTTCCTCCTAGTGTGCATTAAATAATCAAAATGCCTCATTGTTAACATGTGCTTTAGGTTTTATTTTTTCCAAATTAGTTTCATTGTCATAATAAAGTGCAGTATTGTGTCTCCCAGATGGAACATTTAAATTATTTAAGTGTAGAATTCCTAGCTACAAACATTCAATAACATTAATGTTCATGTTTTAACACTAGTATACGTTCTCTTGTTTCTTATTTCAAATGCTGTATGCATTAGTTCTTCCTCTCAAGCACTGTTGACAATTTCAGACTGTCTAATTGTCTACATTCCCGTTGTCACTCCTGCTGCAGCTACTATTATCTCCTGCTCTAAGTGATGGCCACACATCCCTACCTTTGGGTAGAGAGATATTTATGGTTCTTTCACTAACCCATAGGCCAGTATGGTGTCAGGGAGAAAATGAATACAAAGGATCCAGCTTTGGCTCTACGACAGGTGTTTTTATTTGTTTTTCTTTCATTTTATTTTTTTAAAACATCTTTATTGGAGTATAATTACTTTACAATGTTGCGTTAGTTTCTGCTTTATAACAAAGTGAATCAGCTATACGTATACATATATCTCCAAATCCCCTCCCTCTTGCGTCTCCCTCCCACCCTCCCTATCCCACCCCTCTAGGTGGTCACAAAGCACTGAGCTGATCTCCCTGTGCTATGCAGCTGCTTCCCACTAGCTGTTTTACATTTGGTAGTGTATATATGTCCATGCCACTCTCTCACTTCGTCCCAGCTTACCCTTCCCCTCCCTGTATCCTCAAGTCCATTCTCTACATCTGCGTCTTTATTCCTGTCCAGGCCCTAGGTTCTTCAGAAACTTTTTGCTTTTTTTTTTTTTTTTTTAAGATTCCATATATGTGTGTTAGCATACAGTATTTGTTTTTCTCTTTCTGACTTACTTCACTCTGTATGACAGACTCTAGGTCCATCCACCTCACTACAAATAACTCAATTTCGTTTCTTTTTATGGCTGAGTAATATTCCATTGTATATATGTGCCACATCTTCTTTATCCATTCATCTGTCGATGGACACTTAGGTTGCTTCCATGTCCTGGCTATTGTAAACAGTGCTGCAATGAATATTGTGGTACATGACACTTTTTGATTTATGGTTTTCTCAAGGTATACGCCCCGTAGTGGGATTGCTGGGTCATATGGTAGCTCTATTTTTAGTTTCTTAAGGAAGGTCCATACTGTTCTCCAAAGTGGCTATATCACTTTATATTCCCACCAACAGTGCAAGAGAGTTCCCTTTTCTTCACACTCTCTCCAGCATTTATTGTTTGTAGATTTTTTGGTGATGGCCATTTTGACTGGTGTGAGGTGATACCTCATCGTAGTTTTGATTTGCATTTCTCCAATGATTAGTGATGTTGAGCATCCTTTGATGTGTTTGTTGGCAATCTGTATATCTTCTTTGGAGAAATGTCTATTTAGGTCTTCTGCCCATTTTTGGATTGGGTTTTTTCTTGATATTGAGCTGCATGAGCTGCTTGTATATTTTGGAGATTAATCCTTTGTCAGTTGCTTCATTTGCAAATATTTTCTCCCATTCTGAGGGCTGGTTTATCATCTTGTTTATGGTTTCATTTGCTGTGCAAAAGCTTTGAAGTTTCATTAGGTCCCATTTGTTTATTTTTGTTTTTATTTCCATTTCTCTAGGAGGTGGGTCATAAAGGATCTTGCTGTGATTTATGTCACAGAGTGTTCTGCCTATGTTTTCCTCTAAGAGTTTTAGTGTCTGGCCTTACATTTAGGTCTTTAATCCATTTTGAGTTTATTTTTTCTGTATGGCCTTAGGGAGTGTTCTAATTTCATTCTTTTACATGTAGCTGTCCAGTTTTACTAGCACCACTTATTGAAGAGGCTGTTTTTTCTCCATTATATATTCTTGCTTCGTTTGTCAAAGATAAGGTGACCATATGTGTGTGGATTTATCCTTGGGCTTTCTATCCTGTTCCGTTGATCTATATTTCTGTTTTTGTGCCAGTACAATACTGTCTTGATTAATGTAGCTTTGTAGTACAGTCTGAAGTCAGGGAGCCTGATTCCTACAGCTCCGGTTTTCTTTCTGAAGGTTGCTTTGGCTATTCGGGGTCTTCTGTATTTCCATACAAATTGTGAAATTTTTGGTTCTAGTTCTGTGAAAAATGCTATTGTAGTTTGATAGGGATTGCATTGAATCTGTAGATTGCTTTGGGTCGTATAGTCATTTTCACAATGTTGATTCTTCCAGTCCAAGAACATGGTTTATCTCTCCATCTGTTTGTATCATGTTTAATTTCTTTCATCAGTGTCTTACAGTTTTCTGCATACAAGTCTTTTGTCTCCTTAGGTAAGTTTATTCCTAGGTATTTTATTCTTTTTTTGCAATGGTAAATGGGAGTGTCTCCTTAATTTCTTTTTCAGATTTCTCATCATTGGTGTATAGTAATGCAAGAGATTTCTGTGCATTAATTTTGTATTCTGCTATTTTACCAAATTCTTTGATCAGCTCTAGTAGTTTCCTGGTAGCATGTTTAGGTTTCTCTATGTATAGTATCATGTCATCTGCAAACGGAGACAGTTTTACTTCTCTTCCTATTTGGCTTCCTTTTATTTATTTTTCATCTCTGATTGCTATGGCTAAAACTTCCAAAACTGTGTTGAGTAATAGTGGAGAGCGTGGGCAACCTTGTCTTGGTCTGGATCTTAGTGGAAATGGTTTCAGTTTTTCACCATTGAGAGCAATGTTGGCTGTGTCTTTGTCATATATGGCCCTTATTATGTTGAGGTAAGTTCCCTCTATGCCTACTTTCTGGAGGGTTTTTATCATAAATGGGTGTTGAATTTTGTCAAAATCTTTTTCTGCATCTATTGAGATGATCATATGTTTTTTGTCCTTCAATTTGTTAATATGGTGTATCACAATGATTGATTTGCATATATTGAAGAATCCTTGCATTTCTGGGATAAACCGCACTTGACCATGGTGTATGATGATTTTAATGTGCTGTTAGATTCTGTTTGCTAGTGTTTTGTTGAGGACATTTGTATCTATTTTCATTAGTAGAATTTGCCTGTAGTTTTCTTTTTTTGTAATATCTTTGTCTGGTTTTGGTATCAGGGTGATGGTGGCCTCGTAGAATGAGTTTGGGAGTGTTCCTCCCTCTGCTATATTTTGGAAGAGTTTGAGAAGGATAGGTGTTAGCTCTTCTCTTAATGTTTGATAGAATTCGCCTGTGAAGCCCTCTGGTCCTGGGCTTTTGTTTGTTGTAAGATTTTTAATCACAGTTTCAATTTCAGTCCTTGTGATTGGTCTGTTTATATTTTCTATTTCTTCCTGGTTCAGTCTCAGAAGTTGTGCTTTTCTAAGAATTTGTCCATTTATTCCAGGTTGTCTATTTTATTGGCGTATAGTTGCTTATAGTAATCTCTCATGATCCTTTGTATTTCTGCAGTTTCAGTTGTTACTTCTCCTTTTTCATTTCTAATTCTATTGATTTGAGTCTTTTCCCTCTTTTTCTTAATGAGTTGGGCTAATGGTTTATCAGTTTTGTTTATCTTCTCAAAGAACCAGCTTTTAGTTTTATTCATGTTTCCTATTGTTTCCTTCATTTCTTTTTCATTTATTTCTGATCTGATTTTTATGATTTGTTTCCTTCTGCTAACTTTGGGGTTTTTTTTGTTCTTCTTTCTCCAATTGCTTTAGGTGTAAGGTTAGGATATTTGAGATGTATCTTGTTTCTTGAGATAGGATTGTATTGGTATAAACTTCCCTCTTACAACTGCTTTTGATGCAATCCATAGGTTGTGGGCCATCGTGTTTTCATTGTCATTTGTTTCTCAGTATTTTTTGATTTCCTCTTTGATTTCTTGAGTGATCCTTTGGTTATTCTGTATTGTTTTGTTTAGCCTCCATGTGTTTGTATTTTTTACAGTTTTTTTCCTGTAATTGATTTCTAGACTCATAGCATTGTGGTCAGAAAAGATATTTGATATGATTTCAGTTTTCTTAAATTTACCAAGGCTCGATTTGTGACCCAAGATATGATTTATCCTGGAGAATGTTCCTTGAGCAATTGAGAAGAAGGTGTATTCTGTTGTTTTTGGATGGAATGTCCTATAAATATCAATTAAGTCCATCTTGTTTAATGTATCATTTAAAGCTTGTGTTTCCTTATTTATTTTCATTTTGGATGATCTGTCCATTGGTGAAAGTGGGGTGTTAAAGTCCCCTACTATGATTGTGTTACTGTCAATTTCCCCTTTATGGCTGTTAGAATTTGCCTCATGAATTGAGGTGCTCCTGTGTTGGGTGCATAAATATTTACAATTGTTATATCTTCTTCCTGGATTGATCCCTTTATCATTATATAGTGTCCTTCTTTGTCTCTTGTAATAGTCTTTATTTTAAAGTCTATTTTGTCTGATATGAGAATTGCCACTCCAGCTTTCTTTTGATTTCCATTTACGTGGAATATCTTTTTCCGTCCCCTCACTTTCAGTCTGTATGTGTCCCTAGGTCTGAAGTGGGTCTCTTGTAGAGAGCATATATATGGGTCTTATTTTTGTATCCATTCAGCCAGTCTGTGTCTTTTGGTTGGAGCATTTAATCCATTTACATTTAAGGTAATTATTGGTATGTGTGTTCCTATTACCAGTTTCTTAATTGTTTTGTATTTCTTATTGTAGTTCTTTTCCTTCTCTTGTGTTTCCTGCCTAGATAAGTTCCTTTAGCATTTATTGTAAAGCTGGTTTGGTGGCGCTGAATTCTCTTAGCTTTTGCTTGTCTGTAAAGGTTTTAATTTCTCCATCGACTCTGAATGAGATCCTTGCTGGGTAGAGTAATCTTGGTTGTAGGTTTTTCTCCTTCATCACTTTAAATATGTCCCGCCACTCCCTTCTGGCTGCAGAGTTTCTGCTGAAAGAGCAGTTGTTAACCTTATAGGGATTTGCTTGTATGTTATTTGGTGCTTTTCCCTTGCTGCTTTTAATATTTTTTCTTTGTATCTAATTTTTGATAGTTTGATTAATATGTGTCTTGGCATCTTTCTCCTTGGATTTATCCTGTATGGGACTCTCAGTGCTTTGTGGACTTGATTGACTGTTTCCTTTCCCATATTAGGGAAGTTTTCAACTATAATCTCTTCAAATATTTTCTCTCAGTCCCTTTTTTTTTTCTCTTCTTCTGGGATGCCTATAATTTGAATGTTGGTACATTTAATGTTGTCCAGAGGTCTCTGTGTCTGTCCTCGATTCTTTTCATTCTTTTTTCTTTATTCTGTTTTGCAGTAGTTATTTCCCCTATTTTATCTTCCAGCTCACTTATCCATTCTTCTGCCTCAGTTAATCTGCTATTAATTCCTTCTAGATCATTTTTAATTTCATTTATTGTATTGTTCATCATTGTTTGTTTGCTCTCTAGTTCTTCTAGGTCCTTGTTAAACGTTTCTTGTATTTTCTCCATTCTATTTTCAAGATTTTAGATCATCCTTACTGTCATTACTCTGAATTCTTTTTCAGGTAGACTGCCTATTTCCTCTTTATTTGTTTGGTCTGATATGTTTGTGCCTTGCCCCTTCATCTGTCTTGTATTTCTCTGTCTTCTCATTTTGCTTAACTTACTGTGTTTGGGGTCTCCTTTTCACAGGCTGCATGTTTGTAGTTACTGTTGTTTTTGGTGTCTTGTCCCCCAGTGGGTAAAGTTGATTCAGTGGGTTGTGTAGGCTTCCTGGTGGAGGGCACTGGTGCCTGTGTTCTGGTGGATGAGGCTGGATCTTGTCTTTCTGGTGGGCAGGATCTCATCCGGTGGTGTATTTTGTGGTGTCTGTGAACTTATTATGATTTTAGGCAGCCTCTCTGCCAATGGGTGGGGATGTGTTCCTGTGTTGCTAGTTGTTTGGCATGGGGTATCCAGCACTGGACCTTGCTGGTCGTTGAGTGGAGCTGGGTCTTAGCATTGAGACGGAGATCTCTGGGAGAGCACTCGCCAAGTGATGTTGCTTGCGGCTGAGAGGTCTCTGGTGGTCCAGTGTCCTGAACTTGGCTCTCCCCCTCAGAGGCTCAGGCCTGACACCTGGCCACAGCATCCACACCCTGTCAACCACACGGTGTCTTTGTGACTTTGAGTAACTGTCTTAACCTCTCTGTGCTTCACTGTCTGTTTCCTCATCTATAGACTGGTCTTTGCTAGAGATGCTTTGCAGCTGTACTTTGAGAGATATACAGTGGTCAACCTCCCTGGAACCAGCTCTGACTTCAGGAAAAGTCCTGACCCGTGGTCCCAAGGATGGTTGCCACTTCAGCTGGTGGGGTCCCTCCAGAGACAGACAGTGAGGCCACCCTCCCATTGGGCTCCCAGGCAACTCAGTAATTGAACGTCGAATAGAATCCAGAACCATCGCCATTTCCTTCCCAACCTCTCCACAACTGGCTGGAGGAGAGGGGATAGTCTGGTCCTGAGGTTGGAGGACATCACATAGAATTCCACGCGGGACTGCAGTTTGATTACCTTTAAAATTTTTTTATTTGCCTTAGAGTACTTATCCAGGATGTCCTGTGATAGCTTTCTTATTGACAGCCAGCAGGAAGGAACCAGGTTTTGTGAGGCCTGAAGCTTATGCAAATGAGGAGAGTCCTCTGTGCATTTGAATTCCTCTTCTGAGAGAGGCCGGAATTCTTCCTCTCAGAATCACAGGCTGCTGGGTTGGTGGAGCGGAGGTAGCAGGAACAGCATGGGCTGACGGGTGGGTGGCTCCCCACGGGAGATGGGGCAGCAGCTTGGTCTGAGGGGCCCCTGGGGCTCTTTGCGGGAGCAATGGCGGGCGTCCTGTGCAGGCCTGTGAGCGGCCTCACAGATGGCATGACTTTCAGCACTGGGAGCGTGTTGCCAGGCACCACCAGATGAGGTAGGAAGTGAGGCGAGGAGACTACCACACGTGTTTTTAAGGAAAGTCTGTTAACATCGCCTGGACTCAGTTTCATCATGTGAAGGGATTGGAGGACAATATAGCTAGTTTTTTCCAATGCTCAGTTTTTTTAAGTTCACTTCAAATATAGCCAAGCCTTTGCCTATATTCTTTCTATAATGCTTAAATGCATTGAAAGCAGGGTAAATTTTAATTTGTAATGAGTAGTAGGGTAATTTAAAAGAGCCCACCAGTTGGTAAGGTGGACTTAATTATATCACTAAGCAATGACATCTAAATCATATGTGGGCAATACACTTATCTATAGGAAAAACTAATTCTGTTGCCACTGATACCTATATTGATTTGAGTCAAACATGCTGCAATGTGTAATGCCATCCACAAAAGGAGCGAGCATATGACTGTTTTATGAAACCTATCACCCCTTTATGGCTTTTTCAAGAAGTAGCCATAACAATAATAAACAGTATTTTCTCTGGTCTGTCCCCAGATTTCAGAGATCTCTAATCTCCCTCAAATCCCTCTCCCATAGGTAGGAGTTCCCCAGAGCAGATAAGAGTTCCCTAGAGCAGATAGCACTTTATAGATTTCATTTTATATACTATCCCAGAGTGGTCATTGTGACGCAGGGAGAACTATAGTCTTAAGGATTCTGTGGCAAGTTTGGGCTCAGTGAGAAAGAGTTCAGTGGTTGGTTTGTGAGGCTGGTGGAGGGAAGAAGTTACAGAGCCTACTGCACATGCTCCCTGCTGTCGTCCCCCACATCACCCTGCGTTATGCTGTGCTTTGTTTCTGTCAGTGGTATCCAAGTCACTCCTGTTCAGGCCTCTCGCCTTGTTCCTTCTGATTCACGTTTGACTCCTGTGTTCTGATAATCGATTGCCTTGTTGAAATAGGCAAAATACCTTTTCCCATATGAACCATGTTGAGTGACTAGGCCAAAGGCTGTCTTGACTTTACAATCTCCTGTGTTCAAGTTTTCAGAAAAGTTTACTCCATTATTAAAGCATCCCCTTTCTAAATGGAGAGCTGTTGTTCAATCCTATAAGGTTTATGTTATGCAAAATGAGTAAGTTCTAGAGCTCTCTGATATGACATAGCACCTGTAGTAAACAGTACTGTATTATGCTTGTAAAGTATTTAGGGTAGATCTCATGGTGAGTGTTCTTACCACAAAACAAAACCAAACCAAACCCAAAGAGGCATGAGGAAACTTTTGGAGGTGACGGTTATGTTTATTATATATAGGTGTATGCATACGTCCAAACTCATCACATTGTGTACATTAAAAATGTGCAGTTTTTTGCATTTCAGTTATACTTCAATTAAGCTGTTTGAAAAACAACAAAACAAAACAAAAATGCCCCATCCCCAAACTGTCACAACTTCCAAGCACCCAGAAGACTCAAGTGTGAGTTTATGGAGTTGGGTTGGAGAGCATTTCATTCATCATTAAAATCATAGCTTTTTCTTCCAACAGTGTCACTTGCCCTCCCCACTTCCCCCAGTTATCATTCTTAGGTTTGTTCAGGTTTTGCGAACTGAATCTTCTTTTAGTGGTAAGTTTCTTCCTTTTTAACTTTTCATTTACTCATGCAAATAGGCCCCTCTAGAAGTCCCATTACAAAGCATCAGGCCTACCTTCTAGAACATAGTAATACAGTGGAATATTTCAAAAATTATGTCTGAAACAAAAGGAGAGCTCAGAATTGGTCTTTTCATAGATGTAAGGAGATAGTTCCCTTTTTTATATCACCTTTGATTTCTATTTAGAAATTCAATCTTCATCCTCATGTGAGAAAATGGTTAAGAATGGTCTCATGACATTGGCCTCTTAAAACCAGCACAGAATTCTAATGGCACAAGACCAGTCTACTTGGAATACAATTGCTGGGAATGGAATAACAGATTGTGGACAGAGGCTTCATGGTATCTGAAAGTCACAGAGGCTGAGCTCCAGCAAAGGTCTCTGAGAAATAGAGCTGCACCATATAATAATAATAATGATAATATTGTTATTAAATACTTAATGGTTTAAATGTATTAACTCAGTAATACTTATTATCATTAGCATATTACTGGTGAACAAAGAGGCATGGAGAAGTTTAAGTTGTCTCATGGCACACAGACAAAAAGTAGCAGAGCTGGGTTTTGAACCTAGGTTGTCTAGCTCCAGAATCAGTATACTTAACCATTATGTACACTGCTTCAGAATAAAGAATGGTGTTCATATGGGAATAATTTTGTAAATAAATAAGGATTACTTATCTTTCTAAGAATTCCCACACATGTAGTCATTATCTACTAAATGAGGGTTTCAAAAGGCTGTGAGACTTTCCAGATTTTCACTCATGACTCTAAATGGCTTTTGTGTACTGTGTTACCCAGCGTACCTCCTCTGGTGGTGACTCTGGTTTAAGTGAACTTCATCAGATGTAAAGCCATTTGCAGGGATGGTTGGGAGAGATGGTGATAATGTCAATGATGGTGATGGCTATGCTGCTGCTGAGGTTGGTGCAGTGTAGCTGTATAGTCCCTCTGAGGCAAGGTAGGTAACAGTTACAGAGCAGTGCTCTAGAGAGGTAGCTTTTTAATACAAGGGCTCAAGTTTTAATACCAACTGCTATAGCAGACAGAGTATTTGACATTATGTGAGATAGAAATCATACATCTTTTGAGTAAATAGGGTCAGTCTTCCAGGCAGCATTCAGCCCAGCAGATATTCTTTTCCTAGCAGAGCAAAGGAATTGTCTAAAATTTTCCATCCAGAGTAGGAAGGCCTTTTGGATGATATTGTGAGAAAGGCATCCCTTTTTTATAGACACTGTATTGCCACGGGCAATAGTGAAATACACTGTTTAGTTCAGATTTCATTAGGTATATTATTACTTGGATTAAGATGTAAAGATTTCAGAAGTGGAAAGTAGTAAGCGAAGTTGGAAACTTTGGATATTAATGACAGAATTTTCTCACTTGTAAAATTGGGTGCATATTGCCTACATCATAGTGTTATGAATATTAAGGGAGATAATATCATTCAAAAAATTGTGGAGCACCATATAAATGTAGACTCTCATTGTCATTAAACATAGGCATCATTTGGGTCCAATATCCATTTAGAAGTATTTTTCTTTTCAAATTTACAATTTGTCATCCTTTGCTTTGAAGATTGTTGCTAACAAGAACTCTTCTCCATTAATTCAACTAAAGAAACTGATGTGTAACCTTTCCTTGCTTTCCCAAACAAAGATGTGTTTGGTTGTTTACAGCTCTGTCAATGTTTATTCAACTCTGCTTCTTACATTTTGTTTCCCCAAGCTTCTGCTTTAAAAGGTCTCCCTCTCCTAGATTCTTATAAACAAGACTTGCCTGTCTGTCAGCAACCCACAGCTCTGCCACTGTTTTTGAAGTTTGGCTTTAGTGGATCTTTGAAGGCTGACTTCATCCTCCTGGCTTGTGTAGGTCCCACTCCACCTCATCACATAGCTACTGCACAATATTCCCTCTCATTCTTTACACATGTCCTGGTTGGCAGGGCTGTGAGCCTGCGAGCATCACTTCTGGGCTGGTACCACTGCCTTGGAGACCAGGTATAAACTTGGAGCAGTCTGATAATTGCTGCCACGTGGGGAGTGAGCTTCCTGATGTTTGGAAGGCAAAGTTGTGCTTGGTAGTAGAGAGATGCTTTTTCCTTTTGGCTGAAGTTTTTTTTGTTGTTGTTTTTTCGATAAAAACTTTTGATGGACTTTCTCCTGGGGAATTGGCTGGCTGCTTCCTCTCATGCTAGGGTGAGATTCTATTTATCCCTCTGGTAAATCTTTAATAAGGATGCCTTATTCTCCAGCCAGCCTCCCAGAACCATGGCCTATAAATATCTTTATCCCCTTAACATCTCATCTCTGCTTCTCATCTTCAAATGAGATTTCACCTTTTCATTCTATAAAGAGAACTTAATTTACCTATAAACTAATTTTTCTATCTCCAGACCCACTATCAGAATACAAGTGCTATTTTTGACCATTTCAGCAGTGAGAAACATCCCCTTGTTAGCTAAGCAGGTGGTATGAGATCCTGTTGTCTCTATTTCATTGTTGCATCAGATGTATTGTTAAGCAGGTAGTACAACTTTGAGAGGGTGCTAATTGGTTATATATGATGGGTGTTTGAAAATACGGGGTAAAATACATTTAGGAGTAATCTAGAAGCCTTATAGCTGTTCTCAAAGTGTGGGGTCTGGACCAGTTTCAAAGACATCATCTGGAAACCTGTTGCAATTGCAAAATATCAGGCTCCACCCAAGACCTAATAAAATCACATCCTGGAGGAAAGACCCAGTAGTAGTGCTTACCTGGTTTAACAAACCTGCAAGGTGATTCTGCTGAAGACTATAGAGTTTGAGAACCACTGCCCTAAGGGATGAGGCCCAGCGAGACCTTAATTAGCTCATGGTGGTGATGGCTCAGTGAAAACTGCCCTGTGCTATATTTTCATATATCTGCTAGAAAATGTGAAAGAAGGTCACTGTGGATCAGTCTTCTATTTTCACTGCGTAGTCCAGGTGTTGGGAGTTTTTAACTAATAAGAATAAGGCATTTTCCTCCATTGCAGAAATTTGAGATAAAAGTAACACTAGTTGCTGTAACAAATAGCCCCCTCCCCTCCCCACAATATAGCAGAGGTTGAATACAATAGGACTATGGGTCTCATAGTCCAAGGGAGTTTCAGGTAAACAGGAAGCCTCTGATCCTTATAGTTATTCAGAACCCAGACTACTGATCTTTCTAACAACCTTAACACATGACTTAGAAGTCTGCCCTAGGAGTTAAATCTGTCCATAAAAAATAAAAATGGATAAGCAAGGGACTGTTTTATAGTGAATCTTGGAAATGCTGTGCATCACTTCTGAGCACGTTTCATTGAGTAGAACTAAATCACCTGGTTACACTTCAATGCGATGAGCACTAGGAATGTTGTCTGCCTGTTTTCCAGGAAGAGGAGAAAACAGATTTTGGTAAATAGCAGTCTCTACCACAAATATCTGTTTTCCACATGTCTCCTTTAATGTTCTCATTGAAAGGAGAACTTTATTTTCAAGCAAGAATATTACCTAAGGAGTCTAGGAAACATAGTTCTCATTCTATTATCCCCATAACAGACTCAGAGGCTATGATGTTCTCTTACAGAAACAGGGTCGTGCCTATCAACAGCAGGACATGTGCCACTGAGTTGGCGGTTGACTCTCTCAACTTTTGTAATTTGGACTCCTGATACCTGGTCCCTGATATCTGAACATTGAATTGAATTGATATATGTCATATTTTGAAACTCACTTCTAGGTATTGGGGCAAAATACTCAAATCTCAAATTTTTTAAGGTAAAAATTTGGAATAGGAGTCGGGAGACCTGGCGAGCTTTGTGTTTATCAAAAAGGTACCTGTCTTCTCTGATCAGAATATTCCTTTATCTGTAAGGTGGAGTTAGGCTGGATGATGATTCTGATAGTCTCTTGCAGTGCTGAAATGTTAATGAGAGCAACTGAATTTTCTGTGCCTGAAATTATTTGTCAACAAACACTTACTGAGTGCCAACTATGTCCAAGGCATTGCAACCAGTGCAGTGTCAAAACACTGAACCAAATCTCTGTCCTGAGGGAGCTCATGGTCTATTGGTAAAGGAGATAAATATATTAACAGACAATTATTAAGCGGTGTAATACCTAAATTGGTCAATACGTTTAAAAACACAGGTTTAGTAAAATAAAAAATCAGAATCTTGAAGAAATTAGTGTCCTTTAGTGAAAATCTTGAAATTACTTTTATTTTTGTCCATATTTCAAATATCCTTTTCTTACTAAAAATATTATAATTCACTCACATACATCACTAGTGTGTGTGAGACAGTAATCCAATGTTCTTTTTCTTAAAACACCAGTATATTAAATAATAATCCTTAAACAAATTCTACAATTCCATTAAAAAAAATCAACCCTAAGCTAACTTAAATGAAGCCCAGCTGCTCCATTTGGGTTAATTTTAACTCGCTACGTGAGAAAAGAAAATTTGGAAGACACCCAAATAGGATTTATAGAGATTCATATTGTGTCAGATTTTTCTGCTTTATGTGGATGTTTATATGTACTCAGAAGAAATTTATAACTGCAATAGAAAACTGAATGAATATTGATTATTTTTTAGTTACCAAAACTAATTGACATATAAAGCTTTGTAAATCCTCTTAGATGAGGATGGGTGTAAATTAAAAACTAATTAAAGCAGAGGCTTATAAAGACACCATCTCCAATTCAATGGGTTATACATTCTTGTTGTGTATTAGGAAGATAATTCCTTAGTATCCCCACCCAAAATTCCTGCCGAACAAACAAATCTTAGACATAAAAATTATTTTAATTGCTAAAAGCCAGTTTATATATGTTGTCTTTTTCAAAGGTAAATATAATTATTTTAGCAAAGTAAGATTAAAAAAATGAATTCAAAGAAAAGTACCTGGTGGAGACAAGAGGACTGATCAGCTTGTTATCTGTAACCTCCATGTTTACCGTTAACAAGCTTTTTATCTTTGAAGGTAATAAACATCTGGGATCTGAGCACTGACACCTATTAGTTACAGTGGTTCCCTTTTACCTTTCTAAGCAATCTGATAGACAAACCTCCAGGAATCCCACAAAATTGGGCCCTTAATTGACCAAATGAATGGCTGTTTCTCCTTTTCAGTCTAAATTGAAAATTGTGCTTCTCAGAAATGAGACAATGTACAGTGGAAAATATATTCCAGCTGTAGCTCCACTGGTAACCATCAGTGTGACCTTAGACTCTCTCCCCAGTTCATTCCCCAAACAGCTACCAAAGTGATTTCTCTCAAACTCACATCTATCTCTTTAAAAAGTCTGGCATAGGTAGGAGGATAAAGTCAACACTTTCAGGTTTGACATGCAGTGCCCCTTCTCTTCTAGCCTCTTTCCTTCTTAACCTATACTCCTTTCTTACACTCCTTAAACTCTAGCAGTAGTGAGTCTCCCATGCTAAAGACATCTCCTCCATCGTTTCAGTCTTGAATTCCTTATATCTGCATCTGGTTTTGGTGGCTATTTTATTTAGTCGTCAAGACTTAATAGTGCAACCGGCCTCTATGTAGCCTCCAAGGTCAACAAATGGCTTCGTGCATTAATTAAACAAACATTTGTTGAGCTGTTGCCATATGCCAGGAAATGTTCTACACTCGGGGTATCTGGTAGTGGAAGAGGCTCCTGTTTCCTTTGTGCAAGAGACTCCTGTTTCCTTTGTGCAGCTCACCATAAAAGGTAGGGGGAGATAAACGGCAAACAAGTAAGCAAATGAGTAACATAATTTCAGATAGAAATAGTTACAATTGAGAAAATCAAACAGGGTGATGAGTGTTGCCATAGGATTCTGCCTGTGGTTCTGCTAGACTCCACAGTGAGCTCTTCTGGAATTCAGCAGTCATGTACTCTATTCCTCTTAGCCTCCACATCCTCCCTGCCCCAGTTCCAACATGGTGTCCAACACACTGGCCACACTGAATATATCTGGATGGACAAATGAATGAATGAATGTTAATATCTTCAATTATTTAGGCTACAGTTTCTTCATCTTAAAAATGAAGGGATTGAAGGAATGAGTACTTAAAGCCTACCACCTTTGGGATTTTGGAAGTAGATAATCTACATTGTCTGATGTTTTATTCATTTATAATATTCAAATGAGCTGGTTATTTTGACATTTACTACAGAGTCACAACTAAAGATAATATCTTAAAAATACCTTTTCAGATGCCATCTTGTTTGAAAAAAGTATCAGCAGATGGTATTTTCTGGAATTTTACTGAGTTACTTCCCCAGATTCACTGCTGGAGTCTATAGTCTTTTTAAATCTACTTGTTAAACATTTTTGAATGCTCTATGACTCTATTTTTTCAAATACTAAGTGAACTAGAAATTACAATTCATATTCAATAGCAGCATTGGAACTTTAGCATATTTAAATTAAAATTATATTCACATTAAATACCAAATTTAATTAAAATGAAATAACTGGGTAATATTACTTTTATAAAAATTCATTAAATCATACTATTTCATTAAAATATTTTATACATTTTGAATACAAAGTGAAAAATAGAAGGAAAGAGATAATTAAATGACAGCATAAATTAATTAACTGAAAACAGAAAAATAATACAGAAAATCTTTGGATAAAATCAACATAATGGACAAATGTCTGAAAATTTTAATTAAAAATAGAAAACAAAATATGCAACATTATGAATGATAAAGGGCTACAACTGTTGATAAGGAGGAGATTTAATACAAAATAAGGGGCTCCCCTGGTGGTGCAGTGGTTAAGAATCCACCTGCTAATGCAGGGGACACGGGTTTCAGCCCTGGTCCGGGAAGATCCCACATACCACGGAGCAGCTAAGCCTGTGCACCGCAACTACTGAGCCTGCACTCTAGAGCCCATGAGCCACAACTACTGAGCCTGTGTGCCACAACTACTGAAGCCTGTGGGCCAAGAGCCTGTGCTCCACAACAAGAGAAGCCACCATAATGAGAAGCCCGCGCACCACAACAAAGAGTAGCCTCCGCTCACCACAACTAGAGAAAGCCCGCACACAGCAACGAAGACCCAATGCAGACAGACAGACATACATACATATATAAATAAATAAATGTATAAAACAAAATAAAATTTGTTTTGTAAAGCCCACTTGGATACATCTCAAATCCTAATATATTGGATGAGTTATTAGGAAATTGTAATTATCAAAATTCACTAAAAGATTATATTTATAAATATTGAAAAAATAATAATTAAAATACCAAAGAATTCCCTCTTAAAAGGTTCTTGCTCTACATGGTTTTATAGGCAGCTTATTTGAAAATGCTAAGGTAAAGTTAATTCTCATATTAACTTTTTAAAAGCCCAGAAAAATAAAATTCTGGGTAAAACAAATACCTCTACCTGTTGTTATGAAGCTACATAATCATGATACCAAAATGACTGCAAACTTTGCAAAGTAGCAAAAAATTAAAAATTCTACAAAATCATAAAAATTCTAAATAAAACAGATCAAATTCATCAATATATAAGTAGAATATATGATTTGAAGAGTTTATTCTAGGAATGCATAATTTAATATGGAAAAATTTCTTAAATCTTACTGTTGGTTAAAGGGTAAAACTGTTTATCTCACCAGATCTCTAAATGCTGTTTGATGTCATTTAAAACATATTATTGTTAAACTCTTTATGTTTTCTTGCAAGTTAAGGAAAATCAATGTCACTCTTCACAATGAAAACCTAGAAACATTTTTATTAAATAAGAAACAAGATGAAGGTGTTTGCTGTGATAAATCTTGTTTGGTGTATTTCAGGAAATTTTAGCTAATAAGATATGGATGTTAGGGCTATTGGAAAGGAAGAAACAAAATGTTCTCTATTTATGTAAAGGATGACTACTACGTGGAGAAGCCTGAGAGAGTTAACAACTACAAAAAACATTGTTTGGAATTAACAATCAGTGTTTTTGGATATTTGGCTACTTACATAAAATAAATATTTAAAAAACAGTACTTTTCCACATGACAGAAAATCCCACATAATATATATAAAGAAAAATAAAATATATTTTTGACTATGGCAACAGATGGTAATGAGGATTAGCATTATTTACATGAATTACAAACTGTAGTGTAAGACATACATCTCTCTGTTTTTATAACTGGAGACATGTCATTGTTCCATAAATATTACAAATGCGTAAGTTCTTTCCAACTTATTTTGCAAATCTTACGCCTTTTCCAACCAAATTTACAGATAATTTCTCAAACTTTGTACAATTATTCTAAAGTTAACTAAATAGATATTTGAGGATATTAAAAGATGATAGCTAACACTCACATGATACCTAACCTGGCATGGCACAGGTGATCTTCTGAGCTTTATATGTGTTAACTTATTTACTCCTCACACAAGCTCTATGAGATACTTTCATTAATCCCTATTTGCAGTTGAGGAAACTGAACATTCTGTTTCTCCAAGATTACTTAACTGGCAGTACAGATCCGTGGGGAAAGGAAAGACCATTCAAATTGAGTTAAGTCATTCAGGGATTGTTGGGTCACGATTTGAAAAAAATGAAGATAGTTGCCCATTTTGTAGCAAATGCATTTCAAATGAAATAGGAGTTTAAACATTAAAAGGTAATGGGAAAAATAGTGGCTTTCGTGACATGGAAGGATTTCCAAAGCAATAAAAATAAGGGAGGGCCTCCCTGGTGGCGCAGTGGTTGAGAGTCCGCTTGCCGATGCAGGGGATACGGGTTCGTGCCCCGGTCCGGGAGGATCCCATATGCCGCGGAGCGGCTGGGCCCGTGAGCCATGGCCGCTGAGCCTGCGCATCCGGAGCCTGTGCTCCGCAACGGGAGAGGCCACAACAGTGAGAGGCCCGCGTACCACAAAAAAAAAAAAAAAAAAAAAAAAAAATAAGGGAAAAAATTTAAAGTAAAAAAATAAATTATTATGATAAGATATTCAATCATTAAGAATTTTAAAAAGAATAAAGTATTAGAATATTACACGGGTTTATATTCAAACCCCATAATAAAAAATAGGAAAAGATGAATAGACTTGAAAAATCTGAAATGTAGACAGATAATAGCACTTTAAAAATTTTTTTCTATTAAAATAAATGAATTTACCAGATTGCTGAGGATTAAATAGTGCTGGTCTACCAAATGTAAAATAGATAGCTAGTGGGAAGTAGTTGTGTAGCACAGGGAGATCAGCTTGTTGCTTTGTGACTACCTAGAGGGGTGGGATAGGGAGGGTGGGAGGGAGACGAAAAAGGGAGGGGATATGGGGATATATGTATATGTATAGCTGATTCACTTTGTTATAAAACAGAAACTAACACACCACTGTAAAGCAATTATACTCCAATAAAGATGTTTAACTAACTAACTAAATAAATAAATAAATAAATAAATAGTGCTGGTAGCATAATGTAGTAGCATAATGGTTCAAGCATGGATTTTGGAGCCATCTGCCACTAATTCATTCACCGAGTAAATTTAGGTAAATTCTTTAAATGTTCTCTTTCATTGTCTTCCTAATATGGACAATATACAATCAAAGATCTCCCTGCCCCACTTCCTAGTGCTCCCCTACATCCCTATCCAGACACAGCATCTAGCTATGCATGGTTCTAATCCTTTCTTTAATTTGAGGTGTAGACAGAGCATTGTACTAATAGTTTGGAGACCTGACCATAAATCCTAGTCCTCTATTTACTAGTACATGAGTACTAGGGCAGTTTTTCTCAACTTCTGGATTAGACTGGATTGCATCTGATTGGATTAGAGTAGATCTGTGATTTTCAAACACATTTCTGAAAATCCGAGGAGTTTATTGGTGGTGACTTGATGACTGCTGTAAGAGGTGGGGTTGGGGGCAAGGAGGAAGCCTGGAAAAGGAGTTCCAGACTTCAACACTTGTTTTGTCTGCCAGTGATGAAAGCCCACAGAGTTGTTGCCATCATATCGCCAGTGCTATCAAGAGGAAGAAAGACATGGTGGGAGGGGAGTGCATTTCAGAGTCCATCTCATTTGATAAACTGTTCTCCAAGTATGGTCATTCACCAAATTACTTGTATCCTAAGCTCCTCTGTTTCATAAGAAGACCCTACTAACACCTTACGTGCAGCCCCTTCCTCCAGTGTGGTTGGGTGGATGAAGCGCTGTAAAAGTATTAGGCAAAGAAGAAGAGTAGACGAATGAATGTTTGTCTTTCATATTTCTTTCAGGTCAGGCATTCTGCCTTTGCTAAACAAAAACGAACAAGCAAAAAGCCTATCAGAATGCACTGTTTCTAAGGGAGTTAATCTTTGTTCCCTTTTCCCCCCCAAGAGCCATGTTACTCAGCTTCATCCTTGCTTTGCATATTTTGCCTCTTCTTGCTAGTCTCTGCTCCCTCCTGCCACACACACACACACACACACACACACACACACACACACAGACACACACACACAGACACACACACACACCATGGAGCAACTCCCTATAGGTTTCCTTCTGTCCCTTGTTCAGATGCTGGGCTGAAGTTCAGGAATAAGAGCTTTGTTGATTTTGGAATTTCTATGCTGGGAACTCATTAATATTGACAGTTCTCTGAGAAATGATGCTGATAAATATGGTCTGGAAGCAGGATGTGTTCTATTTGCTATAGAGTTAGAGTAGCATCATTATGAGGTAAATTGTAAACTATTGCTAAACTGCATATATGTAAATGAATGATCTGTAGTACCCAGTTGCATCCCTAAGAAGTGTGCATGCTTTCTTCATTGGATTTTCTAATATAATGCTAACTACTGTCCTTCAACTAAAGCTGAATTCAGGATTCTTTTCAATATGTGACCCTGACAAAGTTTCTCTTTTGCTAGATTTCCTTCAGACCCAAGTGCCTTTAGGCTGACTGTTAGTCCAGATGATTGTGAAGGCTGAGAGGAGACCCATGATCTCCTGCATCTCTTAATAGGGTGGTTGCTCGTGGAGCAGAATGATTGGCATACAGCAATTCCTGAATGACTGCAACTAGGACCTCTGAACACATTTACCATCTGTTGAACAAGGATAGTATTTCAGGACAGCAGAATGTATTTAATAACTTCTTCAAGGTTCTTTCTTGATTTCCCAGGATGATCACTGAAAATATTGAATAAAATTGGTCCCTAGATAGGGCTGCATCAATTCCACGATAGTAAACCATATTATCCTTAGAAATGAACATCGTGTAGAAGTCTGTGGTACTTATTTAAGAATTGATAAATCTGGTTTTAATATGAAGATGAGGGTTGTCAGATATTTTTCTTGTTTCTGTCATTAAATAACGAAAGTATACTTTGTTGTCTCAGGGGTTAACTGATGTTTTTTTTTATAGTATCTTGTTAAAAATATATCAGCCACAACTGAATCCTATGTCAGTTGTAGAAAGGAGCTTGGGAATTTAATTTTCTCTTCTTTCCTTTTGGAAACATTAAATATTGAAAAACATGTTGGAATACTAATACTAGCAGGTGCTACATTTTCTTCTGGAAACATCCCAGCAGATAGAGAAATTTCACCCATCTTTTTGACTCTGATCTCAACAGTGACTTCTTTGAGGCACTCGGCAAGACTTTTATTTTAAAGCCATCTTTCATCATTGTCCAGACCCTACATGGTTAATCCTTGTGGGAGGAGTCTTTAAGCATTATTAATGTCTCTTCTAAGTATCCGATCAATCTGAAGATTGGAAAAATATCTCCATCTACAGCAAATTTGTGGGCATTATCTTAAAATTGAGTGTAATGTGACCAGAGGGATGGTACTTTGGTGGGTTTCTGTACACGTTTACAGTGGATTTTAACATACTCATTTCTAGAAATGAGTTATATAGGCATTTTCACAACATTTCAGAAAATCTTAAGCAGCTGCTTTTCAGTTTTATTTAGCCTTAAGGATATGCTCGTGTTGTCGGCAACTCAGAAATAACTGCCTGAAGCTAGTCCAGGAAGTCCCTGGGATCATCAAACGAAGAGCAATGTGAAGAAATGTGAATTAACAGAGCCTCTCAAAGAATGCTGTCAGGTGTATTGAAGGACCTTGGACGTGGGGGTCCGCTTGGAATATTTAGATTAACTAGGTGTTTGTATGAGTGCATAATCATGATTATGTGACTGACTGAACATAAAATGAAAATACACAGTTAAAGAGATTGTCACCCATTTCACCAGTGTTAGTGAAGAGGTTTCTAATATGAAGCTTCGAATGGAATGGCTAAGGGAAGCTGTGCTTTATAGAGCATTTTGTTTGGCCCTCTCTTCAGGTGATGATCCTCTCCAATAATGTGAATATTAGGACTCTTTCTAGAATAATGCACATTTACAATATGAGAGACCAAGAGCCCTATAGGTTTGTGGTACAGAAGATATGAAACATTTGGACTCATATTCATGGTGTTGGCAAGGTTTTGCTTGTAAGAAAGGAAAGGATGCATCAGGAGGCAAAGCAGATAGAGACCTCAATTTCTACTGGATTCTTTCCAAAGAAATGCTCTGGGTCAGTGGTTTTAGGGAGCCACTGTGGGTTGAAGGTCTTGTTAACACAAAACTTGAGTCGTCTTCTCTCTCGGCCTTTATTCATTACCAACCTATAGACCACATAATCTGCATCTTAATCCCAAAGTCTGCATTCTAACTTCCGTGTCACCAGATAGAATATATGCAATCAAGATGTAGATTTCCAGCTAAGACATTGCCTAGGAATGTTGCAACCTAGGACTTAAAAATACTATCAAGGTTCTGCATTGAGAATAGAAGCATTCAAGCCCAGAGTCTTTCTAAGCAGCAGTAGACTGACCCTGACATGTTGTACATAGATTCACATACCTATCTTTACATATACCTTAAGGGATATTGTAGAACCTCTTAAAGTTTGGTGTAATTTTTTCCCCAGGATCTACAGGTGTCTGTGTGCTATTTTATTGATCCCACATTGAGGCTATAGACTAGAAATTTGGAGTTTATACTTCACATTTCACAAATGTTAAACACAATGCAACACAATTTTCTGAAAATAAAGAACTATATCTTATGGAGGTTCTCCTCAAGCAGAAAGATTTTATTTAGTTTTTGTTTTTGAATATTTTCAAAAACACATTCCTGACCTGGATTCTAGTTAAGTCAAAGATTTTTTCCAAGACCTATATGATATACAACTCAAAATTACTGTTTTAGAGCCCACCATGAAGCTTCTTTCCAACCTGGAAAATGAGGTAGCAATTCCTTGTCTCTTGGGTTAATTTTTGAAGTAAAGATTTACAGCCTTTCCAAAGAAATCAGTCAAGGTTCTAATTCTTGTCTTCCTGACGTATTAGGTAAAAAGGAATGTGATCAGCTGACTAATGAAAGGAAGATAGGGGTAGCAAAGGGGGTATAAGGAACACCCTCCCCCTATCCCAGTTAGCCTACATGTCAGATATGTCATAGCTAGTCAAATCTTTCTCTAAAGACCCTCTCCAACCCAGAATCAGATAAGGATATGTTTCCTTCTGGTTCTGTTAAAAATAAAATAGAGGTAGTGAAGAAGGAAAAAATGCTATTGGGTAAGAGCCTGAGAGTTGACTCTCCTCCATTTTTCTGAATTACTCCACACTTAGGAAGGAGATTCATAGAAAGGTCTCCAACTGACTGCATTTTCCACATGCCTCCACCCCAAGTGAGTGAGAGTTTACAAAAGGGGAAGATAACTGGCCTCAAGAACTAGATGGTTTCCTTTCATGTAAACACTTATAAACAAGCCTTGTGGTTTTTGGAGTCACCTCCTGTTTATTTGTAGTTTATGAGACAAATCCTCCTCAGTGAATTTTCTTCACTGGATTGCATTATGAGAATAGGAATTAGTCTCATGTTCTCTCTCTTAACACCAAAGTGTCCCCACAATGGTAGTTATGAAAACAGCACTACTTAATATTTTTTTTTGGTCGAGTGATCCAAGGGGAGCGCCGGACGCATATTGCTTGACTTTGTTATTTTCAAACCCTTAGACAAGAAGTCATTTGCTTCAGCATTTAGGCAAGACCATGCTAAATGTGGAGTACAGAGTGGAAATCCTAATTTGTCAATTCAGATGGCATTCACCTAGAGAAAATATTAGAATACTTTAATCTATCTCAAGGCATTTAAGCAAGGTACATAACCAGAGTGATGCTTTATATTTCTTCCTTCTCAGGAGAAGTTTGAGGTCCATTAAATTGACCCTGAGTAGAAATCGAAATCCCTTTTAAAAGAAAATGCAGGGTACATCAAGTTGATTGTGGAGATTTAATCCACTTGAGGATATGGGAGGGGGAAGGGTAAGCTGTGACAAAGTGAGAGAGAGGCATGGACATATATACACTACCAAACATAAAATAGATAGCTAGTGGGAAGCAGCTGCATAGCACAGGGAGATCAGCTCAGTGCTTTGTGACCACTTAGAGGGGTGGGATAGGGAGGGTGGAAGGGAGGGAGACGCAAAAGGGAAGAGATATGGGAACATATGTATATGTATAACTGATTCACTTTGTTATAAAGCAGAAACTAACACACCACTGTAAAGCAATTATACTCCAATAAAGATGTTAAAACAACAACAACAACAACAAAAGAAAATGCACTTAGGGAGGTGGAGGAATTATACACTGAAGAATTGGGGACATGGAGAAGCTGCTTCTTCCTATGTGTGTTTCCTGATTCTTCAACCTGGTTTAACTCCTTTCTTCGCTTGTACATAGTGATTGTCTGTATTTGTACATGCTCTGCCCTCTGCTTAGAGTGTATCCCCTCGATAACTCCTAGACATCTTGTGGGTCTTTCTTTTTAGTTAGAGAAGCTTACCCTGACTCTATACCATTCAAATAATGTCCTCCACTGCTATTCTTTTAATTCATTTCCTTTGAACACTTAGGACTTTGTGATTTTACATGTATCTGTGTGCTTATTGGCTTGATACTTGTTTTTTAAACCAGACTATCTGCAATGAGAAGACAAGAACCGTTACACACACCCTGCCCCATTATCTCTAGTGCATAGCACAGGCTCACCTCCTTTTTGATGATAATATTCAATATTATTTATAACAAATAATATACAATGCTGTTTATAAAAATAATATGTGATATTATTTATAACAACTAAATGTAATACACCTTTACTATCCTTAATTGAATTTAGTATATAAGCTACCTAACACACATAATTTTTAAAAAGTCAGTGATTAACTATAATAGAAAAAAGATGTAATTAATTGCAATAAAATGCCATGTATTTCAATATGTAACTGCTCAGGCATGACTTCATGAGGAGATGTGATAAAGTAGGCACACATACATGTATGTATGGCATCACTGGGCCATGGCACACACAGTAGGATGCACCATGTTGTTTTGTTGACTCAAATGCCATGGCATAGCCTTTGATGATGGCATTTTCCAAAATATTGACCATATATTGGTAAATTCTCAATCAAATTGTATAAAATATTTATTTGATTAATATATTTGCACTCAGGGAATTCAGTATCTATTAAAACTGTGTAAATCACTCCTTGTACAATGTATACAATATGGAGATAGGTTCTAACCTCAATTATAAACCAGTTTCTTAGCCACATGAGGGTGCAGCGGGATATTTATTTGAAAGTCATGCTGGATTGGGACAGTTCTTCTTTGAGACTGTCCTAAATGTTGTATGTCCAGTGTCTCTGGATACTTCTACAGTAAATACCAGGAGTTCCTCCAGTTTCCGTGACAACCAAAAACTACACCAGCTAAATTCTAAAGTTTCCTATGATACCTGCAAAGCACCACTACTTTCAAGAAACTCTGGTCATGCCTATTATAGTTGCTACAAATGTGTTGAATAAGTGGATATATTTGTACCTCTGTTACTGTTTCTTTTCAGCATATTTGTTTTTCTTTTATGAAGACTTCTGACTCTACACCTAGTATTGTACCTTGATTATGGGAAATGCTTATGTATTTAACTGAACAAAAAGGTGAGTAATAAAGTTTTCCACGTGTAGAGGCTAATTGTCAGAGTCCCTCTTTGCTGTTCCTTCTCATAGAGCTACATTTTTTCTGTCCGCTTCAGGACATTCTAATTATTTCACTTGGCTTCCAGTAAGGACACTAGTGAGGGGAAATGTTACCAAATTTTTGTCTGATCCACCATTGTTTTCTACCATGTGCTGATGATCACTACTTTCATTAAGAAGCTGGAGGACAAATTTAATGAAAAAGTCTACCTGTGAGGTCTTAGACCTTCCTCATATGTTTTCATCCTATCATTGAACATTTTTCCACATTTGAACATTATTCTCTTCAAAATAATGATTTTCATGTCAGTGAATCCTGACACACAGAAAAAACTTTACCAGGAAAAGATTGTGAGTGATAACAATAAGACAGAGGCTATAAGAAAAGTTTTTTTGATTATTTTTCTGTGTCTATACTGATGACTTTATAATTTATTATGATAGTAGTATGTTAGTGTTTGAAGTAAAATTTTAAAAGGAATTCAAGTAGTTTTTGCTTACGCCAAAGCACTGGGCTAGCAGTGAGAAATCCTGTACTTCGTAATGACTTTAGGTACTGTGCTGTCTCAAACCAGACAGTTAACCTATTTCTTGCAAATTATTTCTCTTGTGAGGTTGAATTAATGCTTATAAACAGTGCTGAGAATGAGCTATTTCAATAGAAGATGTTTCAGAAATGCAAAATGTTATTGTTACAATTTGTGCTTCTGTAGATACATCTTTGCTTTCAGCGCTGGGCCATGATTGTTCAGGGATGGCTAAACCGCAGACTGAAAGTTTAGATAATGAGACGGGGTATTTTCACCGTTTCTTGCATCTCATTCTCAAAATATTCAACCCCAATGCAAATACAAATAGTGTAGCAGGTATATGTACTGTCGCCTGATTTGCAGCAGGAGCCACTGGCAGATGGCAGAGACAGAACTGCCTGTTCTGTTCTCTCTCTGGCTACCTGGTGAGAAGAGTCCCAATTCTCTAAAGCCTTACATATACAAAATCAAAACAAGTGAAATCCACTGAAATCAGGTTGCTTTTAAAATTTAGGGTTTTTTAGAGGTAAAACAGGAATAGAGACAGACCTACTGGGGGTGGGCTTGGGGATATGGGGGGGGCTGTGACGGGGTGGGGGAGAGGCATGGATGTGTATACACTGCCGGGTGTGGGGTGGATGGATGGTGGGGGGTGGCCGCGTGGTGCGGGGGGATCGGCTTAGTGCTTTGTGGCCGCCTGGAGGGGTAGGATGGGGAGGGTGGGAGGGAGGGAGACGCAGGAGGGAGGGGATGTGGGAACAGATGTATATGTATGACTGATTCACTTTGTTGTAAAGCAGAGACTAATTAAAAAAAGTTTAAAAAAAATACAAAAAGAAAGAAAATGAAAAAAAATAAAAAAATAAAAAAAATAAAATTTAGGGTTTTTTATATCCATGAAAACAGTGAAACTTTATTTCTTCTCTAATCCTTTTATAGCACCTGCTCCCTTTATTACTCATCATTTATCATGGCACTTAATCATATCTCTCTTGTGTTGTTACCTGTTTGATGGGCATATATCTTGTCTTTCTAATTAGATTACAATTAGATCTAATGAGATAATGATAATCTTTTCTTAAAAAACAATAAAGGGGATTCTTCTCACTATCCAGCTTGCTTTCTGGCCTACAGTAGATAATCCGTATATAATGATTACATAACTTAAAATAATAAAAATCTTATGTTGAACAGCAATACAGTTGCTTTCCCACACCAAAATTGACTGAGTAATTCCCATTTGAGTAAAATCTTCATAGCTATCCTCTTCTTTTACCATACCTTACTCTCAGATGAAACATAGATTTCAAAAAATAATTGAAATCACAGCTAAGCACTCCAGATAATGCTGAAGTTTCCATCTTGGTATTCTTTATTCATTTGAGAGGTTGTTATATTTCAGGAGAAATGTTGTTTTGGAAAATTGTTTTTCACCACCCTCCTCTTTCTTGCACACTGGACTCTGAAAGACCAAAGTCATATATTCTCTTTTTTTAGCAGCAGAATTCCTTGCAGAGAGAAGAATCTCAAAATGTTTAATATAGTGCAAAATGTTTAATATATCATACCCCTAAATTGTTTTATATATATATATACACACACACACATATGTATATATGTATATACATGTGTATGTATGCTAACATTTTCTTCCAAATAACAGTAAAATCAACAGAGTGTACAAATCTAGGGCTGTAAAAGAAAATCTCAACATCAGTCTCTCCCCTTTAATCTGGTTGGGTGTAAGCTGTCTATCTCAGCTTAATTATTTATCTGACTGCCTGGACAGACTGAATGGACAGCAGAATATGTTTCACATTACTCTGCTTTTATAGGTATCACTCTAATTATATGGCTACCACACTATACTAGACATCAGCAATTTCTGAAGTGTGTCTCAAACAACACTCTTTGTGTAGGAGGTTAATAGCTATTACTAGGAGAACAACTTTCATGGTCAAAGACATTTGGAATAATTCTGGGCTTTGGGCTCAGCTAAATATTAAATAGTTTCCTTAGAGGGGGGCTTCTTAGAACCTATAATAATGTACTGTTTAAATCTCCAGTGGGACCATGTATTATACCATATTTCCCCAAATTATTTAACCACAGGAAACTTTACCAAAGCATCCTGTGGAACTGATGTTTCTTAGAACAAACTGTAAGAAATATTTTAATAGATTAATTATGGATTACTTCTTTCCAATTACATTTTGCTAAATCTAACCAAAGAAATTCTACACACATGGTTCTTTTTAAAAATTTTTAATTTTTGTACACAGCTTTATTGATATCTATTTCCCATATCTCACAATTCACCCATTTAAAGTATGCAATTCACTGGTTTTTGGTACAAACATGGTTCTTAATTGCAAAGCAACCAGAAAATACATACTTTTATTTTAGATGAACCAGAAGAACTGCCAACCTTGAATAACTATAGAATTTGTCCTTTTGCCATGAGAATGATCATTCACCTTCCACCTTTCTTAAAAAAGTCCATGTTATCATCCTTAAAAAAAAAAATCTTAATTTTTTTTTTTTTTTTTTTTTTGTGGTACGTGGGCCTCTCACTGCTGTGGCCTCTCCCGTTGCGGAGCACAGGCTCCAGACGCGCAGGCTCAGTAGTTGTGGCTCACAGGCCCAGCCGCTCTGCAGCATGTGGGATCTTCCCAGACCGGGGCACGAACCCATGTCCCCTGCATCGGCAGGCAGACTCTCAACCACTGCGCCACCAGGGAAGCCCTTAAGTCATTTTTAAGGGATTCTAAATATCAAAGAGGTAACCATTTCTCCTTCTTTTCCCTTATATTTCCTGCATTGGTAAGTGCAACAGAGTGAACCTAATTTAATGCTCTAGGCCAGTATCTTGCAGAATCTCATAGTCTTTCATGATAAGCAGTAATTTTCAGTTACTTGGGATGTAGCCCTATAAGGTTTAAGGGCTTAGCTGAATCAGTGTTGTCCCTATACTACATCCTGAAATACGTAGTTTAGATTAAAAAGCCCTATATCAGCTTATTTTCTTGTTATTTTCCTCGTTCCATAAACCAGTGAAGAATGAGAAATTGTATTATCTCCTGGGAGGCAGATCAAGGCTCCTTTTTATACAAAAATGATCAGTTTTGAATGGAAGAAGAGAATCAACATGTGTTGATTACATACTATGTGATCATCACATGCAATCTTCAGAACAAACCTATAAGACTGTTATGAATGTGTTCAAATTATATGTGAGGGAACCACACTTCCCTCCCCACCCCAAGAGGTAGCAAATGGCAGAAATGTTAATTCAGGTATGTCAGATTCCAAAGTTTAGCCTCTTTTCTATTTATTATATTGCTTTCCAAACAAAGGCTACAAACAGTCTTGTAAAGAGATGATCCACCGCCTTCATTCACCTCTTTTCTTTAAAATAAAGGTTCATTGGAATTCAACTTTAAAAGTGTCTTTACCACATCTACATTTTTAATGTAACACATGCATGGTTAGGGTTATCTACATCTTCAAGTGCCAAAATAATGTAGCTAAAGCAAAGAGGAAATATACATATTTTAAGTCAAATATCAAGAGGCCTGTGCTGGAGAATATGGAGACTAATATCTCTGCAGTTCTCCTAGCCTTTCCCTCATGTTATTTGTCTTCAGGTTTACAGAAATAGCTATGGTATTTTCATGCATCATATTCACGTTCCAAGTAGATGAAGGCGATGGTGGAGAAAGAGTAGGGTGAGAGATGTCAGTGCAAGTGATACCCATCCTTTTTATCAGCAAAAGCAAAAGCCTTTCTAGCGTCCACAGTAGATACCCGTTTCCTTCTCTATGCCTGGAATTGTCATATGGCCACACTAGAGAGTTAGAAAGTGAGACTTTACCCTGGCAGGCAAATAGCTGCCCTGAATATAATCAAGGTTTTGATAGGAGGAAGAGAGAATAGATATTGGACAGGTTACTAATAGTGTCTGCTACAGTCTGCCACATACTGCCTTATCAGTTTCAATCCACATTTCTGCTTCACTTTTATTAAGCTTATTGATTGGTTGTGACGAATCAGCCTTCACTACTTCAAGGTTTGTGGAGATGGATTATTTCTAATATAATAGGAAGGTAGGATTTTTTTTTTCATTAATACTAACTTTAAACATAATTCTAAATACAGATAACATTTAAATTGCATTATGTTCTATGTTCTAACAGCGTGAAATGTCCTGGATATATGCTCAGGATGTGTCAACACTTTCTTACAAAGAAGAATGTGGGAAATAGCATTTCTTACTAGTAGAGCACTTTGTTCTGGGTGAAATCTGTGAGGTGATACTAGGGCCTGGGGATAGAGCTTCAGACGTTTTAGAAGACAATCTGAAAATACGTGTTTAAACGTAGCATGCACATACTCTTTGACTCAACAGTTTTACTTCTACAAGTTTATTCTTAAATATCTATTTGCACGAAATTGCAAAGAACACATAGAAGAATATTTTTTTGTAATAGTGAAAAACTGAAAACTCGCAAAGTCATTGCCCATATGTACTGCCTCCATTTTACAGTGAATGTGACTTATGTTCACAATAAAACAAAACAACAAAATGAAAATAAAAGCATTGTAAAATAGTATAGGACATCAATTTGTTTATTTTATCCTAAAAATATCCCTTCTTTATTGTTAGTTAGGAGTAAAGGTGGGAAGTCGATGGCCAGTTTTTTACTAAGCCCATCCAGGTCTCAAATGATGCATTTTGGAATCACTTTTAAGAAAGTATATATAGCTTGACAAATTATTATTATTCGAGGAGGGGAAAGTTGTCCTTTCAGTAAGTTAGTGGCAAGACGTAAAGCTAGTGGCAGCAGAAAACTCAGAGGCTTTGGAGTAACATCGACCTGGATTTTAATTCCAGACCCAGGGTTACTAGAAGTGTGGCCTTGGGAGACACCCTTAACCTCATTGAAATTCAGTTTCCATATCAATTTTAAGCATGAAGAGAAATGGCTCTAATGAGAACATGGGCTAGGGCTACCATGACAAAATAAAACAGACTGTATGGCTTAAGCAGAAAATTATTTTCTTACAGTTCTGGAGGTTGGAAATCCAAGGTCAAGATGTTGGCAGGGTTGGTTTCTTTTGAGCCCTCTCTTCTTGACTTGCCAATGACCACCTTCACTCTATGTCCTCACGTGGCCTTTTCTAGGTGTACAAGCACGCCAGTGTTTCTTCCTCTTCTTATAAGGACACTAGTCATTGGATTGGGGCCCCACTCCATGACCTCATTTAACTTTTAAAGCTCTATCTTCAAATACAGTCACAATGGGGACTAGGGCTTTCAACCTGTGAATTTTGGAGAGAGACACAGTTTAGTCCATAACAATGGGAATGCTGGGGGACTTTTTGTTATATAAGAGAAACTGAGTTCACCATTTTCTCCCCTGTAGTTTCAGTCTTCAAAAATTAAAAGAGAGGGATTTTATTACTACCTTAGAACAAGGCTAGAATAGATAAAGCTGATTAGTTTATAGGTGCCCTGGACCTTAGTGTATGTTTGTGTATATGTGTGTGTGTGTGTGTGTGTGTGTGTGTGATGTATCATATATATATATATATATGATAACAAAAACATTTTGGGTGATTTGGATTTCTTTTAGTTGACTTGGAATGTATAGATCGCCCATATCAGAAAGTATCGCTGAATTACACACCAGTAGAGTCCAAGAGCGTTTCTTTTAATATTATCTGGGTTAGATTTAGACATTGTCTTTCCAGAACAATAGGACCCTTGATACCCCTTTGTAAACTTTGAAGAAACTGTTTCTACGCTCTGAGACAAGGGCAGATGAAATCCAGGGCCCTTATACTGACTGTGACACTATCAAAACCCCTATACCAGAAGTGAGGATATTTTTTTTTTGCCAGATCAAACCATGCTTTTAACCCTTAAAGCTTGGTCACAGAGTCCCTTCCCATCACACCTCTCCTCCTCTTTCCTTCTGCCTTTACACGGCTCTCTGTACTGCCTCACCTCCTTCCAACCTCTCTGCTTAAACACTTGGGAAACCTTTTGCCCTTGTAAGCAGAATTTCCCATATTATCAACCTTTTAACAGAATTATTTGTATACCTGCATCTCCATGCTTGAATCTAGGCACTCATTGGAGTACAAAGTTTACCCTGAACCCCCTTACGTAGGAGTCAATGAACCATGGATGGGGTAAGGATGGATGATCACCTGGCTCAGGCTGCTGTCTCCATCCTCCTGCTGGAGGTCTTCCTTTGAGGTTCTTGCCAAATAATGATGTTACTTTCTACTCTCCTTAGCACGGCTATCCATGCATCTCCTGATGGTTTTGCTCTAGTTTTGAAGACCTTGGAATCAGACTCACTATTTTCTTTATTACATTGAGGGTGTAGTCTTTACAGTACACTAGTTTACAAGACCTTGATTTTCTCAATCCTGTATTCTTCACTTCAACTTCACTATAGCAACCCACTGTTAGGCCCCTTACTCAGAAACATTAATCTCTAATGTTTAACTCTTTGACTATAATCTCCTTTCATTTCTTTTGCATTCTTACTTTCATTGTCTCTCACACTTAAAAAAATTTTAAACTGAAGTACAGATGATTTACAATATTGTGTTTCCAGGTGTACAACACCATGATTCAGTACTTTTATAGATTATACTCCATTAAAATTATTACAAAATAATGGCTGTAATGCCCTGTGCTGTACAGTATATCCTTGTTGCTTATTTTATACATAGTAGTTTGTATACCCCTATCTTGCCACTCCCCCTTCCCTCTCCCTACTGGTAACCACTAGTTTGTTATCTATATCTGTGCATCTTTTTCTGTTTGCTATGTACATTTGTTTTATTTTTTTAGATTCCACATATAAGTGGTATCATTCAGTATTCATCTTTCTCTGACTTATTTCAATAAGCATGGTATTCTCCAGGTCCATCCATATTGCTGCAAATGGCAGAATTTTATTCTTTTTTATGGATGGGTAATATTCCATTGTGTATGTGTGTGTATATATACACACACATACACACAGACACACCACATCTTTATCCGTTCGTCTGTTGAGGGACACCTGAATTGCTTCCATATCTTGGCGGTTGTAAATAGTGCAGCTATGAATGTTGTGGTGCATGTATCCTTTTGAATTAGTATTCTCATTTTCTTCAGATACATACCTAGGAATGGAATTGATGGATCAAATGGTAGATCTATTTTTAGGTTTTTGGGGAACCTCTATACTGTTTTCCATAGAGGCTGCACCAATTTACATTTCCACCAACAGTTTACTAGGGTTCCCTTTTCTCCATATCCTCACCAACATTTGTTATATGTAGTCTTTTTGATGATATCACCTCACACCTGTCAGAATGTCTATCTCATTGTAGTTTTGATTTGCATTTCTCTAATAATTAATGATGAGCATCTTTTCATGTGCCTGTTAGCCATTGTTATATCTTCTTTGGAAAAGTGTCTGCTCAGGTCTTCTGCTCATTTTTTTTGATTGGGTTGTCTGTTTGTTTTGATACTGAGTTGTATGAGCTGTTGATGTATTTTTAATGTTAACTCCTTGTCAGTCATATCATTTGCAATTATTTTCTCCTGTTCCAGAGGTTGTCTTTTCATTTTGTCAATGGTTTCCTTTGCTGTGCAAAAACTTTTAAGTTTAATTAGATCCTATTTGTCTATTTTTGCTTTTATTTTTTTTGCCTTAGGAGACAGATACAAAAAAAATATTGCTACAATTTATGTCAAAGTGTGTTCTGCGTACATTCTCTTCTAGGAGTTTTATGGTTTCCGGTCTTACAATTAGGTCTTTAATCCATTTTTCGTTTATTTTTGTATATGGTGTGAAGAAATGTTCTAATCTCATTGTTTTACATGTAACTGTCCAGTTTTCCTGACACCACTTATTGAAGAGACTGTCTTTTCTGTGTTGTATATTCTTGTTTCCTTTGTTATAGATTAATTGTCCATAGGTGTGTGGGTTTATTTCTGGGCTCTCTATTCTGTTCCATTGATCTATATGTCTGTTTTTGTGCCAGCACCATGCTGTTTTGATGACTATAGCTTTGTAGTATAGCCTGAAGCCTGGGAGGGTAGTACCTCCAGCTTTGTTGTTGTTGGTTTTTTCTTTTCCTCAAGATTGCTTTGGCAATTCAGGGTCTATTGTGGTTCCTTGTAAATTTTAGGATTATTTATTCTACTTCTGTGTAAAATGTTATGGATATTTTGATAAGGATTGGATAAATCTGTAGATTGCTTTGGGTACTCTCAGCAAACAAAAGTCCAGGAACAGACAGGTTCAAAGGGGAATTCTACCAAACATATAAAGAGGAGCTAATACCTGTCCTTCTCAAACAATTCCAAAAAATTGAAGGGGATAGACCACTTCCAAATTCATTCTATGAGGGCACCATTACCCTGATACCAAAACCAGACAAGACACTACAAAAAAAGAAAATTATAGGCCCATGCCTTTGACTGTAGATGCAAAAATTCTCAACAAAATATTAGTAACAGAATCCAACACTTTACAGAAAGGATTTATTCCAGGGACATAAGGATGCTTCAATATTTGCAAATCAAACAGTGTGATACACCACATTAACAAAAGGAAGGATAAAAAATAACATGATCATCTCAATAGACTCAGAAAAAGCATTTGACAAAATTCCACAACTATTTATGATAAAAACTCTCATTAAAGTGTGTATAGAGGGGACATATTTCAAAATAATAAAGAACATTTATGGTAAACCCACTGCTAACATCATACTCAACAGTGAAAAGCTGGAAGTCTTTCCTCTAAATTCAGGAACAAGACAAGGATGTCCACTCTTACCACTTCTATTTAACATAGCATTAGAAGTCCTAGCCACAGCAATCAGACAAGAAAAAGAAGTAAAAATCATCCAAATTGGAAGGAAAGAAGTAAAACTGTCACTATTTGTAGATGACATGATGCTTTATATAGGAAACCCTAAAGTTTCCACCCAAATCTATTAGAATTAATAGAAGAACTCAGTAAAGTCTCAGGATATAACATTAATTTACAGAAATCTGGTTTTCTGTACACTAGTAATGAACTATTAGAAAGAGTAAGTTCAAACAATCCTGTTACAAATCACCTCCAAAAGAATAAAATATTTAGAAAGAAACTTAACCAAGGAGGTGAAAGACCTGTAGTCTGAAAACTATAAAACACTGATGAAGGAAACTGAAGGTGATACAAAACAATGGAAAAATATCCTGTGCTCCTGGATGGAAACATTTAATATTGTTAAGATGGCCATTATTTCTCATATTTGATCTCATAGAAAATTACAGTCCTCACTATTCTCTCATTCTCATTATCAGTTGCCTCCTGACATTTTTAGTTCCCCTTTCCAGATCAGCCCCTTTGAATATCTCAACTATGCTTCCTCTGGTAATGCTGGTAACCTTGCACCTTCTACTGCCTCCATCTATAAAATCTTATGCCCTTTTGAATGCTACAGTTCACTGCAAAATACATTATATCACTTTATCCTCACAACTTGTGCAGGAGAGACAAGGCAGAAGTTATTTTCCTTGCTCTTCAGCTTAGGAGGCAGAATATAAGCGAGGTTAGGTGACTTATCTAAGAATACACTGGTAGTACGTAAAAGAGTATAGAGGAAAGCACAAATATTGGGATTCTGATTTCAGAGCTTTTTCTCTGGACTAGTGGTTTTAAAGCTATAATTTTTTTTTCACTGATTTTTATTTTTGCCCACAAATTGATGTCTTGACATATAAAATAGACAAAAATAGAGATGCTTTTATTGGAAATTAACTCTGGAGGGTACAGAATCCTATATGTTCAGCTTCTTCATTGCTACTCAGGTTTGTTGTCTCCTAGGAGTTTTATGGAAGGAACACATTTTGGATACAGGCATACCTTGTTTTATTGTGTTCTGCTTTATTGCTCTTCACAGTCATTGCATTTTTTTTTAAAACAAGTTGAAGGTTTGTGGCAATGGTGGATCCAGCAAGTTTATTGGCTCCATTTTTTCAACAGCATTTGCTTACTTCATGTCTCTGTCACATTTTGGTAATTCTCACAATATTTCAAACTTTTTTCATTATTATTATATTTCTTTTGGTGATCTTTGATCAGCGATCTTTGATGTTACTATTGTAATTATTTTGGGGCACCACAAACTGCACCCATATAAGATGACAAATTGAATTGATAAATGTTGTGTGTGTTCTAAGCGCTCCATCAACCAACAGTTCCCCCATTTTACTTCCTTTCCTTGGGCCTCCCTATTCTCTGAGACACAAGAATATTGAAATTAGGCCAATTAATATCCCTACAGTGACCTCTGAGAGTTCAAGTGAACGGAAGAGTTGCACATCTCTCACTTCAAATCAAAAGATAGAAATGATTAAGCTTAGTGAGAAAGGCATGTCAAAAGCCAAGATAGGTCAGAAGCCAAGATAGACCAAAAGCAGGGCCTCTTGTATCAAACAGTTAGCCAAGTTCCAAATGCAAAAGAAAAGTTCTTGAAGGAAATTAAATGTGCTACTCCAGTGAACACAAAATTGATAAGAAAGCAAAATAGCCTTATTGCTGATATGGAGAAATCTTTAGTTGTCTGGATAGAAGATCAAGCCAGACACAACATTCCTTAAGGAAAAACCTAATCCAGAGCAAGGCCCTAACTCACTTCAATTTTATGAAGGCTGAGAGAGGTGAGGAAGCTGCAAAAGAAAAGTTTGAATCTAGCGGAATTAGTTCATGAGGTTGAAGGAAAGATGCCATCTCCATATCATAAAAGTGCAAGGTGAAGCAACAGGTGCTGATGTAGAAGCTATAGCAAGTTATCCAGAAGATCTAGCTAAGATAATTAATTAAGGTGCCAATACTAAACAGATTTTCAGTGTAGATAGAACAGCTTTTTACTGGAAGAAGATGCCATCTAAGACTTTAATAGCTAAAGAGGAGAAGTCAGTGCCTGGCTTCAAAGCTTCAAAAAACAGGCTGACTCTTTTGCTAGGGACTAACGCAGCTGGTTACTTTAAGTTGAAGCCAATGCTTATTTACCATTCCAAAAATCCTAGGGCCCTTACGAATTATGCTAAATCTACTCTTCCTTTGCTCTATAAATGGAGCACATCTGTGTACAATATGGTTTGCTGAGTATTTTCAGCCCAATGTTGAGGCCTGCTGCTCAGAAAAAAGATTCCTTTCAAAATATTACTGCTCATTAACAATGCACCTGGTCATCCAGCAGCTCTGATTCATGTTGTTTTCCTGCCAGCTAATACAACATCGATTTTACAGCCCATGGACCAAGGAGTAATTTTGACTTTCAAGTCTTATTTAAGAAATACATTTCCTAAGGCTATAGCTGCTGTAGTGATTCTTGTGATAGACCTTTACAAAGTAAATTGAAAACCTTTTGGAAAGGATTCACCATTCTAGAAGCCCGTAAGAACATTTGTGAGTCATGGGAAGTCAAAATATAAGCATTAACAAGAGTTTGGAAGAAGTTGATTCCAACCCTCATGGATGATTTTGAAGGGTTCAAGAAAAGACTTCAGTGGGGGAAGTAACTGCATATCTGGTGGAAATAGAAAGAGAACTAGAATTAGAAGTGGGAGCCTAAAGATGTGACTTAATTACTGCAATCTCAGGATACAACTTTAATGGATGAGCAAAGAAGGGGGCTTCTTGAGTTGTAATGTACTCCTGGTAAAGATGCTGTGAAGACTGTTGAAATGACAAAAGATTTCAAATATTATGTAAACTTAGTTGATAAAGCAGCAGAAGAATTTGAGAGGAGTGACTCCAATTTTGAAAGAAGTTCTAAAATGCTACCAAACAGCATTGAATGCTACAGAGAAATCATTCATGAACAGGAGTCAATTTATGTGGCGAACTTCATTATTATGTTATTTTAAGAAATTGCCACAGCCACTCCAACCTTCAGCAGCCACCACTGTGATCAGTCAGCAGCCATCGACATAGAGGCAAGATTCTCCACCAGCAAAAATACTATGACTTGCTGAAGGCTTAGATGATGGTTAGCATTTTTTAGCAATAAATTTTTTAAATTGAGGTGTGTACATCGTTTTTTAGACATAATGCTATTACATACTTTATAGACTACAGTACAGTATAAAAATAACTTTTACATGCACTGGGGAACCAAAAAACTTATGTGACTTGCTTTTTTGGGATATTTGCTTGATTGCTGTGGTTTGGAATCCAATCTGCCACATTTCTGAGGTATGCTTGTAATTTATAGCCCCAAAGTTCAAGTGGCTTTGGTACCCGGAAGAAACATATATGTATATCCCATATATAGTGATTATACAAAGTTTATTTTATCAAGGGGAAAGAAAAACATAATCTAGAGATAAATAAGAGCTCCTCTGTATGGAAAAGTAAAAAACAGTTTGGTTTCTTAGGGATTGGCCCTGGAACCTGTCTTATTTAACATTTTCATAAATGATTTGGAAAAGGGAATGCATGGTGAATTATCCAAGTTTGCAGATGACACTAAGCTCTTCCAGGTAGTAAAATGCCAAGCAGATGGAGATAAACTGCAGGGAGAATTTGCCAGCCTGCATGAGTGGGCAGAAAAGTGGTAGATGATATTCAATGTGGGCAATGAAAGGTAATTCACTTAAGAAAAAATAATAAAAGCCATACTTATAAAGAAAACTAGATTGAGTTATCCGTTTGTCTTATAAAAGATACAGATGTTTTTATAGACCATTCTTTGAGATAACCTTTGAGTGTTGACAAAGAAGTGGATTGAAAATAAATACACAGAAACATTAATCTTGAATTAAATGATATTTCATAATGTGAGATATTTAGTCCATTTGTCAAACAATGCTAATTGAGTGCCCAGTATGTGTCAGACTCTCTTCTGGGCATTGAAGTCTGTTTGGTCATTGCATCTTGAAAGAAAAACAGACAAAAATCTATAAAATATTTAGAGAAGGCCAATGAAGATAGACTACAAATTAGGTAGCAAGTATCAAAGCTTAGAAGAAACACAAATGTGTTGATCAAATTTTTTGAATGTTCTAATGCTCTTATCTCATTTGATATTACAATTACAAGGTAAAAGTACAGCAGTTTTTTTTTCTAGTAGGTTTACAGATGAGGACACAGGGTAAGGTAATTTGAATGGCTTTCCTAAGTTCATAAAACAGTGGAAGGTGAAGATTCAAGCATGGGTTTTTCTGTCTTCAAGTTCTGTTCCTTTTCCATAGCACCACAGAGCTTCTTTAATCATCAAGAAGTGAACTGAAGAAATTTGTTATATCCAAAGGCAAAAAGATTGGAAATGTAAACAGGTTCTGAATGGATAGATAGTGGATTGTTATGTAAAACATGGATGAGGCTAATGTTAATAAAGATACAGGTAACACTGCAGTATCTCTCGATGTCTTTTTTTTTTTTTTAAACTAGTATGTGAGTACGTAGCATTGGAGGATCATTGGTATCTTCTAGGCTGTCACCAACCATATGTAGGTCAAATAGCACTTTAGGACTCCATTATAATGGCAGAAGAAAAGAGACCAACATACAGCTTAGAGTACTCAATACAGGTGTGGAACACCTGCCTATTTCCTAGGCCAGCATTCTGCATGAATGTTGCATAGTCAAAATATTGGATCTATGCATTTTGGCCATTAATGAGTGAAAGGTCTGCAAATCAGAGAAGACTGAAATCAGAAAAATCTCAGCAAATAAGGTAGATGGTGGTTAAGAATCTGGAGTTCAAAAAGAAACCTGGAGGTGTGAACCAAGAAATAACCCAATGAGACAAAAGCTGATGAGACTAAGAGGAGTAAAAAGAAGGAAAAAGAGTGATGGGATCAAGAAAGTGAATGAATAAAAATTAATATAAAATATAGCTGAGTCTATTACAGTCATATTATTTTTCCTGCTGTTATTTTGGGTACTTATATTGTTAAGCTTGTGAAACTATTACCCTGGAATAATTTAATTATTACTATAGTAAAATAAATTTGTCCTCAGGATTTCTTTTTTAGAGAGTAAACAGATGATTATAAGAAATGTGCCTGTGCTCTTCATGCCCTCCAACCTTTCCCTCCATTTGAAATTGTTCTGTTACCTTGGCCACTTATAAGTACACCCTCCCTCTCCCATTTCTACCTGTGGCCTCTGCTCTGGCACCTTCTTGAACATGGAATACACTCCTCTATTAGCTCTAGTTCCTCAGAGTCTACCCACCCCTCAAACTGATCCCAGTAGCATAATCTGTTCATTTATCCATTTTATACATAGAGAGTAAAAACTGATATATTAATGGAACTATGCTTATCTCTTCCCTGCATCTATAGTATATATAGTTAATACAGTTCTACAGTGAATTACTTGTGCATTGGTTTGCCATAGTAAAAGTATGTTGAATGTACTGTAAGTTACTGGAGGGAAGGGACCATGCTTTTCAATTTTCTCTCCTAGCTTTTCCATAGAGCTGAAATGTAGTGAAATTTTTTGCTTAGTTGATTGCCTTAGAATGAAGTTGTCCTTTGAGAGAGTACATCTATTTTGAAGTAGAGAATAATTATGCATTTTGTTTCTCTGAAGAATCATCTTTTACTTTGCATATGAGGTTTCCCAAGTTCAAAGGACAGCCAAAAAATCGTCTTCAAACAGCTTGATGATGCTGTTTCTAGTTCTACAAGAGCCTTGTATCTATTATACTACTATTCAAAAAATTTTCCCACTTAAAACTATCTTTCCATTTTAGCTGTTTGCCTAACTTTGTCATGAAAAGCTTCCTTTTTAAGTGTTCACTTTGCCATCTGTCCATCTCTCATATTCAGAACGACTTTTGGTCATTTTTGAAGAAGCTTGGACTTTTGCCTAGAAAAATCGTGTTGTGGCAAGTGGGTGTCACGAAAACTGGTGTTGGTCATTTAAATGTGTAGCTCATAGCTGTCTTTACTGTTTTTTTTTTTTTTTTTCCTTTCTTTTTTCCTTTAACATCTTTACTGGAGTATAATTGCTTTACAATGGTGTGTTAGTTTCTGCTGTATAACAAAGTGAATCAGCTATACATATACATACATCGCCATATCCCCTCCCTCTTGCGTCTCCCTCCCACCCTCCTTATCCCACCCCTCTAGGTAGTCACAAAGCACCGAGCTGATCTCCCTGTGCTATGTGGCTGCTTCCCACTAGCTATCTGTTTTACATTTGGTAGTGTATATATGTCCATGCTACTCTCTCACTTCATCCCAGCTTACCCTTCCCCCTCCCGGTGTCCTCAAGTCCATTCTCTACGTCTGTGTGTTTATTCCTGTCCTGCCCCTAGGTTCTTCAGAACCATTTTTTTTTCTAGATTCCATATATATGTGTTAGCATACGGTCTTTGCTTTTCACTTTCTGACTTACTTCTTTTACCCAAGGTCATAGCATAATGACATAGCATAGATGATAAAAACAAAACAACAGTGAGTGTGAGACCAGCAAGCTATGGAGCAATTAGGGAGGCTTGTGAAGAGCAAGGAATAGGGAAAGGATGATAGGTGGGTTCTGCGATGAGACTGTAAGCATCTTGCCAAAAAGAAAGCAAAATCAAACCTTATTAGGCCAGACTATATAACAGTAGCCATTTTGGGTGCAGTGTCAGTAATCTGTAGCAAAAACTTTGAATTATGGTAGGAGAATTTAAACCACTTTCTCAGGAGCCTGTATTAAATGTGAGCACAACCCCCGTGCAGCTGTATAATGCTGAGATGACTGTGCTTCTCCTGTATACGGCTCTGCCTCTTCCACAGTGCCTGACCTGTAGAGCCACTAAACAGAATATTGAATTAAACTAGGTTAACCTTTTCTTATCGAAGTATAATTCACATACAATATTATGTTATTTTCATGTGTACAGCATAGTGATTCAACGCTTACACGCTTTGAGAAATGATCACTACAATAAGTCTAGTTACCATCTGTCACCCTACAACATTAATGTAACATGATTGACTGTATTATGTGGGCTATACATTACTTCTCCATGACTTATTTATTTTATAAATGGAAGTTTGTATCTTTTGATGTCCTTTACCCATTTTGCCTACCCCTTACCACCCTCTTCCCCTTTGGCAGCCATGAATCTGTTCTCTGTATCTGAGTCTGGGTTTTGCTTTACTTTGTGTGTTTTGTATTTTAAATTCCACATATAAGTGAAATAGTGTGGTATTCTCTGTCTGACTTATTTCACTTGGCTTAATACCCTCTCGGTATCCGTGTTGTCACAAGTGACAAGGTTTCATTCTTTTGTTTTTGGCTGAGTAATATTCTGTTCTGTGTATATACCACATCTTCTTTTTCCGTTCATCCATAGATGGACACAGAGGTTGCTTCCATATCTTGGCTATTGTAAGTAATGCTGCAGTGAACATAGGGATGCATATATCTCCTTGAACTAGTGTTTTTGTTTTCTTTGGAAAAATACCCAGAAGTGGAATTGCTGGATCATATGGTAGTTCTATTTTTAATTTTTTAAGGAACTTCCATACTGCTTCTCATAGTGGCTACACCAATTTACATTCCCACCAACAGTGCATGAGGGTTCCCTTTTCTCTACATTCTTGCCAACATTTGTTATTTGTTGTTATTTTGATGATAGCCACTCTGACAGGTGCGAGGTGATATCTCATTGTAGTTTTGATTAGCAATTCCCTGATGATGAGTGATGTTCCTTTCATATGCTTGTTGGCTATATGTATGTCATCTTTGGAAAAGTGTCTATTCAGATCCTCTGCCCATTTTTAAATCAGATCTATTTTGGTTATAGAGTTTTATGAGTTCTTTATATATTTTGGGTATTAACCCCTTATTGGATATGTGATTTGGAAATATCTTCTGCCATGCAGTAGGTTGCCTTTTCATTTTGTTGATAGTTTCCTTCAGTTTTCAGAAGCTTTTTTGTTTGATGTAGCCCCATTTGTTTATTCTTGCTTTTGTTGGACTTTTCTTTGGAGTCAGATTTACAAAAAAACATCACTAAGGCCAATGTCAAGAGCTTATCACCTATGTTTTCTTCTAGGAGTTTTATGGTTTCAGGTCTTAAATTTAAGTGTTTAATTCATTTTCAGGTAATTTTTGTTTTTGGTGTATTTGTATATGATGTATATATTGTACTCATTATTTTGCATGTAGCTGTCTAGCAAATTCTTGGATACTAATACATATGATGTTGTCCTCAACACCATTTATTGAAAACTGTCCTTTCCCCATTGTATATTCTTGTCTCCTTTGTCATAAATTAACAGACCACATATGCGTAAACTACGTTAACCTTCATTGATTAGTTTAACAACATACCTAGCTATTATCTTAGCAGAAAACAGAGGTCTGGGCAAAGAATGATAAGCCTGGAGAGGAAGTTACCTTTGGTTAGCCAGGACAGCTGCAAAGCACTGGTCAGGGTGTTGAGTCAGGACAAAAGGGCAGTGGATAAAGGATGGCCACAGAAAGGAGTTGAAGGTAGTCCTGGAAACAATTTTGGACTCTTTAGTAGTTTTGCGTAGGGCTGGCACTCATCCACTATTTCATTGGTAGACTGGTTCAGTAATTCTGTTTCAAAAATGTTGGGGCTTTCCTGGTGGCACAGTGGTTGAGAGTCCGCCTGCCGATGCAGGAGACATGAGTTCGTGCCCCGGTCTGGGAAGATCCCACGTGCCGCAGAGTGGCTAGGCCCGTGAGCCATGGCCACCGAGCCTGCGCGTCCGGAGCCTGTGCTCCACAACGGGAGAGGCCACAACAGTGAGAGGCCCGTGTACCGCAAAAAAAAAAAAAAATGTTACAACATTCTGCTTTCACTTTGCCCTCGAATTTCACTTTCAAAAATCTAATTATTACCCCTAGTTTGTCCCATTACACTATGTTCAATAATTCTACCAGGGGACTCCTTATTTGTAAATGTTCAGTAGTTCAGAGTGTTTTCTTAACAGCCTTGCATCAATAGTTATTTCAGCAGTGTCTCCATTACTTCCTAATTGTCCACTGCTCTTTGGTTTACTGCAAAAAAAAAAAAAAAGAATTTAGTATTTTAGTCATTGTTGAGTAGTCACATATTTCAAGCCTGCCCATTTATTTAGAGAGTCTATTTTCTCTTATTATTTTTCGATTCAAAATTTTACATATAGTTAGTTTTCTTATTTTTAATCCCTTTGGCTGTACTAATGCTTCTATTTTTTGTGGTCATTGTCTGCTTTCAGCTGTGAGAAACTGATTCATATTCTTGTACATTGAACTATTGTTTCTCATTAAATGGTAAATAATAATACATAATGATGGTTGCAAGAAAATAGAAGATAGTTTCCTGCCCTTGTAGTGATCACAGTCTAAAAGAGGAAAGAGAAGATACATTCACATACTAAAATATGCCTATCATCAATTAGTATTTTCTGGATAGCAGTAATTAAGTATTCATGGATCTGGGAAGGAAGGGTTGGCAGCTATCTTAAAGGAGTGATTTGAGTGAGTGGAGGCAGGGAGGTTTACTTGGAAATACCTTCATGGAACAAGTGAGTCTTGATGAAAGCAGTGGTGAGAGAAGGTTAAGACAGGGGATTAGAGTGATAACCTTTGCATATTTGAAAGGGTCTAAACACTTGAATCCTGAAGTTATCATCTAAGTACTTGGTCTTGGGAAGTAGGAGAAAAGGAATTGGGAGATGTGAGCTTGGATTCAGGACAGATCTTTCTTTGGTTATTCAAAGAAATTTTCTGAAATATTTGAATCATAAATTAATACATAGCTTATTGGACCACTTTGTTTTAAATTTTAGTCAGTGCAGCTGTTCTTGAGAACTGTAAGTAACAAGAGGCTGGATATTTTCTTCTCTAGAACCTTTCATCACGTTGACGTGGTCTCATATTGCAGTATAGGAAAACCTTTACTAAAATGGAAATGGCAGACACTGGATGATTTTTAATGTTGATACCATATATTACATCAAGTCTAAATACTCCTACCTCCTACCTAAATTTTCTAACATTTCTGGAAAATGGCTCCACCATATCTAATCAACTATTCTTTTAAAATTTTCTTTCAAAACAAATTTAATTTTAGCCACTGACATCTGTGCATATGTTCATTCCCACAATTATTCTTTTCCTCTCCATGTTTTGGAGCCCTCTGCATCCATTAGGCCTGAGTTCAAGCCTTTATTCTTCAATAGGCCTTTGCTCAATATTTTGTTTTTTTTAAATTACTTGTAAGAGTTACTGCCACATAGTTTTATACTTAGTTATCTGTTGATTGTTTTGGTCTTGAATCATCAATTAAAATATGAACTGTTTAAAGGCAAGTACCATGGCTCTTCTAAATGCCATAGTGACAAATAGAGGGCTAAAATGTAATAGATTTCTAATAAAAGTTTGTGGATTGAACAACTGAATAATAACAATTCCTACATTTTGTAGAGGTAAAAGAAATCAGGGCAGAGGCATGAGTCTTCCATTGCCTTATGGATTCTGTAGATACAGATTTTACTTACTAGTTAAATACTAAACCAAAGTCACAGTATTGACATGGAGTCCGGACAATCAACTGAGTCTTAGTGAACATAAAATGCTACTCGCTTCTAAAATCCTATCCGCACAATGAGATTCTATTCTCCTTCCTGAAGGTTTATAACATTGCTTTTTATTGATTTCTGTCCACCTCAAACCAATACTGTTCCCTTGGTATTAAATAATAGCAATGACAGCAACAGATAACAAAGTGATCCATTCCTTTTAATGTCAGAATACTCTGAAGGGTGGTCAGTCATTTGTCTGATGGCTTACTGGTAGAGTGACCATATAGTTTATCATTCAAGCCAAGGCACTTCTGAGAACAAAAAGGAACTTTATCAGTAATTACACTGGGACCATAGGTATAAACTAGTACTGTCCAAGCCAAGCTAAGACATATGATCATCCTATATATTAGAATCCCAGAAATTGCTTGTGGGGTAATAAAAAAGGTGATTAGGATGGAGTAGAGCCCATTCTAGCTACTTAGTTCCTCTTCCCACCCATCTCATAATCCATTTCTTAGGGACCTCATGGTTGTCAGCAGGAATTCCAGTTCTTAGGAATTCTACCCAGTAGAATGGCAGCGCAGGCATTTATTCTATTTTTCCAGCTTATTAAAAATGATGCTTTCCAATTATTATGTACAGGACCACTTTCCTTGTTCTTTATAGACTTTATACACAACACATTTTTACTAAAATTTCCAAAGAGGGAAGTTTCACAATTCATGACTCACAACCTTAATACATTGTTTTTACATCTACTGATGCCCATGATATGTTGCTCTCGGGTTACTTAGGCCAACGGTCCGATGGCAGTTTTTATAGAGCTGTAAGTATCTCCCAAATTATTATAATTATGGTAATTGCCATAAATGTTTTTATACCAGAAACATTTTGCTGAATTAAGCATTATTTAACATATTGGGCTTTTTGAAGAAGTCATATTTAGAAGCCTGTTTTGAACCAAGAGGAGTCTTGTCATATATGGAAGGCATGATTTTTGTGAATAGTTAGGCTTAACACCTGATAATAATAGTGGTTTAAATCTATCCTTTTAATATTATTAGAATTATAGCAAACCCAAGGGTTTTCTATATTAACGCTGGTTTGTCTATACCTGCATGTAATTAGAATTACAGAAAATCCAAGGGAGCTGTGAATTTACAAACAAAAAGCATTATTTGAATTATCTGCTAATTTTAGAATTAACAAATTTTCTCAATTGAGATGAGATCATATTTTGTGAGTATAATTTTACAAAAACGATTTAAGGGGATATGTGAGAAGTTCTCTAACTTGGAGTCTTGTCTTTATTAAATATGCAAGGGCATCATGGAGTCATGAATTAAATGAAAAACAATATCTCAGTAGTGAGACAAAGTACTCTGAAGTCAAGTTCAGTGTCAAGTGAATGTGGGCTTTTAGAAACTACTCTGTAACTGCACAGAGATATTGAGGTACTTTTATCCTAGTGGCCTGTCACATAGTAGACACTATTGTATTTAGTCAACTAGACTTTTCCTCTTCTTTCCTTTTTTCCTTTGCTGTCAGAGGAAGTGATGTAAGTTCTTGGACCTAAAGCCAGTTCCTCAACCTGTGTACTACATCACTTTCCATCTCACCTCTCTGGGGGGCCTCGCTGGTCCCCTCTTATCTGTAGCTCTTCTCCCCCTACACCACTCCCTACCCCAGCTCTTCTGTATTCTTTCAAATAAAGCATCATACTGAAATATATAATTTATGTGAACATCCACATCATTTTCAAAACCTCATCATTGTCTTCACCTAGTTTGCTTAATTAAGTAATATGTTGATGTAAACAGGATCTTTGGCCCAGAAGAAACTGTAACAGATGGCATCTAAAACCAAAAGTAATCATTAACCTGTCCCATGGAAGGTGTGAAGCAGTGTGTTTAGAAATAAGCATGGCTGTAAGATGGCTCTTTATAAATGTCTGAGAAATGCATTCTTCAGACATATATAGAATAAGGAGATGGAAGGAATGAACCAGGGGACAAAAAGACAATCAGGCCTTCCTCCATTGTATGAGTGAAGAGCTGTGCGTTCTCAAGGTATTAAATGTGCTTAGTTTAATATACTGCAGTACAATAGTATAATATTGTGATGAATATGATGAATGTTATCTCAAATATTAAATATGATTATATATAGTGTATTTTAAATTTATAACATTTAATCTCATATAAATCTTACTAAATAAAAATATACAAATACAAATATATTTGTAAGCATAAGTACAGCCTTTACAGAACCAAATGTGAACTGATTTTTGGTTATCTAAGATAGTGCCCATTTCTCTCAGGGTGGTTATCAAGGTGTTCACTATTTATTTTGTTTCTTATTTGGATATGTAAAACTCTTTCTTTGATCCTCTTCTAACAGAGTCTGTAAAAGGTAACCACATTTTTCTTATCTTGGGCTAATATTTGTATAAACAAGAATAAAATTAAGGAAAATATCAACTCTAGGTCAAACTTTATCGTGGCAAAAAGCACTGTGTTATTACACATTATTTTGCATTTGATTTTGTTGTTTTGTTAAACTGTTACAGTAACATTTTCTCTTTTAGGTGTTCAATATACATAACTTGTGAGGTCTCCCACACCTCCCAAACACATTCTCCAGGAAAGAGGCTGCTAAGCATCCCTTTAAAGATAGCACACTGATATTGATGTGTGGTTCTGGTACCTTCCAGGCACTAAACATCCTGGCTACTCATGGAGGCACCCGGATCATCAGCATTTGACATACTTTTTCTGGGCTGCTTCATCTGTATCAGAGATCCCAGTCTTATGGTGCAAAGTCAAGTGTTTATTTTTAAAAACAGGCTCCTCTACATGAAGAGGATTTAAACAATAAATACAAACTGGTATATTGATCAACTGCATGCTCTCAGACACACTCTCAGGTCAAGCTTTCACAATATAGAATAGGAATTAATGTAATTTCAGATCTTTATTAAATGCCTTCCATAGAGTAGGGACTTTCCCTGTTATTTACTCCTCACATGACACAGCAAAACAGGCATGATTATTCCCTGTGTCTTTTCTGATGAAGAAGTTCGGTTTAGGTTAGTTATGTGACTTGCCCAACACTACCCAACCAATAAATGGTGGAGCCAAAATCTAATTTTCAATGTCTTATTTCACGGCCTCCTCTCTTAAGCATTTCAGTTAATGTTGCATCATTTAGTTAAATTTTGGGCATGTATGGTTTGTGGGACTTTGAATTTTGTTTTGCTGGGACATACCTCCTGTCACTGGTGGTGAAATGATGGTTTACATGGGGATGAGGCCTGGTCTTGGGATGTGATATCCCAGATTATCGAGGTTGAGTGCACAGCAGTGAAGTCTGGACACAGGTGTAGGTACACTACAAACAGCCTACAGCCAGAGTCCATCTCTGCTGCTCTTTGAAAGTCCCCTTCAACAACGTGAACCCAAGACCTTCATAGCCCCTAGATTTGACTTTCTTTAACCTCCTTTTTGAATGACTTTTGAGCTCCAGGAATTACCTGATTTTGATGTTGTTCCAGAGGGATAACATAGGTACCCAGTTACAAATGTGGAAAATGAAACCTACATACTAGCTGTTGGCATCTTTAGGTAACAGGGCATAATCCTAGTATGGCTTGCTGATGTTACTTGAATTATTAAGCGTCTATAATACTTGCTGAGCCCTTCCTTAAATATCTCAGTTGATCTTCTCAATTCGTTAATAATGATGTCCTCAGAGTTGTACATGGAGAAACCGAGGCTCAAAAATAAGTACTATCCCCCACTAATTATAAAGTGTAGAAGAGCAAGGTACATTCAAATCTCTGGTTTCAAGAAAACCGTGGTGCATGTTTGTTCCATGCCACCCAAATGATTTTAGTAGAAAATACTGGAATTTCTTATATTTGAACATCAGGGACTTGCTGTGAGCATTCCCAGCACAGAAGGATATATACTGTAATAAATAAGTCCATAAGTCTAGGTTGTTCTGGAGGGGGTAGCACAGACAGAGGAAGGAACTTTTATCTCCATATTTGAGGATGTTTGTGATAATGATCTTGCTTCAAAACTGAGCTCAGCAACTTTTCAGTTTATTAGAGATCCTTAAAATGACAACTCAGTTATCACTGTGAATAAGGGGATGAGTGAAGAGAAGCTGCCTTCATCCTCCATTTATCCATCCATTGATTATTTTTATAATGAATATTATTATTTGCTAGGCATTTTTCTAAGTGCCTTGGGTAAGGCAGTGAACAGAGATTTAGTCACACAATCAATTACAATTATTATAATTGCAATGAAGGAAATGGGATATAAGGATAGAATTCCTTAACCTGGTGTTAGAAAAGTTTTCAAATATCAAGGTATATAAAGTGATGCTGAATATAGACCACGTGACTATTGACTAGTCTACTTGTTTGCCAAAACCACTTCTACCTGACAATGAGACATTCCTTAGGCCTCAAGAAGGTCAATTTGAACTTAACTGTGAAGTTCTACAGACACTATTCTAGTGTCAGACAATCTTTCTGTTCAAATGCAGAAAATATTTTTCAGCCAACCTTCCTGCCCAAGTTAGAGTCAAGATTTGATAATATTCAGGGTGAAGAACCTGTCCAGTTTAAGCCAAGTGCAAGGGGAGGGTTCTCTTTTTCTCCAGAACTTTGCTCTGGGAATATTGTTTAATCCAGAAGATCCAGAGTGGCAGCACTTTCCCAAAATTCAGGAGAAAAAATTGCTGATCTCTGTATTTCGATAGACTCTTTCAAGGTGAGAGTAGATTTGCCTATCTGCTTGAGCACTGGAGTCTTTAACGGAGGTAGAACTTTGAAAATATAGGTCATGCCCAGTGGCCTGGGAAACCACTAAAATAAAATGATGGTCCTCCTGTTTAGCTTTAAGATTGTCTCTTTTATCTTGTCAAGATGATTCACACAGGAGTCAGAAGTTATGTTTGACTGCTTTGCTCAACTATGCCTTCTTTGCCCTGTCAGTGAGATAGAGAAATCCCTGAATGACCATTTTTTTTGAATTGCATATATCAACTCTGATTAAGAAGGTGTCTTGATTTTTATTAGTATTACTATTTATTATTTGTCAAGTTCCTTAACAATGTCTTCATTTGTTGATATTCTTGGAAAAAGATTCAGAGTTCACATAAGCCTATCTTCTTCCCAGGGAACAGTTCCTTTTTAATTTACATTGAATTTTTTTTTACATGCTAGGTTTTCTGAGTGTTGTAATTCAAGTTTGTACGGAGTTGCTTGGGTCAGATATAGCTCATACTGTTTCTCTAAGGAAGCAAGTAAAAGTGCACTGAAATCTAAACATCTTTGCTGACTGTATATAGTTTCTTTCTGCTGGTGCTCTGTTTGATGTGGTGCTGAAGTACATACCTAAAGAAGAGAATATAAAAGATAAGCTAGAGTTGTTCTAGCATTCCCCTTTTGTGCAAACAGACTGAGGGTGTATTCAGAAAGGGAGCCGTCCTGGCCAGGCATTTGAACAGTGTTAAGGTCCCATTCTTGGTTCCTTCTTTGCCCAGTTGACCAGCCGTGGTGATGGGTCCCTGCTCTCTCACCTGTGTAATCAGCACAGCAGCAGCAGCAGATCGCATCTCGGACAGTGCACTTGTGTCATCAATTCTTTGAATTTTCCATTCTTACTGGGGATTTTTGAAAACTTCAGATGCCTCTGAACACTTCAGTAAAACCTGAAATTGCCTTATAAAATCCCGATTCCAACGTAAAGGATCCTCTAATCTATTTCATGCACCGCCTGCCCATTCCTAGACACAGAGGTAGCAAATGGCAAGAGGGGAAGAAGCGAGGGAAGTGAAGGCCTCAGACGTTGAGGGAATCACGAAGAGGAGACAGGAAGGGAAAGCATCACATGTTATCTCCGTTGCACTTTCTCCTCATTCCCCTAGCCCCTCATTCCCTGAGTTTTGCCGACTTATGTCTCTAGAGCAGAGAGTGCTGGAGAAAGGAACTGCTTGGCTCCTGACTCAGGCCGTCTGGGTGGGAGCCACATAGTACCGAGTAATTATAGAAACAATTATAGAAAAAACAGCAGCATTTCCATTCTTCAGTTGTTTTTTCTGCCTAAGAACATTACTTAGTGTCAGGTCATCTCCAACATTTATTTTAAAACAGAAGCCTGATTACCTAGAAGACTTACTTACCTTGAACCAACCTCCTGTATTGTCAGAGAAAGAATATGCCTCTGGGGGTGACGAGCAGGATACAAAGAAAGTTCCTTTGCCCAAAATTGTCCCCGCTACTCCTTACCCTTCAACCTGATATTTATCTTATCATTGACTAATGAACTGATCCATAGTAACCAAAGGCTTGCTATGTGCTATCATACTAGATTCTATGGTTGAATAGTGAACAAAACAAAGCTCTTCGTTTCTACCCCCTGCCCTCAGCTCCTCAATTCTTGGAGCTTATATTCTGATCGGGGGGGACAGAAAATACACAAAAGAAAAAGTAAGTTACATGGTACATTAGAAGTGAACTGTATTGAGGAAAATTAGGGAAGGAAAATTAGGGAGGAAATGCTGGGGTGGGGGGAGAGGGGAAGTGTCATTTTTTTCAAAGGATTGTAAGGGAAGATGACATTTAGGCAGAATCTTGAGGGAGGTGTGGGAACAAACCATGTACTCTCTGAAGGCAAATTGGTCCAGGGAGAAAGGAAAGCTGTAAAACACTAAGCCCAGAGCATGCCTGGGGTATTCAAGGAACAGGAAGCCAGGGTAGAGGGTGCAGAGTGAGCAGGCTGGTAAAGAGGAGACAGAGAAATGGATGGATTGTGTAGATTCTTACAGACCATCGTCAGGACCTAATTTCTTTCTAGTGAGATGCAGGGCCACTGAAAGGTTTTAGGCCGAAAAGTGGCTTATTCATAGTTAGGCTTTAGAGGGATGATCTTGGCTGTCATTATGAGAGTAACCTGAGGGTGAGAATGAGCATGGCAAAGGCAGAGGCACTGACACCCTGCGGTAGATGTAGTTGGGACGCTGAGGCAGTAATACAGGTGAGATATGATGGTAACTTGGACCAAAGTAGTAGCAGTGAAAGTGATGATAAATGGCTAGATTCTGGACACATGCTGAAGGTAGAGCTGGCAGTATTTCATGATGGATTGGGTATAAGGCATAAAGTCAAGAAAGGAGTCGAGTGGCTCCAAAGATTTGAGCATAACATAGTTAAATAAAATAGTGAGAGTAAGTCCAAAGATTTTGGTCTGAGCAACTCAAAGAATGGAGTTGCTATTAACTAGGTTAGGACACACCTACAGGTAAAAATGTTATTGGACAGGGGAGGGGAAGGAGAGAGAAAAATCAGAAGATGCTGCCCTGATAACACCGTATTGCAAATACATTTATTAGGCTCATCTTTTCTTAGTTGTATTTTATAAGTAAAATGAGGAAATTTTAAAAAATGGTATGAGGAAGGGTAGGGGAGGGTAATTTAGGGTCATGGCTCTAGAGCCTATAAATATATTTGTCAGTGTAATAAGAGATTTGACACGGTGGATAGCACATGAGTCCCATGCTTGAGACACCGAGGATGCTGCTGGCCTTGGACAACTCACTCATTCTCTCGGGATTTCATTTAATTTTTTTTGACTGCAAAATGAAGGCTCTTAATGTCTGTGAGGCATTCCTCTGGCATTTTCATGCCAGGAGACCCCATAGAGGAGAGTGCAATAGAAGCTAAGAAATAAATTATTTCTTTGCCCTCATTCATGTACTACCACTCCAGGACTTTACCAGTAAAAAAGAGTTAGGACCATTGTCTAGTTTAGTAAATCAAGGCAGACAACCAAAGTGGGTAATTTGATTTTTTAAAATTTCCTTTGACATCTGTATTATCAAGTTTGACTATCTGTCTTGATTAAATTAAAATGACGATTTGTAGATCTCCTCTTTTTGTGTGTCTAGTACACACACTGGTGTTGCTTTTCAGAGAATATCTATGCTTGAAAATGTGCCCCTATGCACAAAGACAGGGAGCCTCTGTACATTTTGAAAAATACTTTTTATAATGTGAAGTGATCACCTTCTGATGCCCTATGGGATGTGATGAAATATGTTTGGACCAGAAGTCAGAGGGTTCATCCCAAATATTTTGGCATTACCAGCCAGTGGTCTTAAGCATATAGAATGCTACAGTATCAGCTCATCTGTTAGAATATATGAGATATGTTCATCATAGGACAGATGAAACTTCTGGCATCTAGCGACAGTGTGCTTTGGGCCTATGAGTGTGCCACATATTTGTGGCCGCTGTTAATTTGCTGGAAGTTCCCATTGTATTGTATCTTTAGGATTGAGGACTTTCCTCAGCCCATGTTGAGCTGTATGGGCTTGTGGGGCAGTTATGAAATTGTGAATTCTGCAGTGCTGTTAAACTCCACATTTCTCTCATGCTGTGGTGCTGACATTCCAAGCACACAACAGTTACGCAAGAATCGATTTTTACCATGAATGGGGTGGGGTTCATTTGAACAAGCACCTTGGTCAACGACCAGCTGTATTAGGAGATGTGAAACCCATTATTGATCCAGAGCTGAGAAATCAGTAACTGTTGTATTATATAATTATCGACGGAGCCAGAAAATGCCATGGGCAAAGCACAACTTACTATTTGTTATGCTGGATTGTCTCTCATCTGTGTCAGGCCACTGTGTTCTGCTCTCGTGTTCCCACACCATGTTTATTTATGCTGTGTGCAGTTAGCTTTCATATTTCTCTTGTGATTCTATCTTGGGAAAAAAAATGAATACTGGTTTTTGTTCAGGGGCTGGAAAAGAAATACATTTTTCCAGACATTTGAGTGGGCCTATGCTGAATACTAAAGTCTGGTCAGAGGGAAGATGGGGCTCCAATAAAGATAATCAGAAGAGTGAAGAGAAGAGTCTCCCCTGTGGGTACCACTGGTCCACATTCCTTTTTCTTACCACATTCCCCAAGTGAGAAGGATGCAGATGATTGGTGTGTCCTAGTGGTGGTGAATATTAACTATGCACTTACTATCTGTAAGGTCATGTAGTAGGTCCCTAAGGAAGGGTTAGAGGGGTATGAGAACGAAAATACAACATCGTTGTAACTCAGAAGCTGAATAACTAACTCCTGTGTAGTACTCTGTAATCCTTTGTTCAGTTCTAGCCACTGCTAGCTCTCCATCTTTCTTCCCTTCCTTCTCTTGGGTGTTCTTTTCTTTGTACTTATCAGCAAACTTATAGATCAAAGACTAGCTTCTTTTATGATGAATGTGTGCCTTTGATTCCACAGCCATATATCAAATTCATGAACACAGAACAAATGCCTACTCTAGATAGGAGGGCCTGTGAAGAAATCTTGACCACTGTCTAGCTGTTTCAGTTGATATGTCTCTGGGCTACAGAGATGGGGAGGCCATGGACCGTGAAAAGATACCAGCATCTGTAAGTGTTACAGTTAATGTTCCTCAACTGGCTTCTGTTTACAAACGGTTAGGAAAATTATTAAATTGCATTTAAGGTCTCAATCAAATGTTTTATTTAACTGATAGCTGCCAGTGAAATTAGGGAGTCTTAATATGTCAAAAGTATCTTTTAAAGAGTTAAAGCAGAGATAACTTTGAGCTGAAAATTATTGAATAATCAAACAGCCTATTCTTAAAGAAAGGAAGCCTAAATTAGATATAGGGGGAATATTTTCTTTTCTTTTGTATAATGATGCTGGAGTTATAATAAAAATATACCTTTATGTGTATGAATACTAAAAACCTTCACTCATGAAATGCACATGGAGAGATTCAAATTATTTATTCTATAATAATTTATTTGAAATTTCTTGGAAATATAACTTAGTAAATGGAGATTCCTCAATGCTAAGTTCAATGTTTTAATGTTCAGCTGTTAAAGTGAGTTTTGGGGGGATGAAAACAAGTTACAGCTGCTGCCCGTGTTGCTTATGTATGGAAAGGACACCACCACTGTGTAATTCCTGAAAAAAGTCTTCTTCATTAAAATGTGAAGTCGGCATACATCTATGAATACTTCTGGATTTTATGGGAACTCTTCTGCTTCATAACATAGAGATATCTTCAACTTTTATTATGGGCATTTAACTCTTTGCATGAATGCTGTCTTATAAATACCCAAGTGTTAATCTTTAGTTGCTTGATTCGTTTTCTGCTGTGCTGTCCTGAATTAACTATCATGAGATTGTTGCTTTTAAAACTTGCAAGATTAATTTTTCCTAGAGGGTAATTAATTTTTTCCTTTTATTCTGATAGCAGAATTGAGTGTCTAATGAAATGTTAACAAGTCACTAAGGCCATTATCTAAATGAAGCAAAAAATATATACATTTTCCCCCTTATAGATTGTCTGTAAGAAGCTAGGTGGAGATGAAGAGGGAAATCAAATTGACTACTAACAAATTCAAGAGTTAGAAAAGCTTCTCTTAGTATACTGGACACAAGTGTTTAGAACCGAGGATTAAGGCAAAATATTCCATTGTGTATACTCACTTTCAAAACCCAAACTCATACTCTCAGGCACAAATTACTTCATTTTTAATCCATCTCTCCCCTCTGATTATAATCTCAGCCACCAAAATGTTAAATATATGAAAGCTGACTTCAGTCAATCATTATTTGATTAGTTTTTTCCATTTTCTGAGCATTCCATAAACTCATTGTTGTGGGATTGTGTGTGTAAATATGTGTGTGTTAATTTGGGTATCATGCAGGGTTTATCTATGCCCGCAGATGAATTTACTGAAAATGATTAAACCTCTCATAGTTGACTCATTATTAAAAACCAGTATAACACTATTACAAGAAAGACATTTTGGCCCTATTTCTAAGCTTTGTCAAATGCAAAGGAAAAAAATAATCAACATCTTGCAAAAGCAATTGGTCAAAGTTATTAATGAGGCAATTCTTTCTGCATAAGGCATCACAGAAAAACTAATGAGAGAAAATGTGACAATAAATTTCAGGCTACTTTAGATTGTGTGACATTCTAATTAATAAAAGTCAACTTTAGTGGAAGAGATCGACTTTCTGTGCATTACAAATACAAATTTCATTTTTTATGCATTATATACCACCATTCTCTCTTTTATCTTGAACCAGGGACAGAGTCAGTTTTTGTGGATCCTGAGGCCTCTATAATTTGGTGGTCTGTTCAAAAATTGCTTTTGAAAAATTTACAGAAACTGTGAACATGTTACTTAGGCCTTTTCCAGAATCTTAGAAGGGAGCTGGGCTAGTGAAGGACCCTAAAATATAAGCCTTATTAGCTTTGTTGTAAATGTGATTCCATCTTCATTCCTTTACTGAAATAATCAGAAATTAATTTTTAATATCTGATATTAATATCACTTAGCTATTAATTAGCCAATTAGTTAATTGAATTATATGTTCATTGTATTAGGATTACTCTAGCTGATGTAGCAAATAGGCACATTTCAATCGCTTAACACAATTAAATTTTTCCGGGATATACTTGAGAATATAGTACCTGGATGGACAGCCACTCTCAAATGACATTCCTCTATCATGAAAGGGCAAACACAAATCTCTAGAGAGATTTGTGAGAGTCTGTCATATTCATCTTTTCCCCCCTCCTTTAGACCCTGCACTGGGTACTGGGGGAAAAATACCATATCTGACATGGACTCTATACTCAGAGCTAACAGTCTAATATTTTAGATATGTTTACAAATGGCTCTAATGCAGGGTAGACAAATTAGTATATTCATGAGAGAAGTAGTATATTTGAAGGAGAATGATTGAAAATTCCAATTTTTAGTATTTTAGGGAATAGAGTTGTATATTTCACATCTCTGGAAGTTTCTTAATTCATTTAAGGCTTTATGCTATGGGAATTTGTGATTTATAATCCAAATTTAAAGCTTTCTTCTAATATGAGCAGGCAGAATTGACAGCCAACAATGGGTGATCTTTTCCTATTTTTTGACTTACTGCTGCTATATATACTTTAAAGACAGAAGGAAAGAGAGTTAAGCTGGTGAGAAGAAGGGAAGGAGAGAAACCTCTTCATCTTTTCCCTTCACAGTTTTTTCCATAATTACCAGCATCTCCTTTGCATCCTTCCTGTGGGATTTTAGAGGCATTTATGATGAGCTGCAGCAAATTATACTAAGTTATAAAGGAACATCCTAGAATGAAGTATTGAAATATGCTTTGTAGAGGAAACATGCAAATTTTTTTAAGCAAAGATTTTTCATATCCCATTTGTTTAGCCAAAGAAAACATACCCTTTGACAAATAAAAGAACACATATAAAATCACACTCTGTTAAAGGTCCCTACTCAGCGGTTCTTCCTCTTCTTGATTCTCAATTCTCTTTCCAGTCAGGAGCACACAGAAGCCTGGGTTTGGAGTGGGTGATTGCCCTGACGAAATGTGCAGAATTTCCTTGGCTAAGTCATTATCTGTGTCTCTTAGGTTACTGAGTTCACAACCTAGTTCCTTGTTCAAAACACCTGGCTCCTGACAGATCACTCCAGACCTTGAGCCAGACTCTGGAGGGAAGCAGGCTGGGGAAATGAGCAGCATAGTCAGGGAGAGAAGGAGTAAAGGCAGTGAGATGACCGCTCAACAAGTCTGGCTCTATCTATGGTCTTTAATGTGCTTTGGGGATTTAAGTCTCAGAATGGACATGATTCCTATAGGTGCTGCATCATGAGCATGGAATCTGATCAGTGGGGGAAGCCCTGGCAACAGCTCATCCATGGAGATGGCATCTCTGCACTTTGGGACATTCTCTTAGTTATGGCCAGACTCTACCAAAGGGTTGGGAGATGTCGATATGTACCCCATGGTTTGTTCTGAGCAAGGGGGAAGATGATGAATAGCAGGAACTAAGTAGATTGTATAGGCTCAGCTGAATGGCCTGAGATACAGGGGTAGGTAGGTAGGTAGGTAGCTGAGTCAGTTGTCCAACCTTAGTCCCTGGGCCAAAGCATATGACAGGCAAGGAGAACTGGGATTAGTGCCTGGGAACATCGCCTTTTGGATTGTAGGTAGGCAGATAATTTCTGAATGGTGAGGCTGAGGTGCTCCATACCCCTCCACCCCAGTTATTATTACAGCCTAGAGCCAGAGTAGACATTGGTAGACAGAAGAAATATCACTGGAAGGCAATGTGGATTTGAGGGAATAACATAGGCTTTGGATTAAAGGCCTGGACTCAAATGCCTATTGCATTATTTAATAGCTGTGTGATAGTTGCCAATTTGTGCAGCCTTTAGTTTCCTTCTCTGTAAAATGGAATTAATGATTCCACTCATGACAAAGATATTTGAGGATTAAATGAGCTAATATATTTGCATCTGGTTACTAGTGATGACTCAAAAGACAACAATAGCTGCATACAGTTCTAAGATATTTGAATAGTCCTGTAAGGGAGGCATTTTTGGCTCCATTTAATTGATTAGAATCAAGGTTCAGAGGCTTTAGGTAACTAATTTCACACCTTAAGAAAGTGACAGAACCAAGATTCTAAATCCAGAGTGATTGACCCCAAATCCCACTTTTATTCCACTTCATCATGTTGGCTCCATAAGTACCAGCAATCCAGTATGTTTTAAGGCTGTGTGCAGTTCCTACTAGTTCCTTAAGAAATTCTACAATTGATAGTTTAGTGGTGATTTGACTCCTGGATATCCCTACCAGCTGCTTGAATTTTCCAGGGGAAGTATTTTCTAGGGTCTTAGTATGGCAGGGAGCAGAAAGATTGTTGAGGAAGTGCGTTCTGATATGACTCTGCATGAAGAGCCAGGCGGGTCCTTGGGTGACTGAGAAGTGCAGTATATAGATAAGGCTGCATGGAGGCCTCTCTTGCTGTGGCTCTGAGAGGCCTCCGCATTAACAGTGAGGTTTTGTGAGAAGGTAGATTGGATAATAAGTAGCATATATGAGTTTCCTTCCTTTGCATCACTGGAGTTTTAAGGCATGTAGGTAATTTCAGAGTCTGAGGCAATTCTTTACCTACTAATTTGGGCATCGATTTTCAGCTTCAACATAAATTGTGCTCCTCAAGTAGATGAAAGTTACATGAGTTATGCTGCTTTTGTCTTGGATGCACACTCTCTTTTTTTCTTTTACTGTATGGAGGTTCAACAACTGTTCCTCTTCTCTGTCTCATTTAGTATCAATCTCTTAATTTACTCTCCTTTCTTTGATGGGGAAGGACTTCTTCCTGACCCTGGAACTGGGGAACTGGCCACTTTTGAATAAAATTTTAATCACCTACATCAACCCTACCAATATCAAAGCCTTCAGACAATGCCACTATTAATTGTCACTTAGGTATTGAAGTTAGACTGAAGGACCAGTGTATCCAGTGGCCAGACTATAAAAGGAAAACAGAATATCATCACACAAGATATGTTACTCTGGGACTTCCCTGGTGGTCCAGTGGTAAAGAATCCACCTTGCAATTCAGGGGACCGGGGTTCGATCCCTCTTCAGGGAACTAAGATCCCACACGCTGCGGGGCAACTAAGCCCGCGTGCCACAACTTCTGAGCTTGTGCACCTCATTAGACCCCGTGCGCTGCAAACTACAGAGCCCAAATGCTCTGGAACCCACAGGCCACAGCTAGAGAGGGAAAAAAGAAAAAAGAAAAAACCCGCACGCCACAACTAGAGAGAAGCCCATGCACCGCAATGAAGAGCATGCGTGCAGCAACAAAAGATTCTGCATGCCTCAGCAACGACCCCGCATGTCGCAACTAAGACCTGACACAGCCAAAAATAAATAAAATAAATCAATAAATAATAAAATAAATCTTAAAAAAAAGAAGATGTGTTACTCAATATGGCCTTAGGCAGAAGATGAATGAAAATCCATCCTATAAAATTGGTACAATCCATTAAAATATGGATTTGGTTTAGCAGTGATGTCAAGGTATCCTCTTTTGAAAGAAACACCATCAATGGCTTAGAGCAAGGATCAGCAAACTTTACGTAAAGGGCCAGATTAGTTAAGTATTTTGGGCTTGTGGGCCATACCATCTCTGTTGCAATTATCCAGCTCTGCTTTTGTAGCATGAAAGCTGCCATAGGCAATATGTAAGTGAAGGAGCATGGCTGTGTTCTAATCAAACTTTATTTACAAAAACAGATGGTGGTCTATATTTGGCCCATCAATCTTAATTTGCTAATCCCTGGTTTAAAGTCACAGAGAGGTAAAACTGGAAACTCATCTAGTCAACCTTCTCATGTTAGAGATAAGGGAACTAAAGTCCAGAGAGAAGGTGAATTGTCTAATATAACCTAGCTGGTTCCTGCCAAATGGAGAACTAAAGTCCAGAGAGAAGGTGAATTGTCTAATATAACCTAGCTGGTTCCTGCCAAATGGAGAAGTAAAACCCAGTTTCGTGATTCCCAATCCAATAGCATTTGCACTGCACCAAATTGTATCTTGCTTTTTGATTCATCTTTCCCCCTGCTTATCTTCTCAGCCTCTAATCATGATGCACAGTCATTTGTGTTCCTGATGTCGGCACAAAAAGTTCTAAACCTATTTATTTTTAAAATCAGAGAAAAACATCTTACTTTTGTAATGTACTTTTTCTTGTTGACTTTGCACAGGCAAATAAATCACTCTATATTTGAATGGCAGAATTCTTATTCTAAAATATGCCATCTTGCAGGAAAGTTTTTACAGGCATTGATTGAAAGCCCCTTTCCTCAAATGCTTCCCATCCATGACCAAACATCCTAAGTGTGATGTTTATCTTAAGTTTAAAACGGGGACCTATATACTTTTTAGAATGAAGTCAAGAATGACTTAGATTTATTGAGGCTTTTGTAGTCTTTCATCTTACAACTTGGACCTAATTATAGTTGATTCATTTGGAGGAATAATAGTCTTGATGAAACAAAGGATCTGGACAGAGGCAGCGTGATTGCTTTCTTTAGAGAAATTCTATAATGTGTATGCATTTAGTTCCTATAGCATTTTCACTCAACTTACCAATAAAAGAAATTGGGGTAACTTTCAGATCTGTTCATTGATGGAAGATGCATCCATTCACATTTGTACATTATAGTTAGCTTAGCGGTGTGTGTGTTCCTATTAATCTCACAAACACAATGAAGTGCTTCTCAGGCTGTGGGTACACAACACAATGTAGAGTACATTTTTGGCCATTATTCAGCTTTATTTAGTCAATGTAGACAGTCAATCTAGGTAATTGAGTACCTAAATTGGATTTCCTGGCCATAATTATCCCTGTTTGTCCATACACATCCATCAAATTTATCAGATAATTGCCATGTTGCTTCATTTTGTGTTATCCTGACTCAGGTTGGCTAAAAAGGAAAGAGGACTGGCCTGCGAATGAGGAGCCTTGGGTCTAGTTTTGATTTTTGTCCCTGGTTGTGTGACCTTTGGGCAAAGCATTTAACATTTCTGGATCTTTTTCCATGTCTGGACCTGGACCCGTAAGGACTGTAAGGGTCGTATTTGAGGCTGATTTCAACTTTAATGATCTAGGATTGGCTTATGTCTACATGTTGTAACTATTTGGGTTTTATTTTTACTAAAAAATGTTTTTTAATATTTAACTGTACATTTAAAAATGGTTAATATGGTACGTTTTATGTTATGTGTTTCCGACTACTTGTTTTTAAACTGAGTTAGGGAATCACAGAGCCCATCCATCACTTCCAGAATGAATGATCTGATTCTGTGGTCTTAGTGACTAAAAGAACTAAATGCCCCTTGTTTTAGTGACTGAGATAGTTAGATAAGATTGGCCATTTGATATCTGATCTATCACTTATCATTTGTCTATATTCTTTTGACTGAGGTCTGAGAAGGGTCAGCCCTGATGGCCTGGACTCCTTCCATGGTGTCCAGGATGTGCAGAGTAAGGAAGGACAGACCATGCCATTAAGATTTCTCGCTCTTGCGACTGATAACCTGGTAAAAAGAAAACCAATGTGGCTTTTCCTCTAGGCAAATTTGTGAGCTGACATCTTGTATTTGCTTCCTGAATAGGAAGAAGGGTGGTGATCTGATCGAAAGGAGGTACTTCAAGATAAACACTGTATTCTACAAGAGGGTATAAAGTAGCCAGGCACTGCATACCATGTAGTATGGTGAATCATAAAGTATAGTACATGAATTAAAGTATATATTCATTAACTTGCCAGTGTCTTGTAACTCACCTAACTTAGAATGGCGAGAACAGAGCTTGTGATGGGATTTAAAGGAAGTGGTGTAGTTTCCTCCCTCCCTAATCACTCCTTGACCTTCCCATTTTTCGTTTCCCTTGGCTACTGACCTACCTGACCAACTCTGACTCCCTTATGACTGCTTGCCTAATTCTCTACTTTCTTCACTCTCTGGTCTGACTAGCTTGTCTCTGTTTCATCTCTGCTTTTTATCAGCCTCTGAATGAGTCCTTTTCATCCTTCACTTTCCACCTTCTGCAATTTTCTGCTCCAGCACTGTGACATTCAGAACACAGTTATCTACAACTTAGAAACCATTCATTCTAGGAGGGGGTGGGAATTTTTTTATGCCCCAGTGGTTATGGGCTTGGCCAAGGGCAATTAGAAGAGAAAGATGGAGGGAAGACAGAAGCGTCAGGAGGTCTCTACACCAGTTTTCAGCTTCTCAGAAGAATTTAAACCCCCAAGAGAAGTGAGAATATTATCCTGCCCTGCAGTTCTCCACCTCAACTCCACAGGAGACTTCTAAAAACAAAGATTTCATACTCTATCCTCAAGTCATACCAGACCCTAAGTATTCCCTGAATAGTTAATCTGATATTGCACAATTTTGACATTATCTTTTATTTTGGTATAAAACCTGACAGATATGTATTAATAAAAACCAATATGCTGGCTGTGGCTTAGGTACATAAAAACATTAAAGCACCTGTCTTATATTCTTGCTATTTAAAATATTTTTCTATTATTGTAATCACAATTAAACCACTGATTCCAAGTCAGATGATATTCTAAATATTAATATCAATGTTTCTAAATATTTTAATAGAGAAAATAACTATAATATTTTAATCAATGGGTATGATCAAGGACTAGAATATTAGAGTTAGCTTAATTTTCCAATGAACTATAGGTTAAATTAATTTCTATATGGAAATAACCGGGGATAAATATGCCTCTGATTAGAATTTAGGGACATAACTTTCTCTGCAATGCTCCTCATTAAAGGTAGGTTGCTGGGCTCCACCCCTAGTGTTCTGGATTAAAGAAGCCTGAGACAGAGTCCAAGTATTTTCATTTCTATCAAGTTCCCTTGTGATGCTGGTGCTGTTGGTTTGAGGACCATACTTAGAGAACCACTGTTCTCAGCTATATTTTAATATAACAGTATATTTATACAGTTATTTACCAATCTTTATAGTAATTTATTTATAGGGTTATATTCCTTTTCTAATAATCTCTCTTAAGATAACATGCACTCTCAGACAGCTAAGATGTAATTAAACTTGGGTAGTAAATGACCTGGCCTATAGATGATACGGCCTAACTCTCATTTGCTAAGTTTGACCAATCATGATTAAGTCTGACTGTGGTGAAGAATAAAGTTTCCAAAAGACAACCTACACATAGATCATCTGACTATCTTCTGTAGCCCAGATTGCTCTACTTTCTGCCTCTTGGACTTGATTTGTACCTGTTTTCATCACTCCTGTTTCCTGGGTACTAGTTAACCAGGAGTCTTAGGTGCTCAGATAGTGCCTTTATTCACAATTTGAGTGACCATGGAACACAAATAAGCTAATTAGAAATAACTTTTGTGGACTGAATTAGATTGGAAATAGATACAGGGCCTAAAATTGCTTAGAGAAACATGACACTAACCTTACTTCCCAGAAACAGTGAAAAGCCTAAGTGATTCAAAGAATATACTACATGGTCATTTCTTGCTTGGACGGGTTTTTATAAATTCACTTACATTAAGAAACAGTATTTATTTTCATGTTGTTCTGGCAACATAATAGTTCTTGTGAAGTTAGCACTGGTGCAATACAATAAGAACAGATGCTTTAGCAACTTGGGGTCATGGGCATTCTGGATCCTCTGGGACAGGTGAAGATTTGGAAAGGTTGCTTGCACCTTAGGGATGCTTGGGGTGAAGGCTCAGACATCTGGGGTGACCCAGAGATGCCTCCTGTATTCATGGACATCTGTGCGTGTCATTACACAGCCACCTGTCACCCTGGCAAACTTCTGGAAAGTCCATACTGTCTAGTTTACTTTCTGGTACAAATCGACCTGGATACTGAGACTAAGACTTTATAATATAATTTTGTAAATGATTTCTCCTTATCTGATGTTATTCCATTCTTATCAAATCTTTTAGGACTAGGATAATGAGCCATGAGGGTTATTGACAATAACTTTGCCCATAGGAAGAGGGAATAGTGTATTAGAAGCAGGCTTATTTAAAACAGAAATTAAATTGATCAAGTTAATCAAATGAGAAATTCAGAAGGTTTTGCTACTCAGACTCCTATTTTTTCATAGACTAGAAAGACGAGAGCTTGCCTATTTTTCAATTCCTGAACCATTATCTCTTAACTTAGAAAAAATTAATCCAAAGGAAAAACAACTTACTGCACCTACCAAAGGTGGCATTGTGATTTAAAACTGTATCATGACTTTGGTAGTCTCTTATGAATCTATTTGTCTAAGTGACTTCCATCAGATCACTGATGTAATTTCTTTAAAACGTCATCAGCAAACATGTTTCTTGAATGGTTCATATCTTAGCCTTAAAATGTATTGTACTTTTCAGTTCTGGAGGGGAAATTGCTTTGCATTTACATCAAAACCAAGTCCTTTGTTGCAGTAAAGGATTGACTTAGTTATTGAAAATGATGGCAAGAGAATGAGCTAGTGTTGCACACCATTACTATCTCCTAACATCTCTCAGCCAGTAAGTTGTGGTCTGAATTGCAAGTACGTCTTCTATCTTCCAATCCTGGTTGCTTTACAGTTTGTCACATAGATGCTTTATTGTTGTCTGCGGGAAGCTTATACAACCAAATGAGACAGAGAAGAAATCATGAATACACAAGTCAAAAATCAAAGGAATGGTGCTAAAGAGCCACTGTAGTGTAAATAATGCACATGTATTTAAACCAACAACTGTATACACATGAATATTTGTTGTGTGGATTTATGATACCCCATGGGACTTTGTCTTAATTTTTTCTTGATAGAAGTTCTTTATTTTTGTTTTTGATAGAAGTTTATCAAGTTCCTTCCTCTTGAAAGCTTATTGGGTACATTTTGTTTATTTTCTGAAAATCCAACACCCTTTCATTATGTCTTGAGTCCATTTTCCAGATCCTTGCCCTTTCTGCAGTCCTCAAGGACTTTACCCAAGTCCTTCAGCTTGCAGATAAACAAACCCTATATCCATACCTCAAATCTACAACATATAACTGAACTATTTAGTAATTATTAATATGTACTAAACCGCTTTGTGCAAAATTGGTGATGGGAATTAATATTTATTATTTACGCAAGCAGAAAGATATACATATTTATTTCTCTTTAATCCTATCACTGTTTTATAAATATTGTACTTAATCCATCAATAATACAACATGCTTCCATTAATCCCAAGAAATAATTAGAAAACATTTATGATAATGATAATATTACTTTGTACAAATATTACACAAACCCATTAAGCCCTTAGGGAAAACCACAGCTGCTAAGAATGTCAGATGCCCAGTCTGCTCTGAAATAGTAGGCTGCTGATTTGATATTTAATGGGAAATTAAGCTAATTAAATAGTATTAAAAATAGACATTAACACCTTGACCTTATATCTTAGCTAAGACAGATCGTCTTTAACATTGAATCCTACCCATAGGTTGTGCATATTGTACTTATTCCTGTAATGCATTATAGTTTTATGTCCTTTTAAAAGTTGTGTTCCATGACATTTAGCTGTTGAAAATGGTTTTCAGTGATAGGTCAAGGTTTTTCAATGAGCCTTTGCCACTTGCCTTTATTGTTGGTCCATGAATGCTGTCATACTAAACTACTTGTTCTGATATGTATTAGCAAAGTCGTGATCCTGCTTCATGTCATACTTTTCTTATAACATGTTTCCAAGAAGCCATTTAGTGACTGTGCAACTCTATGAGTTAACATAATGCTGGCCATTTAAAGGTATTCAATTGATACTCTATATTGTGACTTGTATAATGTGGTATTTCTTGCATAGCTACGAGTAGTGGTATGTTTGGGACTACCAACAGAATCCCAGATTTTGTATCGTGAGTGTGCTCTTGACTGTATGCTATACCACTAATACGAACAAATTGGGAAAGTTACTTTTTTTTTTTTTTTTTGCGGTACGCGGGCCTCTCACTGTTGTGGCCTCTCCCATTGCGGAGCACAGGCTCCAGACACACAGGCTCAGCGGCCATGGCTCACGGGCCCAGCCACTCCGCAGCATGTGGGATCTTCCCGGACCGGGGCACGAACCTGTGTCCCCTGCATCGGCAGGCGGACTCTCAACCACTGCGCCACCAGGGAAGCCCCGGAAAGTTACTTTCTTGATTGTCAGTTTTAACATTGGAAAAATAATACTACTCCATAGAATAGTCTGAAAGTTTAACCTCAGTAACTTATATGGAAGCATTTAGTGTCCTGATGGGAATATGTCTGTCCCTCTATAGATATAAGTCTTCTTTCTGTCTATTCTTTTCATCTATCCTTCCTTTTATCAGGCTGAAATCTATCTTTCTCTCCCTTTACTTATACCTCTTATAAATCACCATAACTCTGCTTATGTTATTGTACTCATCTCTCTCTGCCTCTTGAGGACAAGGGAATGGGCTTGTTGCCTTGTTCTACACTATGGCTAGCACAATGCTGTTCAGAAAAACATACATGATAAATACTTGTTTCAATTAAATTGAATTTTTGAATTGAGCCAAATTAGTGAGTATTTCAGAATTCACTTCCTGGAGAAGGTATTCTCTCCTCTCACATAGTACCCAGTTAATCAGTGTAATCTCACCACATGCATGTGCGTGTGTGTGAGAGAGAGAGACAGACACAGAGGAAGTGAGGGAGATGCAGCATCAAGACCTGCCACTCTACTGGGTGAAGAGCATGATTGGGGAACTCTTTCTACTGTAGAAAGACCTTTTTTTTTTTTTTCTGCTGAGACAGTTGAGAGATATCATTGTGAGAAAGGTGGAATCAAAATCTAGCAGCTGAGATGAGCCAGCATACAGAGGAACAGCAGATACAGGTGGAAGACTAGGCAAGCATGTGCGGGTATTGAACCTTTCAGGGAGGCACTCGTGGTCTGGGATTTGGGGAAGATTTCCATGGTGAGGGCACAAAGCAGGCAGCACTAACCTGGATACTGGTATGGGAGATGGTGGGGCACTGAGACTGCTGCAGCCCCACCCTGTTCTTTTCAAGGCTTCACTTTATTACTTTCTAACCAAGTAGCTTCAGACCATGCTTCATGTTTGCAGTGGGTTTAACAGTCATGTTTTATTAATTAATCCTTACGGCTTTGCTCTGGGCTACGTCTGTATTAGTAGCCTTATTTCGTAGACAGGAAGGCTGATGCACAGAGGCATTCGGCATCCAAATACAGGCAGAAAATTAAAGGCCGTAGTCAGACAAAGCAACAGGAGTCTCTGTACTTTGGCACCTTAAAAAAATGAAGCTGACTCAAGCTATTCTGCCCTCCCCCTTCTCAAAATACTTTTCTTTCTTTCTTTTTTTTTTTTTTTTTTTGGTCAACTTGACTACCTCTTCAGAGCCAGCATGATAAGAATAAGGTAATCCCATTTTTATTAAAGTGAAAGAAAAAAGAAGAGGAAGCATGCTACAAAACTGTCATGAAAATCCCATTAATCATCCACGCAATCAAACTTTGGGGCACCGAGATCAGTATTAGCGACTGATGTCCGAAACTAGCCATTTAGACCTGTCATGGGTGACATCTCAGCCATCTTTTCTGTCACCCAGGGAACACCCAGGCAGTTCTGTCCAAAGTGGAGGAAGTGGAGAGGGAGGGAAGAATCAGTGACAGCCCCGCCTGGATGTTCTGGTGGAGAGGACTAGGCAATAAGTCAAACCTCTAGGGAAAAATGACAAGATTTCAAGAAATTAAAAAACTATCTAAAATTCCCAGCCTATTTTTTGAATAGCGTCAGACACACCTATTTGGATTTTATTCACTAAACTCAACCCACCTGAAATGCCCTTTATATCTTCACTGCTTAATCTATCATTCCCTCTTCCTGAAAGCCCAGCTCAGTATTATAAAACCTTCAAGTTGCTGCAGTGTCCTGTGAATGGCCACCGCACGGCTGCACTATTTCCACCATATGTGTATGTGAGTGTGGAGCTTTCTGAACTTGCTACTGAAATCTTGCCTCTTTATTTTTGTTAATACTTCTATTTTGTCTTCCAACTTTAAAACATCCTCTTGGAGGTGAAAGGTATCCTGTATGTATTGATGTTCTCATTCACATCTAGCACAGTAGGTGGGCTGGTATAATTTCAAGGCTAACTATGAGGATTAAAAAAGAAATCCTAATGCCTTTTCTTCCCAAGCCTTTGAATTATGGGTGTGAGGAAGAAAGAAACCCCCATGCCCCATCTGTGTTTGAGTTTCTAAGGAAGGCTTTTAGTCTTAGGGCTGGTAATGAGTAGGCAGATTGAAAAGGGGAACAAGAGTCTGAACCTGTAAAGGGGACATTCTGCAATATACAACCCATTCATTTCTTTGACCAAGGAGAGAATTTTGGATGAATAAAAATTACAGATAAAAACCAGAGTGTGAGGAAAGTGTGCTCTCATGACGCGTTCCTGGAATCTATCATTCTCTTCAATGTACACACAGTAGACATTCTGGCAACCTGCCAAAGCCTCTCAGGAGTTTTGTTTGTCACACCTGAAGAAGAAACAACTGCCAAGATGACCACTGGTGGTCAGACTGCTCTGTCAGCCTGCCCATTCTGGGGCCTTTGGCCTCAATGCAAATCAGTGCAGGGTGATGGGAGATGCACACGGGAATTTAAATGGGAACCTCAAATTGAGCGGCTGCTTCCTTACAGTTCACCCCAGTGACCTCCCCTGTCCCAACAGGGGGCTGGCCAGTATTCCAGACTTAGCCCCCCACAGCATTTTAAATAATACTTTATACTGTCTTCTCTGTTTCAGGGTTTCTGGTTGCCAGATTTACGAGCTAATTAAAAGGAGCAGAGACAGGTCTTGCATTTTTTTTCCTCCTCAGTGAGTTATTGGCAGGGTTTCCAGTGTTTTAGGTCAGATTTTATGGAAACAAGTCAGAAAGCACTCTGACTGACTGGCAGTTCTAGTCACTAGCATGGCAGTCAGAAAGTACAGGGTGAACTCCAAAGGAGCTTCCCTTACTCGGGTGACATTGCTGCCCGCAGCACACAGGACTGGCTGCTGCCTTCTGGTTTCCCAATATTGTATAAGGGGATCCTTACATTTTAGAGGCGGAGATCGTGACCTGTTTGTTGCTCTGTCCTCTGCCTGATGTAGGTTTTGTTACAGAGTAAATACTTCAAAAATGCTTGAGTTGAGTTGATTCGTTTTAATACTCTATCCCCAGAAAATGTAAATTGCATCAGGCACGTCTGACTGAACACGACAGAAATGAATGTAAGGATGGACACCTGAAATTTGCTTTCCATCTTGATCTCAGTGCCTACACCACTTGATTTTACTGGAGTGGTTTCCCCTTTGGTGCTTTCTTTTGCTGTGCTCGGCTATTGGTAATATTCCAGGCCATCTGTTTGCCTAGGCCAGTCATGTGTAGTGCATCAGGGATTTTCCTCTGCGTAGAGGTCATAGTCACAGAAGGAGTAAGGTCAGCTATTGGAGAACAAGCTCTGAGTGTAGAATAATTTCCAGAATATAGGTATTGAGAGTGGGAAACTGGACAAAGACATAGACATTGAATGAAATGGAGATGGAGACACATAACTATGTATATATGGAATCACAGTATTTCTATTCACAGAAATGGGCAGATAACAATTTGTGAGACTCTTTTCAGGCTATGCTTGTTTAAATATTTAGCATTTTATTTTAATGAAAAGCGTCTTTGCATCTATACTTCTGATTTTTAGCCAGAATTGTATAGCCTAATATGATTTTAGGCTGCTTTTGTAAGGAAACTATTTTTAAAAATGGCTTTAAAGAATATTCCCATCATCATATCACCATTTTGTTGTATCCCTAATTTCTTTATTTGGAGGTCCTTTTTGTTACTGAACAAAGCTTTCTATATTATTTATTCATGCTAAGGTGTGAGTGACCTGAAGTTATACTCCCTTTAGGTGTCATTTCATCTCATAAGATGAAACACAACAGTGATTAAACCAAAGATCCAGGCTGCTAGTGGCAGATTTCAAGGAGTCAACTATTGATCAATGGGGAGATAGTTTTATGGCCTGGGTTCTTTCATGACATTAACTCTAACTACTTAAGTTTACTCTACTAATGTATGAATAAAAGTCAGCCCATATAAAATAAAAGCTGTGAGCACAGAATTATCCTAAAATGAAAGGGATGTGATTTTAAGAAATTATGAAAAATTAGCTCAGTATGTTCTCAGGTCAAATATTAGACGAATAGTCTTCCTAACTCTGGGTTACGTCCTCTATGCCTCAAGTTTCTCACCTCAGTGATAACTCTCTATTTTCCAGGTAGAGTGTCAGCACGAATTAACTTTGCTGAACTGTTAACTCAAGTAAGTTATACCATACCTGGTATAACTATACCATACCTGTATTAGGTCATCTACTTTTTTCTCCAGTCCCAGGATAGTGGTATATTCTGTATTAATACATTTTCCACGTAATTGAAGTTTACTTCATAAATAACTATTGTTTAACAATTCTTAACATAAATGTTTACAAATTATTCTGTGTATCCCCTGCATTCTTAGATAGAGCACACCAACTACTGTTCAACTTTTTAATGATTAATGACACAGACCATCCATATAAATAAGAACTGTACTCTGAGATACTGTACTAATGCCTTCAGGTTTTACTAGATTATTGAAGCCTGATTGTCCCTACTCTGAATGCTTCTGAAGTTATCACATCTATTTGGTAGTTTTCTGCCTCTGTCCTTAATGTTCCTACTACTTCTTGCTACTCTCATTGTAAATAAAATACATGCATTTTGACACATGGGATTTATAACCTCTGTTTGGACCTATTTTTGTGACTGAATTTCCTATTCTTGGCATAGTTTTGAATAGGTCATGCCTTAAGTTGTGTTTCTCCTAAAGTGGACTCCAAACAAGATGCAAGTGCAGGTAGTTTGTTTGGGAAATAATCTCAGGAAAAATGGGTAATGGAATGTGGAAGTATGACCAAGAATGCAGGGAAGCAATAAAGGGTGTGTTATGTACTCCTAGGGCTCAGCCTCACTGGGAAATGTTGGGACACTGTGAGGAACAAATCTCAGAGCCTTCCCACCTATACATCACATAGGTAACTAACAAGGACCTACTGTAGAGCACAGGGAACTCTACTCAATACTCTGTAATGACCTATATGGGAAAAGAATCTAAAAAAGAGTGGATATATGTATATCTGATTCACTTTGCTGCACAGCAGAAACTAACACAACATTTTAAATCAACTATATTCCAGTAAAAAATTTAAAAAAAGATAAAGGCAAGGAAGCTGGAGATTTGTCCTCCCACTTCCATCTGTCATTAGCTGAGAGCTGTTCCTAGGGATGTTAATTTCCCAGTACTTCCAGCCTGCCCTATAAATGCCAAGAGAAAGCCCTCCAGTGGAGAGTCACATGGGCTTGCAGTAGGACATGGTGAACATTTTCTGAAATGGAATCTCCCAAGTGAATTTGGGCAGTTCACCAACAGCATCTGCTATCAGCAGGTTACCATGAAGGAACCTTTGAATACATGAGGGGCCACTATATTTAATATCTCTTTTTTGAATTCTAGCACACTCTATGACTGGATACTATTTTAAATTGTTGGAACCACCTCTGATTCTGACATAGGCTAGAACTATATGTAGCCACTTTATTAATTGCATTTCAGTTAAAATTTTCTTCTGTCTTAATACTTTATTTCTTTTCTGATTCTATTGGTGGATATATTGGGTTAATAGCACGGTGAATCTGATTTATTTATTTAAAGTACTCAACGTAGGCTATCCAGTTCCCAACATGGTGCCCCATTTGTGCACGGTCTTCTTTACATCTGACAGGTGAATTGCACATGCCCTGTAATAGTCTCACGGCAAAGCCTGGGATGCCATTTTTGCATAGTCTCTGCTTGAGAAGCATCCTGTGACTTTTTATTTGGTTTTGCTCTACCCCATTATGATTATATGTGGTAGCTTTCCACTAAGCTTCTTTGCCCTCTACCCTCCAAGTACATATTATGTGTCATGCAGACAAACTCTCTTTTCTCATACACAGGCAGCAGATGTGATTAGAGGGGAATCTGATTTATCTGGAGTACTCCAGAAATGGAAGGAAATTACTTCACAGCAATATTTGCAAATGCATTCATCACAGACACCCAGACATTCCAGCACTAGCAGATGATGGCTTTGTGATCTCTCTGTGGTCTGTTTTGAACTGCTTTCTAAAGGCCTATATAAACTCACTCCTTTTTATGCTTCTACATGGTGTTTAAAGTTTAAGACAAATCTGTTGTACAAGGGGAGGTTAGGGCGGTGTGGACAGATTTTTATTCTTTGAGTCTCTAGTTGTCTTCCTAAGTATAGCAGAGACCCCTGGGTTATTTGTTAGGTTTGTCTAAATAGACTGTGTTTGGGTAAGATAAAAAATGCTTTATTGTCTCTTCTCTTGTTGGGATATAGCTTTAGATCTCACATCCCCTCGGATTTATTTATTTGCACATTCATTCAGAATTCAAGACATAATTGATTGCCTACTGTATTAGGCCTGAGGTGTCTGTGTTCTCTAGATATTCAGTCACTGCACACTCATTTTATTGGCTACATCTATGTCTTCAGATGGCTAAGTAGGAAAATACAAGGGGGGAAGTGACATAAGGAGGCAGCAGAGGGTCTTAGGAAGTCTTATAGGTACCTTTTAGTGGTGGGTACCGTTGAAAGTACGAGATTAATCTGCATTTTAAATGCAACACAGGATCATGGAACCAGAGCTAGATGACCTTTGGTTGAAAGGAGTAGCTGTCTTCCGTCCAGGTGCTCTGAGTCATCAACATGTAAATGACACTGGCCTGTTGATTTTATGTACAGATGTATGTGCCTTTCTCTCTGAGACATCAGGCAAACCCCTCAGAGACTCAGTTTCCTCATCTGTAAAAGGAAATGTTTAGATTTGTTTCTTCCAGGTCTGTACTGACATGAGGCTACCTGATTTTTAAATGCAAGCATGTTTATATTTTGCTTTCGTTCAATGCATGGTCTCTTTTTTCCTTCCCTGTCTCATTTCCTTCTCAGCCACTATAAGGCACACCGTTTAGTAACATATGTTATAAACTTAATTTTCTTAGATGTACCTAATTAATAGGAGACTATATAAACAAATATAATGTACCAAAAAGAAGCAGCATATCTGTGTTGCAGGAATAATATAATTATACACAGCAAAACAACAACGACAACAAAAAAAGCCAAATCAGAGTACAAAGAAGAGCATATTAGCATTTGTAAACATTGAGGAACGGGAATAAATGTCACTGATAGAGATCTGTTTATATACATCAGAATATAACCTGGCACTATGTATTTTAATTTTGCTTTTTGCCTTTCATACAGAAGTTTCCCAGAATGTTGTGGAAATTGGAAATAAATGAATGCCTATAAAAATAATATCTCCAGGCGATTGCAGTATCTGATGTAAAGAGTATCTACAGGTTGTGAATTTTAACCGCAGTTGGCTTCTTCTGAAAATGCTTATAACAAAACCCAGAGGCACTTAAATTTGTTATATGCAATGGTTTGGGGACCAAGTGGATAGATGTTCTCTACTTATATTTAATTAATACATAATAGATTAGTTGTAGTCAATTTTATTTTGGATAAGATGGAGCAAATCCAATTTTGCTATGTCTTCTTAACAATTTGGAAAACAAGCTTCAGGGAAGGAGTCAAAGAAGCCAAAGAAGAGAACACTAAATGGAAATAGAAGAATTCCTATGATCTTAGGTTTCCCAGTATCAGACAGTATCAGTGTGTTTCCTAGCGCTTCAAACTTATGTTTTTTAAAACATGTTTAAATGCCCCAAAATATGGATATCTGTATGTTGAAAACAAAATTGGGACGTGACTCTAAGAAACGACCCAGGTAAACAGATAAAAAGGGACCCATAAAACAATATCATTAGTTTTTACAAAAGAATTGTGTTACATTTTGCTTTCACAGTACTGGATATTGAATTCAGCCAAACTAATGGAACATGCAGACATGAGGAAATCTCTTAAATATTTATTTACTAAAAACATAACTTTTCAGAGGGCAGTCAGGGAAGACAAAGAAAGCTATGTGTTAAATATGAGCTCCCTGTCCAAAAGAGAATATACATTGGCTCTGTTTAGCAGGGCTCCCCCCGAGCTGCAGACAAGGAGCCGGGACCTTGCTCACATGCAGTTATTAACACTCCCAATAAATCCTCAGGATCCGGGTCCAGTTGATATATGTCATGGCAGAAATAGCTTAGTACACGAAGCGACAAGAAATGCTGTTCTTGTCAGTGGCAGAGATACTGCCATCCACATTAAATCAGGGGCAGATGGAGACACCGAGAGCTCTGAGTTCATAATGCCGGAACTTCACATCTACCACCATTTCAACTCTGTCTTAGACACATGTTCCCCACCAAGGCTTTGACAGAGGGCGCTGCATCTGAGATCAGGGTTGCCAAGTGATCCCATGCCAGACTGGGCCTCTGGAAACTATCCGTTTTGTTTCGTTTATGTAAACTTTCAGCACACTTCCATGACCTTGAGCAAGCCAGGTCATCTTCCTTTTCTGCAGTTTTATCATTGGAAAGACAAAGAATACAGTATTTACTCTATTCTAGGGGAGCGCTAGGAAAATTATACAACCTCATTCCTGCCCAGTCACTAGAGACTGTAAGTTCATTTGTCAGAGTAAAAATCTTCACCTTCAATATTGCTATTCTTGTACCAGGCTTATTTTTAACCTAAACATGGACTCATTGAGCTCTTGAGAGAGGACTTTGGCCAAGACACTTCAGGATCTATTCTCCACTGGCTGTGTGCGATACCTCGTGTGTAGAAAGAAAATTGTAGTGGCTTGTGAACATGGAAAGGGGGCAAGGTGATCATCTCCAGCCACCAGTCGTGCTGACTTACCTACTTTTTCGCCAGCAACAAGGAGTGTGGTGCATTCAATTAGTAAGCAGTTAATTTTCTTTCTCTCATCCCTTTAAATGAGCAGTCAAGGTGAAAGCCACGACTCAGCTGGTAAGAACTCTCCCCAGGACAGAGTACTGTGGCTGGACGGAAGAGGACGAGGGGAAGCTGTGGGAAAGCAGAGCACGATGCAGTTCAGTTAGCTTTCCCCAGCCAGAGATGCGGAAACCACGACTGGGAGATTATCAACCACGTGCTGAGTACTGAGCTGAACATATGATTTGCAATCAGAATCAGGCCTATCAGGCAACATGCTGTTCTCAAATGTCCAAGGCAGGGTTTTAGTTATTTTATTGGAGTTAAATCTGGAAATGTCAGGGAAAAAGACAGGCTCCCTCTATGAAAACTGTGGGACTCCCCACTTGAGACTGTGCAGAAAACAGTATGAGAATGACCTTTCCATGCTAGCCTGGCCCTGGCCCTTCTGGTCTTTTCTGGGGCTATGAACAGGCACAGACTTTTGCAGATAGAAAAAAAATAAGGAAGTGGAGATTAGGATGAGTGTTTTCAAAAGCAAGTGACAGTGTATATGTGAAGGTGGACCTGATACAAAGGGATAAGACAGACAAAAGGGGAGACATAAAAGGCCATGGACTTGGAGGCACAACCAAGGGAGGTGCAGCATGGATACTGATGCGGGATGTGTTTGGGTGGCTTATGTAAGCAGACACTGAACACGATGGAGACCGTGCTCCAGTCGTTTTTACAGCTCCGTTAGGGAGTATGCCTTTTTCTATACCTCGTCACTACCCTTTTTATTTTTTATTTCAATATTTTGCCAGTCAGGTATGAAAGCCCAAGGTGCTTTGGAACTAACTTAAGTGCTTTTGATTTATTGTCTGAAGCCAGGTTTTCAAGTTCCAGAGGCACTTGGTCTCTCCCAGCCATTTACTGTTTGGAATAGTAAGCTTGCTGTTTGGTGGAGGTTTTGTTTTTTGTTTTTTTTTCCCTCCTAGTTCCAGATGGATGACTTTGACCTCTTCTCTGCATTGCCAGAGCATTGGAAAATATAACCCAAAATGAAATGGAAAAAAAAAGCACAGCATCTTTGGAATAAAAGCTGATGAGAGGGAAAGTACAGCCTGGCATTTTGCAGAGGGAAATCTGTACAAGGACAGGACACTACAACAGACTTGGGGGTGACCTGAAAGCAGCTGATACAAAGGGATGAGACAGTTTGTGGGCAGGGACACAGGATGGTGAAGCAGTCCAGTTTCAAGCCAGAGGGAAACCCATCCATTCAAACCATTCAAACCCATCCATTTATTTTTTTAAATTATTTTTTAAAATATTATTTTAGATTCTTGAAATGTAATTTTGTGATTTTAAAGCTACTGAGGTTTATTATTATAAGCATTGTAGGGTTTAGTTGGTCATGATGTGGCTTCCTTACAAAGTACCACCTGTATGAGGACCCTTGTGGATACATTCTCTCAGTCCTCAGAACTATGGAAAAAGAGGTTTATTTTTATCTTATGGGCACTGTGAACCTTCAACTAACTACATTACCCCATTGGCTTGGGCTTCTGAGGAGCTCAGAGCCAAATGAGCTGTGCAGTTCAAACAAAGTTACAGAAATATATGCATATCACCCTTAGTTGTGTTTCACTACTCTTTTTTTTTGTATTTGATCTATTTATGTGTATTTATCTATGTGTATTTTTGAAACCTGATTCAAATTTTTAGAATGAGTCTTAGATATAAACAAAATTATATCATGAAATACCAGAAGTGTTTGTCTAGAGTGAGAAGGATACGAAAAATTAGACCCAAGCACTGATCTGCGTGTGTAGTATTACTTTTAATATGTTAAATATTTTGGACACTCTGTTACATTAACAGATAACTTTTCTTGAGCTTACTCTGTGCAAGATACATCACACAAAGCACTTTGCATTGCTAAGTACTTCATTTTTATAATTCCATCCTAACACAACCCTATGTGTTAGGCATTTAGAGACAAAACTGATTTGGGGGATTAGTGTTTTATCCAAGGTCAAAAATGTTATTAAGTGGTGGAGCCAAGTTTCCAGCCAGGGCAAGTCTGACTCTAGAGCACATCATTTTAACTTTGGGGATAATAGGTCTGAGTTCAAATCACTGGTCCATTATTAACTACTGATATGACCCAGAGCAAATGACTTAATCATTCTTACTTTCTGTTTCTCCAGTCCCTGAAATGGGAATAAATATAGTACTTAAATCATATTTAAAATGCTTAGAATAGTGTTTGTCACTTAGTGCTCAAGAAATCAATAAATATTAGCTATTGTCATATTTAAAGAGTATGTCCATAGTATACATCATTAAAATTCTTTTCCCGCCAGTAGAGACATTTCTTCAATATTCAATTAATCACATCTTACAACTCCCTGAACATAATGCCCCAGTGGTGACTGTTCCCAGGAGAGCCCGTGTTGGAATGCATATGTTGACATTTCAGATGTCAGGTACTGCAAGGTCAGTGTGTCCCAGGAGGAGGCCAGCTGCCAGGAGACCTTGCAGGGTAGCATTTCAGGGTGAATTCATCACAGCTGGAGCCCAGACCTCAGCAATGCAGGTCTCCGCATTTGATCTGGTTAATGCCCAGAGCTGATTATTCAGAGGGTATGACTTGTACTGACTCACAAAAGACTGAAGCATATAAATGGGAAAGCCACTGTATTAATTTACAGTGAAAAATATTACGGTTAACTGGACCAGACATTTGCATCAGTCTGACCAGTGAATTCCTGCCCTGTAGGCAAGCTACAAAGGGAGCCACATTAATAGAAGGTTGCCTGGTGAGCAGGATGCTTGTTTCAAATGCTTAGTCTCATCAGGCTCCAATGGCAGCATGCATCCATCTCCATCTACCTGCCAGAAAGAACAGACAGTCCGAGCAGCTTGACAATGCCAGGATGTCCCTTTCCTGGACAGGAGCAGAATGTGCCTCTGAGACTTCCCTGTGTCTCTGGTTCCATAGCTGACCTGTCCTCTGCTTCAGATTGTCATTTTCTTTCTTTAGATATGTTAATTCTCACAGGAAGGTTGCTGTGATCCAGAAGCCATTTTGCCTCTTAATGGTAACCTTTGCTCATGTAATAGTTTAACTTTTAGAGGGCATCTTCATTGCTGGTCATCCCAAATTTTCATGGGCACTTCAGGTACCAGGTACACAGTGCATACTCTGGCTACTGTCACCACAGCTACTTCTGCCTGAAGCTATCTGTGCTTTTCTCATCATCCGTGTAAATTTCTACTGCATGAACCTCTTACTCTCTTTTAAAACCCACTCAGAGCCTGCATTTTAGCTGTTCTAACTGCCAGTGTTGCTAAAATGAAGCCCACAAAGTTGTTGCTAGCCTCCTTGAATATATTTAAAACAAAAGGATTGTAATTAATTAATATGTACTGTAAGGACTTGATATTTTAACGATAATGTAAAAAACTTTATGCAAGCATTCAAATTAATTCTAATCCTCTCAAGGCTTATAAGATCCTACCACCGTTTTGACCCTCCTCCTGCTTTCTGCTATTTCTAGAATAGAACCAAATGTCCTAGAAGGGCCAAGAAGAACCTCCAAGCTCTTGGCCCTGGCTGACTTCCTGAATTAATCTTCTCCCACTCATCTCCCTGTCACACAGTTCTCCAGACTCCTTGATGGTTTTAGAATAAGCCAAGTGTACAGCCACATCAGATCCTTTGCCCTTGCTGTTCCTCTCTGGAATGATGTCCCGCTAAACATTTGCATCTGGTTCATTCTTACTTTTACTCACTTCTGTTCAAGATGAACTCTTCAGAGAAGTCTTCTGACTATCCTATCCAGGGTAGCACCCTCTTACATTCTTTTCCCTTATCCCGCTTCATTTTTTTCTTTGCAGTCATCACTTCCTCATATATTATTTGTATTATTTATCTTTCTGAACAGGGTGTATTGCATGAGGGAGAGATGTCTTTGTCTTGTTTACTACTGTATCCTTAGAGCCTAAGTTAATAACTGGCACATGATAGGTGCTTAGATAATATTTTGTGAATAAACAAACGAACTTTGTACTAATATTTTGGTGATCATTAGATTTTGTTACCCTCCATGTGTGCCCACCATCCAAGCTTGCCTAGAATGAGGTATAGGTGCTAACTGCATTGCAGTTTCTAAGATGTTTTATTACGGCTATATTGAATGAAGCCAGGATACTAGTCAGACTTGACCGGAAGCTCACCCAAGTGTGGGCATCCAGATCCTTCTCACTGTCCAGAGGCTTCGATGAGATCTTATTTAATTCTACTTATCCCATTTCTTTTGCAGCCTTGCTTATCTTTATACTTCTTCACCATTACACCGTCCTTCAGTTGTTTGTCAGTTGTCTGCCTTTGTTCACATGAATGGTAAGATGGTGAAGAGGCACTTCAAATAGTCAACAGGCAATGACTGGACTCATGTCTCCCCATCCTCCAGCAGCTGAAGCCCTCCTCTTCCCTTCAGGTTGCCCTGCTACCACCTCTCTTATCAGCCCTTTTACCAACTTACACTGTGAGTGAGAAATGTGACACTTGCAATTATCTGGCTTTAGGAGGACTTGTTGTAACGTCCCATGAAGTGTCATCATGTACGTGGGTAGGACCCTAAGACCGTAGTGTCTTTTTAAAACCAGTTCTTATTTTTGTACTATTTTCTGCTTTTCCCCCATCTTTCTCTCAGTAATATTGATGTGGAGATAGTTAACTAGGAAGCCAGAAACTTCCATTTTTCATTTTCCTTTCATTCCCAGGGCAAGTTAGGGATTTTGAAAATATCGATATATATAAGACATAGTTGTTAGTACGTTGGGAGAATCTAGTTCAGTGTGGTTCTTATGGGGAGAATTAATTCTGAGTCCCTCTGGGGAATTTGTTGGCCTGTTAAAACTCCAACAGATCAGTTCACAGGTCCTTAACTCAGGACAAATTCATTGTTCCGATCTGTCTGTGCTGAGTGGCGTGACATTTTGCTAGATAGCAGGCACTAAAAGATACACTCATCTTTCAGATTCATTCATCCCTGGAATACCCAAGGTATGCCCCTGGGATGTTTTTGAGCAGGTTCATGGATGTTGCTTAGGGTAGCTCACAGCATTATATGCAAAAAGGAGACGTTCAGAAGTCTTAAAAAGGCCATGAACTGGGCCTCCCTGGTGGCGCAGTTGTTAAGAGTCCGCCTGCCGATGCAGGGGATACGGGTTCGTGCCCCAGTCTGGGAGGATCCCACATGCCGCGGAGCGGCTGGGCCCGTGAGCCATGGCCGCTGGGCCTGCGCATCCGGAGCCTGTGCTCCGCAATGGGAGAGGCCACAACAGTGAGAGGCCCGCATACCGCAAAAAGAAAAAAAAAAAAAATTAAAAAAAAAAAAAAAAGGCCATGAACTGAGAAAGAAATGTGAACTCTGTTTTTAAAGGATCATGTTTGTAAAGGTACTGGGACCTAAGAGGCAGAAAAGTTTATTCTATAATTCTGTAGCCCTGTGTATTTAAAAATGTGCCTGTTATGCAAAAAAGAAAAAAGAAGAATATTAGCCAACTAGAAATCCGTGGGACCTTTCTCGGCTGGGACCTCGGAGACCTTTCTGCCCCACACCCCCCAGTGCTGTTCATCTTACAGGTGGGAACACTGAGGCACAAGGCAGAGTGGAGACAGCCCGGAGTTGCCCCAACTCTGCTGTTCAGGCAGAGAATGGGGGAGCTCACTGGGGAGCTGGTCCACGTAATGACCCCTGCTGTCCCCTGAACATCCTTTCCTAAGAATTGTCAAGGACCAAAGTTGTTTTCACTGACACGTGTTGCTCTCCCCTTTGCCTTTTTTTTTTTAAAGAGACAAATCAAGTTGATGGTGTCAGGTAAGACCCCCTCCACCTTCCCCCTGCCCCCCACCCAGCCATAGTGGCTCTCTCCAGGCACAGGTCACAGGCAGAGGGTCCGTATGCATCCCTGGCCACACAACCAGGGGGATTCAGACCCCATCCCTGGTCCTGGCCCCCTAAGACCTCACCCAAACCTGACCACACAGTCCAGGGAGGTTCTTCCTCCACATAAATTCTCTTAGCATGTGATTGCAAATGTGAACTCAAGACGCTGTTTGTTTGTCTGTTTTAATTCCATCCCATTGGTCTGGCATCTGCACAGACTCCCCCATTTCTCTGTAAATATATGACTTGGAACAAATGTTTAAAATCAATGAGAACTGGTCATGAATGCATGGTGTTGAGTTGTTTTGCACTATTCTGAATTTTTGGTCTCTGTAAAAATATTAACAGCAGACATTAAAAAAATAAGCAAAAGCAAAAAAAAAAGTGCCTGTTGGACATTCTGTGTGTGTGTGTGTGTGTGTGTGTGTTTGTGCTTCTTAGTATTTATAACTGAACAACCAAAAAACATGGGCCCATGGCTTTATTATTATATAATACCTGAGTAAGCTACTTGACTCTCTTTGCTTTGTAACTGTAGCTCCTATCTGGACAGTCTTTACTGTTACTGTTTGGCCTCTTTGCTTGGGTTTCAGGCTCTACTTACAGGAAAAGACACATTCTCTCTGGGATTGATTTAAACCAACCCATTCTGTATGTTGCTGTTACAGCTTCCAACACTTCATGGAGGTGTGACATTATTGAAGTTGTGTTTTAATATGTCACTATACTGCTTCTTTCCCCTGACCCCTGTCTATACTCAGTCTGCCATAGAGCTGCCATCCATCCTCTGGGCTTATCCAGATGAATGGAGCTGTGCTGTAACGGGAATCACTTCCGTGCCGGTAGACTTTCTAAGACTTCATTGCTGATGATCTTGTCTTGCCTTTCTACGTGATGTCTGGGATGATCTAAGTTGGCCTTTCAGATGGTAGAAGGTGACTACATATATGGTATGATTTGAGATATGAAGGAAAAGCTTTTCTTTCCCTAAACATTTCTATCTAAGGATCAACATGCCTGAGATTCTGTTTCTAGAGGCATTCTTTTTCATGTCCGCCTTGTCCACTCTCCCTCAGAAAGGGTTGAACACTAATGCACTAATATGTTAGAGTGAGTGATACAATTAGCATCCTTTGGAAGGATCTGCATCTCAGTTCTGGGATCTAGGGAGGACATTTAATTATGGGGAACAATTTTCCTTTTATAGATATTATGTGGCATAAATTTTTCTCATTGTGCTATAATTAGTAAATCAAGTAGGAATCCTTTGAAGGTGGCAGCAACACTTTCATAAGCTTCACCATATTTTTTTTCCATTTAAGCAAAAGAGTTCATATGAAGGACAGAACACTAGCTGTCATGAGACAATAACGTATGAATTTTGCACATATTGAGGAGGTCATGACTACTGTTCCAAGTTCTATCTGTTGATGTTTTCAGACAGGGTGGGGAAAGATAGAACAGGTTAAGTCTTTGTATGTGTCCTCAATATCTAGAATCCTGAGGAAATGACAGAATTTAGAACATGGTCCTATTTTCATCATCATCAAGAAGTAAAGCGTTGAAAATGTCTTGGCCAGAGTCTACTCTAGGTCCCCAGATAATCCAAATAACTAACATTTATTGAGCAATCACTTTATGCCAACTAGTTCATTACATATAAGATTTCATGATGTTCCCAATAGCCTTACAAGATCAATAATATTATTACCCAAATGTTATTCTGTTTAGTGAAATTAAGTAATTTGCCCAGAGTTTTACACTTAATGGTTGACAGACCAAGGACTTGAATTCAAGTCTGTCTAATTCCAAAACATGTGTTTTCAAAGATCACATGAAATTGCATCCTTCAGCCTATTTGGACTGAGAGCTAAAGACATATTGGTCATTAAAAGCAAACAAATAATGTGTATTCCCCCACAACTAGGTGTAGCCAAAAGGTTTAAAACAAAAGCAACAACAAAACATATGGGAATCCAAAAGCATTTATAGGCAAAATAAACACCCAGAATATTGATAAACAAACAAATAAATAAAATACATAAATAGCTGATACCAAATTTTCCTATTAGGGTAAGGTAGCTTCCAATAAAGAACTAAGAAGTAAAAATTTAAGTAGAGCATGGCACTCTGAACTGAATATGGATTATGGAATCAAGTAGATTAAAAAGATGGCTGCAGAATTTTTGAAGCAAAAGCATTTCACCTCATTCATTATTCTTATACTTGATGCTCTGGGCTTAACACATCTTTTTTTTTTTTTTTTTTTTTTTTTTGTGGTACGCATGCCTCTCACTGTTGTGGCCTCTCCCGTTATGGAGCACAGGCTCCAGACGCGCAGGCTCAGCGGCCATGGCTCACGGGCTCAGCCGCTCCGCGGCATGTGGGATCTTCCTGGACGGGGGCATGAACCCGTGTCCCCTGCATCGGCAGGCGGACTCTCAACCACTGCACCACCAGGGAAGCCCCAACACACCTCCTTTGATTTAAGTTATTATAGGGGCCAACGAAAGGTCATTTAACTCTTTTCAGTGTAACCTCTACCCAGCACGTAAAAATCTCATTCTCTCTTAGAGCCACATGTTATTATCAAGTTCAATAATGTAATTCAGAATACTTCCCCTCACCATACATACACACCACATGGTGTCTTATTTGTACCTTTCTTTTAAAATATTCTCTCTGAAATGGAATTAACACATGCTATGGCAGGCAAATTGGAACTATAGAACCGTATGATAAGGAAAATGAAAGCCTTGTACAAAGTTAATCACTGCTAACATGTCAGTATATGACTTTCTAGTATTTAAATACCTAACAGAAATCATAGTGAAATACAATTCTGCTTTCTGCCTTTCTTCCTTGTTAACATGATAACGAAAGCATTTCCCATCTTTTTAAATCCCTTTACAAACAGCATTTTGATGGCTACATTGCGGTGTGTCTAGGAGTATTACAATCATTTTGTTAACACTTTCTTTATTGTTAATGTTGATGAAGAGACATCAGATATAAGTATTGTGTTCAGCTACCAACCATATTGGTTGTGTGTGTGTGTGTGTGTGTGTATGTGTGGTGCGAGTTGTTGGTAGGGGATTTGGGCTGAAGGCAAATATGCCTTATCTCCCCCTACCTCAATTTAGATAGGATTTAAATTAATCCTTGAATAATTCAAAGACTCTAACACTGATGCCAGGCTCGGGGCGGGGGTGGGGGTGGGGGGAGGGGGTTGGGTGGGGTGGGTATGGAACTGAGAAGGAGAGATTGAGGGCAAAAATGAGCCAGAAGTGGAGAAGGGAAGAGGGAGGCACTAGAGAAAGGGTGAAATAGAAGAGAGTAAAGAAAGAAAAGAAAGAAAAGAGGATATAGAGTCGGATGAAATAATCTGACAGTTACATTCTTATGCCTACCCAACATGGCCAGGTTGGAATTAACCTTTCAGAATACCATGTAGCCATCTCATTTCCTTCTCATAAGTCCAACTCAACTTTTTTGTACCAGCATGTGCATTCACGTGACATGTTCCATCTCCTGATACAGGCAATTGTAGCACTTTAGAAGCCAGCCTTGTTTCCAGGAATCTGTATTATGTTACAGAACTCTGGAATTAGATTTCCTGCTGCCCTTTTACCTCCTAAACTGCTTGGTATTACCACAGTTGTCTTTGTGATGGAGGCCCTGAGTCCTTGGCCTCAAACCAGCCATGGTCCCCTGGGGCTGCATACAGCAGTACTCTGAAATTCCTACTTACTGGCTCCTTCAACAAGACTGATGCCGAAAAGACTTTGCTTCTGCTTTCGGCATTCATCAGCATTCCTTATGAATGAAACATGAATGTAATTCATATTTCTTCCAGGGAGAGAGGTTTTAGAGGCTTCATTTATTCATTCATTCAACAAATATTTATCGGATCCCTTCTGCACTTAAAATACCACGGCAGGCACTGTGAGGGATACAGAGGAACATAAGCACAGTTCCTACCCTTAGGAGTCTAGTCTACCAAGTTATGTTAATTTCACCTCTTCAATATCTCCTGCATCCATCCACTTCTGTCCATCTTAACTACAGTAGCCTTAATTCAAGCAATCATTATCTGCTTCCTGGATTACCATGTTTTAAGAATTTGATCAGATTATTTCTGTGCTTCAAAACATTCAGGGGCTTCCCTGGTGGTGCAGTGGTTGAGAGTCTGCCTGCTGATGCAGGGGACACAGGTTCGTGCCCTGGTCCGGGAAGATCCCACATGCAGCGGAGCGGCTGAGCCCATGAGCCGTGGCCACTGAGCCTGCACGTCCAGAGCCTGTGCTCTGCAACGGGAGAGGTCACAACAGTGAGAGGCCCGCGTACTGCAAAAAACAAAAAAAAAAAAAAACAAAAAAAAACCATTCATTGTCAGGCCAAATCTCTAAATGTTTACTATGACCTATAAGGCCCCAGAGGATCTGGACCCTGTTAACCCTCAGGTAATATCTCTTGATTCCCCCAAACTTTAACCATCTTGAATTCCTTTTAGTTCTTTAAGTGTGCTCTATTTACTATAGTGCTTTTGTGTATGCTGTTTCTTTGGCTTCCAAAATTCTTCTCACCTTACTTTACAAATCTCGCCTCCGATTTATCTACCAATTGATATTCATTATTTAGGTCTTAAACCAGATATAACTTCAACCAAGCAATTTGTCTGTCTGCTCACGTACCTGTCCCATCTCTAGACCAAATATCGTTCCCCTTCTCTGTAGCCCATGACGCTTTTTTGTACTACCCTCTTCAAACCTCTTTATTGCTTACTTGCATGTGCCTCTACTAGGCTATAAATTCCATGAGTCGGGTACCATTGTTTTCTGTTGTGTTCCCAACATAATACAGTGCCTGGTACATCGTATTGTTAATTGAGAATATCTTAAATTGACTTGTGTTAAGAAACCTGAATTATCATTCAGGAGCTCTTACCTATACCAATAATGCTTCATACATCGCACATTCATATGTTACATATAGGGCAAGACTACACAGGCTTGAGTGGTAGGTTCATAGGGAGCATTATTGGTTGGTGTCAGAGGTACAAGTTACAACTATTAAGAAATTGGATCCTTAGAACTTGAATTTCTTTTCTTTACCATGTATGATATGGAAAGGATGAGGTACAGTGGAGGCCATGTGATTGCAGGGTCTGAAACCTTAAGAACTCCACTGAATAAGAGGTAAAGGAGGTGAGAGAGGGCCAGGAGTGAAGGTAAAGGAAAATGTGAACTGGCAGCTATAAGAATCAGGAGAGAGTAAGCTAGGAAGATTTAGACAATGTAGGTGAGAGAGAACTGCATATGGTCATCAAGTCTCATATTCTCAAAACATGATCCCCACTTGCCAGATGCCATGAAAGTCGGCAGAGTTCACTCCTTGGAAACATTGCCTGGCAAATGGGCAGGAGGATTTTTCCAAGTTGGGAACCAGAAACCCACTGCTGACATGTGTCAGGTGTTCACAGGGGGCTTTTTAGGATGCCTCCAGGGACCAAGCAGCTGCTTACCTTCCCCTAATATAGGGAGAAGCAAAAATATGTAGAAAAAAAATGATACCTGTAAATCTGTGTAGTCATGTGTAAAAGGATATTACAGCAGAAATATTATCAGCAGCCTTTGCTGCAACCAGAGTGAGAGTACCTTAAAAGCACAGTTTATAATTTCTCCAGCCTAAGTGTTTCCTTTAATCCACTGATGAAACTACGTAAAAGTCCCTGCCACTGAGAAAACTAAGGAGGGACAGGAGAGCAACCTTCTTGGCCCCTGGTGACCTAATAACATGAAAAGTGAATCCAACTCATGGTCAGTAAATCTCCCTGGCTAAAAGGATGAGCACCAGATGAATTTCTTGCTTGACAGCAGTGCACAACAGAAACCTTTAATATGTGTGGAGCCAGTTCTGAGTAACCCTCACTGTCTTTGACATGCCACTATTGGACGCTGGTGATCCATGTTGCCATCACACTGCATAAAGCCTGGCCCAGACTGTTTTTTAATTAAATCCCCCTAAAGGATGGTCAGATCGACCTGTCTTCACTGAAAGAGTAGTTGTGATCCAGTGTCCTGAGAATACATACTACCCCCATGGCCTTCCTCTATCCCCAGAGGCTGTTGCATTGCCTCACCGATCAATGTCTTTCTCCCTGGCTTTTGAGCAGAAGCATGATGAAGTCAGAGAATGAAAACCCAGTGCAGTTTCCATAGCAACATTCTTAGAAAGAAAAGGAATGAAAGAGGAAAAAAAGTGGAACTCTACTATGATTTGGGTTCTGAGCACCAGTGAATGAGCTGCCTGTTCTAAACAGTCAGTGCTGGATGGTTATTTATTTATGTAAAAGCAATAGAGATAGAATCAGAATTCCTTCAATTCCAGATTCTTCCAGTAGGGGGTGGAAACACAAATATCATAAGGCCTAGATGAAAGAAAACAATCACACATATACCTTCTTGCTCTAATATTACTCATATTAAAGAGTACAGTCTATGAAATATTCATTCTGGTATCCTGGTGCTTTCACTGTATTTGGATTAGATAGCATATGAACTGTTTGTTATCTCACTTCAAAGAGTTTATTAAAACCTGAAGGACAAACAAATATTGAATACATTTTCTGAAGCAAAGCTCTGTGAAACATGTGAATAAAATGAGAAGTGAAAGCAAATACTTTGAGTGCATATAGATTGAAGAACTCAGCACTGAGTGGCATTAATTCAGAAACCTTCAACTGAAATGGCACGTGGTCTTATAAAAATTGAGAAATATGAATTGTTAGTAACACAACAAAATTTTTTCCTGTGTGGGATAAAGCAGAATGAAAAATTAATAAGCTTCCAGGTGAAATAGGTAAGGGTATACCTGGGGTCGTGGGTTTAGCTTGGCCCTCCTACAATAGTTTTTCTATGAAAGATAAGAAAAGTGTTTGGTAGGGTAGGCAGGATAACTGTGTTTGTGAAGAGCGGAGACATTTATATTGAATTTGAAAGGCCACAGGTAGTTCTGAGATGTTCTTCAGTCACTCAGGGGTCTTAAGTAGTAAGTGCTTGAGAAAAATGATATGTAGCAATATACAGAAGAAATCCCTTGGCCAGAGGATAAACCAGACTAGAGACAGAAGAACCTAAAGTGAATTGTATATGCATAAGCGTTTTGTTTGGAAGGTGAGTCTAGTTTTTCTAATAATGGAGAGATAAGAATTAATTGAATGTCTACCCTTTTCCCTTAGAGAAGACAGAAGACCCTTGAACATTTCTTTTAGGGTAGGTTTAATCTTGATGAACACTTTCAGTTTTTGTTTATCTGAGAAGTTCTTTATCTCTCTTTCAGATAATCTTCCTGGGAAAGTATCCTAGGTTGCAGGTTTTTCCCTTTCAGCACTTTAAATATATTGTGCCACTCCCTTCTGGCCTGCAGAGTTGCTGCAGAAAGATCCGCTGATGGCCTTATGGGAGTTCCCTTGAATATGACTCTTTGTTTTTCTCTTACTGCCTTTAGAATTCTCTATCTTTAACTTTTGCCATTTTAATTATGATAAGTCTTGGTGTGGGTCTGTTTGGCTTCAACTTGTTTGAGACCGTCTGTGCTTCCTGTATTTGGATATCTGTTTCCCTCTTGAATTTGGGGAAGTTTTTGGCCATAATTTCGCAAAATATATTTTCAACACCTTTCTCTCTCTTCTCCTTCTGGGACCCCTGTAATGTGAATGTTAGTACACTTGATGTTGTTCCAGATGTCCTTTGAACTGTTCTCATTTTTTGCTTGTTTGTTTTTCTTTTTGCTGTCCTCATTGGGTGATTTCCATTTTCTTTCTTCCAGATCGCTTATGCATTCTTCTGTATCACCTAGTCTGCTGTTCATTCCTTCTAGTGTGGTTTTCTTTTCAGTTATTTTATTCTCCAGTTCTAACTGGTTCTTTCTTATATTTTCTAGTTCTTTGTTAAAACTCTCACTGTGTTCATCTATTCTTTTCCCTAATTCAGTTAGCATTCTTATTACTAAGGCTTTGGACTCTTTATCTGTTAAATTACTTATTTGTTTTATTAGCTGTTTTTTCGGAGGTTTTCTCTTATTCTTTGAATTGAAACAAATTCCTCTGTCTTCTCATTTTGCTTATTTCTTTTTTTCCTCTCATTTCTCTCTCTCTATGAAATTAGGTGAAATAGTTACCTATTGCGGTCTTAAAGGGATGTCCTTGTATAGGAGAGTTCCTGTATAGTCTGCGTGTGCCCAGTGCTTTTGGTGGGAGAGCTGGATTTGACGTGAGCATGAGTGTTGTCTTTCCCCAGGGTGTGCTTGAATCTCTATGATGGGCTTCATGTGATAATCTTGCCACCATTTGTTAAGAGCTGATGATATACCAGACAATGCACTCAATAAATTTCATGTATTATCACATTTATAATTTTCAAAATCACCCAAAGAGGTTTATTACGATATCCATTTTATAACTGGGAAACTGAAAATGGGGAGGTTAAATACACACAGCTGATGAGCATGAGACTGGCATTTGAACCAGACTCCAAAGCTCCCAACCCTTCCATTGGAGCATACTGTGTGTGATTCGTATGTACAGTAGGTTGTAAGAGAGGGATTGCCATGGCTTGACATTAAATGGAAGAGGGTGAAGGAGAAAGCTCCAAAGAAAGGGCAAGGGCAGTGTCTTCAGGAGTGATGGAGATATTTGGAGGACAGGACTTCACGTCATTTTCAGTCTGGGGAGAAACTGTCCCTGTAGTTTCATTGATTGCATTTTAATTGATAGCAGCAGGGGTAGCCCTGTGTACCTTTTGATAAGCTTTCTATAGTTTGGAAAATTTCAGGTATTGCAGGGGATGGGTGCACCCAAGTGAATGCACTTTCTGGACATGCTAATGTATGCCCTAGGATGCAGAAGAAGGTCAGCCTGAAAAGAGAACCACCAGCAGCTGAAGTTAGAATTGTTCTTTCTACCAGCCTTCAGCAAAATGTCCGGTTAACTTTCTCTAGCCCTCGTCTTACAAAGTTAAAGCTTTTGGTTTAAGTTTTAATAGAACTTGAGCTAAGTGTTCAATCCTAAAATCTTAATATACGTGTCTAAAAATTCATCCAAGTCCCTCCATAAAGGCATGTGAAGAAAGAAAACGTATCATTTTCTGTTGCATATTTTCCTAAATTCTTTTCCTGAATGATAACCCTAGGGTCTAATAGCATGCCTTCTGCTTCTTTACCTGATTTCCATGGTGAATACTTTATAGTACAAAATATCCATTGACGGACAAGGAAAGAAAAAAAGATAGTGACTATTTCATGTCAACAACAGGGGAATGTAGGTTTGGGTTTAGCTTAATTCTGAACATGATAAGGGAGATTAATAATAAGATGAAGCAATGCTGACGTTAGCAGCTTCTCTGCCCCTTGAGACAGGGCAGAAGTTCACTAGCACAGGGTTGAGAGTGTGGATTCTGCAGGCAGAGACTAAATTCAAGTCCTGGCTTCATTACTTCCTAGTTCTGGGACTTGGCTAGTTACTTAATATACTTCAGCCTTTGTTTTCTCATCTGAAAAATGGAAATAATTGTAGCACCAATTTATTTGGTAATTATGATAAGTAACATTACAGGTGAAGTGTATAAAATAGAGCCTGGATCATTATGTGGTTGGAGACTGCTGTTATTAAGAGCAAAGATGGCTGGATGGGCAGTGAGCTTAATGTAGCCAGAGAGGAAGAGGGCTCTGCACCGTTTCAGAGCCACAGTGATGACTTCAAAAGGAAGAGATAGGAGATGAGGCTAAAATAGCCTGGAGAATGGATTTTCTTGGATATACAGTACCACGCAGCATGCACATGCATATGTCTTGGGAGCTGTGAGGAGCACAGAGCCTAGCAGGCAGAGAATCACGTGTATAATACACCCATGTGTACAAATATGAGTGTGTGTGTGGTGCTGCACACTCACATGCATGCACATCCTTCCACCCACCACTAGCTAATTTGCAGAGATACGTTTATTCCCTTTCCTCCTTGCTCAGTCTCGAATACAAGTAAAAAACCAAATTATCACAGTTGGGCATAGAAAGCTTTAACACCTTCACATGCACATACACAGAACAAGATTTCCTGATCAAAACCAAAACTGACAAGAGCAACTGTTGTTAGAATAACACCTCATTTAGTTGTAAGGGATAATTGTCATCCTGACATAGATCCATTTCATCATTTTGTATGCCAATTACTCTGGCAGTTTTACAGAATACATCTCTGACAAATAATTTCTCTAATTACTCTGGCTGTTCCTGGGAAACCACAACCCAGGTTAGACTTGTTTAAATACTACAATGTCTATATATAATGGAATTGCTCTTTTGTCCAGCAACAGAGATCTTGAAGGTCTGTTATTTTAGAGAAAAGCAGTGGGCCACCCTAGACTCTTCAGTTGTCTCAAAACCCAGTTGTCAATGACTGCAGGCTGTCCAGGTACCTAAAATTTTGTCCAAGTTACAATCTATAACCATTTCTCTCATGTACTTTTATCCCTATGTCTTTAAATTTGTAATTTGAGTGTCCCCATGGTATAGCATGCTTTAGATTTTCAAGCTAGTAATTTTCTATCGAGTTTCAGTCCATCCTTCATGTGGGCTATAGGGTTGATACTCTATACAATATGTTCCCTTCAATAGCTTCTAAATAATTAATTAAATGGTAATATTGCCTTTTTTCTTAACAATTGTTCTTAAGTGTTAAATCGATCACAGATTAATTGAAACTTCCTCACTATTTTTCCTTTTCTCTCCATAAATTAGCTTTACTTTCATTTTCTTTCATGGACCATTTTTCCCTTCTCTTCAGGCATCCTCAGGGGCATCTAAGATTCTTTGGCTCTGTAGTTTTGAAGTGTACATTTGGAAGAAATGTGGGTCTGGAGGGAATTAAATTAACTAGAAGCACTCGGATTTTTTATTAAATTGCTTTTTTCAAAGATATTAGAGAACATTCCAGGTATTCATTTTAAAATTTTTCTTCAAAAAAGGGAAAACGCATTACAGTTCAGACAATTTTGGTTCCTTTTTTGCTTTACTTTTAAGGTTTGAACTCAAAATACCTTTATAACGTTTTTAGTACCAAGTCCCAAACATTAAGAAAATACATTTATTGCATTTAATTTGGTGAAAATGAGAGACAGGAAATGGAGAGTGTGGCACAATCAGAAAATGAAGAGAAAGTAAGAAGCCAGAACAGTAAGACACGGAGGAGCAATATCCTAAAGCAAAAGGGTGAAAATTCCCAAAGATGGAGAATTTAAACAGTGGTCAGAAACTATGAGAATGATGTGCAGAAAGAACAAAGAGCATAATTCTGCAGAGGAAATTCTGAGTATAAGACTGTAAGACAGAGAAAGGTTTGTGCAGTGTGGGTAGAAAAATCTGTAGGGGGCCATCATGGATATCAATGAGGCCCTCAGTCAGCATATTCCCCCCTTTTGGATGGGTGAAAAGTAATTGTGTGATTGTGAGAAGTGAATGGGAACAGCCCTTTTGAAATAGTCAACAGGATTCAGGCCTTAGCTGGACCACTGTATCTAGTCCTGGGATTTTTTTACTGGAGGCTATGCCTCAGAAAACACCTCAAGAGAGGTGGAAAAACAGAATCAGCCCAAGAGTGGCCATTGAACATATGCACATGGGACTGCGTAAAAGCTTATGTGGATGACTAGTTTAGGTTTTCAGTTATTCTCACTACTTAGTTTGCCTGCTTCATGTAGGCATTCAAGAATGTATGGCACATTCGGAGAACTAAAATGATGGTTACAATTTAGGAAATGCCAGATTGCTCCTGCTGGAATGAAATCCAACCTACCATTCTTTCCTGAAATATCAATACTTTAGTGGATTCCAGTTGCCTTAGTAGTAAACCTAAGTTTCTTAAGATGACTTGAAAAGTTCCTCTTTTTGGGCTAATTATTTTCATTGTTTCTTCACACCTTTTTCCTCTCATCATTACTGAGCAACTTGAACACAATGTGTCCTACTGTGATTGGAGGCCGTTTAGTTTAGCATGCTGCTCCCTCTGCTAGGTAGCTCCATTCCAATCATGGTCTCCGGCACTTCCTATTTTTAGTTCAAGATTTGGCTCAAATAATAGGGCATCAGGAAAAACCTTGCCACATCTAACTGAAAAGCTCTTCCCTAGTCTTGGTACTTACCACACCCTAGCAGGAATGCTTCTTCTCCGTCTCTCCCATTAGACTGAAGTAGCTTTTTTGGGAGATGCCATGTGGTCTGATAAGTTTTGCTCCCCATTGCCTGGCCAAGTGTCTGTCATCTAAATCTGTTCATGTTGGTTGAGTGAAATGTCAAATGAATTGGGGTAATTTTATTAGAAGAGAAGGCTGAAGAGATAATTAACAGTATTTAATAGAATGAGGGACATAGAGAGTGTTCATGAGAAGTTTGACATCTGATTAATTTGGTGGTGTTAAAAAATGAATAAAGAACACAATTTAGATGATACAAACTTTAGTTAACAGTTTATGAAGAAGAGAGTCTCCATTTGGAGAACTGAAAAATGGGGTGGAAGGTGGGAAGCTTTTATAGGATAAAGAGCAAGGAAGAGAAAAAACAAAATATCTGATTGGAGGGATGACATAGTCAACCTTGTTTGGGGTGAGAAGGAACAAAGAAATAAGTGTAGAGCCCAGAGTTGGCTTGGCTTTTGGGGATTGGCTGACTCGACATACTGAGTTTCTGGTCAAGAAGAGCATTTACAGTGACAGGAAAATTAATTAAGTTTTGGTTTGTTGATGTGTCATCCCAGGCAGTGTCAGCTCCATCTTGGGCCTAGAAATTTATTTCAACAGTGGAGAAGACCTCTATTTGATAAAATAAAAAACTCAAAACTTTTCTAAAACGATGTTACCTGCAACAGTTTTATCATGCCCCTGTTTTATGATTCCCGAAACTTCTTATGTAGTTAAAATTTTATCTTTCTCCTTATTATGTGCTGTGATGCTTCCATGAGTGTGTGTGTTTGTGTGAAATTTTTCTCAAAGTGAGAAACTTACATCTTCTTTTTTTTTTCTTCTTTTTAATCTCCCAAGGGACCTGACAAAGTACCATACACACAGTTGGCATTTTACAGGTTTATGTTTAAGGAAGTATTTTTTGAATGAAATACCCTTGGAGAATAGGCTTTGCAAAACTTAAAATTAAAAACCAAATAATGTCAAATCTATAATCCATTCTTTTTACACACTGGTCATAATATTTCCTTAACATATAAAGAAACTGACATTGTAAAGGATGAGGCTATACCCCCAATTTTCTTTTATCTGTCAGTGGAATTAAATGCTCTTCAACAAAAATCCATAGCTGTAGAGTAGACCATATCCTGTTGTGGATATCATTACCAATGTATTTAAATAATTTTATCCATGTGAATATTTAATATCAAGCAGAGAAAGTTAACTCATTAAATGTTTAATTTTCAATCCAAGATTGTGATGGTGTTTTTTTAATGTACAGATGGGATTTAATTATTATAGAACCCCTGACAAGATCATCTTGGAAATTTGCACATAATTTAATAGAACGGTGATTTGCAAAATGTAGTTCTTGAACCAGAAGCATGGGTGTTACCTAGGAACTCCTTAGAAATGAAAATTCTCAGGCTCTCTAGACCTACCAGGTCAGAAAGTCTTGGGTGGGCCCCGGCAATCTGTACTTTAAAAAGCCCTCCAAGTAATTCTGATGCACAATATATTTTTAAACCTACTGGAATAAACTTTTCAGAGTACCAACTAGGAAGATCAGAGGTGACCTTGGCAGCACTTGAGGACCTCAGGATTTTCTAGCCTTGAACATCCCCTGGGAACTGCCAGTGTATTTCCATGCTACCTCTCAAGTGCTGACCTTTGATTTAGTCTACATCTTCATGACAGTAGAAAACACCAAGAACTGTTGATCATGTGTGGCAGAAGGCCAAAATCTACCTGACTCTGTTGACTTAGCAAATATTAGACTAATTAAGAATAGAAAACTTGTGCAGTAAGTTTTTCATCAAGTCTAAAATGATGAAAAATGCATCTGCTCTTCTTCCATTGTATATGACTGCACATGCAATAATAAAACAATTGGATGGTTAGCAAAATTACATGTTTAAGCACAATATCAACCAGGCAATGAGACGAATTCTTCAATGCCTTTGGGACAGTGGATACCTGTCTCTTTTTAAATGTAAGTATCAATTCAGTTGTGTTCCTTTTCTGTTTTGTCTTCATCCTGATAGTGTTGTTTTTGTTCTACTGTTTTCTTCCTGTCCTTATCTCTCCTAATAGTCTCCTATATAGTAAGGGGAGTTTAGTAGTTTATTAAAGGTGTTTTGGGGAATCATATCAATGTGATATGTCCACCTGAATCTTTTGAATGCTCTCAGCAAGTTGATTGCCCATACTTAGGCTGATTTCAGTATTAGTTCTACAGTCTTGTAACATCGCTTGCTGTTACTTTTAGACTCCCCTATTTGGAATGGTCAATGACAAAAGTCATTTAAGAAACAACACATTATTTGTGGATGGTTTTATTTTGGTGGATGATTTTGGTGGCTAATTTATTTCCTTTTTATTTTAATGTCTCTGGAAGGGATAATGGCTTTTTTGAATAAAATCAAATGGAAAATAATTTCAATTCTTCAGATCAAAGAGCTGAAGGAAAAGAAAGTTTTTATTGATACATATGAATATTCTTATACATGCCACATGTGATAGAGAGAAAATGAAAAGTTATAACTTCATTTTCTTATATCTCTAGGAAGCTATAAAAGTGCATATGTCACTCAGGTCATCTCATAAAGAAAAAATAATATGCAACACATAAAATACAGAGATGTTTAATAGGATTATAAAATCTAGACTACCTACTTATTTTCTAGTAGGAAATTTGTTCATTATTGTCACTATTAATAATAGTAATATCATCATGAATCTGTGCATATATTACAAAAAACACTATTTGCATTATCCGCAAAAGATAATTTTCCCTCTGGGATTTAATTGTGGCTTTTGAAGGAGAGAAGTGAAATCGTTATGAAATGCTGACAGATTGATACCTCTCTGCTCCTGGGCCTAATACTCATTAATATTTATGTGAGGATTTTACTTTCTGCGAGAGAGGAGTGGGTTAAATAGAAGACTGTGTGATGGGTTGAAGGTGTGAAAAGGTGGTATGCAGCCCAGTACTCTAACACTTGGATCAGTAGCCAGTTTGGGAAGAGGTAACAGTTTTCCTCTGAATAAGAAAATATAGTACCTCCACGTTTTATTTTGTTTTTGTTTTGTGTTGTTTTCCCCCACAAGTGCAGTGGAGGGCTAGTGGAGGGCTGTCTCTTCATGCATCTCAGGAGGTCCCTGGTATACTAACTGGAGAGAGATCTAGAGACTCAGGATAACTGTGTCAGAACAGCAGGTTTATTCTTGCTCCATTATTTGTGACTCTGTTTATTTATTGGCACAGAGCTCATCTTGCCTTTATCTTGTGGCATTCTCTTCTGCTTGGTTTCTCTCAGCTCAGCACAGCTGTTGTGGATATAGCAACAGACAGTCCCTTTTGAGGTGGGCCTCTTTAAGCTTTTTGATCTCTTTTGCTGGTGCACACATCCATAGGACATTGTAAGAATTTCATACTATTAAGAAGTGATTTTGTCCACAGTTGGGAACTTCTTATTAACAGAGGTGGGTGAATTAAGGAGGCACAGACCTTAATTTCTACAGAGAACACAATCTGGATCAAGTTTTAAATCATGTGTGTGTGTGTGTGTAATAATGAAAGAATTGCCATTAGGTCATTTAAGAGATCTCATGAACTAATTGGATGAAAAATCCGCCAGGATTGGAATGAGCAGTGATAAGAAAGAATTCAGGTTAGAGCTGTGTCTTTTGTTTGAGTCATAAACTGAGGGCCTGACGTAGAACCTTAGATACGTTTCTGAGTCAGTTCTGAACCACTGCCCCGTTCCAGTAATAACACGGGGATAAAATAAAACATCCTCCAAGGAGGCATTTAGTGGTGAGCTAAGGCTTAGAGCCTTCAAGGACATTTATCTCCATAGTAGCCATGTTTGACTCTTTGTGGTTTCCACAAATCTCTGTAAAAGGCATTGATCGCCACTGTCAGTATGATTAGAGGAAGCACTGATGCATAGCGTGTTTATGATTTAAAAAACAAAAAAACAATTCATGCACTTGCATGTCACGAGGAGGATTTCACTCTCCTGGGAAAAGATAAATTTTACTTTTTAAAGAGGTGCTTTCTATTTTTGATGTTTTTCTTATATAGTTTTGGCTATTATCTGAAATATGTCCCAGTCTGAGGACCAAGCAAGTGGCACTTGCTGTGTGATCTTAACCAATTCACTTGACTTCTCTGGCCCTCATCATCCATGTCTTTAAAATGAGGTTGTTGTTTTTTTTAATATGTTCTCCACTTCCAAAATTTATGGAATTCTATGATATAACCATTATTCTACAGAGCTCTTCCAATATGCATTTCAGGATTTACCCTGAAAAGTCAAGTATTAGTGGAATGATTATCAAACACTTAGCCCACTCCCAACATTTGTTGAACACCTAGTATGTACTTGAAACTGTTAATCACTCTTGAGGAAATAGATGTAGAAAACAAAATTGTATAGCACATATTCTTTGACCTCTGGGAATATTCAAAATATTATGTAATGCAAGGAAGAAAATGTTAAACTCCATAAGGAAGTTACAAAGAGTATTATCACATACAACAGGGTTTCTCAGCACCCACTATTGACATTCTGAGACAGATGGATGAGTCTCTGTTGTGAGAGATTTCCTGTGCATTGTAGTATGTTTGGCACCACCCATAGTCCAGTTAGATGCCAGTAGCATCCCTCCAGTTGTGATAACAAAAAATGTCTCTAAAGATTGCAAAATGTTCCCTGAGGATCAAAATTGCCCTGGTTGGTAACCATTGCACTAGAGGAGAGCAATAATATCTGTGGAATTTTCAGAGAAGACTCATTAGAGAGGATTCATTTGACCTGGGTCTTAAATTATGAGGGCTTAAGAAGGCTACAAATACAGGTTGTAGTCATAGTGATACTCTTGTCATTGGGGAACATGCAAAGTTTTGAGGTGATTATAAGAAGGGAGTTATTATAAGTAAAGACTGTGGTTGAGCATGATCTTTGGAGTAGGACACAACTGGATTCAAGCCATGGATCCAAAACTTTACTAGTCATGTGACCTTGGTCACATAATATAATAGTTTTTGCCTGTGATGATGATAAATGTAATATATAAAGTCCTTAAAATTACACACACACACACACACACACACACACACACACACACACACACACAGAGTGAGAGTGTCAGTCCTTAGCACTGTGTCTGTCATAGAAGGCATGCGATAGGATTATCATGGTGACTCATACATTAGCCACCAGGGTGTTGACACCCTAAAGTTGGCCCATGAGTTGTGAATTTTGTTGCAAGTGTCTTGTTACTCATAGTGAAATACTAACATATGAGTGATTTAATTTTATATTCATTAGATTCAACACTATTTCTAATAAGGACACTAACTCATTGATGTGCTTTTTGGAGTATTAGAGAAAAAGTGAAGTTAAAGCTAGCATATGAAAATTGTGTTTAACCCTGCATGTGTTCATGGAGGGGTATCAGGAACAAATGTCAATCTTAATATGCAACAGGATTGGGAACCACTGCTTAAGCAGTTGCTCAGGCTGGGATTAACAGGCTTCACTTGCCTAGCTGACCAAGTCTAAGAGTTGTCTATTCTGTAATGAGCTTGAGAAATGGAAGTCAGCCCTCAGCAACGTGGTCTTCATAATGCTGGACAGAGACACTTGGAATATTCAAGTGTCTGGCTCTAGGCCTTTACTTGGGAACCAGTCAGAGCAAGGGAATAGGACAAGGAATTGGAATCTTGGATATGGCATCTAAATATTAACTGATTATAGAGATCTAGCTTTTAATATTTTTCAGTAAACTGTAGTTACCTGTTCTAATTATTTTGTTAACACTGCCTTGACTCAGGTAATTGTAGAGATTAAAACCCGGTTTCCAGTTTTGAAACTTCTACTCCTGAAATTTCAGTGTATTCAATCTTGGGATAAATGGTCATAGTAGAGCTAAACTAAGGCAAATTCATATACTTCTTAAAACTAACAGCAGTCAATTTCCCAAGGCCAGCATCTCTTCCGAGCATTGAATGTTTTATTCCGGTGGGGAACGATTTTGCTGCATGACCTGTTAAGTTTGAGCCTTTTTTCAAGACTCACTACTTTATGGTGCTGCTGCTTCAAGTAGGGTGTTGCACTGGTGCCAAACCCTGCAACACACACATGTGACTGTTGCTAATAAGTGGCAGCTCCAGCCGTGGCTACTTAACCATCCTTGGGAGAAGGTTGCCTGAGGAGAAAGGTGATAAATGTCACAATAGGAGATTAATTGCATATGTTCTGTGTGACATGACATCTCATGGGACTTAAGAATATGTTTGTGGTTTTATAAAGCATACTGTAAATATCAGGCTCGGCTTTGGCTGTGACCCTGCCAAACATGGGGCTAGTGTCATTTGTCATATTCAGACATTGCCTTTTAAAACATTCTCATTCAGGCTGCTACCAAGTTGTGATGTGTTTGATTGCTCTCATGAAATTTTTGTTTTTATAATAGGGTGATAGACAGAAAGACAACAAAATGGGCATGAGGAAGTGGGCGTGGGCATGGGATGGAGGAAAAACATGTCACTCAAGGGAATGAGGAAATAGTGGTCTCACTGTTTGATTAATGAAAGTTACTAGACAGATGTTCTTATGTCTTCCAAGACTCTCATTGGTTGACCTATGCTTAATGGAATATCTGTGAGAGAAGAGAATCCTTCTGAGAGAAGACAACCTCAGAACCTGCCAGGGAGGGGTTAGGTATCTCCAGTGTTTATCATATTTTGGAATTTTCATTGGGAGGGAAAATAGTGAATTGTAGTGACTGGGGGTATATAGTGAGAAGAGTAACTGTACCATTTCACTGTTGTCCAATTATTAGCATACTAGACAGTTTCACAACTTTCTACCATTTGGCTTCAGGTTGGATCTAAGAGTCAGTATTTGAATTAAATCTGTATCTTATGTCTATTTCCTGAGTGAACTGTTTTTTCTAATCCTCTACACTCCTTGCTGCAAAACCTAAATGATTGGTTTGTCGTACTGAATTTCTAGCTCTGGTTAGAGCTGTGCATATCTCAGACTGAATAGAATCAGAACATATTCTAGCTTATAACAGACAGATGTTCAAAACATGAAATCCCACCCAAAAGAGGGGACAGGATACATTTCCATCCATCTGGCCACTGCAGAGACCAACAGTGGCTATAGTCCATTAAATAATTAACTTTATTTTGGATAATACTCCTTCCACCTGAGACCCTGGAGGCTTAATTTAGTTAGCACCTTTGCCTATTTCTCTTTCTGTGCTTTAATACAATGTGCAGCTTCTCATGGCTGGTAGTTTAAATCCCTGTGGCAATAGGGAAGGTGTGATGTGATATGAAAGTACTTCCAAGGGGAAATGAGGTTTACTTTTCCATTGCTTGAGTTATGTGATCATGTGTATCCTCAGCAAAAGCAGAGTATGAGGTTCCTATGTATGGGACTAAATTATGTTTTCTGTATAAGAAGCTGACTCCTTGGCTGTAGAAGGTGAAAACTGATGAGGGTGCAACTTGCAGTCTTCTCTCTGCCTCTCTATCTCTCTCTTCTCTGTTTGACTTGCCTTTGCACCAACTCCTCTATGTTTCCCCCTGTACTTCATTTCTAGCCTCGGTTTCTTCTTTTCTATCTTTTGTTTCCAAGTTTACTTTCAAGTTTTTTTTTTTTTTTTTGTGTGTGGTACGCGGGCCTCTCACTGTTGTGGCCTGTCCCATTGCAGAGCACAGGCTCCGGACCTGCAGGCTCCGCAGCCATGGCTCACGGGCCTAGCGGCTCCATGGCGTGTGGGATCTTCCTGGACCGGGGCATGAACCTGGGTCCCCTGCATTGGCAGGAGGACTCTCAACCACTGCGCCACCAGGGAAGCCCCCTACTTTCAAGTTTTGAAGGTGGGAGTTGTGCTGTCACTAGAAAGGGCAAAAATACTTCTAAGCCTAAGTCTCAGCCACATTGTGAGTGAAATTGTTTCCTTCTCTGTGATTGTCTTTATCTTCATTAAAAACTAGTTATTCTTTTCATTAATTTACTCATTCATTTATTTATTCATTCTCAACAATTCTTTATTGAACATTTACTGAGTATCAGATAGTGAGCTAAGATGAGAAAGAACAGCCCTTCAGGCATTTACAAATAATTACAAGGAAATGTGATGAGTATTTATGAAGGGAATATTTGCCAAGTGCTAAGAGAATCCAGTAGAAGGAATTGCTAACAAGTGCGGAGGGGAGGTATTGGAGAAAGTACCATAGAGCAGTGATGTTTGAGACAAAACTTGATGGAATAATAGGTGGGTAGACCCATGTAGTCAGTGGCACATACAAGAGCATAGTAACATACAAGAGCCTTGCAGTATGGCATCAAATGAGGAAGATAATTTAATTTGATCTGACTTGAACAGAAAATCAGAATGGAGTGATTAGAGATGGGGTTAGATAGCCACGTTGGCTGGGGCTTTCTATTAACTTTCCGTTAGAAGATGAACATTGGGAGAAATATGTCATTTGGATTCAAAAGAGGAAGAAATTCTAAGCCAAACCCACGTGTTTTATGAATTTCTCCAGTCCTGAGTCTTTGCATAAAGTTTCTGTAGCCAATCAAGCAGTCAGAGGTCATCTGACCAAGTCCAACCCTTAAACCTAACTAGTCATTGTTAAATCTAAATAGTCATGGTTACAAAGAGTCAAATCTTGTGACTCTGCCAAGAGAGACTAGGATAACAAGCTGTTCAAATCCAGAAATCGAATCTCTAAGCGTGATGCACTTGATAGCAGTGTTCTGAGTAGAACGAGTCTGTCCTTTAGGGAAGTGGATTTAGAGTCTGGAATTCCACCTAACTTTCTTTTTTTTTTTTTTTTTTGCGGTGCACGGGCCTCTCACTGTTGTGGCCTCTCCCGTTGTGGAGCACAGGCTCCAGACGCGCAGGCTCAGCGGCCATGGCTCACGGGCCCAGCCACTCCGCGGCATGTGGGATCCTCCCGGACCGGGGCACGAACCCGTGTCCCCTGCATCGGCAGGCGGACTCTCAACCACTGCACCACCAGGGAAGCCCCCACCTAACTTTTAAAGAGACTTCTGTCCACTTTCCTGGCAGAAAAGTCTTTCTATTCTGGCATTTCAGCAACTTCCTTGTTTAACGTTGGGAGATAGTGTACGTGTCGCTCTGCTCAGTGCTTGTCATTCCAACAAACCAGTCTGTGACCTTTTCTAAAACAGTAAATAGAGTCCATTGATGGGTGAATGGATGAACTAAATGTGGTCTATCCACATCGTTGAATATTATTCAGCCTTATAAAGGAAAGAAATCCTGACACATGCTATGGCATGGATAAACCATGAGTACGTTATACAAAGTGAAATAAGCCAGACACAAAAAGACAAATACTGAATGATTTCACTTATATGAGGTATAGAGAGAGTCAAATTCATAGACAAAAAGTAGAATGATGGTTTCCAGGGTTTGGGGGGAATGAGCAGTTGTTTAATGAGTACAGAGTTCTAGTTGTGCAAGATGAAAAGTTCTGGAGATTGGCTGCACAACAGCCAATCTGTGGATGTACTTAATGCTACTGAACTGTACTCTTTAAAAATGGTTAAGATGGTGTATTTTATGGTGTGTATATTGTATCACAGTTAAAACCATAATTGCAAGCATAGTAAAAAAAAAAAAGAAATTAAAAGCATGGAGACCTATAAAGAGGCATTTGCAATAATCCTAGCATAAATAGCAAATTATAATCTGTCAAAGAAGTATATGTAGACAGTAGTATGAGAGCAGGTGAACTTTGGTCTTGTGTTGGAAGGTTAGAAAATATTTTTTGGATGAGGATATGTTGAGCTGAGATGTAAAGGGTAGTAGTCTTCACATAGGTTAAGGAGGGGAAAAGAAGCTTTCTAAAAAGGGTAGGACAGAGGTGATATCTAGTTATCTATATACATACATTAGGAGACAGGTGAGAGTACATTTCAACTGGTGTTACTGGAATGTAACATGAGAGGTAGGAAAAATGAGGCTAAAAACTAGTGGAACCAAGTCGTGATGGATCTTACGTTCCATGCTCAGAAGCTTGAGCTTTGCCTTGTCAATGATGGGAGACTCTGAAAGATTTCAGTTAAGGAGTTGACACAGGTAGATCTGCTTTTTAAAGACCTTACTCTTTGATCAGTGTAGAGGATGGATTTAAGGTAGGTGGGATTTAGAAACAAAGACACGAAGAAGGGGCCTTTGGAAAGGTCTAGGTAAGAGATGCAGAAAGTGTAAGCCAGGTTGGAAATAACGTGGATAGAGTCTAGACATAGTTACCAACTCAAATCAAGTCTTTGACTATGTGGTCAAATAAGTGTTAGTGTCTTGATTTGGGTATTTTTTTTAGAAGTGGACCACAAGATGAGAATGGAAGCAAAAGTAGTGTAGTTTGGAGATGGAGAAAATGGCAGCAGGGAAATAGGGAGGTAAAATAGGGAAGGAAATTTGGCCAATAAAGGGGACATTTTCAAGCAAATTACCACTATGAGTAACTGGTACTTAATCCTGCTGTGGAACTTTAGAAGACAGTATAGAACATATGCTTTAACATTATCCCACCCCAGGGAGACTCTAGACACAGATGATCACATAGAAGGCTCCTGAATTTCCCTCCTTCCATGGACACACTGAATATACAGCTTCAAATGGAGCATTTCCTTCTAAGAGAAAAACAGGTACTAATTGAGTTACTCCTATGTATTAGGCAATGGAGAATATCCACATCAGAATGGGTAGCTACATGCTCACCATAAACCCCATCTTTGGCGTAACACCATATAATCAGGAGAAAACCACTGACTCCCAGCTACTACCTGAGGAGTGAAGAGTTTAGATCACATGTCTAGCACCCCAGCTTTTAAAGCTACCACCTGAGGGATGGGCCCCCAAATCATCTAGTTCTGAAAGTCAGAGAGGCTTACATTCACAAGTCTAACAGTATTATAGCAAACAAAGCAGGTTTTAAATGGTGCAGGAGCACTCCCCATGGCTATACACCCAGGCTCAGCCCAGAGGGAGCAGACAAAACACTGTCTCCATCTCCCAGTTTCTGCCTGGAAGGGATCTGACTGCATAAATTCCCAGCTACTGCCTGAGGGTCCAGCTTCTAAGCAGCTTTCATCTAGATGCTGACTGCAGTCCTCCCAAGATTCTGAAAGAGCTGGTAGGAACTTTGCCCTCTTTCTCCCCCTGGCTGACTCCAACAATGAGACCAAGTTGCCAGCTTCCCCCTGGAAGGAGCTTCTTATCATATGTAGCACTCCAACTGTTATGGCTACTGCCCAAGGAATTGGCTCCCATATCACCTAGCTCTGGGGGCTGATGAGGCTTGGCATTCAGTCCCCAGGACCACACAAAATAAAGTTGTTGTTCTGTTTGGGCACACAAGCTCTCTCAGTGACTGTTCCCTTTGGCTTAGCACAGAGTGACTAAGCCAAAACTCCAGCTCATGGTTTTTCCCTGACAGGGGCTAGACTGCCTATCTAACATCCTGACTTTCTCAGCTGCTGCCAGAAAGTTGAGCTTCCAATTAGCCAGTATTGGGAAGCTGAAGGAGCAGGCAATTAGCAATCCTCATAAAGACTGGACAGGTATATGGACATTTTCCATTCTTTGGGACACTGATGGGTCTTGGCACATCCCCAACTACTGGAAGCCATTAATAACAAAGACAGTGGATTAGATAATCAAAGGTTTGAGAGGCACCCAGGAGCTTGGGCTTGGCCGATTGAACAGGTTCATCTCCTACATGCCATCAGTCTTTCAAGACTGGGAGAGGTGACTGTTTTATCTAATGCACAGAAACCAACACATGGAATCAAGGAAAATGAAGAAATGGGAGAATATGTTCTAATGAAGTAGCAAGATAAATCTCCAGAAACCAATCTTAGTGAATCAGAAATAAGTGATTTGCCCACTGGGGAGTTCAAAATAATGGTCATAAAGTTCACGAGGTCAGGAGATCAATCAGAAATGAAGTGAGAATTTCAACAAAGTAATAGAAAATATTTTTAAAGTATCAAACAGAAATCATAGAGCTAAAGAATGCAATATCTGAATTGAAAATTTCAGTAGAAGGATTGAACAACAGACTAGGTCATGTGGAAGAAAACGTCAGTGAACTTCAAGACAGGGCAGTAGAACTCATCTAATCAGAGGAGTAAGAAAAAAAAATTAAAGAGTGAAGATAGCTTAAGTGACTAATGGGGTATCATTAGATGGACCAATATACACATTATAGAGGGCTCAGAAGGAGAAGAGAGAGAGAAAAGAAGGCAGAAAACATATTCAAGAAACAATGACTGAAAACTTCCCTAACATGGTTTCCGGATCTAGGAAGCCCAAAATGTACAAAAAAAGAGGAATCAAAAGAGAACCATATCTAGACAATTAAAATGTCAAAAGTTAGAGAGTAGATCTTAAAGCAGCAAGAGAAAAGCAACTTGTTACATACAAGGGGACCCCATAAGACTATCAGCAGATTTTTCAGCAGAAACTTTGCAGATCAGAAGGGAATGGGATGGATATAGTCAAAGTGCTGAAAGGAAAAAAAAACTGCCAACCAAGAATATTCTACTCAGCAAAGTTATCCATCAGAACTGAAGGAGAGATTTGCAGTAGCAAATCAGGCTAACATGCACTGAAACGGTAAGGCCCTAAGAAGAAAATGCAGGGTAACATATATCCTGGCAAACTTGGTAAAAACTGGAATCTCTCTTGGATTTTTTTCTTGGGTCAATGGCTAGATGGTAATTCCATTAATTTAGAAAATAAGAGAAGAGGAATGGGTTTAGGAAGAAAAACTTATTTCAGGTTCAGACATACTATCTTTGAGGTCTCTACAGAATATTAGGTGGTTACGGATTTCAATCTCAAGGAAGAGATCCAGAACAAGAGATTTAGGTTTAGAAGTTATCAGCATACTGGAAATGTTGAAATCATGTGGACAAATGAAATCATTGGGGGTGACTGTGCAGAGTGAGAACAGTGGGCCAAGGAGGGAACTCTAGAGGTCATCAACATGTCAAGCTTGTCTGGAGGAAGAGCTATCTATGACAGAAAAGGAGAGTGAATGGACAGTGGTGCATGGAGAACAAGGATAATGAAGAGTCAGACACCAAGAGGCCAGAGAATTTCAATAAGAAAGAAGTCAGCAGTTTTAACTACGACCAAGAATAAGAGAGAGGTTTAATTATGTACATCTAATTGGCAGTCATTTGGTCTTTAGTGATTCTAGGGAGAATAGTTTGCAGTAGAATGGTAGATGTACAATTATAGTGGGTTTAGGAGTGAGCCTACTTCTTTTCTGTGAATGAGATGGAGATTAGATGAAAGCTAGAGGAAGATTTAATTTCAAGCCAGGGTTTATGACACACTCATAGACCAAAGTGGGAAGGAATCAGTTAAGAGTAACAAACTGAAAGTGATGGGAAGAGAAGGTCTATATAGTGGGGTAAAGTACCAGAAGAGGCAGTACTAAATGGTTTAGGTAAAGGGAGTGCTTAATCAGTAATAAGGAGACCTCATTCTAGAAGACTGAAAGAAAGAGGATAAGGATGAGTATGGGTGAATTTAAGTTAGTAGAAGGGGGCAAGTGGAAAAATACAGAAGAATATATCTTACAGCCTTAGTGCTTGTGTTGATTCAGGAGATCAGATGCTCTGCTGAGACTGCATGGGATCTAGAGGAGAATGATTAAGGTTTGGAAAAGTTGTTGTGGAAATGGGAGAAGGAACTGTCTGAGTTCAGATAAAAGAATTGTTGAGACCCCACCGATTTTGCTGATTGAGGATTTGTAGCAGTGTGAGTACTGATTCTTCCTAGTAGTGCTCAGCCATCTGAATGTAGAAACAGAAACGATTGTAGAATTGATCTCTGTTTGAGGTTTTATAGGGCAGGTGAGGTCCAAAAGACAGGGGTATAAGAATGCTTAGTTTTGGGGGCTTCCCTGGTGGCGCAGTGGTTGAGAGTCCACCTGCCGATGCGGGGGACGCAGGTTCGTGCCCCGGTCCGGGAGGATCCCGCGTCCCGTGGAACGGCTGGGCCCGTGAACCATGGCCACTGAGCCTGCGCGTCCGGAGCCTGTGCTCCGCAACGGGAGAGGCCACAACAGTGAGAGGCCCGTGTATCACACACACAAAAAAGAATGCTTAGTTTTCCTTGCACTCATGCTGCATGTCCAATATGAGCTAGAGATTGGAGCACTCTGCATATTATAATCAATCCAGAGCCCAGGCTGATGGAGGATCCATATCATGATCTTCATAATCTCCACTGTCACTATAGCAGGAGGAAAGGATTTTGGCAAGCCCTTACTGCTTATTAAAGCTTCTATCCATAAGTGACACACATTAAAGCTGTTCACATTTTACTGAACAAGTCAAATCACCTGGTCACTCCTAACTTCAAAGTGGGCAGGAAACGATGCTACCTTATGCTCAAAAGGAGAGACAGGATGTTTATGTACAGTTCTAATGACCGCTTTTACTCAGGCTTCTATGGTTACGTACTTTACCATTCATATCCTCTTACTGTCTTTCGGCCTCCTCCAGACCTAGCCTTCTTTACCTACTACGTGTCTACATATTTCAAGTTTGGTTCTTAGCAGTCTTCAGTTGTTTCCTTGAGTGTCTTTTCTCTCTTATCTTTTCTTCAGGTGATTCCCAGATTCAAGATCCATATCTTGACATCACTACTTTCTCTAGTCCCATTCTGTTAAATGTATCCCAAATGTTTCTACTGCATCTGTTGCTTGCACCTCAGTTGGCCAGTGTTCAATACAGTAGTCACAAATTAATGTCCACTTGTATTTCTCTATTTCTGTTAATTTTTTTTTCTTTAGTAGGTTCTGTCTCAGCCTCAAAAGCCTGTCTAGATCCTCTCTTTCCCTTGAGATCAAGTGTCTGTTTTATACTTTATTATTCATGGATGTACACATAGTAGGTGTTCACAAAAAATACTGGCTTGTGATTCTAATATTTTTTCTTCCTCTTTTTCTTTAGGCTTCAAAGAATAATACTAGAACCACTTTCTAATGAAACATCGTTCCTCCTGTACATTTATTTTCACTAAGGCCAGAGTGAAATATGTATTTTATTATTATTATTTTTTAGTTTAAGTAACTTTTATTAATGTAAAATAGATACAAAGAAGTTCATAAATTACAACTGTAGACTTGTAGTCCTATCGTCCAGGTCAAAAAATAGAGCACTGTCATTCCCCAGAAGCTATGCCATGCCCTTGCCCACATGTTGCAGTGTCCTAGCCCCAAGGATAAGCTCTAGGTAGCACCATAGATTTTTTTTTGCCTGCTTCTGAAATTTATATACATGAGATCATATGATATGCACACTTTTGTCTTTGAATTCTGTTGCTCAATGTTTTGTAAGACTCATCCATGTAGCTGTATATATTACTGCTCTATATTTTAGTAGATAAATATATCATGTTATATTTGTTCTACTGCAGACATACATTTAGGTTGTTTCCACTTATGAATTATTATGAATAGAGTTGCTATGAACTTTCTTGTATGTGTATTTTGTTATATATATGTATGCATTCCCACTGGAAAATGAGTAGCATTTCTGAGTCAGAGGGTATATATATGTTGAAATTTACTGCCAGTTTTTCAAAGAGAGTATACTATTATCCATTCCCATCAACATGTATAATAAGGTCAACTGCTCCATGTCCTTGTCAACATTTGAAGTATCTGTCTTTTATTTTAGACATTTTGGTGGATGTTTTATGGTCACCTTGTGACCATTTTAATTTCTCTGATAACTAGAGAATTTGAGCACTTTTTCGTGGGTTATCAATAGTTGGATATTCTCTTTTTAAAGTGTAAAAATTACATGCCCATCTTTCTATTGAATTATCTGCCATTTTTTACTAGTTTGTAGGAATCATATCATGTTTGGATATGAATTTTTTGCCAAATATATTTTCCATCATAATCAAAAATCTGTTCCAGATGGAGTGTAGATCTAAGTGAGAATGGCAAAACAATGGAATATCTTTAAGGCAAAGAATCCTTAAGTAGGATTCAAAAGGTGTTAATCATAAAAAAGAAATGTGAATAATTGAACTATATTAGAATAGAGGGCTTTGGTTCACTAATCTACATTTATTTTCATCTAGGAGGTTTGACCCAAGTGTTCCTCTTCCTAAGATACTTCAGTTGTCTGCTTATATCCATAGAGAGATGCCTCACTGTATCCAGAAAAAAAAATCAATAATATGTCTTTTATTTTGTTTTTAGTTTTATTTAGGTTCATGCTTAGAAAGGTTCCAATCTTAAGAAAAGTAGTTGATGAGGTAAAAAAATAAATTAAAATCCAGAGCATCACTAACTTATAACTAAACCATAATCAAAATGAAGTATGAAAATGATAATTTTGGAATGATTTCTTTTTCCCATGTGTATTTTTGTTTAAATATGGTTTCAGTAGTGGAGTTATAGAGACTCTGGAAGACAGGAATATGTTAGGTCTGCAGTAGGCTGTTCTTGGGCATGGTTTGGTTCATAGACCAGTGGCCACTTTTTTTTTTTTTTTTTTTTTTTTAGCATGTACATTGGTAGAAAGAACTAAAACCCTCTTTCTTCTAAATTTCCTAAATGGGACTCCATTTGATAATTTGGAAGGGAGAAAGCTTAAGGGCTGACATGAGGCTTAGGGTCAGTTTAACCTATCCAGGTAGTGGACTTCTAGAATGTACTTTAAAAGCCTTTGAAGTAGGATTCAAGAGAATGTGATTGAAGTCTTCACTATATCATTTCACTATTAGGTGACTTTAGACTGAGCTCATCACTTTTTTTTGTCTCAGCTACTGTTTCTTATGAGATGACTGCACTCAGAGTCAATCTCTGAAATTTAGGGATAGTGACTTTTTAACTCAACAATAAAGAGACAGAGTAAAAAAGTGATATTTGAGTAGCTTTTTCTATCAGCTATAAGAGTTCTGAGAGCACCTGGGAAAAAAATGGGAGAGCAGGACCTGACTGTAATTCCTGTCCAGACTATTCTTGATGGTTGTGTGTTCAGGAGAGGTATTCTGTCTTCAGAGGCTGAGGCAGAGGCTAGCTGGAGGAGCCCTAGCCTGATGTAGGGGACAGCTAAACCAGCACCCTCAATTCATGGCTAGTCTAGCCAGAAGAAGGAGTTAAAGATGAAGAGTGCCTTACAGACAGAATTAAAAATGGGAAAGGTATTTTGTTTTGTTGAAAGGGAGAACATTACCAAAAACAAACAAACAAACAAAAAACCATGAAATGCAGGAAAACTTTTGCAAAGAACTGAGAAAGAAGAATTACAAATCTTCAAAGATTTTCACCTAGAAAGAATGAAAAATATTATCTATATAGGTGAACTAAAAGGAAGGGAAAAACAGAAGAATTGCAAATATGTGAGCATGAGGAAATGGCAAAGAAAAGAAAAGAGCCCAAAGGTGAATAAAAACATAAGGGGGATAATGATGGAACTGTGAATTAGAGATAGAACTTATAGTAGGGTGGGATGGAGAAAATGGGAACGGAGAAAAGAGACAGTGGATTTATGAGTCACTCACTATGAGCAGAGCAAGTTCCTATCTTTAGGTGATGGGTAATGGGGAACTGGCATTGCTTATATGTTAATTCACCTTAAAACTGTCAGGAGGAGCTCTTCTGGTTGTTGGGATCATTTCAAAAGCCCCAAGGCCACTGTAGGAAGGAAAAGGAGAAGGAGGCTTTATACAGTAGGAGTGAGGATTCGGGTGGAGAATAGCTAGGGGGAGGGGTGCTCTAAATAGAGTCTCATTAGCACAGTCAAGCTTGGTGCCTGATTAATTATGGAGCACTTGATAAATAACGCCCTGAAGTGATGGAAATCAGGAGAAAAGGTACAGATAATTGAATGGAATTGAAGAACTGGCAGTATTGAGAGCATCATTAACATATTTTTGCTGTTGTTGTTCTTGGCGTCTGCCCTTGTCACTATTGACTCTGGGCCTCAGCAGCTGCACATTTTGGTGGAAAAGAGGAAGCAGAGCTAGGGAAGGATGATGGCAAGTAGAAACTGTTGTCTCTTCTAGAAGCCCAGGGGTCCGATGGGGTTTGCAACCAGTCTTGTCATCTGGAGCAGTAGGTGCCTTTATCTCTGTGCATTATGCAGAATTAACTTTTCCTCATTTCCTGTGGAAGTCAGCCTTGGGTGTGTGACAGTGGTTCTCAGCATGGGTTATTTTGGATTGTTTATTAGAAAGCTAATGCACATCACACATCTCCTCTGAAGATATCTCTGTTGGTGGTCATTTGGCTTCTACCCTGAATCAGACAAGTCAAGTTTCTGTTTTAGACAATGTAGTAAAATATCCACACACAAGGTCTGAATAAATATCTCTTTGCTTGGCACTGTGCACATGCCTCTGAAACTGGGAATTTTTTTCGTTGTTAAACTTTTCTGTTCTCCCTATGCATATCTGAGCTTATTAGGAATCTCTGTGTTTTTTTTTTTTATGAATATACTGGCAATAAAACTGAGAGAAGATCTGCACTACAGGCACTTTCAGATTAGTCTGGGGCAAATTTGATGAAACAAATTGAGAAGCAGTAGTAATTTCTCATCTCTCCCTGGAAGAGGAAAGTGGGTCTTCAACCAGGGACCGTGTTGCATTTGTGCATGGAGATGGAGCTGCCTTCTGAGACCTGGAGTATGTTCCAGGTCACCAGGATATTGCTTGACATGCCCAGTTCTGCCTATGGCCTGCAGCAGGGTGGTGTGGAGATGGGAGCCAGATAGAAAATGCTAGGGTCTTAGGAGCAGCAGCTGCCTGTGCTGGCTTTTTAGTGCAGATAATAAAATAGTTTGGGGAGTGTCACATGAGATAGAACTGTTCTATAGAAAATACTGCCACTTGGGATACTGCCAAGCTTTATCTATCCCAAGTGTTTTTCTCCTCAGTTAAAATTTTTCTCTCTTCTCTCATTTTTTATTTTTGTTAAGGAAATAGGAGAACCAGTCCAGAAAGAATAAAAATTGACCTGAATGCTCATTAGAACACATGCTTACTCAGTCTCTCTTAAGATTTATTTTATTTACATGGAAACCACAATAAAACCTTCCTTCTACAGTAACCGCAGGACATGAATAAACTTAGGGGCTGGACTCTGGAGAGTGTTCCTAGGCAAATGGATAGACAGAGGAACATGAGTAGCCATTAAGAGCAGTGTTTCTCTGTAGTTTTGAGGTCTTTTCTTAAAAAATCTTCATGCTACACCTGCTTTGCTTCAGCTCAAGAATTTTTGTTTGTATTTGTTTTCCCATCTTAGTAGAATGTCTATTCAAAGGTTACTTTCTAAAAGGCACTTTCATATTTCCCTTGGTGTTAGAAAGTGTTGTTTCATGAAGAAGTTTTCCCAGATGTATCACACATTTCTTCCTTAATATAATTAGACCAGCCAGAGGCTCTAGAATGGTTTGTGTATTAAAACTCGTTAGTCAGCTCATGTCAAACATCTACTAGGATCTAATGTGATTAGATCTTGACAAGATGAGTGAGTAAAATTTCACAAGTATCCAATAACCTAGAAGACTGTAGACTAGCCATCTAATTAATCTGGGACATCCAGGAAGAAGTCTTGTGATTCATTCTAAATTCTTTAGCTAATAAGGCAACTTCCCTGTTTTGTTTTTTATCTGGATCTGAAATTCAGGCTTAGACAGCAGGAATAACTACTCCCCTTTTTATTGGGAGTTGTTTCTTGTTTTGGTTTTTGTTGTTTCTGTTCTTGTTCTTCTATTTTATTCAGTTCTGGCATTTCATGGTTTATCAGCAGGCACAGCTCAATAAGAGGCTATGAAAAGAAACTTCTAGGTTAGTCAAATTCTTTCTTTGTTGAGCATTGTGCTTGCTCTACTGATTTGTTCTAGGGTCCCCATGGAAATTCCTAGGGCAATGCAAACTCAGCTCACGACCACCTTGAACCACTGGGGAAAAAAATACATGAAAAATGTAGCTCAAGACCTGAGCAAAAGAGGTTATTTTTTCATAGATTCACTTTTCAGAAATTAGAAATGACACCAAAATTAGTAAATTGGAATTGCAATAGATGACGTGCTGAAGGGATGAGATTGAGGAGAAAAATTTCTTATTTTTTTCCTAGATTTTGTCAGGAATTTTGATGAAAAACACCATTACAATCTGGACAATGACTTTTTGAAAGTATGTATATTTTTCTCTTAGTGATCTTTTTCTTTGTTGAAATTCTTACATATTTAAAGAAGTGTTCTTTCAGGAAAACAGCTATCCACCAGTGATTTGTCTGATCATTATTGTTAGTGTTAAACCTACATCTCAGCATGCTCCTCTTACAACCTGATCTCAACTCGTAGATTGACTTGGTTTCTTATAACTTGATGTGGGGAAGACCACAATGAGACACTGTTATAATTGAAATGTAACAGATACTGAAGGGAGTCAAATGATTTCTTCTTATTTTCCACTTATTGCCCATCACAGTATCATTTCATTTATAAACAATATCCTATTCTGTACATTAGGTCAAGTTGTGGTTACTTGTACATTTTTGATCTTCTCTTTGACTTTAACAAACTCATTTAGTACAATTTCCTTTTAAACTCTTGTGTTTAATTCTCTCCTATTCCAGGGAAGAAAGCAGTTTAGTAGTGTATAGATTTAATGAGCGTACTTTGTCATTTATGAATGTAGATGAAATTGTTGCTAGAATTGACATCTCTGAGCCACAACTCATGGCTATATTTTATTAAAGTAAACATCCAGAAGAGAAGAGGAACAATCGGACATTCAGATATTTTGTCAACATGCTGTGAAGTGTCCAGATGTTTTAGAAACATCTGGTGTTTGACAATTTTGTTTATTCCCACGACTGTTTTGTGTTGCATAGGCACAGAGATGTCCCCTTAATTTTTTTTTTTTTTTTGTGCTATGCGGGCCTCTCACTGTTGTGGCCTCTCCCGTCGCGGAGCACAGGCTCCGGACGTGCAGGCTCAGCGGCCATGGCTCACAGGCCCAGCCGCTCCGCGGCACGTGGGATCCTCCCGGACCGAGGCACGAACCCGTGCCCCCTGCATCGTCAGGCGGACTCTCAACCACTGCGCCACCAGGGAAGCCCCGAGATGTCCCCTTAATTTGAAGACCCTAATAATCTCTTAGAGCAATGCATTTCATAATGCATACCAGAACCCATGTTTTATATCACAGCCCACTATATTTGTGCATATTCACACCTACATCCACACCCCCCCATAAATGTTTAATTGAAACAACTGCTTCACAGAGTAATACATAGCCTTACTACATGTGATGGATTTTTCTGTTTTCTATTCCATTCCATTATTTTGAAAAATAAGTAGCTCTGCATTAATTCCATTGCTTATGGAATTAAAGGGTTGTAATTATCATTTCAAGAACTTCTATTAGAGTGTGCTTTCAAACTAGGGTGTCCCCCTTGAAGGATAGTGTGCACATAACATAATGGTATGTAACCTTGCAATAACATTCAGAAAACTAGTGCAGTTCAAGCTTTACTCTTCACAAGTACACTCTATGTGTTCATAGTGGACTTCTTGAGTAAGGTAAGTATCTTTTAACCCCTACAGGGGTCCCACCAAGGAAAGAAAGGAAGATGGGAGTTAGGAGACAGGGTTTCCCATGTTTGATTGCTTTTCAACAATTTTAATTGCCAGCCTTAGTGAAGATTCCCTAGAGAAAAAATTAGCTGTCAGTAGCAGCAGGCAAGATGCTAGTTCACTCAGGAGCTGTCAGCTCCATGTAGCTAAAATTTCCTAGTGCCATCCTTTATTTAATTAAAGTAGAGGAGCCTCAGTGTACCATATTTGGCTCTGCAGGTGGGGGATGACTTGGCACCCCATTGTCAGAAGGCTCTTGGATCTTGCCTATTATAACCACTTAACACCTACAAATCACCTGCTTGCACTAAGCACATCACCTGATTTGTGCCTTGGTGGCCTAAAGGTAAAAATGTCACCAGACGTCTTGTTTACCTGGTAGCCTCCTGTCTAAAGTATTTAGGCTTTTCATTCAGCTCTTGACCATTCCTCTGACCACATTACTTTTCTAGACCTAAAGCAAATCTCTCCATGGTCCTCATTATCTCCACAGATTCAGGAACACTGAAATATTTAAACAAGGTTACTCTTATTCATCCCAGGGAAATGAAAATCTCTCCTACCTTTAATGGTATCTATGGGAAAAGAATAAACCTCAGGCTTTCATAATGTACACTGCTTTTTTTTTTCTGGAAAATATTATTTACAATGATCTTAAATCATTTCTGCTTAAATTTGGACATATTTTCTCATGTTCTCTCTTTATGATAGTGGAAAACAACTGCTCATCACCACTCTTGTAAAAACAAAAACAATTTAAAACTCCATATATTTATATATTTAATTGGAGGATGAATAATCCCAATCTCACGTTTTTCCTAAAATATTTTCAATAAATATTATCCTCATATCTCTCTCTGTTTTCCTAAATTATTTTAATGTCTTTGCCTTTATCCTTTATTGTGGAGGACAAATCTGGCCAGTATGCTAGTCTGGCTATGGCATGACTATGAGTGTCAGGTTTCTTAAACTTTAACCTACCGATCATGTATCCCAGCTTTTTCTGTATCAGTGATTTATATTGAGTAGATGTCAGATATATATTTCTTTAATGGATACATTTAACTGCATTGCTATTTGGCTAATAAATTTTGACTTCTGCATTTGCACTTTTTGTGTTCCCATTATTTCTTTAGTTTATTTTCCATTATAAACAGTATTACACATTTTTATTCCTAGAACTTGCTATTCATGCTTGGCTACTTCTCCAATTTCTCAAGGTAACTTTGAATTCTAGTCTATTTTTTAATGACTGCTAAGGTTTATGTAACCTAAAGAATTAATAATAAGCTTTCTAATCCCTTTATCCAGAGAACCAGTGAAATTATCTTGTTTCCAGGACTGACTCATCTTGAACACTAATTATTAAGCATATCCAAGACAAAATTATCAAATGATGAATCCTTGATTTATTCCTACAGTCAGCTGTGTCTGTATAATATAGGAAACTAGTGGTTCTGTGATCCTGATGTTTATCAGAGTATGAACTTATCATGGTAGCTGTACATCTACCAAAATTCATTGAAATATGTTAGGAATTAGAAAAAAAGTAGGGCCATATGGAAAATGCATAGACTGCCAGTTTGTTTTCAGATGGTCTACTGTACTCAAAATTGAATTTAAGTTGTTTCTTGTTCCTTTTATAGAGTATCACATTTGGTCAGATTTAGCTCATTTAAATGTTATTGTGAAATGATCTAACACACTCTAGGTACTAACTGTACCTACTAACTGAACTCTTGGATAGAAATGTTGGTTGGGAGGAATACTTGATAGTGTTCCATGATTTTGTTGGAGTCCAGGTGATAGAGACATCTGGTGATGAAGACAGGGAAGAAAATATTCTTCAGGTTTGAGAATGTTATTTTAGACTTACACCAGCTTTCAAGATGAAAAGTACAAGATACAAATGAAAAGATGACTAGGAAATCAAATACAGTGTTCAACTGGAGAGGACTAATAGAGATCATTAATGGTGCCTGGGCTGGGGCTGGGGTTAACAATGGGGAGAGACATATTGGGAGAAAACAGTGCTTTTTGAGTGTGAAATATTGGAGGAATAGTGAACTCAGTAATGACACCATGTACATAATTTCCACTTGTATTATGGAGAATTGCATTAATTACGGGTCAACCATTTCTCCACGTTTCTCAAGAATATTTTGGCTGTTATAGTTTTATTGATATATATTATGTTTCAATGTACATTCTGCACATAGGTAATTTTTTTTCCTTCTCTAAGAGTGATTCATTTTCAAATATGTTATTAGCAGGAATGCACAGATTCACTGACAAGAGAGAAATAACGTAGGGATTCATCTAAATGGAAACAAATGGAGCCATATTTAGAGTTTTGTTCATCCTGTTAATCCAATTCATTCTATCACTCACTAGATATCTGTTGACTTCATACTGTGTATAGCTGGGAATGGAGAGGAATAAAAAAGTAATGTAAAATACAGAGCCTTCTTTCCAGAAGTTCATAGATTATATAAGAATACAAGTCATATTCATATGAAACAGTGCATAATGATAAGAGGTGTTATGTACTTAAGGCCAAAATTAGCATTAAAGAGAGCCATATGGACTCTTGTGGGCTGGAAGGGATTAGATAATAAAGAAGTCCTCAGAATTACCCACCTCAAACTGTCAGCTTACTCTAAACCAGATTTGGGGTCAGTTCTCTTTCCAGGGAGGAGAAATTTATGAAACTTCAGTTCATTCATCTAGATGGCTCAGAATCACATCAGAATGGCTGCTGGTCCAGCTTTATCCTGTGCCCCAGTTCTAGGGCTTGGGCCCCTGTGTTGTATGTGGGACAAAGTCACGGCCATATACTGTGCTGCCAATTACTTAATCCTGTACTCCTATGCTTTTGTGCCTTTAATATTCAAACAAGGGATGTATAATAGAATTGCCAAGCCAAGAAATGAACTGTAGTATATATTAAGTCAGCATGTTTTTGCAGACTTTGCCAACAATACTTGGGATAGTACAGTTCTATGAGAACAACTCAGGGTGGTGTATTAGAAGATGAGTATGTTGGAAGGCCCAGGGCCTTTGTTTGTGGGTATTGTTTATTTCTGAAATGTTTGATCATACATAGAATTCAGTCAACTAAGGCAGAGTGATGCCAATGGACTGGTAGAATAATGAGGGTGAATGGACTAGAGGATAAGGTGAGGATGAAGTATGCAGTCTATGGGAGTGGGAAAGAAGGTTAGAAGGAAGGATGGGACTGGAGCCCTGTAAGGCAGAGAGCATGATATATTTTTCATTGTGTCCTCATTGCTTAACATAGTATCTGGAACATAGTAGATATAAAACAAAATCTGCTGGGTGACTGATGGAGAGAGAATACCAGATTTGAGATTCTGATTTTAAATGATGATAAAAGATAAGGGATGGTGCCCCTAGTGTAGGCCAAGGTTGAAGAAATACGATGCCAGAGCATCTCTTGGACATTGAGGAACAGTGAGTCAGAGTATTGCCTGGAGGCAAGTGATTTTATTACAAACAAGAGGAGAAAGGAAATCTCAAAGAGAATGAAAGTAGAAAGTGGGTATGGAGCTCATTGGGAAGTGAAGAATAAGCAGATCTTTCATCCCAGCCCCTTGAGGTGGTAGAGGTGACGGGACCCAGGGAAAGGACAGGTGACAGTCTTAGAAGAGAATATCACATGGTAAGTTTGGTTAATCCATACTTACCAAGAGGAAGAAATGGTCTTAATCAAAAATGTAAAGGAATTTGTTCAAAACAGAAGAGAGGTTCTAAATCTCTGGCACACGTGAGCAGTTTTGGAAGAAGAGGACCTAAGAAGAATGAGCTGATATGAATAGGGTTAAGAATACAGGGATAAAAAGTGAAAATAATCATAGGAATTAAGGTAAATGGTGTAAGAGGGATTGGAAACATGAATTTTAAAATCTTAAACATATTTATTTTGCTGCAGTTACTGGGTCTCCAAGTGGAAATACCCAGTGAGTAGATGAAATGTTTGAATGCAGTTATTTATGTCTTTTGTTTTGATTATTTTCAATATTTAATATTTTGTAAAGGAAATAGGCACTATTACAAAGCATGAATAATCAATGCTGGAGAACAGTTTAAGATTGTTTAAGGTCATGAAGTTAACATGTAGTGAGCCCTTAACTATGTGTCAGGCCGTTTGGAGAGCTTTAAAGACATATAAATTCATGTAATCTCCAAAAAGGCCCTGTAGAGTAAGTACCAGTATTATCCCAAAGCCATGGGGTAGAAAAAAAGGTAAATGAATTATAAACAAAAAACAGAAAATTATAATCAGAAAAAGGTAAATAAATAAACAGAAATTTAGTAATGGAGCTAGGATGGGGCTCTAACCAAATTTTTCAATCAGAACCTTCTTTTACTTCCCAGTATTAACATGGTTTTTAACATTAAATCTCTCTGACAACCATCAAACTTTCTCCATTATTGTGGTACCTTCCTCTTGGCAGAGACCATTCATTTTTCTGCATTTAGCAAAAACAGGTAGAATGGGTTAAACAATTGAGGGAGTAAACACTGACAGAATAATGTGACCCAACGTGCAAGCATTACAAAGAGATGAAGGATGACACATCATAATTCAATGGGATGATAAAATGTGATGGATTTCCTAACCACCCAATCTTTCATTGGCAGGCTTGTCCTGTTCTTTCTGATGCAGCTTGATTATTCTGGCATGCAAGATACTGAATGACCCTAGTGTTAGAAGCTACTGTAATACACTGTTGATCACTCACTCACAGGTGAGATGAGTTAGTTTACAGATAATCCCTAAACTTTTCCTAAAATTATCTGAGTTTATTTTCTATGCTATCCAAAATTCACTGAATATCTACAAAGTCGCCTCGATTATAAGCCCAGGAAATGAGAGGTATATCCAATGAGGATGGGAGATGTGAACTACATAAATTGTAAGTGACGTGAGAGCTGCTGGGAACAGTGATTAAATCATTTCTTCTAGTGCCATGCCTAACAGACTCTCCATAAGTGTTTATTGAATTGAATTAAATTTAATTAACATAGAGCCAATAAAATATTTTATATGATGTGTATAAAATTACAGACTATTTCTAGCATAAATTTAAAATGTTGATTTAGATCTCTATTTATTGACCTGGAAAGAAGTTCACAATGTACTGTTGGGTAAAAGAAGTAAGGTTCCAAAATACAATGTATGCTAAGTTATGTTATCTAAGTAGAATATTATATACGGATAGCTCTTTTTAATTGATATATCTGAGGCCATATAGCCTAATTGTTGAGTATGTGGTCTTTAAAAAATTTTTTATTTAAATAAAATTTTTGGCTGTGCCACATGACATTTGGGTTCTTAGCTCCCTGACCAGGGATCACACCTGCACCCCCTGCATTGGAAGGTGAAGTCTTTTTTTTAAAATTAATTAATTAAGTTTTTATACAGCAGGTTCTTATTAGTTATCTGTTTTATACATATTAGTGTATATATGTCAGTCAAAGGCAAAGTCTTAACCACTGGACCACCAGGGAAGTCTCTGTGGTCTTTTATTTTTTTAAAATTTTTATTGGAGTGTAGACGATTTACAATGTTGTATTAGTTTCAGGTTTACAGCAAAGTGACTCAGTTATACATATATATAATCTCCACTCTTTTTTAGATTCTTTTCCCATAGCGGTCATTACAGGGTATTGAGTAGAGTCCCCTGTGCTATACAGTAGGTCCTTATTAGTAGAAAACAAACTTATGGTTACCAGGAAGGAAAAGGGGAGGGGATAAATTAGGAGATTGGGATTGAGCATGTGGTCTTTGGAGTCACACGGCCAAAATTTTAACTCTGGATACCCCTCTTACCAGTCATGTAACTGTGAGTAAATAGTTTTTCCAGGCTTCAATTTTCTGATTTATAACATGGGGAAATCATGAACATTAAAAGAGAGATCATAGGTATAAAATTTTTTTAATATAATGCCTGGTTTATAGTAAGCATTGCAAATAACATAACTATTACCCTTCTTATGAGAGAAATATGGAATAAGGTTTACCAAAATGTTAACAAGTTTCTTTGTCCATTTTTAATATTACTACATTAAGCAGGAATAATTTTAAAATTATTTTACAATTTTTTTTTATTTTAAGGAATAAAATAACATAGAATCTTTGTGTTAGAAGAGAATTTAGATTGTATTTGTCCCAATTTCCCAATAAGTGTCTTAGTACCTAACTAAATTATACCATCTCTGAGCACAGACTCTATATCTTCTAGTCTTTTTGAGACTACTTTAATGTGGTATGCTTAGAGAAATCAAGAGTCTTTGTCATTTCCCTCCCAAGGTATAGCCACCCCATCATGGGATGTATGTACTTAGATTCTTAATACACTTCTCATTCTCCCTTTGTATCTGAGAGCGCTTTAGTAACATGGCCTCTTGGGGACCAAAGGAAAACATCATTCTTTATCACTCTTCTGGATCTTTTTCATAAGAAGAGCTTATACACAGAAGAGTTTAACTTTCCCTGGCATCATTAGCCTTAACAGCTGTCTCCCAAACAGCATCCTGAGTCTTTACAAAGCAGATTAGGAAGATTGCAGCACAAGTAGTACACCACTAAGGGTGTCCATGAGGGAATATCTACTGGAGTCCCTACTCTCAGACCTCTTACAGGTGGCCCCTACACACATATTTCATGCAGTAGTTCTGAGAATCATCCAGGGATCTGGGAGGAAAATGAAAAGAAAACAAATCTGTTCTTGAGAATGCGTATTCGAGGTTACTTTTTGGACCTGGGGTTTTAACCTGGGATTGATAGTCTGTTGAACTGCAACTCCCCAATTTTCTCTGCACTCCAATTACCTGTTGCCCTGGCCATGCCCAAGGCTCTTCTAGGGGTGAGCCTTTAGCCAAGAAGGTACTCTAATCCTTGGGTAGAACTGTCTGGTGGGAGCGTTGAGAAAGGGAGACCTAAAATATATGTGGAAAGAATAGAATTAAATTAGAGGCTACATACCATACAGATGTCAAAGGAGCCACGTACAGGACTTAAAATACAGATACAGTATAAAAGATTAGATGCACACCACTTCCACCCTGACAGGCATTAAAGAGATTGCACTTGCTTTTTTGCTCCCTCATAGGTTTTATCCCCTTTGCCCTTGTGAAATAAGCCCTGATTTTAATCAACACACATTTATACAAAGCTGCCCACATAGAGGAAGAGATTAAGAGCAAACCATCTCGCCTCAGGCAGCTACTTAGTTCACTAAGAACATACTCATTAACTTTCCCTGATCCTTCCTTCCTTTTGGTGACCTCCAGAATTCTTGGCTCTGATTGCACTTAAGGCAAACCTAAGCTCCTTCCTTAAGTTGACCTCTCTCAGCTTGCCTGGTAAAAAGGCACCGCTGTATTGCTCTGCTGGGACGACAGTAAGTTAAAAACAAAATAACAATGTTGAAGAATGTGCCAAAAGCCCGGGATGATGGTATTAAAATATATTTCCAACATTCTGGAAAACTCTTCCTGTCAGAGAGATGAGAGATTTGTTTTTTGTTTCGTTTTTTTGGACTCTGAGAAGTATTACTTTACTATGTTTATTTTGAGGTTCTCAGAAGACATAAGCTTTATTGTGGCTTTCTTGGCATAGCCAATTTTAGGTATATACCTGCTTGTGGCATTAATCCTTATGTATAAGCAGAGACTGCCGTTAGCAATGGAAAACTGCTGAAATCCATGGATACATGCTTGGTCCTTTTCCAGCTACTTGCTGGATCTATACCTCAGTTTCCTCACCTACAAAATGAGGATAATAATTGGTCTCTTCTGTTAGTGAGGATTAAATGAGTGAATCCTTTAGCAGGTTCATCTGCTTTTGTTGTTTTCCTTGCCCTACCACCTAGCTTTTTATTTATTTTATTTTTTATTTTTATTTTTTTTTTGTGGTATGCGGGCCTCTCACTGTTGTGGCCTCCCCCGTTGCGGAGCACAGGCTCCGGATGCGCAGGCTCCGGATGTGCAGGCCCAGCGGCCACGGCTCACGGGCCCAGCCGCTCCGCGGCATATGGGATCCTCCCAGACCGGGGCACGAACCCGTATCCCCTGCATCGGCAGGCGGACTCTCAACCACTGCGCCACCAGGGAGGCCCACCACCTAGCTTTTTGTGTTCCTCAGCCACATCCTTCACTCCCACCCCTAATAAACTAATTCCACTTTTCTAGCTTTCATTTTTTATAAAGCCTTATGGTTTCACCCTACCCCCACCCCTTTACCAATTGTTCAGAAGTCAGTTGACCCCCTTCCTTCATTTCATATTATTCACTAATTATCAAAATATCTATATCAGGAAAAAAATATATTTTCAATTAAGAAGTAAACATCTCCTGTTCTCATTGGCAGGTATAGTACTCTTTGAACACTTCTGTTCTCTTTAGAAAAATACTTGCAGAGTTCCATCTCTAGTTCCTTTATGGAAAAGATACATTTTAGTAACAATTGTAACATTTTTACTTTTAATACATGAGTAGCTATAACCCGTATTAACTTAAATGCATTTTTACAAATGATAGTACAAGCCTTTCCACTGTTGTTGATTAATTTGATTAGCACTATTCTTAAAATCTTACAATGGACAGTTTTAGCATTAAGTTTATATGAGACCTCAGTTAGAAGCTGTTGGTTGAGATATTGCTAAAACATGACTGAACTCCTAGGGGTCAATGATTTAATATTGCTCTAGCTGTCAGTAATTGTGTTTCTTGGAAGAACATGAATGATCATGTATGGTTAGATTGCTTATTTGAGATTTTTCTTGTTTCTTGAGGTAGGCTTGTATTGCTATAAACTTCCCTCTTAGAACTGCTTTTGCTGCATCCCATAGGTTTTGGATCATTGTGCTTTCATTGTCATTTGTCTCTAGGTATTTTCTGATTTCCTCTTTGATTTCTTCAGTGATCTCTTGGTTATTTAGTAACGTATTGTTTAGCTTCCATATGTTTGTATTTTTTATGTTTTTTTCCCTGTAATTGATTTCTAATCTCATAGAGTTGTGGTCAGAAAAGATGCTTGGCATGATTTCAATTTTCTTAAATTTACTGAGGTTTGATTGGTTCCCCAAGATGTGATCTATCCTGGAGAATGTTCCATGCGCACTTGAGAAGAAAGTGTAATCTGCTGTTTGTGGATGGAATGTCCTATAAATATCAATTAAATCTATCTGATCTATTGTGTCATTTAAAGCTTGTGTTTCCTTATTAATATTCTGTTTGGATGATGTGTCCATTGGTGTAAGTGAGGTGTTAAAGTCCCCCACTATTTCTGTGTTACTGTTGATTTCCCCTTTAATAGCTGTTAGCAGTTGCCTTACGTATTGAGGTGCTCCTATGTTGGGTGCATGTATATTAATAATTGTTATGTCTTCTTCTTGGATTGATTCCTTGATCATTATGTAGAGTTCTTCCTTGTCTCTTATAACATTCTTTATTTTAAAGTCTATTTTATCTGATATGAGCATTACTACTTCAGCTTTCTTTTGATTTCCATTTTCATGGAATATCTTTTTCCATCCCCTCACTTTCAGTCTGTACGTGTCCCTAGGTCTGAAGTGGGTCTCTTATAGACAGCATATATATGGGTCTTGTTTTTGTATCCATTTGGCGAGCCTGTGTCTTTTGGTTGGAGCATTTAATCCATTCATGTTTAAGGTAATTATCAATATGCATGTTCCTGTGACCATTTTCTTAATTGTTTTGGGTTTGTTTTTGTAGGTCCTTTTCTTCTCTTGTGTTTCCCACTTAGAGAAGTTCCTTTAGCATCTGTTGTAAAGCTGGTTTGGTGGTGCTGAATTCTCTTAGCTTTTGCTTGTCTGTAAAGCTTTTGATTTCTCCATAGAATCTGAACGAGATCCTTGCAGTGTAGAGTAATCTTGGTTGTAGGTTCTTCCCTTTCATCACTTTAAATATGTCATGCCACTCCCTTCTGGCTTGTAGAGTTTCTGCTGAGAAATCAGCTGTTAACCTTATGGGAGTTCCCTTGTATGTTGTCATTTTTCACTTGCTGCTTTCAATAATTTTTCTTTGTCTTTATTTTTTGCCAATTTGATTACTATGTGTCTCAGTGTGTTTCTCCTTGGGTTTATCCTGTATGGGATTCTCTGTGCTTCCTGGACTTGGGTGGCTATTTCCTTTCTCATGTTAGGGAAGTTTTTGACTATAATCTCTTCAAATATTTTCTTGGGTCCTTTCTGTCTCTCTTCTCCTTCTGGGACCCCTATAGTGTGAATGTTGTTGCATTTAATGTTGTCCCAGAGAACTCTTAGGCTGTTTTCATTTCTTTTCATTCTTTTTGCTTTATTCTGTTCCACAGCAGTGAATTCCACCATTCTGTCTTCCAGGTCACTTATCCGTTCTTCTGCCTCAGTTATTCTGCTATTGATTCCTTCTAGTGTATTTTTCATTTCAGTTATTGTATTGTTCAGCTCTGTTTGTTTGTTCTTTAATTATTCTAGGTCTTTGTTAAACATTTCTTGCATTTTCTCTAGCTTTGCCTTCATTCTTTTTCTGTGGTCCTGGATCATCTTCACTATCATTATTCTGAATTCTTGTTCTGAAAGGTTGCCTATCTCCACTTCATTTAGTTGTTTTTCTGGGGTTTTGTCTTGTTCCTTCATCTGGTACATAGCCCTCTGCCTTTTCATCTTGTGTATCTTTCTGTGAATATGGTTTTTATTCCACAGGCTGCAGGATTGTAGTTCTTCTGCTGTCTGCCCTCTGGTGGATGAGGCTATCTAAGAGGCTTGTGTAAGTTTCCTGATGGGAGGGACTCGGCAGTATTATTTAAAGGAGTGATTCTTCAATTTAGTTGTCAAAGTCAAGATGGCCTGAACAACCATGGGGACAGAGGAGAGGAGAATGAAGTAATTTTAGCAGAAAAAAAAATTAAAAGCATGAAATAATATGGGACCTGGAAATCAGGTTTAGTAGATCATGGCAAGAGATAGGTTACAAACAAGTGGGCTTAGACCATATGGGGCACCATTCAAGGGCCTGATTTTGGAGAATATTATCTCGTGGTTGTATTTGAAGAAGACAAAGGTTAAATTAGTGATGTTTAGGCAATAATTGGTCTCTTGGTGTAATCCAGGAGGAAATTGTAGAAGGCAGGACTAGGCAGAGTTATTGATAGAGGGATGGATTCAAGAAATTTATAACAGAGATTAGAGAAAACCTGGACCTCAGTTGGGAATGGGGGATAATGGAAGGGGTAGAGGATGGATTGGTGGCATCATTGGCTATGTGGTTTGGATAATGTACTGGATAGTTTTTTCAGTAATTGAAAGAATGAATATGTAACGGAGGGGGATGTTAAAGAAGAGTTCTGTTTGCTGCATAACAAATTATACTCAATTTTAGCAGCTTAAAATAACAAGCTTATATTGTCTCACCTTATCTTTGTGTCAGGAATTTGGGAGCAGCTTAGATGAGTGGGTATAACTCAGGATCTTCCATGATTGCTTCAAGGTGTTGGATAGAGTTGCAGCTATGTGAGGCTAGAGGATCTTTTTCTAAGATGATTCACTCACATGACTTGGCAGGTGGCTAGTGTCAGACAGGTTTCTCCAAAGGTCTGCTCGAGTATCCTTATGACATGTTAGTTGGCTCCTCTCAGAGCAGGTAATCCAAGGGACATCACAGAAGAAGACACGATGTCTTCAATGATTCAGCCTCATAAGCCACACATGCTATTTCTGCAAAATCCCAGTGATTACACAGGTCAGCACAATTTAATGTGGGAGAGAATGTTAAAACAGTGTGAATAGTAGGAGGAGTAGGAGGCAAGGATCATTAGGACTGTCTTTGAGGCTAGCTACCAGAAGGCATATTGAGTTTAAGTCTCAGGAAGTAATAAGCTCCATAAGTAGTAATCATTCAGATATATGGGTCAGGAACACAGGAGAGAGTTCAGTCTAGTAAAAAGAATGTTTAGAGGGATGATAGGACAAAAGCATAACATTCTGGAAAGTCTACATTCAAAAGTTTGTCACAGGGAAGCAGTGCATTAACAAGGCTGAGAAGGAGGAATCAGGGAGTGAGGAACATAGCCAGAAGATAATAGTTGCCCTGAAATTAATAGTGGTGAGTTTCACATGGTGGAAATAAAGATTAGGAAGAATGTATTGGATTTGGTAATTATGACATAATTCATGACCTTTACCAGTGAATTAGGAGAGAAGTAGAAAACTAATGACATAGAATATGAAAAAAAAAAGTGAAGAAGTGGAGATAGTAAGTAGCAATTATATTTTCAAGGACTTGGCTAAGAAAGGAAGTGAAAAAGGAGCTATGGCAGAAAGAGGAACTGCAGAGAGATCATGTATGTGATGGGAGGAAACTGCGGATGTTGGGAGAGGAAGACTGAACATTTAGGAAATAGAAAAGGTAACTAAAAGAACAAGGTTCCAGAAGAGAAAGGAGATTTTCACTGCAAGAATCCAGGTAGAAGGCTTACTTCAAATTTGCATTCAAGTTTCCTTTTCTGCAGAGGTGAATGTCTGCAGAAATATGAAATAGTTGAGATTGTTCATGTTGGAAATAGCAATTTTCTCTGAAAAGTATGAGTTCTTGTCAAAGTGGGGTTTAGGGCAGAAGTGGAGTGGAGGACCTAAGAAAATCGGTAGTTTAGAATAGCCTTGTGGAGAGAGAAAATGGGTGACCACACCAGGATGGTGAAGTGCTCAGGATCTCCACTGAGTTTGAAGATCATAAATTTATGGTGGCACCAATGAGTACTCTTGAACTTTAAAATATGGAGTTTAGAAAACTAGGTAAAAGAGAGGCCATATTGTTTTGTGGTTAAAACAGACTGTGGAACTGGGTAACCTGAGTTTAAATGCAGTTCTGCTACTTAAAGCTTTATAATCAAAGGCAAATTTACCTCTATGAGGCTGTAGTATTTAACTTCCAGAGTTGTTGTAAGGATTAAATTAATCAGTATATGTAAAGTATTAAGAAAATCAAACAGTACATGCTGAACACTCAATAAAAAGTAGTTATTTTTATGAAGGTTATTGAATTTTATTTTTCTCGCTTAAAAAATTTCCTTCCACATATTTGTTTCTCTTATTTTAATAAACAGTATAGTTTAGTTTCAAGCATTTTTAGAAACAAATTTGAACTACAACAAATGAATTCTCTTGGAAGCTTAGTAACCTGATTGTGTAGATCAAGATGTTTTGTATAAGGACTAAAGGGAAATTCAGTGACTAATCAGTAAGTCAAAAACCAAAACAAGAATCACCCTTTCCACCACTCCTCATGCAAACTTCTCTTTGCTGCAAACTTCAGCATCTTAGCAACCAGGCGTGCTGTGCCTTGGACAACCATACCTGCTTGGTGACACTAGAAGTCCTTTCTTCCCTCTCATGGGGATTTGCAGTTTGGAAGAGTTGGTGTGAAACTTTCCAGGCCAAGCAGAGGTGGGATGGTATGACCCTGGGCCTTCTGCTAGACCTGTCTACACCTCCGGCCCCACTTGAAACCCCAAAGGATAAAGGAATTGCAATCGAGAACATCCAGTCATGTGTCTCGAGCACAGTTACTACACAGAAGAACAAGGTCTCCTGAACAGAAGAAAAGGCTGGGCTTTTTCAGCACTTTACCCTATCTCTACCTTGTGGCTGACAGGATCTTGGTGCTCTGGCTGGGTGTCAGCCCTGAGCCTCAGAGGTGGGAGAGCCAAGTTCAGGACATTGGACCACCAGAGATGGCCTCACATAATATCAATCAGCGACAGCTCTCCCAGAGTTCTCCATCTCAATGCTAAGACCCAGCTTCACTCAATGACCAGCAACCTCCAGTGCTGGACACCCCATGCCAAACAACTAGCCAGATAGGAACACAAATGCAACTATGAGCAGAGAGGCTGCCTAAAATCATAATAAGTTCACAGACACCCCAAAACACACCACCAGATGAGGGCCTGCCCACTAGAAAGACAAGATCCACCCTCATCCACCAGAACACAGGCACCAGTCCCCTCCACCAGGAAACCTACACAGCCCACTGAACCAACCTTCCCCACTGGGGGCAGACACCAAAAACAACGGGAATTATGAACCTGCAGCCTGCGAAGAGGAGACACCAAACACAGTAAGTTAAGCAAAATGAGAAGACAGAAATATGCAGCAGATGAAGGAGCAAGGTAAAAACCCACTAGAGCAAACAAATGAAGAGGGAATAGGAAGTCTACTTGAAAACAAAATCAGAGTAATGGTAGTAAAGATGATCCAAAGTCTTGGAAATAGAATGGAGAAAATATAAGAAACGTTTAACAAGGACCTAGAAGAACTAAAGAGAAAACAAACAGTGATGATCCACACAGTAAATGAAATTAAAAATTCTCTAGAAGGATTTAATAGCAGAATAACTGAGGCAGAAGAATGGAAAAGTGACGTGGAAGATAAAATAGGGGAAATAACTACCACAGAGCAGAACAAAGAAGAAAGAATGAAAAGAATTGAGGAAAGTCTCAGAGACCTCTGGGACAACATGAAATGCACCAACATTTGAATTATAGGGGTCCCAGAAGAGGAAGACAAAAAGAAAGGGACTGAGAAAATATTTGAAGAGATTATAGTTGAAAACTCACCTAATATGGGAAAGGAAATAGTCAGTCAAGTCCAGGAAGCACAGAGAATCCCATACAGGATAAATCCAAGGAGAAACATGCCAAGACACATATTAATCAAACTATCAAAAATTAAATGTAGAGAAAGAAATTAAAAGCAGCAAAGAAGGGCTTCCCTGGTGGCGCAGTGGTTGAGAGTCTGCCTGCCAGTGCAGGGGACACGGGTTCGTGCCCCAGTCTGGGAAGATCCCACATGCCGTGGAGCAGCTGGGCCTGTGAGCCATGGCTGCTGAGCCTGCGCATCTGGAGCCTGTGCTCCACAATGGGAGAGGCCACAAAAGTGAGAGGCCCGCGTACCGCAAAAAAAAAAAAAAAAAAAAAAAAAAAGCAGCAAAGGAAAAGCAAGAAATAACATACAAGGGAATCCCCATAAGGTTAACAGCTGATCTTTCAGCAGAAACTCTACAAACCAGAAGGGAGTGGCAGGAGATATTTAAGGTGATGAAAGGGAAAAACCTAAAACCAAGGTTACTCTACCCAGCAAGGATCTCTTTCAGATTCGATGGAGAAATTAAAACCTTTACAGACAAGCAAAAGCTAAGAGAATTTAGCACCACCAAACCAGCTTTACAACAAATGCTAAAGGAACTTGTCTAGGCAGGAAACACAAGAGAAGGAAAAGACTTACAGTAACAAACCCAAAACAATTAAGAAAATGGTAATAGGAACATACATATCGATAATTACCTTAAATGTGAATGGATTAAATGCTCCAACCTAAAGACATAGACAGGCTGAATGGATACAAAAACAAGACCCATATATATGTTGTCTACAAGAGACCCACTTCAGACCTAGGGACACATACAGACTGAAAGTGAAAGGATGGAAAAAGATATTCCATGCAAATGGAAATCAAGAGAAAGGTGGAGTGGCAATTATCATATCAGACAAAATAGACTTTAAAATAAAGACTATTACATGAGACAAAGAAGAACACTACACAATGATCAAGGAATCAATCCAAGAAGAAGAAATAATAATTGTAAATATTTATGTACCCAACATAGGAGCACCTCAATACATGAGGCAAATTCTAACAACCATAAGAGGGGAAATCGACAGTAACAAAATGAGACTAGGGTACTTTAGATTGGTTCAAGATGCTGGAGTAGAAGGGTGTGCTCTCATTCCCTCCAGCGAGAACACTGGAATCACAACTAACTGCTGAGCAATCATCAAGAGGAAGACACTGGAAACCACCGAAAAAGATACTCCACATCCAAAGACAAAGGAGAAGCCACAGTGAGATGGTAGGAGGGGCACAATCACAATAAAATCAAATCCCATAACTGCTGGGTGTGTGACTCACAAACTGGAGAACACTTATGCCACAGAAGTCCACCCACTGGAGTGAAGGGTCTGAGCCCCATGTCAGGCTTCCCAACCTGGAGATGCAGCAATGGGAGGAGGAATTCCAAGAGAATCAGACTTTGAATGCTAGTGGGATTTGATTGCAGGACTTCAAAAGGACTGGGGGAAACAGAGACTCCACTCTTGGAGCACACGCACAAAGTAGTGTGCACATCGGGACCCAGAGGAAGGAGCAGTGACCTTATAGGAGACTGAACCAGACATACCTGCTGTTGTTGAAGAGTCTCCTGCAGAGGCGTGGGGTGGCTCTGTCTCACTCTGAGGACCGGGACGCTGGTGGCAGAGGTTCTGGGAAGTGCTCTTTAGCGTAAGCCCTACCAGAGTCAGCCATTGGCCCCACGAAAGAACCTGGGTAAGCTCCAGTGTTGGGTCACCTCAGGCCAAACAACCAACAGGGAGGGAACGCAACCCCAGCCATCAGCAGTCAAGTGGATTCAAGTTTTACTGAGCTCTGCCCACCAGAGCAGCAGCCAGCTCTACCCACCACCAGTCCCTCCCATCAGGAAACTTGCACAAGCCTCTTAGATAGCCTCATCCACCAGAGGGCAGACAGCAGAAGCAAGAAGAACTACAATCCTGCAGCCGGTGGGGAAAAAAAACACATTCACAGAAAGATACACAAGATGATAAGGCAGAGGGCTATGCACCATATTAAGGAACAAGATAAAACCCCAGAAAAACAACTAAATGGAGTGGAGATAGGCAACCTTCCAGAAAAAGAATTCAGAATAATGATAGTGAAGATGATCCAGGACCTCAGAAAATGGAGGCAAAGCTAGAGAAGATGCAAAAAATGTTTAACAAAGACCTAGAAGAATGAAAGAACAGACAAACAGAGATGAACAGTAGAATAAATGAAATGAAGAATACACTAGAAAACCTACCTAAGGAGGCAAGAGACCTGTATGCACAAAATTATAAGACACTGATGAAAGAAATTAAAGATGGTACAAATAGATGGAGAGATATACAATGTTCTTGGATTGGAAGAATCAATATGAAAATGACTCTACTACCCAAAGCAATCTACAGCTTCAATGCAATCCCTATCAAACTACCACTGGCATTTTTCACAGAACTAGAACAAAAAATTTCACAATTTGTTTGGAAACACAAAAGACCTCGAATAGCCAAAGCAATCTTGAGAAAGAAAAACAGAGATGGAGGAAGCAGGCTCTCTGACTTCAGACTACACTACAAAGCTACAGGAATCAAGACAGTATGATACTGGCACAAAAACAGAAATATAGATCAATGGAACAGAATAGAAAGCCCAGGAATAAACCCACGCACTTATGGTCACCTTATCTTGGATAAAGGAGGCAAGAATACAGAGTGGAGAAAAGACAGCCTCTTCAATAAGTGGTGCTGGGAAAACTGGACAGTACATGTAAAAGAATGAAATTAGAACACTCCATAACACCATACAGAAAAATAAACTCAAAATGGATTAAAGACCTAAATGTAAGGCCAGACTCTCTAAAACTCTTAGAGGAAAACATAGGCAGAACTCTCTATGACATAAATCACAGCAAGATCCTTTTTGACCCACCTCCTAGAGAAATGGAAATAAAAACAAAAATAGACAAACGGGACCTTGTGAAACTTAAAAGCTTTTGCACAGCAAAGGAAACCATAAATAAGACAAAAAGACAACCCTCAGAATTGGAGAAAATATTTGCAAATGAAGCAACTGACAAAGGATTAATCTCCAAAATATACAAGCAGCTCATGCAGCTCAATATCAAAAAACAAACAACCCAATCCAAAAATGGGTAGAACACGTAAATAGACATTTCTCCAAAGAAGATATCCAGATTGCCAACAAACACATGAAAGGATGCTAACATCACTAATCATTAGAGAAAGGCAAATCAAAACTTCAATGAGGTATCATCTCACACCAGTCAGAATGGCCATCATCAAAAAACCTACAAAAAATAAATGCTAGAGAGGGTGTGGAGAAAAGGGAACCCTCTTGCACTGTTGGTGGGAATGTAAATTGATAGAGCCACTATGGAGAACAGTATGGAGGTTCCTTAAAAAACTAAAAATAGAAGTACCATACGGCCCAGCAACCCCACTACTGTGCATATACCCTGAGAAAACCATAATTCCAAGTCATGTACCAAAATGTTCATTGCAGCTCTATTTACAATAGCCAGGACATGGAAGCAACCTAAGTGTCCATCAACAGATGAATGGATAAAGAAGATGTGGCACATATATACAATGGAATTGTACTCAGCCATAAAAAGAAACTAAATTGAGTTATTTGTAGTGAGGTGTGTGGACCTAGAGTCTGTTATACAGAGTGAAATAAGTCAGAAAGAGAAAAATAAATACTGTATGCTAACACATATATATGGAATCTAAAAAAGAAAATGGTCATGAAGAACCTAGCAATAAGATGGGAATAAAGATGCAGACCTACTAGGGAGTGGGCTTGACGATATGGGAGGGGGAAGGGTAAGCTGGGACAAAGTGAGAGAGTGGCATGGACATATATACACTACCAAACATAAAATTGATAGCTAGTGGGAAGCAGTCGCATAGCACAGGGAGATCAGCTCAGTGCTTTGTGACCACCTAGCGGGGTGGGATAGGGAGTATGTGGGAGGGAGGGAGATGCAAGAGGGAAGAGATATGGAGACATATATATATGTATAATTGATTCACCTTGTTATAAAGCAGAAAGTAACACACCATTGTAATGCAATTATACTCTAATAAAGATGTTAAAATAAATAAATAAATAAAAATAAATATATTGAAAAATACACTAGAAGGAATCAGTAGCAGAATAACTGAGGCAGAAGAATGGATAAGTGACCTGGGAGACAGATTGGTGGAATTCACTGCTACAGAACAGAATAAAGAAAAAAGAATGAAAAGAAGACAGCCTAAGAGACTACTGGGACAACTTTGAACACATCAACATTCAAATTATAGGGGTCCCAGAAGGAGAAGATAGAGAGAAGGGACCCAAGAAAATATTTGAAGAGATTATAGTCAGAAGCTTCCCTAACATGGGAAAGGAAATAGCCACCCAAGTCCAGGAAGTGCAGAGAGTCTCATACAGGATAAACCCAAGGGGAAACACGCCGAGACACGTAGCAATCAAATTAGCAAAAATTGGGCCTCCCTGGTGGCGCAAGTGGTTGAGAGTCCGCCTGCCGATGCAGGGGATACGGGTTCGTGCCCCGGTCTGGGAGGATCCCATATGCCGCGGAGCGGCTGGGCCCGTGAGCCATGGCCGCTGAGCCTGCGCGTCCGGAGCCTGCGCGTCCGGAGCCTGTGCTCCGCGACGGGGGAGGCCACAGCAGTGAGAGGCCCGCATACCGCAAAAAAAAAAAAAAAAAAAAAAAAAAATTAGCAAAAATTAAAGACAAAAGAAAAATTCTTGAAAGCAGCAAGGGAAAAATGACAAATAACATACAAGGGAACTCCCATAAAGTTAACAGCTGATTTCTCACCAGAAACTCTACAAGCCAGAAGAGAGTGGCATGATATACTTAAAGTGATGAAAGGGAAGAACCTAAAGCCAAGATTACTCTACCCAGCAAGGATCTCATTCAGATTCTATGGAGAAATCAAAAGCTTTACAGACAAGCAAAAGCTAAGAGAATTCAGCACCACCAAACTAGCTTTACAACTAATTCTAAAAGAGCTTCTCTAAGTGGGGAATACAAGAAAAGAAAAGGACCTACAAAAACAAACCCAAAACAATTAAGAAAATGGTCATAGGAACATGCATATCGATAATTACCTTAAACATGAATGGATTAAATCCTGCAAACAAAAGACACAGGCTTGCTGAATGGATAAAAAAACAAGACCCGTATATATGCTTTCTACAAGAGACCCACTTCAGACTTAGGGACACATACAGACTGAAAGTGAGGGGATGGAAAAAGATATTCTATGCAAATGGAAATCAAAAGAAAGCCTGAGTAGCAATACTCACATCAGATAAAACAGAGTTTAAAATAAAGAATGTTACAAGTGACAAGAAAGGACACTACATAATGATCAAGGGATCAATCCAAGAAGAAGAAATAACAATTATAAATATATATGCACCCAACATAGGAGCACCTCAATATGTAAGGCAACTGCTAACAGATATAAAGGAGGAAATAGACAGTAGCACAATAATAGTGGGGGACTTCAACACCTCACTTACACCAATGGACAGATCATCCAAACAGAAAATTAATACGGAAGCACAAGCTTTAAACGACACAATAGACCAGGTAGATTTAATAGATATTTGTAGGACATTCCATCCAAGAAAAGCAGATTACACTTTCTTCTCAAGTGCGCATGGAACATTCTCCACGATAGATCACCTCTTGGGGCACAAACCAAGCCTCAGTAAATTTAAGAAAATTGAAATCATATCAAGCATCTTTTCTGACAACAAATCTATGAGATTAGAAATGAATTAAAGGGAAAAACCCATAAAAAACACAAAGATATGGAGGCTAAACAATACCTTACTAAATAACCAAGAGATCACTGAAGAAATCAAAGAGGAAATCAGAAAATACCTAGAGACAAATGACAATGAAAGCACGACAATCCAAAACCTATGGGATGCAGCAAAAGCAGTTCTCAGAGGGAAGTTTATAGCTCTACAAGCCTACCTCAAAAAACAAGACAAATCTCAAATAAACAATCTAACCTTACACCTAAAGGAACTAGAGAAAGAAGAACAAACAAAATCCAAAGTTAGCAGGAGGAAGGAAATCATAAAGATCATAGCAGAAATAGATGAAATAGAAACAAAGAAAACAGTAGCAAAAATCAATAAAACTACAAGCTGGTTCTTTGACAAGGAAAACAAAATTGATAAACTATTAGCCAGACTCAGCAAGAAAAAGAGGGAGAGGACTTAAATTAATAAAATTAGAAATGAAAAAGAAGAGGTTACGACAGACACTGCAGAAATACAAAGCATCCTAGGAGACTACTACAAGCAACTCTATACCAATAAAACGGACAACCTGGAAGAAATGGAGAAATTCTCAGAAAGGTATAACCTTCCAAAACTCAACCAGAAAGAAATAGAAAATATGAACAGACCAATCACAAGTAATGAAATTGCAACTGTGATTAAAAATCTTCCAACAAACAAAAGTCCAGGACAGATGGCTTCACAGGTGAACTCTATCATACATTCAGAGAAGAGCTAACACCCATCCTTCTCAAGCTCTTTCAAAAATTTGCAGAGGAAGGAACAATCCCAAACTCATTCTCTGAGGCCACCATCACCCTGACACCAAAACCAGACAAAGATACTATAAAAAAAAGAAATTTACAGACCAATAGCACTCATGGATATAGATGCAAAAATCCACAACAAAATACTAGCAAACAGAATCCATCAACATATTAAAAGGATCATACCCCATGATCAAGTGGGATTTATCCCAGGGATGCAAAGATTCTTCAATATATGCAAATCAATCAGTGTGATACACCAGATTAACAAATTGAGGAATAAAAACCATATGATCATCTCAATAGATGCAAAAAAAAACCTTTTGAAAAAAATTCAACAACCTTATTATAAAAACTCTCCAGAGAGTGGGCATAGAGGCAACCTACCTCAACATAATAAAGGCCATATACCACAGACCTACAGCACACATCATTCTCAATGGTGAAAAACTGAAATCATTTCCTCTAAGATCAGGAAGAAGACAAGGATGTCCACTCTCATCACTATTATTCAACATAGTTTTAGAATTTTTAACCACAGCCATCAGAGAAGAAAAAGAAATAAAAGGAATCCAAATCGGAAAAGAAGAAGTAAAGCTGTCACTGTTTGCAAGTGACATGATACTATACATAGAGAATCCTAAAGATGCTACCAGAAAACTACTAGAGCTAATCAATGAATTTGGTAATGTAGCAGGATACAAAAATAACACACAGAAATTTCTTGCATTCCTATACACTAATGATGAAAAATCTGATAGAGAAATTAAGGAAACACTCCCATTTATCATTGCAACTGAAAGAATAAAATACTTGGAATAAACCTACCTAAGGAGACAAAAGACTGTATGCAGAAAAGTATAAGACACTGATGAAAGAAATTAAAGATGATACAAACAGATGGAGAGATATACCATGTTCTTGGATTGGAAGAATCAACATTGTGAAAATGACTCTACTACCCAAAGCAATCTACAGAGTCAATGCAATCCCTATCAAACTACCACTGGCATTTTTCACAGAACTAGAGCAAAAAGTTTCACAATTTGTATGGAAACACAAAAGACCCCGAATAGCCAAATCAACCTTGAGAAAGAAAAATGGAGCCTGAGTAATCAGGCTCCCTGACTTTATAGACTATACTACAAAGCTACAGAAATCAAGACATTATGATGGTACTGGCACAAAAACAGAAATATAGATCAATGGAACAGGATAGAAAGCCCAGAGATAAACCCATGCACATATGGTCACCTTGTGTTTGATAAAGGAGGCAAGAATATATGGTGGAGAAAAGACAGCCTCTTCAATAAGTGGTGCTGGGAAAACTGGACAGGTACATGTAAAAGAATGAAATTAGAACACTCCCTAACACCATACACAAAAATAAAGTCTAACTGGATTAAAGACCTAAATGTAAGGTCACATGCTAGAAAACTCTTGGAGGAAAACATTAGCAGAACACTCCGTGACATAAATCACAGCAAGATCCTTTATGACCCACCTCCTAGAGAAATGGAAATAAAAACAAAAATAAACAAATGGGACCTAATGAAACTTTTTAAGCTTTTGCACAGGAAAAGAAACCATAAACAAGATGAAAAAACAACCTTGAGAATCGGAGAAAATATTTGTAAATGAAGCAACTGACAAATAATCTCCAAAATATACAAGCAGCTCATGCAGCTCAGTATGAAAAACAGACAACCCAATACGAAAATGACAGAAGACCTAAATAGACATTTCTCCAAAGAAGATATCCAGATTGCCAACAAACACATGAAAGGATGCTCAACATCACTAATCATTAGAGAAATGCAAATCAAAAGTACAATGAGGTATCACCTCACACCATTCAGACTGACCATCATCAAAAAATCTACAAGCAGTAAATGCTGTTGAGGGTGTGTAGAAAAGGGAACCCTCTTGCACTGGTGGTGGGAATGTAAATTGATAGAGCCACTATGGAGAACAGTATGGAGGTTCCTTAAAAAACTAAAAATAGAACTACCATATGACCCAGCAATCCCCCTACTTGGTATATACCCTGAGAAAACCATAGTTCAGGAATAGTCTGTAGCGCAATGTTTATTGCAGCACTATTTACAATAACCAGGACATGGAAGCACCCTAAGTGTTCATCAACAGATGAATGGATAAAGAAGATGTGTCACCTATATACAATGGAATATTACTCAGCCATAAAAGGAAATGAAATTGAGTTATTTGTAGTGAGGTGGATGGACCTAGAGTCTGTCATACAGAGTGAAGTAAGCCAGAAAGAGAAGAACAAATAACATATGCTAACAAATATATGTGGAACCTAAAAAAACAAAAATGGTTTTGAAGAACCTAGGCGTAAGACTGGAATAAAGATGCAGATGTAGAGAATGGACTTGAGGACATGGGGAGGGGGAAGTGTAAGCTGGGACGAAGTGAGAGAGTGTCATTGATATATATACACTACCAAATGTAAAATAGATAGCTAGTGGGAAGCAGCTGCATAGCACAGGGAGATCAGCTTGGTGCTTTGCGACCACCTGGAGCTGTGGGATAAGGAGGGTGGGAGGGAGATGTAAGAGGGAGGGGAATTGGGGATATATGTATACGTATAGCTGATTCACTTTGTTATACAGCAGAAACTAACCCAACAGTGTAAAGCAATTATACTCCAATTAAGATGTTAAAAAAAACCCCACCACGTGACATAAAATAGTATAGGTAATCAATAAAAAACACCCCTCTCTGCCTCTTTACTTGCCCCTGCTTTTTGCAATGATTTGTCCAGGCAAACGGTCAGAATCCAAATCATTATGACTTTTATATTGTACCTCCTCATTTTTCCCCAAATCTGTTAAAACTATTGTTTAAAATATGTTTTCTTTATGGAGATCCTTCTATTAATTTCAAGGGGTTCTGCATCCTTAAATTAAACATCAATATATAAATCAATTTAATGCTCAGAAAAAATTTCTTTTTGCCATTGTCTTTCAATCCACTATAAAGTTCTGGAAAAGCCAGATGACACATCGATGTATGTGTATTAAAGCTAGGCTTTAGCATTTCATGCCAATGTTTTTCTTCATGGTTGTGGCCAGAAGGGAATTTGTTTACATTTATTTATTCTGATGGAAATGAGAGATTTTCTGAATTGATGTACTTTCAATTATGCTGCTGTGAAATGCAGCAGTTGGTACAAATTCAGTTTAGAACATTCTAGAACGATTAGTACATTCCAGAGTGAACCATGAGTGGTGTAGGAGATGGTGCAGCCCAGTATTTGCAAGAACGTGATGATACCTTCTGTGTGAAATAGATTATAGCACTATACTTCATTTATGACTTATCTGGACATTAGATTTTGCCTTGATGATGAATTTTCTTATCAACTTCTCAAGCAAAGAAAATGAGGAAATTAACAACTGATTTCAGGGAGTGATTTTGAAGGTCCACTAATCAAACCTACTTTTGCAAAATAAATCGGAAATATTGAAAAGAATCACTAGCATGTGAATGAACTTTTTATATGTGAAACTACTGGATTGTGTAGTTAATTTTACATGTATATCAGTTGAAACTAGAGAACTTTAGAGATCAGCTAAACCATAAAAATGAAAGGGTAACTTCAGGGTGGGAAAGTACTTATAAAAGGTCTCAGGTAATTGTTTACTTAATCCAGGTTTATTATCATAGGATGTACATTTGTGTCAAATGACATGCAGGCAATAAAGTGTTGTAGTCAGTCTTTAAAAAATAAAATCTTAGTGTCATGGGCCCCTGCTCTTGAAGTTAACTGCTCAGCTTGTCATATTGTCATCCTCAGGCTGGATGAGTGTACTGGTATACATCTGCATTTTTGGGTGAACAGTGTGGATTTACCTGCTTTCCCACAATGCGCTGTATTTGGTGCAGCACTGCGCTTCTAATGGCTTACATTGATCTCTTGATTCTGTGGTTAATTAAGATGTATTTTGCGGCACATCCCACAAGTTCCAAGGCTCAGAGGATTAGTTGATAGTTTTCTGCAGCTCTGCCATTAGCAGGGCCAACTGTCTTAAAGACATAGTCCGTTTTTTCTAGTGTGTGTGTTTTCTTACATTTCAGGAGATATGATGCACGGCCATAGCAGTCAGAGATGGAGAGAGATAGGCAGCTATGAGAAGGTAGAAATATAAGGGGACTAGGGTTCTAATTCCAGATCAGAGTGTTACAGACTGGGAAAACGTGGGCAGAATTAATCTGTCTGAACTTGTGTCTTCATCTTTATTTATATGAAGAAGACAACATCTGTTGTTGCAACGTCATAGTATTGTGTAAAGCATCAGCTTCATTAAAGTGAGAGAAAGTACTCTGAAGTCTATAGAGCATTACATATGAGCTTCGGAACAGGCATGAATTTAAAAAAATCAAAATACTACTTTAAAATACTTATAGGAAGAGAATAAGGCACAAGTTGATAAGGGAAAGGAAGAAGTGAGAGGTTAGCAGTTAAAGTCAAAGGCTTGGGAGGGAGATGATACACAGGAGTGAGAGAAAAGCTGTGGTTTTCCAGGAAAATAGAAGAGGGCTGCATGTAGGGAAATGGAAATAAAGAGGCAGGATAGTGAAAGCATGAGGTGAAATAAGAGGGAGTGTTTACCTTTAACGAGTCCAATCCATTTGGACTATTGTGTTTCCTAAATTCTAGCTGTTTCTGTGCCAAGTAACTACTAATGTCTGTACTTGATAATGCAGGTTCACAAGGATCACACTGATGGCTTGGCAAAATGAATACACCCTCACTTTTCCAAAAGCTCTTGTTGGCTTGAATACAAGGGACTCAAGGCTGTTATCTCAGTGAGCTGTACAGGTCTCATGGCCATAACTCTCTTGCAGCAATGGAAGCTCAGCCAATAGTGTTATCACCATAAACCTCCAAAGAATCTGACAAACGGTGCTTACCATTACCACATTGTTCTACTACCGTATTTATATGTCCCTGGAAAGAGGCACCTCTATGGTTGCCAATAGCTGAACTATTGCACATAGCTTGAAGAAAAAGGGCAATGTAGTTTGAATAATCGGCCAAGGAAATAGTTGGTTATTCAAGAGATGGCCTATGCAAGGAAAGAGAAGTATTGTTTGTTTTCAAAATGTAGGTATGACAGAAAGGAAAGAATGACTGACTGCTGCCCTCATTCGAGAGAATATATTTCAGAGAGGTAAGAGAATTTCACACATAACTAACTGTGTAGGTGAGACCCAAGATGTATAGGAGGATGGATTTTCTATACTCTTTGACTAATATATCTATAACATTCCCTACTATCAAAGCTAAAGCACTTAGTGAAAGTGGGGTGAAGCTGGGGTCTAGGTTCAGATAACTATTGGGTAAGTTTGTCCAGAGTTTCTTAAAATTGCATAATGATTGAATGTCAGGTTAATTTTTTTAAATGAATATGGTCCATATTTGGGAAGCGTTTGTTTTTTCTTTTTCTGCCTTTAGCCCTCAAGTAAATGATCAAATCAGGTGACTTTATAAAGACTAATTTCTTCAGTATGATTTCACACCCATGGTAGATTCTGAGGGAATGTACGTTAATGAGAACATTATGATTCACTTATGGGTAAAACACATCTTGCTATGGGGTTTACCATATTTGCTGATATAATCTAAATTAACTCTTCAGAATCACATGTGCAAAATCCCAAATGTCTGTCAGCAAAATGACTGTTGAGTGGTTCACCCCTCTCTTAAGGACTCGTTTATCCCTTCCCCAAAATTATTTTTCGAAAGGGCATTATGTCTTTGTCACCTAAATCCCAACAAAATGCAATTCAGGGATGTATTCTAAATAGAGAGAGGAAACTAATTTATATTACTGAATATATCTTCTGAAGTACAGTAGGTACTTAGAATTTCAGGATTTAACAGTCCAAGTTTTAAAGATTTGTGAACAACCCAAAGGGCAATTTCAAGGAATAATTTATAACTTTACCAAGGATAGGATTTGAAGCACATGCTGAGAGCTAGGTTTATGGAAGTCAGTCACCAGCCCATTACCCAGGACCACACTTCAACATGAATTCATGGTCTCCCATTACTTCCATGGACTCTGGAATTCTCATTAAGGGTCTGAAAGAGTCACTTTACATTTTATGGGAGAAATAATATAATATTCGAGAGTCTGGAAATTAGAGAAGGTCTCAGAGGTAGCTAGTGAGAATATCAATGGTGAATTTTTTTTTTAAACACAATGATTCATTATCCTTATCTCAACTCTTCTACATCTCTTAGGAATTTCTGCATAAGACTTAAGCTAGAGTATCAAATGGATGTCAAATAATAGCTCCTTTAGTATATAAGTCGACAAGCTGTGATTTGAATCCCTGTCTGACTTCCAAACCCAATGATACTATTACACTGTGTGAACCAATTTTGCCACACCCTGTTTTGCAGACCACATTCATGAGTTTGGTTCTCTCCCAAGCTCAAGTTCTAAGACTCTGCTTCCCCTTCTATAGCCAGAGCTCCACAGGCCTTAGTAAAAGAGTACTTAGCTATTCCAAGAATCAACTCTTCTTTCTCCCTGAAAACATGGTGCCCTCTTGGAATGAGACTTCCTGGTAAAAGATGAAAATCTGGGACTCTGGGGTGCTAGTGTACTTTTATTTCTCAAAGATTAAACAGTTTTCTAAACCTAAGACTTTGGTTCTTGGAGAGTCCACGTGGGCTTTCTGGAGTATTCTGAATCTTGCTTTTGTGGAAGCAGAGCCCTGGGCCACTATTAAAAACATACTTCCTAGAGAGCAGCCGGGTATCTCCCAAATCCCACAGGCTTCTCTACACTTAGGCTGAGAAAGAAGCTGCTAATGGAGTTTAAAAGGTTACCTTCATTAACTAAAAATAAATTTCAAGTGAATGGCCTTCCTTCAAAGCAGGAACATTCAGAATGGGCATATGTTAAAATGAAAGGCAGATGAGTCTTTGCAGTGTTTTCCTAGTGCGTTTTTCCCCTTTTCTATTCAAAAATGTCTGCTACCTCAGAATCCTCTCTGGAATCTGATTAGACTTCAGAGCCTTCATAATGTTTGAAGGTGAGCTCAGATCAATTTCCTGTAACTTTCCTGCTATGGTAAATCATTTATTGGGATGAATGTTTTACAAAGCCAGGCAAGAGAGAACTCATGAAAAATAAATATGGTAAAATACTTGATGCTGTCCTGCAGCAATCTTCAAGGCTTCATCACATTTAAACTCTCCATGGCATTGAAGCAGTTAGAACATTTCCGCTCATTTGGTCTCACTGCGGCCAGTTGAACTCAGTATGTGGTGGCACTGAAGCCAAAAAGCATGCATTTTATTTCCTTACATATCCTTTAATTCACTCTTTCGTGGCCAAAGATTTCTTGGTCTGACCAAGGGAACAACATGGAAAGTTAGTCATAACAATAGGGAGTGAGACAGACAAGGTGGATAGATCCATTTTTACTCATTTCTTCTGAAAATAAAACAAGCAAAGAAAGAAAAGCAAGGAGAGTACCTTACTTTGTAGGTCATTAAACCTTATTTCTAAGAAGTATGGACAGAATAAAATGCACATATGGACTCAAAAGTTCTTTACAAATCATTTATTTTTCACAGGTAGGCAAAGTTACAAGAACCGTCTTTTGAATAATGAAAATTTGCACCTGAGTATTCTAGTGATCTCCCCTGGACTGATAAAGTGGCATAGTAACCATTACAAACAAAAACAAACAATAAACAATACTAATAGCCACAGGGACAACTCTGGTCCCCCATTGTATCAAATCTACCTGTATCTCCTCTTGCCTTTGTTAGGAACTCCCACATTCTGGTAGCAGAGGATGAAATGAGGGGTGAAGGAAATAATAAAAATAAATGCGTCTAGTATGTTTCAGATACATCCCATAATCTCATTTAGTTTAGTACTCGTAGCTACCCGTCAAAATTGGTAACATTATTTTCATTTTACTTATAAAGAAACTGAGACTAAATAATGTACTCGAGGTCGTTTAATTAGTGAAGAGTGAACCGAGCTTCAAATCACGTATGTCTGAAATCTGCAAACTAATTGAGATGAGGTCTTAGAGACATTCCAGTTCTAGAGAGCTGGAAGTAAAAAAACGGAAATACGTCTCAAGTAAGAGAGAAGCAAGTTCATCATATTGGGAGACAAACAGTCAGGATCAGGGACAATGGGAGTAAGATTCAGAATGGCGAAGAACTCTGATTCTCAGATATTACACCAAAAGAAGGTAAATTAGAGGAAAAACCTAAATCTTTCTTGTGGATGACACCCTTTCAACACCATCCTGATGTTCTTGAATAATCTCTCCAGAGCTCTCCTTTGGGAATTGGTGCAGATTCTGTGACGATGCCTTTTGTCAAGAGGAGGAATACAGAATGTTTCTTAATTGTCATTTCATTCACAGAGGCATTTAGTAGTGAATTAATAACTCTTTCCTATATCTCCTCTCCCTCACTCCACCTAATCAACGTGCTGCATTGCTGTCTATGAATCCAAGTGGAACTTTGCATTCAGCAAATCACTATTTGATTCAAGAATGTCAGTGGTTCATCTGGATTTTCTAGGCTTTCTGATATATGTGCACGCTTTAGCTGTCCGGTTACATGTCTAACTCCTCGCAGCCTGTATACCCTTTGCCCCAGCCATGCTCTCATCACTTACATCGGGTACAACCCCACCTATCCACCTTTGCCTAAGTGCTCCTGTGGTTTTGAAATTTCTTCCCAGCTCTGACTGCATATTTGAGTCAAGTTATTTAAAAAATATATTAATATTTAGAAAACATAGGGAGGTAGGAAGAATTGTTAATAATGATCCCCATAATCTCAAAAAACAGATAACTGCAAGCCTTTTTATAAGCCTCTTTGTATATTTTCATCAATTATGCACATATATTCTTAAAAATATGGGCCATATTATATAAACAGTTGTCTTTTTATTGATGTGGCAGGCATTTTTTCCATGTCATTATTTTAAAAAACTTGACTCTTTGAATAATATTCCATTAGATGTAATTTATACAGATATTAACTTGTTATTTGATAGTTTTAACCCTAATACAATTTGCCTATGTTAATAATATTGTAATAAATGTACTTTTGTATAAATATTACTCTGTATCTTCGATTATGTACTTAAGATAAAATCTTAGGGGCTTCCCTGGTGGCGCAGTGGTTGAGGGTCCGCCTGCCGATGCAGGCGACATGGGTTCGTGCCCCGGTCCGGGAAGATCCCACATGCCGCGGAGCGGCTGGGCCCGTGAGCCATGGCTGCTGAGCCTGCGCGTCCGGAGCCTGTGCTCCGCAACGGAAGAGGCCACAACAGTGAGAGGCCCGCGTACAGCAAAAAAAAAAAAAAAAAAAAAATCTTAGGTGTGAAAATACTACTGTTTCTAATAATATGAAAAATTTCAGGGCCCTTACTATAATATTATTGACAAACTTCTTTCCAGAAAATTGATTTTAATCTATATTTACATCAAGTGAATATAACAGTGTTATCTAAACTTATCCTAAAACTAGCTATCAATTTTTAAATGTTCATCAATTTGATAAACTTATCTCATTATTTTAGTTTTCATTTATTTGATATTTAGTAGAGTTACACTTTAAAAAACATTTATCAGTTATATTAACATTTCTTCTCTGATTTAATTTTATGGCCTCTGCCTATGCTCTTGTTTTTAAAAATATATATTTTAAAAGAGTAAAGAGAAAATAAAAATTACCAAATTTTTGTTTTTCCTAAATTTTCTAAAAGCTTTTTTTGAAATTTAAAAAAGAAAAAAAGCATTAAATCTAATTAAAAAACACAATTTTAGTCAGCCAGTACTCTGTTTTAAAGAAAGAAAGAAAAGGAATTTGTGCCATACATAAGGGGATGGTTGCCTAGTTTTCTATTTGTCAAAGAGCTTGGATCTCTAAGCCAGGAAGTAGGAAATAAAGGAGTAATAAAGTAATTTTTTTTCCTCTTCTTTTCCTTTCAGTTAGGATGATGGGTTTAATGCAGAACATGGGTAGGCTTCCATCTCTCTCTCTTAATATTGTTCCAGATCCTGGAAGAAAAAAAAAAAAAAAGATTTTCTTCCAATTTTAGGTGGCACTAAGGGTTTATTATTTTTCATTGGTAGTTCAGCCAGGTGCTAGTTTCTCATTTAAGTCACTCCTGACAGAACTGGGATTGTTTGTTCTTCATTTTAATGTTCAGTTACATCCAACTCAACAATAGCTATTTCTGTGGGTTTAAAAAAATTTTTTTTTCTTTCACAAGAAATGAAATTACAAGTTCCCTAAGGGCTTATAACCTAAAAGATTCTTGGATGTTGGTGGGTGACATGCTCATGTCTGAGAACATGGAGTCTAAATGCCAACTCAACCAGTCCTTGGCTCTTGGAATTGGAGAGGATTATGTTTCAACCTTTCAGAGACTGTTTTCTCAACTGGAATCCTTGGTTATAGGATGATATCATGGTATTCAACTCCAAACTCAAGTTTTACTTCAAATCTCTCTTTAGTAGGAAGCCTTATTCTTGAATTCTCATGTCTCTCCCTTCTGGCCTGCAAAGTTTCTGCAGAAGAATTGGCTGATAACCTTATGGGGGTTCCCTTGTATTATACGATTCTTTGTTTCTCTCTAGCTGCCTTTAGAATTGTCTCTTTTTAATTTTTGCCATTTTAGGTATATGTCTTGGTGTGGGTCTGTTTGAGTTCACCTTGTTTGGAACTCTCTGTGTTTCCTGTATCTGGATATCTGTTTCCTTCTTCAAGTTTGCTAAGTTTTCAGCTATAATTTCATCAAATACATTTTTGGCTCCCTTCTTTGTCTCTTCTTTTTCTGGGACCCCTATAATGAGAATGTTGGTATACTTGATATCATTTCAGCGATCTCTTAGACTATTTTCATATTTTTAATTTGCTTTTCTTTTTGCTGTTCTGATTGTGTGATTACCATTACCATTATTCTATCTTCCAGAGTATTTATGTGTTTTTCTGTATCATTTATTCTGTTATTCATTTCTCCTAGTGTGTTTTTTATTTCAGCTATTGAATTCTTCATTTATGGATAGGTATTTTTTATATTTTCTAGTTCCTTATTAAAACTATCACTGTGTAATTTATTCTTTTCCCTAATTCAGTTAACATTTTTATAACCAATGCTTTGAATTCTTTTTTTTTTTTTTTTTGCGGTATGTGGGCCTCTCATTGTTGTGGCCTCTCCCGTTGCGAAGCACAGGCTCTGGACGTGCAGGCTCAGCAGCCATGGCTCACGGGCCCAGCCGCTCCGTGGCATGTAGGATCTTCCCAGACCGGGGCACGAACCCGTGTCCCCTGCATCGGCAGGCGGACTCTCAACCACTGCGCCACCAGGGAAGCCCATGAATTCTTTATGTGGTAAATCGTTTATTTGTTTCATTATCTTTTCAGGAGCAGTTCCTCTGCCTTTTGATTTTGCTTAACTTTCTCTGCCTTTGTGAATTTAGGTCGGTTACTTATTGCGGTCTGGTAGGGTTGTTCTTATGTGGGAGTGTCCCTGTACAGACTGTATGTGCCTGATACCTTTGGTGGAAGAGCTGGATTTGATATGGATGCAAGTCATGTCCTTTCTGAGGGTATGCTGGCAGCTATCACCTGGTAGGGGTGAGACTGGAGATAGAGGGGCTAGAGCTGGAGCTGGGTGTGAGGCCAGACTTCCCCTCTGATCAGTGACCAACACTACCCTAATGGGAATGGGGGTCTGATACCAAGTTGCTGAAGCAGAAGCCCTGGTAGTCAGTACCGAGCTGGCTCTGTTGTATTTAAGTGTTTGTTTTCCACTCTCTCGGAACCGGGACGCTTGCCCACGAAGCAGGGAGTGCTGAAGCAAGTGGGGCTCGTGCAGGCTCTTGGCTCATGTCAGCTGAAGGCAGAATTCTGAGCTATCTCCGACGTGCTGCTGCCTAAGCAAGTGCCCACAGTTGTTTTCCTCGCTCTACTCAGATGCAGCCTTGCATGCAAGTCCCCTTTGTCCCTCACAGCCAATCAGTGCCCCTGCCCTCCGCTGCCTCAGCCCTGTCGTGGAGCCACACCACAAGGCAGGGGTGCCCACGTGGACTCTCGGCATGTGTTGAGAGGTGAGCTGTGGTGGAGCAGCCACCATCAGAGATCTGGGCTGCTTTTGTTGCGCTGCTTGATTAAGTGCCAACAATGGCTGCCTCTGCCAACCCAGTCCCCACACAGGGGCTGGCTAACCTCTGTGTTCCACAGTCAGGTCTTCTGTCTGGTTGTGGTCACCCCAGATCCAGTGCTTCACTCTGATGTGGAGTGAATGGGGCCAGAGCATTTACTTGGCTCAGGCTAGGGCCCATGCTGAGGTGGTCATGGGAAAGCTGGCAAGCCAGCATGTGCAGTCTTCATGAGTAGAGTCCAGGCTTCCCACTTCACTCCTGTTAGTCCCACCAGCACTCCAGCCAGCCCAGGGGGCTCGTCTCCCCTGCATAGGACCCCAGAACTGGCGACACCCAATTTGTGACTCTCACCACTCACTCCCTCGTGTGGGTCTCCACCCATGTAATCTCCCAGTTCCGTTGAGTCCCCTTCCAGTGGCACAGATCCCAACCTGATTGCTTTCTTCCCTTCCTCCCTGATTAAGTGTGTATCTTTCTTACAGCCTTAGTTGTACCAGAGTCCTTCTGCCATTTTCCAGTTAGTTCTCAGTGTGAATTATTCCACATGTAGATGTATCTTTGATGTATTCTTGGGGGGAGGTGAGTTTAGCATCCTCCTACTCTGCCATCTTGACCTATGTCCTATGATTTAATTTCTCTCCACTAACTGAGGTCTCTTGTGTGCAGCCAAGGCATATGACTTGTGTGAGGTTTTTGCTCTACCCCTGTACTCTCATCTCTGTTGCTTTTAATCTTTGGAATCCTAGCTTGTTGTACAGGTGTATAACGCTAGTAGGCCAGTACCTGTAAGTGTCAAATTAAAAACAAACCATTTAGTGATCATTCACATAATGAATTAGCTGCTCTGTACTGTATCAATTTCATATTAGATATAAAGCTTATTCACTTCCAAAATGGTTTCTTATGTGTGTCAATGTTTTCATAGGATCATAATTAGAAATTCTGAAGAGATGGTATCTTTCCAGTCAATTACCATAGGATTTGCACAAAATTTACTGATACCCGTGGCAGGTTCTCAGAGATGGTTTGTTCCAAGTAAGTTAATTTACAACTGATACTTGTACAGCTTCACAAACACTGAGTTCCTTTTGCTTTCCTGTACTTTAAATACTGAAAGAGTGTTGAGAGCATTGACTGGGGTATAGAAGTTGAAAACTTGATTGGTGATACAAACTAATTATCCTCCCCTGCTGTATTCCTATTAATGAGATGTTTACAGCAAATTTCTAAGAGTTTGTGTTAGAACGGGAAACAAAAATCTATTAATGAGAGGTTTAATCAAATGTTTCCCTTATCAATTGTTAGTAAATCATAACAACTAAAAGCACAGGCTCGCTCATCAGATTTTGAGCATGTCAATGTGCACAGTGATGCCTGAAGGACTCTGAGAATCACTTTTGATTGAATCACTACATGGTAGTGTCATTAAAAAATCTTATTTCTTGGCTTACATTTGTCACATTATGTGTGAACAACATACACTGATATATATGATCCCAAATAAGAGGTTCCTATAAATTGTTCGGTGACTACTGAATAGGCAATGCTGTTATTAACCTTTAATAATGACACCTTAGAAAAAGCAAATATATTCTCATATAAAGATATTTCTTTCTTTACTGATGTTACCCCCAAGAATTTCATACACAGGTTCAAGAAAAAGCCAAAGTTCTGAACTGTTGATGAATTTATAGAAAACTCCATGATCGTATTAAAAGTAATTTTCTATCAAATATATGAAAGGAATAAAACTAAAATACTTAAATAACAAATTAACATTTCAAAGTATGTTTTCTCCTCAGGATGCTTTTTAAATCTTCACAATGATTAAAGTTGGATAGATGTTGGTTTCCCATCATAAAGATGAGAAAACCAAGGCAAAGATGGATTAATTTGCATAATAATATTCTTAACATTTTCTGGGTGATAGACTCTTTTTTTAAATTAAAAAAATTCAGTTTATATTGGAGTATAGTTGACTAACAATGTTGTGTTAGTTTCAGCTGTACAGCAAAGTGTATTTGATTATATCTATAATGCCTCTTCTGTAGAAATGTATATGAAAATATATAAATATTTTTGCATAGAATTTCAGGTTATGAACTTATAGCCTAGGTAGCATAGGGTATTAATATAGTCAGGACTAATACCCAGTTAACCTGGATTTCAAATCTATGATCTTTTTGTTGTCGTCGTTTTGTGTTCTATCAACTATAGCAGAGATATGCCTTTTTTCTTCTCTCTCTCTTAATGCTGTGTTAAGATTAAGTAGCTTTCTTCAAAACAAAACAAAACAAAACTATTGCATATTTCCCTCTTATACAATATGCTACTGAGCTATATAAAACTTCTGTAAATTCTGCACAATTTCTACTGAGGTTTCTTTTTTTCATGTTGCTTTCCTAGTCCCCATGGGATGTGGAGATAGCATATGCTGATATTATGGTTTCAGACTGTACAACTTGTGCTTCACACATCAGAGAACAAGAACTTAGTAAGCTGTGCCTTATTATCCGGTTCTGCCACCAAAAAGCAACATATTAATTAGGTTTCTAAATATTGTTCTTATAATGGTGATGTTAATTTGTGGAATAGAGTCTATATGAATTATGGGATTTCATGTTGTGTTTCCCTCAAATGGTTTTGGATTTTGGATAAAGAGCAGAAAGTGGTAGGGATAAAATAAATGTGGTAAATAACACTTTCTAAAACAAGAACCTTACACAGAAACATATCTGTCCTTTGTTACATGTATGCTTTCTTTCTTGTTTTTGTATATTTTTTATTTTCTATTTGCAGTAGTAATCTCAAACATAGAATAGCATCTTTTACTATGCTTTTTTTCTCTAAAATAAAACTTCATTAAAAATTAATTCAACACTTTTATTTTTCATAGTTTACTCTTTATCATTTTTATCACTAGATTTAAATGAAGGTGATTCTATGAATTAGAAAAACTGCAAACCCTTTTATATTGAGTACATAAACAGAATCATTGTAATTAATTTTAATACGGAGATTGAGTTTTCTACCTTTCCTTTTAGCAGTTTTGGTTGAGAGGTGCATAATGCTATAGATTTGAGGGCATATTTGTTTTATTGGATGGATAGTTTTCTGTTCTACTTTTCTTCTGAGGTAGGAAGGCTAAGGAATATAGAAGCTCTCTGCTCCTACAGCCTGTACTTAAGACCCTGTTTCCTCACAGCTTAAGCCAAGGGAGCAGTTTCACATACTGCCCATCCAATAGCAGGATTTGAAATGTGCTAAATCCCATGGTCCTTGTTTCATCCTCTCAGTGAGAAAGACATGGCTTTCCTCTTTTGATGCAGTTGACTTTTTCTTGTCACACTTAACTGTAACACTGCTTCTTCCTTTTGGCATCCTGAGGGAGTATCAGTCAATACAAGTAATCAGGAGTTGTGACTGGGTGTGGGGAGGAGGAAACTGGAAGGGAAGTGAGGAGTGAGGGCACATGGTGGGAGCTGCCCATCAGAAATGGTGAGGAGAAAAGATTAGCATAGTAATGGAGTCAAGGACAGTCCCCTTAACTAGTCTTTTTTACAGTACCTCCAGGTTGGAGTTTAAGAATTCAGTTTTCGAGTTCTGCTTTCCATTTATCTTTCTCATTAGCTTTTCATTTTGGCTCTTCTGTTTGTCTTGCTGTCTGTCTGTCTCTCTTTTCCTTAACCCATTTCCCATTTGTCTTAGAATTTCCTTCTTTTTTTTCCTACTTCCTGTCTACTGATACTTACATTTAAACAGATCACCCCTAATTAGTAATTTCATATAGTCTGTGGAACTCTTTCCTTATTAATAGTTCTTATGGCCTTCAAGAGAAGGTCCAGCAAAAGATAGCAAATGATCTTGTGTAGCAATGACCGGTCTAATATGCAAGAATTAACTCTTTTAGTGAAAATGTATTAAAGTATTCACAGGAAACAAGGAAGAAGTCACTCAGAGTTATTGTGTATGAGTAGTAATGTACTTGCAATAGTAACCTAAAATCTGAGTTAAATGTCTTAAATAAAAGTTTATTTTTCTTACATAATGAGATTAGTAGCTGATACCTGTTGTTGGTTAGTAGCTCAATAATGTCATAGTGAGTAAATATTTCTGCCATTCTTTTGGACTTTCCATAATGATTATTGCCTCATAGTCCCAAAATGGCTGCCTCAGCTCTAGGCATGATCTTCACATTCAAGATAGAAAGGAGTAGGGAAGAGCAAAAGGAATCATGTCACCCTTCTGCCCCTTTCATTAGGAAAACCAAAAGCCTTCACAAAAGCCTTCAGGTGACTTCTGCTTGTATCTCACTGGCCATGTCATTCGTCAGTTCTATATCTCATACATATCCTCCTGGCTACAAAAGATGATAAAAAATGACTGCTTTGCTCTCCCACTCTCTAGTGTAGAGGTGACATGGGAGAAGGAGCTTGAGAACATGAGAAAGTTAACTGATGAACAGTGTTTGCCACATTCTTTTACTGGAAAATAAGGACAAAGCATTTGAACATGCATACACCCACATAGATAAGGTAGAAATATAAAATAAACAAATAAACAAATCAGAGGAAGAAACTATAATGGTACCTTACTCATGCTCAGTTTTGTGTTCATGGTAGCAATTGCCCTATACATTCTCTCTCCTCTAAAGTGTGCTTGGGAATTCTTTACTTCCCAGCTTCTGACTTTGGCTATAAGTAAAAGCTTAAAGGTAGAGAAGACCTAATAATGAATTGGAGGAGATCAACAAGATTCCCAACCTACCATAAATTATTCTTGAAATCTTGGCTCTTCTCTGATTTCTGTAGACAACCTCCCTAAAGATCACTCTTAAACGAGTCTGATTGTCTTGTTAGACTTTTTCTTTCTACCAATGAGGGCCACTTTTTGGCTTTCTTATCAGGGGAGAGAGTGAAGAATGGGTTCTTAGCCACATGCTGCCTTTCCCATTTTCTTACTCTAAGACCTTACATTCTGACATACTCAAGAACTGTGGTGAGGCAGTGACTCATACGATCGGTATGAAAGACCCACTCATGCGATGCCTTAAACACTTAACAGGAAATCTGGGTAAGTGTGAGGCAATTCCATGGACCCCCCAATCTATTTATTATTATTGAGCTAGAGAAGACAGGGAAGGTGTAGAAGACAGACACTGAGAGTAACTGCTAAATGTTGGGGAAGCATCTAAGGAGAGTTTACTGTGTGCTTATGCCCTCAGTTGCTTTAGTTTGTGTCTTGCTGATTCTGTAAGGAAAAAATTGATGAATTATAGGTCTGCGGTGAAGGGTAATCATTTGTTAGCTTAAGTGAGGTGTCTTGCCTTGATTGCAGCGTTCAGTACTGAATACATTCACTGCACTGCAGATCCAGTTGTTGAAATGTAGATTATGTGAAATGTTTGCAAATATATAAAAGTCAAACACACTATTGAAAGCCATGGATGGGTTGTCAAGTGGAGGCAGCGGATTTTAGCTTTAAATGAATAATTTATTAGACTTGACAGTAGAGAAGTGAACATGGCATTTTTGTGTGCCTACTATGTGCCAAGCAAAATAATCTTGTAAGGTAGTTATTTTCCATCTTCATTTTAAAAGATGAGGCCATTAAAGTTCAGAGGGACCAAAAAAATGATACAAATGAACTTATATACAAAACAGAAATAGACCCACAGATATAGAAAACAAAGTTATGGTTACCAAAGGGGAAAGGGTGAGGGGAGGGATAAATTAGAAGTTTGGGATTAACATATACACACTACTATATAAAATAGATAACAAACAAGGACCTATTGTATAGCACAGGGAACTATACTCAATATTTTGTAATAACCTCTAAGCGAAAAGAATCTGAAAAAAAGTATATATATGTATGTGTAACTGAATTACTTTGATGTACACCTGAAACTAACACAACATTGTAAGTCAACTGTACTTTAATTAAAAAAAAAGAAGTTCAGAGGGACCAAGTAATTTGCCTAAGTTTACACAAGTGAAAATATTCAATGTTTTATATTTGTTTTTTGTTATATTCCACAATTTAAATGTATTTAGAATTGTTCTCTTAGACATATCTGGATTATATAATTTAACAAAAGGAAATATCATGGAAATTTTATGTGTCTATAACAGAAATCCCCAAATATACACCAGAGTAGTTTCTTCCTTCCTTCCTTCCTTCCTTCCTTCCTCCCTCCCTCCCTCCCTCCCTCCCTCCCTCCCTCCCTCCCTCCCTCCCTTCCTCCCTTCCTTCCTTCCTTCCTGCTGAGATACTCATTTTTCCTCCTAGACAATTGTATACCTAACACTACTTCCCCTGAAGCCATCCCCAGCCCATGATGACACTTAAGTGAAAAGCTGTACAAGATTCCTCTTGACCTCCTAACATGCAATCTATAAACACACTTACCCTTCACTGATTATGAATTAACTGATGCTGCAGCTTTGCTGTCACAGCTGATGAAAACCTAAAATTAGTGCTCCCAGGTGTGTTGTGGTAGGCGCAGAGGGTAGGCACATTTTGGGAGCCCTTTGCATTTCCTGGCGGCACCTTCTTGAGATGAGAAGATTGGCAACCAGTGGATGATGCAGACATGCCAGGCAAGTCCCATGCGGCTAGATAGACAGGAGGCCAGTTAGCAACCTGTGCATGTGCTCTCCTTGGTTTAGAGGATTTGGGTCTAGTGTTTCATCAGGCCGGTCTTTCTGGGAGTCCATTGCCCTGCCTCGAGGGCTGGCATTAGACTCATTCTGGATGGTGTGCACTGGACCACCTGTGAGATCTTGTACATGGAGGAAACACTCTCTGGCTTTGGAAGTTTCTCAGATGTGTGAAATATGAGATCCATTTTTACATGGTGCATCATCTTTATAAGCTCAGTGTAGGAGTCATGGGGTAACAAGCCTTTTTTTTATTCAGAGTTGCTCTTATGTCTCAGTGAAATGAAGGCATTTGTCTTGTTCACCTCATTTGTCTCAGCCTTTACATAGATGATGAAGTGGATATCCCAAGATCTGGAAAACAAGCAGAAGGAAATGCTATTAAAAACAGATTGGATATGGTGCTTGACTTTACTGACAAAGATGTTCTTGCTTTGTTGGAGGAATAGGATTATTTTGGAATGCCTCCATGTCTATTTTTCTGTTCCTTGCAATGCCCAGGAAGACAAGTGAATATGTATTTACCCAAATTATATAAATTGTTATTATTTCATCAACACAGTTTTTCCTCTTGACATTTGTAGAGTGCCTGTTAATAGTTGTTATTAGATGCAATGCTTATAACCCCATAGTAAATAAGAGGAGAATTGTATACCCTCTTCACAGGTAAGATCTTTGAAGTACAGGGTGATTAAATATGCATAGGTGGAATAATGAGGTACCTGGCTAATATCATCTATGTGAAGCAGTTTAAAAGACTGAATTATTCTTTCCTTGAACATACATTTATTAAGCATCCAAGATATGCCAGATAGTTTTCAGGTGTTCTGGATAAAAAGATAAATAAGATAATAAGATACCCTGCCCTCATGGACCTCAAATATTAATAGTAAGGATCCTGTAAACAATTAAGAAAAGTACAGTGGTCCAAGTAATGTAACAAATGACTGTATAAGCTGGGTGATGACTTACTGTAATGAATGTGCTTAGGAGTTAAAATGTGAACTCCATTCTATGCAAAAGTTTGTGTGTAAGTGTATGTGCATGTGTAAGTGTACGTGTGTGTGTGTGTGTACTTTTTTCCTTAAGAAAAAGTCCATTATTTTAATTTAAATTGTATTTTAAAGAAATATGACACACATCAAGTTAAGAACCATTGACATAAGGCATTATTAGGAATTGGGTTGAGGTAAGAAGATCTTACAGGTAAAGACCCAGAAATTTATAAATGTTGCCTTGTCCCAGTTGCTTCTCTCACATGAAGTTGCCAAGAGAGCTCTACATGAAAAGGACAAAATTAAACTATGGGCCCTAATATCTAATGCAAAACTTTCTGTTAAAGCTGCCTGGACACTTGACTTAGAACCAGATCCAAGCCAGGACTCTTTCCTTCTTAAGGCCCAATCTTACTACCATCCATCCCATGAATAAATTTGGCCAAACAATGACCTATTTTTTTAAATCAAATTAGCCAGTCCTATTCCCTTTTTGCTGGAGAGATTTACTGGGGTGGTGGTGAGGGATAGCAGCCCCTTTAATTTTGGTGATAGAGTATAGGCATGGGGTAATGCTCAGGAAACTTTTGAACAAGCTGAGATTTAAACCATAAATGAGTTTTCACTGAAGAAACAGTGGCAAGGATGGGTTTGGAAAAAGTCTGGTGGTAAACATTTCCCTGCCTCAGAAGTATCTCTTCTTCAAGTGATGTCTAAAATATTTACATCTATTTAGCTTGGGATCTAGAATGCAGTTTTGATGCCAGAACAAGATGTGATTGGTGGATGACTTATTTTTCAGGCTGTTGTTCCTTCACTTTGAATCTGGCTATTGGGTTAGGAAGCCAATCATGAAACTGGTTTCTGAGGTAACATGAGGTAGATAAGATAGGTTTAGGTGTGGGGAGGGGACCAGCATCAGTGCTGGTGAGTCAGTGGATGACACTGAAGAATGGTTTGGAGGTCATGGATGAATCAGTCAGCACTTCAGGTGCAAACAAAAGAAAACTCTGGCTAATTTAAGCAGAATTAGGAGACAACTAGCCCAGCTAGGAATGAAGGATGGGTGTGCAGCAGAGGGCCCAGCTGTCAGGCCACAACAAGTCTGCCTAGAATGCTATCCCTGATACCTCCTCACTGGAAAGTAGGCCCATCTGCCCCTTCCCTATGTTATGTCCACCACCAGCACCGTGAATTCTTGCTCTGTGAGAATCCCATGTCCTTGTGTCCCTATGTTCAGATTCACAGTCCTGGGCAGGGACCTCCAGTTGATAGAGTAACCTGTCTGCCAGAGGAAAAGAGAAGGGGATGCTTGAACCTTTTTAGCTTTTGTAGCATGAAGAAGAGTCCTGTCTTAGCCAAAATGTGTGCATCCAAGCACATCCTTGAAAAAGAAAGAGAATTCAGGTACCAATCAGTCAGAAAAACATCATAGATATATAGTACAGTTGGGAAGCCTTTGGTTCTTCCTGAAATCTCAACTGTGTTCCTTTCTTGTATGTTGACCAAACTCAGATTCCTCAGTGGAGGAATCTTTTCAACAGACCCATGGAATCCCAAGGCACTTTTGACAGGCTTGAAAGTAAGGAGACGAGTGGTAATGACAGCAACGGAAACTGTTTGATTTGATCAAAGAGTGAGTAGACCAAATCTGCTGTTGATGGTGCCATGACCTCAGAAAATTCACTTTATTTAAATCTACCTCAGTATCTTCATCAGTAAAATGAAGGCGGAATTTCTAACCACCTTTGAGATATCCTCATATAAAAATTCATTTATTCATTGAATATTTATTTTGTACCTTCTCCATGCTAGTCTGTATTCTAAGCTTTAGGTAACAGTAGTAAACAAGGGTGAAGGTCTCTGCTTTCTAGAGCTTGCATTGGACTGCCTAGGCACTCACTTTGGGGAGGAACCAGACAGAGAGAGTGAGAATCAGTAATTCGGTTTTGGATATACTGAATTTGAAATGATTATTAAGCAATCACATAGAAATGCATGGATTTCAGGGGGAAAGAAAGGACTGAAAATATAATTTGGGGCTTCATAAGCATATTGTGTGGTATTTAAAGCCATCAAATAGAATGACATCTTGCAATTGTGAGCACAAATTGAGAAGGGAAGAGAGCTGAGGGCTTAATCCCAAAGTACTCTAATATTTAGAGAGCTCTCATAAGAGAAACCTTGAAGTAAGCAGAGAATGAGACTACAGTGATATAGGAGGAAATCTGGAAATGTACAAAGAAAGTGATTCAAGAATTAAGGAGCAGCCAACCTTGCCAAATCTTGTTGATCTATCAAGTGAACCATTGTCTTTAGCAAGATGTGGGCCACTGAGGGGTTCAATAAATGCTCTTTCAATCAAGTGATAATGATGAGAACCCAATTGAAGGGGATGGAGGAGAGAATGGGAGCTGAGAATGTGGACACACAAAGTATACACAACTCTTCCAGGAAATATCGTTAAACCACTGATGCTAGATGATGTTGCCACCGTCTCAGATCTCTTCTCATTACCTGTCTTTGAATTATACGGTCCAGATTTAAAGTGCTCAGAGAAAACAATGTATTAGTTGGACCTAAGTGCCATGTCTTTGCCCTGAACCAGGGACAGGAAGGATGAAGTTCTAAAACAGGAGGTGGAGTCCTAGTTCCCAACAATACTCAAACAATGGGAGAACCTCCAAATTAGAAGAGGTTATTCAGATGTGGATCACAAAAAGTTAATAAATGTCCTCTGTTCTCTCCATTGTATCTCTTGAAACCATTATGATCTCCCACTGTAGCTACAACTACCATCATTTTTTAAAAATTCTTAAATTTTATTTTATTTATTTTTTTATACAGCAGTTTCTTGTTAGTCATCAGTTTTATACACATCAGTGTATACATGTCAATCCCAATCGCCCAATTCATCCCACCACCATCCCCCCCCTGCCCCCGCAGCTTTCCCCCCTTGGTGTCCATACATTTGTCATTTTGACCATCATTCTTTCTCACACACTCTTTTTTTCTCCTCCAGCCACTGTCTGTTAGGCACCACTACTGTTAGATTAATTTTTATTTACAACTCTGACCATATCACCACCTTCTATAGAAGTTGTAATTTCTCTTCATTGTCTGTAGAATAAAATCCAAACTCCATAGTTTAGAATCTAAGGCAATGCATGATTAAGTCACAGCCATTTCTTTCTAGTCTTTTCTGATATCTTTTAAAGCATTTCTTGGTCCAGCAAGACTGAATTACTGTTTAATGTGCATTTTTGTCTTGCATAGTACTATTCATTGTCTTTCTTGAGATCGTCTCTGTATCACTACTATTCTACTTAGCCTTCTAGAATTCTACACCAGGTGGAAATAATCCATCATTTTTCATAATGCATGTAGTATGTTAACTAACAATTTGTTATATGAATACACATGTGTGGGGTGGGGAAGAGGCATTGCTTTCTAAGCTGCATTTCAGTTTTTGTATTGCACAATTAGATAACATATTACTTATATTAGTAAACAAATAAGGTCTTCTGGCTTGAAGTTTCTGTGTCCAGTAGCCCTGTAGAAAACAAAAATGCTTCTCAGACTCCCTAAGATTTCTGTGAATGTCCAGGGGGCTTATGTTTCTTGTTCACTTCTGCCTCTGGAGTACTGGAAGCTGTCTTTTCTAAGCAACATTTATTCAAATATGAAACTTAGACCTTCTCATTTCTCGTAAGATCAATCAATCAATTCATCAAATGTTCAAAGTAGAAATGAGCTATACATAAACAACCACCCACCGAACATGTATGTGATAAGTCACAGTGGGGGGGGGGTCCTGATTTTCCCAGCACACAGACTCAGTTTAAGATTGTTGATTAGACATTTCTATCCTTAAATATTCTTGTGGCTGTCCTACAACTAAAGATTCTCAGCTAATTTCACCCCCTACTTAGCAACTTCCTTTCTGGTGCTTTCTGAATGAGTCCCTTCCTTTCATTATTCTACTATTCAAAGACATTTTAACTCTATACTCAATTACCAAGTATTTTAAAGCACCTATGGTTTGGGGCTCATCCGCTATAGTACATGGCTTATCCAGGCACATTTTCAAAAATAGTTCTCTTCCCACAAGTGCCTATTAAGTGTTAGCTGTTAAGATTTTCTTTTTCACCTTGTTATGTTTTTGTAACATCCTTATCTCTTTTACTAGGCAGCACATTGTCAAGGACATGAAGACAGAATCTTATTTATATGTTCCCTGGGGTCAAGCACAGTGCCTGACACAGCAGGCATCAAACATGTGTTGAGTGAGTGTTTCTTCCAGGTCTGAAGTTCTATTTTCCTATTTTTCCAAATAGTTTATTCTAAACTCATAAAAATGCTTATAACTTTGCCTATTAATTGTTAATAAGTACTGACATAGAATAACTGGTTGAATAAATATTTATTTAAAAGGAATGAACAAAGACTCCCAATCCTAGTGGATAGGACATCAGATTGTGTTGAAGTCAGAGTCAGGGACCTTGATGTTTGGCACCAGTATGGTGGTTGATCTTTGTATTAGTTTATATTTGCCATTACTATTGCTTGTAAGTAAAAGACCATCAGAAATCTTCAGGCTTTAAAATAAATAGATTTATAGGCCATTGATACCTCATAGCATTTATGCAGAAGCTGCTTTGACCATCTCTGTTTGTTTCCCCAGGGCATAGCAAGTCTCCCCCATAGGAGGGTATTACCTCCTTTGGGCAGGCACTGTCTTTGTTCCATATATAGCTCCACAGCACTTAGATGTTCAATAGATTCGTTTTTTATATTTATTTTTAAAATAAATTTATTTATTTATTTTTGGCTGTGTTGGGTCTTCATTGCTGTGCGTGGGCTTTCTCTAGTTGCAGTGAGCGGAGGCTACTCTTCATTGTGGTGCATGGGCTTCTCACTGTGGTGGCTTCTCTTTGTTGCAGAGCACAGGCTCTAGGTGTGTGGGCTTCAGTAGTTGTGGCACACGGGCTTGGTAGTTGTGGCTTGCAGGCTCTAGAGTGCATGCTCAGTAGTTGGCGCACGGGCTTAGTTGCTCTGCAGCATGTGGGATCTTCCCAGACCAGGGCTCTAGCCCCTGTCCCCTGCATTGGTAGGCAGATTCTTAACCACAGCACCACCAGAGAAGTCCCAGATGTTCAATAGATTCTTATTAAAGCGAATTGATTAGAATTGGGAAGCTTCTCTGAACCTCTTGGTATTGACTCCTGTCTTTATTCCACTCTAAAAGTGGCTAAATCTTTCATGTTCTCCAGAGACCAAGCATATACCCAGCGCTTCCAAACAAAGACTTGCTTTTCTACCTTCAACATTGAAAAAATAGAAACAAACCTAAATGAAAATGAGCCAAACCTATAAAGATAAAATAGTGAAATATCCCTTTTTAGATGAATCAACAAAAACAATACTCTAAAGACCAAGATATTTAATCAAATAAATAAATCAAATGCTAAGTTAAATTGAGAGCCATCAAAGGGAAGCAGTTTTTCAGATCTTTAACAAGAATGAAAAATTGAACCATATGTCAAAAATAAGAATGCTTTATCTTTCTATAACATAGCAATGTTTCTCAAAATGTGGTCTGCATAAGGAGGAGTTCAGGGAGGGAGAGCTATTAGGCATGAAACAAAGGAGCTATTTAGGCAGAGCAGTGCCTATGATGGAGAGGCAGATACTCAAAATTGAATACAAATGCATTGTTTTGAAACGTGTTAATAAGATCCATGAAAATAGAAGACTAGGCGGTTTCTAAAGTAGAATTTACTTTGCTTACTCTAATAGATAACAGAGATATTTTAGAAATGTTTTAATTCCCCAAAGGAATAAATGAGCTTAGTACCATTATGTTGCCTGGAATATGGAAGAAAGCTCATGGAATTTATTGTCAACCATGTGGATTTGAATCCAATTTTACTACTGACTACCTGAGTAACACAGGGCAAATGGCTCATGCTAGCTTGAAATTTAACTTCCTAATTTATGAAATAAGGAGAGCAATACATTCTTCAAAGGTTTGTTGCAAGTATTATATGACATAACATGAAAGTGATCTAGGACAGGAGTCAGTGAACTTTTTCTGTAAAGGGCCAGATAATAAATATTTTAGGCTTTGAAAACCACATGGTCTCTTTTGCAGTTGCTCAACTCTGCCTTTGTAGTGCAAAAGCAGTCATAGGCGATATGTAGCAAAGGCTGTCTGTGTTTCAATAAAACTTTGTTTACAAAAACAGGCAGTTGGGCTTCCCTGGTGGTGCAGTGGTTAAGAATCTGCCTGCCAATGCAGGGGACATGGGTTCAAGCCCTGGTCTGGGAAGATCCCACATGCCGTGGAGCAACTAAACCCATGTACCACACCTACTGAGCCTGCATGCCACAACTACTGAAGCCCACATGCCTAGAGCCCGTGCTCCGCAACAAGAGAAGCCACCACAGTGAGAAGCCCGCACACCACAATGAAGAGTAGCCCCCACTCGACACAACTAGAGAAAGCCACACACAGTAACGAAGACCAAATGCAGCCCAAAATAAATAATTTCAAAAAAACACAAAACAACAACAACAACAAAAAGAGGCAATGGCCCAGGTTTGCCTTGCGGGCCACAATTAGCCAACCATGACATCAGGCAATGATGGCTGGTGTATTGGCAATCCTCATAAATAAACTAAATATAAAAAGTGACCCAGCACAGTTGCTGCCACATAGAATATTTTGAATAAATGCATTGTGTCAATCAGTCAATGAGGAAATCAGGGAATGAATATGGCCTGGTAAGTGTAATTACCATCCCCAACCTCACCACTTAATATTTTGTTATTTCACATTGTTATTTTTTGTTGTTTTTATGAGATCATTTGACAGTTTCTACTAATGTTTCAGATATAAGAAGGCAACAGTGTTTCAGTTAGAAATTTTCTTAAGATGATTTTTTTAAACATTCTTAAAACAAATGGCTTAAGATATGGTGTTTGGAAAGCTCAGTGCTTAAAATAGGAGGAAGTCTCCTATAACATTCTTTTCTAAACAGTGTTCCAAGAATGACGATGTACTAGGAAAAATTGATAGTGTTCTATAGTAAAATATTTTTGAGAAATGCTGTGTTAAACAAAATTAAACAGATTTCTGTATTACAGAAATTCCCATAGGTTTTGATGTTAAAGAGCATGGAGGAATACATTCTGTACAGTTTTCCAGATATTATTTAACTTTTTTCACATACCTATTACCATCTTCCAGAATATAGTCTTCAGAGAATAGTATTTGGGAAACACTGCTTTACAACATAAATCGCATCTTGATACATTTGAAATAAATGGTCTGAATAGACACCTCAGAAAAGAAACTTAGCAAACCAGAGGGGAAAAAGTCCTAACAGTTAACTGTTAAAATTTCTTCACTGTTTCATTCTGTCATTTTTTTTAGTAATCATTTAGTGTTTATTCAGTTTAAAGTAGAGCTTTATTCCTATTCCTATTCAAAAGTCGGGGGTAGCTTTATGAATAGAAAGTTTAGATACTCTGAAATAAATGGCTGAAATCTTAGGCTCTTTGTTTCACATCTGTAAAATCTTTCTGAGTTTCATGGGAGGATAAACTTTTATTTCCAAAAGAAACTTCAAAGTTATATGAAGATAAAAGAAGAGCTCCAGTGAGTGAACTGGAGTAATATTTGGTAATAACCTGCAGGAGAGCTCATCTGAATTAGAAAGAACTGTGATAATAGATCTCTTATAGTTTAGGTCCATAGAGGTTTGAAATAGGGTTGAAGCAGCCTAGTTGAAACTAATACTCTTGCATTAGAATCATTTACAAAATTTGATAATGGATTTTATTTAACAAATGAAGAAGATGAATCATGTTCAGGCAACCCTCTATGTATCTAAGGACACTATGCTTTTTTGACTGGTCTCAGAAGCACTAGAAAACACGAAAGAAGTATTTCAACTAAATGATTGCTATAAATTCAGCATCACCAATCACCAATATTTCTAGTATAGGGTCTTCCTGCGGTGTTGGTAGCAGAAAGGAAAAGAAATTATTTTGTAAGTATTGTGAGGCAAAAAATAACTACATTCTACTTCCTTCTCACCCCCCAACACAGACACACACATATACACACACACAGTTATCAGAATTTCTTATAAGGGTTTTCTCTACAATAGTTTTGTTTCTTCTTGTTCAAGATCATCCTGAAACAACATTTTCTATAGAACAGTGGGACAAGAATTTGGATCTGTAATATTTTCTGATAAATTATATGTATTTAGTGATCACATTAAATTATTACATAAAATATATATTTAGTAATCTGTACTTCTAAAGTGCTTGGTACTAAGTACATACAAGGCATTCAATTAATATTTACTTTTTAATATAAACAGATATTGACTGATATGACTCAACCCAAATTTAACAATGTTGAACCATTCTTTGAAAATCTGAATTACAGAAAAGCAATATGGAATAAAAAGTACATGCTCCAAAATACTTATGGGTGATCTGAGTTAACTAGATGGTTATAAGCCAGGCATGGTTAATATATATAATTGCCTAATGTTGCCTAGTGTATTGGGTTGGCCAAAAGGTTCATTCATTTTTTTCCATCAGATGGCTCTAGTAGGACTTACTTGTCTTTAACTTCATTCGAAACAATTTTGTTAGATTGTATGTGACAGCTGTCATAGCAACATGCATTTAAAAAAAGACTTATCAAAATTGGTGAATTACTGTGTAGCCATTTTAATATTGAAGATGGAAGAAAAAAAGCAACATTTTCGGCATATTATGCTTTATCATTTCAAGAAAGGTAAAAATGCAACTGAAACACACAAAAAAAGATTTGTGCAGTGTATGGAGAAGGTGCTGTGACTGACTGAATGGGTCAAAAGTGGTTTGTGAAGTTTTGTGCTAGACATTTCTTGCTGGACGATGCTCCACAGTCGGGTAGACCAGTTGAAGTTGATAGCAATCAACTCGAGACATTAATTGAGAACAATCAACGTCATACCACTCGGGAGATAGCCGACATACTCAAAAGTATCCAAATCAAGCGTTGAAAATCATTTGCACCAGTTTGGTTATGTTAATCACTTTGATGTTTGGGTTCCACATAAGTTAAGTGAACAAAACCTTCTTGACCGTATTTCTGCATGCGATTCTCTACTTAAACGTAATGAAAACGTTCCGTTTTTAAAACAAATTGTGACAGGAGATGAAAAGTGGATACTGTACAATAATGTGGAATGGAAGAGATTGTGAGGCAAGAGAAATGAACCACCACCAACCATACCAAAGTCTGGTCTTCATCCAAAGAAGGTGATGTTGTGTATATGGTAGGAATGGAAGGGAGTCCTCTGTTATGAGCTCCTTCTGGAAAACCAAATGATTAATTCCAACAAGTACTGCTCCCAATTAGACCAACTGAAAGCAGCACTCGACAAAAAGCATCCAGAATTAGTCAACAGAAAAAGCATAATATTCCATCGGGATAATGCAAGACCATGTTTCTTTGATGACCAGGCAAAAACTGTTACTGGGAAGTTCTGACTCATCCACCATATTCACCAGACATTGCACCTTCGGATTTCCATATCTTTAGATCTTTACAAAATTCTCTTAATAGAAAAAGTTCCATTCCCTGGAAGACTGTAAAAGGCACCTGGAACAGTTCTTTGCTCAAAAAGATAAAAAGTTTTGGGAGGATGGAATTATGAAGTTGCCTGAAAAATGGCAGAAGGTAGTGGAACAAAAGGGTGAACACGTTGTTCAATAAAGTTCTTGGCGAAAATGAAAAATGTGTTTTTTATTTTTACTTAAAAACCGAAGGTACTTTTTGGCAAACCCAATAATTTCTCAGAGATTTGGGGAAATATCTAGACCTCTCTTCATTTCATATCTTAGAGAAAAACCTCAAAATCCCCTTAGGAATATAATTGAATAGGGCTGGGTGGAGAGTGAGACTTGACATCCACATTTAGATTGTGGGTTCTGTGACCTGGCCTTTGTAGGGTGTGGAAAGGACCTTCCTATCTAACTCAGTGGGTATCACAAAGTGATTTAAATGCAGGCAAGAGAAGGGTTATGTGAGAGAGAATAACTGGCCTAATCCACACAGAAGCTATTTTGCTCTTTGTGAATTTGGTAAATAATTAGTGCTATTGTAGAATTTATCATTATCAATATTAATAGTAGATGCTAAATGCAAATGGTCCAAATCAGATCCCATATTTCTCATTATTTTTTTAGTCCATAACCCTTGAAAACTGGATAGCTCTTGTGGTCACGTGCTTTCTTTATGGGGTATGGAGAAAAGGAGAGGGCAAAACACTGAGAAAGATCTATGAAAGAACCTGAAATGAATTGATGGAATTAATGACAGAAATATGAAATGAATGGTGAAAAGAAGAGTAACTTAATCTTAAAATACCCAGCAGAGCCAGTATAATTAAATAGCAACTATGGTATCATTTAATTATTTTCCCAAACAGCACCATCATTATATATGACCAAGACATCATTTTTCTGTATTTATTTGGCAAAGCAGCAAAAAATGAATTGAAACTTACATTATCAATTGCAAAAATGGCATTACAATGGATTGAAAGTAATTTGAAATTGCACCTGTAAGAACAAAGCACACTCCAAATTAATGTACAGTGCTACTGGGAAATAAAAGAATTCTTTACTCTTAAGTCTTTTGTTTTAAAGAGAACCTTTAGCAATGAAAGCCAAATAATTGTCCTTAAGACCATGAAATGAATCAAAGCAGCCATAAATGGCATTTGTGATTACAAGAAAAAGATTTTCTTCTTTTTGAGTCTCTCTCCTTTTATGCAGTGCAGGCAGGGTCCAGTTGTATGACATAGAGCCTCTTAGGTGGTTTTCTTGCCATAGTTTCTTTGACATAACTATTCTCCTTTGTCTGGTTTCATCTTTTACACTACACTCCTTTCTCTTTACACCCACTTCCTAAGGCTGCTCCTTGCATGCCTGCTTCCCACTGTTTATAAGTGTGTGTATGTTACAAGTTATAAACAAGGAACTGCTATTAAGCCAATTCATTAATTAGGGTTCTGTCTGGAGTTCTCCTGTGAAAGATAATAATTTGTTAGCTTCACTAAGATCTTCTTCCTTCCTGAGAAATGTCATTCTGAGAAAATATTGATTGAGAGTGGACCCCTGCTAGGTAATGTATGTACAGTTTATACATACTTGATGATATTCAAGAGCTTTATCTCTTTTTTGATAGCTAGTAATGACTGTAATAAACTAAAACCACCTCATTTTAAATAAATAGATGTTTTTAGTTGACAATGGAGGCATAGTTCATAAATATGCTAGTGATTATTTGAGAGGGTGTCAGGGTGTAAGGGCAAGAGAGGGTGTCAGGGAGTCATGTAGTTCAACTGGGCTCCAGCCACATCTTCAATTCCCTAGAAAGCCCAAGCAGAAGTCCAGTTGTATGGATTAGGCCAACATGAGAGGCATGCTCTAACATTTCGATCAAATAAGCTTGCTTGCTTCATCTGCATTTCTAGGCTAGAGCCTCTGGATCTGAATCGAATATTAGCTCCCAGTGAAACTATTAAGTGACTTCTAAGTAAGTTGATTTTTCCTCTGTGCTCTCTTAACACCATGTTAAAATATCTAAAATGGAGTTTAACATAATAGTATTTCCATTTTTTAATAAGTCTATTTTCCCTTGAAATCATGGGCTCCTTAAGGTCAGGCATAAATTTGCCTTCAGCTTTATATCTTAATGCTTAGGACAGTGCCTGGCATATGTACACAAGAAATGCTCATTGAATAAATGATTGGAGGAATGAACTAACTAAGCTCTATTCCAGGGCCATGAGATATACCTCTGAATGCTGTTTAACCATCCTGAAAATGCGTGTCTTTGTCACATAATTAACCAGGTTCAACGTAGGAATGATTCGATATCTGTGGCAGATGTTGGGGTAAGGTTGAGGGAGAAGTTGAGGATATTTCTCCACCTTCCTAAGCTTTCCTCTAAATTATCTGGACCAAAGTCTCCATCCCAACTAAGGGCACAGTGCCCCACAGTGGAATGCCTCTGGTTCCTTCTACTGCACTACAAGGAAAGCAATTCCAAGTATACATCCTACCAATGAAGGGCTCATGTTGCCCTTGGAAGTTGAACCATAATTGATTACTTATGTGAATATCCCGTTGTAGTACTCAATAAAATGGGCCAGGAAGAAAAGAAAGGACTTTAAAATTCTTTTTCTTAGCATCATGTTTTGCCATTGAGGACCTTGATGAGGAAGTTCTCTAAAATTACTTTGGCTTACAGTGATTCTGTCAGTTTTCTAAATACTTAGAAAGCACTTTGCTGAGGGAAGTGTTATGTCTGCATTAGTTTGGAGGCATTTTGGATTAATTAGGCAGTTGATGATCCAGAACTGTTCAGCAGGCCCAGATTTCACTGCCAATAAACAGAGAAGTACTTTTCCCCAAACTTAACTTTTAACAAAGAATAAGTTTTTCCAGATTTTTTCTAAAATCCAAAGTTAGGGACTTTGCTCAAGTAGGACTTTTTTGCTTAATCTTCACACCCTCCTATTTCAGAGTGCTGAATTACCAAGTAAGCCAAGAGAAGATTATACTAAAAATGGTACTCTCAGAATTGTGAACTTATTCAGCAGAGATTTTACAGGAACCTCAGGGGATTTTATTCAAAATTGAACTTGAATAATTTTCAATAATACTTTCTGGTTTTGGAAAACTGCCTCTGAAAGTTTCTTTTTTCTTCTTTAATGTGTATAAGGAAGAGTAACTTATATATTAGAAAAAAATGTAGCTTTAAAAGAGAATCTTGGAGCTCTAAATCCTTAAGCTGTTAGTTTGAGTTTATGACAAGATTTATGATAATAGTTGTTTTGGGAAAAAGTATGGTCAGGCATAGGATTCTGCAAATTCATTCATTCGACAAAAATGTCTTGAGCGCATACTCCATACCAGGCTTTGTCAGAGTTTCCAGACACCTTGGTAATAATTTGCAGTAGGACCAATCAGTTCATCTTTGTGATTTTTCTCAGGCATAACTCAGAAGCCCAGATGTAGAGAAAGACAACTGTGGCCTTACGCAAGACGTGTAGGACAACAAGAAAGTAATGGATTCAGAATGGAGAGTGTGCATGATGGAAGTGGTTAGCCTCATTTTAGAATAAATACTTCCACCCAGCAAATATTTAGTGGGTCCTATTACCTGCCAGTCAGTGATCCAAGCACAAGAAATATAAAGATGAACCATCTAATCAAAAGACTGCCCTCAAGAAGCTTTACTTACATTTTGGTGGTGAAAGATAAATGAAAACATAAATTTATTGCCAAGTAGTGATTAAGAAAATCACTGTTCTGGGATGCTCTTCCTCCAGACATCTGCGTGGTGCTTCCATCATCCACTTCTCCTCCCAAAGAGGCTTTCTCAGCAACCCCATCTAAAACAGTGCCATTCCCATACTCTGTCCCCCTGTGCAACTTCTTAATCACTACTTAACAATATATTTATAGTTATGTTTTCCTTTATCTTTTACCACTAAAATATAAGTAAAGCTTCTTGAGGTCAGGGTCTTGATCAGTTTTGTTCATCTTTATATTTCTCATGCTTGGATCGCTGAGGGGCAGGTGATAGGAGCCACTAAATATTTGCTGAATGGAAGTATTTATTGCAGATGAGAGATAAACAGTCCTAGGATGCCTGCCTGTAATGCTTTGGAAGAGTTGAATTCTGACTAGAGGTAACAATGAGAAAAGGGCAAATAACAGGCAGGGTATGGGAAGGTAAAAGGGCAGACATACATTTAGAATGAAAGAGGTGAGGATTATGGATTTAGATCTTTTGAGAGCTAAGGGAGAGATCATGGGGGCTAAAGTAAGGGTGGCTGAAGTAGCAGGTCATTGGAATTGATGAAGTTCAGGAGGTGTGAGACCAAGATGAAAGGGGATAAATCAACACATAGCTTTTAAATAAGGATTATTGTGGTGGATGGCTGAGGGGAAAACCATTGAAGGAGGAAGGAGTGACTCCCAAAAAGAGTGGAATCAACATTTGCTGGGACCCTCCCTATGATGTACTTATTATTGTTCAGTTTTTCAGAAGAGAAGTCTGATCCTCAGAGGTCCAAATGCCTAGAGTTCCATAACTAATAAACAGCACAGCTAGGGTTAATACACACCTCTACATTGCTCTAAGTGTCATACTTACTCTATAAGATCCCATCCCCTTCTCACTCCTTTCCTCTCGGTGCCACTTCCTCTACTTTTTCTTATTTTCTTTCTTCTCTTTAACTTATTCCCATTGTCCTAAACATGAGATAGTTTAAAAGTTCAAAAAGCCATTCCAAGCATTTTTCTCCCTTTTCCGCTCATTTGAAGGGAAGAGTTAGAAAAGCTAAAAGGAACATAAGGTAACCTCCTTTCCAAGATTATCAGGATATTTAGCTAGTATTTTCTGTGCATAAAGGAGAAGAAAACCTCTGAGAACAAATCACAATAATAAAGAGGAAATGGTGTCAACATTTGTTTGGAAAAATAAATGTATTAAACTTAAATTTCTAGAATTTAGCCTAGGAAAATTACATCTCCATTAACTTAAAATACCCTGGTTCCTAAAGATTTAGCTACCACCTGCAAAATGCCCCATGTGACCTATTTAGGAGTTATGGGGATAAAAGTTGTTAAGAGAATCTCTAGGAGGTTCCAAAAGGATTGAAATGATTTAGGCGTAAAGCAAAATTTTAGCCAAGTATGTGGCAACAGTGTAATACGTATTTTTAAATGTTTTTGTTTTTGGACTGGCTAAAGGACAAAATGAAAGAATTTCAAAGAACATGGAGCCCATTTGTTACAAAGGAAAAATGAAGCAGAATATTCTATTATGCTGATGATCATAGGTTTGAAATAATGGTGACATATCAGCTGACATCTGGGCATTGATCAATGCCCAGAAGTGAGAAGGGGATGGGATCTTATAGAGTAAGTATGACACTTAGAGCAATGTAGAGGTGTGTTTTAACCCTGGCTGTGCTGCTTATTAGTTATGGAACTCTAGGCATTTGGACCTCTGAGGATCAGACTTCCGTGGGTTACTTCTGTTACTATAATGTGGATTTTACATAGGTATGCTTATAGATGTCTAGCTATTTGTGAGGTCTGCAGTTAAGATTATGTATAATGGAGACATAGTTATGACTTTAATTACCTTTATAATGCCTGTTGGCTTCATTTACTTTTATAAAATTGTGTTTCCATTGTTCATTTCTGGGCTTCGTTCTGTAATAACACAATGGCAGCTTTCTGTTAAACTCAAGTTATTCAGTTGGGTCTCCACAGAAAAGGGAAGTGGACTATGAACAAATAGCTGAGAAGAAAATCTGCCCACTCAGAAACATTGACGGATGAACTTCTCTGTATGTGGCTATCTTCTAGGCTCTGAGGTCCAGAAATGAAAAATGGCAGAAAAATCCTTACCCTCATGGAACTTACATCTGGTTGGTGGGGGGCAGTGCAGACCATAAGCACACATGTACACATGTATACTATGCCATTGAGATTAGGGCTATGAAGAAACTAAAATGGGCTAAGGGTTGAGAGGGTAACAGGGGAATGAAGATTCAGAGGGATGCTAATTTAGGTAGTTTAGTCAGAACTGTTTCCCTAAAGGTGATTTTTGAGTAGGATTAATTTAGTCAGTTAATTGGAGGTGAGAAGAAAGAAATGTTATTAGGTACTTATTAGACACCAAGCATTTTGAAAAGCATTATTCTTCACTGAGTATTTCAGGAAGGACGTATAACAACGTATAACAACAATATAAAGATTACTACACTCATTTTAAAGCCGAGGAATCTGATATTCAGAAAGATTGACTAATTTCCCCAAGATCGTACAATTTCTAATTGAGTCAGGATTAAAACCCAGATCTGTCTGATTTTATGAAACAATGTTCATAAAAAGATTATACTGGGCCTCCCTGGTGGCGCAGTGGTTGAGAGTCCGCCTGCCGATGCAGGGGATATGGGTTCGTGCCCCGGTCTGGGAGGATCCCATGTGCTGCGGAGCGGCTGGGCCCGTGGGCCGTGGCCGCTGAGCCTGCGCGTCCGGAGCCTGTGCTCCGCAGCGGGAGGGGCCACAACAGTGAGAGGCCCGCATACCGCAAAAAAAAAAAAAAAAAAAAAAAAAAAAAAAAGATTATGCTAATCTTTTTATGTGGGAACAGTTAGGAACTGCAACCTTGAAGGTCTAAAGAAGAAAAGGGCGGAGAGTAGTACTAGTAGAGGTGATAATTGTGTGGGTCTTGGAAGAGTTAGCCAGTCAGAAAGTTCTGGGGAGTAATGGGTTACTGATGGCTGCTGAAACAATTTAGCCACACACTAGCTGTCTTAAAAACAAACAGAACTTTACTCTTTCACAGTTCTGGAGGCTAGAAGCCTGAAATAAGTGTCACTGGAAATCAAGGTGTCTGCAGGCTTGCATTCCCTCTGAGCCTCTAGGGGAAAATCTGTTTCCTTGCCTCTTCCAGCCTCTGGTGGCTTCTGACACTCCTTGCCTTGTGGCTACTTTGCTTAGATCTCTACCTCCCTCTTCACATCTATGTGTGAAATTTTCCTCTGCCTCTCCAAGGACATGTGCAATTGCATTTAGGGCCTACTTGGATAAACCAGAATAATCTCCTCATCTCAAGACCCATAATGTATATCTGCAAAGACCTTTTTTTTTTCTTTCCTCATATAAAGTAATACTTATACGTTCTAGGGATTAGGATGTGTATATTCGTCAGAGGGTCATTTTTCAGCCTACAGAAAGGGTTAAAAAAATACCATGCAGAATACAGGACAAAGCAGATGTTTGGAGGCCTTAAATCACCAAGTATTGGATTCACATTGAGAAAGTGAAAGAGTCTGAGGGAAGTCATTGAATAGTATTGGCTTTGCACTGCTTTTTGAAAATATCACTCACCATTCATTCATTCCATTGTTCATTATGTATTTGGTTAATCTCTGTGCTAGAAATTGGGAAAACGTAATGGTGGGATGATAGCTATGATTTCTGAAGCTTGCAATCTAGTGGTGGAGACCTGCTATTAAAAAAAAATCACACAGATGAACAATGTGATTTGACACTGTGATAAATGCTATGAAGATAAATACAGGGTGCCCTTAGAACTGACAAAAAGTACCAAAAAAGTCCTAACAGTGTTGCATATTGGTACATAATCCATACAATAGCTAATCCATCCTTTCTGTAACACCTCCACTAAGGTGGTGGTGGTGGTGATTTTAATTTTCATTGGCACAAAGATCAGTTTTCTATACCTTGAGTTCCTTAAGATTTCTTGGCATGCTATCTTTGAGAATGTGATATTTGAACTGAAATCTAATGGATGTATAGTATTTAACTTGCCAAAAGGTGGAAGGAACCAGAGAAGAACATTGTGCACAGACACAACGGTTCTAGGATGAGAAGGACACTGCTTCGAGGGGATGGAACGAAGACCAATGCAGCTAGTGTGGAGAGAGCTAGGGGGAGACAGGTGGGAGATGGACCTAGAGAAGTGGGCAGAGACCAGATGCTGAGGGGCTCTCTAGGCCACACTCAGATGTTTCTTTGTATTACAAAGGCATTGGGAAGTAAGGGAAGATAATTTGTGGGGTGGTTTGTGTGCGTTTTGTTGTTTTCTACTTTTTAAACTTTACCTAAAGTAAAATTCATTCTTTCTGTTTTACAGATTGAAAAATGCATAGTTATGGTAATTACACCCACGATCAAGATACAGATCAGTTCCAACAGTCCCCCACCCCAGTTCCTCTTGCTGTGCCTTTGTAGTCAACTCCTACCCTGTCCCCTGGTCCCTGACAAATACTGGTTAAACAGAGAAGTATTATTCAAGTGAGAAATGTGATAGCCTAACACTGTGGTAGCATAAAAATTGGAGAGGACATATATTCAAGAGATATTTAGGAGCCAGAATCAATAGAACATGGTAACATTAAATATTTTAATTTGGAGAGGGAGGAGGAAGTGTTCAGAAGGTCCTCAGGTCTCTGGCTTGGGTAACTAGAAGACTACTGGGGCCCTTTAAGAGTGGGAAGAACAACTATTGTAATTAAGAGCAGACAGAGATTAAGTTCAGTTTATGGTGCCATTGAGACATCCAAGACCAGTGGGTAGTTGGGAGGATTTTGGATCTCGAGCTCATTAGAGAGGTTTGAACTAAAGATTTATATTTGAGAGATGGAAGATTTTGAAAGGAATCTTTGCCCTTCTTTTTCACGGCATAATAACATTTTTGTGAAAATAAAATTCACTGGGTGCAAACTGTGTATTAGGTATTGTTCCAAGTATACACGTATTTAATCCTGGAAACAACCTGTAAGTGAAAAACACTTTTATTTTACAGATGAGAAACTAAGACATAGAGCAATTAAGATACATGACCAAGGTTTCACAACTCATCAGACTCAAAGTTGGTAATGCAGGAGCTGTATCTTAAACTCAATTACCAAAGACTTATTCAGATGCATTTTATTTGATGGTTAAGGCAGTGGTACTTACTGTAGGAAATTAATCATAATTGTCTCTGGAGATTTTAACAATGTATTGATAAATATAATTTTATTCATGACCCCTTCCACCTTACCTGTCTATCAAAGCATGGGAGCAGGGCCTAAGGATATTTTTAGATGTTTCTAGCTGACTTTGATATGTCTCTCCTTTCCTCCTTCACCATCACACAACACCACTCTCAAACACAAAAGTTGACATCCACCGGGTTGGTGGTTGACCCTGAGATTATTGATTTATTGTAGGTATTAATGGATCATAGAAGTAAGCTGCCAACAGAAGCTGAACAAATAGCTATTCAGGCCTAGAGTATGTACCTGGGCACTGATGACCACGAGAAGATGGCATTCTTTCATAAGCCTGCATGGTATGGACCAAGTGTTGGCCAGTAATGTTATAACATTGAATTTTTAGGCATAATCTTGAATGAAGAGGTAAAATTAAGGTTGTTTACAGTATAGGAACTGCATCACATGGACAGATTTCTAGAAATCTATACTGGCAATAACAGATTACATAGACTACAGGTGTATCCTGATTTTTTATAGACTTATTCTTGAAATTCATACTGTCCATTTTCATATATTTACATTTTTCAATGGAGAATGGTATTTAAAGAAGTATTCTCTTTTTTTTAAAAAAAAGATCTTCACAGAATGAGTAGCATTTCTAAGCCATCTACTTTGTGAATCTCCATGTTCATATAATGCATTCGCCTATAGTGATATGCTTTTCTCCATTCATGTTAATGGGGATGAACTTTCAAATCTTAATTCACAGAAAACTCTGGTAATTTCTTCTCTCATCTCTTTGTGTAATTTGAACAGTTAAGGGTCTCTCTCATATATCCTCAAGAGGCAATAGTGAAACCTAAATACTTTATTTGTATTTTTTTTTCCTGTCATCACCAAAAAGCAAAAACAAAAATAAAACCGAAAACAAACAGTGACAACAAAGCATGTTAACAATGTTGGTTTCTGTTGCAAGACCAATAGTAAATCTGAGATAAATCTATTATTTTAACCTATGAAATTTGCCTCTTTTTCAGTGTTAAAAATCACCCTTTTCAGTGTCAGAGGCAACAGAATTCTTCTTACTGTATTGTGCCTGTGTGTTTATTCAGTATTCGCCTGTGGTGAGAATCACAGAATGAATTAGTAAATAGATCATTGGAAGTGACTTTTGCAATACAGCACTAATATAAAAATGGATTTATAATCCACTCCTATTGCAAAGATTGAATAATGATTGAGCCATAACATTTGGAACATCCCCTGTTCACATTCCAGGGGATCATGGCCCAGATATCCCAAGTGATTTGAGTAGAACGGATAATGTACCCCCTCCCTAGAGGGAGCTAAATGCAGTAGGTCAGCAGCATGACCTCAGAAAGTTTCATTTTATGTTATTCTTCCTTTTGGTTCATTACCTTTTTAGCCTTTAGAAGAGGAAGGTAAAGACAAATGGGCAGTCAGTCCAAGGTGACCTCTTGCACAAGAGAGCCATGGTTTGAGATTGTGGTCCAGCTCCTAGATCCCTTGTGATGATGGTTCCACCCCCTTCCAATAATTTACAATGTTTTAACTGCTGCTTTGGCAGGGCTGGGGTGGGGGAGAGGGCAACAGAGAATGAGTAAAAGAGAGAGAAGCAACTTATGTCGGGGAGGGGGAAACAACTTGGCTGTGATCTCAGACTGTGAAATCCTATGGAGAAGTAACGCGGGAAATGCTTATAATGTAACATAAAACAAGATTCAAATGTGTGCAAGTTTTATCATCTTAACTGTTTTTTAAAAGTCCCAAATTATAGGCATAGGGAGAAAAAAAAAGCTGGAAGGAAATAGATAAAAATGTTAACAGTTGTCATATTTTGGCAGATAATTTTTTTCATGTTTTTTAAATGCTGCATTTTCTAAAATTTTAAATGAGTTTGGCCAACTTTTACATTATAAAAAGATAAAATTTAGGGACAATCTCTGTGATCTGATTGGTGATCCATGAGTCTCATCAGGGTTCAGAGTAGAAAATAAAGAAGTGAGCAACAATTTAAGCACGATCTTCAGAGTATGTTGTGTTCTTACCATCAACTTCCTGAATTTCCATCCCCATCACTACCACTTGTCCCCTCACCCAGTAGTCTATCCTAAAACCTCCAAGACCTCCTTCTGCAAAAATCTTCCTAATCTTCCCATCCTTATGAACATTGAAGTCATTCCAAAATTTCCACTCAGGATCAACACTTAGCTTCTTCACATAGCTGCTCCCAGCAGGGTATCCATGGCTGGTGAAGTAAGCTAATAGTAGATGATATTGTAGTGTCCTTTCATCATGGTGGGAATTTAAGGCACTGTATGATACCTCTGGGGAAATAGTTTTTGAGAAATGGAGAACTTTCAACCTAAATTTGAATTCATAGAGATCTGGATTTAAATCCTATTGATACTTCTATCACTTCGTGCTTCTATAACCTTGAGCAAGTTGCTTAACCTGTCTTTTCTAAAATCCAGTTTTCTCATAATCACAATGGAAAAAATAATACTTATTTGTTTATTGTGATAATTAGTAGGCATAATTCATATGAACTAAATGAACTATGTTGACTATGCTTGTTATTTCTCACAACAAACTAATGAGTCAGGTACTATGATAATGATAGTAGAGAATATTGCATCATTACAACCAAGCCCTAGCTCCTTTATCTCATGAATTAGCAGAGACCCATTGGCCTACTCCCTTCTCCAATTCAGGTTAAATTTAAGTGAATTTAATTTAACACTTATAGAACAGTTACTGTATACTAGGTCATATTCATGTATGTTTACTTTTTATAGATTATATGTTGCCTGGTGACCAGCCAATATCTGGTAGTCAGTGTTTGTTCTAAAATTCAATCTGCAATAGTACTGATCGATGACAAGGCCATGGCATCCTTCAAAAAAATTTTTTTAGATTATTCAAATCACCACTTTGTGACTTCTTGTCCCCTCTCAAAGGGTGCATCTTTGGCTATGTGGTAAAGATGTTGTGAAACCAGAATTTCATTCCATATTAGCAATCATTGAAAAGGTTAAGGTTTAGGAACAACGAGAGAAATAAAAAGAAGAAATTATTGTGAATCTTCACGGGCCCCTATATGTACTCCCAGAGCTCTCTACAACTTGGAGATTACAAAGAGATGAGAGGGGAGAGCAGATAAGTGTTGGTTTTCATTTTTAAATGTGTTTCTCTGAGGATCAGAGGATTTCTTATTATATCTATTTCACCTTGGAAATGGCATCGCTGAGTTCCCCGTAAAGGTTACTCATGAATCTGAGGATTTGCATTCCTGACTCAGAGTTTACTGGCATTTGCTAAATGTTTGGCTTTGTATTCATATTTGTCTTTGACTATGATGAAAGTAAGGCATTGTCTCATTTATTAGATGGCTCTTGGCTGTGCTGGATTAAGGTTGAATCATTTGACATTGGCCCCTACAGCAGCTTGAGTCTTCTGAGATGTTTTGCAGCCACAGCCTGTTTCCATTGGATTTTATTTCTGCCTGTCCTCTCTCTAGCCTCATAGAGTTGGCTAAGGCCATATGTTAGGTTAGCTGTTGGTGAGTAACCTCCTTTGCTTCTCTCCAAACTGACCCTTCGCAGGTAGCCTAAGGCATTCTCTCAACAAGAGGGTTCCTGAAACATTGATTGCCCCTGTGTCCCTACTTCTTGGCTCTGTTTCTCTAATTACCACATTTGGGAAACACAAGGTATAAGTGGAGCTGCTCCCCCAGTTACGAATGCTAAAATATTCCCTTCTGCGTCCTCGTGGAAAAGGTCAAGAAATTAATTTTAGATGAATATCTTCACCTTCTTAGCCAGTTGCTGATGACAGATTGCTCCTTAAACTGGCCCTAGCACAGGTCACAGTGAAGTGAGAATATGCTGTATTTAATGAGTCAAGAATCAAAGCCCCTAATATTTTATCACTAGCATATAGATGGAAGAAATCATCAAGGAGCCAAGAATGCGAAAGAAGCCTAGTGCCATATGTGGGGCTCTGTGTTCTGCTGAGAAGATAAAGGGCCTCTGTGAGTCTAACCATTTTTCTTCGTGCTTCAGGCTTTTTATCCACTTTAGGAAGCTAACATTATATTGATTTTTTTTTTTTTTTTACTTTTTAGTTTTCCCCAAATACAGAATAGTTGAGAGAATGGAATAATGATCACCTGTGTACTCACCACCAAAATTTAGAAGTTGCTAACATTTGGACACAATGACCACTAATGTTGCTTTCCCAAATAGATAGATACCACTAAATACTTACTAGACATCTCTCAATAATGGCAGATTCATATATATCTACAATACTATTATCACACCTAAGAAAAGAAATAGTTATTCTTTATAACATCTATATTGTATATTTATTCATTCTCCCAATTTTCAATATTTTTTATAAATTTTTTCAACTAATAGCCAAGGAACTTTCTGATCTTTGATTTGTTTTGTTTCTTTTAATCTATGAGAGAGCTCCAAATTTGTTTTTATTTTCTTTCCTGACATTATTTTTTTAGGAAACTAGATCAATTTTGTTGTGACATGTACCACATTCTTCATTTGTCTGTTTTCTGGTGGTGATTTTTAACTTGTCCCTTTATCCTCTGTACTTCCTATAAATCAAAGCTTGTATCAAACTTAATATCAAAGCTTAATCAAACTCATATAAAACATATTTGGCAAGACTACTTTATAAATAATGCTGAGTACTTCATATTACATATACATATAAGAAATAGATGATGTCAGATTGTCCTAATTTTAGTGACACTAAATTTGTTCAGTTGGTTGAGAAGATGTCTAGGAGATCTCTTATTATATATTCCCCCTTCAATATTAGCAAGCAAACTTTGGGGTGATGCTTTAGCATTATCAAATTTTGACCTAGTGGTTTTTGTTTTGTTTTTTTTTTTCTTTCCGGTACACGGGCCTCTCATTGTTGTGGCCTCTCCCGTTGTGGAGCACAGGCTCCGGACACGCAGGCTTAGTGGCCATGGCTCACGGGCCCAGCAGCTCCACGGCATGTGGGATCTTCCCGGACCGGGGCATGAACCCGCGTCCCCTGCATTGGCAGGCGGACTCCCAACCACTGCGCCACCAGGGAAGCCCTGACCTAGTGGTTTTTATACTCATTGATCATTCTGGCTTTCTGAATCAGTTATTTCATTCATGGTTGCTGAGTGGTGGTTTTCTCATTTTATCATTTCTTCTACATTGATCTCTGGCATTTTTCTAATTATGTTTTTCCCTCAACATGATAGGGATGAGCTCTGCTCCTTACTATAAAAGCAGGATAACTGTTTGATTCTTTCCATTCAAATATAAATTTTCAGAGCATGAAATTGGTGTAAAAGTCACCTCTAAGTATAGCATATATTTTATGTGTGTTAATTTTATGTTCTCTCTTTATCTGTAGTAGCAAGATGGACACAGACTTTCTAATTAGTGTCACATAATCCATTATGGCCATTATTCTTTTTGATGACCAAATTGTTTGAACAGCTGAGAGCCTCTTAAAACTGGCTCCTATGTCTTTTCCATGCGTCTCTGTTGATCTCTGAGAACTTTCTCTCTTTCCAGCACAAGATTCTGGGTTTATGTTGCACTTTCCCTAATCCTGATCTGGAATCAGTCATTTATCCAAGGAGCCATGTTTCCTTCTATTGATGAATGGTATTTAGAAATGAAGATATGGATGCTAGATGTGTTCACTGCTGCCTGGAAACCATTGCTTCCAGAAATTTTCAATGAACAGAACTTAGTGTGTGTGTGTATAAATATACTTTTAAATTGTGAATTCATATTTAATACTTCAGATATCTGCCAAAAGTTTTTTCATATTTGTTTTTCCCTGTTATATGAATTTTAAATAAGCTGAATTAAAGATCCATATTGTTTCACTAAGATCTTTACTTAGTTTTCGAATGAATAGAATGATCTGAGAAATGTGTCTGCTCTGTTTCTGACTTCTGTTGTCTAAGCAAGATCTACCCCCACTCAGATATTTGCCAAGTCTCTACAACGTCAATACTGCTAAATGAAAAAGAAATTAGTATTAAAGTCTATTTTTCATCTTCATAATTCCAAATAAGTTTTTGATCAATTTTCTTGTTTTATTTGTTTAAATAAAACTGGTTATCTTGGTGTTGAGGAGACTCAGTGGGAATCCAGTGCAATTCCCTTGTTCACCGGTACTACTACTAGTACCTATTTCCTCTACACTGGGACTTGGCCTCTGAATTCTTCTCAACTCATCTCTCTAGGCAGTCACCACCTATTGGCATGCTAACTCAAACTTATTTACCATCCCTAACCTAGTTCGATGGACTCTTGCTTAGGATAAGAAATTATAGTTCATCTAAGTGGTTAGTGAGGCACATTAGCCCTGTAGTTTGCAATTATGGTCATGTGGAGCAGGCCAAACAAGAGGAGTTAGTAGCAAAGGTAGTTGGATATAGTTAGGGAATATTTTAGCTCTGCAGAAAATGAGGAAGCCAACATGCAATTTGAGAATGCTTAGCTCCCAGAACAGAAATGGACATGAATCATCTCAAAGTCTCACTCCTCTGTTTTGCTTTAGTAAACTGAGAAGTTTTTAAGAGAGTCAGGAAGACTTGAAAAGAATTTATGATGAGTCAATATTGCACTTGACAAACTTAGAGAGAAAAGAATGCCCTTAAATAATGTATAAGAAAAGACTGCTCAATCACCAAGCTTCAAGTAAAAATAGTAGCTGAGGTTGTTTCTATCTGTGTCATGGGCCTCCTTTCCTTCGGTGCTATTTTCAGTGTCTTCATTGTTTTGATTATTGGCTAAGAAGGCAGAGGTTCTTCTCTTTGAAAATAAGAGTAAGTTATCATTTTAAGGTAGAGACTCTTTTCTATATGCCCAGACTGCTTTCCAGATTCCCATCAGGTGCTTCTTAATGTGCCTGACAAGGCTGTGGTGTCCTTGCAGTGGTGCTGTTGACTCACTGTCACACATTATCATTGTTGACAGAATGATCCACAGGACACATTATCATGGAAAACAGGTCAGTGTTTGGTTTGAAGAGGAAAACTAACATCAAAATTCAAGACAGGGCCTCCCTGGTGGCGCAAGTGGTTGAGAGTCCGCCTGCCGATGCAGGGGATACGGGTTCGTGCCCCGGTCTGGGAGGATCCCATATGCCGCGGAGCGGCTGGGCCCGTGAGCCATGGCCGCTGAGCCTGCGCGTCCGGAGCCTGCGCGTCCGGAGCCTGTGCTCCGCAACGGGGGAGGCCACAACAGTGAGAGGCCCGCATACCACAAAAAAAAAAAAAAAAATTCAAGACAAACCCTGAACTTGACCTGTCCTTCTGAGTGAAGAGCACCTGCTGCACTGCCCCATTCCCCGGCTCCAGGGGGCACCATTCAACAGGAACCTTTCAGAACAGAGAAGGGAAGAGAGCATAACATCACTCCCTTTTGTGCTTGGAAACATAGAGGAGAACACCTGGGGATTGGACACAATAGGTCTGTCCCTGCTCCCCAAGAAGTACCATTGGCCAGCTGCTTCCCTGTCCTCACAATGCCTTGAGAAGGACTCTTCTTTTTCCAAAGCATCCTCAGCTTTGCTTGAAACTGTTCTCTCTGCACTTCCGCCAACTCATCCTAAGTGGTTAAATTTAGCTCGGTCTATCTAGCCACGTGGGGAAATAATACCTAGGGATGCAGAGAGTGTTTCTTTCAGTCACCTGGGGCATTTTCTAGTCCCGGTAGTGCAATTGTATGGGCAGCCATGGAGAATCAGACAGAGTGAAATTAGCCAAGCTTGTAAAGACATGAGTTGACCGTAAAAGGTATTTTGAGCTTGGCATATTTAACCACTTGCTAACATCAGGTTAGTGTGTTTTCAGTGGAGTTCTGTTAAGAATGGACAATGATTTTGTTAGCATTTAATTATGTACAACATTGTATTATCTTCTCATTATGTTAAATATGTGTATACTGTTTTCTCAAGTTGTATTTTTTCAGGAGAGGAGCTAATCAGCTTGTGTTCTTTACTCCCCACAGACACTTGTACAGAACACAGAGTAGGTACACACTGAACCCTTGTTATGTGTAAAGTATTTTCTACCTTCTCTTAATAAGAGGAAAAACTAAGACACATTCTGTCCTTGTAAGCTTCTTATTTGCAGATCCATTTCACAGCACAAATTAATTTGGAAGGCAGTTTGGAACTTGGAATACATTTTCCCATCAGAATAATATTCCACATTCAGTTTCCACAAAGTCATGTTTATACAAATATGAATCTGAAGCATAGTACCAGTAATGTCTTACTATTTCAACAGTTTGACTCTAATGAACCACCATGTATAAGATTATGTCTGATAAACTTGGTAGGGTAAGGAGCTTCTAGAGCCCAATTTGTTGCCATATACATTGAAGAGAGCACTGTTCTCCAATTTAATGAGTTGGGACACTTCAGTTTTCTACTTTTCCTTCTATTTTGTTTATAGGAATTACTGATTTTATGGCATTTGGAGGTAATACACCTTGGGCAATGAAAGGCTGAGCATTTATTCATCCCTGGGTCTTCAAATGAGTTGAGGAGAAGGCCATCCTCATGTATAAGCAGTCACATATGTCAGGACCAAAATGTGGGTTCTTTTCATCTGTGCTGGGCAATAAATGTCAGTAGCAAACAATTGGAAGTGTATTTCTTCTTTTGGAGAAGTATAACTCGAAAGTAATGGATGAATTAAATCTTTTGGTAGCCTGTAGTCGGCTGCATTTGAATATACCCATTCAGTAAAAGAACACATATAAAAATGAGAAAATAAGATAATATTATATGAAGAAAGAATGCATAATAAATTCTACACAGGTAAAATTCAGATTTCACAAATGCCATTTTAACATCTGGGTTTGTATTGCAAGACTATTTCCAAATCCTCCTGACAGCCCTTATATAGTCTATTTCGCTGATATGGATAAAAACAATCTTTTGGAAAGAAAACAACTGTAAAACAGATGTATTCAAAAGTTCCTGAATATGTAAATAGTAAACCTTTATGACAAACAAGCTTGGTGGAGCAAGAGTAGGCCTGGAGAAAAGAGAAACGTTAGAGCAGCCTGCTAGAGAATGAAAGAGTGAGAAAAGTCCTGGGAGGAGAAAGTGGTCAGAAAGGAGGGAGATGGGAAACCTAGGGTCATCCAGGGGATGGGGTCTAGCTAGAGCTCTTTCTCCTGAAGAACAGTCAAAACACTGCTTCCTGCTGCTACCTAAGGATTTAACATTTGCTCCAGTTAGTGATAGCCTCAAAATCAGTCCATATCCTTACCTGTCCAGATCTCTTTGAATTAAGTCTTCAAGTCAGTCTTTTTAAAGGCAATCAGAATAATTTAACTTCTTGTTTTGTTTTGCTTTTGTTTTTCTTGGACTTGGCAATCTAAAGTTTAGGCAACTAGTTTTGTTCATCTTAGTATACTGAACCTAATGAAGGCCCTTGATCTAGCTGGGTCTGTCTAGATGCCGAGAATGGTCAACGTCTACTAAGGATTCCTGTGCTTGGACCCCTATGTACCCTGCATCCTCCTTCTTTTCTGCAGTTTGTTTCTCTGCCCTAAATATTTACCTGGATCTTCTTTTTTTTTTTTTCTATAAACTTGTTTATTTATTTTTGGCTGCGTTGGGTCTTTGTTGCTGCGTGCGGGCTTTCTCTAGTTGCAACGAGCGGGGGCTACTCTTTGTTGCGGTGCACAGGCTCCTCACTGCGGTGGCTTCTTTTGTTGTGGAGCGCAGCCTCTAGGCCCACGGGCTTCAGTAGTTGTGGCACGTGGGCTCAGTAGTTGTGGCTCCTGGGCTCTAGAGCACAGGCTTAGTAGTTGTGGCACACGGACTTAGTTGCTCCGTAGCATGTGGGATCTTCCCGGACCAGGGCTCGAACCCATGTCCCCTGCATTGGCAGGTAGATTGTTAACCATTGTGCCACCAGGGAAGTCTGTACCTGGAACTTCTTATGACTGATTCTTTTTTTGTCATTTTGGTTTCAACTCAAATACCACCTTCTGAGAGGCCTTTTTTAACCAACTAATCAAAATGACTCCAGCACTTCTTATCCTATCATTCTTGTTTAGTGTCTTCATAGTATTTATTGCCACCTGAAGTTATTTTTGTTGTCTGACTCTTCCCGTGGATCTGTGCCAATCTTATTCACTGGTGAATCCCCATCATCTAGAAAAATGCTGAGCACAGAATACTCAATAACTAATAGATAAATGAAAGAATGCCCACTCTCTGCATCCTTTCTGCCAAATCTATGTATTATAGTTGTCCTCTCAGGTTCTGATGTCCTCATCTGATTTCCTCTAAATGTTTACCCCTTCCTATCCTGGAACCTGCATTATTCTGTAAAGCCAAAAGCACTCCATCTTTTTTTTTTGGGGGGGGTGGAAACTTGAGGTCTCTCTTTTCCAATTGTTGACAATTAGTAATTTTACATATGGTTCATAACATCAGAAAGGTCATTCACTCAGGGTAAATAAAATTTAGAGGATTTCTACTCTCAGTAGAGGGTTTACAAATAAGGTGATAGTTGGTCCCCATTGGGGACCAACCAAGAGGATGTAGAAATAGACTCAGATACAATTTGTAAGGTACAATGGAAATGGCAGGTGTCTTATGCCTGGTATTATTATGGTCAGCATGTATAGCTTCTTGGGATGAAACAGTGATTTGGCTGGGAATTCCCCTTTCTACCTTTAGAAGTATTTCAGGACAAGGTAAGCTTGCCTGAATATTAAGGAATAGAACTGTACCTTGGTTTACTTTATCTTTTCTCCCCAGTTGTGACTATTAATAGTAAGGAATAGAAAATGCTTCTCCCCAGCTTTTGACATCAGCTTTAAACTACTTCCTTACTTTCTCTAACTTTTCCTGTATTAAATCAAAGCAGTAGAAAATAGAATAAGCTGAAAATTAAAGATCTTTCTTACTCTTTGAATGTTATTTTAATTGGCACAGAAGTAACCAAATATGGGTATACTTGGAGAGTAATAACTGATAACCTTTACCAAGAACGTTATTTAAATATGTGTTTATATATACATATATACCTTTTGAAGCCCTTGTTACATGCCACACAGCTATGAACTCCACCCTCATTTACTTATAGACAGTGTCTGGTACTTAACTGGACAGTGATAAGAAAAATTATTTGTATTGGATACTTTTTTTGAAAGCAGATTTGTTTGGGAGTAGAATACTGGGTACCAAAAAGGACAGGGTAGTAACAAAATGCCTGTTAAGTTTTGAGTTACTTTAGAGTTTCTTAGTGCCACGTCTTCTCTGTGAACCTCTTTGCCTTCCTTTTATTTCCCCTTGGTTGTTTGGGACTAAGAAGAGGAAATAAGAGGTGAGAATATCTAGCATGAGATGAAAGAGTGTAGTAACCAGGAAAGAAAATGGGAAGGGGTTCTATGGTTATAAGAAGTGATATGAAAGGTGTGAGACACTTCCTCAAAAAAACTCCCATTTTTATGCAAGAGAGAGCAAGAGGGTAGGGGAAAGGCATCTGATGACTACGTATAACAACTAAATTTTTCTCTTATTCATAGGTTGACATTTAATTTATTGTCCAATATGGGGTACTCTTTAGAGTGAAACAAGATATTATTAATAAAGTATTAGAAATTACAGATGTCAATAAGGATGTGTGATTACTTATTTAGAGATTAACTCATCATAATCTCTTTTATAAAGGTATAACATAAAGACTTTTACATTGCTCAAAACAAACTCTGAGCAAAAACCTGGATCTAAGATGGAAAAGATAAGTGATATTATCTTAAGCACCTGAAAAATTCCTATCTACCTTTCACCCTATACTAACATTTTTAAAACCAGATTTGGAGATGCCTAAGAGTTTAACCTAGTAAAGTGAGTTAAATATTATCAGCCATTTAGCCTCAGTGTAAGTGGATTTATCAAAACGTTTTCCTAAACTTTGTTTTTATTTTTCATTATGAAATCACCTTGTTTATTTTTTAGCATTATTTATATTTTACTTTTAATTTTTTTAGAACAGTGCTTTTTTATTGGAGTATAGTTGATTTGCAATGTTGTATTAGTTTCAGTTGTACAACAAAGTGATTCAGTTTATTTATATATATATGTATATATATACATATATATAAAGTGATTCAGTTTATCTATCTATCTACCTATCTGTCTATCTATCCATCCATCCAGCCATAGTAGGTCCTTGCTGTTTATCTATTTTATATATAGTAATGTGTATATGTTAATCCCAAATTCTTAATTTATTCCTTTGTTTTGATTGGGACGCAGAAATTCAGAGAGCCTAAGGCATAAGTACTAGAGGGGTGTGTGTGTGTTCCTGTGTGTATAAGCATGTGTGTGTGTTAGGGGATAGGGGTTTAAGAGAAATCACCAAGTAAAATGCCGACTAGGAGACAGAGGCATACTAATATTTAGGTCACCAGTGTACCCAGCAGGACTGGCTCTGATTATACAATGAACTTCTACTAATGTCTTCTATATTTTTACTACTATGGAATTTTACTACTTTAAGTCTAGTGTCACAATCAATTTAATGAAAAGTTAATTTTACAGTTTTTAAAAGTTTGAGTGACAATTGAGAGAAGTAAAATAAAAAGAACATACTTGACATGATTAAACAGTGTGTTTTAAACCTTTTGAGTTCTATAAAGAAAGAAAACAATAGATACAAGCAAATCATTATCATAGGTTTCCTCTTCTCATGCAAAGTGAAATGGAAAATCCATATGCATTTTAGTCCTACCCCAAAGTAACATTTTACAAACTCTGGCCTCAGTCCTCAAGATGGTTCAGACATATGTTTTTGCCTTAATATGTCTAGATGCTGTCTCATTCCTTCCCTTCATTTTACATGTGTAGACTCAGCCAACATGCATGTCGAGTGAACTCACCTCTCCCTTAAACATGCACTGAGCAGTTGACTCAGAATTAAACTTTTAGTATTTTGTAGGTCAACCTTAAATCAGTGATGGAGCAGAAAAGAGAACAGAGGGTCTGTTGTACATTTCTCTGTGGGGGAACATAAAAAAAAATAATGGCTTGAGAAGCTATGGTAACTAAAGCTGCTAGCAGAGAAATCTGACAGTCACAGAGTGTTCTTCAAGCATTGGGCCAGAAGAACAGATTTCTGATTTATGCTTCAGAGTCTGGAGGTTTGTGAAAATCCATTGGAGAAAGTTTAATGTGAGGAGGCCATACTCTGAAAAATAAAGTTTACAGGAATCACACTTCATATAAAATAGTCATTTACTCATGATTGTGTTTAATTACCTAATCGATTAGAAAATATAGATTTATGTCTGTTTATGTAGTCTATAAACAAACAGCTAGTTTATTAAAATGTCACATAAATGATACAATCCCATTACTTTTGTGCCATGGACTAGGTAAACTCCTCTGCTGTCTATGGAACTCTTACATCTGCGTGTAAAAGAGAAAAAAAACACCAATTGTATAGCTCTGTGGATGGGCCATAATGTTGCCTGCCCTGGTCATGCCCACCCCACCCTCACTTCCTGCTAAAGAAAAGGAAGAAACATCCCCTAAAGATCTCAGCAATACTGATTGCTGAGAGGAAAATGCCCTTTTGCCTTTTTCTCCTTCCCAGTCTTACAATAACAGTTATAGAAAGAAAATACTGCTTTCTGAGAATTTTTCCAAAAGAGAAAGAGACTAAACAACATACTCAGTGGACAAATTTAGAGAACAAGATCTGGAAGCAGAGTAGGGAAAGAAGAGGAAACAGTTGTTGCCAAAATAATTAAAAAGAGAATCAAGGTAATGGTGAAGAAGATAGTTTTTAATCTAGAAAAATTTTGAAAATATATTATAAATTGTACGTAGGAAATTGACCACTAGCTTATGGAAAAAAAAGAAAACCTCAAAAGTAAATGTACAAATAGAAGTATTTACTTAAGTATATGATACTGATGTTTAAATTTTAGTTTAATACATGATTGTTTCCTCTAAATATCGTGAAATAGCTGGATATTTCTGAATATTAAGATATTTCAGAATATCTACATGCTTAGGGTTGAATAGGTAATACATTCACATATTTAAATTATCAGTTTAATCTTCATTCAAATGTCTGAGTATTGTACAGACACAGTGTAAAAGAAAACCTAAAAAGAATATTAGGAAATGTGTAAAAAGAAAACAGGATAAAAAATAAAATATGTGAATAGAAGCTTTTTATTTTTCAGACTTAAATTTATGTATTACCAGTATTTTTCTTAAAGTGTTTGAATGCGACATAACTACTTTGTAATCCCAGCTCCACCCTCATTTCATACTGGGCTTACTGACAGGTGTGCTCATTTACTTACCTTTCCTAGCAGAGCAAGCTGTGATACATCACTGGGTAAATTACATGTGCTTTTACCCTATTTTTTTCAAACATTCATATAGTTAGACCATGGGAGAGAGCCAGAGAATTACAGTAAGTGCAGTTCTTAATAGTTGACAAGTCTACTAATAATATTTCTTTTGTATTGTTTCTGTTTCTATTCTAAACTTGATTTAAAGATAAATGAGAGTATGTTAAATATTTTTAAACACCTTTATGCTATTTTGGCAAATTCTTTTGCCAGTATAATTTTCTATCTTTCTTCCTAAGAGGTTCTATTCTGGATTTTTCTGAAATAAGAACTTGCTCTGACCTTGTGTACCTGGGTGGGGTGGGGAGACTTAGCAAGCTTTGTGAGATTGAATGAGAGTCTTGAAAAACCACTTTGTTGATTAAAGATATTTACTGGACAGGAGGATTTGTTTCCCCTTTCTGACTTAAATTCAATTTTCCCCTTCATTTGCTAAAAGGTTGGCTGTCTTAAAGCATGGAATGGATCTTTGCCCTTTACCATGCTTGGACAAAACAGACATTGTAGGTCCATGCTTGACTCAGTGCTGTCCATATAGGCACCATATAAACCTTAAGACATAGCTAGATTGAACTTGAGCCTTTTACCATAATAGCAAATGCTCCTCTATACAAAAAATGTAAATATACCTTATTAAGTTTGGGATTGCTGTGCTCTTCTGTTCAAAGGTCCAGAAGACTTCAGGGAAATAGAAAGTTGCTTTCCATGGGGAAAGTTAGAAGAAAAGGCAAAGGCAACAATTTATGCAATAAATACTATGCTAAATATTTTACATATATATGACTCTATTTATACCAAAAAACCATCTTCCAGCAAGCATATATGTACATGAAGAGGTTCAAAGTTGGGGTGGTAAAATAACTCTTCAAAATTACCCAGATAGTAAGTAAAATAATTGTGAGTCAAACTAGTACAGGGAGTAGTTAGAAGAGAAGGAAAAGCAGACACATGACACCGATGTCACTCAGAATAATCCTGAGTTCTAAAATGCTGCCCCGTTGTCAGAATACATATTCAATTATATTTTTAAAATATGTTCTGTATAAAAATTTGCAGATGTAGTCTGGATATAATATCTCTTGAACCTTTTACCCAGCTTTGTTAAGGTATAATTGACAATTAGAAAGAAATGTATGTGTTTAATGAGGCAAGTTGATGTTTTGATATACATATAATAGTGAAATAATCACCATAATTAAGCTAATTTACATATGCATCACCTCACATACTTACCTTTTTCTTTTTTTCCCATGGTGAGAACATTTAGGATTGACCCTTTTAGCAAACTTCAAGTATACAATACAGTTTTAACTAGTCACATTGTTGTGCATTAGATATCCAGAACATCTCCATCTGGGGAGATGTTGGTCGAGGGGAAATGGAGACATGTTGCACCTTTTTAATTGTGATAGGGAGAATCTGATTAACCAACCACTATAAACATTAGGACAAAATATTGCTGCTTGGAATTACATTCTGATTGTAATATGGTCACAGAATCTGACTTGAGCATACAGGCAATGTGATTATAGCATCTGTTACCACACTCATCACCCAGGTGGATTTAGCCATTCTGGCTGCTGGCACCATCTGACAATAGTCTGTGACACTTAACCTTCAGGCAAAGATCCCAAGTGTATGGTGACATTTTCATGTATTAACTGAACATTTTACCCTTTATCTCAATGCTTTTATACTCTCTGACAGAGCCTTGATTGCTCTGCCTTTACTGGATTTTTACTGTTTCTTCTACAGTTGGAGTTTGACAGGTAGCACATCAATCCAATGTTACCTTGAAAGCAAGCCATATCTGAATGATAGTAAGTGACCTGCAGATGAAATTGCATAACTATTAAGTCAAATGATCATCTAAGGGGCTTCCCTGGTGGCACAGTGGTTGAGAGTCCGCCTGCCGATGCAGGGGGACACGGGTTCATGCCCCGGTCCGAGAAGATCCCACGTGCTGTGGAGCGGCTGGGTCCGTGAGCCATGGCCACTGAGCCTGCACGTCCGGAGCCTGTGCTCCTCAATGGGAGAGGCCACGACAGTGAGAGGCCCGCATACCGCAAAAAAAAAAAAAAAAAAATGATCATCTAAGATCTAGTCAGCATTGATCTTTGCTCTTTGTTCGATTTAAATACTACTAATACAGAATCAACAAATTCTCACCAAAATGGGAAATCATAGCTTTGACAACAGTGTGGTGATATGAAACATTAGGTCACAAGACTTGGGTTCAAGTTCCAGCTCTACAGTTAGCTGTTCACATGACTTTGAGCCAGTTATATAACCATTTTAGAGGCTGGAGGTTTTACTTGCAAGATGATGGAGGAGAGGGGTTAGACCAGATCACTTCTAAGATGCATCCCTTCCACCTTGAAGTTCTGTGAAATGTTTAAGAGAATTCAAGATTTCTCAACCCTGCTTAATATCTATTCAAAAGTCTTAGGCAGTGTTTTCTTTATGTAAGAAGAATGTTTTTCATGTTGCCTATCATTTTGCCTTCATTATACTAGCTATCTATTGCTGTGTAATGAATCACCACAGATGTAGCAGCTTAGAACAGCACATTTATTATCTCACAGTTTCTGTGGGTAAGAAGACTGGGCCTGGCTTAGTTGGGTCCCCTATTTTGGATCTTAAGAGACTACAATCACTTTGCCGCATGGATTGTGCTCTCTCTGGAGTCTCAACTGGGAAAGAATCCAGCACATTCAAGCTTTTTTAGGTTGTTGGCAGAATTCATTTCTTTTTGTTTGTTTGTTTGTTTGTTTAAGACTTTTTTTATCGGAGTATAATTGCTTCACAATGTTGTGTTAGTTTCTGTGGTACAGTGAAGTGAATCAGCTGTATGTATACCTATATCCCCTCCCTTTTAGACCTCCCTCCCCCACCCCATCCCACCCATCTAGGTCATCACAGAGTACCGAGGGCCCCAACTTTTTGCTGACTATTGACTGGAGGCTGCCCGCATTTGCTAGTGGCTCTCTGCAGTTCCTTGCCATGTGGGCTTTCCAAGCATGACTGCTTGCTTCATCATGCCCCCAAGGAGTCTCTAGCATCAGTGTCCTAAAATGGGGTCTTAGATAATGTGACATAATCATGGAAGTGACATTTCTCATCACCTTTGTTATGTAATATAACCTAATCACAGGAATGACATCCCATCATTTTTGCCATGTTCTATCTGTTAGAACCAAGTCGCAGGTCCTGCCTAAACTCAAGGAAAGAGGATTACGCAAATGTGTGAACACCAGTAGGCAGGATTATTGGGTCACCTTTGGGTCTATTCACCACAATAGTATTAATAATGGATAATATTTATGAACCTTCACTTTGTGACAGCACTTTTTAATACTGATAAATGTATATAATACTATTAATATCTTTATCTTGTCAATGAGAAGTGAGTCAAAAAGAGGACGGGTAAATTGTCCAAGATTACACAGAATAAGAATATTTTTTAATCTTTCTATGTTTGGGTTTCTAAAACTTGCCTTGTGGAAACTGTTTCTATTTTTCTATTTCATATACAGGTAGGGAAGCCTTGACTAAGCAGCTGAGTGTACTTTATTATTTCATTGTCCAAATAGCTAAGCTCTCCTAGAAATATTGAATAGGCTGGAAAGTAGCATATATCTTTTTTAAATAAGCAAACTCTTTTTATACATACAGGCATGAGTGGCAAGATAACATTGGGGACCACAGGGGGCATGTGCGCTCAAGTGCACGTGTAGATGTTTCAGTGGCAAATTCCAGTGTAGCTACAGCAGAGTATAAGGAGAAAAGGTACAGACTTAGGATATTGTGTCCAGGCTGTTTCCCATGGCTGCAGCGTGAGCAGTTAGACGCTTTGCTTTTGACAACCCTGGGTAGCATTTGAGATACTGCTTCGAATGCTTGAGGATTCATTTTCCATTTGTTCCCGTGGAACTCCTCTAGTGAGACCCAGTATAGGGGATATTATTAAGGGTGAAACCACTGACAGACTACACTTTCTTTTCTTCTGGTATTTTTGAGGCGTGGTCTTTTCAGCTCCCTGCATTCATGGAGAAAAGTGCCTCCAACACAGAAATGATTTTAAGATAGCATTGCCTTTCACTCAGGAGCTAGAAGGGAGGACACAGGAGAATTGAAGGAAGGAAATAACCGGATTTCTTCTGCTCTCCCTATCAAGGCAATACGGGAAGCTGGATTCAGCTTCATTAATACCAATGAGAAATATTGGGTTTAGTCTATCTTTCAATTCACTTAGCTTTCTTTTAAAAAAATTGAGAGGTTTGTCTTAGTCACATGGTATGTCATGATTAATCAAGTATATTGGATGGGCAAATGGTTTAATAGTTATTGTAATTTGTCACATCAGACATGGCTTATTATGCATTATTAATACCTAAATGTAAAATTAGTTAAGCGAGGTCTGGCTTCTGTTCAAGATGGTTGTATGTTAGCAGCAGCAAGCTTGAAAGACCCCCCCCGCCACACACACACACAGGGATGCCTTAACCAATATCACCTTATCCTTTTTGTTTCAGTATCAGGGCTTCCTCATAGGATAATTATGTTGAGGAAATCTTTATTCAGCAGGAAGGCAAATAGCCATCCCAGTGAGAGGAGGAGTCTCCAGGCTTCATTAACACAGAGACCCAGTAGGTCACATAATCTAAGAAGGTGCTTTTTTTTTTTTTCTCCAAAGCAAGGTGGAAGTTCAGAAACGTAATTTTAAAACATTTTTATTTACAAACCCTAAAATGTGTTTATTTTGGTACTTGTGTTCTTTTGCTAAATTTGGTGAATGTACAGTTGTATGTTTTAAACCTGAGTAATAAACCTTGAAACCTTTATCAGAACTGGATATAATTACAAAAGAAATAGGAGTCATGTTAGTGTCTACACAGGAGTAATGGTTCGTTTTGAGGGATGTGAGGGGTTCAGATCTTTTCACTTTCTACTTCAGTCAAGAAAGGACCTTGGTCTTGTGTATCTATTATTAATATTCACTTTGTTAATTTCCCAGGTGTTTTACGATCAAAGAAAGGGGAGTGTCTCAATATAGTGTAAACTATATCTGGGACAGTGGTTGCTGCCTCATAGTTCTAAGTCTACTCTGATTTTAGTTGCTCATATCAATCCTTTCTAAGGAGGTGACCATCCCTAGTTAGGAAAGGTTCCAGGGGTCCGTCAGTCCAAAGATGGCTCAGCCTGCCAGCTCTCATGCTGCTGCCATTCCAAGCAAGCCAGCTGTATACTTTTAACATCTCTTGAAAGTTGAACAGCTCCATATCTTACCATAAACAGACATATTCTTTTCTAATTGTTTGGCAACATCGGTTTCCTAAAATATTCATCATTTCATGTTCAGTGACCATTTTTTTCATTCAATTCATATTGAAAACCTGCTATATAATTAGAGTCCTACTAAACACAGTGAGACATTTCAAAGAATTATAAAATGTGAGCCCAGATGGCAAGGAGATCACAGTATACTTGGGGAGAAAAGATTAAAATATTCAAAGAGAGAGAATATACTTTATAGTTAGTTTGGGACATGTAAATTCTATGTCTTGTGGAAATGCTGGGGAGATCAGGTGAGGTCGGGGCTGTCAGCTCAGGCTTCATGGGAGAGTGAACTTGAGCTTGAGCTAGAGGATGGCTGGTATTTCATTGGGTGAAGGACAAGAAAGGGAATGATGAGCAAGAGGAACAGTGTGAGGAAAGGCTTTGGGCTCTAGTTAGCTGTGTGCCACAGAAGGTGAGAACCTGAACCTGATTTCTTTCGGTGGATAGGATAAGGTCAGGTGATAGAAGACTTATAAAAAGGTTGGGCAAAGCGGTTTGATTTCGTGTGCCAGTTGACCAGAATCTCCCGAATATTTACTTGTCATTAGAGAGCTGGCACAGAGAAAGTAGGGATTCACCCAGGAGCAGTATAAACTGTCAGTTTTGAGATGTGAACTCATGTTTGCACTTGCTTGACACATGAGTTTTAGGCTTAAGATCCCAAAGTGACCTCTCTTTTATGCAGAGGCCAAATCAACGTAGTATCTTCTGTTCTGTGAAGGGACATAGAGTCATGATAGGCCAGTACAGTAATCACTGAACGTTTTGTAAATCCACCAGGAGTCTTAGGGACTTCTTGTTCATTCTAGGAGAAATACCAAAGGAAGGGGACAATAAAATATTTTTTTACCTAAGCCTTTTAAAAAAACTGTCTTTGAAATTCCAAAAGTGATGTAATTATGCCATTCCATCAATGAAACCTAGAAACACTTTGGCTATGATGCTTTGAAAATGATTACTATTGATTGGACTTGCCTCAATTTTAGGCCTGATGTATTGTCTATGTATTTGTCTGAGCAAATTCTCTGGAAGTTGTGTCATCAAAATACATTTGCTGCTTAATATGCTAGATTTGCTGTATAACATGGTCAGTTACAAAGTGGCTTCCACAGAATGGATTCTCAATGTACCTCACCTTGTTTATAGTATGATATAGAAAATATCAGTAGCATATATGCACATTTATATTTCCATACTCTTCCATACTTTCCATATGGAAGTACTCTTCCATATCTGCAGTCAACCCCTCTTTTATAACTTGCATTAAATATACATTCAGCCTCCTTCATATGAAGTCATCATGGCTAGAATATTTCTAATTAATGATGACACTTTTCCCAGTAACATTCTGTTTTCTACAGAAGAGGATTCTTTGCAGTAAGAAACATTTTTTTTAATCCAACCAGCAATTATCCAACAATTTTGGATTGAACTTTCAAGGAAAAAGAATCTAGTAAGCCTTGCCCGATATTAGTGGGTTATTTTAATTCCATTGAAACTTTTTAGGGCTGTCTAATATTTATATCACCTAGTCCCTGTTCACCAGTTATTTCTCAGTTCCAGAAGAAATAAGTTATAGTAGAATCATAGAATATTAGAAGAAGCTTTAGGTTTCATTGCTTTCAAGGTTTCCTAACAGGTGGCCAGCAGCCTCAAGTTGTTTGCCATGAATTTTATATTATTCTGCTCAAGTATATAAATGTCTTTAGGTTAGATGTAAGGATACAGTCTGGTTTACTTCAGTCCTGAACACGCCCTGCCACCTTTCACCTAGCTGCTTCCTACCTGACGGCACCTACTGTGAAAGAGTTTGTATTTGTGTCTCTGTAGAGATTCTCCTCTTTTTTTTAAGTGATTAATTATATTAGGCTGAGAGGGTGTGAAAGATCTCCTCCAAAGTAATTTCTGAAATCTAAAAATATGGAGTCTCTACTTGGCTCCGAATGTATCTAGGATGACGATCTAACATACTCTTCACCACACTATGATTTACTTGATATTTTTCATGTGCATAATTCATTGCCATCCATTGCCAATTTATACATAAGGAAAACTTATGAAAGTTGCATTTTATTAACATTGCACCTGCCATCTAAATCGAAGCGAGATCCTCAAGGTGCTGCAAAATATTTAAATAAGTCATTTTCTTTTGTTATTTTTAAAAATTGTTACTATTTATAAGAAATTGATTCTACCTGGAATTAGAAGAAGAAAGTTAACGGTTCTCTTTACCTCTAATCACACCTGGATGCACTGGCTGGAATGCTTTGAGGGGCTTCTGAGATGTCTGACATTTGGTTGACTTGTGTGATTAGACCTAATTCCATTAGGATGTGAAGCTTCTGGTACTTGAGACTTCTTGAAAGGGCTACACTTTTCAGTGTGTGCCCAGGACTTTTTGTTCCCCTCTGAGTTGCCTTCTTCTTGAGAAACTCTAATGCCTTTTCAAGGAGAAACTTTGAAGGATTTTTTTGTGTGTATGTGGCTAGTTCACATGGCACAGGCTGGCAGAGAGAAGCAGAGCCTGTGTAAAGGTATAAAGGAGAACAGGTGGCTTATGAGCTGCATAAGCTGCAGGAGATAACCGGCTTTGATTCCTACTCATGAGACGTCTTCAGAAACGTGGTCACGGAACTCCCGGGTTCTGCCTTCCACTGCCCTACTTTCACCATTCCACCCTGCCCTCTCTTCCTTCCTGCAGTGGTAGATCATCTGAACGCAAAAGCAGAAAGATGCTCCTCAGTGCTAAGAAGAGTGAGATGGCGAGAAGACAGTGAGGCATTGGGAAAGACATCGGTTCCAGAAACTGGATTCTAGGCATGTAGTGCCAGGGTGGAGGACTTTTATTTAATTTTCTAGAAAAAATGTTCGGGTTATTTTACACTGAGATGTGAAATCTCATTTGCAGCTAAGCCCCGGAGGGAGTGAAAGAAACTAGGAGAGCTCATAAAGACAAGCATAATAGGATTAATTAAAAAAAGGCCAAAAACATAAGCCTTTATTGTAGAAACTCAGCGCTAAATTTTAGCATTGATGAAGGGGGAAATGTCGATACTTAGCCAAACATTTGTGCCTTCAAGGTACAACAGCTGAGGGATGGTGCCTTCACAGGTCGGTGCTGCTTGGGTAGGTTATCTGCTCTTCCCAGGAGAGAGGGCCACTCTGATAGAACAAGGAAAGAAAATCACTGCATGGCAGCAATTCATGAAACCTCATTCATAGAAATAATTCTCAGAATTTATTCTATGTAATTAAAGCAACATTTAGGGTTGAATATTAATCCATTGAATTAAGAATTGGAAACTCATTTGACAATCAAGGGCCTGAATGTTAAATTATCTGTTTATAAATTTATGGCTTGAATGAAAGAAAAAAGAAACACAGATAGAATTCTCAATCTAAAGAGTCAATTTATATGAGAGTTCCAGGTCACTCATGAACATGGATTATAGTCTAAGGTGGTAATCAAATTGTCAACTTCATAGTTGGTTCTTTTTCCTCTTTTATAAAGGTCGATTGCTACAAAATAATTTGGGCTGAAAATGTGGCTGCTGAAGCAATTTAAATAACTGTACTGAAGGGAACATTATCTAGTTATTTCAACTGCATAGTCATACCTATTTTCAGGGTAATGTTTGCAGCACCTATTTGATAACTAGGTAAAGAAGATGATGTTGACTCTAGGCTAAAGGATAGTCAGGTGCTGATGATTTCAATTCCCAAAAGGCTTCATTCATTCTTCTAATTTATGGCACTGAATTGATTTTTTCCGGTATTACTTTCCTAATAAGATCAGTGTATTTTTTTAAAGTATTATTTTTAAAGCAATATTAATGCTGCCAAATTGACAGTTGAAGTGAACAGACGTATCATAGTTTTCAGGGGAACCAGTTTGAGTGTTTTATATACTACAGAGAACAATGCAATTTAAGTTTAGAAATAGTGCTAGGGGGCCTCCCTGGTGGCGCAGTGGTTAAGAGTCCGCCTGCCGATGCAGGGGATACGGGTTCGTGCCCCGGTCTGGGAGGATCCCATATGCCGCGGAGCGGCTGGGCCCGTGAGCCATGGCCGCTGGGCCTGCGCATCCGGAGCCTGTGCTCCGCAACGGGAGAGGCCACAACAGTGAGAGGCCCGCATACCGCAAAAAAGAAAAAAAAAAAAAAAAAAAAAAAAGAAATAGTGCTAGGCATGAGCGGACATCATGTATCTATTCCTAGCATCTTTGTCTATTTAACCATCAGGATTCCTATTATAATAAGAGACATACATTATGATTATACAAATATAATCTACATATAAACAGACGTATTATGTAATTTCCATATTCCAGAATTTATATTTTAATTTTGTCCAAGGCAAGAACATAAAAAGTGGTTTTCTGGATTTTAGTTTTATTCAGATAAAAACATTTGCAAATTCGGTCTTCTTGATAATCTGATAATAATATCAACACATTCATATACAAGAGGGATGTTTCTGTATGGCTTTTATGAGATGATCTTAAGAATGTGGTGCCAATTAGGATGGCCAAATCATTTTTCCATGTTTCACTCAACAATGTTTATATATAAACGGAAGACCACCTGCTTTTAATGTGGGAAGACTACTGTCCAGTAGCGACGCAGAGTCCTGAAGTGTTTATTGAAAAGATAGATTTGCAAAGAGGTCACAGATTTTAGTTTAGTTATGAGGAGGCACTGTTTTCTAAGGTTTGGAGGTATAAACTAGAGTCCTTTTTAGGAAAGGTGGCCACTAAATTCTTTAAATCTATTTAGAATAGTTCACTGAGGAAGAGGAGGCCCTGATATACCCTGTTTTCTAAGTCTGTCTCCATCGTTGTTGTCATAATTAACATGGTGATCTTTTTGTCATCACTGTTATTATTTTCAGCACCATCACCATCCTCAGACTTTAGATCTCATGATTAAAAATGATCACCATGTGCACAGCCAAGTCTATTAGGACCAAAATAACCAGTCTAGCTGTTTCTTGAGAGGCTGTTTTGGCCTCACATGCAGATGCTGGGTCCAATGTTTTGAGTATCCACCATGTGGCTTCTAAAGATGAATCTCAGCCAATGTGAGGCACTGAATGTTCTGGCCCCACCATATTTATACAGACTCAGCCATAGTCTTAATTTCAGCTGTACTCACTGGCTCATACTTGTTGAAGATGGTAAATAAAAATGAGATATGTCTGGCAATTTGTCCATTTCTATTTAAGTGGGTCGTCAGTACAGCCGTGCAAATGACAAGGTCCTGTAAACATCAGACACTCTTGTGACTGGGCTGCCTTAATGGGTCCATTGGAATGACTACATCCAATTCAAACAGGGACACAGGGCTGAGGTCTAGACTTTTGCCAAATCATGCTACTCCCGGCCCTCTAATTTTGCTGCATTTTTATTTGAACTTCCTTTTCAACATTCAACCCTAATTACTCAGTGCACTCCTCCTGGAAATGCTTTCTCTCTGTCCCTTTATGAGCCAAACAATGAAACCCTTTGATCCTGCCTTCCTTTCCTACCTTTTTTTTTCTCAACACACCAGGACTCTTGCATCAACAGTCAATTTTAGGAGAAGGCTCTGCTCCTTTCTTATTTGAATAAAGGACTCATTGAGAAATGGATGAGAGACCTTTGACAAAGGAGAGAAAATGCAATTGGGTGCCTGAAGGAAGGAGTGAATCCGTACCCTCATCTATCACTACTGATTAGCTGCAGTATGAGAGAGACAGAAAATAACAAATGGATTCGCAGGAGAGGCTGGGCTTCGCTGCCTGGTTTTTCTGGCTCATCCATCATGTCCATTGTGGCTGATGTGTGGCTCTGTCACTCCTACCTCCATCCTGCCCACCAGAGAATCAGGAACTGTGACAGACAGTCCCTGGTCCACAGTCTTTTCAGAAGCAACGTTATGTTCAGGCCCTGCACGAAACGTCTGAGAGTCGGTATCTTACTGTCTGATGTTTCTATTGCAGTTTACCTTAGGAAAAGTGTGCTTCCATGATGCCAGTCATTCTCTCTTGTCAGTCCCTCCTCGGGGCAAGTGCTGGCAGCGTGCCCATCATGTTCATCGTGCCCACACAACTGATAGGCTGATGTTACATAAAACGTTTACAGGAGGTGGGGTAGGGGGTGGGAGGGTTCCTAAAAATGTTGCAGCCGTCCAAGTGTGAAATAGAAAGATGAAGAAGGGTGCTTCCTGAAGCCTTTTCTATCTGTCATCTGTTCTGGGTCTCACTCTTAATGTGTCTCCTGTTTGGTCTCTTCCTCCCCCCTCGCTCCTTAAGCTGGATCCTTCTCTGGGAAGACACATCTGGAGAGACGTAGTGGAGAGAAGAGAGGCATCTTTGTATATAACGAAAACTTTTGTAGCAAAGTCTTCGGCTGACATCGTTCCTTCTCTAAGGGGCTCAGTAACATAGCTTTCAGGCACACACGCGGAGTGGTTACCAGATCACACGGTTTCACATTTGAAATGTGTGAGGGAGATCATGTATGTTTCCATTTAATTGTGGTTATATCAGCTGTGAAGGAACATCACACCACTTTGTACCACTTAGAACAAAATGATGAAGCCACTCTGTCAAGACACCATCCCTTTTCTTCACCCTCGTCCTTGGTTCCATTTTCACTTTTCCCTAAATTCGAGACCATAAATATACTAATCTCACAGATTGATAGGCATTCTCAATCTGGGCAGGGCGACTCTTCAGTGTAGATGAGCTATTTGTATATTTTGCATTTGTCTTTACTCTCAGAGAATTTTTCCTGCTGAACAAGTCATGGGTGAGCTTCAGTGAGGTAGAAGGCGAGGCACTCACACTGAATGCTTGCTATCAGTCAGACAATGACTAATCGTATTTTCTTTTGATCTTTATAATATCTGCATGAATTGGGAGTTATTAGTTTTACCTTACCCACATGGAAAGTGACCCCTGGTCATGGACTGAAAACACAGCCATGGCTTCTTCTGATGCGAGCTTGCCTACTGACTCAACTGTTAGGCAGTGATGCCTTTACTGTCTGCTACCCCTTTAGCTCTTCAAGCATGGTGTGCCTACTCTATTAGTACTGTAGTCATCCTTTTGGAAAACACTCAAGGGCTAATGTTTGTTGGATTCACCTTCAGGAATTACAGATTTTACTCTCAGCCTCTTCCCAGCCCAGGCAACTAGAAGTTAAGACTATAAAATAATGAGATTAAGGCTTGAATAAGTAAACTGAAACATATACATAGAAATGACTATTGTAGATTTCCAGGCCACTATTCTAGTAATGCTGTTATTGCTCATATTACGGAAATTGTTTTTGGAGGAGTATAATTATGTTAAGGATCACACAGGGAATCAATCTGATTATTTTAAGATCACCCTTTAGTTTTGGCCCATATAGTGTTACCCAGATTGAGCAACCACAGTTTATTTATGGCTTGATTCAAGATGATGATGATGATGATGATGATGATGATGATGATGATGATGATTATTTGCAGTATGTGGGCCTCTCTCTGTTGTGGCCTCTCCAGTTGCGGAGCACAGGCTCAGCGGCCATGGCTCACAGGCCCAGCCGCTCCGCGGCATGTGGGATCTTCCTGGACCGGGGCACGAACCCGTGTCCCCTGCATCGGCAGGCAGACTCTCAACCACTGCGCCACCAGGGAAGCCCAAGATTATTTTTTTCTTATCATAAGAACATTCTGGTTATGGAGGTCAGAGAGTTCGGACATTTATATCCTGGCTCAACCACTTCCCAGTTGTGTGTTCTTGGGTCAATTGGTTAATCAGTTAATATCTCTGATTCCCAGTTTTTTCCTCTGTGAAATGGCTATAGCGATATCTGTGTTTTAGGATGCTCAAGGATTAAATGATGTGACGCAATATATCTTACAAACTTCGTATAGCACTTAATATATAGTAGGAGTTAAATAAATGCCAGATTCTACACCTTAACAAAATGACATTTTTAATCACTGAAAATTCCAAAGAATGTATAATAGATTTTTAAAATCCCTATCAAAAGAGAAATGTGAAATCATCAAGTGATTTTTAAAAAAGAATATAAAACATGCATAATATACAGGGTCCTGATTTGATTAGAGAAATATCTGCTTGGTTAAGAATTCAGTTCTTTCACTGAGAGCTAATTAGACTCATAAAGCATATGCTGGGTGGGCAGTAAAGAAGAGTGACTCACTAATTTTATGGTCTGTAGATAAATTTAGAGTAGGATTGGCTAGAAAATTTTTGAACCTGTATGCACAGAACATGAATATGAAAAGAAAATCATTCATATTTACTATTATTTTGTATGTTTCAATGTTTTCATCATCAATATGTCTGTTTTTAAATGGAAAACCCATAAAGGCAAGGACCACCTCTTTGTATGCATGACACCCAGTGTGAAACCCACTGTGGGTGTGTTTGAATAAACTTTCTATTCTGTCCATTTATCTGAAACTATGTCTTCCTGTGGTCAAGTTTAAGAATGACTGGATATTTCAATCCTTTCAACAACTTTGCTGGATTAATGGATAAGTAATTAATTACTCTATATTCTGCTTGCCTACAGCCAATTAAAGATACTGGGATAAATCCATCTTTTGCCTATGTACACCTTAGAGGATTGACCCCACTTTAAGAAAATCCAGTATGGGACACTTTACAAGTATATCAGGGGCCAATGTTTACATTCTAAAAAGACACATCACAGTGTGTATCCATATGGTATTTAAAATAAGCATATCTAGGAATACAGTTACAGTGTTGAAATGAGAAATGCTTGTTATTAAGCTGCATCATCATAACAGCCATTGTTGCATATTTTTGTGGCACCAACTCTTAATCTTCACACTGTATTTTTAAATCAGTGTAGTTGGCATATGTATATATTTTTCACTCTCCATATCCTGGTTTCTCATAAGAATTTTATTTCTCCAATTGGAGGGTTTAAACTAAGGTATAATAAACTGGCAGGGAGATACCTTCACACGTTTAGGCTGGTAAAGAGGAAGTCTGTTCCTGTGGGTATAGTTGCTCTGCCTGAGACCGTGCCAGGTTTGGAGTTGTATGTGTAGCTATAGAAAGTGCAGTAGCAACTCCCCAAACTCACTCCCTACTCCACTACTTACTTGGGGCTCTCATAGCATTTTCCTCAGGTATTATATCCAGAGACATAGGAAAATAAAATCCTCAAAACTGGGCCAACGCAGGAAGCAAGAGAAGGCAACAGTTGACTGAGGTTGTGATAGCTGTGTATACCAGGACTTGTTCATTTTTACTGTTTTAAAATATGGCCTCTAGAAAGTTTTAAATGACATATATAGCCTACATTGTATTTCCTTGGTGGAATGCTCTTCTCGGGTCAGACTGACTTAGATTTAAATACTACTTCTGCCCTTTCCTGCTGAATTTAGTCAAAACTTCTTAACCATTCAGAGCTTCAGTAGCCTATAAACACCAATAAAGAATGCTAAAATCATATCTTATAAGACATTGTGAGAATTGAGATAAAATATGAACTCAGCAGATGCCTTCAAAAGAGCCAGCATTTCATAAATGTTAGTTTATTCTCACATTTATCCCCTAAACACAGGTACACATACAAAGAAATAGATGTGTGTGTGTGTGTTTGTATAAAATTAGTGTATGTGTGTGTATCTTGGCCTTCAGGGACAACAAAAATACTGTTTTTAAAAACTCCTGTTCTTTTCAAGCCCTCCTTTCAAACACAGCTCTTTCACTCAAAAGTTGTGTAATTTGAAGCAATTTATATATGTATATACTACTAAAGGGTTAATAACACACCTACCTCCCAGACATGTTGTATGAATTAGAAAAGATCTTTGTAAAATACCAAACACATAGCTGAACACAACATTCACTTTTAATAAGTGCATATACCGTCATCATCATAAACCATCGCTGTCACTCAACAGAGCAGCTGGAATCTGACTGTGGATATAGCCTACTGTTCTTTTTGCAGCCTCACTGACAGGGAAGCCAGTTTAATTTTGCCACGACCCTAATTTGTTTATGTGTAAACTGGGAGATACCTTTAAGAGATAAAAAGAAGTGTGTGGGGGCCGAGTAACAGTCACTTGGTGGGCATTTTAGTCCAAGTTGTTTCCTAGAACTTGGTGTACTTTTTCCTCCATCGTTTGTAGCAAAACTAGTGTGCAGTCCTTCTATGCTGGTGTGATTTTTCTCTGAACGATTCTTTTCCTTTTTTCCCTCTCTCCCCTCTTAGATTTCCTTTGCTGTATTCCCACATTTCCTATGTCCCAACCTGTCCCTTTTCTCTCTCTCTTTCAAGTTTTCTACTCTGCACATAGTCCTCTTGCCTATAGTCCTCTCGTTAGTCAATTAAGATATCATGTTGTAAGGGTGTGTGTGTGTGTGTGTGTGTTTTTCTTATGACTAGCTATTATTTTTCCTGACTGTGACTTGGCAACTGTATATATTTGAAAAAAAAAAAAAGTGGTGTAATTTGCCTTTCTAATTTTCAGAGAGAACTCTCTGGGTTACCTGGGGGTCGAATTTTCAAATGGCTGTGTCAGGAAGCTGGAAGTGCACACAGAGCTCTGTGCTAGGCAAGGAAATACTTCATTAGACTTGTATTCCACGAAGATGCTTTTGCTTTGTAACGCCTGTGAGTTTAATTAAAACCTGAAAAGTAAAGAATCCCCTGGTTGTATTAATGCTTCCATTTCCATTAGGACCATGGAGTTTATAAACACTCTCCAGGTTTATAAATTAGTCCTCATGTGAATAATAAGTACCCGATGTCGCATAGAAAGTAAAACTGCTGGCCCACCTATTCCTCTCCCACTTTTTTCTTCCATGGTTGTTTTCCTTTTTGGAAACTCTTACAGGAGTGATCCTTGATTTCTTTTATCTCTGTCTCTGTCACCCATATCTTTTAACTGTGTCTCATTGGAATGAGTATGCTAAAGCCAGATTTTATTCTGGATTGATAGAAGGGGACATTAGTGGTTCATGTGGATGTAAATCTAAAATAAAAGTAAGTGAGAATTCAACCATTAAATTCACATAGGAGACAATATCTTCTTCTAAAAGTCTAAATTTCTTGGAATATTTGGATTTTCATAATAAAAAACGGTGTGTGTGTACACAGATATATATATGTGTGTGTGTGTGTGTATATATATATATATATATATATATATATATATATATATATATATATATATATATATAAAATCACACACACACCCACACAAACAAACACATACATATCTATCTTTCCAAAGAAGCAAGGTCACCAGACGCATGTACTTGTTAATACACAATGTTTGATTAATGTCTCATCATTTTCCTTCATGTGCATCAATAGATGTAACCAGATAAACAAGTACAGAATTATAGTTGAGATTGTGGCAAAAATACATAGCATTAGTATTATAAGAAATGGCTATGCATGCAAAAGCAAATAATAGTATCAGTCTCTGAAAACTTTCAATTAGGAAAAATGACATGGGGATCAAAATGAATCAGGAACTGGACAGAAGTCAGTTCTACAGTCATTTTGGTCTCTTGAATCCCTTTTGAATGTAGGGCAGTAGAAATTATAAATAAATGTCGACATATTTAAAGAAGCAAGTGTTCTCTGGGGAGGAATAACCCCGTAGAACGGCCTTATATTGATTAGAGACTTAGGTGACTTTCGTTCCATGAGCACCTCAGGAATACTGCTGCTTCTAGGGCTCAGAGGAGTTGATTATAAAGTTATAGATACTTTTTGCAGGTATTTGCTGAGAATTCAGCCTGGGGTGGGCTATGTGACTTTTTGGTTGAGAGAATTTTCCACTGCTGTGTGTATCTGCCTCCATTTGAAATAAGTGGGCAACACAAAGAAGTGACCTTTTTTTCACTGAAGTATAGTTGATTTACAATGTTGTGTTAATTTCTGCTGTACAGCAAAGTGATTCAGTTATACATATATATACATTCTTTTTTAATATTCTTTACCATTGTGGTTTACCACAGGATATTGAATATAGTTCCCTGCGCTAGACAGTAGGACCTTGTTGTTTATCCATTTTATATATAATAGTTTGCGTCTGTTATTCCCAAACTCCCACTCCATCCCTCCTCCACCACCCCTCTGGCCCTTTTGCAGGTATCAGGAGGACATAGGAGTGTCCACATGGAGTAGCTGTGCCACATGTGGGTGTAGGACTCTCCCCTCTGAATAGGTTGTTGTACGTCCAGCTCTTTTCTCACAGGGAGTAAGGTCCAGGCTCGGTATGCCCATGCCTCACAAATGTAGGAGTGTCTTAGGGAGGAGGGCCCTTGGTCCTCTCTGAACATGCCTGGCTGCAACAGACAGAACATAATACCACTAATAGGCACGTCTGCCGTGAAATGTGCTGAAAATGAACATGTTTCCTCATAACAAAATATGCATAGCACAACAAACATATGTATGGCTATGTGATTTAAGAACACTGCATGCTACCATAATTACCAAGTACCAAATTATCATAGTATATACCTTTTATTATCAGAAAAACTATGTGGGCCTTTTATTCACTGAAGAAGGAGCATCTTAGAGGTACTTAAAAGAACCTTTATGATCTTGATTCAACTTTTTGCCATATTCTCCATTCATTTTCTCCCACTGATCTCTTAATCTCTTATGAATGTAGGCATTTGAGATAAAGTAATAATACCTTCCATACTGGTATTTTTCATAGCACTTTACTATTTTCAAAGAGTTTCATCACATATGTTATCTCTTTATTAACAGTATTTCTCAGCTAATGAGTAAGTGAGCATGTGTGTGTGTGTGTGTGTGTATGTATGTATAACTACATGTGAGAGATGAGAGTTTGGTCACTGGTGCTAACACCAAGTTGATATAAAGTTCCTAAAAACATGAGTGTGTTGTGTGATTATATCTCTCATTATTCTGTTTGCTTATTTGAAAAGCGCTCCCATGTGTTGCCTTATTTTCAGTGTGCGGAACACGTTGACCCAGGGACTGTTTTCCTACTCTACTCCCACGTAACTGCTTATTGCCATGTTTACAGGTTATCGTTTTCCTGCCAGTAGTATGGAATCTATCTCCAAAGGGTACAAAAGCCATTTTATTCACATGATAACCAGACTATTGGTACTGTAATTATTTATGTTTCCAAGGAGCTCTCAGTCAAATAGGATCTCTCTTCTCATCCTGGGTTCCGAGCAAGTTAAGAAAAAACTGAAGGGAAAACAGTTGCTACAATTTCACCTTAGCGCCGATAATGGCGAAGCAAGTGGTTGTGGCCATGGACCTGTTAGCCACGTGGTTTACTATTACTGAGTCCCTGACTTAGAGGATGTACCCCTGCCGAGCATGGCAGGACTGGCCCCTGGAGGTGGCCCCGTGGGGGTGGGCTCCGGCCAGTGACTGACAGAGAGGACCAGAAAGCTTTGATCTTGGTGGGTAGGACCCTTCCCAAAGGGAGAAGAGTGAGACTGAGCCAACTGTGTGTTATTCTTCCAAAATTTAACCATCAGGAGAGCCACACCACCTATCCAGGGGCAAGAAGCAAATGGATGTGGAGAACCCAGGGGGTTTCCTAGCGAGAATCTCCCCACGTGCTGATGAGGAGCGGAGTAAAGGCATTCCTCGCTGTCAATGTATTTACCCAACTACTCATATATGTACAAAATCACCTGCAAGATTTGGGCTGAGGAAATATGGCACGGCCTCATTTAAAACAAATCTTGGGGACTTCCCTGGTGGCGCAGTGGTTGAGAATCTGCCTGCCAATGCAGGGGACACGGGTTCGAGCCCTGGTCTGGGAGGATCCCACATGCCGCGGAGCAACTAGGCCCATGAGCCACAACTACTGAGCCTGCGCATCTGGAGCCTGTGCTCCACAACAAGAGAGGCCGCGACAGTGAGAGGCCTGTGCACCGCGATGAAGAGTGGCCCCCGCTTGCCACAACTAGAGAAAGCCCTCACACAGAAACGAAGACCCAACACAGCAAAAATAAATAAATTAATAAAACAAATCTTGGTAAATATTAAGCAAGGTCTGTTTTTACAAGGGGTATGTAGTATTTGGATTTTCAGAAGATTGGTTTTAATTGGAAGTGGAGATGGGCCATCTATTTATTTTTTGGAGCATGTGTATAATTTTTGGTCTGTTACTGAGCCTTATTGTGATTAATGGATTTAAACTCATCGTTTAAAATGGGTGCTTACCAGTGTCACTCAGACAGTGCTCAGCAGCTGTCTGTCCTGCTTGTTAACCTGATAAGTACCTGAAGACAGGCTCTTCTGTTGAAGGTCCTCAGTCTCTGTAGCCTCTGTGAGATCGACCAGGATTGAAGGCTGGGTGCAGAGAAAAGGGCAGATGGATTCTCGTCTTCTGTCTTGTGGTGCTCACCAAAGGATGTTATTGAGATATCCTTCCAAGTAGTTTAAATAGAAGTGTCTGGTGGCAAAATGAAAACAAGTGGAGAAGCCAGCGAGTCCCACACAGGGGGCTCAGTTTCCTGCCGCCTGCAACCCCTGTGGGAGAGGCAAGCTGGCACTTCCATCCAGAGGGATGCGTCTCAGGGCGGGAGCTGTCAGAATTAGCAGGGAGGAGGAGGTGTTGTTCCCTGATCATTTTCTAAGCTCCCTGGGATTCTCTGACATTGCCTAATCTGTTAGAGGCTGATATTCAGGCAGCTTGAGGAGATGGGCTTTTTGACTCCCAAAGGAGTCCAAACGTATCCATCAGTCGGAACGGGCTATCTCCCTTAGAAGCACCGTCTCGACCCCCCCCCCCCCACACACACACAGATGCAACAGTTCCTTCCTCGCTGCTTTCTTTGACCATTCGCATGTTAGGCGAAGCTGAGGAGAACACGCAGCTTGCTGGCTCCCTTCAGGGCACGTTGAGGAAGCACCTCCTCTCTCATTTCCATTGCAGCGCTCAGTGCGGCTCTCTGCTGAGACCTCTTTCTCCTCCTCCTTCTCTGCCCCTTCCTCCACCTCTCTCAATAAAAGCAACACTAGACTTGTCTGGGTAGTACTGTCTTAACATCTGAGGATTTTGAGAAGAATGCCCGACCCAGAACTTCACTTCTACGCCGATCCTCTGCCTATTGACTGCTGGTGCCTAAACATGGGGCTAGTTTCTTGGTCCAGGCTGTTGTTTCAGCGCGCTTATAACTATACCCCTGTAAGAGGTGGAGATCGAGGAAGCCTGGGTTGTTTCGAGAGTGCAAAACGGGAAGCCATGGAAGAAATTATTCTGGTGAGAACATGGGCATATGAGAAAATGACTGAGAGCCTCTGTTTCGCCAAAGGAACAGAAAATGAGCCTTTTATCATGTCAGGCGCATTGATCAGAGAGAGGAAAAAGATTGTTTTGATCATGCACACTAAACAGTACACATTTGGATGCCGGGATTTTTGTTAAAATGCCTGAGAGTTTAGGACGAACATTAATAAAAGCAGAAGGGCTCTTATTTCCTGTAGTTTTACCTTCCTCAGTTGCTAGTAAATTGCACGCTCTTAAACTGATAAGAAAGGTTAGGAGAATAGAACTCTGGTTCTGAAGAGCAGAGTGCCATGTCAAACGTGTCATAGCGACCTGACTCACACATCCAAATTTCACTCTTACCTGTTCTCAAACACTAAAGGGTAGAGAGGGTTTGTGGGACAAAGTGCATGATAAAGACAAAGTGTTAACTTTTTCAGGGCTCTTTTGAAGGCTAATTGAAGTTTTCTACCATAAGCACGTGAAACTGGTAGAAAACCAAGAAAGAAAATAATAGTAATGTAAAACTATGCCTGATATTCTGTTGGCAATTGTTTTCCTCCGCCCTGAAAAAAAATGCTAGCTCTAAAGCCTTTTCATATATACTATCTCACTAAATTTGCACAACAGACTTGTGAAATAAGGACTAGATTATTTTTAACTTAATTCCTCTGTGCCCTTGTTCCCATATTTGTAAAATGAGGAAAATGACACTCATTTCATAGGCTTATTATGAGAATGAAAGATCATTTCATTCACTTGCTTGGTATGTTTCAGTTTGGGTCATCAAGGAACAGACACCAAGATGGGATGAGAAGCACAGTTGAGAAATACAGAGGGAGGGAACAGAGCAGGGGACAGGAGGTGTTAGACTGCAGTGCAGGTTTGAAACCTGTGAACAGAGGAATGAATAGGAAGGGATGGGCTGGAAGAGCTTCAGATTGCAGTGCAATTCTGAGAAAGACTCAGTCCAAGCAGCAAGTTGCCTCCGAGAGTAGTCTGGCACTGGGTAGAAAAAGCCCTACTACACCAGTACCGTACTGAGTCATTGTCTGGGAACAGCCTGGGGGAAGCATGGCCTCAGTGCAAGTACCAATGGACCCCAAAGTGTGGCAGCCAGAGCCTCCCCGTGAACTTGACCTACCTGCAGCATATTCTCTCGAATGACCCCTGCAGGACCCTCTTGGCACAGGTGCCTGGAATATATCTTACTGCTTGAAATATCTTAGCTGTTCTCGCTCCCATTTTACAGGTAAAGAAACTGTGCTCCCAATGACAATGCGTGATTTGGTTAGCGTCACTTGTAACAGAGTCAAGACTTAAACTGGTAGTTGTTTCTGCCTCTAGATCTTATGCTCTGTCAAGCACATGATACAGCTGCTCTCCAACAGCCTGTACTTACCACATTTCCTTTTGTGATAAAGTAGATACTAATTCCATTGGGAACAATAAAACTTTGCCCTGAGCCCTTTGGGTTGTGTAGGCTTGCTGCCTTTGAGAAAGCCTTGGTGTATTCCCATGGCTTCCCGGGCACGGCACTGTGCCCTTAGCTTCCAAAGAGCCCAGTTCCTGGGATGGGAGCCAAGGCAAACTCTAAGGCTGCATCCCAGCTCCCAGGAAGGCCATACCACTCTTGGCTTCAGTATTCAGAAGGACAACACGCAAAGCTTCTTTCTGCGTGCACGGAGAGGGGTGTGGGTCTCTTCTGGTGCCATACTGTGTTGGGATTTCATTGCATATAATTTTCACTTAACTCTCCGAATTATGTGCCAAGTCCTTTTAAGCAACTAAATAAAGTCACCTTCTCTGGCCTCTAATCTGTTTTTCCCTGAACAGATTTTAATTTTCCCATTTTATCTAAAAATATCTTTTAAGATATATGTGTTAACAAGTCCTTTTCAATGTCTGAAAAGAGTTTCACTAGATGCAGTTATTTAGTTCATTTCTGAGAGAGAAGAATGTAACACAGCCAGTCTCCAGTCAACCTGTGCTTAGATTACAGCAGGCTAGCTTCTCACTGTCCTAGCAGGCATTCAGCTGCATGACTGGCTCTTGAGCCAAAAGCACAAAAAGAGTAAACTTCTGTGTTTTGTCATGTTTAAATAATTATAAGCTCTTTTAAAAATAGAATCGAATATCCCTGAATTGGGAGATGAGAAGTTAAATGTGCCCATACATATACATGGAGACACATGCACATACCTGACATTTTTGGCTAGCGGGTAGAAACTGGGGACAAGTGTAAATTGGGGACAAGCTTGAGAGAAATCTGGTGCCAATATAAGCAGGCTTTCCGGTGGAGAATTGCAGTACCCCTCTGTGTTGGAATGGAACTTTGCAGGATTATATTAGTAAAGACTAAAGGGCATGCCCTCCTTCTTGTGGAGAGTCTGGTATAAAAGCTTTAGTCCTACTACTGCAGTGTTCTCACAGGCCCCCAAAGCTGCTCGGAAACTTTCAGTAATAATCCTCTCCAGGATCACCAGCTGGGAATTGGCCGACTACCTGATGATCCAGTAAATGCGTATTTCTGAATCTTTTTCTCCAACGTACTCAAAGAAGGCCTTAGGACCTGAGACTGTTTGTAGGCATTCTTGACCAAATAAAGCATAGGCATGATTGGTAGAGCTCTAAATAATCAACCTACAAGGAACACTGGAAAAACAACCGAAGCATGCTTGTTGTTGGGAGTAGGGTTGCCTCAAAGGATCTGAGGATAGTGAACAAGATGGCTATGCCAGTGAGTTTTCACCTGCACCAGCTGTGGCACATCTTTATTCAGTGTGCTGTGCCTTCTTTCACCTTAGCCCTGTGGCTCTAGCTTTCTCTAGGAAACTGACAGAATAAGCTGGGGGGTTTCTTTCCTTAACCTCTTGCTTTTTCCCTGGCATAGTTCCCTTACCACCCTCCACACAAGATGACATTTTAAACATTTGAACTGAGACCACAGGAGAATTCCAGTGGCAACCAGTCCCAGTCCCAGTACAGCAACAAAAAAAATGTCTGTACTCCGTCCACATGGCCAACTTTACAGAGCAATATTTAGTGATAATTAAGTAGATAGGGTAGTTCCTTGGAGTTTGTTTATAAGGATTTAACCTACATAATTTATTTTTGTGATTTGTGCTTACTAAAGGATGTTTTTAATCACTGAATTCTAATTTCCTTGTCTCTTCTCCCTTACTGTGTCCCTGTATTTAGTCATCTGGTTTGAGAGTCAACAATACTTACAGCAACATGGATGGACTTGGAGGGTTTTATGCTAAATGAAATAAGTCAGAGGAAGACAAATACTGTATGGTATCACTTACATGTAGAATATAAAAATTAAAACAAACTAGTGAATATAACAAAAAAGAAACAGACTCAGATATAGAGAACAAACTAGCGGTCACCAGTGGGGAGAGGGAAAGGGGGAGGAGCAAGATAGGGGTAGGTGATTAAGAGATACAAACTATTAGATATACGATAAACTACAAGGATATGTTGTACAACACAAGGAATATAGCCAATATTTTATAGTAACTATAAATGGAGTATAACTTTTAAAAATTGTGACTCACTATGTTGTATACCTGTAACATATCAATATAATATTGTACATCAACTATACTTCAATTTAAAGGAAAAAAAAGTAAACCAGATGAGGTCATTTCCCACTCAGAAACCTTGGAAAGATTTCCCTCTGTAGAGTAAAATCCAAATCCTTGCCATGACCTCATTTAACTAAGAATGTGACCTCATCTCGTCCCGCCCTTCTCTGCCCTTAACAAACTCAAGCCACAGTGGCCTTCTCTCTATTCCTTGAGCACATCAAGTGTATCCTCACCTTTACAGCCTTTCCTACTTGCTGTTCCCTCTCCCTGAAACTGTCTGTTGTGAGGTCTTTGCATTGTTTGTTCCTTCTTGTTATTCAGGTCTCCGTTCAAATGTCATACAGCTTTAGAGGTACATTTGTCAAATCAAATTTCTTTATGGTACACATTATCAGAAATGATCTCTTTATTTTCTTTGCTTGCTTGCATGTCTATTTTATATCCCCTATCAAAAAACACACCCTCAAGTAATAAACTACACAAGAGCTGAGATTTTGTCTCTCTTATTCTTTGTGGAGTCCCTAACATCTAGGACACTGCCTGAAAATCTGGTATATAGTAGATGCTTCATTTCAAAAGCTAACTTAAAAACTATCGTTTCTCCAAATGTTCATAAAATCTTCAGACTTTCATGAAGAGGTAAATATTAACTTATACAACAAAGCTTTCATGATATAATGCTAAATGACTGTACACAAAATTATAGTACCATTGTAAATGTATGCAAAACCTGGCATGAAACAGACCCAGTACTAACAAAATAACACTATTTTCTTTTATGTATTGTTATGTATTTTCTCAATTTTTCTATAGTGATATAATCAGGAAAAAGATTACTTTTAAAGCACAAGAAATAAAATTTAAAGGAGTAAAGCTATTTCTCAGTACTGAAAAAACTGTTTCCTAAATTGACTCAGCTTTTCAGTGGGTGTTAATATTAATATTCACCTGTTTCCCAGGTCACATGGCCTCATTTTTCCACTGTATCTTATGTGATGGTTCAGAGTTTCTCTCTTAAGAATGTATTTCAGTTTATTTATATCTCTGCAGGACTCAGCATTGTGTATAATTCTCTAGGAATGATATAAATGTTTCAGAGTAAAGTGGAATTATCTTCTCCCACTTTCTAGATAATTCCTAGATGTTTATTGCTGCCTAAGTTTGCATCAGATATTTTTGGCAGCTCATGTTGTGGAATTAGAAACCTAGGCCATTTCCCCCATAGGCATAGCTATTATTCCTGCACTCCTTCCCCTCATACTTAATATGTTTAGTTTTGTTTGTATTCACAAACAAGACCTGACATTGTATTTAAAATATTTCATTGATTTAAATTTGTCTCATTCTTCTAGTCATTGAGTTATTTTCAATGCCCAATTTTATCACCCAGATGATTCCTTCTTCCTGCCCCCCATTCATCTTATTTACAAATGTGATCTTCACTTAATTGAATTATTATTTATTTATTTATTTGTTTGCTTGTTTGTTTTTTATTAGTTTCTGCTTTATAACAAAGTGAATCAGTCATACATATACATCTGTTCCCACATCCCTGCCCTCATGAATCACCCTCCCTCCCACCTTCCCCATCCCACCCCTCCAGGGGGTCACAAAGCACCGAGCTCATCAACCTGTGCTATGCAGCTGCTTCCCACTAGCTATCTACCTTACGTTTGGTAGTGTATATATGTCCATGCCTCTCTTTCGCTTTGTCACAGCTTACCCTTCCCCCTCCCCATATCCTCAAGTCCATTCTCAAGTAGGTCTGTGTCTTTATTCCCGTTTTACCCCTAGGTTCTTCATGACATTTTTTTTTTTTAATTCCATATATATGTGTTAGCATACGGTATTTGTCTTTCTCTTTCTGACTTACTTCACTCTGTATGACAGACTCTAGGTCTATTCACCTCATTACAAATAGCTCAGTTTCGTTTCTTTTTATGGCTGAGTAATATTCCATTGTATATATGTGCCACATCTTCTTTATCCATTCATCCGATGATGGACACTTAGGTTGTTTCCATCTCTGGGCTATTGTGAATAGAGCTGCAATGAACATTTTGGTACATGTCTCTTTTTGAATTATGGTTTCCTCAGGGTATATGCCTAGTAGTGGGATTGCTGGGTCATATGGTAGTTCTATTTTTAGTTTTTTAAGGAACCTCCATACTGTTCTCCATAGTGGCTGTACCAATTCACATTCCCACCAGCAGTGCAAGAGTGTTCCCTTTTCTCCACACCCTCTCCGGAATTTATTGTTTCTAGATTTCTTGATGATGGCCATTCTGACTGGTGTGAGATGATATCTCATTGTAGTTTTGATTTGCATTTCTCTAATGATTAATGATGTTGAGCATTCTTTCATGTGTTTGTTGGCAGTCTGTATATCTTCTTTGGAGAAATGCCTATTTAAGTCTTCTGCCCATTTTTGGATTGGGTTGTTTGTTTTTTTGCTATTGAGCTGCATGAGCTCTTTATAAATTTTGGAGATTAATCCTTTGTCAGTTGCTTCATTTGCAAATATTTTCTCCCATTCTGAGGGTTGTCTTTTGGCCTTGTTTATGGTTTCCTTTGCTGTGCAAAAGCTTTGAAGTTTCATTAGGTCCCATTTGTTTATTTTTGTTTTTATTTCCATTTCTCTAGGAGGTGGGTCCAAAAGGATCTTGCTGTGATTTATGTCATAGAGTGTTCTGCCTATGTTTTCCTCTAAGAGTTTGATACTTTCTGGCCTTACATTTAGGTCGTTAATCCATTTTGAGCTTATTTTTATGTATGGTGTTAGGGAATGATCTAATCTCATACTTTTACATGTCTCTGTTCAGTTTTCCCAGCACCACTTATTGAAGAGGCTGTCCTTTCTCCACTATACATTCCTGCCTCCTTTATCAAAGATAAGTTGGCCATATGTGCGTGGGTTTATCTCTGGGCTTTCTATCCTGTTCCATTGATCTATCTTTCTGTTTTTGTGCCAGTACCACACTGTCTTGATTACTGTAGCTTTGTAGTATAGTCTGAAGTCAAGGAGCCTGATTCCTCCAACTCCGTTTTTCGTTCTCAAGATTGCTTTGGCTATTCGGGGTCTTTTGTGTTTCCAAACAAATTGTGAAATTTTTTGTTCTAGTTGTTTGAAAAATGCCAGTGGTAGTTTGATAGGTATTGCATTGAATCTGTAGATTGCTTTGGGTAGTAGAGTCATTTCACAATATTGATTCTTCCAATCCAGGAGCATGGTATATCTCTCCAACTATTTGTATCATCTTTAATTTCTTTCATCAGTGTCTTATAATTTTCTGCATACAGGTCTTTTGTCTCCTTAGGTAGGTTTATTCCTAGATATTTTATTCTTTTTGTTGCAATGGTAAACGGGAGTGTTTTCTTGATTTCATTTTCAGATTTTCATCATTAGTGTACAGGAATGCCAGAGATTTCTGTGCATTAATTTTGTATCCTGCTACTTTACCAAATTCATTGATTAGCTCTAGTACTTTTCTGGTAGCATCTTTAGGATTCTCTATGCATAGTATCATGTCATCTGCAAACAGTGACAGCTTTACTTCTTCTTTTCTGATTTGGATTCCTTTATTTCCTTTTCTTCTCTGATTGCTGTGGCTACAACTTCCAAAACTAGGTTGAATAAGAGTGGTGAGAGTGGGCAGCCTTGTCTTGTTCCTGATCTTAGTGGAAATGGTTTCAGTTTTTCACCATTAACGACAATGTTGGCTGTGGGTTTGTCATATATGGCCTTTATTATGTTGAGGAAAGTTCCCTCTATGCCTACTTTCTGCAGGGTTTTTTATCATAAATGGGTGTTGAATTTTGTCGAAAGCTTTCTCTGCATCTATTGAGATGATCATATGGTTTTTCTCCTTCAACTTGTTAATATGGTGTATCACATTGATTGATTTGCGTATATTGAAGAATCCTTGCATTCCTGGAATAAACCCCACTTGATCATGGTGTATGATCCTTTTAATGTGCTGTTGGATTCTGTTTGCTAGTATTTTGTTGAGGATTTTTGCATCTATGTTCATCAGTGATATTGGCCTGTAGTTTTCTTTCTTTGTGACATCCTTGCCTGGTTTTGGTATCAAGGTGATGGTGGCCTCGTAGAATGAGTTTGGGAGTGTTCCTTCCTCTGAAATTGTTTGGAAGAGTTTGAGAAGGATGGGTGTTAGCTCTTCTCTAAATGTTTGATAGAATTCGCCTGTGAAGCCATCTGGTCCTGGGCTTTTGTTTGATGGAAGATTTTTAATCACAGTTTCAATTTCAGTGCTTGTGATTGGTCTATTCATATTTTCTATTTCTTCCTGATTCAGTCTTGGCAGGTTGTGCATTTCTAAGAATTTGTCCATTTCTTCCAGGTTGTCCATTTTACTGGCATAGTTTCTTGCAGTAATCTCTCATGATCTTTTGTATTTCTGCAGTGTCAGTTGTTACTTCTCCTTTTTCATTTCTAATTTTGTTGATTTGAGTCTTCTCCCTTTTTTTCTTGACGAGTCTGGCTAATGGTTTGTCAATTTTGCTTATCTTCTCAAAGAACCAGCTTTTAGTTTTATTGATCTTTGCCATCGTTTCCTTCATTTCTTTTTCATTTATTTCTGATCTGATCTTTATGATTTCTGTCCTTCTGCTAACTTTGGGGTTTTTTTGTTCTTCTTTCTCTAATTGCTTTAGGTGCAGGGTCAGGTTGTTTCTTAAGGTGGGATTGTATTGCTATAAACTTCCCCCTTAGAACTGCTTTTGCTGCATCCCATAGGTTTTGGGTTGTCGTGTCTCCATTTTCATTTGTTTCTAGGTATTTTTTAATTTCCTCTTTGATTTCTTCAGTGATCACTTCGTTATTGAGTAGCGTATTGTTTAGCCTCCATGTGTTTGTATTTTTTACAGATCCTTTCCTGTAATTGATGTCTAGTCTCATAGCATTGTGGTCGGAAAAGATACTTGATACAATTTCAATTTTCTTAAACTTACCAAGGCTTGATTTGTGACCCAAGATATGATCTATCCTGGAGAATGTTCCATGAGAACTTGAAAAAAATGTGTATTCTATTGTTTTTGTATGGAATGTCCTATAAATATCAACTAAGTCCATCTTGTTTAATGTATCATTTAAAGCTTGTGTTTCCTTATTTATTTTCATTTTGGATGATCTGTCCATTGGTGAAAGTGGGGTGTTAAAGTCCCCTACTATGAGTGTGTTAGTGTCGATTTCCCCTTTTATGGCTGTTAGTATTTGCCTTATGTATTGAGGTGCTCCTATGTTGGGTGCATAAATATTTACAATTGTTATATCTTCTTCCTGGATCGATCCCTTGATCATTATGTAGTGTCCTTCTTTGTCTCTTCTAATAGTCTTTATTTTAAAGTCTATCTTGTCTGATATAAGAATTGCTACTCCAGCTTTCTTTTGATTTCCATTTGCATGGAATATCTTTTTCCATCCCCTTACTTTCAATCTGTATGTGTCTCTAGGTCTGAAGTGGGTCTCTTGTAGACAGCATATATATGGGTCTTGTTTTTGTATCCATTCAGCCAATCTGTGTCTTTTGGTGGGAGCATTTAGTCCATTTACATTTAAGGTAATTAATGATATGTATGTTCCTATTCCCATTTCCTTAATTGCTTTGGGTTCGTTATTGTAGGTATATTCCTGCTGCTGTGTTTCTTGCCTAGACAAGTTCCTTTAGCATTTGTTGGAAAGCTGGTTTGGTGGTGCTGAACTCTCTCAGCTTTTGCTTGTCTGTAAACGTTTTAATTTCTCCATCAAATCTGAATGAAATCCTTGCTGGGTAGAGTAATCTTGGTTGCAGGTTTCTCTCCTTCATCCCTTTAATTATGTCCTGCCACTCCCTTCTGGCTTGTAGAGTTTCTGCTGAGAGATCAGCTGTTAACCTGATGGGGATTCCCTTGTGTGTTATTTGTTGTTTTTCCCTTGCTGCTTTTAATATGATTTCTTTGTGTTTAATTTTTGACAGTTTGATTAATATGTGTCTTGGTGTATTTCTCCTTGGATTTATTCTGTATGGGACTCTCTGTGCCTCCTGGACTTGATTAACTATTTCCTTTCCCATATTAGGGAAGTTTTCAACTATAATCTCTTCAAATATTTTCTCAGTCCCTTTCTTTTTCTCTTCTTCTTCTGGAACCCCTATAATTTGAATGTTGGTGTGTTTAATGTTGTCCCAGAGGTCTCTGAGACTGTCCTCTGTTCTTTTCATTCTTTTTTCTTTATTTTGCTCTGCAGCAGTTATTTCCACTATTTTATCTTCCACCTCACTTATCCGTTTTTCTGCCTCAGTTATTCTGCTATTGATCCCATGTAGAGTATTTTTCATTTCATTTATTGTGTTTTTAATCGATGCTTGATTCCTCTTTAGTCCTTCTAGGTCCTTGTTAACTGTTTCTTGCATTTTGTCTATTCTATTTCCAAGATTTTGGACCTTGGAAATAGAATCTTAGATCATCTTTACTATCATTATTCTGAATTCTTTTTCAGGTAGACTGCCTATTACCTCTTCATTTGTTAGGTCTGGTAGGTTTTTATCTTGCTCCTTCACCTGCTGTGTGTTTTTCTGTCTTCTCATTTTGCTTATCTTACTGTGTTTGGGGTCTCCTTTTTCCAGGCTGCAGATTTGTAGTTCCCGTTGTTTTTGGTGTCCATCCCCAGTGGCTAAGGTTGTTTCAGTAGATTGTGTAGGCTTCCTGGTTGGGGAGACTAGTGTCTGTGTTCTGGTGGTTGAGGCTCGATCTTGTCTTTCTGGTGGACAGGTCCACGTCTGGTGGTGTGTTTTGGTGTGCCTGTGGCCTTATTATGTTTTTAGGCAGCCTCTCTGCTAATGGGTGGGGTTGTGTTCCTGCCTTGCTAGTTGCTTGGCATAGGGTGACCAGCACTGTAGCTTGCTGGTCGTTGCCTGAAGCTGGGTGCTGGTGTAGAGATGGAGATCTCTGGGAGATTTTCGCCACTTGATAGTATGTGGAGCTGGGACGTCTCATGTGGACCCGTGTCCTGAAGTTGGCTCTCCCACTTCAGAGGCACAGCACTGACTCCTGGCTGCAGCACCAAGAGCCTTTCATCTACCCGGCCTAGAATAAAAGGGAGAAAAAGTAGAAAGAAAGAATTAGTAGAAGAACGAAAGAGAGAGAAAAAGAAAGGAAGAAGGAAAGAAAGGAAGGAAGTAAGAAAGAAGGAAAGAACGGAGGGAGGGAGGGAGGAAGGAAGGAAAGAAAAAGAGTGAATGGAAGAAGGGAGGGAGGGAGGAAGGAAAGAAAGAAAGAAAGACAGGAGGGAGGGAGGGAGGAAGGAAAGAGAAAGAGTGAAAGGAAGGGTGGGAGGGTGGGAGGAAGGAAAGAAAGACAGGAGGGAGGGAGGAAGGAAAGAAAAAGAAAGAGTGAAAGGAAGAAGGGAGGAAGCGAGGGAGGAAGGAAAGAAAGAGAGAAAGAAGGAAAGGAGGGGCGGAGGGAGGGAGGAAGGGAAGGTAGGAAAAAAAGAAAGAGCAGGTAAAGTAAAATAGAATAAAGTATAAAATATAGTAGCATTATTAAAATTAAAAAGTAATTATTGATTAAAAAAAACAGACAGATAGAACCCTGGGACATATGGTGGAAGCAAAGCTATACAGAGAAAATCTCACACAGAAGCATACACATACACATTCACAAAAAGAGACCAGGGGGAAAAATAAAAAATCTTCCTCTCGAAGTCCACCTCCTCAATTTGGGATAATTCGTTGTAAAAAGAGGAAAATGGCGAAAAGTCTGAAATCTTGCTAAGTCCACCTCCTTAATTTGGGATAATTCGTTGTAAAAAGAGGAAAAGGGGGGAAAGTCTTAAATCTTTTCCTCAAAGTCCACTTCCTCAATTTGGGATGATTCTCTGTCCATTCATGCACTCCACAGACGCAGGGCACATCAAGTGGACCGTGGAGCTTTAATCCGCTGTCTCCGAGGCTGCACAGAGAGATTTCCCTGTCTCTTCTCTGCTCTCACAGCTCCCGGGTCTCGGCCTTGGACCTGGCCCCGCCTCTGCGCGTAGGTCGACGGAGGGCGTCCGTTCTTCACTCAGACAGGACGGGTTTAAAGGAGCCACTGATTCGGGGGCTCTGGCTCACTCAGGCAGAGGGGAGGGAGGGGCGCGCAGAGTGTGGTGGGCCTGCGGCGGCAGAGGCCGGCGTGACGTTGCACCAGACCGTGGCGCTCCGTGCGCTTTCCCGGGAAAGCCATCCCTGGGTCCCGGGACCCTGGCAGTGGCGGGGTGCACAGGGTCCCCGGAAGGCGGGGTGGACAGTGACCTGCGCTCGCACACAGGCCTTGTGGCGGCGGCAGCAGCAGCCTCAGCATCCCACGCCCGTCTCCAGGGTCCGCGCCTTTAGCCGCAGCTCGCGCCCGTCTTTGGTGCTTCTTTAAGCAGCGCTCTTAATGCCCTCTCCTCGCGCACCAGGAAACAAAAGGGAAGAAAAAGTCTCTTGCCTCTTCGGCAGCTCCAGACTTTTTCCCCGGACTCCCTCCGGGCTAGCCGTGGTGCACTAACCCCTTCAGGCTCTCTTCCTGCCGCCAGCCCCAGTCCTCTCCCTGCGCTCCGACTGAAACCCGATACCTGGGCCTCAGCTCCCAGCCCCGCCCGCCCCGGCGGCCGAGCAGACAAGCCTCTCGGGCTGGTGTGTGCCAGAGGGCACCGATCCTCTGTGCCGGAATCTCTCCGCTTTGCCCTCCACACCCCTGTTGCTGTGCTCTCCTCCGCTACTCTGAAGCTTTCCCCCTCCGCCACCTGTAGTCTCCGCCCGCGAAGGGGCTTCTAGTGTGTGGAAACCTTTCCTCCTTCACGGCTCCCTCCCACTGGTGCAGGTCCCTTCCCTATCCTTTTGTCTCTGTTTATTCTTTTTTCTTTTGTCCTACCCAGGTATGTGGGGAGTTTCTTGCCTTTTGGGGGGTCTGAGGTCTTCTGTCAGCGTTCAGTAGGTGTTCTGTAGGAGTTGTTCCACGTGTAGATGAATTTCTGATGTATCTGTGGGGAGGAAGGTGATCTCCGCGTCTTACTCTTCCGCCATCTTCCTCCGGGCCTGAAGTATTTTTTTTAATGTTGAATAGATTAGGGTCCAGAACAGAGCTCAGTGTCAACCTTTTAGATAATGCTTAGTTATTACCAATCCCATTCATCAGATACACCCTGTGGTTGTCATTGCTCAATCAGTTACAAATCCAGCTAATGTTACAATCCAGTCCTATCTTGATCTTTAACAATAAGGAGATTGTGACGATGGGCAGAACACTTTACTAAAATCCAGATAAATCATACCTATTGCTTTTCTCATGGGTCTAAATTCTTAATAATTATGTAGGGAGAAAAAAAGTGTTTTGGAAACTCTGAATTGGTCTTTTCTTAGTGAATCCATGATATCTCATAATAAGCATTGCATTATTTTTCTCAGACTCAACATCAAAATTATTCAGTTCAAACAGTTCACATTTTCTCTTCTGAAAATCAGCTACTTTGCCTATCTTTGGCCTTTGTCACCCTTGTACTTCTCCATTATTTCTTTGAAAACACTCAAAGTAATTAATTTACTTCAATTGTGAGATTTATCAATACCCCAAGGTTGTAATTTGTCTCAGCAGGAAGACTCGACCTCATTTAAAGTAATTGGATATTTTTTTCCCAGTTTCTTCACCCATCTTGAGCTACACTTCTCTAAGCCTAAATGACAAATTTGACTATTTGTCTATTGACTACTCTTTGACTGTTTCATACTCAAGTACATAATTCTCTTTAACAGAGAAACCATTAGAATTAAATTAAAATTTTTCTGTTTCTTCCTGTTATTTTGCAGCATTATAATCCCTGTACTCTGTAGCAGGAACCTCCTTTCCTTATCTTACTTTTCTTAACAGAGACCTTAACATTTCTTAGTGTGATGTCATTTTAGACTTCATCTTACCCTCTCTTCCTCACCTTGCCTCTTGTTTGATTCAGAAGCTTAGCTGTCTGTTTATTGCTAGCTACACTTAATTCTATCGTTAACTAAACCAATATATTCATTGGGGTTTGGCTCCAACCAAAATATTTTTCAGGGTACCATGGGGAATATCAAGAGTAATAGAAGGTGGCCCTGGCTCTCAAGGAACTTACACGATTTTTAAACTGGTGTAGAGCAAGTCTTGCTTTATAGTCTGGATGATTTTACAGAAGAGGCATTAATTATTCTTCACCAGTGATGCAGCACCAGAGGTGATGCCCATTGTAATATTTGCAGCCACTGTGAATGTTATAAAGTGAATTTGTATTCATTATCATATTTGAGTCCTTTTACCATGGAGTCACAAGGAGACATCCTGTTTGTAGCTACTCTGCATAGGTTTATTAACCTATTGTCTGTATGTCTCAGGCTTATGTCTTGGCCAAATCTTACAAAAGTTTCCCATTCTTGATCTTTTTATGCATTCATTGTTTTGGAAATAGTTGAACAGGGGTGAGAAACGAGAGTAATAGCAAGCTTTACATTTAATACCTTACATTATACTTTTAACTTCTCAACCTTTGGCAGTATCTGAGACACTGGGGACTCAATGGCTAAGAGTACCAAATTGGCCCACTGCTAATGCCTGTCGTGAATTGTACCAGGTGCCAAATAATGTATTCAAAAAAATAACAGTAAGCTGAGTAAACCCTATGGATGCTGATAAAATTTGAACATGCCCTCTGGTTTCTAAGGTGGCTGAGATTTTCTTATCTTCTAAATTTTCCTGCAAGACAGAGTTGGATTTCCCACCTACCAGTATATAATTTCACTGAATGTACATAGGCATTGGCATGGAAGGAATGAAGACTGGCAATTTGACTCTCCGGATGCCCGGGGACATCTACTCTAGACAACATAGCATTACAGTGGTCATGAGACATATTAGAGAAATAACCATTGAGAGGAAGACAACGTATTTTTCAAACTCTAGGCAAGCCCAGATGCTTCTTCGGGAAGAAATTCTAAAGCTCAGACAACTGCAAATGCTTCTTTTTTCAGACTATCATCTTCTTGACATTTAAAAATATAAATACACATTAAAGGCTTCCTCAAATTGCAGCTGGCTGTTATAAATCAGATGTTTGGTGATGGGCAGTATGTTATGTGGAATATTTTCACCCATTTTTATACTTTTCAGGGTTTTGTTTCTTTCTTCCACTTAAAAGATATTTTATTGCCCTCCTCCATGTAATTTATTTTCTATTCATACATATACTATCTATGCAAAGGTTTTATTTATGCTGATTTACTCACCTCATTCTGTATTCACCACATTCTTACTCCAGTCTCTAAAGAACTTATTATAATAAACACTGCAGTAAACATTAACTTGAGAATCCTCAGCACTTTCCCCTAAGGTGCCATTATTCCAATTTCACAGATGATGAAACTGAGGTAGAGAAAATGAGGTATTTGTAACTTCAAAATAAATAAGATTATACCCTAGGAAAATTTGCATCTTTAATACCACAGCAGTCTTCTCATTACATAGTTCCAGTCTATTTTCAAACTCAAATTTAATCCTGTTGACTTTTGACTTCTTTCTTTTTCATCTGAGGCTGTGCTTACGTGTGACTAGTCGCTGATTGCTTTTAAGACATGTATTTCTTTTCAGCGTTCTTAACTACCCATTTCTTCACCATTGTTGAAGAGGGCATACAGTCAAGGTATTGTTTGTGAGATAGTTCGGGTATATAATCCTTCGATCTAGTATGTTTATTCCTAGATGAAAGTCTGTTTTGGTGACATCAGAAATCCAGATCAGGAAATGACACTGTGGGCATTTTAAACATTATTCAAATGTGAAATCAATATCAAGCCCATCCATTTATTTATGTGTTTGCTGCCGTCCTTTTTGGTGTCTTTATCAGCTCACACTTCTCATGCGCCAGCAGCAAGTAATTTTCAGAGTTGAATTGCAATCCATATGCTGTATGGTGTTCCGTAGGGATACCTGTCAGCTGAGGCCAGAGCCCAGAGGGAGCATAGAGCCTGCTAACAGGCACCTGGTGATTCTTTCCCCACGCAGTTCCAACCATGCATTCTTAAGCCATATGCAGATCTGACTCTAGTGTGTTATCTGAAGAAACACATATATGATGATATTCCTCACTCAGAATTGTTTCCAGAATTCCCATAAAAATTCCATAAGACACTGATTTCTCAGCAAGCTTATAAAAAACACGGACTATCTTATCCCCAGTGGGCTTATTCTAAGTAGCAATCTAAATGGATCTAGGCAGAGTGTCATGGGGGACATGCCACTGTGTAGGATGGTAGTATGTCCTCTACTTAGTATTGCAGCAGTGAAAGGAAGGGTGGGGGAATGGTGCATATAAACTGGTGCATGTAAGCTGGGTTGATTTTCAAGATCAAGGTCCTTCTGGGAATTGAGACGACTATTGAGGAGGAACGATGTGTGTTTTTGTACAGAAATTTTCAGAGACCTGATCTATTGGGAGACTGTGCTAAGGGATTTATTGCACTTGAGACCATGATCATAATTAGACTTCAAGCATATCTGAATTATCTTTCTGAATCACCAAAGCAAGTCTGGATTTGTCTTCTCCAGAGATGATAAAATGGGTTTCTTGATACCCTAATGTTTCAGTTGGAGGAAGAACCTCTCCATATCCATACCCTTGGAGGAAACCTAGCAAGCTATGTTGAGGACCATAAGATGTGTAACCATGAGATCTTCATGCAGCAGGAAGAAAATGTAATTGTTTAAAATAACAGGGTGTGACATTATAGGGACTAATGGGAAAAGGGTCTAACTAGAGCTTATATGCCCTGACTAAAGGTTTGCAAATTGAGCCAACAATGTAAAAGTAAAAAGCCAGGCACTAGACAAACCAACCACATAAAACAGCTAGATTTTGCCTTCAAGCATCTATTTAGAGACCCTTGCTAAACACTATGTCATTTTCTCTAATGTATGACCTGAAAGTGATGACTTACTGGATTTCTTTTCAGCCTCCGTAAGAGTATAAGAGCCCCTTTCTTTGATCTCAGGGATTGTATTTATAATTTTGTCACAACTAATTCATAATAGCTGATATTTATTGAGTTGCTTCCTGTGCGCCAGACCTAGCATTAAGTACTGTCCATATATGTTTTTAATTTCATCATTTTATAGGTGAGGAAATTGTGCTTTAAGGAAGCTAAATGAGTTGCTGAAAGCCAAATTACTCTCCTAATTTGAAACACACACATATGTACATATATATATATATATACACACACACACACCTATACATATATATACATATACACATACAGATGCATGTATATATGTTATATTGTATCTTAAATGAAATAATCCATTAAAATCAAACATTTTGTTACCATCAGAGCACAGTCTGTGTTCCTCAAACCTGAGAGGCTCAAGAGAGCTGAGAGAGAAATAATTGTAAGGAACCTTAGGGAAGGATGAGATGTGAATCTCAATAATCAAATACCATGTTTTCACCTGTGTTACACCCCTACCTCCCGTGGAAAAACCTGACACATCTCTTATCACATTTGCTTAAAGCCCATCAATGGCTTCTCAGTGCACTTACAACAAAAGCTACAGGCTACAAAGTTCCTGTCAGATTAGGCCCCTGCTCTGACCTCAGCTTACTCTTCTCTCTCCATTGCTCCAGGAGGAAACCACTGGGATTTCTTTCAGCTTCCCAAATTGAAAGTTCTTTCCCAGTTCGAAGACATTGCACATGCTGTTCATCTTCACATACTGCCTTTCCACTCACTCTTCACCTTGCTCTTATGTGTCCTTCGGGCCTGATCTTAACATGGCCCCACTATGAGAATCTACCATGAGCCATTCATCGAAATTCTCTCCCACTCCAACTCTAGACCCTTTATTATCTTTCATTGTTTGTACTCAGTATGTATTTTTGAAATTGTTGAGTAGACTCCTTACTGAGGACAGGCCCACCTGTCTCGTCCATCATTTTTACCAGGCTCGTAGCAGTTGCTTTGTGGCCAAACATTACAATGAATTGTTGTAGTGGGTACTACCATGCAGTTGAGGATGTCAAGGCTTACAGAGGTTAAGTAACTTGTGCCAAGTCACACTCCCAGCAAGTGGCAGAGCTGGGATGTGAACCTAGGGCTGTTCAATTCCAGAGTCTGTGTTCCCCTTGGTTCTTTAGAAATTTCGAGGGTCAAAGGCTCTATTTAACGTGCCAGAGTATCAAAGAAGCCCAGGTGATTCTATTTCTAAAATAGTCAAAGCATTGGTTTGTTGCCATGTGCATTAAATAGCTGGTTGATGGATTGATTTGGGCCATCAACATTCCTCAGAGGCAGACCTGGTCTAACATCATAGAGGAATGGAACATGGATCAGCTGTAATCATGTTGAGGCTTAGTTATTCTAAATTGTTGTTTTATAATACCTTGTTTTGATGTTTTAAAAGAATACTATAAAAGGGGCTTTTCCTTTTATTCATAAACCACATTATGTATAGATTTTCACTTTTATTTATTGAAAGTATGAGGAAAGAAAAATTAGGTAGAAGAGGAAAGTAAAAGAAAACGAACAGATCTCTCACTGCCTACATGTCTATGACTATTTAAATATGAAAACTCCTTACCTAACTGGAGACTGATTTCTAGCTACCTGAGCATGTGGGGGGCCATGAGCTGCTTAGGGAAGAGCACAGATTTTATAGCCAAACAGACCTGGCTTTGAATCTGTTGCCACTTACGATCTGTGTGTAGACAGGTAAGTTACTGAATTTTTCTAAGCCACAGTTTTCTCATATGAAAATGGGAATAGAAATGAATACCTAGGACACAAGCTTATTGTAAGGATTCTATCAGTTGGCTCTCCCAAGTTCTTAGAAAAAAAGGTAGACAACCAACAGTGTTTATTCCCTCTTCTAGAAAACAGGCTATGCCACAGCTGCCAAAATTGGCAGGGGCTTTCTATTTTGGGAAATAGCCAAATATGTCATACTGTTAATAAAATTTATTACTATACATTAGTTTTCTATGTGCTTATATATGTGGGTTTTTTGGGAGAAGTAAAATTTTATTTTATTTATTTATTTTTTAACAACTTTATTGGAGTATAATTACCTTACAATGGTGTGTTAGTTTCTGCTATATAACAAAGTGAATCAGCTGTACATATACATACATCCCCATATCTCTTCCCTCTTGTGTCTCCCTCCCACCCTTCCTATCCCACCCCTCTAGGTGGACACAAAGCACCGAGCTGATCTCCCTGTGCTATCTGGCTGCTTCCCACTAGCTATCTATTTTACATTTGGTAGTGTATATATGTCCATGCCACTCTCGCACTTTGTCCCAGCTTACCCTTCCCCCTCCCTGTGTCCTCAAGTCCATTCTCTACATCTGCGTCTTTATTCCTGTCCTGCCCCTAGGTTCTTCAGAACCTTTTTTTTTTTAGATTCCATATATGTGTGTTAGCATATATATATGTTTTTTATCCTCAATGCTTTACACCCATTACCTTGTATAATCTGAGACAATATAAAATTTCCCTAAGATACATAGTCAGTAAGTGGCCATAAACGCTTGAGCTGAATTATAAACTTGTTCTATTTCTTGATGAAATACAGTTGACCCTTGAACAATGTGCAGGTTAGGGGTGTTGATCCCCGCACAGTCAAGAATATGTGTATAACTTTTGACTCCCCCTGAAATTGACTGTTATTAGCTTACTGTTGACCAGAAGCCTTAGTGATAGCATAAACAATTGATTAACACGTATTTGGTATGTTATGTTATCATATACTCTGTTTTTACAGTAAAGTAAGCTAGAGAAAGGAACGTTTTATTAAAATCATAAGGAAGAGAAAATTCATTTATAGTAAATGTATGTATTGAAAAAAATCCACATACAAGTGGACCTACATGGTTCAAACCCATGTTGTTCAAGAGTCAGCTGTATTTCCAAAGACTCCAAAGACTGTTGCTTACGTGGCAGCAATCAGCTGTCACAATAGGTACTGTTATTCCCACTTGACAAATGGGAGACTGAGGCTCAGAACAACTGTTCTTCACGACCTTTCATATTCTAGCTCAGCTTTGCTACCTACATGCTTGACTTAATCTCAGCTTCAAGTCAAGGGCGGGGGGATGCTCTTTCTCCTCTTTTTGCCTCTCTGAATATCACAACCCATCCTAGGCACTACCTTCTCTTTGGGCCTCTAACTCACAATGCTCTCCATTTTTTTCTGAATCTACAGTTCATGCCTGACACTGCATTACGGGCTATTTTGCTTAATAACTGGCCTCCCCAACCATGCAGGGGATTCTGGTGGGTCAGTAAACATAAACTAATACACAAATCAAGAGTGCCTGTTGCAGGAATATAAACTAATACACAAATCAAGAGTGCCTGTTGCAGGAACATAAACTAATACACAAATCAAGAGTGCCTGTTGCAGGAAAAAGTCTGTGCTTGATGTGGCCTGAGTGTATAAAGTTAAGTAAGATGTTGTCCAGCTCTCAAGAAGTTCGCATCATCACCTGCTGACCACTGTGGATTTTTGAAAGTCTCAGGTACTTGGGATGAATAAATAGATGGACGAAAAAATGCTGTGGCAAAGGTAGTTTTTCCAGACACCAAGGAGATTTCATAATAATAGAATATACACTCTTTTCCTTCTTATGATTTACAGTCAAGTTGAAGAGAGAATACAAACACTATGCAGTGGGTAGACTCTATTACTTTTCACCACCTTAATGGGGAAATTGTGACCCTTTGGGTTCAGAGCAATCTTCTGAGTGAAACCACAATATGACCTTGAATAGAAACAAATTGGCATGTTTGCTTCTGACTAAAAAGCAGCCAGCTCTGGAGTTTGTGGGAAGCTGATGTGAAGGAACCACTAAAGAGCTTCCACTTTGCATTATCACCCATTTTATAAAGCAGGAAAACTCTTAATGTTAGTTCTGTAATTTGAACGTTAACACTGTGGTTTCACATCCTGTAAATTAAAGCTGTATGATGACCAAAGAGCTGGCGTGCAAAGCACTGGACACCTTACCTCAGGATATACACAGCTCAAGACATGGGCCAAGAACAAATGGCCTGGCCATCCCATGGATCTGCTTTGCTTCCTGGAATGAACAGCGACGCACTTCTTTCCTCTAGTTCCTTTGCCCCCGTCCTCCCTTTGACATTTTCTTTTCAGCTCTCCAGTTTGTACTTGATTAATTTACACTTGCCAATATGTTGCCGTGGATTGAACAGAAGCTAGCTGTTAATACAACTTCAGAGAGCTAAGCCTCAAAATAGTACATGCATTGACTTTGTGTAGAAAAAGAAACACAATGGTTTTCTTACAGTCCAGCTCACTTTGATACTTTATTGGTCCCAACCACAGTGGTCATGGTTCAAGATGTTCTGGAAATGCTCTTAGAGACCTTTGCTTGTTCAGAATTAAACACCAGATCTCTGAAGGAAATCTTCTCCTTTCATATCTGAATCAAGAAGTAATAAAGGTAGACATCCTTTCTGACTTCCTCGGGGGTGGCCGAAGATTGGTCACTGTTCTGTAACTAATGAAGACCCCAAGAGTGTAGCATAAATTACACAAAATGGAATTACAAGTGAAACCTCTGTCATAAAAAGTCCTGGTCATTTTCCTGGAAATGTTTTAGGGAGATGCTCTAGTTGGCATGAAAGTAGTCATTTTCTTGATGCAGGCATTCAGAACCATGGGTTCAATCTTTCAGCCTTTTTCTAGGTTAATGAGTATTTTTACCTTTCAGAGTTGCTTTTGGATTAAGTCAGGGATAAGAAGATTTGGCCTTATAACTTTAGGAAAGCAAAGTATGAGTAGATTTTAAGTGCCATCAATGTGGGGACCACTCTGTCTGTCATGTTTATTTCTGCATTTTTATTCCCTAGCAGATAGTAAATGCTTGATACATATTTACTAACCAAATGAAAAAGAAATACCTGGGGCTTCTAGGTGTATTCTAGAGATATTGGTGGCAATTTATAATACAAAAGGGTGTGATACTACTTCATATATCTCTCCTCAAGGGAAGATGGGATACATTGCCACAAAATAGCTTTCACGGTGGAGGAGAGGGTGGGGAAAGGGGACTGGAATCCAGAAGTAGCATAAATAATCTTGCTAAAATTGACCTCTCTGGACCCAGGCCTGTCGCTATGTTATTGAGAAAACCAGTATATCTTAACGGACTCAAGAGTAGTAAGTCACTGGTACAAATTGGAGAGACCTTCAAAATACACCTACTTCAGAAAATGACCAGGATTTTTTATGACAGAGGTTTCACTTGTAATTCCATTCTGTGTAATTTATGTTACACTCTTGGGGTCTTCATTAGTTACAGAACAGTGACCAATCTTCAGCCACCCCTGAGGAAGTCAGAAAGGATGTCTACCTTTATTACTTCTTGATTCAGATATGAAAGGAGGAGATTTCCTTCAGAGGTTTGGTGTTTAATTCTGAACAAGCAAAGGTCTCTAAATCTTAGAGTTTCATGTCATGAATTTTATCACATGGGAAAGATCCCACTTTATATTTCTCTGTGCTAAACAGGTAAGGTTTCATTAAGGCTTGTAGTAGCAATAGTAAAATTACATGTTTTAACCCAAATGCTATGGAACTACTAAAGTGAGGGCAGCCATTTTCGTAGGGAATGTATGCCTCAAAGCAGAGAGGTATGTTTTGAGACAGTGGCAGTGAAATGATTTTGAAGGAGAAGGGTGTATACTTTGCCTTAGACAATGGCTAGTGGGGGAAGCATTTATAACCTACAGTCAGAATTAGGATGTACCAAAAATGACCCATGAATACAATGTCTGGTGAGAACTGAAACAGACAGTCTTAAGGAGGGCTGCAAAGCAGCAAACTTGACTTTTTAAAATTTTCATCTTTCTGGCAACCTCTTTGTACTCCAAAATGTGCCAACGTAGGTGTTACAATGTATTAGAGACTATAGTTGCTAACTGAAATGGACAAATTTATGAGGCTATGCTTTAGCCCCTAGTTTTGCAATTGGGAGACAACAGTATTGATGCCATAATTAACTAGCTGGTTTTCATTGCATTAGGACACCATTTCTAACACCCACGTGACACTCTCTTTCAGCCCAACAAGATCAAGAGCAGAGGACTGAGAATATATGTTCTATGACTCTTTCTGCTGTTGACGAGTCTGTTAATGGGCTCTTAAGGGATATAGGGTCACAGCAACATGATACCGAGCAGCAACTTGTGGGAATCCCCTTCAGAGACAGGCATGTGTAACCAACCCATCCTCACAGGTCTGCTTGGGGTGACACCGCACCCAGCTTTGTTTGAGATCAGCTTGTCTTCTTGGGGGATGAAACAGGTGGTATTCAGTGTCGCTGCTCACCACTGAGGAACTGATATGAATAATTTTTTAAAGACACAATTTTATAGTTCATAAAAACACATATTTCAATATTGAAATTATTGCAACTAGTGTTTATTTGACATTTCAGATATAAATGTGCTATAGCCAATATGTCATCTAAAATCTCCCTTTTCAAAAAGGCAGCTTAGAAGAGCTCAGCCTTGTCTAGTGGTCAGTGGGGGAAAGAGAACCTGAAGATAATGGCTTTGAAGGTTGACTCAGTCAAGACAGAAGAGGAGGCAAAACAGTTGCCATGATAAATCTGGGAAAGAGGAGGAAAATTTGAGTTGATTATATACTTCAAAACTTGTAGCAGAATATAGTGTTTTGCTTTGTTTCTGAAAATCCATCTCAGCATGTAGAGGGGATTAATGAAAAATAATTATTATCATTTTAAATATTAATCAGTAGGAATTTCTAAAGTAGCTACTCTGTAGAGAGTACTGTAAAGGAACCAGGAGCGTTGAATACCTCACCTCTGTCCTGATGGAGCATATTAATCTAGTGGTAGAAACAAGATGAGAATACTTGAATCAGTTAGAGAGCAATAAAAGCCATCTATGATTAAAGGATGCATTGTGTATTACACACTCTAAATTATGTAGACATTCAGGGGAGGGAGATTAGAGAAAGATGGAATATTCAGGAAAACAACAGGAAGAGGTGATGGTAGAAATAGGAAAATGTTTCTTAACAATGAAATCCTTGCTGAATGTGATTGCCGAGCCCTAGCGTAACAATTATAAAACCCTTTCACAACGTGCAAGGCTTTTTGTGATCTGGTCCTTATCATCCCTACAGCTTCAGTACCGACTTCTACCCACTTTTACCCCTCCAACCCTATAAAGTAATTTTCAGTTCCCTGAAGGCACGTGCAGCTACCTGATTCTATTCTTGGCTTATCTGAATCCTTATACTAGAATGGCTACTCCTCCTCTCTGTCATTCAATTGAGAAGTTCTTTCTCATCTTTTAAGGTCCAATGGAAGTACTACTTTGGAAAAATTCACTCAAGTCCCCTTCTGTTCGATATTTCTGTCTCTCATGCTACCACTGAACTTTGCTCCAAGTTGCCTTATGTCACATACAAGGTCTTGACATTATTTATTGTAATGACTTCTCCCTCACCAGCCTGTGGGTGTCCTGAGAAGAGAAGCCACATGCTTGTTCTCCCCATTCTTGGCTCATAACGCCAAGGAATGTTGGCTGAATGAATGAGTATATGAATGTAAAAGAGGATTTTGAAAGTCAGACGGCCTGGTTAATTAGGATTGCTAATTAACTGAACATTAAATAAAGTTGCATTTTCATTTTAACCCTTGTGATAAAAATATTTTCAATAAAGAATTTGTCTACTTCCCTGCCTAATGACATGGCACACGATCCAGTGATTCATTTTTTTAAGCCTTGAAGATGTTGATTTGTTTCGTTTTGAACATCAAATTTCTCACTTTGGATTTTCATGGAGAAAATGTCAAAAGATAGAGTTGAATCTCTACCAATATAAGCCGTACCTGAAAATTAATCTTTTGAATAAATCCCTGACACCAGCTTCTTTTACTGTGATTTATCTGTTTTTTTCCCTAAAAGCTGAACATGAGGAAAATTTCTGTTTAATGAAAATTCAAATCAAAATGTGCTTGTCATGAGAATAAAAACACAGTGAATAGCAATTACATAGACAGAGAAGGATAAGGGATTCACTGAGTACAGTAGGCTTCTCTAGTTGCATCGTGCAGGCCCAGCCACCCTGTGGCATGGGGGATCCCAGCTCCTGACCAAGGATCGAATCTGCGTCCCGCACATTGGAAGGCGAACCCTCAACCACTGGACCACCAGGGAAGTCCCTGGGTTACATGGTCTTCATGGACAGGCAGATATGTGTTGGGCACAGGAGCTTAGGAGAGCATTCCAGGTAAAGGTGCAGCCACGGACTTGTGAAGGTCCTGGAGAACCTTCTGGAAGATTCAAGGGCCCTGAGCAAGGCTAGCTGTGACATTGGACCTTACCTGTGCTGAATTTTCCTCCACACCCAGAGGGGAAATGAGCTGATGGAGCCAATTGGCAGGTGGCAACTCCTCGACAAGCTGAGCGTCCCTCTGAGGTTTCCCTGTGGACCTGGCTGAAGGCCGGCCTGGCCCAGCCCCCCTGTTTTAACTTTCGCTCCTTCCAGATCACAAAATGAAATGGAGTTTTCTTCAAAGTGACAGCTAAATCTCAGCCCCTCACCAGCCGCTGTACCAGTGCCGCTTAATTCTGTAATCCTTTTGCCCTCCATTCCTCGCTGTGGTTAGCAAATGCCAGGAAATGTTGGAGTGACAAGTGAGTTCTCTGTGCCTGACACCTCTGCTGGAAGACTTGATAAACTACAAATACCATCACAGTCATTTTTCAGATGCAGGCTCATTAACACGCCCAGGGAGGGACCGATCGCGGAAGGTAAAAATCTCCCCATCCTTCCTGGCTTCCTTCCCCTGTCTTGCATTTCTGTGAACTTGGCGTGTTGCTCAGAGCTGTTTTCCAAGGGAATACTTCTGGGGAATGTTTTCTTTTACATCTTTAAAATTGAGTGACATCAAATCATATGCTTCGTTGTCCCTCCATGGACGATACTATCCCCCTACCTGCAGGGGGAGGCGGAGATGGGCTAATGCTGAACTCCCAGAATAGCTAACAGTTGTCATCCCACATCCTGTAGCTGCTCAGAGTGCAGAGACTAGGATCTATGTGGCTAGGATTTCCCCTGCCGTCTATACCCTACGATGCAGTTTCCGCATGAGCTTCCTCTGCTGGGCAAACTTGAAACCCTTCCTCATTTAGCACACTGTCATTCTGTTTTTCACTCTGCTGAGAGAGACATGTGAATTGCTTCCTCTCTTTGTGTCTCTCTCCTCTCTCTAACTCACTCTCTCTCTCTCTCTCCCTCCCTCCTTCCCTCCCTGCCTCTCTCCTCCCTTCCTTCCTCCCCCCCCTCTCTTTCTCTAGGGAACAGTATTAGTATTCCGTGGTGCACTCTTAAGCAAAACCTGAGAAAGGAATTAATCTGTCACTAGGAATGAATGTACTGGACAGTGATTTATGCAGATGCTCTACTCAAAGTGATGGCGTTCATTTCATCTGTACTTCTCCCAGCCCTTCTTGGAGGAAACACACAAACGTGCATTTGAAATAACATCGCAGCTGGGTGACTGTCTGGATACTGCCTGGAGCCATGCTGCTCTCGTTCTAGCCACCAGACAAACCCAGCAGAAGGGCAGGCAGGCAGCTCAGGTGGCAGGGTAGGATTCTCGAACTTCCAAATCCACACCACTGCACTCTGTAGGTCTGATGAAGAAGCTGATCCAAGCCCATTCACCTTTCCTCCTCTCGAGCCTGGACTCAGAAATGACCCCGGAGTCCCTTTGGCCCTTGCCTCTCTTCCACAGCCCTCAGTGCTTTGAGATTCTGGTCATAACCAGGGAAAGATTCATTAGGGCTGGCATTTCTGCTGGCTGGCTGGCTGGCTGGCTTCTCCACTGTTTTCTGGCAGCAAGACTGGGAGTCTCCCTGGAGAGCTTATTTTCCTGAAATTCCCCTTGTAGTTTTACATACATAAGTGGGCTGGATGAGGTTGTGAGAAACCGCCTAGCTTTTGAACGCTAATCCGAATCAAACTTCCAAATCCCTTGAAGTTCAAGCTATCAGGAGAAGAAATCCAAAGTAAACAAGCCTCTCACCACATCCCCACCCAGCCCAGCCACCTCCTGGCTCAGGCCCGGCTCCTCCTCAGAGCCCAGAAGGCTCTCGAGCTCTGCTTTTACACTAGCAGGGCAGCAGGCAGGACCTGGGGCCCTGCTCTTCCAGGCACATAGGTTTCTGCGGACGTTTCTTTTGCTGTTGTGCTTGTGATGACTAGTATTTTCCCTACTCCCTCCAGTGTCTGGAGATTCATCTGGGATTTATGTCCATAATGAGAAAAGGGAGATAGGGAAACGCTGGGGCATTTTTCTCTGACTTAGATTATTTGTCATTTTGATACTCATTTTAAAAGATGCTTTTCAAATATTTAAATGTATGTGTGCTCACATCACAGTCCCTTGGGATGAATTGCTGATGACACAATCACTGCTTTATCTCTCTCATGCTCTAGGCCTCTCTCCTGAACTGATTGCCAGCAGTGACTTGGCCAGAAAAAAAGAGGAGGTTAGAAAGAGGAGGGACTCAGAGCTTCATGAATAGCAGTTTTCCTGTTATTCATTCAGAGATCCTAACCTAAGTGTATTGGCTTCTTTATCTCTCATCTCCAGGATACCCCGATCATACTGGAAGTGATTGACAGGGAGCACAGCCTGAACTTTGTTAACTGAAGTATGCTCTATCCCCATAGAGACACACACTTCACAAAACAGAACCAGCTAATTAAGATCCTCTTCCCACTTTTCCAAGTTCTGCCTAGAGATATCACAGATATAAAAGAGAATAAGCCCCATTTATAAGCAACGCCCACTTTATTGATAGTGGATCAATGAGAGCCTGTGTAGGTTTAACTATGCAGGCAGTGAACAGCACTGGAAACGCAGAATGTTGAAAGATCCAAGACCGATTATTCTAAAATTGGCACTTCTGTGTAGAAGAGCCGATTAAGAATCCACATTACTAAAGCACATGGGCTGATTCAGGAGTAAATGAGCACTAGAATCTTAAAAAGGCCTGCCATCTTTTCCAACAAATATTTTTTGAGTTCCTACTATGTGCCTGCAAATGCACTGGGTACTGTGGTTACAATGGATAATAAAAATAAGACTCCCTGTTCAACAGGTTTTACCTGGAGGGGGAGTAAAGAGATAGGAAATGAAGGTGTAGCAAATCATAAAGAGCAGTAACCAGGGCTTCCCTGGTGGCGCAGTTGTTGAGGGTCTGCCTGCTGATGCAGGGGATGCGGGTTCGTGCCCCGGTCCGGGAGGATCCCACATCCCGTGGGGCGGCTGGGCTCGTGGGCCATGGCCGCTGGGCCTGCGCATCTGGAGCCTGTGCTCCGCAATGGGAAAGGCCACAACAGTGAGAGGCCCGCGTACCACAAAAAAAAAAAAAAAAAAAAAAGAGCAGTAACCAAAAATACATGGCTCAGGGATGAAGAGAGCCATATCCTGGCCTCCGCTGGAGATGGGACCAGAGACAGCAGGCGGACAGTGTCAGCTACTTTAAAACTCTAAAAAGCAAGAGGCACTCTCTCTCACCAATCTGTGGTGGTTCTAGAAAGGGCACCCCTGATTAATCCTTTGTCATGGCATCAAAGGGGTCAATTTAGGGCAAGATAATGGAGGTCCCATGACCTCCATTATTAGACAACCAAACTTTGAGCAGAAAATTACAGATCTCTCCCATACAAATGGCATATTTCCTAGAAGCAACCTACCTTCTTGGAAATCATAGAAATACCAAGATTATGGAAGTTCTATAGAAACACCAACTCTCCTGTCAATTACCTTCAATAAGTATTCATTTAATGCCTCTTTTGTGCAAGGTGCTATGCGGGATAGTGATGCATGATGGTGGCTACAATGACTTTCAAATATCCACTGCACTAGCCGTCTCCCTGGACAACTCATCCATCTCTGTCTTCATCCCGAATTCTCGTATTTCTTCTATTCAAGGCAACAAGCCATCAGGCAATACCTGTCTGACCAGCTGCGTGCCCAGTTCTATGTGTGACTCTGAGCAGGCTATGAAAATAGAGACAGTGCAGTTTCTACACTCAAGGTGATTACTATGTGTTTCAGCAGACAAGAGATAATTACATAATAAAACTACAGAATAATTAAGACAGCATATAACTAAGTTCTGAGCTGTGTAGTATAGCCCAGCATGAACTGGATGCTCAGAAATGTAAAAGTTTTCAGAAATAAAGGCATCATGAATGGAGCCACAGAGGATGGATGATGAGGATAAGGGTATATGCATGGTATGCCCTTAACTCAGTGTTTCTTCTGCATGGAATATTTTCTTCTGCTTTTCCATTGTTCTAAATCTAGTTCATTGGATTTTTCAATGTCCAGCCCAAGACGTTTTAGGCTGTCCCTAAAAATCTTACTCATCATTTCTCTATTAGAATCTGAATTATTTGTGGTCAGGTTATCTCCCATCTTTACCATTTTTACATCCCCTACTGCCTATTGTACAGGACCTGACAAGCAGCAGGCCTTCAATAAATACTTGATGGTTGAATGATTTATGTTATTCTATATCCTACAAAGCAGTCCAAGAAAGGGTGATTTCCTAGTAAATGTCTTCTGAACTGAACTTCTGTGATTTCCTAGTAAATGTCCCCCTGATCCTTGAACTTGGTAACAATGAAAGGTTAAGTCTGGTAGACAGATTTGGGAACAGAAAGTGGTCCTCATGGATCCAAGAGGGACTAGATAAAGGTTATGGAGGTTGGGGAGGCACTGCATACTCCCAGCAAAGCAGTGGGGGTTGAGAAGGGGGGTCGTATTTCCTGAATACGTCCCGGGTGAAAGTGGTGCTGCTCTGGGTTCTTTGCTCTGATGCGCTTTCATTTTCACATAGCTGACCCATGGTAACTGGGAGGTGTCCTGCATCATATATCATATATATTTATATAAATATTTATAGCCTGTGTGTATACACACACACATGCACTGTTTATATAACCCTTGAACAACACGGAAAGGGAGGGCTGACTTTAAAGTTACATGCAGATTTTGGACTGGGTGGAGGGTCAGTGCCCCTAACCCCTGCATTGCTCAAAGGTCAACTATATATATATATATATTTTTTTCCTTCTCTTTATGATTTGTTACACCCTTATTTCATATCTCTTTCCCCTCACTTGAGAGTTTAACCAGGAGTCTTATTTTTTTTTTCTATCTGTCTATCTCATGTATCCTTATTATACTCTGACTTTGCTTTAGAGATGATGCCCTGGTCTCCTTACTTTCTTTAAAGATTTTTACTCATTAGAATTCCCAGATTAATAATAGGGAGACCTTTATGCTTTCAGTGGTTCTTGACTATTTGAGATTGACATCTAGACTTCCTTTACCCTCAGGTGCACCAAAAAGAACTCTGTACCTACAGTTTGCACTTTGCATCTCCCCAGAAGTTTACTTAATCTTCACTCAGGTGGAAGGCAGGCCCCCCAGGAACATTCCCGTACCAGTGGCTTTGGCACAAGCTTCTCAGTTGTCCCTTGTTTGAGCTGCTGGAGGGCACAGGAGCTGAGAGTACTCTCAGTGATTCTCAAAGTGAGGCTGCTTTTGGCATTTATGGTTGGCCAGGACTGCCCCCTGCACTGCAGGGCATATGGCATTCCTAGTTCTAAATACCAGCAGAAGCCTTCAGTTACTGTGATAATCAAAAATAACCCCATGAATTTCCAAACCCTCCTAGCGAGTGGTATCAGTCCTTGTTTAAAACACTGGAATGGCTGAGACTGTGGTTGGAATCACTAAACAAAGCCTCCCTTCTTTTCAGTTGCTAGTACTGGTGATAGAATTCTCACCCCTGGGATGCACCATGTCGTGGTTTTACATCCACAGGTATACAAAGAGTAATGGAGCTTTTTCAAGCACACTGTAGACCTTCTCAGACAATTCTGAAAGGCCATGTGGGGAGCCATGCCAACAGACACAGATGGGGAGGGACGCCAGCCTTGTCATCCTGATTTGCCAATTACACATTGTCTTCAGTGTGTACCCTTTACTATATTCAATCTTGTTTCCTAACCCCCCTAAGCACAGTGTTTGTTTTTCTGCCACATCTTTATTATCCTGGATTTATTCTATTCCTGGCTATGTTAAAACCTCTAAACTCCTATGGGAAGACGCAGAACCAGAGAGATTTCTACAATTAGCTGACACAGTTTAGAATGTTTCAGAAGGCTTGACAATATTAGTGTTATAGTTACCACTGATAAGTATTTTATTGTATGCCGAGATGTACATTAAAATATTTGTAGCAACTTGATATTGTGGAAAGATTAAGACTTGGGAGACCTAAGTCTCCTACTCATGGATTCTGGGCCCTGCCACCAACTAGATGGGTAGCCTTGGGCTAGTCACTTCCCTTCTCTGGGCTTCACATGTCTCGTGTGAAAAAATATGGACTAGGCTTTTGGAAATTCAAGTATATACATTCTATAAAGGTTGAAATAAAAAATGTAGGGCACTTCAGTGGACTGGAATAAACCTTAAAATCCCCAGCTACTAACATAAATTGCCCATCTTTTTATCCCCTCCTTCCTTACCTCCCACAAACCCCAGCATAAGTGTGATGGGCTGTGTTGCCTGAATCTAGAACCAAGTCTTACCTGAAGGCATATGGAGAGATTGCAGTTGCGGTTGTGTGTTGCACACCAAGCATCAGGGAGAGCCACCTAGAGGAGGTTATGTGGAAGAATGATAGGGTAGGGCTGTAACTGGCTTGACTCCCACCTTCTGTTTGGAATTCCCATTTTATTTCCTTACTCTTTCCATCATAGACTTCCTGTTCCATGACAGAAGGTTGAGTGAGAGGGAGTAGATGTTGGTAGCTTTTCTTCTTTTCTCTCCACCGCTATGAAGACCCCCCTGATTACCTTCTGTTGTACAAAGATGACTCCACCCATGGCATCCAGTGTGGATATAGCCAGTGAGTTTTCTTATTATAATTTATATCAACCTTTTAAGAATTTCTTACTACGATTCAGATTTTACTGCTGCTTGTTCTTCAATTAAGACCATGGGTTCCTTAGGTCTATTCTAAGTATATGATTCTTTAAGTGTAAATCACTGAAACAATTCAGATGTTTCAAAAGACTTCTCAGTATCATATAGTGATATCAGTAGACAGGGCATACTTTAAGGTAGGGGGAAGAGGTCAAGACTTCCTGAAGATCTCCTGAGGGGGGAAAAATACATAAATATGCCTAACCATTTTGTATTCAATTTTAGGAGTTTGTCAAACTTCCTGAAGCTTACCATGAATCTTAGCTTTTTGTGTGTGTGTGTGTGTGTGGTACGTGGGCTTCTCACTGTTGTGGCCTTTCCCGTTGTGGAGCACAGGCTCCGGACGTGCAGGCTCAGTGGCCATGGCTCACGGGCCCAGCCACCCCACAGCATGTGGGATCTTCCCGGACCGGGGCATGAACCCGTTTCCCCTGCATCGGCAGGCGGACTCTCAACCACTGCGCCACCAGGGAAGCCCAGCTTTCTTGATTAAAGCCTTTAAGGAAAGGAAAAGTTCATGGAAGACTTTTCTAGGCTCATTAGAGAATGAAGTGTGTCCCTGTGGCCACCATCTCCTCTCCCCTCACTACAACTTAGTCTCTGCCCTCAGGCAATCTGCTGCCCCTCAGCCCAACCATCTGGTCTCAGCGATGAGAGAGCAGCGTGGTCGCCATAAATCCTGGCAGACGTTGCAGTCTGGCAGTGGGAATGACAGCATGCAGTATGGAGCCTTTGGCAAAGGGTGAAGCTGTGGCTATAAATCCAAACACTGTAAACCAGAAGATGGAGTAGAATGAAGTACCTGGCTTTTTCCTTAACCACCAGGTGGTATTTCCAGAAGCAACCATGCATCTTTGTCAGTGACTGATGAGTTGTAGTTATCATCAAAAAAAAAAAAAAAAAAAAAAGAGTGTAGTAGATCCTACCTCTTTCAACCTTTTTCAGCATTTCTCATACCTCCTTCAGCATAGCTTGTTGTTTAACTTAAAATGTTTATACAGCCCTGCAAAAATCGTTATTTCTTTTTTTGGGTTGGGGAGGGGGACCCTTTTATAATTGCCCCCCAAATCATTTCTTTCAACTAACACATTCAATTCAATGCTTTTGAATTCCAACTATATGTACTCTAAGACAGAAAAAAATAGCCAATTATTTTTAGATCACTTTTTTTCATCATTAATTTGGTACTAAGTAAAATTGAATAGTCAGCAAACCTGCAGGGCTATTCCTGTTAGCTATGTGGGTTTATCTACTGCAGTGAGTGTTCAGGCAGTGTAGGTCTGAGTGGAGGCTGTAGGGGTTGTGAAGCTTATTGGTGGGTGGCAGAAGTTAAAGATGAAGAGGAAGGATGGGACCAGATCTTAGGTGATGTTAAATGCTGTATATTTAAAATACATCATGAAGGCTACCAAGAGTCAACCATGGTATAGCTGAGTCAGGTTAGCTCTTAGGATGATACACACCTTATAAAAAGTTTAAGTTTTAGTCAATACTTTAAAAGTCCTTTATGGCTCTCTAAAGGAAGATTCCAGTTAAGTGCCAAATAATACCAAAAAATAGATGTTTACAGGCAAGCCTTAAGATGTAGAGTAGCCAGCATGACAGTGTCTACAGATACACAGCACGTGATGTGCTTTTTATATTCCAATAGGGCCTGCATCTTCTTGACATTTCATCAGGGGCTCTTTCTTCCCATCCTGTCCCAATATATATGGAGTTTTTATCTAATCATATGTTAAACAAACAAGCACAAGGATAGGAATTGCTAGCTGTATTTTCCACGTATGTGTACACTAAGGGCTGGATATACTAGGCTTGGATTCAAATATATAATTTAAAATATTCAGATGAAAATTCAGGTGTATAGTCAGTCATGTGAATAGTTACAAAGATGCGTATAGTTTGGCACTGCATAGGTAAAATATTTATAATATTTTCTGAATTTTTCACCTTATAGATGGGTATTTTGCTAATATTATAAATATAGCTCTTCACCCCACCCCCAGCAAAAATTCCAAATACAGAGTATTTTATAACTATGTTTAAATTTTAATTTTATATACATATTAGAGAATTAAGCATGCTTTAGATACATTTAATTTAGGTATTTTTTTTTCTCCAAACTGTACAGTGAGATTTCCTCAGACTTTTCTAATGGTAACTCTATAAAGTAGTGGTTTCTTCTTTGAGTCAGCTTACTGCAAGAATCAAATCTCTGAACTTTATTCACTTATAGTGGTTATTGAGTATGTAAGGCATTTAAGATACTGTTCGAGGAACTCGACAAGTACATCTGTCCTGTAGGAGCAGTACTAATGGCAAATACCAGCCACAGACATTGCTGGCAATGAATTAGGCAACATGAATCCTGGGACTCGGACTCTGGGCCTGTTTCCACATTGAGTGCTCCCAAACTTCCTTCCCTAATCTGTAAAATGGAAAGAATAACATTTGTTGCTTCTTGAGGAATCAATAAGGTCATAAAATGAAAAATGATAGACATAATTAAGGTCCTTTCTAAACTTAAGCAATATTTACATAATAATATTATTGTATCATTTTTAATATTATGGATATACATCATAGTTATACATAGTATAGCAATACATGTATAAAAATCAAGTGAGTAAGTTAATGCCCTCCCATGTCCCTTTGATCTGCTTGCTTAACCAAGGAACAAGCACTTTGAGTTTTAGTCAGTATTTTAAAAGCAGTTCCCTAAAGGAGAGTTCATGTCAGTGTCAAATTATAATTTGATGCTCACACCAAGTTACTAGACTACCAGCATGTTAAAATATATAATGGCCCCAGACATTAAAATTACTGCAGTGTTTATTTTATTATTACTTGCTGGTGCTGCATTATATTCGCTAAAGGAGCCAAAAGGCAAACAGGTTTTTCAGTGTTGAGGTGCAAGTGATTTAACAAATTCCTAAGGGAAATTGACATCTTAATGATGTGTCAGAGAGCCACATAATAATATTTTCTTCCATCACAAACTGTATTCTTCTCTATGTTTCTAGAGCCCTTTGCACTTGTTTCTCCTCTGGCAGTGACTAAAATGTTTCCTAAAGGGGTGTTTACACTTCTCTCCCATGCCTGTTACATCATCAGCACTTTGAGAGCTGGGCATGTATATAGTAGCTGGCACATGATAGGTACATGGTCAACTTATAGACTTGTAATTAGGTAACATTCTCTACCCCTCGCAATGCTCATTCATGCATAAAATCTCATTTTCATTTTTTCAGCAACTTTCTGGGTAGCCATTATCTCCTCAGTTAGGTGACTTGCCCAAGGAAGCTCTGTCAGTAACTGGTAGGACCATAACTTCTGATCTCTAGTCCAGTGTACTTATCGCTGTTGAATCTCACCTCTAGGAATCTCTGTTGTCTGAATTTTTGTGTTCTGACTGAGAGGTATTTCTGCCTGGCCAGTGCAGGCATTATGCTGTTTTACTGTTCCTCATCAACCTGGGCCTGAACCCTCACCCTTTTCTGCTCATCATGTTAGGGCCAGAATTGCTGAGATGTGAAATGAAATCTATGGCAATTTATTACTGTTTATGGGAGACTCTGTGACATGGCTGAGTCGAGTTGCCTTCTACTACCTTGCATAAGAAATCTGAAAGCATCGGCAGATAGAGTAATTTAAGGCAGCTTTTGCTGACACTGGTTGCCTCTAAATGGATAATGATTTATCAGTAAATGACTCTTTTCTGAGCCAGGTAAGTTCTGATCAACATGCTCACTCTCATTCTCTCCTCCATCCCCTCCCTTTCTTTTCCTTCCCTCCTTTCCATTTCTCTCTCTCTCTCTCTCTCTCTCTCTCTCTCACACACACACACACACACACACACACACACCCTTGCACACTCCCACCAACACACATACACATTCACCCAATATGTATGCCTTCCAATGTAAGCATGAGTTAAGACATCGATACATTTATAAAGCCATTTCTATTTGCTAAGCCAAACTCAAAATTGAATGTGAATTGCATAAAAACAGGGAGAGGTTATAGTGCCCATTATAAGGAGGGGATGGGTACTAAGTAAAGGGGAACAGTCTCTGTGCTATTGCAGTAATCAAAGCAAGTTTAGAACTTTATCAGCACTGTAACATTCTTGAAGACCATGAAAAATAGGTGAAACTAGATCTTGGATGTCATCAGCAAACAGCAGGCTTTATAAGTGCCTTGATACCTACGTAATGGGAGCGACTCTGTTAAACTAACACCCCTCTTACACTCTGAGAGCCCACCTCCCAAATGTAATGTATGGTATCGTGGAGATGGGCTTGATTTACTTACCAAGAGCTCTGGGATGGAAAAGATAGCAAAGAATCCAGGGCTTTGGCAAGTCTGAAATGAAGTACTAAACTGTGGGCTTAGAGAGGCAGGAGAAAGAGAGAAGATTAAAGTTTAGGTGAAAAAGTACATTATAGAAAGATTTAAGTGAAACTGTAACTTTGGAATTTTGTTCACTCAGGGTTGCCGGAAACAAATGCCGACTTGTAGTTGAGGTCCTCAAAACCTTGATTCCCAGGGATACAATTAGTCGCTCTGACTCTGATAGGTTGTGATGACTTTTCCCAAACAAAACAATCTTAATCCTATACTATGGCGTCATAAGCATAATGTATTCCATAGTCATGACCTAATTGCCATGAATTAGTGTTATTCTCTTTCTTCTTTCTTATATTGTCTATCCAGAAAGTAAAACTTTCCCCTGAAGTAAATCTGGACGTCAAAGCCGTCTCACCTGTTGATGAGCTTTAGGAGGAAGGGGGCTGATTGATTCACGAGTGCCAGGCAGTATAGGCTGGAAAGGTGTGTTGAGAATCTGTCAGTTTGACTGTAGAGACGGCCATGCCATGGTGGTGTGAATGGCTGAGATTCCCAAGTGCTGATTTGAACAAAGAGAAGGAAGGAGCTGTTAGTAACTTTTATTTTATTGCCTTGAACATTTGAAATCCATTCATATTTGGGATGTGAATTAGTATCTATTAAATGCCTATCTTGTCCCTGACCTTTAACTAATCATTTGGCCTTTGGTGAGGGGAAAATAAAAATAACACCATAGATGACTTTTGTGCCTTGGTCTGTGTGAGCTGCTCTCTATGATTCATGGGTGAAACAATGCTGTGCTACCAGACTGCAGATTTCTTGAGTGAAAGGTCTGTGCACAGCCCTGGCACCTAACTTAGAGCCTCACACCCACAGGGAGTGTGTTCCCTGGGAATCACTGAGTAACTGATTCAAGGACTAAACGTGGGTTATATGCTAAGTAGTTGCTGTGCTCGCTTTTTAGTTCATGAGAACCCTGAAGAACAGAGTGATACACACACTCTCAGAACCGGATTATCATCAGAGATAGACTGTGGGAGAGTGGAGGAAGCAAAGTGGGCCTCAAATCGTGAATGAAAGCATCACTGTAGAGGCCTTGCTCTGGGGACAAAGGGACCTTTTGTCGATGTTCCCTACACATGGGCATATGCTCCGAAGCAGCCGGTAGTCACTCAATGTGTTTAGTGTTCAATTTGACCTCCTCGGTCCTCCCCTCTTCCTCCACTCTAGGCATCTGTGCTGAGTATACTCCTTAACGCTCTCCCCCAGGCCTGTCTCCTCTCTCTTTTTTCCCATCGATATCTTTTCTAATACCCACTGTCAGAGCCACTAAAAACTGCGAGGTTTGTTTCTTGACAAATATCCCATTTTCACAGGCAATTGAACTGAACTGCAGCTTTGCTCCGTTCAAACGTGTCAATAAACATTATTGCAAAGACGTAGAAGCAATAATGGGCATGTATAAAACTCACCTTTATTGCTTCTTGCCGTGAATTTACATGCTGCTCTAAGCAGCTTTCACTCCCTCAAGAAGAAGCTGCAGGAAATCTGTTTTGGGTTGTGTGGGGTACAGAGAAGCTGATTTGGTTGCAGTCTCCCTTGGAGACTGGAAGCAGAAGGTAGCAGTGCCCACCAGCTCAAATGTATGCACATTATTTCATGCCGTCATGGTCTTTTATGAGTGATGCTAGTTGTTACCAGTGGGACCAGGGTCCTGCAGGGCGAGACATCCAAGGTCACAGAACAGCAATGCTTGTGACAATAAAGATCACAAGCATGGTGATATTCTTAAGCCAGCTTTCCAGGCCTGTAAATCTGCTTCAGTGGGAGTACCACTGTATGGAGGGAAGATACAATGAAGAGACTGGCCGTAGTGGTGGGAGAGAGATTTCACCCTGCTATACCTGACTCTGACACTGGGGACTTGGGGCCTGCAGCTGGTTGGGATCATCAGGTAAGATGCTTGAGGTAGGTCCTAGAAAGCAAAGTGAGTCTCTGTGGATACAGTGTCAGGATAGGAGCGGTATATCCCTGGGGATTGGACATGTCAGGGAATAGTGCATCCCATGGTGAAATGCCCCAGGTGGGTCTCTGAGTAGGGTTGTGACCCTGTAGCAATGGGTCCCACAAACAAGAGACACTCCCTGGACATCAACCAACCAACATTTGTATAGATCTAAATCTGCAGATGGTAAAGTTGAGGCAGAGAGGCCCTCCGAGAGGCAGTCAGAATCACCTGTGTTCCTTCCTGGTCAAGTGTGTGTGTGTGTGTGTGTGTGTGTGTGTGTGTGTTTATGTGTGCGCATATGTTCCCTTATGTGACGCTGTATCGTTTAGATGTCCTGTACTGCTTTACTGCAGAGACTTTGAGATCGTCTACAGCTAATGCCTACTGTAACACTGCCACCGCTTTGATATTTCTCCTTTCCAGAGACATAACAGCACTCGGAATTATATGATTTCACTTACCAGCTCCTAATATATCAAATTAATTTTGGAATTTTGTAGTGACACTGAGCCAAAAGGCATAGGTTTTTGTATACCATGCTTGGCTACAGTTGGTTTTGATTTGGAACGTAATACAGACCTTAAGAGGAAAACAGTTAAAGAAGAATAGCGTTATCAGAACAATCTGTATTCATTCTGATAAGGTGACAGTATCATTAAGCTAGTACAAATAATAGATCTAATATATATTAACTTTATTGATAACTTTAATTGTATACGGCATATGTTTCAGCATTGATTCAATCAACCAATATTTACTGAGTACCTGTTATGTGAAAAACAGCGTGTTAGGTAATAAGCTGTTTTAGGAAATTAGTTGGAATGGAGCATCTTCTTTTTTCTTGCCTCACTCTAATTCATTAATTAGTTATTTTTAAATCACAGTGAACATTCAGAAATGAGAGGCAGAATTTAGTCACAAGGGTATTTTCACCAAAATACTTTTTATTCTCTATTGAAGATAAGATTAAATAATAATCTGATTACCCCTGTACTGGTTTCTCAGCACTTTGTACAGTTCCTTTCTTTTGTTTCTTAAGCCCAAGCCATAGCCAGCCCCTGCCCTGATCCTAGGACAGGTGGACAAAGTAAGGTTCCTATACATCACACTCCACAAACACAGACTTGCCTCTGCCCCAACAGACACGGTGGCTTGACTGCTGCTTTTCTAACCTAGATTATTTTATCTGATCACAGTCAGTGGGTATTTTTTGAGGTATTTGAGGCATGCAGGGAATGACCGCTTCTGTTCTCTAATAAGAACGTTACAAAATAACGAGCTGATGCAGAGGTACGTAGGACAGACGTCATCTTTGCTTTATACTCCAGGGGGGACAGGCATTAGCCTGGCACCTGCTATCAGTACTGTGATGGAGAGGCACTATGGGAGTAGAGGGTAGATAGAAAAACAAGGGCAACATCAGGGAAATCAGGAAAATGAACTCTGAGTGGAACCTGGAAGCATGAATAGGAGTTAGTCAACTAATGGAGAAGCTTTCAGAGGGAAATGCCCAGAGGGAATAAATGTGGTATTTCTGAGGAACTGGATAAAGGTCCATGTGACCATTGTACACGTACGTAGAGGGCCAGGCAAAAAGGAGGTGTGAGAACAGTGTTAACTCTGGGAAGAAAGCTAGATCCAGATCCCAGAAGCCTGATCAGGGTGCTGACCTAATTTTTAGGGGGATGGAAGTCATAGAGAATTTAAAGGATGGTGCTGTATTAAAGACAAAATGTATATACCTAAATGTATACATTTTACTTTGTCACAACAGGTGTACAGGATATTTCCTTTGACTTATCACTTCCTGAGTTCTTCACCCATTTTCTTTCACCCACATTGGCCATCTTTATCTCTTCCCCAATACTTTCTACAGCCAATGCCAAACCCTGCAATTGATTCTTGAAAATCAGTGCAGAAGGGAAGGCAAGCCCTGGGACTTTCTGGTACCCCCCCCCAACACCTCAAAGCTTATGCTGGACAGAGCCCATAGTCAGGCAACTGACGTCCTTATGATTTCTGTCGTTCTCGGTAGACTTTCTAGCATAGGTCTGAGGTGAACTTGCTTTTTGGAATAAATTTAGGGCAGAAGTTGGGCCCTGCCAGATGTTACAATAAGAGAGGGCTATTGTGACAAGATTTTGGGACATCAGAAGGATGGGGCAGATAATGATAGCATCTTTGTATCTGTGCTCCTAGTAATATAAAATATTAACATGACTCTTGAAAGAATTATTTTAGAAACCCAGTATCCTGCCCGTAGTTTGACGTTTATTGTTAGTACTATTATGAAGCAAACGTGACAGTAATTCATGTTACCTCAACTCTCAGAGATTTCAGAGGGAACTTCAGAATGCAATCCTGAAGCCCTATCTCTTAAGTAATGGCTTTGTCAGCTCACAAGAGATAGGTAGTGTCGAGGATAAGAGAAAAGAGTACAAATAAATAAAAATCTTCAGTGCCCTAGATTATAATCTTCTCAACTCCTCGGGGATTCATTTCTGCACTCATGGTGGTCCTTCTGTTACTGTTCTTGATCTCTGAAGTTTATCCATATAACTGTGGCCATATCAGGTAATATCTAAACTGTAGTTCATCTGATTCATGGTAGCTTATTTGCCTAGTCATGCCATATGAAGGGAATCCTGATATACGGGTCCAGTCATTTTGTATGGCATTAAGACAGCCCCCATTGGCTTGGGTCAATTGAATGTTAAGGTTTCATAAACAGTGTTCCCACATGGGGATCTCTTTGTAAACTTGGCCACTTTCTCTTTCATTTCCATTCTAGAACTTCCCTAGTTTCCTCAGAGAATTGTTCTGCCAAAGACCTATACAGCCTCTAGCTCTTAGACTCTGGCAATATTGAAGGATGCAGCAGAAGGAACCTAGTACAGATGCTGAATACAAAGAAGCTAAGAGAAGTGAAGCAAAAGGGAAGGACAGGGAGGGAGGAGAGGAGGGGAGATTGCTTTTGGAGAATAATAGGAGATGTTTCCCCTAGTGCTTATAGAAGTGAGTTCGTTACTGCTCTGGAAAGTTCTTTCCTTTGGTGATCACATGTAACATTTATCAAGAGGAGTTTCATCTTTGCCATGGAAGCTACTGGAGAGACTCAGATTATCATGAGCATTTTTCACATACAGCCACTAAGAAGAACAGTATGGAGGTTCCTTAAAAAACTAAAAATAGAGCCAGCATATGACCCAGCAATCCCACTCCTGGGCATATATCCAGGGCAAACCATAATTCGAAAGGATACATACACCCCAATGTTCATTGCAGCACTATTTACAATAACCAGGACATGGAAGCAACCTAACTGTCCATCGATGGAGCAATGGATAAGGAAGATGTGGTACACATATACAATGGAATATTACTCAGCCATAACAAATAATGAAATAATGCCATTTGCAGCAACATGGATGGACATAGAGATTGTCATACTGAGTGAAGGAAGTCAGACAGAGAAAGACAAATATCATATGATTTGGCTCGTATGTGGAATCTGAAAACATGGTACAAATGAATCTATTTACAAAACAGAAAGAGTCACAGATATAGAAAACAAACTTATGGTTACCAAGGGGGAGAGGGGTAAATTGGGAGAATGGGATTGACATGTACACACTACTGTATGTAAAATAGATAACTAATTAGAACCTACTGCATAGCACAAATAACTATTCAGTATTCTGTAATGACCTATATGGGGATAGAATCTAAAAAAGAGTGGATGTATGTATATGTATAACTGACTTACTTTGCTGTACAGCAGAAACTAACACAACATCGTAAATCAACTGTACTCCAATGAAAAATTAATTTAAAAAAATAATGAAGAGGAACCCTTTGCCTTGATAGCATGTAGTCTTAAACGGGCAAAAGAACTTTTATTATTATTATTATTATTATTATTATTATTATTTTTTTTTATTTATTTATGGCTGTGTTGGGTCTTCGTTTCTGTGAGAGGGCTTTCTCTAGTTGCGGCAAGTGGGGGCCACTCCTCATCGCGGTGCGCGGGCCTCTCATTATTGCGGCCTCTCTTGTTGCAGAGCACAGGCTCCAGACACGCAGGCTCAGTAATTGTGGCTCACGGGGCTAGCTGCTCTGCGGCATGTGGGATCTTCCCAGACCAGGGCTCGAACCCGTGTCCCCTGCATTGGCAGGCAGATTCTCAACCACTGCACCACCAGGGAAGCCCCCAAAAGAACTTTTAAACTATCATATACCCAGATAATAAGAAATAATTTTATTTTTCAGACTGTGACTTTGCTTATGTTGTGTGTTAGTCTTAGGCATCCTGGTAGATGTTGGAATGGAAAATTTTAAAACACTGTATCTTGACCCTGCAGCACGATGACTTTATTTCAAGAAGTAGGCCAAACTGGAATAACCCAACCTAGAGCTTGATGTGCTCGTGGAGGTGATATGGGTTCTGAGAAAAGGTGTCCCAATTCTAGATGATAGAGAGTAGTTCAGGCTGTCAGGGAAAGCATGCAAGAGCATAGACTGAAAAGCAGAAGGAGGAACGTGCATTAGGGAGAAAGACAAAACCAGCATTTCCTTAGATGACTGGGCAGCTGGGAATCTCAGAGAGGAGTGATGGCTTCAGGGAAGACTGTGAGTGCGTGGGTCATTCCAGTCTCAGCTCGGGGCTGGGATTCAGCGTTCGGAGGGAAATATGAAGTTCCTAGAGGACAGGAAGGAATTGGGTTCCCAAGACAAGTTAGAGTTTCTATCCAATATCACTTGGCAAAGGTAGAGCTGGAACCACGACTTCCTTACTGCTTCCAGTGCTCATCCCGTCTCTCAGGCTGTGCTTGGCTCTTGGGCAGCGGGATGCATGGGGCCTCTAGGCTTCCACTGTAGTAACTTAGATGTTTCCTCTGTGCCTACAGCCATGATCCCTGCCCCACCACACCTGGCAGTGTGTCCACATCCCTCACAATGCCATAGGCCTCCTGATTGGTAGGAAGCTGATAGTCCCTTAGAGACCATTCTGCTCACTTGGCACAGCTCAAATCACGTCTCTTGGCTTTTGCACACCAATCTCCTGTTCTGCTCAAATGTGTCGCCTTTGCCAGTTGGTGGGCTTCCGTTAAACCCACGCTGTGGATGTTGCCCATCTCATGCTCCTCTGGATATCTGATTTTGCCTTTGGCTCTGCATGGACTGGCTTGCCTTGCTGCCAGTGGGTTGAATTGACCTGATTTAGATGTTTTCCATTGAGCTATCCTGTGCTTGGCTGGCAACGTACTGCCTGTGCCAGTGGGCAGGTTCCTTCCAAGGGGGCTACTTGGGCTCCATCTTCGACTTCTGCTGCCTTTCTCATTTCTTTTACCGTGCTGCTTGGCCAGGCTTACCCCCAGCACTCAATTGCCTCCACATTGTGGCTGGCCCTCTCTTCTTCTACTGGCTGCTTTCTGGTAACTCTGACTTGTCTGACCCTGGTGCCCCCATCTTTCATGTGTAATGTGTTCTTCACAGCACATTAAATTCAATTTGACTGACTCATGGTGGCTGAGAACATTTCACACTATTATGTGGGATGTGCTGCATGTATAAATGGTTATTGTTAAAAACCAGATTCACCCATTATTCAGATATTATCCTCCCCAACAATATTATCTATCTACTCTCAACCAAGAAGTCAGTTAATATCTATGAAGTACCTACTAATTTTACAGGTTCTGATCTCTCTTTACTGTACAACCTGTTAGTTATGAGAGTCTCTTAGAGACTCTTGGACGATTCATCTCAGGGGAAACTTGAAAGAAAACCCACTCCATTTTTTTACTTTAGGCATGGCAACCCCACAATTATTCCAGACAAATGAGTATCTAATTTCTAATGGCCTCAGGAAGAAGCTCTAGGGAACTCATTCTAGTATTTAACAACCTTCTCTGTTAGAAATATGTCAAAACCAATGTAATGTCTTATGCTCTTTTTCACCCCTTTATAAAGTTAGTTGCCTTTCACTCATCAGAGGACATAAACAACAGGTTATTATTTTTTTTTCTTTAAAATGACTTGTTAAAGTAAGAGAACCTGTACTAAATGCTGCCACATTTTTTCTTATTTTGTCATGACTACGTGGTTCAAATCCCTTTCAGTTTCCTCCTTTAAGGATTTGTTTGATTAGCTCTCTAACTTGTAATTTAGAGACTGATTTGGCATACAAGTAAGAGGAAAGCCCTCAACAGGCTCAGAATGCTTAGAAAAAAACAAAACAAATATCAACGAGGCAGCAAAAAATGTAGGGACTATCCACTTGGAAGTCTAGTGTTGGGATATTAAGGCCACTCCCTGGGACCATGGCACTTCTGTGTTTAAACCCGTCCGTGGTTTCCCAATGATTGTCCTCTGACAGTGCTTCTAGGCACAGCCATGAATCTCTGAAGGATTTGGATCCCTGCCTCCATCACAAATCTAACTTCTTCTGTCTTCCACTCTGCTCCCGTCTTACTGGGCTGCTTTCAGGTCCACAAATACCCTAAGTAATTTCTACCTCAAGCCTTTCATATGCTGCTGCTTCTACCTGAAACTTTTTCCATCTCCCTTCACAAAGCTGATTCTATCTCATCTTTTAAGTTTTCAGATGAAATGTCGTATGGGGTGCCTACTTGATCATCCCCTCTTCTATTTTCTTTGTTGCACTGCTCCCCCTAGACCCCTTAATGGGATCTTAAATTGGTAATTGATTACTTTTTCGTTTGCATATTTATAGTCTCTTGGCCCATCAGACCATGAGCTCCATTAGGGCAGCGACCTTTATTATTAAGCCTAATGTCTGACATATAATACTCATTTAATAAATACGTACAGGATGAACATCTTAAGTAGAATAATGAGTCTCTTGGCTGTGAAAGAAAGAGGCCCTGTGAGTTCCTGGTGTTTTTGTGGTATTGGAATGGTACTATCTAAGAATCTGGTCCTGTGTTTGCTGCCTATCTTTCCCAGCCATGCACAAAAGGAAAGATGCTAGAAGCCAAGACTAAGCTGCCAAGATTGGAAACAGCAAGCTTGTCCTGGAGCCTATCATCACTTCACATGCTTAAGGCTGTAGTTAATTTAATGCTAGTTAAGCTGGCACCCTGTTTCCACTACAAGGAAGAACGAGATAAAAAGACGCAAACAGAATAAGATAAAGGATCAAGGGGAAATGATAAAGAAATCAACCAGATAGGTTTCATCCTCAGTCACCTGCCCTTTGCTTCATATATTTTTCTCTTGGAGGAGCTCATTCACTCTCAAACCACTAAATACCTTGTTTCTGATGCTACCCAAAACCTTACCTCTAGTTCCGTTTCTTTTTATTAACCACAGACACAGATCTTTAGATTCTTGCTGAACATTACCAGCTTGGCATCCTTCTACTGATTTAACAGGTCTGGAACTAAACTCAGTAACTTCATTTATTTCATAGTACTTATTGAATCCTTCTAATGTGCCAGGCACTACTCTGGGTGCTCGGTTGCTCTGATGAACAACATCCATTCTAGCAAGGATGACTGGTAATAAACAAATGATGCCACAATCAACATGCGATTATTATCTGATACATCGTCTGACACATTTTCATTTTCAAGTGAGTTGCAATTATTTTTATTGCGTTGTATCCTGGTTACCAGTCCTTTGTCAGACATATGCTATGTGAATATTTTCTTCCAGCCTATGGTTCGCCTATTAATTTTCTTAATATTGTCTTTTGATGAACATTGTTTCTAATTTGCATAGTTTATCATGTTACTTTTCTTCATAAGTTATTGCTTTCTGCATCCTGTTTAAAAATTTTTGTCTATAGCTAAATATAGGATTTTATATTTACTCTTACTACATTTCATATTGTTGGTTTCAGCCCAGTATTTCAGCCTGTCAAGATTATTGTGAGTCTAGCTCCTGTCTTCTGCTATATTAGATATGGCTTTCAGCTTTGTGTCACCTGCAAATTTGACAAGGTATTGAATGTTGAATGGGAAAGAACCTTTTTCCAGTGCAATTAGAATCAAGGATCACATTTCACCATCCTATTTTTCAGAATATCGTAGGAGACAAAGTCAAATTCTCTGCAGAAATCAGTAGCACAGAGGACTGACTGTTTGTGGCGGTGATTATATCGGCAAGTTGTATATGATCCAGCATATACAACTTGTTTTCACTACTCAAAAGAGCTCTATTTCTGAACTTTGACATTACTTTATTGAGTTACCTATTGCCACCTGGAGGTTACTGATTTCTTTTCTTTTTTAATTAGTTTTTATTGGAGTATAGTTGTTTTACAATGATTTCTTTTCTAAATTTCTTTTTCCAAATTGTCTCTCCAGTATAATGTAAGCTTCATCAGAGTCAACACCTTGTCTCTTAGTTACCAACATGTACCCAGAAACACATGGATACATTAATTAATATTTGTTGAATTCACTAACAAGCTCATGTCCAAAATTTATCATTTAATGCTTTTTCCTAGAATTTTGTCAGAAGTTGTCCATTGTTTTGACCTGAACTTAGGAAACTGGCCACTTTGTCCTCTTGATATCTGGGATATTTTCTGGCTGTAGTGTTCTGTTAATTAACTTTCTTATGTTTCCATCATTTTTTTTCTCCAGCTTTATCGAGGTATAATTTATAAATAAAATTGGAAGATTTAAAGTATACAGTGTGATGATGATTTCATGCAGGTATACATTGTGAAAGGATTCTTCTCCAATGAGTTAATTAACACATCCATCACTCATGTTTGCCATTTTTTTGTGTGAGAATAGCAAATTTCAGTGTTACAGTACAGTGTTATCAGCTATAGTCGCCATCTTATACATTAGATCCTCAGACCTTATTCATCTTAAAACTGACATTTTGCATCTTTTTACCAACCTCTCCCTATTTTTCCTGGCAACCTACTCTATTTCCATAAATTAGCCATTTATTTAGATGCTACATATAAATGATACCATGTGACATTTGTCTATCTGGCTTATTCCACCTAGCATAATGCCCTCTCAGTTTATCCACGTTGCAGCAAATGGTAGGATTTCCTTCTTTTTTTAGGGGCGACTAATAATACCCCATTATATATATTACATTTTCTTGATCCATTCATCTGTTGACAGATACTTGGTTTGTTTACATACCTTGGCTCTTTTGAATAACGCTTCTATGAACATGGAAATCCAGATATCACTTGGAGATAATGATTTCGTTTCTTGATATGTACACAGTAGTGGGATTGCTGGATCATACACAACTTGCCCATATAATCTAATATTCATTATCAGTATACTTGTATATAACTTCTCTGATATACAGTATATTGATAATAAACATTTGATTATACGGCAAGTATCTTTAGAACCTGGGATTTAATTTACCTTGATATGAAGACTTGAATTCATTTGAGGGAGCTAAATTTATTGAGCCCAACCTGAACAGACTCTTTGCTAGGTACTAGAGAGACAGAAGTTAAAAAAATAAAGTTTCCATGTACAGTTAGTCGACAGCTCAATAATATGTGAGTCCGTATCTGATGATCTGACGCAGTTTTCTTACATCCATCCATACTAAGGAATGCCCGTCGAATAATCAGGAGCTGAGTTGAGAACCAACTGCCTTGTCTTCACTTCCTATCTCGTCTGTTCTGTTCTCCCTCATCACTCTATACAAGATACATTTAAATGGAAATAATCACTAAAACCCCTAGTTTTTTGATACAAATACTTTTGTAACTAGTAATCTATAAGTAAACTGGAGATTTGTCATATAGAAACCCAGCTTGAAATTAGGTGCTGTACATAATAAGAAACAAGATTTGACTCCACTCTTGAATAGAAAAATAGCTATAAGAATAATATTTATAAAATTAATAGCAAACTTAAAATTATTAGACCCTGAAGAGCTAATAATAAAATTTGCTGACAATTTTCGAAAAGGGAAGGCAGTCTAAATTGATAGAGGTAAGGGAAATCCATGATCAGATTTGTTTGGTTCAGAGAAAGGATGAGGGTGTTCTGGATGTGAGAAAGGGCTGAGTAGAGATTGGTGGGCAGGAATGAGCTTGACATATGCACAGACTGACCAGAGAAAAGTCAGTCTTCTCTGTGAGCCTTGGAAAATATGACTGCAAGAGTCCAATGGGACCTAAAGTACCAGCATGAGGACCTTGTATTTGATCTGAAAGACAAAAATGAAGCACTGTAAATTCTTGTTTAGGAAACTGACTTAATAAAATCAAAATATTTAAAGGATGAAGGTGCTTTTTAATGAAGGTATTGGGTTGGCCAAAAAGTTCTATAACATCTTATGGAAAAACCCAAATGAACTTTTTGGCCAACCCAATAATATGGAAGTGATGCAGAGAAGAGGCAACTATGAGTAGCTATGAGCTAGTACCACAAAATTAAAGTAATTGGATCAGAAAACATAGGACATTAAGAAGAAATATGGAGAAGCAGTAGACTAGATATTGGCGTGAGAGGGATAAAGAAACACAGGTTTATTTTAAATTTCAAGTTCAGTGAACTAGAAAAACTTCTCCATTGGCTAGAATGGGATAATCTTGGGAAGCAAGTTCAAGTGGTTATAAATGTGAGATTGAGGTAATAGTAAATTACCAAGGAAGACATATCTAATAGGTTTGGGAACCTTGAGACAAGTTGGTGCTGGAAAGAAAGATTGGGACATAATTTGATTAAGGATAATATGAACAAAAAAATACATGAGGCCCTTTCAGAGAAAGCAGTCAAGGGATGCCAAGCGTTAGTGATTACACCCCAGAGAAAGTCCACAGTTGAGGTCAAGAAGAACTGGAGTTACTGAAGGGAAGACAGAGAAAGTAATTCATGGCCTGAGAGAACAAGGTTGGTGCAGTAATGCAAAAATGAAAGGAAGGGGCTGGCCAAAAAATGTGACAGAACATTTAAGGAGGATGAGAGAAAGTCACTGGATGTGGTGAGAAGATAATCGTGTCCTTTTTAGAAATAAGGAAGCTGAAGCACCTAGACAAAGCCAATGTAATCCTTCTCCCTGGATTATGTCAACCCGTAGATGAGTTGTTCCCAAATACAAGTTCGTGATAATATTTTCACTGGTCAATGGCAAAATGATAACTATAAGGACAGTGCGATTACATATGGTAGTGAAAATAAATTCCGTCCTGCAGACCTTCCTAATTTACCATGTGTCTTCTATTATGAAATTATAGAAACCATAGATGATGACTACTCTTTATTTAGTTGGAAAAATAAATGATAGCTATATCATTTTCACTCTCTGTTTTTTATTAAGATGAAGTCGGGTAATAGTGATCTGATGATGTATTTGCTTTCCCTGGGCTTGTTCTCTGGAACATGAAGTGGGGTGTTTCTGCATAGGTGCTTCCTTCTGTGCTCACAAACCACTGACATTCAGAGAGCAGGATAAGTAATAATTTATTCCACTTGAGCTGTTGAAAGATGCTCACATTAATACAAAAACACCATATCCTGACAGTTTTAAAGCCCAACTGCAGGTTCAGAGCCCTGTCACTTATCTTAAGCTTCTATGGAAAATAAAGATCAAATATCTCTGAAGCAGTGTTTAGTGTCATAGCTATTTCTGTAAGAGACAGGCTTTTTTTCCACCCACTAAATCCCTTGCACTGTATTATCATCTGAGTCTCCATCGTGTGATTTTCTTGAGGTTCTTGGATATGTAAGTGCAGGCAGATTGGCTGTGGTGAAGAATATCTCTTTTTGGTTGGAGCCTCAATAAATAGTTTCTAGTCGTAGATCCCTTCACCTCTTTCGTGGTGTGACACTTTATAAGTTGTCTTCTGTGCCTTTGAAATAGGAACTTTAGTAATAATAATACCTAAAATAGTTAACACACCTGTTGTTGTTTTTTTGCCTTATGCCCGATTCTATACCAGTGTTTTACATAGATCAAATCCTTTTCTCTTTCAATAACCTTATAAGTTGAGCTCTAAACTTATCTTCACTTTAAAGATAGGGATATTAAACCTCAGTTAGGTTAAACAACTTGCTTGTCAGCATGGCTAATAAATCCCAATGGAAGGTTTTAAACTAAAAGTCTGGCTCTACGTGTCATGTTTTTCACTTTCACAATTTGCTGCCTAAAGAGGGAAAAAAGCATAAGAAAACACATGCATACCTTAGGGAATATTCTTATCCCAACTCTTATAATATTCAAGACATCTCCAGAATTCTCTTTTCAGAATCTCATCTAGACACATTTAAAAATATATATATATTCAGTGCTGTTGAAACTCTCTTTGGGGGGATAAAGTTAACATTTGGAAATGATCAATGTCAAAGTCAAAGACATTATTAATGTCAAAAGAGACATTTCTATCAGGGTGTTCTAAAAATATGTTTGTGAAAAATAATATTCGACATAAAGATATAACCTCATAAACTGACTGTCTTGCAAAGGAAAATATTCAATGAATGTTTTGTCTGTTGTTAGAAAATCAGTCACATTAGCTATTGGTTATGTAATACTGGATCTCTCCCAAATTGTTCTTAAAGAATACTCTTCTTATCTCATGAACAGAGCCCCAGGTGACCTGTGAATGGGTAGGTCTTTCCTTGCTAGCAGTGCTTCAAGGCAAGCAGGGTTAATATTCCCGCCTACACTCTCAGGTGACCTCTCTACACTGGTGGGAAATCTCAGTGGGTGCAAAAGTCATTCCTATAAAGGAAGACTATGCAGTAAGCACAATTTTCTCTAGTCTGTTTGCTAATGATGTATAAACCTGGCCTGATAGAGCCACTCGTTTTGATTGCAGTAACTAGAAGTCTAGAACAGCTGTATCATTTAACATCTCAGTTCCTTTTCTCTCAAACATTGGATAAGAAATAAAGTTTTCCATGTTATTTTAGAGTAAATCATAACAGTTGGTATGAATTGTATGTGACCAAACATAAATTCATCGACATCCCTTGTGAGAAAGATAAACAGCCAGATCTCTCCATTCTGTTTACTGGGGCGCGGAGAGGTGAACTGACACTTTCAAAGGCACACAAGAGATAAATATCAGGACAGGAAACAGAAGCCAGCACTTAAGTTGTTATTCAGGCAGTGGGTACAACTGAACACCTTTTAAATTCATATAGGATCACTAGAAACTTTCAGTAGACCCTGTGTGAATCACCACATGCAAATATGGTCCCATCAAAAAACATACATCACTTGTTGCTTGGTGGTAGAAGATGAACATCAATCATGTGTTCTCAGAAAAGAGGACTCTGGGAATAAGGTCCCAAATAGTTATTTTCAGGCTGATTTGAAATTACTGATGGGAAGTCAGAGGATAGTTAGATCTTCCATTCAGAGAGAGTAGGACAGACTTGTTTCTTGACTAAGATGAGGAATCATTTTTCACCCTCACCTGTGACACAAACTACTCATTTACTAGCTGCTAGTTTCCCCTTTCTGTATTCTGTCTGCATAGTACCACCAGCTGACACATGGAAAAGAAAGGAAGAGAAAGAGAGCAAGTTGGCAGGGAGTCGATATATTTCAGTGTTTTTTTACTACGAGACTCTAGTAGCATTTAGTTGGTGAGTCTGAGCAGAGAATGAGTATTTCTAAAGTGACTCCGTTATCAGTGGAAATGATTAAAGGCACAACAACAAAATCTATGGATTAATTAGCAGGCCAATGGTGCTTGAGTAGCTATTACTAAATTACATGGTTTGAATGCAAGGGAAAATATTAATCTTTGATGTTTTCCAGCTTGGGTGACGGGTATATTAGAATTCCAGGTCAGTGAGAAGAGATTCCCATTGATTGGTTGATGGGTAATGAGATCAGAAAAGATAGTGTCTGGATTTCCTTCAATTCTACACATTAAAGACTTAATCTTATTTTCTGTCAGTGATACATCCTTCTTGCTACAGTTACTGACAGTGAGATTTGAAGACTTGATTAATAATAAATAAAGAAAGTACAACTAATGATACTATGTAAGAGGAGAAAAATCAGGGTCAGGAAAATAAGTGTTGGGTGAAATCAGGGATGACAAGTTCTAGGAGAGGGAAGGGCAAGTGATAATCTATTCTTTGGAAGGCTTACAGGTTTCAAGAAGGAGAGCAACAGAGTCACTAAGAGGCCCACGTTTCATTAATCCATTTAACAAGTATTTATGGAGACATGCATATACACACACATATATACATATATGCATGTGTATGTACTTTTTATATACATAATTTATATATACATATACCTTTTATATAGATACACATACCATACCGTGTGTGTGTGTATGTGTGTGTGTGTGTGTGTGTGTGTGTGTGTGTATATATATATATATATATATATATATTCTTTCATATATATAAAAATTCTAGTGGGAGAGGCAGAAATACCTAAATAAATTAACTAATAAGTTAATAAGTAAAAAGTGCTAGGAATACAAGAAAAAGTGGAGCCAGTTAAGGAACTGAGCATTTAAAACAGTGGCTGGGGTCAGGTGTCAGGATCAAATAGGGGTGGGTGGTCAGGGTAAGCCTCTTTGGAAAGTTAACATTTTAGCAAGGACTTGGAGGAGGTGAAAGAGTTTAGGTGTACAGATATGCCAGGGAAGACTGGTCTAATCAGGGGAAACAGCCAATGCGAATGCCCTACAGTGTTACATGGCTGGGGAGTCAGTGGAGGAGTAAGGATGCCAGTGTGGCTGGAGTGGAATGGGCAGAGGGATGGTGGGGTGGCGGTGGAGATAGTAGAAAATAAGGTCAGAAAGAAAGCAGGGATTAGGTATATAGGTCCTGATCTACAAGGACTCAATTTGGAGGACTGAGCCACAGTTCTGGGTCCCTCTTTCCAACCCAGGTACAAAGAAGGAGCAAGACATTTATGATTGTGCCAATGAGAGACAGTGTTGCAGTAACATGATACGTGGGATTAATGAGAGGGAAAGAATAACCCTAGGGCTTTTCCCATAAATGCAACTAACAGCAAACAATCAGGAGAGACATTTATGCAAATAGGGAACTGTACTCTAGGAATCGGGAGCCAACTATATTTCACTAATGTGCAGAATAATCAAACTGTCAGAGTGATTTTGCTTTTAGGTCTGCATCTAGGCAGGCAGTGCCTAGAACATCTTATCTCATTTCCAAGTGACTTTTATGCCCATTAAAATGTTGTTTTCATTTCAATTAATATTTCAGCCAGTAATATAATTATGAAATGGAACTTTTGCTGTTAGCTATTTCTAGAAGGCAGAATGAAAGGAGTTAGGAAGTGGAAAGGAAATAGAGGGAGGTTTTCCTGGCTAGAACTCAGTATGGTGTAAGCAGATATTTGAAGATATCGGTAATCAGCCACGTGACATAATCTCCTTCCCATTTTGATTGAAAGGAAATGCGATTAGAGTATGGGGGGGCTCAGATTGGAGCTGTTCCTTGAACCCCTTTTAAAGGTCTAAGGCTGGAGCAATTGGTTGAGGAAAGCCATCTTTCAGGCTCCTTTGGCTCAGGTTCATACTCTTCCACAGAACTTCTCTTCATAGCGGGAGTGTGAGTGGGCAACCAAAGCCTCTTTCTACTATGAGGACCACATGCACTGGCAGTTTTATGTCACTTAAGCAAAACATTATTCTAGTGAATGTTTCTGGGCTGTATATGTCCATTCCAAAGATAGATATGCTGCTTGGTTATCCTCAGTTTTACAAAGAATGATTTCTCATCTCGAATAGGTGTAGTTCCAGAAATAACTTGGAACGTCTACCATAGCTATAGCTTTAGATCCATGCGTCCCATTTCACCTTGTTGACAGTGTTGATTTTTTGGGATGGGGCTTTCATGTTTATCAACTTTCTGTTCAAACCTCTTTGAATTCAGATAGGATCTTTAATGTACCATTCTAGATAAGAGAAGGGCTAATATTTCTCACTGAACCTCTTCAGATGACTAATTGGCAATAATCAGTCACATAGCCCTAAAAGCCATTCCTTAGGTCAGCTGACTTTTTGTTGCTACGGCCAATAATTGTTCACACACAATGACCTGTCCAGTGGGATACTGTATAAAAGGAAAGAGTAAACAGTGGGTAAGGATACTTGATATTTCTTTCCCATCCTTGCTATAATTGGCTTCTTCTCCCTTTAGGATATGAGGCCACTTAATAAAAGCTCCAGACTAATTTTAGGAAAAGGATTTTCTTTCTTGCTATCAGAGAACTGTACCTAGTGACAGAGAGATTATTACAGTAAACTATGTTTCTGATGCCTCCTAACGTTGAAAACTAGCTCCACTTTCAGCCTTGAAATCGTATTCTTGTCTTTGTTTGCTCAAATAAAAAAAATATTAAACGTGTCAAATAGGATGGATAAGACAAAAGTGGTTTCTTTTAGTGTACTGAGTCAGGGGAGTGTCTCCGCAGAATCATTTTTAAAAACTTTTATTGAAGTATAGTTGATTTACAATGTTGTGTTTGTTTCAGGTGTACAGCAAAGTGATTCACTTATGTATATAATATACGTATATATTATATATATATATCCTTTTCCAGATTTTTTCCCTTATTATGAAATATTGAGTATAGTTCCCTGTGCTCTACAGTAGGTCCTCGTTGGTGATCTATTTTATGTATAGTAGTCTGTATATGTTAATCCCAACCTCCTAATTTATCCCTCCCCCACCTCCTTTCCTCTTTGGTAACCCTAAGTTTGTTTTCTATGTTGGTGGGTCTGTTTCTGTTTTGTAAATAAGTTCATTAGTATCATTTTTTTTTTTTTTTTAGATTCCACACATAAGCGATATCATATGATATTTGTCATCCTCTGGCTTACTTCACTTAGTATGATAATCTCTAGGTCCATCAATGTTGCTCTGCAGAGCCATTTTGCATAATGTAGGCATCAGTTGTTCCTAGAACTGGGACACTACTCTCATCCCTAAGTGCTGGAGCCTCCCTAAAGCCACAGGGTTAGTTAAGTGAGGCAGCTATCTCATAAGCTTGAAACGCTTGCAGAATGGAGGGGGGAGGTGGCCCTGTAATGCCTGAAAGTACCTGGAGAGGAAGCAGCTCAGTAACAATCAATCCCAACTTGATGAGTTTTCTGCAAAAGTTTCTATAAGCTCAGCCCTCTTCACATGGCAATATCTTGGCAATTCCTCATAGTTCTTCCCTTCCTATCATCATAAAAATCTATATACAATGTGAAGCAGTGGGAGCAGGGCCATTCTCTGAAGATGTGGGAGAGCTTAACCTGCATCAATTACAGTTTCCCCTACTCCAGTTGTGTTTGTTTCCAAGTTTTTTATCCAGACAGTATGTGAACTTGTAATAAACTTAGCTAAGATGCACTCACCAATCCACATTTGAGAGACCTTTTCTGGGTCAGGGCCTCCTGACTTCCTGGTGTGAAGAATATTGGTGGGCATCTCAGGTGTTCTCTCCCCACAAAAAAGCAAGGAATTGTAGTGCTGAATATCTACCTCTACCCCGTTCATAAAGACAGATCGCAGTTTGTTCAAAGATCAGGGGAATTGTAGGATATCACCAGGATATAAAACACATTTTGCAAAGCAGCACAAAATGCAGGCCATGGTGGATTTACGCAATACAGTGCCTGTGCCGTTTCTGCTGTTACTCTCTTCCAAGCCTGCACCAACAGGTCAGCAGCACATCTGCATTAATTGTAGGGCTGTGATCCTCTGCCTTGCTTCTCCAGCCCTCGGGTTTTGGTAATGCCATCTCAGAAAACCAGTGAGTGTAAAGTGGAAGTTGGGGCAAGACGAAGGGTCATATCAACTCCTCAGTCTCTACTGATAAGAAATCATTTAGAGAGGGCAAAACTTTCATCTCAGGGTCCTTTAAAATCACACTGCGCTAAGATGGAGGGAACATGAAAACCATCTCTTAGTTAGGTCAAGTGAGGAGTAGAGGGGTTACCCACCAATAATAATGAAAGTTAATAATGATAATAATAATAATAATGTGGTATTGCTGGCTGTGGCATCCTCCACACATTCCTCCCCAAAGTGTGACTCATTAACTCATTGCTATGAGTTAAAGGGGTGTCGGCAATAAATGCTTAAGAGAAACTTCCAAAAATAACACAATGGCGTGAGTGTTTCTGAGATTTTGTGTTAGGCATATTTTATGAATTAGTAACACTAATAAGCCTATTACTTCAAAGAAATTCATTTCTTGAAATTTATTCAAAGCAACTCCTTTCTCTCCTTATTTCCCTCTGATAAGTTATCTTCTGTCGACTTAAGAGAAATGGCATTTTCCTGAAAAGTTGACAAAGTACCTTACCAACACTAACACTCTCTTAAAGTAATCACCACTGGTACTATTAGGTTGAAAATAAATCATTTTGTATAACTGAATGCATTTCATTTCTAATGAAGTTCCTAAAATTCAACAGTATTCTTGGGTGCCTATTACATGCAAGACATTCTGCTGTGCCCTCTGGGGAATTCAGAGATAAGCAAGATATGTCCCCAAGTCTTAAGCAACACATAATCAAGTAGGTGGAATCAGACAGTACACACATCACAAATCATTTTAATGAAAAACAATAGTCTAATGGATCTCTGGCACCTTGAGACTGATGACATCACTAATTTCATTTAAGTCACCAAACAATGGCAGAGTGTAGGGTCTGTTGATTGATATTTATTTAAATGATATGCTGAGAAGTAATAAGTGTGATGGCCTATTTAATTACCAATGTCCTGAACAATTTTTCCTTTTCATTTTGTATTAATTTCCATTCTTGAATGAAAAATGCCTCTCTACTACAGTTTTCTTGAATGGATTCTTTGGGTGCTTCAGCAAATTTAATTCTGCCCTAGTTTGGCTGTTGTGTGTGTGTGTTTATTAGAGCATGCTCTAATGAAAACACCTGCTTGTTCTTGATTCTCTTAATGAATTGTCCTGGCATTACTAAAGGGCACCACAAACCAATTATGATATGCTGTGTAGGAGCCATGCACTGACATGGCTTTCTAGAAGTAGGCCACTTATTTTCTAATCATTTTGAGAATTATGTATGCATGTATATAGGAAAATACAGTAGGCCCTCTGCATACCCAGTACATAGGAAAATACAGTAGGCCCTCCAGATCCAACAGTTGCAGATCTACAGATTCAACCAACTACAAATCGAAAATACTTGGAAAAAATTCCAGAAAGTTCCAAAAAACAAAACTTGAACTTGCCATGTACTGGCAATTATTTGCACAGCACTTACATTGTATTTACAACTCCTTATGTAGCATTTACCTGGTATTAGGTATTATAAGTAATCTAGAGATAATTTGAAGTATATGGGAGGATATGTATAGGTTATATGCAAATACTGTGCCATCTTAAATAGGGGATTCAAGCATCCATGAATGTTGGTATCCACAGGGGTCCTGGAACCAACTGTGGAAACCTAGGAACAACTGTACTTATATTTTAGTAGCACTTTACAGTTTACAAAGTACTTTCACTATCATAGCTCACCTAAAGCTGCTTCTCCACTTGAATTGATCAATATCATCATGTGTTGATCAAGCTAGAAACGTGGGTATCTTCTTTATCATTACCGCCCTTTTACACCTATACACAGCTTATCTCCAAATGAAGTCAGTTCTGTCATTAAAGCAATTCTCCCACTTCTCTCTATCCCCTTGTCCACTGTCTTGGCTAATCTTGCTGTAATGTCTCGCCAGCATTCAGGCTACAACCTCTAATTGCCCTCTCTGCTTCCACTTCTACATTTGCCCCATCATATCCATTCCTCTCTAAGCACTCAGGGTATGCCAATTTGATTATAACGCTTTCCTGTTTAAAACACATTCTTGGATCCCAATTGCTCTTCAAATATATTCTCAAATCCTTATCCTGGCTTACCGAACCCTATTTTATCCAGAACTTCCTTCTTTCTAGGTTTCTCTCTTACTACGACACTCATACAGTCATGCAGAATTATTATTTTGAATCATAAAATTGTCATACTACAGATATGGCAGTTGTTCAAACTAAAATAAGCCAGAATTTTTTCCTTCTTTTTGCCTTTACATGTACTCTTCCTTCAACCTGTGTATACTTCCTCTGGTTCATTTCAACTCATCATTCAGGAGTCTAAACTGGAAAATTCACCTTGGGAAGCCTTATCTGAGTATAACATCCTTCTTTCTATTCTGAATTAGATATTCCTGCTTTTAGATGCTTACACAAATTGAACTTCATAGGATTTTAATCATCTCATCTTTCTGTGTTCTCCCACTCTATGTAAACTCCATTAAGACATGGAACAAGCTTCTTTTGAACACAAATTTATCTCAAGTGTACAGTGCAACACGTAGCATAGAGCAAGACTTTAATAATAAATGTTGAATAAGGAATAATTAACCTTAAAAAAGAACACAATGAATTAGGTATTTCTTTACATCATCTCATTTAGTTCTCTCAACAAAAGGTGATGTTTCCAGCTTTGGATATCTACTACATATATATATGGTGTCATCACTGGAGGAAGTTGGGAGAAGGATTCACGAGGCTCTATGTACTAATTTGTAATTTCCTGTGTGCCTACGGTTATTTCAAAATAAAAAATTTTAAAAACTGGTAGTGTAGACAGGTCAAATATGGTAATTTCCATTTCCATTTGAGAAAAGTAAGGGTTAGAGAGTAAGGTCATTTGTGTAAGGTCACAGACAGACACATGATGTGGACAATTTCAAGTAGAGTCACTCAGACATTTTTACCTCCTCTGGATCCTCAAGTGGACCTAGCACCCAGTACCATGTTTTGTCCTTGACATACTTAGTATTCTAGCCCAGAGCTTCTATGTTTATTTGTGATTGTTTTCCTAACCTGAAGTTGAGCAAGAAGGAAACAGGGAACACATTTAGGTCTCTCCCATAAACTTAGATTCAGTAGTCACCGTAGGCATTCAGCTCCCTCTGTCTTTCTTTTGCTCTGACTTGGGTTCCCTTTACTTGTTAGTTAGTTCATTGTTTTGTTCTCTAATGTTTATTGAAATTGGCCATATCCCAGTTCATGCTTTGTTAACAACGGAAAAAACAGGGAGTACAATGCAGACTCTACTCTCTGGAAACTCATATTGTAACATGCATACAAGTGAACGGTTAACTATAGGACAGTGACATACTGTTTTATCAATAAACACAGAGAGCTAGGCACACAGAAGAAGCAGTTTGCTTGGGCTTGAAAGATGTATAAATGCTTCTTAAAGGAGGTTATTTCTAAACAAAACACCAAAGATTGGATAGCAAGAGAGAACTGTGTATATAGCAGGACTGAATGGCAAGATGGAGTGGGGTCGGGTGAGAGAGTAGAAAGAAGGGGGGTCATGTGCAAAGATCCTGTGGCAAGGGAGAGCAGGATTGGGAGGAAACACCCAAGGAGCAGGTATGCCTCTAATCCAAAGAGCACTGACCCATGCCTTTCCATTCTGAAAACAAGTTAATATAGTCTGTCATTTCTCCCACCTGAGACAACTGCAGAGCAAGATGCAAGGAGAGGGTGGACCTCGTTGTTGTCCATTGCCAAGGACAGGCATCATCTTCTCCACTGCGTCCATGTGATCTTTGATATCAGTACTGAGACACTGATGAGGCTGTTTCCTAAGAAGTGAAGAGGCTGTGAAAAGGGAGGAAAAGGGTGGCAATGAACAAACACAACCTTTCGCTTTCAAAGAATTCTATTAAACATTTTTCTCCTATTTTCTCTTTTTATTTTGTCTAGGTAAGTGAAACCAATTTTTACAACAGAACTATGATTACTGGATCGCCTCTGCATATGATGGCTTTCTCCATTGAATATTCCACAAAGCGACATCTTCCATCACCTCTATTTGATTCGTGAGTCTTAACCCTGAAGTGTTAAATAACCTATAAATAATCTAGGATTAAGAAATATTTAAATGGTTGTATCTATATCTCCATATAATGCTTAGTTGTACCTTTCTTTAAGGTAAGTGAACCCTATTCAAATCTCGATTTTATGCAGAGAAGCACTGAGGGGAATATTATTCCCTTTCTAGCAATATCCATAGTGGTTCCATTAAAGCACATTCTTCTCTCAAGACTTTTTTTCATTTGAGTTACATTAAAAATTTTTGAGGGAATCTTCAGGTATGTGTTTCTTTTATCATTTGAGGTACACCTCTTTGTATTGTTGATACTTTTGTTTTGTCCCTTTCCTCCCTAAAAGATAGTCTCAAAGATATGGAATTGGTATGATTTTTGGTGTGCTCTGGGGTCTAAAGTATTAAAATTCATGGCTTCTTTCCCATTGCATTATCCAAACCTACTTGGAGTTTAGGGGTTTTAGACTTGAAGAAAATGAGTTCTTAGCAGTATAGTGTAGAGGAGGATTTAGTTGGCAAGATGGCAGATAAATAGTAAAAACAGGGAAAAGAATACTTGGGAGTTATTAAATATTTGAACAGTGGCTGCTCCTGGAAAATTGGCAGTGACTTTTCTCGGTTTCTGGCCTGGGCTTGTCCATTTTCTTCACTTTTCGCACTTCGCTATTATTCAATTCCTTATTCTGCTTTCCAAATTCAGTTTTCATTTTCTGCATTAGCCACGTTGTATTTGGCTATTTGCATTTACTGAGGGTGTCTTCAATGTTCCAATGGACTGACTTGTGTATAGCTTGTGTGTAATTTGGTACAGGGCATCCCTGCCTCTGCAGGGAAGCAGTACACCTCCTTTTCATAACAATTATCCTAGCTGATGGAGCTCGGCGAGCCAGCCCCTCTGCTCACCTGATGGGGACAGATTTTCTGAGGGGCTACTGATTTCCTGTTTGAATCCTGTCATCAATATCCAGGTGTGAAATTATTAATTACCAAGCACAATGGAATGGTTTTGCAGGAAAAGTCTGAACAACTTTCCTTGAAGGTCACTGTTGGAATTGGTCCTCTGTGATCCATTATTATAAGCTAAATAAACATTTCATTTTGTTCCATTGTTAATTGAATGCCTCACTCAAAGGTTTACTATTGTGTGTCAAAATGGGCCTTGCTATATATGGAAAATGTAGGATGGAAGTATTGCTGTGCATTATGTAGCTTTTAATTTCAGAAGTGGAAAGGCCAAAAGTACCTCTGTCTTAAGGGAAAAAAAAGAATAAAGAAATTAAATGGGTATAATGGTAGTTACTTTCTGAAGTCAAGGTGAGTATGTTAAGAACAAAATTTCATAGATAATAAATGGTAGCTGATATAAAGAAGATGATAATGGTGATAACGATGATGGTGGCTGTGGTGATGGTAATGATGTTCTGAGCTTCTTTGGAAATATCAATGCCATAGCTTCTTTTAGGCACTTTTTTTTGTTGCTGTGTCTTTACCATTTCCATGCACATGTGGGCCACCACCTAACAAATAATTTTTGTTGCCAAACTTGGTTTTGTTTTCAAAAGTATTATGCAAAATAACGATGGTTATATATTTAGATTATTAGTCATAGGCTCTCAGTGGAAAAGTTCCAGTTGTCATAGACTCTCAGTGGAAAAGTTCCAGCTGTGATTTCATAGTGACCAAACCTGCTATGTCCTAAAGAAGCAACTTTTCGGGTATGAGTACTGGAATCTCAGCTGGGCTCCTGTGGTTGCAACCTGGGCAAGTGAGCCAATGAATGAAAAGAGGATGTGTCCAGAATGAAAGTGATTAGGCCATTTTAGTGTTCACTTCTACCCATTCTTCTAGAGAGCTGTGATTTTCTTACCAAGATTCATCTCCATATTTTTGCCATGTTCTTGTTCTTACCTCCACTGTTGACAAGGATAGTAATAAATATTAGCTAACATTTATCTCGTGCTTCCTTAGAATGGTGTAAAGCACCATTCTAAGTTTTTTACATGTGTTACTTTATTTAATCTTTGCAACAAGTGTATCAGTGAGGTACTCTTCGATCTCTTTTTTAGATGGGAAACTTAATCATGGGAAATTTGAGTCATTTGTTCAAAATATTTGGTTTCTGAGTCTGTGTTCTAAACCACTATAAAAGCTGATCACAAGATTGAATGATTTAAAATTTCCTTACCTGTTGACTTACTTACTTTGTTGATACCAGTTTTATGATCAGCATAATCATTTCACTATCATTTTTAACCTCCTCCTAAGACTTATATCCCAGGTAACATAAACACCTTATCTCATTTAACTTTCACAAAAAAATAGACTATATTTTTTTTTCCATCTTATAGTTGAAGAAACCAGCAGTCAGAGAAGTGACAAAAGTCTTATATGTACAGCTAGAGCGTGGCAGTACCTGATTTGAAGGCAGATCTGTGTGACTCCAAGGCCACACCCTTACCCACTATGTCACACTGACCCTTATACAACATTGCATAGAATATCCTTAACATATTGTGACTACTCTGGTGTATGATGATGCTGTGGGAACTTGTGTGTTTCAGGGATGTGTTCTTTTTGTGGTCTCCCAGCTTGGTGTGATATGTATCCCTTTGTAGAATAGCTCTGCGACAGATCCTAGGTCTATGTATCCAGGGCCATAATGACAACAGGCACTAGATTTTACATAATTGTTGACCGTTTGATTATGCTGAGTAAGCTTCCATCGGGCGACTGTATAGCACTATTCGTTTCATTATGTAATTCAGTGTTGTGCGGATCTGTGCTAAGATGTATCTGTAATTTGGGTGCATCTCCAGCATCTTCTGGTTTCACTTCAACTGCCTCTCCTCTATGACAGTCCAGAATGGGAGAGTAGCAAAGACCATGTGAAAAATATTCCCGTTTCCAGTGTTACCCAAGAGAATTTATAAGTCCTCATTACCTCCTTTCTTTTGATTATGTTTTTCTATGTGGAAGCCTTCAGAGAGACTGAATTTGGATTCATAAGATGTGCTTCCACAAAACACTATTCTTTAGTTAATGTCTGCACCCCTCTGAACTGAATCCTTTGAGTACAGGCTTTGATACTTCTTAAAACCTCTGCTGGAAATTTACACATTTGTTGGAACGAGTTTATAAAATCATTTCTCAAAGTGGCTTTTGTCGGGTCATGGAGAGTGAGATCAAGAAGGTCCTGGGTATCTGGGGAATTTTGGGAGGCAGGGGTCCTTCTGCTGGAAAGGAAAAGAGGAAAGAGGACTACATAATGAGGTAGGAGGCATTTTGCCTACTATACAATTTCCCCTGGGGCTAACTCTGTGTATATCATCTCTGTCATACTTTCTGTCTTTTTGAGTAAGGGAGAAGGATCCTGGTAATAATGATCTGCTCTCAGAAAGTATATGTATGATGAAATTGTCTGCCTCAGGCTACATGTATTGATTGTTTTCAGGAAAATGTGTGATGAGCTGGGAATACATCTTGGCATTACCTTATGCTGTCTTTTCCAAACTGGGTTTATTTTTCTCAGTTCTGCTGGCTTTCTAGAGGTCAAGGTAGGGTTGGAAGTATAGTAGAACTGATAGTAAGGTATGTGTTTTCATAGTTTTAGGACTGAAAATAAACAAAAACCTTCAACCAATACTGTAAAAGTGCTTTTAAAACTTTATAGTAGTGTACAAATATTGGTTACTTTTATGGGTTTTATCATTTCCTCTCATACTAGAGACTGAAGGAAATCCGTAGAAACCACACTTATAATCATGTGTAGAAATGTTCTACCTAAATCTGGAGAAGTTTGATGTGTGATACCTTTAAGGATTGGAAGAGAAAGGGATCCTCATTTGTCCTGTATTCTTACAAAATGGTATCATGATAAAGTGATTACACACAGAAACATCTTCTGTAAAACTAATACAGTGATCTAGCGTAGTCAACTGATTTTTTGAAGGACTCATCATACACAAACACATATACATGCAATGAATTTTGCCCTAATACTGAAATGATTAATAACTGAGACTTTATGGAGGGATTATATATTTTCTTTAATCTTCACAGATAAAATGTGTTGAGTATTTTCCAGTTAGTCAATATCCTTCAAGTTGAGATGGAGAATTGAACCTAGCATTCCAGATGTTGTCTGGCCAGAGCAACTCAAATTTACGCAATGAATAAATGACTGCTCCAGGAATAGATAGCAGGTATTGTGTCTGATCCCCAGAGGAGGATACTTTTTTAGCCATACCTCAAGTTAGGCTGTTGAAGAGAGTAGTCTAGGTTGCTATGTTCCTGTACACTGCAGTTAGGTGGCCTCCATTCATGTCTTACTCCTCCACTTACCAGTTCGGTGGACTTTACCTCTTTATTGTGGGGATTAATAGATTAATTCATAGAAATCACTCAGGTGATTTTGATCAGTATTCTATGGTCAGTAGTAAGTACTCAAGAAATACTCTTGTAATCAGAATCCAAGCAGGATTCTAAAAGAGATTCTCACATACCTTTCAGGGTCTTTCTTATCTTCACTGTTAGCACCAACGCCATCATCATTCTATAGGACAAGTAGTTCCTCTGAGGCCTTTCTGCTTCTGACAGTGGAGATGGCTCTATAGATTAATTATGGAGTTTTGCTTCTGTGAGGCACCACATTTTCAACATTCATATTTCTTCCTGAAGGAAGGGAAATATTTTTGACTTGAGTTTTTAAACTATAATACTTAACTGCTCATTTGCACAATTAATCAACTGTTTCCATAATCTGGTTACTCTCTTGGACTTGTAGAATTTCAAATTAGGGAGGCTAGAATTGTAAATTACTTTTAGCTATCCAAGCTGGGCCATATGTGTAAAGGGAAGTAGAAAAAAATAAAGGAATAACTTAAATTGCTGAAGAGAAGAAAATTCCATAGTTCAGAATTTCTTCAATTATTTGGCTACTTTGGGTTTAAGATTTAGTATGAATGATTTACCTTCACAAATGAATATCATACAACACAGAATAGGATTTGTGAGGATCAGAGGTCATCTGAACTCAAATTTAAGTCTTGTTGAGCCCTGTGTGGTATCTTTATCTAGTGATCATCCAACCTGTGTCAGGATACTTCCCTCATTTCCAGGAAGGTCTCCATTCTTTCTTTGGATGAGTCCATTAGAAAATTCTTTCATCTTGAGACCTATATTCTCTCTTCTGGTAGTTTACATCTTTAGTCCTTCTCTTCCTCCAGAGGGCCACCAACCCTAGCTTTAGAATTATATTTTAAAACATTGAATATATGTATCCCTGTCTTTCTTACTATGTTGTGTTTCACATTCACCAAATGATTTAACTAATTTCACTGATCCTCAATATATTATGTAATTAACCACTAGGAGTTTTACTTAAGAACCCAAAACAACTAGGTAGCCGAATGCTACTCCTACAGAGAATGGCAATTTTAGTGTTTTCATGGAGACATAGGGCAGACATGCTGCTTCAGTTCCCTAGCAGCTTTCTGATTCAATTTTGATAGGGCAAAGTTATCTCAGGACAAATGGCCACAGATGTTGCCTTTTTCAGAAAAGTACCACAGGACTGTACTTCTTGTGAAATCAGTTTTATTTCTTGGCTTAAAGTCGTTACCTTTCATTCCCTTGAGAAAGCTCTTCCCTGAAGAGCCTCTGGTTTGAACATGGATTTCAAATTACAAAAACAAAAACTGAGGAGAAGAAAAAGGAAAGTGAATAAGGGAACAGAGGGAAAGAGAGAGGGAAGGAAAAGAGAATGGGAAGGGGGAAATGAAGAAGTCATTCAAACATATTTGTGGTGGAGAACTGACCTAAATCCGTAACTCAGAGAGTAAAAAGGTTTAAGCAAAGAATCGCCTTGATTTACAATAGTAACTTGAACACTTAATACATGGTGAATATTTTCTAATGGCTTTATATACATTCACTTTCCTAGTCCTCCCTAAAACCCCTTGAGGTAGGTTAATCATCTTCATTTCTGTAATTGAGGCAACTGAGATACACAGACGTCAAGTAACTTGCTTAAAATCTCTCAGCTAAGAAATGATGGGGCTGGAGTTCATCGCAGGGAATATTGTTTCAGAAACTATCATTTTAACATGATCTCCACCAACAACAGTGGCTAACATTTTTTGATCACTAGTCTGTTTTCTTGACTGACATGACTCCATGGTTACCCAAATGCTCCCAGTCTCCCAACTTCCCCTGAAGAGAGGGGAGCTTTACGATGTCCAAGTCTTTACATGGTCAGTTTTGCATTGGACCTGTGTTTTATTTTATTTTATTTTATTTTATGGCTGTTTTGGCTCTTCGTTTCTGTGCGAGGGCCTTCTCTAGTTGCGGCAAGCGGGGGCCACTCCTCATCGCGGTGCGCGGGCCTCTCACTATTGCTACCTCTTTTGTTGCGGAGCACAGGCTCCAGACGCGCAAGCTCAGTAATTGTGGCTCACGGGGCTAGTTGCTCCGCGGCATGTGGGATCTTCCCAGACCAGGGCTCGAACCCGTGTCTCCTGCATCGGCAGGCAGATTCTCAACCACTGCGCCACCAGGGAAGCCCTGGACCTGTGTTTTATAATGTAACTTCTGTATCAGTTGCCCTTCCACTCTTATTTAAGTCCTTTCTGCCCTTCATCTTTGAGCCTGCTCCCCCCGTGAAACTCAAACCAGACTTCTCCCTCTTTGGATCCACTCTTCATTTAATTAACTGTGCCATAAGTTCTCACACCTCTTTGGGAATGGATTTCACAAAAATAAAGTTGATGTAATAATCTCAAAATAAAGGGAAGTCCTTTACATTGAAAAAAATTTACCTTCATGAAAATATGTCAAGGTTTTTCTTTGTCATCATGGGCCGGACTTTGGGAAACACTGAACTAATATTCCTGTAGATATGCTGCGATACCCATAGCCTTCTGTAACTATTATAAAATACCTCTTAGCTAAAGCCATTTCATAAGGATTTGTGGTTGTACCTGACATAGTCATATTATTGTTTCTACAGCTTAAAGCAATGAGGTCATAGTCTCATAGATCATGAGAGTGTTTGCGAGCTGTTGAGATCATTGTCTTCATCTTCTTTTCATATGACTTGAGGGCCATGTACTATCTTATATAGATTACCTAAAGTTAGTTATTTCTGGGTCTCATTTTTATTTAACAGGTATTTATCCCTACTATATGTCAGCCCCTGTGTTATGTCTAGGGTTCACAAAGAAGACTAAAGTGGCATCTTTGCCCTTGGGTATTCACTAACTCTACTTCACACCTAGCTGCCTGCCTGCCCTTTGGATATTATTACTCCCTGCATCTCATTACCTCTCATAGCTGAGCTGACTTATTAGTGAGGTGAGGCCCAGAGAACCCATGCATCAGAGGAAAGGGTGATGAAAAATTACTGAGTGCCTATTATGTTTAGGCTTTTTACATAGTATATCAGTTTTTATTATCAAGAAAACCTTTTGAGTGGGTATGGTTTTCAATAATTTACAGATGAGGCAGCTGCCTAAGAGAGGTTTGTCTGTGGTTTCTCCTAGGCAGCCTTAGGACTGTTCCCAAGATTTGTTTGTCTTGATATTTTTACTACATCTAGATGCCTTGAAGAGAGGATAATACAAAGATCCAATTTATAAACCTAGTGAAGGCTGAGCCAGCGTGGTTCCCATTATGTATAATCTTTATATTTATATAATTATCCTTTGTCTTACCTTCCAGATATTTCACTTGCTGCTTTACCTAATCGTTACAAGGCTTTTTTTTTAAATTAGCAGATACATTTCAGTTCACATTTTGTTCTTCAGTGAAACAATCTGAACCATTCTCCCTACATAGTTACCTCCTTATCACTCTATCTTCTTTCCACGTTGTAATGTTTAGCATACTCATTACAATCTGAAATTATCTTATATAATTGTCTGTCTGTTTCCCCAAAAGAATGTAAATCCTTGAAAGCAGAGTTCTTGACTGATATAAACAACTGTATTCCTAACATGTAGAATAGTATCTCACAGAGAGTATGCCCTCAATAAAATTGTTGGAGAAATGAATGCATTTTCAGATAAAATTAGCATTGCTACTCATTCTTTGTTAGAATATCACATTATCTTTGAAAATTCTTGATATTCTTGTTCTCACATTAGGTTGTGCAATGTTTCATAGTTTCAAAAAATAAATCAAAATAGTAATTTTATATTGTACAAGACAATTATTTAGAAGACCTATAAACCTGAAGCAAAATAAAAATCCCTGTGTGTAGCAAATCACCATCTTTTAAGAATTCACCTTTATGCATTCATCTTATGGTGATGCATCTTCCACATTTGAGAAAGGTGACCAGGCTAATGAGGAAAATTATGTATTCAGTTTCTGGTAAGTAATGGCAACCTGGGTGCAATTGTCCTTTGCCGTCAGCAGGGGTCTCAAAAAGCTTTTTACCCACCAAAATGTCTCTTTAAAGGAAATTTGTGGATATATAATTTTTTTGTTATGGTTAACAGAATGGAACACACATACTCTAAAATGTATTAAATAAACTTAAACTTAATTAGAAAAGTCTCTCTTTTAAAATGGTACACTGTGGGCTTTTTGCTTCACTAGCATGGATAACTTACGCTTACCTAGCACTAAGTTGGTAAGTATATCTTAACAAGTATCAGAAAACACCATGTGGAAATTGTGCTGATTTATTTGTGTATCTAGAGTTCACAAATTCAAAGTTCTTAACATATTTCCTGTCTTTAAACATGTCTGAGGAATTGTGTAAAATGATTAGGATTGGTATAAAAACAGCCGGCAACTCTTCAGTCTCTCTCTTTCTGAATTATTCAGTGACTTGTTTAGGAAGCAGCTATTGCACTGGTCTTTCAGAAAATGCCCTCTGCTTAGCTGCACTAAGACTCTCCAGGCACAGTACAAGCCTCCCTGCCACTCATAATCCTTGAAGCACTGATTTCAGAAAGGGTAGCAGAGATCCCAGCAGCATATGGACCTGTCTTCTGCTGTATGCTGCTAGTTTGTACATTTTCCCTCTTCTCTCCATCCCCTAGCAAGTAAGAAAGAAAAATCTCCCAAGCAGACCATTCCTCTCTCTTTTTTTTTGTCTCCTAAAGCATCCATTTATGTTTGCTTATTATTCACAGTGCTTGACACCCTTTCTTCAAGTTGCCTGCCTTTTACCCCTATAACTGATAGGCATAAGCAGTTGCAAACAATCATTACAGAAATTAGCATCTCCAAAGCACATTTATACATGTACTTCCGTAAGTTTTGTGATAAGGCATTCTCCCAAATTAAGTGCTGATTGTTGATGTATCCCTGTTTCACTACACCTATCTTTATATTGTCAGACGGAAAGATGGATAGATGAATAGATGGATGAGTGGATGGATGATAGATGGATGGATGGATAAATAAATATATATGTTTATATATCATATGTTTGAGGGACATATATGCATAATATACATTATATACACACATATACTGCATATAATGCTATATATACATATATATACACACATACTATATATAACTCTATATTTCTGTATTTATCTGTCAACCTATCCATTGATATAGTAAAACCTAGGGATACTATGAATTGATTATTAACCTGGGAGACAAGGTCTCCCTCTGTGTTGGCCATTGAACTGGGCAAGGAAGGTTAAAAAACCTGCCTTCAACCCTTATCATTTAAGGAAGGTTATAAACCTTAGAATGTGAAAAACACATGAACACTTACAAATGACATGTATCTAAATTTGGGCACTGTGTAAAGCACATATGTGCTGAGAGAAAAGAAATGACAACACCATAGTACTAACGTGGGATTCCTAATGGAAGATATCCCAGTGAAGGAGTGTTATAAGCCCACATTTCAAGTAATGAGTCAATCACGGGTTGTCTTATAAGGCGAACATTTATGTCCAGAAAGAAAGAGGATGCAGCAGGACCTGCAGAGGGAGAGACTGGAAGAAAGTCTGAAGGATGTGAGAGAGTCTTAGCTTGGATTCTTAGCTTGGGTCTCTAGACTTTCTCATCCTTGAGAGGTTATGGGCTCAGATTGGTGACTTTCACACTTGTGAAGAATGAATTACTTAGGAAGCACTGACTGAAAAATCATTGCCAGTTCATTCATTCTTTCATTTATGAATTTACCCAGTCTCTCTCTCCCTTGCCACTGTACTTCAGGTACACCTCAGCCTCTTTTTCTCCCTAGGGCTTTTGCACACACCCTTCTTTCCATCTAAATTTTTTCCCATATTTCTTCACATGATGGATCCATTTTTCTTTCTCAGGTCTTCATTGTTTTAATTCCTCAAAGTGGCTTTTCCTAGACAAATTTTATCACAACATCCTGAGTGTTTCTCAAAAACCTCATAATTTACAATTATTTTATGCATTTGTTTACCTATTTATTGTTTATCTTTCCCAGGAGTTTGAAAATCCATGAGAGCTGGAATAATATCTGTTCCCCTCGCCACTTTGTGCCCACGGCCCAGGATGATGCCTGGCACATAGTACGTACTCAATAAATATTGGTGTAGGTGAGTGTGTGTCTGGATGGAGAAAATGAGAGTAGATATGGAGAGACTCAAACTAAAAAAGTATTTTTGCAGAGTCTGAAATGAAAATCAAATCTAGATTTAATGTAACCATGACTTGAAGAATAACAATTCCATGTGCTTATATAGAAACTGTGTTATGTATTGAAAGTATATATAGTCTGTAGATAACTATTTAAAGTATAAAGTTATGCAGATATTTACTGGGGCATGACTCCATATTTCCCAGAGGTACAACTACCAAAGGAAAAAAAAGATATATGCTGTAATATTTAAAGGCTCCTGGGATATTGGAACCAATGTTAGAATGCCTTTGTCTTATAAGATTAATATCCTCATCTTTATAATACTCTTTCTAATGTACAAGATTTGTCATCATTGGCAGCAATATCAGCATCATGAATATTTATTAATTACTCTACAAGGAGTCGTGCAGTCTGGTTTAGAAGTAATCCCTGAGTGTGTGGAAATTTTCAAGCTATATAGCAAATGACATTTGTATGGGTGACAAGGTGAATTTCTATGAACCAGCAAATGTCCATCAACAATTAACATATTAGTAGATTATGCCTGTGTTGACACTTCCAGCCTCAATAAGTGTTTTGCATCATTATCCAGTGGTTGTTATTGAGCTATTAGAGCTATCCCATGCATCAGAGCAATTGTTTATTGAGGCAAGTAAAGTTGTGAATTAAGTATCTGCTTCCTTCCTTCTTTGTTCCCAAGAATAATTTCTGCTTTCTTATCCGATGCTGAAGGGAAAGTAAGCTCCGTCAGGACAGGGAATTGGTTTGTTGGGTTTACAGCTACATATCCATCTCCCAGCACCATTCTCATAACAAGTTAGGGTTCAATAAGTATGTGTTAAACAGATGGAAAAGTTCAAATTTTTCCATTAAACATTGAGTGCCCACCATGTGCAGACACTAAGCTAGGCACTTTACATTTACAGTTGACCTTGAACAACATGGGTTTGATCTGTGCAGGTCCACTTATATGTGGATTTTTTTCCCCATAAATACCGCTATAGTACTACATGATCTGAGGTTGGTTGATAGACATGTTGCTTCTCTTTTTCTTTTTATAAATTCCATATAAAACTCTCCCTTGTTAAAATAAATAAAAATCTCCCTTGTACGTATATTTATATTTATATATGTACACATATGTATATATATATATACACACACACACACATACACACACACACACACACACACACAGAGGCATATATCAATATCCTTCTCGTAGGATGAATTTCTGAATGTGGACTGACTTCGTCGAAGGGTTTGAAAAGTTTTATGACACCTGAACTATGAAGCAAAATCTTCTTCCTTAGAGTTGTCCCAATTTGTCAGCAGCAATTCATGAGTATGCTGTGTTTCAGGTCACTTTCTATAGAGTCATTATCATTATGTATTTGTCCTCCTCTCATTAGTATCAACTGATATCTCAGTGTAGTATAGGCTTATGTTTGAGATGTCAGGTTTATCATTTCCAATAACTCTTCTTGTATAAAAGAATTTTTCCCATTAGCTTTTGTCCATTTAGCTATTGATATCTTTATTTTATTTTATTTATATGAATGGGACATTTCCATAATATAAACTTTGAAAATTTAACCTTTTAATTTTCCTATCTTCCATTTTATATTGCAATTTTTCTTTCTTAGAAGTTTAACTTTATGTAGAAAAATAGACTGACTTCTTCCTTTATGATTTCTTTTAAAGTCTTAGAAATTTCAGTTTCTTCACAGACCTAATAAGTCTTTGTATGTATGTTCTGCTACATATTTTTCTTTACCTAAAAAAATAATTATTTGGATATATGGTATAAAGTGAGTATCTTCTTTTTCAAGTGAAATGCAAAACCCTTTTACCAGCATCATTTATTTAATTAAATTTTCCCTACCCATTGTTTCATGATGCTTGCTTTGTCATATATTATATGCTTATATATAATTGGTTCTCCTTCTAGACCTTTTAAAAACAGGATTTGACCTATATAAAATTATGATGACTGGACATTGCTCTGAGATATTGATTGAATGCTTCTGAGTGGTATCTTCTCTATGGCAGGTTGTTAATATTTGAATGTTTTATAGAAGTGAATTCTTAAAAAGATGTTGGTGAATGCATTGGAAACCTTTTAAGATGGCTGTAATTAGCTACTCTGGGAGAATATTACAGGCTTTGATGGGCCCCTCAGTGGCAGTTCCACTGGCCTATCCTATTGACTGACAAAAGATTGTTGGGGAATATTTAATGTTGTTTTATTTAACTGATATTTTCTTTTAGGAGTTGTTATCTTCCATTAGCCTGAGGCCTTATCTTTCCAAAATTTTCCCTCACCCCCTTTAAAATGGTACATAGAAAATTATTTCTTTTATTTCCCCATAGACATGCGTCACCTTTTGGAAGTGAGACCAGTGTTTAGTCTTTACATCCTCAGTTAATGATGATTTTAAGTCTAGCAAAAAAAAAAAAAGAAAAAGAAAAAAAGAAATTATACTGCCTTCAAAATATCTACCTGGCAATGATAGGGATTTGGTTTTGGATATCTGTTCTCGAAAGATGAAACAGGACAGTATGACAATCACAGGGTGTAATTAAACATGTATAAATATGTTGCCATAGAAAAGAATTATCAATAAAGTTATCCACAAGGAAAACAAACAGACAGTAAATGATCTTTTAGATGCAGGCTATCATACCTGAGATTGGAGAAAGGTGAGGTTCTGTATGCCATTTCCTGAATACGTGGGATTTGGAGTGAAACAGACTTTGAGTGTCTCCCTGATTTCTCTACTTATTGTGTATGGCTTTGGGCAAATAATGTAGCCTCAGTTTTTCACATGACAACAGTGGGACTTACCTCATAGAACTGTTGTCAGGATTAAGGGCAGAGCTCACTCCTCAGTGTCTGTCACATGGCTCAGTGAACTGTGGCTTTCGTCATCACTGGCTGTATCAGATGTGCATTTTAACATCTAGATGCAGAGACTATCAGGAGGATATTTCAAATAGAAACATTGTTATCTCTGGGCTTTTGCTCTTGCTAATATCTCTGCTTGTATTGAAGAGTTTAGTTGGGCATTGCAGAGAGTTAAAAAAAAAAAAGTTCCAATCAAGGAGTTTTAAAATTCAATGCAGCATTTATGAGCATATTTTTCTATTTTCTTATTGTCATATGTCAGAGAGTATGTCATTGCTTAAGAGAAAAATGCCAAACTACAAGTTATCAGGCTCATTGGTACAATGAAACCATCCAGATACCATGGTTGCCTGGGTTGGCCCATGGCTCGTCTTTGACAGCTGTCACCTTCCTACTTAAACTATTGTAAGTTCAGGTACTTATGAGCTGACAAGAGATTCCTCAATATGGATAACAATCTTTTAGTTAAAAGTCAGAAAGTGATAGGTGCTTAGGGCCCTCAAATAGTCACCTTAAGAGGTCTGTTTAAGCAGACTTCTTAGCAACAGGAAAACAAAATTTTTAATTGGGCAAATGAGCAACTAGAGATTGTGAGAGAAATTATTTCATCCATTTTAGAAATTGCAAATAAATTGCATTCCTCTAATAATATTTACACTGCATAAATGTGTTAATAATAATAAAAAACTTTTACTGTACCTCCAGTACTGAAGGAAGAACTTTATGTATTAACCCACTTATATATCAGAACAAAACTAGGAAGTAGGTACTATTTTTAATCCTTTCTTACTGACAAGATATCTGTTTGCCCAAGGTGAAACCTGAATTTGACTTCAGCAGTCTGACCCCAGAATAGCTGCTCTTAACCCATAAACTTCCTGTATCTCTAAATTAAAGTAGGCTCAGCGCTTAGTAAACTAGGTCCTTGGGTCTAAAGGGCCAAACTGGTGGTAGTTAGGCTGCTGTCTTGCCCAGATTTCTCCAAATCTTTCTCTGGAATTGTTCAGCCCCTTCTGAGGGGCTGAGCAGATCTGTCCTTTTCCAAAGTTATAAAGTAGATATCATTGTCTGTTCTTGAATTTCACATGTATCCTGACACCATCCCATGTTATTTCTGGCCTTCCTGAATATTTCCCATCATGTCCTCAAAAAAATTGCAGGAAATATTCTCTTTGGTTACAAAATTTTGGTTACAAATATTCTCTTTTGGTTACAATTTTTTTTCACACTTCTTTATTCCTAAGGCTTTAGAGTTTTCCACCCCTGCCATGGTAACCAGGGTCATCAATATAATCGCAGCTGCTCTTCCATTCTTTTTTTTTTTTTTTTTTTTTGTCTGTTTGTTTGTTTGGTGCCACAGCTGGCTTATTGTGACCAACGTTTTGTGAGAGCAATGACTTCCACATATCACACCTGCTCTTGAGTTCATCTTTAGAAGTCTGTCGGCACAGGCAGTGAAAGAGAAAAGAGAGGCCTGAAGGACAAACCAAGAGGAGAAGTGGGGTAAGGGGTGTGGAAAAGAGGAGGGGAGGAGGAAAGGACCAACAGGCACAGGGCAGCATCCAATCTGTCCTACAGGTTACATGTTCCAGGGAGTTTTCTCTGGAACATATAGCTTGGCTAACTCTTGAAGGAAGAAATTATAGGAAGTGAAAATGAGAAATGTATAGGGAAAGGTGAGTGTGATGAGCTGAGCAGTGAGTGTGTTGAATAAATTGCTTTTTAAAAAATTGACTTGGGCCTCCCTGGTGGCGCAGTGGTTGAGAGTCCGCCTGCCGATGCAGGGGATACGGGTTCGTGCCCCGGTCTGGGAGGATCCCATATGCCGCAGAGCGGCTGGGCCCGTGAGCCATGGCCGCTGAGCCTGCGTGTCCAGAGCCTGTGCTCCGCAACGGGAGAGGCCACAACAGTGAGAGGCCCGCGTACCGCAAAAAAAAAAAAAAAAAAAAAAAAATTGACTTGATTTCACACAAGGGTCTTAAGCTGAAAAATTCCTTTGGTTCTTTTCCTTCCTTGCACGAGGCCAATTTTGTAACAAGGCAAGATAAAAAGGTTATTATTCTCAAAGTGTCTCTGCACCTTATCCCCTCTGATAGGGACTTAATGAGGTGTTAGGTATAAGGGACTGACCCCAAAGCATCAGTCTCATTATGTCCTGCTTCATTCCAATCCCTGATAGCTCACCTCTCTCCTCAAGCCTCAGTAAGGTGAATGATACTGGGCTTTTTGTACAGCTCCACACTCAGGATCTTGTTCGGTTAAAGAATTTACTTCTAAGGCTTTTTGGTAAATGCCTGGAAAAAAAGAAAACTTACAATACCACAGAACAGATTGCTTTTCACCTGACTGCTTTCATTGTAACAGATAAAGAATCTTTGAGTGATAGAGAAATTGCTCTCTAACCATTGTTAAGCAGTTACTGGGACACTCAGGGACTAGTGACACTATAATTATGCAGATGGGTGGTGTAGTCTCTGACTGGGTTATAAATGATAACCAGATGCCTACCTATGTTATGATAAAGGAGAAGTATTATGAAGACAGGAAAGGGTGCATGTAGTCATCATCTTCATCATGATAATAAAACATATTGCAATAGGAGTGTAGTAGTAGTCATACTAGTAGCAGCACCGTTTTTTGAGAGCCTACCAAAAGCTAGACCCAAGGGTAGGCTTTTTTTTTTTTTTTTTACTGTCACTTTAATTAAAACTACAGGAAATTGAGAATCAGAAATTTGAGTTAACTTGCCGTAGTTCATTCTGTCTTTTAATTAGCAAGCAAAGATTTTACACCATTTTTGCCTGACGCCAAAATCCATTTCCTCTCTGCCTCTTCCTTGAAAACTCTACATGGTTCTCATAAAGGTTCAGCAGCACAGTAAAGAAGGAAGGGATGGCTCAACTGATATTTCAAGAGTGCGTGTCATCAAATGTCTTAGCTACTGGATGGGTAAAAGTAGTCATCCTTGTCCAAAGGTGTGTAGACTTGAGAGAGCTCATCTTATCCTCCTGACTCTGGATGCAGCTGTAGTGTTTGGAAAGAAGCGTGCGTAGGGGTGGTACATAGGTAACATCTAGGAAATAGCATGGCCAGCCAAGTTATTCCACAACAAAAAAACCATAATGATTTCGTGCTAAAAAAAAAAAAAAAACCGAACGTGTCTCAATTCTTTCAGCATCATTTCCAGACCTCAGGGGGAAACAGTGTTTAGCCTCATATTGAAATAAGGAAATGTTCAGCCTCCAGTGGTTTATATTTCTCATCATCTGCCGTAATGTAGAGGGCAAAGGACAAAGGCAGGAGATCCCCGGCAGAAAATAACTTAGCTGACTCCTTTGCTAGTATTAATATTTCCCGATAAGTATATAATTTCAGAGATACCTTAGGGCTGATATTTTAACTAAGAATATTTGTAATATTTATATAATTTTAGTATAAATCCTTGGAATGATTGTTTTACCTCCAGTAGTTTCTCAATAGTAATCAGGTAACATACCAGATAATAAAAGTGTACTCTGTACAGTTTTCTACACACACACACACACACACACACACACACACACACTTTCCTCCCAAATCTCATCTGTAACTATATTAAAAATTAAGTTCAAGTTGATTTTTTTTTTTTGCGCTGTACGCGGGCCTCTCACTGTGTGGCCTCTCCCATTGTGGAGCACAGGCTCTGGACGCACAGGCTCAGCGGCCATGGCTCACGGGCCCAGCCACTCCGCGGCATGTGGGATCTTCCCAGACCGGGGCACGAACCCATGTCCCCTGCATCAGCAGGCGGACTCTCAACCACTGTGCCACCAGGGAAGCCCAAGTTGATTTTTTATAACTTAATATTGCTCCCTTCAGTCTACCAATGACACGAGCTTTCAGTGTACATCAGCCCACACAGTTGAAGGGATGAGAGAAAAGCCTAATTATGCTCATGGCATGTTAGATCACTTTTAAAAATACTTGTATGTAAAGAAGGGACAACTGTTCACCTGAGGGAGGGTTCTTAATGCTTAGAAAGTAGACATGCTCCCCATGTTTATTTCTTAAAGGAGAATGAGAGCAGTGACTGCCCCTCTCCAGTCCTCTTGGGAAGAAAGCATGGACATTGGGGTATCAGTTTTCTTTGTGGCTGTGGTCCCCTGAAGGGACTGTAAATTCAGGAATTTGGAGGAATATTCATGAATAAATCCCAGTATAAAATTAACTTAAATCAGGAAGTCACATAAAAGGATTGTGATTTGAGACCCAAAAGTTTGCAGAATTTGGGGTATTGTAAGTGCCCCTAGTTCTCCACCCACCCAATTACCCACCCAATTCCTCTAGATTGAGAAATGGGGGGGTAATAATTAATAAAATAAAGCATAAAATATTTAAATTACCTTAATACATGAATCTGGGGATACTATATTGTTATAGTGGTTAGACACAAAATAGTACATAAAGTCAGGTGACAATAAATTATTTCTGTCCTGGCCAGTGGAAGAGGGTGCTCACCAGGACAGATATGAAGGCTAGACCTTCCTGAAAAAGAGTCTCTCTAGATTAGTTCATTTATTCACCAACTTAATTATGATGGTTGATTTTTGCCACTTTCAAGTTATAAAATATTATATACTGCACTGTGATGCTGATGACCCCTTCCCCCCACAAAAGAGAAAATGAGCTACAAAATGTAATTTGGTACCAGCCTAATGGACTTAGAGGGACCCTAGGAGCTTATTCTTGTCAATCAGCTTTTGAAAATAAGGCAATTGATGGTCAAGACAGGAAGCCATATATTTTCAATTTCTTTAAGCTCAGAGCCCAAATTATAGAATGATTTATTTTATTGTTTTCCCCAAAGGTTGACACATGAAAGAAGTGATCATTAACTCAGAATACTTGAGTGAATACAGAAAAACAAAGCTTTGATTTAACAATTTTCTAAACTGTTGATTTAAGAAGAAAAACTTGCAAGTCCCAGATTTTCCAATAGAGCATCCACAATTTCATAGGAAGCCTAGGTCAGAGGTCAGTGGCAGTTTTGCAGCTCCCTGCTGGTGGGCTCTGCATCTATACTGTATGAAGGGAGATATGGTGCTGGCTCATTTGGAATGCTCTTGGGGACACCTGAACTCATGGTGCCCATGAAGAGTTATCCAGTGGTGAGTGAGAAGATTTTGTTTGAGAAAGTTGTGGTAAGACAAAAGCATTTAAAATAAATATTGGAACAGTGTACATGGAACACTTTATAGTCAATCCAGGTCTTTTGAAGATTTAACTAAATGTTTTCACACATACTTGTTTAGTCTTTAGGACACATTTATGATACAGATATTAGTTTTTATCTCTTTGCAGTAGCTTATCAAGTAAAGCATTTTAGAGTCTAAGTAACTTGATAGAGGCCTTGAAAGGGAGCTGAGACTCAAGTGTGACCATTGGCTTCCAAGCCTCAAGCTTTTTGTAGGACATCACACTGCCTCTTGTAGTGTGTGGTTCCAGTTATCTCAGTCCACCAGACCCCAGATGGCAATTCACTGTGTTTCCTCTTGGGTCCAGAGTTGTTGATCCACCTGGGCCTGATCCCGGGCCTGTTAGCCCCAGTGAGCACATCAGCATGTTTAGAATGATGCCAAAGAGGCAGCGGGGAATAGTGATTAAGAAAAAAATATGGACTTGGCAGGCAGTCTTCCAGGGTCTAATAACCACAGCTCTGCCACCTTCTAGCTGCATGGCCAGGGGTGTTTTTCCTTAAGCTTTCAGTTTGTCACTTTCTGTATAATAATAGTACTACAGCACTGTCCCACAATGTTGTTGTAAGGATTAAATGAATTAATTAGCATAAAGTTTTAATATAGCACCTGACAAATCGTAACCACTAAGGCTTGGCTATTATTTTTATAAATGCCCTGTTCTCCTTGGAAACATGCAATGGAAAATGTTTGGTTTTATCCCCCTCAAGTTTCTCTTTCTTTACATATAGCTTTTAAATTTATCTCTAATAAAACTAACAGAATATATTTTATAATAATACAACTTATCGTAGTGACATGTTCTTTTCTGAGTATTAAAATATAAATGATCCCAAAGTTCTAACCTTGGTTCACCCTAGGAAAGAAATGATTTTCTGATAGTTCTTTTTATCTGTTGGATTCTTCTTGTGTTTTTGCAGGGATTTTTTTCAAAGATGTTGTGGAATGGGATCACATTTATCATAACTGCACTTTGTAGCCTATACCCTTTGCAATACAGGTGTTAATTCAGATGAATACAACTGCATGAAGAGACTCTTCTGTGTTTGCACCTCATGCACAGTGGACAAGGGCCTCACCAGCTTCCTGTCAAGCCTCCCAACTCAGTGCTTCAACCTTCTAATTCTGTGTTCCCAGCTGAGCAGCAGTCTTCATTTACTGAACCCAGGGCTTAGAAATGATGATTCTAACTTCGGTCCTAGATAACGATGTGCTCTCAGCTGCTAATTCATTTATGTCTAGTCAATTAAGGAGCAAATTTTTCCTCTCTGTCCACCTGCTGTCAGTCATCCTCTGTGCAGCACAGAAACAACAAATTATATTTCCCTAACCTCTTTAAATATGTCACTCCCTAGCTTACAAACTTATGGTGGTAACTCATTACATATGAGATAAAGTGCAAACTCTTTAGTTCAGAGTCATCACCAGAGTCTACCGAGATACACTTAGTTTGTCCCTTTCCCATCTCAGCCTGTGAATGGCCCTTTCCCTTCATCTCTATCCATCTTTATAAATTCTCGCCATCTTTTAAAGCACCCTTATTCCTGAACCTCCCTGTATCCATCCTAAATACAGGTCAGTAGATGGGAAGATTTTTCTGTTGTACCACTTACTTGTAGTGTAACTGTGGTCATGTCACTTAAAACATCTCTAGATCTTACCACATCTGAAAGTTGGAATGAATCTTATGCACCATTCATGGTTAATGCAAGGACTTAATGAGATAATACAGGTGAAAGGGATAGATTTAGTACCAGAAACATGGTAGTTGGTCAATAACCATCCCTTCCCATTTTTGCATCATGAGTTATTAATACTACTAATTTGATACATGCATTTCTGATCAGTTATAGTTTTTATAAATTATGTTCTATCTTTCCAAAGAGATCCAAGTTCTATAATGCTAGAATTATGTTACTGTATCTTGGCACTCTCTACTTATCCTAGCAAAGAGCTTTACACATTAGAGGCTGAGTCAATGGTTGCAAGATTAACCACAGAAACAGTTTTCCCCCAGCTCCCATGACCATGATATCGACAGAGCAAAAAGTGTGTTGGTTGTCCCTGAGAGGGAAGAAGATTCAGGGACCTGAAACACTGGTCTTTGCATGAGCCTATGTTTGGAGAAGAGAGAGCACATTTTAAGCCTTAGAAACATTGGTGCCCACCGAAGACAGTAGCTTCTTGTCCAGTGTCACCTTCGTGTAAGTTTGATTGGCATTGCAAACAGTCACATTTTCCCACCTCATGAATAAAGATGTCTAAATTGCTCATAAGCATATCTTCCTATTTGATCATATCTTTATTCACATACTCAAAGTATTTTCCTCAACACCTAGTATGTTCCAAAGGATGGGCTGGGTGTTGTAAATGCCGGCACGAGGACTGGCTTTAAGGAACTGATAGTCAATAAGAAATGTATCTTATTTACTGTGTGATGATCATATTCAGAAGAAATTCTTAAAATTATCGTTGTAGTTATAGGGAAACGTATTAGTCCTAAAGCATTAGTTAATAACACATTGCTGAACTTTTTTGCAAAATTTCAAAAAATACCAGCATTACTTTGTCTCTTTTACTATTTGAAAATTTACACACACACACACATGCTTACTCACTCACTCATTCACTCACAGTTTCTGTTCTGAGGGCTCTGTATTGAGGAACCTTGAGGGTAACTGAACATTTTTTTTCAATACTTCATTCCTTTTTATTGCCAAATAATATTCCATTGTATGAATGTAACCCAGTTTATTTATCCATATACCAGTTGATGTATATTTGGGTTGTTCCCACTTTTTGCTTCTATGAATAATGCTGCTGTGAACATTTGTGTACAAGTTTTTGTGTGAACAATATGTTTTTAATTCACTTAGATATACCTGGAGGTGTAGGATTGCTGGGCCATATGGTAACTAGCTTGGGGTTTAAGTCTCTGAGGAACTGCCATACTATTTTAAATTTTTTCAAATTATTTATTTATTTATTTTTTATTTTTAAATTTAATTTTGTTTATTTTTTTATACAGCAGGTCTTTATTAGTCATCAGTTATATACACATCAGTGTATACATGTCTATCCTAGTCGCCCAATTCATCACACCACCATCCCCACCTCCCCACTGCTTTCCCCCGTTGGTGTCCGTACGTTTGTTCTCTACATCTGTGTCTCAATTTCTGCCCTGCAAACGAGTTCATCTGTACCATTTTTCTAGGTTCCACATATATGCGCTAACATACGATATTTGTTTTTCTCTTTCGGACTTACTTCACTCTGTATGACAGTTTCTAGATCCATCCACATCTCTACAAATGACCCAAGTTTGTTCCTTTTTATGGCTGAGTAATATTCCATTGTATATATGTAACACATCTTCTTTATCCATTCGTCTGTTGATGGGCATATAGGTTGCTTCCATGACCTGGCTGTTGTAAAGAGTGCTGCAATGAACATTGGGGTGCATGTGTCTTTCTGAATTATGGTTTTCTCTGGGTATATGCCCAGTAGTGGGATTGCTGGATCATATGATAATTCAATTTTTAGTTTTTTAAGGAACCTCCATAGTGGCTGTATCAATTTACATTCCCACCAACAGTGCAAGAGGGTTCCATTTTCTCCACACCCTCTCCAGCATTGTTGTTTGTGGATTCTCTGATGATGCCCATTCTAACTGGTGTGAGGTGATACCTCATTGTAGTTTTGATTTGCCTTTTTCTAATAATTAGTGATGTTGAGCAGCTTTTCATGTGCTTCTTGGCCATCTGTATGTCTTCTTTGGAGAAATGTCTATTTAGGTCTTCTGCCCATTTTTGGATTGGGTTGTTTGTTTTTTTAATATTGAGCTGCATGAGCTGTTTATATATTTTGGAGATTATTCCTTTATCCGTTGATTCGTTTGCAAACATTTTCTCCCATTCTGAGGGTTGTCTTTTCGTCTTGCTTATGGTTTACTTTGCTGTGCAAAAGCTTTGAAGTTTCATTAGGTCCCATTTGTTTATTTTTGTTTTTATTTCCATTACTCTAGGAGTTGGATCAAAAAACATATTGCTGTGATTTATATCAAAGAGTGTTCTCCCTATGTTTTCCTCTAAGAGTTTGGTAGTTTCTGGCCTTACATTTAGGTCTTTAATCCATTTTGAGCTTATTTTTGTGTATGGTGAAAAGCTGATAGATCCTTTTATATTAAAACATATCTATATTCTTGAATTCAATTTTATTTGTTGTACTGTTATGGTATATTTTTCATACATTGTTGAATCTATTTGATAATATTTATGTCTAGTATGTGTGTGCATAGACACACATACGCAAGCACATTTCCCACTTAGAGACGTTCCTTTAGCATTTGTTGTAGAGCTGGTTTGGTGGTGCTCAATTCTCTTAGCTTTTGCTTGTCTGTAAAGCTTTTGATTTCTCCATAGAATCTGAATGAGATCCTTGCTGGGTAGAGTAATCTTGGTTGTAGGTTCTTCCTTTTCATCACTTTAAGTATATCATGCCACTCCCTTCTGGCTTGTAGAGTCTCTGCTGAGAAATCAGCTGTTAACCTTATGGGAGTTCCCTTGTATGTTGTCATTTTTCCCTTGCTGCTTTTAACAATTTTTCTTTGTCTTTAATTTTTGCCAGTTTGATTACTATGTATCTCAGCGTGTTTCTCCTTGGGTTTATCCTGTATGGGACTCTCTGTGCTTCCTGGACTTGGGTGGCTATTTCCTTTCCCATGTTAGGGAAGTTTTTGACTATAATCTCTTCAAATGTTTTCTCATGTCATTTCTCTCTCTCTTCTCTTTCTGGGACCCTTATAATGCGAATGTTGTTGTGTTTAATGTTGTCCCAGTGGTCTCTTAGGCTGTCTTCATTTCTGTTTATTCTTTTTTCTTTATTCTGTTCTGCAGCAGTGAATTCCACCATTCTGTCTTCCGGGTCACTTATCCGTTCTTCTGCCTCAGTTATTCTGCTATTGATTCCTTCTAGTGTAGTTTTCATTTCAGCTATTGTATTGTTCCTCTCTGTTTCTTTGTTCTTTAATTCTTCTAGGCTTTTGTTAAACATTTCTTGCATCTTCTCGATCTTTGCCTCCATTCTTCTTCTGAGGTCCTGGATCATCTTCACTATCATTATTCTGAATTCTTTTTCTGGAAGGTTGCATAGCTCCACTTCATTTAGTTGTTTTTCTGGGGTTTTATCTTGTTCCTTCATCTGGTACATAGCCCTCTGCCTTTTCATCTTGTCTGTGTTTCTGTGAATGTGGTTTTTGTTCCACAGGCTGCAGGATTGTAGTTCTTCTTGTTTCTGCTGTCTGCCCTCTGGTGGATGAGGCTTTCTAAGAGGCTTGTGCAAGTTCCCTGATGGGAGGGACTGGTGGTAGGTAGAGCTGACTGTTGCTCTGGTGGGCAGAGCTCAGTAAAACTTTAATCTGCTTGACTGCTGATCAGTGGGGCTGGGTTCCCTCCCTGTTGGTTGTTTGGCCTGAGGCAACCCAACACTGGAGCCTACCTGGGCTCTTTTGTGGGGCTAGTGGCAGACTCTGGGAGGGCTCACGCCAAGGAGTACTTCCCAGAACTTCTCCTGCCAGTGTCCTTGTCCCCAAGGTGAGCCACAGCCACCACCTGCCTCTGCAGGAGACCCTCCAACACTAGCAGGTCAGTCTGGTTCAGTCTCCCCTGTGGTCACTGCTCCTTACCCTGGGTCCCGATGTGCACACTACTTTGTGTGTGCCCTCCAAGAGTGGAATCTCGTTTCCCCCATTCCTGTCGAAGTCCTGCAATGAAATCCCACCAGCCTTCAGAGTCTGATTCTCTAGGAATTCCTCCTCCTGTTGCCGGACCCCCGCACTGGGAACCCTATGTGGGGCTCAGAACCTTCACTCCAGTGGGTGGACTTCTGTGGTATAAGTGTTCTCCATTCTGTGAGTCACCCACCCAGCAGTTATGGGATTCGATTTTATTGTGATTGTGCCCCTCCTACCATCTCATTGTGGCTTCTCCTTTTTCTTTGGATGTGGGGTATCTTTTTTGGTGAGTTCCAGTGTCTTCCTGTTGATAATCGTCCAGCAGCTAGTTGTGATTCTGGTGTTCTCGCAAGAGAGAGTGAGAGCACATCCTTCTACTCCACCATCTTGTTTCCTCACTCGAGGGTAACTGATCTTAATGCTTCCCTTTGCAGATGGGCCAGCTTAGAGGGGAGAAATGTGTTGTCCGGGGTCCTGAAGTTGCCAGGGGCAGAACTAGAAGATGTGATCTCTTGACTGCAGTCCCTCTCTTTTCCACGTGATTATGTTGCCTTATCCAGTATTTGTGGTCAGTGTCAATCTGTTTTCCCCTTTGCTCTGAAATCTCTGAAATGCTATTAGGATACATCCTCATGCCAACCAGCAGCTGCTTTCTGGAAGTAGCATTTGAATGCAACACTGAATCCTGAGGAGGAAATGGTTTCACTGTAGTTTGTAGTCTTTTCTATACTCTCTCCACCCACATATATTTACATCTCCCGCATTCTTAACTGAATTACAGTCAAATGCTTCATTACAGAGACTCAGCCAGGAGGACATGCCCTGGAGAATTTATTCACAGACAAATGTATTATTCACAAGCTTGATCTGATCATACAAAATTTGCACTATAACCACACACCCTGAGGAAATTCCTTTCATAAACCTCAATGATTAGACTTAAAAGAATGGTGTGGAAGAAAAGAAAGGGAAGTGTAGGGCTGGAAGGGGGTGGAGCTCTTGCCAGTTTGCATTTAGGAAGCCCACAGGGGAACTGGTTCCGAGCCTTCTCCCTCACTTGTTGCCTCCTCTAAGACACTATTTCCTTCTCTTTTTAGAGCCCCCATTTGATGGTTTGAAGGGAGGAGGGAATGATGAATTAAGTAGAGTTGGTGAATTATTTTAATGATGGTTTCTATGACAACGAGACAAATACTTTCCACCTAGTTTGTGTTTCCAGCAAAGAGATAGTAGGCAAATAATTTTACTGAATAGTGAATGTGATAAAAAATTAATAAATAAAACAAATCCTGTATGTACTTGGTTACCATCAGGTACGAAAAATTTGTACAGAATTATTCCACCCACAGATAAAAGTCATTCTTCTTAGAATCAAAGTCTACATCTTAATAGCCTGAAAGTCTCCAGTATTCCTTGATCAAGAGAATTTCACCTTAACTTGTACATTGAATTTCTTCAGATTTAGACCTCCCTGGTTTCCTCCTGAGGTAGGTTATAACCTTGCCCATAGTATTTAAGAAAAAGTCTTGATTTCTTTTTTCTTGCAGTTCTTACCTATGCAGCGTTCCCTATGGTCATTCTGGAAGTCCTGCCCTGGCTCTCATAGACCAACTTTAACTGACAGACCAACTGCATTAATGTCACATTTTTGCATTGAGTATTGTTCAGCAGAATGCTGTGCAATTGATAACTTCTGCTACTTCCACCTCCAGCTCTGCAGAGAAAAACCTATCTATTATTAAAAACCCTATTAGTACTGTTAAGATTGAACTGTTCTCTCTCACTGTAACTGCTGAGTGTTATCTAATTGGTTTTTATTACTTGGAAAACCTTGGGAGTGTGGCACTCAAATGCACATTTGCTAACAGTTGTGTTCTTTCCTCTTGTACTCATTGGAGATGCTTTCAGATCGTTTAGATTTTGTCAGCAGGAAAGAGGGGAAATAATAAAGAGCATTTTAGACAGTACCTGGCAAAGGACTGCAGACCCCAGGATAAGGTTTGCTGTGGCTACTCTCAGACTCAAGGACATGAATGCATGTCACATATGTGGCTTTTCCCATTATCATCTGTACTGCAAAGAGTATGTTTGCTTCCAGCTTTGTGGCATTATTAATTTTTTACGTGAATGCTGTTGTCCATTTTTTATAGATTTGATCTTATTTGTATTTTTTAACTGGTAACTCATAAGCTCAGTTTCCTATTACTATTGGTTTATTCATTTAAATGGAAGAATTTATTGATGCTCTTATATACTTATATTTACTGTGTACAGGATGTCTTCTTCAGACTCACATGTGATATCAGAAAAGATGCATCCTTTGCCCACTTCAGTGATGACTGTCTCCTTTACATTTATTTTCCCTTAAGAGGTACTATGGTTCTTGCTTGAAATAATAATAATTAGTAGTAATAGTAGTAATAGTAGCAACAGCAGTAGCATTAATACTTTCTCTGGTGATTTTTTTTTCAGAGAGCTTTGCTGCTTTTCTTTAAATACTTTGAGCCAGTGTAAACGTTCCCAACCATCCCTCTCCACCCCACCCCAACCCCATCCTTGTGAATCCTGTCCTGTGCTTCAAGGCTTGATTTGTGAGTGTTCTCCTTGATGTTTGACTTAGTTTACTGTCTCCTTCCTTCTTGACCCCAAGAAATAGGCTTCCGTTTTACCCCCTCACTGAAATGACCTTCTATAAAATGATATCCATTGCTTGTATTCGGTGTGCGTTTTTTCTTGGTCTCTACCTTGACTTTAACAATGTGCTCCTCAGTAAGTGATGATAACAGCAACATTTTGAACACTTCCTATGTACCAAATGTTCTTCTAATCACTTTAAATGTATAGTCAAGTCACTGAAGTATTTCACTAACTCACAATTCTCACAATATCCCATCTGGTAAAGAGCACTATGCTTTCCAATTTACAGACAAAGACATTGAGACAGAACGAAGTAAAGTCACTTGTCCTAAATTTCTCACTTGCTTGGGGGTTGGAGCTCAGACTCCAGCCAAGATGGTCTAGCAAGTCCACAGTCTTTGCCTTTGGCCACACTGCGGTGCTGCTCTCAGAATTTCCCCAGACCTGTCATTCTTGATGTTGTTGCCTCTCACTCTTCTCAGGCCAAATTCCACTGAACACACATGGATTGAGTGCCCGACAGGGACCAGCGCCTGTTCTCTTTCAGTCTCCTCTTGTCCCCTTGCCCATTAATGTATTCAGGAGGGATAGATTAAGGCCAGAATTATGCTGTGGCTTTTAAGGTCTAGGAGCCCTTTTCCAGGTAGAGAGAAGGACCATCCACTGAGAAGCAGCACAACAGTCCTTCCCCATCTCCTAATTATTATTTTTTTTTCTTTTGCGGTACACGGGCCTCTCACTGTTGTGGCCTCTACCGTTGCAGAGCACAGGCTCCGGACACACAGGTTCAGCGGCCAATGGCTCACCGGCCTAGCCACTCTATGGCATGTGGGGTCTTCCCGGACCGGGGCACGAACCCGTGTCCCCTGCATCGGCAGGCAGACTCTCAACCACTGCGCCACCAGGGAAGCCCCCCATCTCCTAATTATTAATGACTCACTGTGATCTTCTCAATGCCCCAGTCTCATCATCGTAATTTTATGCAATGGCTCCCTTTTCTTTGACCTCCAAATCTAATCAGTTACTAAATGTTACTGATCTTCCCCTTTACAATTCATTTTCACGGCCATAACTCTACCCTAGGCTCTAATCACTTTACTTCTGAATTACAGTAATGGGTCTAAGTGACCTTTGTTCCACCAGGTTCTGTCCATTCCCAGTTGGTTACCTACTATGCTACACACTAGCCCCCAGAGGACTTCCAGTCGTCTTTCGTGACCTGGATCAAATGCTCACTCCTCTCTGAAGCCTTCACAGATCACTCCATGTTGCTCACCCCTGCATCTCTGGTACCAGTCAAATAATATCCTGTACATGTTTGTCACTTCACTACACCTGAAACTCCTGTGGTCTGGACTGTCTGTTACTTTTCTTTGTAGACACAACATCCAGCAGTGTGTCTGGTACACAATAATGACTAGTTCACCTAATAATGAATGTATGAATAAATAAATGAAAGAAAAATGAATGACCATGCAGGGACTTGCATTTGCCTAACTTACCAAGTCCAAAAGCCTGAGCACAGTCACAGAGACCCAGTGCCCTGCACTTCCTTCCACTAAGCTTATCTCTAATGCCTACTGGTTTGGACCTGGTTGCTTAAGCAAGTGTGTTCACTGTTTTCTTTACATAACATTTTTTTTTCTCCTTGTATTAATAGTTCAGGTGTTTCCCTTCTCTACAAAGTCTGTCCCAATCATCTCCACTTTGACCACTCACCATTCCTTTGTTCACATAAATAATGATCCCATTAGACTGGCGAGGGTCTATTATTTTCATGAAAGCTTACTGAAGTGGAGCTATCCACCAAAGAGTTGGTGTGGTGGCATCTAACATGTTTAGCATCAGGTGTCCAATGAAGAGGATTTCGGTCTCAAATCTAAAATGTGACCTTGGTCCATGTATTATCCATGATCAGCCTTAGTTTACTCATTGGATAAATGGAGATAACAGCTATCAGCTACCTCACAAATTTATTGTCATGTGGGTGTTTTTCAACACCAACAACCAATTCTCTGATTCTCCAGACACTAACCCAGTGTCCAAAAATCCAGTTCCATTTCAAACACTGTTTATTCAATACCTGGAATTAGATCTCACAAGTTAAAGGGTTTATCTCGTAAGACTGCCCCCCACTTCAGTCACAAGTCCTGGGCCTCTCATACTTCTGACTGACTGGCTATAATCTGGACTTCCCATGACCACCTCCTAGGGTTCAGTACTTTGCTAACAGCTCACAGAATTTAGGAAGTCATTTTTTCTTACACTTAGCTGTTTATTATAAAGGATACAATGAATAGTCAGGTGAAGAGGTACATAGGGTGAGATGCAGGAGGGTCCCAGGTGTAAGAGCTTATGTCTCCATGGAATTGGGGTTCGCCACCCTCCTGACACATGGCTGCATTTGCCAATTCATAAGCCATTACCTCTCCTCATGCAAGAAATGTAACTCCACATACCACCTACACCACTTCCCAGAGGTCAATGGAAGGGCCTGAAAGTTCCAATCCTCTGATCACTTGGTTTTTCGGTGATTATCTGAGGCTATCTAGGTGTCCTACCCTAAGTCACCTCATTAGAATAAACTCAAGTATGATCAAAAGGGGCTCATTATGAATTACAAAAGACAACACTCCTATCACTCAGAAAATCCCAAGGGTTTTTTAGGAGCTCTGTGCCAGGAACCACCACCAGGGACAAAGAGTGAATATATTTCTTATAATACACATAATGATTAAATGAAACTCTCTGTGTAAACTATAATTTAGTAAAATATATTGAAAATAATTTCATCCACTACAAAATATTACATAAATGTGGTTGTAATAAGTGCTTCTAACTACCCTTCTTCACGAGACTCAAAAAAAAAGGGCAAAACAAAAACACCCTTCACATCCTCATGCATCCCTTAACTCTATAGTTTCCATGTCTCTAGAAGGCTTTCTTTCAAAATATCTCAACTAAATTAACCTTCCCAACATATAGCCCTTAGTTTTTTAACAAATACACCATTTATGGAGAAACGTCATGATCTCTAAACCTTACAGCAATCCTAGCTGGTCAACATGGTCACCCTCTACTAGTAGAGGAATAAACTGAGGTTCAGTCTAGTCCCCTGAACTTTCACATAGCAACAGGGCTAGTAAGTTTGGAGCTGGGATTCAAATTCAAGGTTCTCTCACAAAAAAGTCCATACCCTACTCGTGGAACCATGATGCCTCTGTGGCAGAGGGTTAGGATTTCACATTACTATTTCAGTTAATCCCATTTTACAGGAAAGGCAGCATCCCTGCAGCTGGCTCCTGGGATATGGAAGGAGACAAAAGAATCGTATGCTGATGTGGGTGTCTGTGTGGAGCACTGTCCTGTTGGGGTCAGCAGGTTGGCTTCCTGCCATCCAGGGATGATACCTTTTATAATGAGGAAGTCAAAAAGATAATTATGGAAATTAATTCCTGAACCGCTATGGCCTGTGAACTCTACCAAGCAGAACTTTGAATGTGAAGGACAGAGCTGCAGTGCAGAGCTGAAACAGGAAAGCCTTACCTTTGCAGTCTCCTAGGGGGTGAGCTGAACAATTTTCATACACCCCCACACAGTCGTCCTTAACAAGAGTGTTACCTGTGAGTTTGTGTGTGTGTGTGTGTATGTATGCATGCATGCTGTGGTCTGAGTACATGCCTGTGAGCATTCCTGTCACCTGATGCATACAGATGTTCTATTAACCCATTAATTTATTGAGCTAAGTAGGCTAAATCAGACTAAATGACATCAACTTGATCTACAAGGATAGAAATAAATTAGGGTACATGTGTTTTAACTGCCAGTCAGAATGAACGGGTGAAAGAGGAAAGGAAAGAAAAGAGAAAAGAGAATCTAATCCCTAATCTACTCATTTCTTCTCAATCCCAGAAACTGCCTAATCTACTTTTGCAGATAGATTAGAAAATACCCCAGCTTGCAAAAGCTTGTCAGCACCCTACCACATTGCACGCTAAGCCCATGCCAAGCTCAAGGCATGAAGAAATTCAAGATCAATGCTGAGAACTGCCTTTCCTAGGTTTTTAAATAGTCTCTGGTCATAATCTGATTTCTTTTCAACCAATCCAAACTCTTTCCAGCTCTGTGCTTCAGCTAATATGAAGGGCAATAAGCACACGCCAAACGTAGATTCTGAGAAATCACTTCAGAAACATTCTTCCTAGAATTCTGTATGGTTTAGTGGGGAAGGTCCACCAGTAACACCCATGTATTACTAAAAATGGAAGAAGAAAGGACCACAGATTTATATTTTCTAATACTGCCAAGGTGCACACCTCCTATAATTTTCAGAGACCCACACTATAATTCACTCTGTCCTATAATCTACCTCTTTTCTCTCTCGCATAGATTTAATTCAGTAATCACACCCTACAAGCCATTCAGGCAGAAATACCCTTGCTTACTGCAACTTTCACCAGCTAGTCCATGAATATTGCTGTAATGTGTGTGTATCTATGTGTCTGTGTGTATCTGCGTGCGAGAGAAAGGAAAAGAATATTGTCTTCATCAGTGGCTGCATTCTCTCTCTGTCTTTAATTTGGTCTCTCTGCTTTTCCTTCATCCCCACTTTGTGTCCATGGGAGTTTGAATTCCATCCCTCCGGAGTGGCAAGAGACAAATCCTGCCTCTCCAGTCACCACTGAGTGAGAAATTCCTTATCTCCTCTCATTTTTTTCTGTGTTTTTAATTACCTCATCCTTGAGGTAATCACAGGCCATCACCCCTTCTTCTGAAAGATGACTGTTTCTATGACCCTGTTATGCTTTGTACAATTGAGGTTTCTCCCTAGACCTTTTCCTCTTATATTCTGATGTCTAACGATGCCTGTTTTTTGTCCATTTTGACTTTTGCGTCTTGCTCAACCTCCAATTTGTTTCCTGTATGTGATTATCTCTTGCTTATCCCCAAGTGAACTTGTGAACATGGTTTCTTTTTGCTTCCCTTACCTCTTGTGTGGCATGTATATGTCACTTGCCACTTCCTCTGGGAGAGGTGTAAGGAGTGGCAGTTGCTGGATTCTGTGTGCGTTTCAGTTCAGAAGATGTATCTGTATCTCTCCACTGCCTTGTTTCATGTCTTTATGCGTGAGTGGCATCTCTCAAGTCGAACTAAAGCTTAACAGCCTGAAACTGCACAATGCATACCCCATAAAAAACTGGTTTGGGTTCCCAGATGAATATGAAGCATCGATTTGTATTGGAGCAAAGTTAAAGGGTCTAAGGAGGCCAGGATTTTATATTTTCAATAATTTTCCGCTTTGCAGGGACCTAAAGAATTGTCAATTTACACTTTAAAGGATCAAATAGAAGCCGTAGCATTTTGTCCCTTCATATTGAGCGGTGAGACTGATCACTCGAAATACGTATTCTAAGGGAAGAGTAAAATAAGGCACCACATCTCAAAGGTGGTGATGATGTCACATGGGGCAGGGGCAGGGCCACCCCTTCTGACACCGATTTGCCTCATGTGTCCCCCTCTAGCTCTGTGTGTGGCCTCCCGCCATGGTCATATCACTTACCATTTTCTCTTTCCCAGCATTAAATGAATTTGTTCTCTTTTTGTAGTTGGAAATGACAAAAACATGGTGAGAGAGGAGAGGGAGAAATGGAAAAGGGGAAAATGTATAGAAAACAGTTCTGGGATGTTACAGTCTCACATGTACAATGAATAATTTTTAATTTGCAAAAATTTGGATCAGTGCATACTTTTATCTTGCATTTACATTTCTATATATTTTAGTAAGGGAAGGGTAAACAAAAGGAGACAAGAATAAGTATATGGCAATAAACATGGAAAATAGTTTTTCCTTAATGGAAAAAGTAATTACATAGATACAAAATGTGTACTGTCAACCCTCAAGAACCTTAGAATGAAAAATATTTATCACTTAATTAAAAGGGCTTTCTAGGAAATATAACTTAAGAAAATAGAGTGAGGAAGATGGAAAGGGAAATTAATATTTATTAAGCATCTACTATGTATTCAAACACAGGGATAGCTGTGTTTGTACAGCATAGCTTATCTAATCCTCCCAACAGACTTAGAAATAAGTAGTGTTAGCCCTAATTTTTATAGCTATGGAAACTGGAACTCGGACAAATTTAGTTGTTTACCTAAAATCATATAAGTAACTGGTAAACAGCAGATATGATTTGGAAAATTTTTTTTCTATCCATGACTAAATATCTTTTCTGTTGATTAAGTTACTGTCTGTGGCTAAGAAGAATAGGATCCATGATATGTGACACTCTGTCTTCTCAACCTAGGACATAAATGTAAAATTCTGCTGTTTCATGTTTATAAAAGTTCAGGAATTTCTTAGCTGAGCCGTTTTCTGATTGTAGGCCCAACCTGGTTGCCTGAGGTAGATTAACAGTCTTATGAATTCTTTCCTAGACCCAGGGAGGAGGAGCCCTGTGCTGAGTCCCACACTCCTCTGCCTGGTCCTTCCATGGCCACATCCCTCCTTAGAGGGTGAAGAGTACCTTCTATGACCCTATATGCACCTGGCGTCCCAGAACTCCCTGCTCAGAGAATCCCAGACCCATTTCCTAGGTCTGCACTGGCCTCTTTTCTGGGGCTGTCAAAGAGCGTGAACATGGGGATAAGGGACCCTCCCAAATGCAGTCTAGAGCTGAAGCCGGGACAGGATGAAAAGCAGAGAAATCCATGAACAAGGACCAGTAGTCAGGGTGGCTTTTCCAGCTCCACCTGCCTCCAACACAGAACTTCAAGTAGCTGAGGATTCTAAATGGAGACCTGGCCTTCTAGGAGGATATGATGGTATTATTATTATTTTTTATTTATTTATTTTTTTTGTGGTACGCAGGCCTCTCACTGTTGTGGCCTCTCCCGTCGCGGAGCACAGGCTCCAGACGCGCAGGCTCAGCAGCCATGGCTCACGGGCGCAGCCACTCTGCGAGCATGTGGGATCTTCCCGGACTGGGGCACGGACCCATATCCCCTGCATCGGCAGGTGGACTCTCAACCACTGCGCCACCAGGGAAGCCCTATGATGGTATTATTTTGATAAATAAGTCTCTATTTGTAATAATGCCCTGGACCTAATATATAATAGACATGGACCTGAATATCAGGCTACTCTGATTATGTTTTACTAAGGAAAAGAGGATCCACCCTGGTACTGTAATTATAATTTTAAACAAATTTCTCATAGCAATTGTTTCTCCACCTTCCTCCAACCTTGGGGAATGGGGAAACACAAGCAGCTATTGGGTTCTGACCTCCTAGAAGCAGGCTTCCTGGAATGCCAGCATCACCACACACGTTTCCTTTCCTTAGCAGCCATATGGGCAATTCATCACCTCTCCCTGGATCCCATAAAATGTGACTGTTTATGATAGGGATGAGGGGTGGTCTCAGCTGCTTCTCGTAATGCTGAGCTTTTAGAGTTGTGGTGTAAATTAAATTAAATAAATGTAAAATTGGTAGTGAGTGCTGTGTTTGACAAAAGAACACACAGGCTCACAGAGTACATAAATGGTCATTATCTGCTCACACAAATGGTCATTTCCTTCCTGCCTCTTCCCTTCTACAGGAGCAGTCTTTTTATATTAGCCGGAAACATGAGGAGTCCATGACTTGGGTCAGTGGGGCTCTGCTCAAATCCCCTCCAGCAACACGTTTACTACCCTCCATCCTGTCATAAATAGAGGACACTAATGAGGCCTTAGATACTATATTATCAGGCGTCTCACAATCAAACACCCAGCCAGACTCAAGAGCCACCCGCCATGTCCCTTCCTGCTTTTTCTTGTCCTTACCCTTGGTTTTACTCTTAGACCCCACTCCGCCCCCATGCAGACATTTCCCTGAAGTATGGTCACTTCATCTCTGTCATTGGGCTTTTAGTCAGATGAACGTAAAGCACTTATCCAGGAGACCTGGCCTGAGTTGGTACAAAATGTCACAGCCCATCTGCTTAAAAAGGTGAAAATAAAGTCATCTGCGCTGTTTATCTCCTGCTTTCCACAGGGAAAGGGCAGTTGCTGATTTTAATCTATTGTGATGTAGTGTTGCTTATCCTAAAAACCACTGCTTTTCTCATACACGGATGCAGAACTGAAACCCACCACAGCAGCCCGGCCGATGGCTTGAACTCGAGGTGCACGAGCTTGTCTTCCCATAGAGAATTTCCCATTTCTCATTCTCTGCTTCTTGTGCTCTTAGCATATTGAGAGGGACTTAGATTCAGGATTGCAGCTCTTCCTTTTTCTGCATTAAATCAGCATGCAGTGCGTGGTACATTTGAGATTTAAACATGCAGCGGCTCTGTACAGGGCAAGATGGGAAGAAAACTATGTCCTGTGGTCCTGGCTGTGTCTTGAAACAAAAGTGATGAGAGGAGAGTGTAACCAGAGGCAAGTTTTCTTAAGATACTATTATTAGGGGCATTTCTCTGTTGATTTCTTAAGCAGCCTCTGCATTAACAAGAGTTTCAGTATTAGGATAGCTTAATGAGGCACTAATTAGTGAAGAAGAACTGAGCCCTCTGTGAAGTCCCCCAAACTGCATTGTTTACAAGGGGTCAGATATTCTCTGCATATTTCTACACGAGTAAAATAATTACAGTGCTTTCTAATCTCATTTCAAATAGTATCCAGCCAACCTGTTCTCAGCCTGCACACACACACACACACACACACACACACACACATGCATATACACACGTATACACATACACACACCACAGTTTAAGTCAGTACAAACAAAGTGGACTAAAAGTGGATTATAGAAAATGGAAGGAAGTTGATGCCCTCTATTCATTTCTCCTGGATTTAACTGCTGACTTGCTGACAGTGAAATTGGACTCAGCTTGAATCAGTCACATATATCACTTGGAACCGACAGGTTACAGTCTACATATTGGCATCCTGCTGGTATCACATGTGACACACTTGTGATGGCTGCTGCATGCCAGACATGTTCAAGATGAACATCTTTGGGAGAGCTTTTCCCCAAAACTATTAAACTAGAAATAGCACTTGCCTTAAGCCCAAGAGAAGGAAGAAGCTAGGGTGAGTTTAGCAACCCTAAGGGAGCCCCTTTGCACACTAAAAACACCTCAGTGGTAACAGAGAATAACTTCCCAACCCACTTAATAACACCCACTTATTTAATAAAGGACTGCTAGTCCTTTGCATAATTAGAAAGCAGGCTTCAATGTAAATATCAGTGACAGATATGTTGGTTCAACCGAGTCATACAAATTTATTTCTGGGGTAAATTAATTAAATACAATTCAACAAAATACTGAGTGTCTATTATGTTTTTGAAAACCCATTTATTTGTCATATGCTATGAAAGGTACAAAGGTCATATTTTCAGTAAGCTAGGGCATTTTTTAAACAAAATTATGATAATTCCTCATGTGCTTATGGTTACAGTTTTTCACTTTCACTTCTGTCATTTCAGAGTAACTGTCATAAGGGACCATACAAATAGTTTAGTGGCTCAGAGGAGCGATCCCATCCAATTTTAAAGTATAGAGAGACTGTTATGACAAAGCTCGTACTTAGCTTGGCCCAGAATGATGAAAATCACTTCCTTAAGTGGACTTGAAGGCAGTGTTTCTTAGGTATCCATAATAATAGCAAAGCCATTGAGATTAAGAAAATTCTAGGTCATTTTTTTTTTTGAAGAAGTCTGTAGTTTTATTTAGCTAGAATTTTGGTCATGCTGCTTCAATTCTATGTCACGTAGGGTCTTAGGTGTCAGGTAAAGTAATTAGGGTATAATTGAAAGTAGTGAGTGGCTAATGATGGTTTTTAAGCATAGGATAATAAGATGATAGCTGTATTCTAAGAAGATTAATCTGTCAGCAACGTGTAGAAGTAAGAAGACCAAGTATTTATGGTAAGGGACAAAATGTGTCTCGATTACAGTGATACTAGTGGAGAAAGTAACCTGTTTTACAGATCAACTGCCAAGGCTGTGGTGGCACACAGAATGTGACAATATAGGGAAATGGAAGCATCTGAGATTAAAAGCTGTATAATTCAGAACTGATGCCTGAAATAGTGAGGGCAAGGTGAATAGCAAGAGACAGTAAGAGGAGAAGAGAGGAGAAGAAGTAATACAGTTTGGGGTGTTTGATGAATGGATTGTGTACCAAAGTAATTTTTTTGCCAAAGGCACTAAAAACCATGGATAGAGGTGTGCAGGTAAGTTGGGTTAGAGATACAGATTTCATGCCCATATTCAAAGAGATAATATTTAAATGGGGGAATTAATAAATCACTAAGGAAAAGATTACATACAATGAAGCGTGGGAGACATGACATGCTTTAGGGGACACATTTAGGAAGGAAAGAGAAATGCAGTTTGGTGGAACAATGACAGGGGAGGAGAGTCTCAGGGGGAGCAATAAGAGCACTAAAGACAAAGCAGGTAGTTAATGCTCAAGAGAGATTAGAGGCAACGTCTAATCTCGCAATTGGATTAGATTGTTAGAGGCCTCTTGGAGTCTTTCAAGAATGCACCTCTTAGTGGATAGACCTAGAGTCTGACATACAGAGTGAAGTAAGTCAGAAAGAGAAAGACAAATACCGTATGCTAACACATATATATGGAATTTAAGGGAAAAAATGTCATGAAGAACCTAGTGGTAAAGCAGGAATAAAGACACAGACTTACTTGAGAATGGACTTGAGGATATGGGGAGGGGGAGGGGGAAGGGTAAGCTGTGACAAAGCGAGAGAGAGGCATGCACATATATACACTACCAAATGTAAGGTAGATAGATAGTGGGAAGCAGCCGCATAGCACAGGGAGATCAGTTCGGTGTGACTGATCTTTGTGACCACCTAGAGGGGTGGAATAGGGAGGGCGGGAGGGAGGGAGACGCAAGAGGGAAGGGATATGGGAACAGATGTATATGTATAACTGATTCACTTTGTTATAAAGCAGAAACTAAAAAAAAAAAAAAAAAAAAGAATGCACCTCTTAAAAGAAGTGGAGACTTCAGATGGGAAAGTGGTAAGGAATAAACTACATGAGAAGGTGGAGGCACTGTTTGTGGAATATGGTTTCTAGAGCTTGCATAAGGGGGTTGAAGGGAGAGGGCGGTCATTTACGTGGGTTGAGGAAGCCAGGGGCTCCGTGCTTGTGTTTGTATGTGTTGTTTGGTTGCTTGATCTGTTTTGGTTGCTTGTAGGTTTGATGCCATAAGGGAACGTGTCTGTGAAAAGTGGACAAAGCAAGTGGAGAAAGGGATATTGAAGATGGAGAGAGAGAGAGAGAGAGAGAGAGAGAGAGAGAGAGAGAGAGAGAGAGAGAGAGAGACTGGTGGATAAAGATTCCTCAAAAAAACAAATTTAAGATTCTCAGTGAGGGTCTTAATTAGGTCTGAAAAGAAAATGGGCTGTTATTTCTCATACTTGAGTAAAGAGAATAAGGATTGTTGTAGGTGAGGAAATTTACTGGTTCTTTCTTCAGAAGAGTTTTTGATCTAAGAGAGAGACCACGAGGACCATAGTTCCCTAAGGAGGAAGAGGGGAGCTAGGAAGAAAAACAGAATAAGAGGTCTCTTCTTACTGAGCCCCAAACAAACCTCTCTCCTATTTTTCGATTTTGCCTGGGGCTAGCTAGGCTCAGAAATCTTTCAGACCTAGTGTTCTTCTTAACTCAGCCAGGAAGATCAATGGACTATATCATATTGACATCCCTGAATATAACAGGATTGTTCCTGCCCACTTCAGCTGCCATAGCCTTAGGTCCACAGAGGAACCGTCCTCCACTCCAACCATGAAAAATATAATTACAAGTAAAACTAAACAAAACTTATTTTTTAATGGAACAAATGTGCCCACTCTATACAAATAAAGACAAGGAACGTAAACATTTATTCAGAAGGAGAAAAAAAGATAAAAAGGTGAGACTGACCTAGGAAGAGGACCTGAAGCAGAAAAGAGATAAAATGGAGACCATTCCTTCAGTCTTTAGGAAAATGATATTTTTTTTTGGCAAAGAGGCCAGAGCATTACTGCTGTTGAGTTTTAAGCTAATTAAAATGGGGCATTTCTCCACTTCCATCTTAGGTAGAAATGGAAGTTTTTGATTGTGGGAATGTCTCTGCCTTAACCTGGAAATTTTATTCACAAATATGCTCCATTGGGGTGAAGCTGGTTTTGATGTTTCTGAGGGAAACTGGAGGGGGTAACATTGATTTATCATAGCCAGAATCTGAACAAGTGTGGCCAGATTTATTGTTATTAGCTACCTTAAAGGTGTCTCTGACTTAGGGCTATGCACTCAATAGCCTGTCCTTGAGTGCTTGTTTCAAAGGCAGCCTTCTCAAAGATGTGAGAATACCATTTAGTTCCTAGGTTAAATGGACAGGATCCAGTTAACATTAGAGGAGTGAATCTAATGTATGAAAACACTTTATCATCTGAAAGTAGATCATAATCAGTCAGTTCCACTGGAAGTACAGGGAAAAGTTTGTACACTATCACCCCAGAGGGGATTTGATTCCCTTTACCTAATAAATATGAGAGTGATGATGCTTAATCAGCAGAGTTCTAAGAAACAAGACAGCTGTTCTCTGATTCAGAACTTTAAAAATTGTGAATACCCATTTCCCCCCTCAGTAATCCTTTCTTCAAAACAAGGAAGGTTTTGTTTGTTTGTTTTTAAAGAAACTGCATTCTAGGATCCACTTACCTATCTTATCATAGCACTAATTGCTATGTCCCATTAATGTAGCAGCTGAATTTATTGTCCCCAGCAAACTCCACAAGGTATGTGGGAATCTGTGAAATAAGTTTGTGGCTTCAGTAACCCTCTATATTCTGGCTAAAACTGAAGCTAACTGGACAGACCCATTGCAGTAGGTCTATGTTTGTATAGAGTCCCCTTTCCTCTACTTTCTGTGCCAGCCAGTTCTCAGGAATGGGGACTTGGACCTTAGATGTATTATACACATCTACTGAAGTTCTCTAACTGCTGAGGGTGACAGAGTGGTCTCATTTGGCATCACCTCTTCCCAATCCCATGCTGATCACTTTACTTTTTTTTTTTTTTTTTTTTTTTTAATTTTTTTTTATTTTACAAATTTAATCAGTTATACATATACATATGTTCCCATATCCCCTCCCTTTTGCGTCTCCCTCCCACCCTCCTTATCCCACCCCTCCAGGCGGTCACAAAGAACCGAGCTGATCTCCCTGTGCTATGCGGCTGCTTCCCACTAGCTCTCTACCTTACATTTGGTAGTGTATATATGTCCATGCCGCTCTTTCACTTTGTCACAGCTTACCCTTCCCCCTCCCCATATCCTCAAGTCCATGCTCTAGTAGGTCTCTGTCTTTATTCCTGTCTTACCCCTATGTTCTTGATGACATTTTTTTCTTAAATTCCATATATATGTGTCAGCATACAGTATTTGTCTTTCTCTTTCTGACTTACTTCACTCTGTATGACAGACTCTAGGTCCATCCACCTCATTACAAATAGCTCAATTTCATTTCTTTTTATGGCTGAGTAATATTCCATTGTATATATGTGCCACATCTTCTTTATCCATTCATCCGATGATGGACACTTAGGTTGTTTCCATCTCCGGGCTATTGTAAATAGGGCTGCTATGAACATTTTGGTACATGTCTCTTTTTGAATTATGGTTTTCTCAGGGTATATGCCCAGTAGTGGGATTGCTGGGTCATATGGTAGATCTATTTGTAGTTTTTTAAGGAACCTCCATACTGTTCTCCATAGTGGCTGTACCAATTCACATTCCCACCAGCAGTGCAAGAGTGTTCCCTTTTTTCCACACCCTCTCCAGCATTTATTGTTTCTAGATTTTTTGATGATGGCCATTCTGACTGGTGTGAGATGATATCTCATTGTAGTTTTGATTTGCATTTCTCTAATGAGTAAAGATGTTGAGCATCCTTTCATGTGTTTGTTGGCTGTCTGTATATCTTCTGTGGAGAAATGTCTATTTAGGTCTTCTGCCCATTTTTGGATTGGGTTGTTTGTTTTTTTGCTATTGAGCTGCATGAGCTGCTTATAAATTTTGGAGATTAATCCTTTGTCAGTTGCTTCATTTGCAAATATTTTCTCCCATTCTGAGGGTTGTCTTTTCGTCTTGTTTATGGTTTCCTTTGCTGTGCAAAAGCTTTTAAGTTTCATTAGGTCCCATGTGTTTATTTTTGTCTTTATTTCCATTTCTCTAGGAGATGGGTCAGAAAGGATCTTGCTGTGATTTATGTCATAGAGTGTTCTGCCTATGTTTTCCTCTAGGAGTTTGATAGTGTCTGGCCTTACATTTAGGTCTTTAATCCATTTTGAGCTAATTTTTGTGTATGGTGTTAGGGAGTGATCTAATCTCATACTTTTACATGTCCCTGTCCAGTTTTCCCAGCACCACTTATTGAAGAGACTGTCCTTTCTCCACTGTACATTCCTGCCTCCTTTATCAAAGATAAGGTGACCATATGTCCGTGGGTTTATCTCTGGGCTTTCTATCCTGTTCCATTGATCTATCTTTCTGTTTTTGTGCCAGTACCATACTGTCTTGATTACTGTAGCTTTGTAGTATAGTCTGAAGTCAGGGAGCCTGATTCCTCCAGCTCCATTTTTTGTTCTCAAGATTGCTTTGGCTATTCGGGGTCTTTTGTGTTTCCATACAAATTGTGAAATTTTTTGTTCTAGTTCTGTGAAAAATGCCATTGGTAGTTTGATAGGTATTGCATTGAATCTGTAGATTGCTTTGGGTAGTAGAGTCATTTTCACAATGTTGATTCTTCCAATCCAAGAACATGGTACATCTCTCCATCTATTTGTATCATCTTTAATTTCTTTCATCAGTGTCTTATAATTTTCTGCATACAGGTCTTTTGTCTCCTTAGGTAGGTTTATTCCTAGATATTTTATTCTTTTTGTTGCAATGGTAAATGGGAGTGTTTCCTTGATTTCACTTTCAGATTTTTCATCATTAGTATATAGGAATGCCAGAGATTTCTGTGCATTAATTTTGTATCCTGCAACTTTACCAAATTCATTGATTAGCTCTAGTAGTTTTCTGGTAGCATCTTTAGGATTCTCTATGTATAGTATCATGTCATCTGCAAACAGTGAGAGCTTTACTTCTTCTTTTCCCATTTGGATTCCTTTTATTTCCTTTTCTTCTCTGATTGCTGTGGCTAAAACTTCCAAAACTATGTTGAATAAGAGTGGTGAGAGTGGGCAACCTTGTCTTGTTCCTGATCTTAGTGGAAATGGTTTCAGTTTTTCACCATTGAGGACGATGCTGGCTGTGGGTTTGTCATATATGGCCTTTATTATGTTGAGGAAAGTTCCCTCTATGCCTACTTTCTGCAGGGTTTTTATCATAAATGGGTGTTGAATTTTGTCAAAAGCTTTCTCTGCATCTATTGAGATGATCATATGGTTTTTCTCCTTCAACTTGTTAATATGGTGTATCACATTGATTGATTTGCGTATATTGAAGAATCCTTGCATTCCTGGAATAAACCCCACTTGATCATGGTGTATGATCCTTTTAATGTGCTGTTGGATTCTGTTTGCTAGTATTTTGTTGAGGATTTTTGCATCTATGTTCATCAGTGATATTGGCCTGTAGTTTTCTTTCTTTGTGACATCCTTGTCTGGTTTTGGTATCAAGGTGATGGTGGCCTCGTAGAATGAGTTTGGGAGTGTTCCTCCCTCTGCTATATTTTGGAAGAGTTTGAGAAGGATAGGTGTTAGCTCTTCTCTAAATGCTTGATAGAATTCGCCTGTGAAGCCATCTGGTCCTGGGCTTTTGTTTGTTGGAAGATTTTTAATCACAGTTTCAATTTCAGTGCTTGTGATTGGTCTATTCATATTTTCTATTTCTTCCTGAGTCAGTCTTGGCAGGTTGTGCATTTCTAAGAATTTGTCCATTTCTTCCAGGTTGTCCATTTTATTGGCATAGAGTTGCTTATAGTAATCTCTCATGATCTTTTGTATTTCTGCAGTGTCAGTTGTTACTTCTCCTTTTTCATTTCTAATTCTATTGATTTGAGTCTTCTCCCTTTTTTTCTTGATGAGTCTGGCTAATGGTTTATCAATTTTGTTTATCTTCTCAAAGAACCAGCTTTTAGTTTTATTGATCTTTGCTATCGTTTCCTTCATTTCTTTTTCATTTATTTCTGATCTGATTTTTATGATTTCTTTCCTTCTGCTAACTTTGGGATGTTTTTGTTCTTCTTTCTCTAATTGCTTTAGGTGCAAGGTTAGGTTGTTTATTCGAGATATTTCCTGTTTCTTAAGGTGTGATTGTATTGCCATAAACTTCCCTCTTAGAACTGCTTTTGCTGCATCCCATAGGTTTTGGGTCGTCGTGTCTCCATTGTCATTTGTTTCTAGGTATTTTTTAATTTCCTCTTTGATTTCTTCAGTGATCACTTCGTTATTAAGTAGTGTATTGTTTAGCTTCCATGTGTTTGTATGTTTTACAGCTTTTTTCCTGTAATTGATATCTAGTCTCATAGCATTGTGGTCGGAAAAGATACTTGATACAATTTCAATTTTCTTAAATTTACCAAGGCTTGATTTGTGACCCAAGATATGATCTATCCTGGAGAATGTTCCATGAGCACTTGAGAAAAATGTGTATTCTGTTGTTTTTGGATGGAATGTCCTATAAATATCAATTAAGTCCATCTTGTTTAATGTATCATTTAAAGCTTGTGTTTCCTTATTTATTTTCATTTTGGATGACCTGTCCATTGGTGAAAGTGGGGTGTTAAAGTCCCCTACTATGATTGTGTTACTGTCGATTTCTCCTTTTATGGCTGTTAATATTTCCCTTATGTATTGAGGTGCTCCTATGTTTGGTGCATAAATATTTACAATTGTTATATCTTCTTCTTGGATTGATCCCTTGATCATTATGTAGTGTCCTTCTTTGTCTCTTCTAGTAGTCTTTATTTTAAAGTCTATTTTGTCTGATATGAGAATTGCTACTCCAGCTTTCTTTTGGTTTCCATTTGCATGGAATATCTTTTTCCATCCCCTTACTTTCAGTCTGTATGTATCTCTAGGTCTGAAGTGGGTCTCTTGTAGACAGCATATATATGGGTCTTGTTTTTGTATCCATTCAGCCAGTCTGTGTCTTTTGGTGGGAGCATTTAGTCCATTTACATTTAAGGTAATTATTGATATGTATGTTCCTATTCCCATTTTCTTAATTGTTTTGGGTTCGTTATTGTAGTTCTTTTCCTTCTGTTGTGTTTCTTGCCTAGAGAAGTTCCTTTAGCATTTGTTGTAAAGCTGGTTTGGTGGTGCTGAACTCTCTCAGCTTTTGCTTGTCTGTAAACGTTTTAATTTCTCCATCAAATCTGAATGAGATCCTTGCTGGGTAGAGTAATCTTGGTTGCAGGTTTTTCTCCTTCATCACTTTAAGTATGTCCTGCCACTCCCTTCTGGCTTGTAGAGTTTCTGCTGAGAGATCAGCTGTTATCCTGATGGGGATTCCCTTGTGTGTTATTTGTTGTTTTTGCCTTGCTGCTTTTAATATGATTTCTTTGTGTTTAATTTTTGACAGTTTGATTAATATGTGTCTTGGTGTATTTCTCCTTGGATTTATTCTGTATGGGACTCTCTGTGCCTCCTGGACTTGATTAACTATTTCCTTTCCCATATTAGGGAAGTTTTCAACTATAATCTCTTCAAATATTTTCTCAGTCCCTTTCTTTTTCTCTTCTTCTTCTGGAACCCCTATAATTCGAATGTTGGTGCGTTTAATGTTGTCCCAGAGGTCTCTGAGACTGTCCTCTGTTCTTTTCATTCTTTTTTCTTTATTTTGCTGTGCAGCAGTTATTTCCACTATTTTATCTTCCACCTCACTTATCCGTTCTTCTGCCTCAGTTATTCTGCTATTGATCCCATCTAGAGTATTTTTTATTTCATTTATTGTGTTTTTAATCGATGCTTGATTCATCTTTAGTTCTTCTAGGTCCTTGTTAACTGTTTCTTGCATTTTGTCTATTCTATTTCCAAGATTTTGGATCATCTTTACCATCATTATTCTGAATTCTTTTTCAGATAGACTGCCTATTACCTCTTCATTTGTTAGGTCTGGTGGGTTTTTATCTTGCTCCTTCTCCTGCTGTGTGTTTTTCTGTCTTCTCATTTTGCTTATGTTACTGTGTTTGGGGTCTCCTCTTTGCAGGCTGCAGGTTCGTAGTTCCCGTTGTTTTTGGTGTCTGTCCCCAGTGGCTAAGGTTGGTTTAGTGGGTTGTGTAGGCTTCTTGGTGGAGGGGACTACTGCCTGTGTTCTGGTGGATGAGGCTGGATCTTGTCTTTCTGGTGGGCAGGTCCACGTCTGGTGGTGTGTTTTGGGGTGTTTGCGGACTTTTTATGATTTGAGGCAGCCTCTCTGCTAATGGGTGGTGTTGTGTTCCTGTCTTGCTAGTTGTTTGGCATAGGGTGTCCAGCACTGTAGCTTGCTGGTCGTTGAGTGAAGCTGGGTGCTGGTGTTGAGATGGAGATCTCTGGAAGATTTTCGCCGTTTGATATTATGTGGAGCTGGGAGGTCTCTTGTGGACCAGTGTCCTGAAGTTCGCTCTCCCACCTCAGAGGCACAGCACTGACTCCTGGCTCCTCAATTTGGGATGATTTGTTGTCTATTCATGTATTCCACAGATGCAGGGTACATGAAGTTGATTGTGGAGCTTTAATCCGCTGCTTCTGAGGCTGCTGGGAGAGGTTTCCCTTTCTCTTCTTTGTTCTCACAGCTCCTGGGTCTCAGCTTTGGATTTGGCCCCGCCTCTGCGTGTAGGTCGCCGGAGGGCGTCTGTTCTTCGCTCAGACAGGACAGGGTTAAAGGAGCAGCCTCTTCGGGGACTCTGGCTCACTCAGGCCGGGCGGGAGGGAGGGGCACGGGAGGGGCACGGAGTGCGGGGCGTGCCTGCGGCGGCAGAGGTCGGCGTGATGTTGCACCAGCCCGGGGCGCGCCGTGCGTTCTCCCAGGGAAGCCGCCCCTGGATCCCGGGACCCCGGCAGTGGCAGGCTGCACAGGCTCCCGGAAGGGCGGTGTGGACAGTGTCCTGCGCTCGCACACAGGCTTCTTGGCGGCGGCAGCAGCAGCCCCAGCGTCCCACGCCCGTCTCTGGGCTCCGCGCTTTCAGCCGCGACTCGCGCCCGTCTCTGGAGCTCCTTTACGCGGCGCTCTTAATCCCCTCTCCTCGCGCACCAGGAAACCAAGAGGGAAGAAAAAGTCTCCTGCCTCTTCGGCAGCTCCAGAGTTTTCCCGCACTCCCTCCCGGCTAGCTGTGGCACATTAGCCCCCTTCAGGCTGAGTTCTCGCCGCCAGTCCCAGTCCTCTCCCTGCGCTCTGACCGAAGCCCGAGCCTCAGCTCCAGCGCCGCCCGCCCTGGCGGGGGAGCAGACACACCTCTCGGGCTGGTGAGTGCCGCTTGGCACCGCTCCTCTCTGCGGGAATCTCTCTGCTTTGCCCTACCCAGGTATGTGGGGAGTTTCTTGCCTTTTGGGAGGTCTGGGGTCTTCTGCCAGCGTTCAGTAGTTGTTCTGTAGGAGTTGTTGCACGTGTAGCTGTATTTCTGGTGTATCTGTGGGGAGGAAGGTGATCTCCGCGTCTTACTCTTCCGCCATCTTACCCGGAAGTCCTGATCACTTTACTTTTAAACAATGTGCTTTAGACTGGATGGGAAATTTCATGGGTAGCCCTGTATTAGCTTTTCATTGACATTATTACCCTAGCAATCCAGATTTGGCTCAAGTAACCACCTGTTAGACAAGAGTAAAAGAGTCTTCAGAGTTGACTTGGGAATCTCATAACGAATTAATGAATTAGATGTCAGGCCAAGAGAGCTCATCAACTCAACTAAGGTTGCCTTATGATCAGCCTTCCTGTACCCCTCTGACTGGAAGCTGCCAGAAAGTCAGGCAACCCCAAAGGAGCATTCAATATATTTTTTAGGTCCAAGATGATATACATGTCTGGCAAAGGGAAGATACCAGGCCAGAGGTGATAATTATAGCATTCTATTCTCTTTAGAGTCTTGGAAGCTTCAATTTTTTTTTTTTCTGATTTTGGCTGAGCAGAAACATTTTGTGAGCCAGGCTGGTTAGGGATGGCTGCCTATGTGCTGTGATTTGTGAGAGGGCTGGCCCAGGACTCTGCTGCCAAAGTAGCAGTATCTGCCTTCTTCCCATGGCAACATCTTTCTATTGGATTTTGGCTCATCTGCTTAGGTTGAGAGCACAGTTTCACAGACAGGACACAACCCATAGATTCAAGGTCCCCTGATGGCAGAAAACCGTACAATATAAGACTAAGATATGTGTTTGAGAGAAAGATTGTTGGTGGATTTCTAAGTCCCTAATGCCATACATTGTATTTTATGAATATAATATCACATATTGTGTTTGGGTTATGGGTTGTATAAAGCCCTGAACCTTCAGTGAGTTCAGCATATTGTAGTTTAACATAGTAAGTGTGAAGTAGAGATAGGTTATGATAAAAGGATTCTACCTCCTCAAAAAGTAGTTTAATTAACTAAGAAACAAGGTAGCAGTATATTGACAAAGCATGATGAAAAGCATATATTGGTTCGAATGATACAGGAATGGAAGTATTATCTTTTAAAAGTTGGTTTGTAAAGAAAACATATTCAGATATCCTGGTAGGGAAAATATATTTTCATTAAGTGAAAATTAGGATTTCATTTTTTAGCATATTAGTTTAAACCTCATTTAAAAAAGAAATCTTTACTAAAGTAACAAGGCCAGATTTAAGTTGGGAAGTTACTTAAAGAATGGAGTTTAGATTTTGATTAACCAAAATAGAGTGTATGACTGTACTATGTTGAGCTTTGTCTTCCTAGTAAAGAAGAAATATCCTTGAACAAGCAATTTATTCATTTTTTGGCTTCCACATAAGCTATTATTAAAGCCATAGCCTCATTAAACATATATATTATTTTCTATCCCATGACAAATTATGTGAAAATTAATTAATTTAACAAAATTTAATAGAGTACTAAAACATGCAGAGTTAACTTTATATACTTATATTTCATTCTAACACCTTGAATCAAATTATGGTCAGCTTTTTTTCCCCAATGGAATAATCTCTTGCATAGTAAGTAATGTCACAAAATTTGGATTACAGATATAATATTACATCTATGAAAACATGCATGCTTTTTTTAAAATAGACAACTTAATAGTTTCATGAGACAGCTCATTGAAAAGTTGAGGTCAGGAATTTTTGCAAGTATAAATATTAAGACCAAGTTATATACTAACATTCCTGCAAGTCATCTGTGAAGAGAATACATAAAATTAATTAGTCTCAGTATGCTTTTAACATAAGAGTAAGTGCAACTCATTTTATTCTATCTTTTAGCTCTAGAGCCACCAATCGTCAGTTATGCAAAGACTGTAGAGTTCAAAGCAAGTATTCAAAGACCTGGTGCAGGAATGGAACTTGCATAATTGGCTTATATGACCCTATCTGTACTTGTTTTTAAAATAAAAATGATGCACTACCTGGCCCAGGGTCTTTGACACTGTGGCAATATGAGAGGCAGGCATTAAACTGCTAAATTCCAACACCATCTGTATGACTTAAATCCTAAGAGATATATTGTCTCTGTTGCCAAGGCCAGAGTCAACTTCAGCTGGCAAATGCTAGACTAAAAGAGGAAGGTACACAGCTTGATGGAGGGGTGGTTCCTGGTACACCTGTGGTTTTGACAGCTTTTGCTAGTGCTTGAGGAGGAAACAGGTTGCCTGTTTGTTCTTCAGGAGCACTTCTGGCATCCAGGTATTCTGCAGGCATGCATTGCCAGCTGTGAGAGATGCTGCTTCCTTGTCACTTCAGAGAAAGACGCTTCTTACAGGAAAATCCCTTTTGCTATTTCATTCAGGGAGCCTGAGAAAGGAAGACAAAAAGGATCAAATGCAAAGCACAGATCACTAGAGGGTCAGGGTTCTGAAATAACCTGGGTCCATTCTTGCTTTCAAACTGGAGAAAAGTATAATAGACAAGAAGGCCTTACTTGTTATACCTTTTAAAAGATATGAGTCCACTAATGGATGACTTAAAGAAGGGAATAGCAAGTAAATGTGTGTATACCTGATTTTCCCAGCCTGTGTCTGTATACATTCAGTGTTCCATCCTGGTGAAGAGGAGTGAGTAGGATAACCTGTATATGTCAAGACATCATAAATGCAGAAAAATAAACTATTAAATTATTAGGTCAACCTCTTAAAGTTTTTAACTGAAATGATTCACAGATAGTCTTGCACTGTTGCATATATTATTTATCTCATGATTAAATCAAACACACACATATACCTTAAGACAGATTTCAAAAATTAAAAAACATAAAGCATTTTTAATCAATTATTAGATCCATTAGAGAACTTCAGTACTTAGCACAATGTGGTTTAATTGACGTAATGAATCTGTAGAACAGAGAATCTAAGATATAAACTCAAAAGTAAAAGAGAATGTCATGTATGACAAAAAGAGCCTTTCAACTCAGCCTGAAAAACTTAGATTATTCAGTAAATTGTGTGAGACAGCTGGCTAGCTAGTAGGAAGAAAGAAAAGCTAGATTCCTTTCTTATATTAGACTGAAGACCTTGTATTAGACTGAAAGTAAAGATGGATGAAAGGCTGAAATGTAAAAATTAAATAGAATCAGAAAAAAATCAAGATAAAGTGTAAAATCTTTGAGTAAGAAAGTCCATTTTAATAACATCTTAAGAATTAGAAGCAATAAAGGCAAAGATTTATAAATCGTATACCTCACAAAACTTTTTAATGACAAAAGAACAACATGTGGTAAATTTGAAAGAAAAATGAAAATAAAGATTATTTGCAATAGCATCATGAATAAAGCATTCATATCCTTAATATATAAAAGCTCTTACCAATCAATAAGGGTAAAAAAAGTAATCTCAATAGAAAAATTGGCAAAGAATCTGAATAGGCAATAGACAAAAGATAAAATGTGAGTGGCTAGTAAAGAGAGATAAGAAGGGAGGGAGAAAGAGAGTAGAGGGACAAGAAGGGTGGAGAGGGGAGAGCAGATTAGAGAAGGCAAAAGAGGAAGGAAAGAACCATTGTTCACTTAACAAATTGGACGAAGATTTTGAGAATGGGCCACTGTTGTGCACTAATATACAATATATTCCAATGCTAATTGTGCATCGATTTGACACTACCAGTTCTAGGAAGTTACTGTAGCTAATATTATGGCTATAAAATTATTCACAGCAGAATGCTTTATAATAGGAATTATAATAAAGAAAACAACCTAAATATTCATCAAGTATTATTTAATTGAATGATGGCTCATTTTATAATTGGATTTTGTAGTTCCATTGAATTAATGATGTAGAATTAATTTATTTGAAAAGATGCCCAGAACATGTTGTTGAGTGGGGAAAAAAAAAGATTGCAGAACAGTGTATAAGACATTTCCCTAGTTATGTATCCTTATATTAGTTTATGTATATATTCATAAATACCTAAAAGAGTCATTTTGAAACAGTATCAATAATGGTAATTTCTAGGTGGTGGCATTTGAGGTAATACATCATTTTACATTGCTACATTTTTTTTTATATTATGTGACCTTTTTCTATGAAAGTATATCATTGTTACAAAATGATAAAAGTTATTTTCAAAAGATGAAAAAAGCACTTTAGTAATTTTACTAATCTGCCTTTTTAGGATTTTTTAAATAACTTGTACTTTTTTACCTTAAGTAAGGTGATTGTCTATGCATTTCTATTCTAGCAACATTTTATCTGGAATTATGTTGCCCAAAGAATTAATCAGGAAAAGCTCTCTGCTCATGTCTTTCTGTATTTACTGGTTGTTCACTCTTGGTGTATTTGGCATTTTGTTTAAACTATAACTCAGATATACTCAGCATATCTTATAAGATTTGATGATCTAGTTTATAATTACTTTCCTTATTGTAAAATCTTGAAATTTGTTAGATCAATAAATAGGGTTATAAATAAATGATTTTCAACCTCTTCTTTACAACAACTCAAAATACCTCCATTTAGTTTTGAACACATCTCAATATATCCACAAAAAGCCTCTAAACAAAATTAAGTTTAATTCACTCTAAAGGAAATCACTTCTACAGACCGTTTTACGGAAGGGGGGAGCCAATTTAAATAAATTATCAGATACTCATTTTATACAGATGAGTGCTGCTAATTACAATCAGTCTCATCTATTCATTAAAACTAGTCCAGCAAGCTCGGACAACTTTGTCAGCAGTTAGTCACTGCGTTTCTTTGAAACCCTTAAAACCAGATTTCTTTAAATATATCATATATTTTAGAATGTTTACTTATTTAGATCATTTTTTAGGCATCCCCAAATAGCAAGGTTTTAAAAATTCTGCTTTGTGCATGTTCCTTTTTATTAGGTATATTTAGTCTTTAAGCATTTTTGCTATTCTCTTCTCAGTATTCTCCATTCTCTCTCTCTATACCCTACTGAAATCTTCAGTTGCTTCAAATTATCAAGTAGGTATCTAGAACAAGTCACATGTTTCAGGAGAATCCTCCCATTGTTCTTACAGCAGTTCAATTTGGTGTAATTCATTTCTTCTTTGACTGATGCAGGGTGGTGTCATCTAAGTTATCACATCCTCTATTCCATTACCTACTAGACCTGTGATGGAAAAGTCAAACGGAATTGGGCTTAACATTTATAAAACCGCAATGGCATACCACTTGTTTTTCTCTCCTAGATTGATAGTAGAAAATCATGTACTGATTGAGTTTATTGTTATTGTCAATTTTCCCCTAAAAACTTATAGTGTAAACTATTCCAAGCAGAGCCAATGGTCTCTTTGTTTAAGCACGCTTCATCCAAGCACACTTTTTTTTTTTTTTTTTTGCTGTACGCGGGCCTCTCACTGCTGTGGCCTCTCCCGTTGTGGAGCACAGGCTCCGGACACACAGGCTCCGCGGCCATGGCTCGCGGGCCCAGCCGCTCCGCGGCATGTGGGATCTTCCGGGATCGGGGCACGAACCCGTGTCCCCTGCATCGGCAGGCGGACTCTCAACCACTGCGCCACCAGGGAAGCCCTCCAAGCACACTTTTGATTCATCGGGTGACTTGCTGGGCTGATACTTTCTTTACATAGCCTGCTTATTGTAACAAGCCCACCAAGCCAGAAACCTGATGAAGGATTTCCAAACAGAGAGCCATATGTCTCTGCCACCTTAGACAGTAGCCTAGCTTACAACCCCCTACTTTTATAAGTTTTCTACAGCTATGTCTTTGTTACAACGTAAACTTTGTGTACATGATTGTATAATGCTTTCATCAGCTAAACATTTCTGTCTGTTTATACTTCTATCTCCAATATCCAGCACACTGTCTGGCACATTGTGGATACTCCCTAAATATTTGTTCATTGAATAGATGTGTTTTATTTATTAATTTAATGAAGGTAGCCTGAAAGTGTAGGAGTGTCCTTCTCAGTTATCATTTAGGTAGTGAGGATAACATCCAGGATACAGGACCTTTCTAGAGTCATGGCTTTCTGATGTTTACCAGCGGCAATGTTATATGTTTTAAAACTTGACGGTTCCTTGGGAATTCTTTTATCAACTTCACAATTAATTTAAATCTACTGTAATTAATTTTGTTGAAACCTGCAACAAAATTAGCCAGTATTTATAAACCAGCTGATACTCACTTGGGAGAGTTAGTTGGAATAAATCAGCCTCTATCAGCTAGATATGTTGCCCTGGCATCTGTCCAGATAGAAACAGACTATTTCCAAGTTTCAGGTAATTAAACTCAGCTTTAAAATGCATCTAAAAGTCATTGTCTGATGTACTGGCCCATGGAAATAAATAATTACATATTGTATTAATAGAGTATTTACCAGGAATTCAAAGCACTGTTTTAATAAGGAGATCTTCATAATAATCTTGTGAAATAGAAAGGAGGTATGTGTTTTCCATGTAGATTATTCATTGAAAAATAATATTCATGGAAAGTCATTGGCAGATCATGAGGTACCCATTCTGTGTTGTGGTTCCATATTCTCACCAATAGAACATATCAGCCAGCACCGTGTCATCAGTAGGGCAGTGATTTTAGCTTTCTTCTTAAAAAGCAAGTTGCTCCCTGAAAACAGATGGTACCACCCTCTTTTTGAGCACTTTCTGTAACACCCTTTTTCTCAAAGGCCTAGCCCTGATTGAACTATAGCTATAGCAATGTCATCTAGCAAGTTTCAAGGCTCTATTTCTTCTATACTGAAAACACAGTGCAAACTTGCCTCCTTCCCTTTCCTCTGCCCCACTGTCCTTCATCCTCTGCTCTCTCCATTACCACACACATACACAGTAGGAAACTTGTTTCTGACCTTGTGATCATCACCTAGATGAGAGATTAAAGTTGTGTTCTCTTTCTCCTAAAGTTGTGTTCTCTTTCTCCTTTCATATTAACCTACTTATTACCTATTTGGTCTTCTGTCAACCCTCAACTTGCAATCTACTTGACTACTTGGACTCATCATGACTTCTCCCTACCCTGGAAAATTGTAAGTTTCAAAATTTACTTGGCTATTTGTTTTTTCTTTCCTAAATTAGATGATTCAGTAGATAAACTATACATTTGGCCTCCCTGCCAATACCTGCTAGAAAAAGAGCTCCTTGAGGGGTTTGCATCTGCAGCATCGGGTGTCCTGGTCATTCTCTCTGCCTGCAGATGACCTTGTGCTGTTGTCCGTCTAATCAAGAACCATCTTTCTTAAATAGACTCTTATCCTAACTCTTATTAGTGTTCAGTTAAATAGTTACCCATACCCCAACATGATGCTGCAAAAGTGTAGGAACATTGCTTACCACTGAGTTACTCACAACAGCTATTAGGCTTTTTCTATAAGGAGACAGGAAACAGAATATTTGGAGCTGATGGAACGTAATGAGTACAGAGTTATGCTCAAGAATGACCTGCCCCCACCCCCCACCAGAAAAACCTTACAGATCTCAGGTAAAGGGGACACAATGTTAAATATAATATTATTGTTATACCTGATCTGTAGGTGCAGTTGAGAACAGTACATCTTGTATTCTAGGCAATATAATCCTAATTATGAATCACAGTTTATAAAAAAATCCATGAAACATAACGTTCATTTTTCTGTACATGTTGAATTTCAGCAATGTGCATGTATTGATTTTGCAATATTAAACTTAATTTTTTTTAAATGAGGTTGAAAATAGGAGAAACAAGAAATTGAGTAATTGCTAGATAAATTTATTCTTCATTAGAGCACTTTCATTTAAACAAGTAAGACCATGAAACCATTCTTAATGTATCTGCCTAAAAGCTTAGCAGGGATGAGCTTCTCAGGTAGTTTCATCAAGGCCGTGGGAAACCAAGAAAGAAAGTGATACTATATTAATATAAACAAAATCTTCCATTAATGTATGTGAATACTATGTATCTAAATGTTGGTGTGAACTTTAGTGGTTATGTGTTTTTCTTCCCCTTTTATCTTCAGAAGAAGATAAAAGGGAATTCGGTTTGATGATACCAGTTTTGATTTGCGGAAACCCAAAAGGTCCAGAATAAAGGACAAATCATAATAAATTTCAGGGGTTGCAGTCACTGCAGAAAATGGTGATTTGATTCTATTAACTGACTAATTCAATTAAGGGGAGACTAGCAAGAATCATCTTAGGAGAGCTTCTGAGCTCTTAAAAACTACAGTGTAACCTCAGGGTTTTGCATACATGGGTATTGTAGGTATAGAAGTCTCAGATAATTTTCTGCAATTATACCTTGCTAAGTGAGCAGAACTGCAGTTCAGGTAGGAAATGTCTCTGAATTCCTGGTGTCTTAGAAGATGCCTTTGGCCATTTGGGTGTTTTATGTAAATGTAATTCTTCCTGGAGTTGGAGGAACTGATCTAAGCTGAGGAGCAATCCTGGAAAGAGAGCAGAAAATTCCCGGAGGCCCCTTGAAACAGTTCTGGTTCACCTTCAGCCTGGTTCTACGTGTCATCACTCTGTCCTTCTCTACTCAAGCACTTCAACCTAAAATACTCCCCTTACAAACAGTTATTGTGATCATAATATGTGCCAGGAACTGCTCAAAAGGCTTCCATGTATTGACTCATTTAATCTTCACAACAACAAGACAAAAACTTATTGAGCCCACTACCCACGACTACTTATTTGTTTTAATCCAGTCATAAAAACTGTAGACTTCATACTGAGGTTAGACAACACATTGGGTTAGATAAGCAACATCTAAATCCATGACATCCTCTTTTAAAATTGATATTACATAATTCACTTTGGATTTTGTTTATCAAATCAAATTAGAAAGCAATGGATTAGCCAGTGAAACTGCAGAGTTCAGCTCTGCTGGAGAACAGACTTTGCCACTCGTGAACCATGCCAACTCATTGATAGGAATGAGAGTAGGCATTTCCAACCCATCTTGGCCTCTTTTATATCTCTCAGCGTCTAACTGGCAATTGAGTGTCTTGCTGAATCTTGTCCAACTGGCAATATAAAGTCTTGGTTCTGATTCAGAAGTTTGCCTACCCAAATATAATTCAAATGTGAAGTCGAATATTCTCTTAGAAAGCCCAGTTATGACTAATATTGGAAGTATCTGCTCTGCTAAGAGCTCTGGGTGGGAAGCATGAGGGCTGAGTTCTAGGCCTGGATCTACTCCTAGTTAGTTCTGTCACAGTGGATTAGTTATTTTCATTCACAGTCTCAATTCCCTCACATATAGAAAAAGAGGTTGGAGTAAATGATCTATAAGATTTCTTCTATCTCTAATAGTCTAGGATCCACTGAATTAAAGAAAGAAAATATATCCATGATAAAAAGACAGTTTTCAAAGCTTTCATATTTAGATGAGTAGAAACAAGAGGGATAACTTAATTTCTAATACTCTGAAACATTTCCCAAGACTTCCACAATATTAATTTCCATCTTTTACTATGTTTAAGACTTAAAAAAAAATCTCTCTCTTCCAAGAAAGAGAGAAAGAAAAGAAAGTGATCAAGGACCCTTATTTATTAAGGTTCAAGAAACCAGTTGACACTGCTTTTGGACACTTGAATAAAATGATTTTTTTGCAAGAAAAGTAGACATCCCTCAGCTTGGCCATGGGTAAATACTTGTAACTCCCTATGTCTCATGAAATACCTGGGCTATTGCTGTTCACTGGAGATGTGAATATTCCTAGTGATGTCCCAGAGTGTGAATGGCCTCTGTGAGCCATTGAAAAATAGGACGCAAGTTCCTGGAGTGTCAGTTTTACTTTCTGATTTCAAGGAACGGGGTTGTTGTTTCTATATTAAAACAAACCTACATCTCTTATTTAAGAGAATAAAATCATGTACTAATGTTGAAGGAACACATGGATTCAAACATTACGATCTCTACAGCAGATGCATCAGATGACTACAGCCAGTCCCAAAGGCACACGTTTCTTCTCCTCTCTGTCTCTAGGATACTTTGAAGGGAAAGCCTGAGAAACAGTGTTCCTGCATATGTAAACTATTTATTGACATGGTTTGTGATGTAAATAAAATGTAAAGCTTGTGTTTTATCATCAGATGCGGTTTTGCATAGTGAAAGAGCATTTTTTTTTTTAAGAGTCAAACAGAACCAGATCAGACTGGCAGGTCTTTCATTAGCTTCATAGGCTGGGCACATTGCTTCATGTTGCAGAACCTCAGTCAGAAAAGGGTGATGGTAACTTAAGAAGGTTGTCTTGAGAATTACTTTAGATAACTTAGGCAGGGTGCTTTGCTCAGTGTAAGTCTACAATAAATGTGTTTCTCTCTCTTTTCCTTTCCTTGCTTGTGATTTTAATAGACCCTTTTTAGATTACTGAATTCTGACAAGTGAAGTCAGGATTTATGCACTTACAGATTTTCAAAGAAAAAATCTGAAATATTGATTAATTACAAAAATGGCATCAAACCTTTTGTTAAAGCAGTCATCAATTTTGGTGTATGCATTGCTTTTTACTTACACAGCAATGCTATTCATACACACCATGCAAAATGCATATACATACACCCCCCTCACATTCACAGCCATGAAATACAATGCTAGAAGAAATTTGGAGGTAATCAAATCCAGCCATTTCTGAGTAGATACATCTGTGATCCGTAAAGATTGTCCGAGTTGCCTAATTATTGACTCAAATCCTTTAACTCTTTATTGCTATTGAGGTTGCTTCCTTCCCTTCCCTTCCCTTCCCCTCCCCTTCATCTTCCCTCTCCCTCTCCCTCTCCCTCTCCCTCCACTCTCCTCTCCTCCCCTCACAAATATCTTTAAGCACTTATTATGAACCAGCTGTTGTGTTAAGTACTAGGGATACAAACAACTGGAAACCATTCTGGTCCTTAGAGAGCTCATAGATTAGTGAAGAGGAGAGGAGACAAATAAATTAAAAATTACATTATCTTAAAGTAAGTGCTAACAGAAGTATGTACAAAGCAGTGGGGTCTAGTAAGGAATGTTCATTCTTCATTCCTAAAATAAGGACCTGGTGTCCAGCTCCTTTTAGATATAAACTGTACTAGATTTTTCTCTGGGTCCAGAACTTTATAGCTCATACCTAGTTCTTCTCCATGCTGCCATTTATTCAAGAATCTATTGCATAGAGACTTGTGCTAGTCATTGCCATTCACGTAGAAAGCCTATATGTGTGTGTGTGTTGGATGAACGTGCTCTATTAAGAAGAACAAAGTTTGAAGATACAGGGATGCTTGGATAAGGAAAGTTTGGGCATGCATGATTTCAAAATCAATATCAAACTAGAAGTCATTTTTCAAAAGAGTGAAAGTAAAATAACCCATGGAGAGAGGAGATAAAGGAAAAGATGCAAGCAGGGGAAGAAAACATGTAATCATCTATTTTATAAGAGAAAAATACTTTTTGAACAAAATCAACAACATTGGATGAAGATTACAGATGAAAGATAATAGTTTTAATTTTGGCTTATTCACATTGGAAACATATTTGGAGCTTGTTATCCACTTCTAACTTCTCACACTTAGTCTCTTTTATTCATGCTTTTGACGTTCCTCATAATTTTTCTTTATAGCACATGCAACAATTTTTTAACATAGTTAAAACCATAGTTTTGTCAATATTTGCTATCCTTCCCATAAGGGCAGAGTACCTGCCTCTTTTACTCACCCTATCTTCAGCATCCATCCAGTGCCTAGGCTATAGTTGACATACTATAATGAATGAATCAAAGGACAAATGGAGGAGTAGATTTGTACGATGAGTAAAGGGCAGTCCTAGATATTGAGGTCATATATTAAGATGAAGGCAAGGCACATGATCTACTGCCTTCTGAAAGCTTATAGTCTTATGTTGGACAGGGAAGGAAAGACAGGGAACATATGTAAGTAACTACTATATGCTATAAGTGATATGTCATACATCATGGGTGAAAATAAAGCAATGTAGAGGAAGACATTAGTTATTTACAATGTAATTTTAATGGGAATATATACAAACAACTGACTTACATAAGAATTTTGTAGCATAATATGCCAGGAAATATTCATTTATTTAGGTATAACCCTCCTGTAATGTTCGCTCTTATTTCAAACCTGGTACATAATATATACCATTAAGCAGAATTCTATTAATCTCTAAATTAATGTCACAATAAATGTCTCTATACATCTATGGGATAAGATAATTATTGTATATAGCCCAACAGTGAGACATAGTAAGATATTAAAGTGTCTTCTTATCTTTAGGAAAAAAATTAAATTGCACTCAGTATAGGGTTAAGTGGAAATTATTACTTATAGAATTTTTATATCTTTGTGAAAAGTTTGGTGGGCTTTTTGCAGCATGGATTTGCACTGGAATCCAGCCCTACTAGAGTGGTCTTGGGGAAGTTTTAACTTTCTTTAGATTTATTTTCTTCATCTAAATAGGGTAAAAAACTAATGTTGTAGGATTGCTATGGGATAGTAGTTGGTATGTGTGACAATGCTTAGCACAATGTAGATGCTCAGTAAACATTAGCTTTTATTATAACGATGCTTGTGATTATTTTTAAGCACCCACTATTTGCAAAGAGTTCTGAATTGGTTACTGGAGGTGTAGTAGAAAATTGAATCTGGCTCCGTACTCTTAAAAGAGCTTACAGCCTATGTTAAGGGAAGTTTTAGTTTAACCTGCAGAAAAGGAAGTGAGAGCAATAACAAAGATGACACGAATATCAAAGCAATTTAACATATAATGCAATGTATGTGATTGGAATACTTTGGAGATAATCATAATCATGGAGGATTCCATGAGGAAGGTGTTCATTGAACAGGCTTATTTCAGGTAGTGAAGAAGCCATCCCATTAGTTGGAAAATGTCATGAACCATGTTAGGAGAAGGACTTAAAAGTTCAAGAGAAGATTGAAACAACTTCAGGTCTGAGGAGAATGAACAGTGTTCTTTGCAGTGGACGTAGAGTTCATGGTCTCTCTAAATGCCTGCTGGGGAAGCACACATGGATATTCTGTGTGCCTAATATAAATCCTACATGTTTTCCTTCTCTGCCATCTCCCTACCATCTTCCTCCTTCGATAACTTCCACCTCAGTTAAGAGTGCCACTGTGTTCTTTACCTTTAAACTTTAGTTTTCTATTATATTTCCCTCTCCTCTCTGCCTGTTTCCCCTCATCTAGCTATTCTGTTCAGCTCTGTTCTTTGCATCCCACATGCATTCTCTGCTTTTCATTCCCACAGTCTCATCCTTGCAGAGGCCTTTACCATCCTCACCAGATCATTACAGCAGCCTCAAGTCATGGGTCCCTGCCATCCTCAGAATTGCTGTCCAAAGTGCATATGTTTTCTTACCAACCCCCTTCCCCATGGCAACCCTACAAAATAAGTTTTTATTCCTAGTTAGATGAGGAAAATAAAGCTAAAAGAGATTAAAAACAGCTTCCCCAAGACCACTGTAGTAGGACTGGGTTCTAATGCAAATCTGTTCTGCTCCAAAATGTACCAATGTTTTCACAGATACAAGGATTCTACATGTAATAATTTCCACTTAACCCTATACTGAACACAATTTAGTTTTTCAAACCAACTTTGCAGATTTCCTGTGGTCCACAGGAAAGAAAAAACAACTGGATTTCTGTGTTTGCAAATTTCTCCAAAGTTCAGTTCTGGTTAATCTTTCATTTCTCTTTTCCCATTGCAGATATCTCTCTCCTTCCCTCTGTCCTTTGCATCCTTGGATCTTATTTCTGGTGATACAAGTTTATTCCCTGAACATGATCTGCATCTCCTGTCTCTAGGCTTTGGTTTACCAAGCCTCTCTGTCCAATAGCTATTCTGCCCACATGTGCTAGCAAGTATATTTTAGCATTCATGGCCCAGTTCAGAATCTGCCTCTTAAGAGAAGTCTTCATAGATCACCTATGTCAAATGAACTGATTTAACAGAGCTTTATTACTTGATCATCTGCTGAATTGCTTAAAAAGTATGCTTGACTCCACCACTAGATGCTGAACTCCTCCTAGGTAAGGGGCAAATCATCCTCATCTGTGAACCTTCCTCAGTGTAGAGCCCAGCTAGCACATTGTTGCAGGCACACAATAAAAATGGAATTGTCTAATCAAATACTGCAAGTCTTAGTTCAATACCTGATTTATATGGTTCCTTATGTAATATATTCATTATATGATATATTTTCATGCTTAGATAAGTCTTTCTTTTTCCCCCCAAAGGCATTTAAGTTTAGAAGATGCATTTAAAGGCCAGTTTGCCCTAAAGCTGTGGAAGCTTAAGCTTCATGTATTCTCTCCCTCTCCTGCATGGTGCTCTGCCAAAACCCTGGAGGGGCCCTAAAGATGAGTTTTCATGGTCATGTGATTTTGTAAAGCTGCAAAAGCCTAATCACTAAGCTGCAATGGGTTAAGACTTCTGTGTGCTTTTGCACCTAATTTTGTATTCTTAAATAGAGTCTCTGAAATATGTAAAGGACTATATCAGCTCCAGGCCCCACCAGAGCTGGATCTGCCTCTGTGTGTGTGAGGGGAGGCCTCCACCATGTTGGCCACTGCAAGGCTTATCTCGATGACCAGCTGCTTAGCTGGGATTGACTAGATCTGGGCTGAGATGACTTCACCTCAGTAGAAAGAGGGCACATGCTTTAGAGCTTCTACCCACATTGCTCACCCTCAGTGAGCACTCCTCACCTCAATATGTGGTGATGTTGGTAGGTCAGGAGGTTTCAATGTGGCAAAATTGGTGACACTCATATTGACTTGGTGGCTTTTCCATCTGTGGGTAGGTCAGTAGTTTTCAGTAAGCTGCCTGGGGTTTACCTGGAGGTGGCAGTCTGTGAGTTCACCGCTCTGACTACCCTGTTAGCATCAACAGATACGAGGCACCAATTCCAGCACCTGGACCTCCAAACTACCATGGAGGGTATCAAGAATGGAAAAGGCAGACACCATCAGGACCTAACCTGAAACTTGATCCTTGTTTTTCTGGAGGGCTTTGAAATATTCAGCCTACGAATATTGTTGAAAATGAGCTGGACTTCACTGGCATCTATTTGAACAGCAAAAGCCCAAATGTGGGCTTTAAGGAAAAGCTTGAGGGAAGCATTGATCTCACAGCCCCTGGCCTTCAGAGGCAGCTGGATGCTGAGACTGCAAAGAGCCTCCTGGTGAGAGACAAGATCCACAGAACATAAGTGATTTTGCAGAGTGATGTCACAGCTAAGGGCCGCATTGGGGTGATGCAAAGAAACAGAGTATTTTCCTCTGTATCTCTAGGCTAAATAAAATTGAGCAGATTCTCTACTGAGGAACTGGATATCATCTATAAAATGATTCCCCAGTGATCCATCTCCACCCGCCACTCTTGGAATTCTTACAACCTATTATTGGAGTAGATCTGGGACTAGTAAGGGTTTATACTAGTCCTGATGGCCAGCTACCAAACTACACATCTTCAGGATTGATCTTTGAGTCAAGGCCATAGTGGAGGAGATTTTAATGAAGGTTTACCAAAAAAACAAAACCAAAAAACCCATACACAATGGCCTCCCCACAGTGACCGAACACCCTGTTCCAAGCCCTGTCTTGCCTTTGGGAATTGCTCGCCCAGGATTTAGAGAAAAGAGGTAAGGCCCAACCCATTTTTTTTTTCATTTTTCTTATCAAGGTGACCACCCCTTTAATGTTGAATTGAATAAAAGTCCTAGTCTTTTATGTGGCAAAAATGGGTAGTTACATTATATAAGTAAGTCACCAAGTTTCAATATAAACTATGCCACTTTCTTGGAGTTCCTTTCCTCCTTTCTGCCACTTCAGCTTTGAGTTAGGCAACAAGAGCACCTTGTGAAACAGTCTTTTACTCTAAGCCTATTTGAAACAATGACTTTTTGATTGGGAGAACCAAAGGAAGATCTAAGAGTAAGTTTGAATGAAGATACGGTATTCTGATACTTAATATATTCAGCAGAGAGCTGTACTTCTCCACCTAATGGTTACAAGTACTAAACATCTTCAGTCTCAGGGAGACAAAGACAGTTAAAGTACGGTGCTCCTGAGAGATCTGGTACACATTCTGACGAGTGACCATTTCACTGTTACAACCCAAGGTGGAGGGAGTAGATGTGTGGGTGTGAAGTCAGCTTCTCTCCTGCTGTTGGAACAGAGGGGACATGAGAGTAACAGGACTCTTCTATTGTTACCGCTCTGGTGGGGGATTGTAAGAACAGACCACTTCTAACCCTATTACCCCAAAGAGGGTTTTCAAAGTAACAACCAACCATTCTGCTTCTACCGTACCACCAGGGTCTTTATAACCACTGATGATTTCACTGGGCATAAATCAAAAGTTTATTAATTAATTAAAATATGCAGTAATGCTTCCTCAAGGAAAGTTGTCTTTGCAGAATTTGAGACCAAAGGTGCCTATTAGCTTAGAAGGTGAGTACATGGTGTACACAAAGCCACAGTCCTCAACAGACCCTAAGATCTTACGATCGTCTAATTAAAAAGTAATGCCATGTTATCACACTTCTAGACTTTGCGAACACTGAAAAGTACCTGTGTCAGGTAGTGGTAACTCCAGCTTACAGATTGAAAACCAAAACAAAACAAAACTGAGGCTCAGAGAACTTTAGAAACTTGTCAATTAATGACCGCACAGTAGTAGAGTGGAAATGGAATTAGGACATCTGACTTTTAGCTAATTATAAATTATTTCAAGGCAGTCCATCTCTTTTAATGTAAACGCCCCTTGGGAAATGCTGGTATGTGTCAAGGCTGGATCAGAATAAACCAAATACTACTGGAGGATAAATGAAAAATGGAGCCCACTGTAAGGATTTAAAAACATTTTTCAGTTTAAAATAGATTCAAGAAAGGTTACAAACCTAGTGAACTATTTATTCTAATGGGGAACAATCTCAGAATTTAAAAGAATAGCTGAAACCCTTTTAATGTGATGGTGATATCATTAGGAAGACATCAATTCATAGCATATTTAAATGTGGTTTTATCTCATGACTATATAGTACTTAACAGTTTTGTTCCAAATTCTGTCAACTTTTCTTACAACGACTATACTATGTTTTGAAGTTATAAAAGACTAAAGGACAGTTGTCTTAAAGAACCCTCTGTGAAATCTCTTCAGTTAAAGGCTCCACATCAACTCTCTTGTAAAACAAAAAGAATTATCCTTTGTTGAATAGGGGTATATAAAATTTAGGACCAATGGAGAACTGCCATAGGCACCAAATCAGCCATTTCTTACCCTTGGCTTCAAGAAAATGTTATTTAGACACAGCCCAATAGTGGAATGTTGTTTTAAAATCTTGTCTTTGTTATTGCTAAACAGAACAAAATATAGACACTACAATCCACACATATTCTATAAGAACTTAGAAAATTGTAGTCCACTGCAGTCATAAGTTCAGAGAATAAATAGCTTGCTTTTAACCTAAATGATCAATTATTTTATTAATAAAAATCATCATCTTAAAATAATGTTCCTATTTTTACCATTATAGAAAATAACTTATTCCCCTCCCCTCCAGAAAAAGGCGCACATTCCATCCACAGAGAGCTTGGAGTAGGCTCAGAGTTTATGTATGTTAAATAATGATTTGGGGTGAGCAAGGGGGGCAACTGTCAAGGGAACAGATCAATTGGCCAATTGAAATGTCATGTCTCCACTCGCCGTAGGATGTTGCCATGTCTCTTTGCTGTCTCTTTTTTTATTCTCTTGTATTTTGATTTAGATATAAAAGCTGAGACATAATTTAAACTGACAGCAGAATCAAACAGTGTGACCTTGCCAGTATTGTTTCAGGCTTTCAACACAATCCACTGGGGGTAGAGTGTGGGCAGAGGGAGGGGTGAGTGAGAGCGAATGAGAGGAGAGAGCCAGCCTCTCCATATGGCCTTGCTGCTCACATGTTCCTGGAGGGCTGGTCTCAGGTCCGGATGTTTCCAGACCTGTCTGACGTGAGAATAAGAGCTGAAATGAGAAAGGGGAATAGAGGAAAACTTAGGGCAAGAGCAAATGACAAAGATTGGCTCAATAGAGCAGTAATGATAATACAAGGCTTGTGTGTGACTGTTTCAGAAGTTGAATGGCTGGTATTTAATGTTTCAGAGTTTAGTCTTTCCCTAGTAAGGAGAAATGGACAGCGTCCACCTTGATAACAGGGTAACCAGATAAATGCTACCTTGCCAGACAACACATACTGTAAGGGCAGCTGGCAGAAAAGCACTTAAGTCCTTGGCTCACAATGGACCCCCCAAATGTTTCTGAGCAATAACTGTCATTTGTCTACCCAGAGGAGGGATGCGTGGCCTAATAGGTATGTTTGAGATGACTGCAGACAGTATAAGATTGTTTCTGGTTTTTTTTTTATAACTCAGAATACCAATATTTTGGGCTTCCCTGGTGGCGCAGTGGTTGAGAGTCCGCCTGCTGAAGCAGGGGACACGGGTTCATGCCCCGGTCCGGGAAGATCCCACATGCCATGGAGCGGCTGGGCCCGTGAGCCATGGCCGCTGAGCCTGCACGTCCGGAGCCTGTGCTCCGCAACAGGAGAGGCTGCAACAGTGAGAGGCCCGCGTACCGCAAAAAAAAAAAAAAAAAAAAGGATACCAATATTTTAATTGACATCATTGATAACTTTTTCCACCATGCAGCATACACGTGTCTACCTACAGGATGACTCTCTCCGGATACGATGATGGCTTGGAAAGCCAAAGCACCAGGTGGTTGGGCTTCCTTGGGGAAGCCTGAATGAATCACCCTGCCCCCTCACCCCCCCATCGAAGAGTACCTTTCTGTTGCCAGTCTTTCTTTGCCCTGGATAATGACGAACAAATCCAGCAAAGTTGTCTTTTGGGAGAAACCATTTTCCAAAGATAGGAGAATGGAAAAAGGCAGGGCAGTGTGGTGATGATGGTGAAACATGTCTCACGATAAACAGCAGTGGAAAGTCACGGTGTGAGGAAGGATCAGGAATGAGCCTGTGATGGAAGAAAGGTCTCAAATGCATGCATGCCCTGACTAGACTTGTTATTGGACATGAAAGCAGTGAAGATAATAACAACACAAACCACAAAAACAGCTGCCTCCGAATGAGTACTTGCTTGGTGCCTGGCACTGTCTTAAGTGCCCTGTGTGACATTTCATTTAACCCTGCCAGTAATGGGACAACGTAGGTGCCTGCACAGTGGCAGAGCCAGTATTTCACCATGTAGGTTGATTCCAGAACTTCCTCCCTTTACCCTGAAGGATTCCATCCACTGTCAACCAGTCCATTCCCTTCACCATTCCCGACTTTTGGGCCTAGGATTTGGAAGGTAACAATGAAGCACAGACATAGTCTGTGTCCTTCAAGCAACTTAACATTTTTTACTGCTAAAGAAAGACTAAAATGTGAAGCTATCTGATTTTTTCTTTAGAACGAGATGAGATATAAATTAATAATCAAGATCCTTCATGAAATAATTGAAAATAATAGAATTGTGTCCTAAAGGATGCTTTCTGGACACCATACACAACATGAGAATCAGGCCTTGGAGAAAGAGGAGGAGGAGGAGAAGGGCATTCCTGGCAGCAGGGATCACATGCACACGGATGTGGGAGAGAGCCTGCCGTAGTTTAGGAACAGTGGGCTGATTGGTGAGATGAGAAGGGAGGGCCTGCCTGAGGAGCAAGGAGCTGTAGGCCAGGTTGGGAAAACCATTGAAAGACAGTCTGAGGAGGGAGAAGAGACTTGATGTGAGAACAAAGCTATGGTAGGTTTCTGAGCAAATGGGTTATACAGGGGATAAGTGGAATCCCAGGAGACTGTTGTCATAGCCACACTGATGGAAAGGAGATGAGAGAGAAAGTAAGGATGCCATCCTTGGATACCTCTTCCAATCACTTGGGTATAAGGGATGAGAGAAAGTTGAGGGCTGTCTGGCTCACAGGGCAGAAAGAGAGGTTGGATTCCAACAGGAACACCTAGATTTTTCCTTCATTTGTCCCCACTGTTCTGCGTCTCCATCATACAGTGGCTTTGCATGAAGAGGCATGTATTTTGGAATATGACAAGGCCTCCCTGGAGCCAGGGAAGTTCAACAAGTGGAAATACAGGAGGCCCCCTAAGTTTTGGAAGCCCTGAGCTCATGCGAGAGCGTCACACACCTGGATGCCACCTTAATTGACAGATGAGGCATTTTATCTCTAGACTCTGAAAACTTCTAACTCCATGTCCAAATCTGCCATAATGTGCTATTTGGACTGTGAATTCCCAGCCTTTTATGTTGCACTGTTGCCACTCCTTCCCCCTTCCTTTTACCACCACCTCTCCCAAGGTAGCTCTCTTGACCTAGGACTTAATCCTCCTTATTAGGACCTTAGTCATCTCTATAATCATGTGCCATTGAAGGTGGAGAAGAGATTATTAGTGGTAAGTTGATGCAGAAGATGGTTTTAATAGTTGTGGAGTACACTACCTAGTCTGTGTTTGAAAAAAAAAATCTCTAAGACATTAGCATAACTTCTTTGAGATACAGCTTTAACATCTGAGCACTCAGCTCTTGCTATGAAAGACAGATGTTAATAGAGCTTGTGTTCCACACACAGACATAAATCATCCCTGCCTTTTTTACAGTCAGCTTGCATGCCCAAGGTATAGTATATGGGCTTTGCCTACTGATAGCTCCAGAAATGGGAGTGGGAGGAGGCTGAGGTTGAAAGATGCTAGTTTCGGGCTTGTAAACATACTTTTCAGTGGAAAAGAGCTATTGCGTGTATAGCACGCTCTTCCCCAACTCTGCCAGTTGAGCCTCATCCTTCAGCTAACTGGAATTACCACATCATCTTACTCCACAAGTTTCCTTGACTTGGCAGTTTTTCTGATCACCTGGCAGTCATAGACCATCTGTCTTTTGCTGATACAGGGACCTGGGGAATGAGGACATTGGAAATGCACTAGCCTGTTCTAGGGATCCGGGCAGAGAGCTGTCCCTGAGCTGGGATTTTTATTGTTGTCATCGCTGAAGTAGAGGATCAGAGTTGTCTTCTCCCTGTTCCTCAGTGGACTCACTTCCCTTTGGCCCCCTCTCCCACCAGCTCCTCTGTGCTCTCCCATTTAACCTGGCGCATCTCAGACAATCCCTTTGTATATTGGTGAGTGGAAGTTGTCCACAGGTAGCCTGGGGGCCTTTCTGAGTGTGTGGTGGGACTCCATCATTTCTGTTTGAAAGAAACAAAATAACATCTCTATGGTCCACTACAACAACCCATGTCCAGAGTACAGAACCCTTAGAAAAACACATTTCCTCACTAAAGCCCTTCAGAACCTTTCCTAACCCCACTTTGTCACCATAGTCTTCCCAGGCGCAGGGGCAAACAGACCCCGTTTTAACTGAGGTGCCCTTGCCCAATCCTGTTAGGGACTCTGGGAAGTCATGAGGAAAAAAAAGAGTGAAGCTCCTTTAAATACACAGCTACCCTCACTGCCTAAATCTAGCACCTCTGCTGTGCTTCCCTTGCACTAACAATTATCCATCAATTGTTATAAAAGAAGAGAAGGCATACAGCATTTAAACATATTTGTCACCTTAAAGTTTTTGTTTTAGAGAATTATTAGATCTACATAAAATCTTTAAAAATAGTACAGCAACTTCCCCAAATACCACATGCTTATTTTCCTCTATTGTTAACATCTTATGTTAATGTGGGACATTTGTCAAAATGAACAAGCCAGTACATTAGTATTAACTGAAGTCCATACTTTATTCAGATTTCCTTGTTGTTTTTTTTACTGAATGTCCTTTTTTTTTTGTTCTGAGGACTCCATCTGGACATGACATTGCATTTAGTCATGTCTCCTTAGGCTCCTCTAGACTGTGACAATTTCTCAGACTTTCCTTGTTTCTGGTGACCTTGACAGTTTTAAGGAATATTGGTGAGATGCTTTGTAGAGTATCCTTCAATTGAAATTTGTTTGATATTTTTCTCAAAGATTGGGGTTATAGATTTTGGAGAAGAAAACCACAGAGGTAAAGTACCATTTTCAACACATCATGTCAAAGTACCATTTTCAACCCATATACTATCAATACGACTTATCGTTGTTGATGTTGACCTTGATCCCATGGCTCAGGAAGTGTTTGGCAGGTTTCTCCACTGTAAAGTGACTGTTATTTTTCCCTTTTCATACTGTCCTCTTTGGAAGAAATCACTGTACACAACCCACACTTAAGGAATAAGAAGTCATATTCCATCTGCTTGAAGGTAAGGCATCTGTATAAATTATTTGCAGCTTTTCTGAACATGAAATTTTTCTATTTTCCACAATTTATTAATAATGCAATCATTTATAACAGTATGGACTCATGGATATTTATGTTTGGATTATAATCTAATACTATTTTATTTTGTTGTTTAAATTATGTAGCTTTGGCTATTGGGAGGTCATTCAGTTGTCTCTTTTGACCATATACCCATCATTGTGGGGTTTTGGTTGGTTTGATTGTGAGCTTTTCCTTTCTTTCAAGTGCTGTAAGGTATTCCAGGTTCATCTTGAGTATTTCCTGCCCCAGTCCTAGAATGAGCCATTTCTTCAAGGAACCCTGGTTCCTTTGATTGTGGAATTATATTAGAAATCAAGATCTGGGTGCTATGTGGAAACCAAAAATTTTAAGCACCCAAATCTGACATTTTGTGTCAAGATCTGTGGGGTAATGAATATAAATTTCACAATAACCTGTAAGGTGAATGTTAATATTTTATTTTGTAAGATGAAAGTGGAATAGTAGAGAGTTAAGGAATTTTCCAAGTTTACATAAACAGTGAGAATGAGAGCTAGGATTTGAATTTTGGTTGTCCAATTCTATAACTGTACTTCTCAAACACTTAAATTGCATCATACACTGGCCACATCATAAATAAGTGAAATATTAAAAAAATGGGTTCAAAGGATGCAAATGAACATGGTTTTGTATCTCATCTTTGTGTGTCAATGTGTGTGTGTCTATATCATAAGGTTATTAGAGGTATACATGCAAAGCTTTTAGGACAATGCCTGGCATGTGGTAAATATTTGAAAAAGTTTAGCTTCTGCTTTATCATCATCATCTTTATGGTCTTCATTATCTACTGCTGTAAGCTTACGTTTCCCATTCTTCAACCACTGATCATGGGCATCCTGGAATATCTCTATCTTGACCTATAGAAAGTATAAGTTAATGAGGCAAATAATTCACCCGTGGGTGTCCAATGTCACCGTACACAATATTTGATACATAAGTGAATTCCTTTTAACCATGCAATTTCCTCCTCTATGTTGTGGAGTAAAGGAAGGAAAGTTTGGAAATGGCATGGGGAAGGAATATTGGAGGAAAAGACTGGGCTTACCTTTGACTGAAGTGACCAGATTGGTTGGCAAGTTAGCCCAAATCTCCTTTCCTAGAGCCTCCTGAGACTTCTTTCCCAGGCAGGAGTCTATTTGCCACAGTCATCACTTTCTTCAAGTCCCTACATGGGAGTGGGTAGTTGGGGGGCATCTGGGAGGAAACGTGTGTGTGTGTGTGTGTGTGTGTGTGCACGCACACACACATGCCCATGTATATCCCACTTCCTCCCTTCTGGAAACACAGAAAACTGCATGCTGGGTGAGGGAGATATGCAAGGATTCATGACAGAAACGGGGTCATAATGATGATAATCTTCCTTAATTCTGGTGATAGTCTCATTTCCTAGATAGTAACCCTAAGGTATACACAACCATCATTCCCAAGGCTACTTAAGATATGAATCTTCTATCATTTCTGCTTTAGCTTAGCAGTATCCAGAAAGGCCTACCACAAAGCACATTCCTTAGCCAAGTAGATAGTGATGCTGGGTAAAACGTGAGCAGAAAAGGAGAGAAAAGGCAATGTTTCGCTAACGAATGAAGGTTAGGATTTTCCTTTCTTTCAACTGTCATGTTTAGGGCTTAGGCATCTCTGATCTAGAGAAAGAGATCAGAAGATGTTTGAGATACAGGGGTTTCATGAAGTCATTTGACTACTTCTAAGGCAGGGGATGTGATCAGGAGGTCCTAGGCAAGCAGTGCAGGCCTGGCTGATGGATGCATTGTTTTCCACAGTTTATCAAGGCCATGCTCAGCCCCAGGTGGTGGCAGGTTATGACATGGGGGTGGTGAGGGATGTGAAAAGAGCTAGATCCAGGTTGAGGACTGGGCCTGATTCCCTGCTCTCATCTCTTGTTAATCCTCACTCTGGCCAGTGCCAAAGTGCCTGGCTACCCTTCAACATAACCTCTGTTCTGTTTTGACAAAAAGGAGAGGGGCCTCCAGGATTCATTTCCATAGAGCCCCACTGAGCTTCTGATGGCAGCTAAGGCTGGTATTGAAATGAAACAGAACAAAGAAGAAAGGAAGGAGGGGGCCAAAGGAAGAAAGAAGGAAAGGGAGTGGTAAACTTGTATAATTGTTCCTGATTAATTACTAAGATAACATATGTTGAAGATAGAAGATTGTAGAAATGAATACCTGGTTCCAGTCAAGAGGGCACTTTCTCTCCCTCCTTCTCTCTCTTCTCTGATACTTTCCTTTTTAGAATTATAGAAATGTAAAGAACTGAAAATATCCCAAATCATCTAAAGCAATCTTATTAACAGATGAAAACTTGATTCCTCCGAAACTGAACTCAAGCCCGTAGTTTGGGTTTCCCACCATTGTGTCCAGGGCTCCCCTCCCCATAGGCTTCTGTGTCCTTTGTCTTTCTCCTTCTCATCCCACCCCCATTCCCAAGCCCATGCAGGATTAGTCCTGTATTTGTTCCTGTTTCTGCTGTATCTGCAACTAACTTATGGATGGAAGCACGGAGCCTCTCTGATTACTGGCAAAGCTCTGCCTCTGTGCTGATGAGCACTCCCTGGCACTGGGCACCTGTCCAACAGCAGGTGCCTTGCTCAGTGAATGGCTCTGGAGCTGCATCTCAAAGAAACAAGGTTGGAGTCTAACACTGTCTTCCTGCTGCTTTGAGGTTATGTTCTACCACCATCATTTCTCTCACCAGGTGAAATGTAGTGAGGTATGGCTGCCAAGGTTAGCAACACTAGACATGGGAGGTGGCCACAGGGAGCATCTGTGACAGCTTAAGGATTCTTAGCTTGATGGATGGGTAAGAAGATAAGATGAGACATCTGAGTTTGTTTACATAGGACTATTGTCCATGAACCTGAATGGGTTGACCTTCAGGTCATGATGAAACGTCTATATGTTTTCTCAAGGTAAGACTGAAGGGCAAGGTAAGGCTCAGAGGATCTGAATTTACATCGTGTTAGGGCTCTTTGGGACAAATTATTCTTGTTTAATAATATGCATTTACTTTTGTACATTACACATTAATTCAGACACACATAGACCATGTGTGACAGTTACAGGTTTAGAAGAGAAAATGGGAGGTAATGAAAACAAGACTTAAAGTTTATATGAGGCACAATGCCTCAAAGTTAATAAAAAGTTATAGGCACACACAGAGAATGGTACCATGAGATGAATGGCGTAAAGGCAGGAAAATACAAGACGTGTATATAGGCAATGAAAAGATATGTTTTGAGAGAACCTAAGGATTTTAGTAGGAGTGTAATGAATGAAAACTTTGAAAAGAATGACATGCCTGGGTAAGGTGCATCCTCTTAGAGTGGTGAGCCAGTGAAAGTGTTATTTGTTAGAAAGCAATAAAACCATTTAGGGATATTAATCTGGCAGCATGTAAATGATGCATTGGAAAGACTAAAGGTGAGAGACAGTGGTTTCAATTAGGAAAGTCTGTGAATTGCCTCAAAATAAGTCATAGGACCTAAATTAGGATGGCAGCAGTGAGAAGGAGAGTAAGGATGGGTAGGTGGGTGGATGGGAGAAACATGGCCCAGAAATAATGGAGCCACCCCATTTACTTCTTTCTTTACTTGGAGAAGAGGGAAGGTATGATGCACAGGTTAGATGTGAGAGTGGTCTGCGTGCAACCTAATTCTCCTAGTTGTGTCCAAGGGGGATGATTTTTTTTATATGATCAAATTAGAGGTTTTGACCTTGGCTGATTAGAAAAATGGCGACATAACTGATTTTTTTAAAAGGCTAAGGGCAGAGGTATATTACAGAAGGAAAAGAGGGTGAATAATAAGCTGTAGGTAATAACAGAATATAAGCTAGAAGGCTGTGGGAAATGCAGAACCAGTGTTCAGTAACAGGTTGGAGCTAAAGGCTCAAAGTTGTTTATATACAAGTATAAGTTGTGACCAGAGACAACATACTGAAAGTTGAATGTGTACAGGGCAAAGAGCAGGAGCCAAGCAATGAGACTATGTTATAATCTCCCTCAAAGGTCAGGAGGAGTAGAAGTGAAGTTTTCAGAGTTGGAGCAGCCTGAGAAATGGGAAGAAATCAGAATCACACTCTGCTGGAGATAGAATCCGAGTTACAAGGGGTTAAGGAGAGAATGGATGTAAAAATGAAGGCTGCAAGTATAGGCTAATGTTCAAGACTAGAAAGTTAACTGCATCCACAGTGGTGCACATAAAACCTTCCTATTTGGCACGAAGCTTGGCTGCCCTCTCATTTCACATCCCGTCCCACGTTTACTTCAGTTTTTCATTTGCATGCAATATTTATTATTGTCTAAGATTTGGCAGACAATCAGATTTATATTTTTCTGTATCTTAAGAAATAAATTGAGTCCAGAGGGTCTCAAATAATTTTCCGCCCCATCAGATGTGCTTCTCTCTCTGGTCTGGGAAGGCCTGATTCCTCTGGATCTTGTGAAATAGACTGCCTCTGGGCTGTGTTTGCATTCTGTGAGCTCCATCTGCCACGTGAAGCCCACCAAGCTTTCTCTTATTTTTCCCTCCAATGGGTCTTGTTTCTCTCACTTTGTATCATTTAACTCCCCTACTCTCCTTGTGTCTGCAAAACTGTTCTGCTCATATTTGCATCCTCATCCACCATTTAAGAAACTAGGATATTCATATATCTCTTTATAATGTTGAAATAACAATATTTTATAGCCTTTATGGTTTCCTAAGTGCTAGTGTGTATATCTCATTTGGTTTCTGGAACAGCCCAGGAGTGAGGTCCGCCAATTATGACCACTTCACAGATGAGGAAACTGATGACCTGATGAAGTTTGTATAATAAATACGCACTGGCAAATACCATGTGACATCACTTATATGTGGAATCTAAAATATGACACAAATGAACTTATCTATGAAACAGAGGCACACTCACAGACATAGAGAACAGGCTTGGGGTTACCAAGCGGGGGTGGTGGTGGAGGGGAGGAGGGGATCAGGAGTTTGGGATTCACAAATGCAAAGTATTATATATGTGTGTAAGTGAATCACTTTGCTGTACACCAGAAACTAATACAACATTGTAAATCAACTATACTTCAATGAAATAAATTTCAAAAATACAATAAAAAATACAAAAAACAAAAAAAGAAATACACATTGGAACGCAGATTCACATTCATATTTTCTGACTTCTCACCCAGTGCTCTCAGCTCATGACCACACCTTGCACATAATCTCTCCCAGAGAAAATCCTCTATCTCACAGTGTAAAGTAATCCTTAAGAGCACTGTTTCCGGGTCACACAGACTTGGTAGTTCTAACTCAGCTGTGTGGCCTTGCAAAGGCTACCTAAACTCTTTGAGTCTCAGTTTCATTACCTGTCGAATGTTGGGAATAATAATACCCTATCACAGTGTTGCTATACAAATGCTGTAGGGACTGCATAGGTCATTGAACAAAGGTTAACAGCAATAAAATTATTTATTTAGGCTCTAGTTTGATATTTGATCATGAGCTACCTATTACAAGTGCCCCCCCCCAAAATTCACATGGCATGCCCTTGAATGTCCTTTTTAGAGTAAGTGGAATTTGCATACGGGGGAAATGAAGCATGTTTTCAGAGACAAGTAATTTATTATATACATTGTTGGAACTGAAATAATAAATTCAGATAAGGGGCAGTGGTCTTATTGATTACATAATCCTTAATTAAAACAAACTTATTTCAGTCGAGAGGTTAGATTTTTCGTTTGTGCTTTGCCTTTTCCCCTGTGCTTATTTGTCTTTTCCTTTCCTTCTAAGCCACGGCACATGCAGTTCTTGCACCTCACAAATAGTGAAGACTTTTGGTTCTCAACCGACATCGACAATGGAGAGGGAGGGACAGAAATCTCACTTGAACACAAACACTTCCATTACTTACTGGCATTAACAGCAAAAAAGGGAAAGTAGAAAATTACAGGCAAGGAAAGCAACTTCTGGTTTTGAATGTTCTGCAGCTTTCTTCATGATCACAGCTTGAAGTTTCTTTCCTTCCAGGGGCAGGATGAATGGTCCAGGAGACTCAGTGGGGCTTGGCACCTTCCAGAAATGTCAAACTCATAGTGTTTCACTGGTTACAGGGTATAGCCAGGGTGCACACCTACTCATTTGTGCTCTGTCCTCAGCAAGACACGCAGATGGAAGGTGGTAGAAGGTTCATTGGTAGAGAAGATCAGGCAGTCCTGAGTTCTGACCAGGGAAGTGCTGTAATGATTTCTTTTTGCAATCAAGTATCTTCTGAGGCCAGCCAATGAGGCACTCATTCAGGAGGGGAAAACACCCCCAACCTGTGTGAGTCGCTAAATGTTTAAAGGATTAATTAATAGAGGCATACATACTAGGAACTTTAGGATTTCATTTTTGGCCATGTTTGGCAAAAGCCAAATCCTACCTATCTGATGAATAGTTTTGTCAGCCACAGCAGATAGGTAAGAGCCCCAGGGCCCACTGGAAGCAGCTAACTCTAACACCTTACGTTTGCTCTTCTATTCACAAGCCATGTTATGTTTTGAGTACCTGCCCTTTTAGGGCACTAGCTTTTCACCCACAAAGTTAAATGGTCTCAGGACCACTTGGGGATGCATTGAAGGTATCTTAAACAGGTATTTAGGAACTTCTACAGAAGCTCTGGTCTTACTTAGGCATTAGCCTTTTTTTTTTCTTTTAATGGAAAGGCAATCTCTTTATTTAGGAAACTCATGTGTTTATACAAGAGAAGCTGGAAGGTAGGAAACATAGAGATGAGAGAATGAGGGAAAATGGCCAAGTTGGACAGAGAGAGAGAAAAATAGATGGAGTCCCAAGTATCGCCAGGTCGTGAGATGTGGCTTTGGGAGAGGTCTGAGCCTTGCTCCCATGTTTGTTTGACAGCTCTCAGTGAGCAGGGTACCCTGGGCCCTGATGGGAAATGAAAGGATCAAAGATAATAGCTGCCCTCAAAGACTTTCCCTTGTACTTTTGTCATAGAATCAGAGAATGGTAGAACCAAATAAAACCTTAGATAGCAGAGTTCAAACCTCTTCATTTCCCAGATGAGACGCCTGAGGCACAGGAAGGTGATGTGATTTGCACATTTTTTTTTTTAGCAAACCTGCCAGTTGCCAAATCAAGACAAAAGCAGATAGTCCTTATAACTCTGAGTTCATTGCTCTTTTTACTCTATCACTTACTTCATATATCTGAGGTGTGTATAGATTTTTGTTCTAAATTCCCTGAAGAGGTTATTTTTCTTTTTCCTCTCCTCCTGAGGTACACAGCACTGTGAAGGTGAGAGAGCTTCTTCCCACCCAGCCTTTGCTACTATTTATTCAATGCCTTTCATCACCTCCATCCTCCACACAAATTTTTACAATGCTCATACTATGGTGTTCCCTTGAAATAATTCTCAAAATTGTACAGTCTGCTTGAAGTGAAAACCTGATGTCTCTGCTTATTGGGAGGGAGACTTAAGGGTTACATCTGTTCCAGGTGGAGCCCCTTCCCGCTTGCTTCAGAGGGTCATTGTCTTAACCAGAGGGGGCCTTGACCCAGTGCACCACGTGGGAGTCAGTGTATACTTGCTTAATGTTCCCTCGGTGCATTTCTGGGTCATATCCACCCAGCAGAACACTCCTCTGCTTTGGGACATCAAATACCCAGGCCCTTGACCTTAATTAGTAAACATGGAAACAGACACATTTTTAAGTCATATTTTTTGCATCAGATGAAGTGATTGCCACTCTCCCTATATATGTCTTTACAGTATTTTAATAGAATTTGAATCACTTTATTTTAATGGATATAATATTTTCTTTCATTGACTATCTGGGGACAAATGTGTTGGAAATATACACAAGTGCTGCTCTATGCTAGTTTGATATAAATCCCTTAAAATTCCCAAATCTGTGATATTGTATATCCTTTGAAATTGGAGAGGCATGAGCTTTTATTTTTCGTGAGTGCACCACAAGGTTATTTGGCAATGATATATTCAGTAAGGTGGTGGCAATCATGATAATAATACATTATATAATTCTCTTTATGTGTTATAAACTCATTAGACTGGTTGGAACCAGTTGCTCAAGTGTACAGTGGTTTACCATTAAAACCAAAACGTCTCTAATTAACACATTCTTTAATATCGGGAAGTGTGATTGAGCCTCATTTCTAAAGTATGCTGGGCACTGACGTATATAGTCATATTCATTGTATAGTATAATTATTGCAAAATAATAAAATAGGCTATCTTTTAATGTTGTCAGTCATTTGGGGATGGGTGAAAAGATACAACTGTGAGGCTCTGACATGTGTTCCTCTTTCCTACTGGCAACATACTGAGATAAATGGAATGTCAGATCCATGTTTGTTTCTTTGTTTGTTTGATTACCAATGGCTTCCAGCTACTCATACCAACCTTTGGTATGTTCTGCGATATATATGAGCTTGATGTTATTCCCTATGATAAATATATTCAGGATTAAGTGGCTCAACCACAATATTGCTAAAAGGGAAAACCAGTAAAAGTGGGCAAGGTCTTAGGTAAAGCTAGTGGAGATCATATAACAAGTTGCAGATAATTAAGTAGAAGAAGCAAACACTGATTTAAGCCAGAGTGCTGAAAAATGATCTCCTAAAGATTGTTCTATATGACTGTGTCTGGGGAGCATTTGAGTGGTCTTAGACACAGGCCATACTTTAATTAGTGCTATATTGCTGCACACCATTCATACAACTTGAGAATTTTAAAATAATCAATGTCCCTGTTCCCTTCATCTACCCATGTTGTGTTACCTTGGCAACAGGTACTGTGTGATTTTAAGAATTTCAGGAATTATCATAACAGCCCATTTCAAGAATGTGCATCTAAGTGAATAAAGTTTAAACAATAAAAGCAAACCTAAAGGTAACCTCAGCATACATTAAATGAAGACATGAAGGATCCACATTTCTCATTTAGAGAGTCTTGTAAAAACAGCTCCAGAACCCTTGGTGGTGCCTTCCAGGTGCCAGACTCTTCACGGGCTGTTTATGGGTGGAAGAATCATTCCATTTCTTCCTCCGCTCCAGGAGTGGATTACTTGGCATGGGTCTCATATAGGATGCTCAGAATGAAGAGTAGTAGGAGGCGCGACAGCAGGGGTAGAAGCAGGAGATTAGGATAGAGGAGGCTATGTTGAAGGAAGTGATGATGAAGGTGGTAATGATGGGGAAGATGCTGAGAACATGATGGGGCAGGGGGAGGAAGGAAAGTAGGCAGAAGAAAAGTATGTTCTATGTCAGGCTGATTTAACCAGTAGAAAGGGGGGGGTTACTTATTACTACACTATTGTGTAGGTTCCCTTGTTCAAGTTACATGAATGGATGCAAGCATGGAGTTAGTTACAGAAATCTACCCATTCAGGGCACCACTAAGGGTCCAAACATATCCTCACGTTTGACATTCAGGAAGTCTCTTGAGCTCAGAAAATGGCTCTACTTACCAGAGTGAAAGATAATATGAGTTGATGTGGTTTGAAAGAATGTGTGCCCAAACCTCTGGAATATCTGGCAATTATTTTAGTCATCATTTCTGATATTTGAACAAATAATCTAAATAGATTATTTGGTACTCAATTATGTGTTAATTATTCTGTTTGTAACTATTCTCATTTTTTAAAAGTAAATATATCTAGCTAAGCTTAAGTAGGTGTTTCAAGGGTTCTCATGTGAAAAAGATTTTCATCAGTAATTCCCTGTTGAAAAATAATACAAAAATATAAAAGAGAAAGAACGTTGATATCATCGTGAGTGTTTATATGGTATGGGCAATCTTATTTATATTGCTGGTACTGGAAAACAAGAGTAAAATAAATTCTGGGTAGATTATATTGTCTAAATCCTAGTGCTTCTTATTTTTTGAGTTGTTAAATTTGTGGGGACAGGTTTTGACCTAAGATAAAGTTAAATTCTGTAATTGTGATCCATGTTGTAACAGAGTTCTGAAATCTGTGTAAATACAAATAGTTTAATTAGAATTGAAGGCAGAGTGTAATCTGCCATCATCACATAAGGCCATCTTCACTGGTCTTGTGTGGCTCTTCTGGGCCAGCTACTATGCAACCCTCTGCATCTTGCTCCTGTCTTAAAACTAGAGTCTAAAATAAGAGAGATCAAGAGATAGTTGGAAAAATACTTGAAAAAAGTTGGGAATTTCCCCTCTAGTCTCTCCTAGGCCAATACATGTTTCTATAAATTTGAGAATGCCAGCTAACTTTTCTGGATCTTGGTTCCTTATTTGCACCATGAGGTATTTGCAGTAAGTGATGTCTAAGGACCCTTCCTTTGCTGGACTGCTAGGTGGTTTCATCAGTTAAAGTAACTGCTGCAAACCATTCTTGACAGGATACAAAATACTGTGCAAACTTTGTGAGTGTGAACTGGGATGGATACCTCTTCACCCATCTAAATTCGTGCACCCCATATCTCTTGCTCACCACCCCTCTTAATTACCCTTGATAACTCCTCTGCCTTGACAAGACTGTTACAACTTAGCAGATTCCCTGACCTTATTTTGAAGGTGTTGTCATCCAAGAATGTATACTGACATTTATCTGCTAAGTCATAGGCAGTACTTTATGTAGTTAATTTATCCAGCATCTTCAGTTGATCTCATTCTCTGCCTTGCAATTTCTACATTGCCTTTCAGTCATTAGTAATTTCTCTACTGTCTAAAAGCAACACTTAGCGCTCAGAAGCTCTGCTCTGATAGCCAGCTGGATCATGCCAGTTAGCTATTTTAGTGCAGTGCTGATGGGTGGACCGGGCCAATAGTAACATAAATAGAAAGATAGCTAGATAGCTAGATAGCTAGATAGATATGCTTATGAAGATGATTTTCTTTTAGACTTTAAAAATAAAATATAAAATTTCCCCTTCTCTTGACTGTGCACAGGCCATAGTGATTCACTCCTGAAGAATAGAGCATAGAGAGGGGAAATAGTAACTGTATAGTGGAGAATTCTTGCAGACAATATCTTAACCAGGTTTCCAAGGTTAACATCATGAGTGACAAGTCTTGTTGATGTCATGTAGCCCTGATACAATGTGATGAGGGGGGCATGCTACCTGCCTGGTATTCTTCCCCCAAACCTATAATCCCAGTGTAATCATGAGAAAATCAGGCAAACCCAGTTTGAGGATATTGTACAAAACACCTGACCAGTACTCTTGAAAACTGTTATAGTCATGAAAAAAAAAAGTATCACAAATAGAGACTAAGAAGACATGATGACTAAATGCAACGTGGAATTCTGAGTTGGGTCCTGGAACATGAAAAAGACATTAATGGTAAACTGGTGAAATTTGAATAAAGCTTGCACTTTAGTTGCAATATGTTAATATGTCTTAGCTTTTGACTCATGTGCCTTGGTTATACAATATGTCTTAGCTTTTGACTCATGTGCCTTGGTTATACAATATGTCTTAGCTTTTGACTCATGTGCCTTGGTTATACAAGTTGCTGACATTAAGAAGAGTTGGGTGAACATACACAGGAAGTCTCCGTTGATGATCTCCTAAGCTTATGTCTCTTGTGGAAAGAATAAATCCCTTAGGCTGTATGTGCATGTGTTATCTTGCTACAGCTGCTGTATCAAAGTACCACGAACTCAGTGGCTTAAACAACAGAAATGTATTGCCTTAGAGTTCTAGCAGTTTGAAGTCTGAAATCAAGGTGTGGGCACATTTGGTTCCTTCTGAGGGCTGTAAGGGAAGAATCTGGTTCAAGGATCTACCTTGGCTGGTAGATAACCATCTTCTCCCTGTGTCTCTTCACGTTGTCTTGTCTCTGTGCTTGTCTGTTTCTGTATCCAATCAATCATGTTGGATTAGGGCCCACTCTAATGACCTTCTTTTAACTTGATTACTTCTGTAAGACCCTGTCTCCAAACGAGGTCACATTCTGAGGTACTAGTAGTCAGGACACCAGCATATTTTGGGGGGAGGACACAATTCAACCTGCAGCAGAACTCAGAATTCTTTAACATTTTTCTTTCTGAAGGTACCTTTGTTACCTCCCCTTTCATCCCCCACATCCAAAATATGACTAAACCTTATACTTTTACTCATTGAACGTTGCCCAGTTCCATGTACATCCTTTCCTCTGTACCATCACTGTTACCACTCCAGTCCACACTACTATTCCAGTTCATCTGGACCAGGGAAATAGCCTCCTCACTTGTTTCCCACATTCTAGTTCACACTCCATGTTGCAAGCAGAGAAGTCTTTTCACAATGCCCATCACCTATGCTTAAAAACCCTTCAAGTTTCCCCACTATTCTGAGAATAAAGACCACAATCTCTATCTTGGACTCAGGGCCCTGCATAACCTGGCAGCTTCTTAGCCACAACATGGACTGCTTTCTGTCTCATTCTCTCTACACAGGCTGTACCAGCCAACTGCAGGTCATGGAAAGCATGGGCCCCCTCCTACCATGTCCTTTTGCTCCCGCTGTGCTCTCCTTACCATAACCACCTGGTTACCTCCTTCCTCTCTCACCCTTCAGATCTTAGCACGGGCATCAGTGCTTCAAGAAATCCAACCCTGTGTCATCCCAGACAAGATCAGGTCCCTTGTTCTGTGTTGTCTGAGCAACATGGCTTTTCCTTCAGAGCACTTAGCACATTTTGAAATTTTATATTTAAACAATGATTATATTAATATTTGTCTCCCCCACTGGATGCTAAGATGCTGAGGCAGGAGCCTCGTGGTTCTTTTACTCCCTAAGTGCAGCACCAAGTGTTTGGCTCATAGCTGGTTCTCAATTTCTTAATTAATGCATCTGTGGATTTGTTTCCAATTGATTTCATTAAATTTGACACTTATCCCTTCTCCTGGTCTCTTATCTTGTTACTTGATACATTTGCTGATAATATTTAGTTCATCTTATGTCAAACCAATCATACATACTAAGCAAAGAAAAGAATAATCCTTTTTGTGGTTTACCAACCTAGTGATAACAGAAGACCAAATTTGGTCTGTTAGTCTAAATAGAAATTTAAACTTAAAATTTTTTCATATTTTTAAATTAACTGATATCCTTTAATTTTTTTATTAGAATTTAGAGAGATAGGCCTAAAGCTGTATATTTAAGTATATTGAAAAAAATAATTAAATTATAAGTAACTGGGCACAAAGTTGCTATTTATTACTGACTTTGAAATATGTTTATTAAAGATGTTCTTTGAACCTTTCCTCCACATCATGGAGAAAGCTCCAGACATTTTTAGAATACTCACTAGTATTTGTAGCACCAACAAATCCCTTGTAGCAAATGTGTCCTAGAGAAGTTTCCCAGCCCAGGTGAACTGTAGTCAACGTGGAGACGCTCTCCACTCGGTGGTGTACGGATGGGGTCCATTTTTAGATGGACACTGCCTCCTGCCTGGCCACTTCTCCAGGCAGCTCAGAGGGCAAAAATGTTCAGGAAATTTTCATTGCTATAAGACTCCAGGGTTTGATCACAGGGTTTGATTTTATATACAATAATGCTATTTTGTGCATGTACAAGATGGAGGGAGGGAGAATTCTGACTGCTCATGGAAGGAAAATATGCTATACTCCAATTAAAATTCATGTGCCAGAATGAGAATTTGAGTGTGAGTAAACATCCCTAACAGTTAATGTATTAGTAGAATATATATTTAATGATCATAATATGCTGCCTCTGTGCTCAGTTGGGTATAAATCAGTGGCTCAGGGGCAAGTCCCACGCTCTCATGGAACTTATATCCCAAAGTGGCAACTCCTAATGTATGTCACTCAAGCTTACCAGGAGTTACTTTTGGTTCGGGGCAATTTCAGAGGTATTGATAAAATTCTCTTCTCTTGCTGTGTCTCTAGCTGTGTGCCTGAAATCAACCCCTTTTGCCAGTAACCTACTTGTCCAAGAGGAGATGGACCCTGCAGACTAAATGCAGGAAAGCCACAGCCAGGTCACCAGAGTGACTTCTCCTTGGGAGCCTGGGCAAGAGAGAAGCCTAGCAGTTGTGACTGTCGGCCCCTCAGTTTCTCCTGCACTATTCAAATGGAACTGCTCCCACTTTGGCAGGGTGTGTGGCCTTCTTTTTTTGGAATGATGGGACTCTCCAGAGCCACCCCCTTACTAAAGATTCAATGAGAGTTTGTCCTAATTCTTACACTGCCCACTTGAGGAGAAATCAGATGGGGGAGAGAGGTAAAATAAAGCAGATTAAATGGTCACCCAGTAGACTGGGTGGTGTATGTTGGTATATCCTAACCCTCTTCTCTGTCTTTCAAATGAATGCTTTCTATGTATCACTTTTTACTTTTTTAATAATTTCACCTTCCAATACTAAATAGGTTAGAGGAGTTCCCCCAGATGAGGAATAACCAGTTTGGAGCAAAAATAGGATGAAATGCAGAGCCCACCATTCCTCTCTGGAGAAGGCTTATCCCCTCCGCCACTTGGCCTCACAGGAGGGCATGTGGCCAGGGCTGACTTCTCCCTGCTCCACCCTGACCAAAGACTCCCCTCTGCAGTGAATTCTGCCTTCTGCCTCTGTGTCTTCAATCCCAGTTAGGGCATCTCCTCAGGCACAGCCAGTCAAAGGGTATCGCATTTGATAATGTCAAATATGCAAGTATTTATAAATCTTTTCCATCTTGTCAAAATGCTCCCTTGGCTGTTGTGCTGTATCTTTACACTTGAAATTGGAAGCCTTTTACCTTATTTTGGCTTCTTAGTACCTAGCGTGACCCTAGGCAAGTCAGTGCTTAAACTCTTCATGGAGAATTCCAAATGAGTAAAACATGTAACTTTTTCAGATGGTTAAAAGGCCAGTTGAATCATTTTATCTTAACCCCACATCACATGAGAATTCAGAGGAATAACTTTAAAGGTATTTTTAGAACACACGATTCTCTTCATTCCCCTCCTAAGCTTAGGCGTAAGTTCCCAATTGATGTTATACTAGTAAGAACCCACACAATACTCCATTCTATTTGTCAGCCATTGTGTTCTGTTTGCAAGAGGAACTTGCAACAGAACTCTGCCATCCACCTTGACAAGCTGTAATACTGCTCAGTTGGCAAGATATGACAAGGTTACTTCTAGAGGTAATGCTAAGTGGCAAGACACCCATTTACTTGGAAATGAGATCAAAAAAGAAGCTTGCTTCATTGTTATTAGACAATATTTAGAGATTGCAGTGTTTGCCCAAGCTATTTCTCAGGAATAGTTTACTCTAACCCTAACCCGATTCTTAAGGATGGCACGCTCATGCATAGCAGCCACAGAATAGAGGCCGTTGTCTTTTATTTCAATGACACGTAGCAGATTCCCTTCATCTAACACGTATAACATTGCTTTTCTACTTCCTTCCTTTGACAGAAATGAATGCTGGCCAAAAGGGGAAACCAAAATGGCAAAATAAAAATATTTTTCAAGTAGAACAATTTCAAAACTGGGCACGTGGGTGAGAAATGAAAAATGAATGCCATTCAAATATGTTCTGATCTAAAACATTTAAAATAACTTGCTGTTCTTTCAGTGGGAGGGGGGACGTGAGTTTTCTGGAATTCTGTACAGGAAAGGGAGTTGGTGCGGAGCAATAACCTCTTGCCCCTTAAGGCCTTGATAGATTAGTCCTGGTCCAAGCAGAGTGCTGATGTCACAGCCATCAAGAGAAGAGGAATGAGCAGGATGTGGGAAAGGAGGGGGCAGGGACTCATTTACAGTGTGGCCACCACTGAGCTGCCTAGCACACTGGTAAGCTCAAACCAAGGAATCAGTATTCACAACTGATAGATTTCAAGCCTCTGGCAATTAAGGGAAAATAAGAGAAATGGAACAGAGGGAGGCTTCTCTCACCTTTATAATCTCCGTAATGCAGATTATTTGTTGAAGGATTAGAAAAGTTGAAATTTAAGCTGCCCATGGCCACTTAGGAACCCCTGTGCACCATTTAACTCAGTTCCCTTAACTGTAAACTCTGACAACATAAGGGACAGTGATTGCAAGTCAAATTCATGTTTTGTTTGGTCCTTGTGTTATTTATTGGATTAAGTGCCAAGTTAAGAAGAGTTTAGGAGATTTGTATTTAGCTCTCCTTGACCAAATCAGTCACTGGTAACATCATTTCTGAATGGTTATGATATGCTTGGACCTGATGAAAATGTCCCTTTTAGGCTTAGACCTGGACCATAGTCAACCTGTGTAGGTGTCTTCCACCAGCCACTTCATCAACTTAGGTTATTGACTGCCCTTAGTAAGCATTTGTGTTTTAAATACCTCTTAGCCATTACCAGTATCACTTCCAGCTATAGCAACTGTTATCCTTTGATACTGAGAATTCTTCCTCCTGTGTACTTATAATCCCATTAACAATTGTCCTTGTATATGGTCTGTTCAGTGTCTAAACTTGGGTACAGGGACAGTGGAGATTTAGTTCGCTTTGTGCAGCATGCATCATAATACCTTGTATACATGCTTTTCCCTGATTTCAACAGATGTGTTTGTTTTCGTCTTGTTTCTTTTTTAAAACATCACCTTCATCAGCTTTTTTAGCTATGCTGTCCACGAGGCATTTAGCATTGCCCCTCACAGGCAGTTCATCTGAAGCCTTGTGGGGTGAAGAGCTCTCAGAAATCACAATGAGCGTTTAACCTAAATGTACACAAGTGGTAGGATTTATTAAAATTTAAATTGACCAACTGATTTCATTTAGTTCTGCACCCTGATTTCATTTTAATCTATAGGCATATTTGCATGTGCTAATTTGCATGACCAACACACAGGTGCACATCAATGCATATTTTAAGTAATTTAGAATGTTAATTTCATAGATATGATAATGCAATTTTAAGTTTAGAAAAATCATGACATGGAAGTTTGACACAATTGGGAATCTGTAGTGTTCAGTTATACACTTATGCAATATAACCGTTACCAAAAATAACTTCTCAATTATACAGATATATTACTTGTATTACTTTTAGTATTTAAAAAATATACACTTTATGTATTATTTTTGACATTATGATATTTCACTTATTCCTCCCCACAAATTCAAGGAAGATGATGTTTTCTAAAAATAGAGGATGGTTTCAATGAGTATGTCTGTAACTTTCTTTTTTGATGTCAGACTATGATACATATAAAACAGATAAAAGTAGAACTTGCCAAGTTGAAACAAACTAAAGGGTTCTGAGCCCTGTTTGTTTGGTGTCCATTCACCACTCTCTTGCTCATCCCAGAAGCCTGAGGCACCGCAATAGAGCTCCAGGGCTCTTCAAATACCCATTGTCTTTCTGTGTCTGACTGACTTCACTCAGTATGACAATCTCTAGGTCCATCCATGTTGCTGCAAATGGCATTATTTTGTTCTTTTTTATGGCTGAGTAATATTCCATTGTATATATGTACCACACTTCTTTATCCATTCCTCTGTCAATATACATTTAGGCTGCTTCCATGTCCTGGCTATTGTAAACAGTGCTGCAATGAACATTGGGGTGCATGTATCTTTTTGAATTATGGTTTTCTCCATGTATATGCCCAGTAGTGGGATTGCTGGGTCATATGGTAGTTCTAATTTTAGTTCTTTAAGGAACCTCTATAGTTTTCTTCATAGTGGCTATATCAGTTTACATTCCCACCAACAGTGTAGAAGGGTTCCCTACACTGTTGGTAGGAGGGTTTCCTACACTGTTGGTGGGTTCACCCCACCCTCTCCACCATTTATTGTTTGTAGATTTTTTGATGGTAAGTCAGACACAGAAAGACAAATATCACATGATATTGCTTATATGTGGAATCTAAAAAAATGGTTTATTTACAAAACAGAAGTAGAGTCACAGATGTAGAAAACAAACTTATGGTTACCAGGGGTTTGGGGCTGGGGGAGGGGTAAATTGGGAGATTGGGACTGACATATACACTACTTACATAAAATAGATAACTAATAAGAACCTGCTTATTAGTTATCTATAGTATCCCAGTACAGTGCAGGGAACTCTACTCAATACTCTATAACGGCCTATGTGGGAAAAGGACCAAAAAAAAAAAAAAAGTAGATATATGTGTATGTATAACTGAATCACTTTACTGTACACCTGAAACTAACACAGCATTGTAAATCAACTATACTCCAATAAAAATTTTTAAAAATCTGTTTGAAGCCACTGGATAGTTTTCTGGGGTTACTTTAGACCAATATTCTGTAAATCTGCATGTCATTTGCATGTATCTTAGATTTCTTTTAGGATGTAATTTCATATCAACAAGTATCCTTAAAAATATTTTAACTGTACTTTTTTTCTGACGACTAAACAAGAAGAGTGTTAAATTGTCATGAATGCATGAACACTTTTAAATGCTTGCTGCTAAAATGAAATTTGCCATTGGTCTTTAGGGTAAGTTTTTTTTCCCTCCCTATCATTTTGTGGGGGGCAGGGGGTTAATGAAACACACAGATATGATAAATTATTCTGTATGTGCACATTTCCAGCTTAAACATGAGTTTCTTTTTAAAATTTTTTAAATTGTGGTAAAAGTCACATAATATAAAACATACTATTTTAACCATATTTAACTGTACAGCTCAGTGGCACTACGTACATTCACATTGTTTTGCAATTCTCACCATCATCCATCTCCCGAATTTTTCACTGAAACTCTGTCACCTTTAAACACTAACTCCCCATTCCCCCTCCTTACCCCCCAGCCCCTGGCATCTATCAGTGTACTTTCTGACACTATGAATTTGACTATTCTAAGTACCTTGTATAACTGGAATCAAACAGTATTTGTCTGCACCTGATGTATATTGGATTGCATTTTTAAGGTTAACTTAATATATGTCCTGCAAAGAGATTGTACCTTTTCTTTTTTTTCCCCTGTGCTATACAGCAGGCCCTCACCAGCCATCTGTTTCATACATAGTGACACTAGAGTTTCTGAAGACCAGCTTTCAATTTGATCTGAAGGACATTACGTCTGACTTACCAGCTCTACTATTGCTTTTATACTGTCATAAAGACTTACTGATGTCCCATCAAGACATATTAACATTTCCCATGAGCTGGTATGATATATAACCTATGTAAATCCTTTAGCTTTTTATAATGTCTCTTCAGTAACTAGTCTTATATTGTAAAGCAAGTGAAGAGCCTGTTTGAGGGGTGCAAATGAGCAATATGAAGCCCAAACATTGACTATGCAATAGAGCATGAAAAGACAAGGGGAAAAAAAACCCTGAGGAAACTTAAAGGAAGCACTTGGAGGGCATCCAAACAAAAAAGAATGACATGCCTTGTGCCCCTCTGAACCACTATTACATTGTATACTAGCCCAGGAGCCCATGACTTCTCTCTCCTGACTGAGGTATAGGCACCCAAGGCAGGGTGACAGAGAGGAGAGAAACCATGGAATTCACTGAAGCACATATGTATGAATTGGAGCATCGATACTGGATGAAAAACATTCCAGTGCGCAATCTTGCTTCCCTCTTAAAAAATGGACATATTAATATTTTATTTCCTCCAAGCTGTGGATATCATGTTTTGTAGAGTTTCAGAATATCTGTTTTTTCCAGGTCTATTATCTCCCCAGCATTTTACAGTGAAGACAGCCCTGGAGAGAGAATCTTTCATGATTCCAGTGTGCAATAATCATGGGAGAATAGATGGAATGTATGCCTTTTATTTATGTTCTTCCTATCTCTGTCATCCTTTGTCCTCTTCTTCTCTCCACCAGCTTCTCCCTCTACTGTTTGTTGGTTCTAGAATTCAGTGAAAGGAAAGGATGGTTGCTTTGTAGAAAAATTTCCAGAGCTTTTAATAAAAGGAGGGGCTATGGGAGACAGCCTCACTGAGACCAGCCCTGTGGGCCTCTCAGTCTTCTTCATGATCATCTGAACAACATGAAAAAAGAATGACGAGATGGACAGTGCTGTGACAGAGGGGCATAGAGCAGAGTCACCATGTCAGTCCCTGTGTTCTGTCACTTCTGTTCAACTTTGCTGAAGAAGAATGACATAGTGATTGCCTATCATATATTGATCTAGTTTTGGAGATAACTGAAACCAAGCTTGAAGTAGTGATACTACTTCTTAGATAGCCACTCATTTCATCATCTAGCAACTTAAATATCTTCTGTCAGTCAAACACAGAGCAAGAGGGATAAACTCCATAGGTTTCTCTTTCTTTTGTGATTAGTTAATGTGAGGTTCCAATACCATTCTAAGTATATATATTGTACAAAATCATTTTCTCAGGTGATTTTTTCAGCAGTCATTCTTGTCCTCACTTTACTATTTCCTAGCTGCTTGGAGTTGGGATATGGACTAAGGTGGGTAGAGAAATGTGAAAGGATGGAGTTTCCATTGCAACCTTCGGTTTGGATGCCTGGCAGAGCAGTGATGGGCCCAGGCTACAGGGGGATGAGTAATCGCTATCATACTTTGATCTGTATGGCAACTCCATCTCTCTCTGTGCCCAGTCACCTTCACTCTGCTGCCGCTTGAAACTGAGGATGTGGGAGCACTGAAATGCTGTGTGCATGGTTTAGGGTCCTGGTGTGCCCCTGTATTTAGCTGGTATCCAGAAGAGATATAAGAGTACGTGAAACATCTCCTCTGGAAAATTAGTAAAAGGAGATTTGTCACGTTTTCCTTTGGTTCATCCTACCCTTAAATTTTAAGTTCCATTGTTATCTAAATCCATAGATTGCAGCTGTAGTCAACATTTTAGCCATATTTTCCCCATATTCAAGGAACGTGACAGCTTGAATCTTAAGTGTATCTCAAATGGCTCAAGGTAAACAATTCCAATGCCCAGGGTGGGAGGGGAATTGAGCATCTCTATAGATCTGTCTAGTACTTTTCCACTTTCAGCATTCTTTTTCCTGCTTGGACAAACCTTCATCTTAACCACAGACTAACAAATTATTAAAAATCACACAGAGCTGATGAGTGGTCACCCAGCCAAGTCAGGTGGTCCAATTTTTAGGCCCCACATATTTCCTAAGTTAGTTACTCTTATTAACCTCAAAGATGCATGGTTGTCCTTTTCATGACTCTGTCCTTGTAGTTAATTTAATTTACAAGGAACCCCATCAGCACTTATGTAAGTAAATAAATTAATTACTTAATATGATTTCTCAGTCATAAATCTCACACCCTCCACATATTGAGATCAATAAATATTTTCCTTGCATAATACCTTCATTTTCACAACTTGAGAATGCTACAGCTGCCAGCAGGGTCCCCTTATGGACTTAAGAACATTAGTCAGCATGATGGGCTTCATCTTGGCTGACAAAGGTTTCATCCTCTACTTGAATCCACCTATTTTTTTATGCTTTCTCTTTATCTTTTTCTCCTCCTCATCTCTGCTAGTGAAACTGTGCTAATTGCCACTAAGAGGGCTTATCCAGGAGAGGACCTTTTTGAGGTCCTGACAAAGTTATATCCCTGAAGAAGGATACAAAGGAATTACCTAGATAGGCAGCTGGCTGGCCCTATGTTAAGAGTAACTCCATTGATTCACCACTGACTTTCAAGCTTAATTATGTGAGTGTCTAATTTGTGAATAGATGTTTCAAAAGGAATGAATGAATCTTATTTTTCCCTACTATCTTAAAAATGATGATTTACAGTTTTTAAAAAATTATATTTGCTTGAATAAAGGATTTTAGTTTAGTTTCCCTCCACCCCCCACAAAAAATGTCATGTTGACTTCAGTAAGATCTTGGATAGGGAAGCTGACCTTGAGTCCAGTTTATGACTTACATCATAGATGGTGTTTGAAGTCAGGCAATGCACATGCAGGTGGGAAGCAAAACATTACCCATAGTCAGGCAGGATGTAGAGCAGTAGAGAAGCTGTCTTAAGGGTAGGAGAGTACCTGATAAGTCAGGAATTGTGGTAGGCATTTGATGTCACATTGGCTCATAGGAAGGATATAATGGGTGGACTTAATACCAATAAAAACAACTGGTCAGTTGGTCAGCCTCAGGGAGAGAAGGAAAGGCAGAGTGGTTGTGGGCTGCTCACTCCAAGAGAAAGGCCAAGCGAAGGGCTCTTTCTCCTCTTATGCACCATAAGCTCCTTGGAAGTTTGTTAAAGCCAATGGACCCATTCCCAGAATAATGCTTTAATTCATAAACAAAAAATATAGGAATTCAGACTTTGAATTATGGGAAGATTAAGTAGTTATGCTTTCTTCTTCTCACCCTACGTATTGGATTGGACAAAAAGTTTGTTTGGGTTTTTCTGTAACATCTGACAGAAAAACCCAAACAAACTTTTGGCTAACCCAATACAACTGAATACTGGACATTATATATAAAAGAGACATAAGAAGACTCAATGATGGAGAGAAGAGGCAGACCAGTTAAGTACCTTGAGACTAAAAAATCAACATTGTGGTAAATTCCCTGAGGCATAAAACAAATCTCAAGAGACTTAGAAGAATTGAAAGCATACAAAGTGTGTTCATTGATCACAGTGGAATCAAATTAGGAAAATGAGAAAAAAAGATGAAATCAGTAACAAAAAGATCACATGAAAAACTCCAAACAATTGGAAGCTAAACAACACACTTAAATAATCCACAGGTCCAAAAGGAAATCCCAAGAGAATGTTTTTTTAAATGCATTAAACTGAATGAAAATGAATAATGCAACATACCAAAAAATGTGAAACATGGCTAAGGCAAGTGATGAGAAGGAAATTTATAGCTCTTTAGAAAAGGGGAAAATCTCAAATCAATAATCTAAGCTCCTACTTTAAGACTCTACGAAAAGCAGAGCAAAATAAACCTAAAACCAGCAAAAGGAAGGAAATAACAACAGAAATCAATGAAATTAAAGCAGAAAAACAACAAAGAAAATTATAAAACAAAAAATTTGTTCTTTGATAAATATTTGTAAAACTGACCACCCTCTCCCCAAAGGTAAAAAGAGAGAAGAACTTTATGTGATTTTGTCTGTATAGCTTTGCTTTTGCCATTTGTCCTAGGCAATTGCCTGAATGTCCATTTTTCATTTTTTTTTTTTAGTATAGTTTTAGTGCTTGTTATCATTGGTGGATTTGTTTTCTGGTTTGCTTGCTCTCTTCTTTCTTTCTCTCTTTTTTAAAATTACTTTCTTATTTTTTATTTTTAATAAATTTTTTCTATTTTAATAACTTTATTTAATTTTACTTATTTGTCCCTCCTTCCTTCCTTCCTTCCTTTTCCTTTCTTTTCCTTTCTTTTCCTTCTGAGCCAGATGACCAGCAGGGTCTTGGTGCTATGGCTGGGTATCAGGCCTGAACCTCTGAGGTGGGAGAGCCAAGTTCAGGACATTGGTCCACCAGAGACCTCCTGGCCCCACTTAATATCAAATGGCGAAATCTCTCCCAGAGATCTTCATCTCAACGCTAAGACCAGCTTCACTCAAAGACAAGCAAGCTACAGTGCTGGACACCCTATGCCAAACAACTAGCAAGACAGGAACACAAACCCATTAGCAGAAAGGCTGCCTAAAATCATACTAAGTTCACAGACACCCCAAAACACACCACCAGACATGGTCCTGTCTAAAAGAAAGAGAAGATCCAGCCTCATCCACCAGAACACAGGCACCAGTCCCCTCCACCAGGAAGCCTACACAACCCACTGAACCAACCTTAGCCACTGGGGGCAGACACCAAAAACAATGGAAACTATGAACCTGCAGCCTGCGAAACAGAGACCCCAAACACAGCAAGTTAAGTAAAATGAGAAGACAAAGAAATACGCAGGAGATGAAGGAGCAAGGTAAAAACACACCAGACCAAACAAATGAAGAGGAAGTAAGCAGTCTACCTGAAAAAGAATTCAGAGTAATGATAGTAAAGATGATCCAAAATCTTGGAAATAGAATGGAGAAAATACAAGAAACATTTCATAAGAACCTAGAAGATCTAAAGAGCAAACAAACAATGATGAACAACACAATACATGAAATTAAAAATTCTCTAGAAGAAATCAATACTAGAATAACTGAGGCAGAAGAACGGATAAATGACCTGGAAGATAAAACAGTGGAAATAGCTACAGCAGAGCAGAATAAAGAAAAAAAGAATGAAAAGAATTGAAGGCAATCTCAGAGATTTCTGGGACAACATTAAACACAGGAACATTCGAATTATAGGAATCCCAGTAAAAGAAGAGAAAAAAATGGACTAAGAAAATATTTGAAGAGAATATAGTTGAAAAATTCCCTAATGTGGGTAAAGAAATAGTTGATCAAGTCCAGGAAGTGCAGAGAGTCCCATACAGGATAAATCCAGGGAGAAACATGCAAGACACATATTAATCAAACTATCAAAAGTTAAATACAAATAAAAATTATTAAAAGCAGCAAGGGAAAAGCAACAACTAACATACAAGGGAATCCCCATAAGGTTAACAGCTGATCTTTCAGCAGAAACTCTGCAAGCCAGAAGGGAGTGGCAGGACATATTTAAAGTGAGGAAAGGGAAAAACCTACAACCAAGATTACTCCAGTGAGCAAGGATCTCATTCAGAATCGACGGAGAAATTAAAACCTTTACAGACAAGCAAAAGTTAAGAGAATTCAGCACCACCAAACCAGCTTTACAATAAATGCTAAAGGAACTTCTCTAGACAGGAAACACAAGAGAAGGAAAAGACTTACAATAGCACACCCAAAATGATTAAGAAAATGGTAATAAGAACATACATACCGATAACTACCTTAAACATAAATGGATTAAATGCTCCAACCAAAAGACATAGACTGGCCGAATGGATACAAAAACAAGACCTGTACATATGCTGTCTACAAGAGACCCACTTCAGACCTAGGGACACATACAGACTGAAAGTGAGGGGATGGAAAAAGATATTCCATGCAAATGGAAATCAAAAGAAAGCTCAAGTAGCAATTTTCATATCAGACAAAACAGACTTTAAAATAAAGACTATTACAAAAGACAAAGAAGGACACTATTAATGATCAAGGGATCAATCCAAGAAGAAGATATAACACTTGCAAATATTTATGCCCCCAACATAGGGGCACCTCAATACATAAGGCAAATGCTAAGAGGCATAAAAGGGGAAATCGACAGTATCACAATCATAGTAGGAGACTTTAACACCTCACATTCACCAGTGGACAGACCATCCAAAATGAAAATAAATAAGGAAACACAAGCTTTAAGTGATATATTAAACAAGATGGACTTAATTGATATTTATAGGACATTCCATCCAAAAACCTCAGATTACACTTTCTTCCCGAGTGCTCATGGAGCTCTCCAGGGTAGATCTTATCGTGGGTCACAAATAAAGTCTTGGTAAATTTAAGAAAATTGAAATCGTATGAAGTATCTTTTCTGAGCACAATGCGATGAGACTAGATATCAGGAAAACTGTAAAATATACAAACACATGTAGGCTAAACAATACACTACTAAATAACCAAGAGATCATGGAAGAAATCAAAGAGGAAATCAAAAAATACCTAGAAACAGATGACAATGAAAACACGATGACCCAAAACCTATGGGATTCAAGAAAAGCTGTTCTAAGAGGGAAGTTTATACCAATAAAATCCTACTTCAAGAAACAAGAAACATCTCAAATAAACAAACTAACCTTACACCTAAAGCAATTACAGAAAGAACAAAGAAACCCCAAAGTTAGCAGAAGGAAAGAAATCATAAAGATCAAATCAGAAATAAATGAAGAAGAAATGAAAGAAACAATAGCAAGTATCAATAAAACTAAAAGCTGGTTCTTTGAGAAGATAAACAAAATTGATAAACCACTAGCCAGACTCATTAAGAAAAAAAGGAAAAAGACTCAAATCAACAGAATCAGAAATGAAAAAGGAGAAGTAAGAACTGACACTGCAGAAATACAAAGGATCATGAGAGATTACTACAAGCAACTATATGCAAATAAAATGGACAACCTGGAAGAAATGGACAAAGTCTTAGAAAAGCACCACCTCCCGAGACTGAACCAGAAAGAAATGGAATACATAAGCAGACCAATCACAAGCACTGAAATTGAGACTGTGATTAAAAATCTTCCAACAAACAAAAGCCCAGGACCAGATGGCTTCACAGGCAAATTCTATGAAACATTTAGAGAAGAGCTAACACCTATCCTTCTAAAACTCTTCCAAAATATAGCAGAGGGAGGAACACTCCCAAACTCATTCTACGAGGCCACCATCACCCTGTTACCACAACAAGAAAAAGATGCCACAAAAAAAGAAAACTACAAGGCAATATCACTGATGAACATAGATGCAAAAATCCTCAACAGAATGCTAGCAAACAGAATCCAACAGCACATTAAAAGGATCATACACCATGATCAAGTGGGGTTTATCCCAGGAATACAAGGATTCTTCAATATATGCAAATCAATCAATGTGATAAACCATATTAACAAATTGAAGGAGAAAAACCATATGATCATCTCACTAGATGCAGAAAAAGCTTTTGAAAAAGTCATCACCCATTTATGATAAAAAGCTTCCAGAAAGTAGGCATAGAGGGAACTTACCTTAACACCCATTCATGATTAAAACTCTCTGATAATTAGGAATAAAGGTGAACTTTCTCAACTTGATAAAGAACATCTACAAAACCCTACAGTTAACCTTATACTTAATGATGAAAGATGGAATAATTTCCCCCTAATATTGTCAACAAGCAACTATATCTGTTCTTACCAATCTGATTCAATATAATACTGGTAGTTCTAAGCAGTGAAGTAGCAAGAAAGGGAAATAAGGAGCCTAGAGATCAGAAAGGAGAAATAAAACTGTCCGATAGCATAATTGTGTAGGTGGCAAATCACAAGGACTCTATAGGAAAACTCATAGAATTAATAAGCAAGTTAGAAGGGCATATGACATAAGATAAATATTTTTTAAAAGTCAATATTTCTATATACTAGCAATGTTCCTGTGGACACTAAAAAATGCAATACTATTTGCACTTGCTCAAAAATTAAACTCTTAGATATAAATCCAACCAGATATTCAGAATTTGTATTTTGTACAAAACTACAAAATATGAAGAATGAAATTAAATAATATTTAAATAAATAGGCATAATGTGTTCATGGATTAGAAGACTCAATATATTAAATATGTCAATTCCCCCCAAGCTGATGGACAGGTTTAATGCAATTTCTATCAAAACCTCAGAAAGATTTTTATAGCTATAAATAAGATTATTCTAAAATTTATGCCAAAAAGCAAAGGAACTAGAATAGTTAAAACAATCTTGAAACAGAAAAATAAAATGGGAGAAACCAGTCTAACTGTTTTTATGATTTATTATATAGCTACAGTAATCAAGACTGCATGGTATTGGCAGATGGGTAGACTCAGAACAATGGAATAGACTAGGTAACCCAGAAACATATGCACAAAAATATGGTCAAGAAAAGAAAATCTCAGTCTAAACCTTACACCTTACATAGAAATTAACTCAAAATAATCATGAATTTAACTATAAAACATAAAATTATAAAACTTTTAGGGAAGAAATCTCAGGAGATCTTTAGAATTTGGGGCTAAGCAAATAATTTTTGTGCTTGACAAAGCACAGTCCAAAAAAGTAAACATTGGTAAAAAGGACTCCATCAAAATTAAACTTTTTACTCTGCAAATGACCCTGGTAAGAAGATGAAGGGACATGATACAGATATGGAGGTTCCTCAAAAAGTTAAAAATAGAACTATCATGAGATCCGGCAATCCCACTTCTGAATACATATCCAAAAAAACTGATATCAGGATCTCAAAGAGGTATCAACACTCCCATGTTTATTGCAGCATTAATCACAGTAGCCAAGACATGGAAGCAAACTAAATGTCATCGATGGATGAGTAAATAAGAAAATATGATACATACATACAATGGAATATTATTCAACCTAAAAAAAGGAAATCCTACTATTTGTATAATATGGATATATTGGAAACTAAGTGAAATAAGGTAATATCAGAGGGACAAATACTACATAATTCCACTTAAGTGAGCGATCTAAAATAGAAGCACAGAGTAGAATGGTGGTTGCCAGGAAATGGGGAGGGGGCAAACAGGGGGGTGTTAGTCAAAGGGCACAAAATTTTAGTTACGTGAGATGAATGAATCCTAGATCTAATGTACAACAAATTACGTATAGTTAATAATATTCTGTTGTATATTTAAAAATTTGCTAAGAGGGTAGATCTTTTGTTAAGTGTTCTTGTCACAAAGCAACTAAATAAATAAGATGAGGAAACTTTTAGAGGTGATGGATATATTTATGGCATAGATTGTGGTGATGGTTTGAAGGGTGTATATACTTACCTCCAAACTCATCAAATTGTATACGTTAAACAGGTACAGCTTTTTTTCAATCATACTTCAATAAAGTGGTTTAAAAATAATTTAATAAAGTTAGTAATTCAAAATAAAGCAATTATTTAAAAATATAATCAGAATATAAAAATTATGATATAAATTTGCTTTATTAATATACTAAATAACAAGATCTAGAAGTGAGTTAAATTAGAATGTAACTTTTAAATAGGGAAAAGTGTAAAATGCAAATTTGAAAATTTGCACCATCTAAGTATGTAGTATGAAAATATTTGTCATTCTGTTGAAGACAACACCACAGGTACTTTTATTTATTTATTTTTATTGAAGTATAGTTGATTTACAGTGTTGTGCCCATCTCTGCTGTACAGCAAAGTGACTCAATTATACACACACACACACACACACACACATATATATATATATATACACACATCTTTTTTTCATATTCTTTTCCATTTTGGTTTATCATAGGCTATTGAATATAGTTCCCTGTGATAAACATTAGGACCTTGTTGTTTATCCATTCTAAATGTAGTAGTTTGCATCTACCAGCCCCAAACTCCCTGTCCACCCCCTCCCTCCCCCCTCCCTCTTGGCAATCACAAGTCTGTGCTCTATGTCTGTGAGTCTGTTTCTGTTTTGTGGATAGGTTCATTTGTGCCATATTTTAGATTCCACATATAAGTGATATCATATGGTATTTGTCTTTGTCTGACTTACATCACTTAGTATGATAATCTCTAGTTGCATCCATGTTGCTGCAAATAGCATTATTTTGTTCTTTATGGAGGAGAACTATTTCATTGTATATATGTACCACATCTTTATCCACTCGTCTGTCGATGGACATTTAGGTTGTTTCCATGTTTTGGCTATTGTGAACAGTGCTGCTTTGAACATAGGGGTGCATGTATCTTTTTGAATTATAGTTTTGTCTGGGCATATCCCCAGGAGGGGTATTCCTGGATCATATGGTAATTCTATTTTTAGTTTTCTGAGGAACCTCCATACTGTTATCCATAGTGGCTGCACCAACTTACATTCCCACCAACAGTGTAGGAGGGTTCCTTTTTCTCCACCATGGGTACTTTTAATACTACCATAGTTTGTTAGATATACTCATAATTGAAGGAAAGTTAAATTCAGTCAGCATTTACTGAAAACAATGATGTAATATTTTTTTCCTGTCCAAATTCACAGATCACTTGTTTAAAAAAAACCTTTGTGTGGAAGGAATATTCAGTAGGCTGTGAAATTATCTAGAAAAATTGTTGCTCCATCTAAGTTCTTGGGAGGGGTTCTAAAATTTTATTTAAAAATTTTTTATTTTATATTGGAGTATCTTTGATTAACAATATTGTGTTAGCTTCAGGTGTACAGCAGAGTGATTAGTTATACATATACATGTATTGATTCTTAATGTCTTATCTTCTGAGATCTATAATAATTCAGCCATCCCTGTTTCTCTTTAAAATTTTGGCTGGTAGAGGCTTCTGCTTTCTTTCACCAGATTTTATTTACATGGATCTATTAAGTTAGCTCTTCCTTAATGGCCTCCTCTCTTCCCAAGACCTCTGACACTACATCAGAAGTTAGGGCACATTTTCTAGAATGATGGTGGATGCCCCATGTATGACATTATCATCTCCCAGGCAAGGACAGAGGCCTGTTTCAGTTGGGGCTTCCTAGTGATGTAATTGTGTTAGTAGATCTAAAAGTAAAAGAAGAAAAGTTGGTGATATTGTGGCCACAGGAGAGTATTTTTTTGTTTTTTAGTATTGTTTTTGTTGTTGCTATTGCTGTTGTTATAATTAATGAGGGGAAACTTAAGCATATTTAAAAGACATTGGAAAACCTAGGTAAAACAAGAGGTGGATTATACTTTCATACTATAGAGGAAAAATCACTGGACTCAGAAGTCAGGAGATGGGTTCAGATCCCAGCTCCTTCCCCACCAACATAAAGTCTGACTTCGGGGAAATTCACTAACCTCCCTGAGCCTTGGTTTTCTCACTGGTAAAATTAAGTGACTGAGAATTCTTTGGTCTCTCCAGTTCAAACTTTCTGTAATTCTAGTTTAAATTTTAGTGCTGAAAACACTGCAATAACATTAAAATTTTTTTTTATTCTGCCATATTACATACAGTTAAGATATATTTTTAATGCTTTTCTTTCTTTTAATTTATTTAATTAATTTATTTATTTTTGGCTGCATTGGGTCTTCCTTGGTGTGCGCAGGCTTTGTGTAGTTGCAGAGATCAGGGGCTACTCTTCATTGCAATAACATTTTTTTTAAGATGTTTTGATGTGGACCAATTTTAAAGTCTTTATTGAATTTGTTACAACATTGCTTCTGTTTTATGTTTTGTTTTTTTGGCCCCAAGGCATGTGGGATCTCAGCTCCCCAACCAGGGATTGAACCTGCACCCCCTGCATTGGAAGGTGAAGTCTTAACCACTGGACTGCCAGGGAAGTCCCTGCAATAACATTTTTAATGTTTCACATCTGTAGCTACTTTTCATCCTTTTGGGCACATAAACATTATGTCAAAAACTCCAATTTTCTTTCAGGATTTGGAGCTGGCTAATTTCTCTTTTAACATTTCAAGACTTTGGACTGTCCCCTTTCTAAAAGGTGTGGCTCTACCTGTCACAGATTATACTGGTCTTCTGAGAAATAATAGCATCAATACCTCCTTTCAACACCATTATAATTGACTTATTTCCCCCCATTATTTTTGTCCTTCTCCGATTATCAACTGGTGTTTGATCTTTGCCTCTGGAACTTGCCTATAAAAAGAGTGAGTTAAAGATAACTTCCCCTTGAGTGTGCACATGTGCATGTGTGCCTTTTAAGTTTTCTTATTGATCCAGGGAGTAGGATGCGGCAGTGCTTGCATGTGGGGATCCTTTAGCATGGTTAAAAGAAGTGTTTTGCAATTATACCAGGTGTATCTTTTAGTACACTATTTCCAAAGCATTTTCTAATTAGGTAAGAATTCAAACAGGAATTGTCAAGTTTCAGAAGCAGTAACAGATGGGAAAACCAACTCACAGAACTTCAGAAGCCAGAGAGCAATGACTTCAGAAGTTATTGCTGCCACATACATTTTCAGCCGGATTAGCTATTTTGTCTCATTTTCAGTCTGTGTGTTTCACACTATGTGAGAGACTCTCCATTCTGAGGAAATTTGGAGCAGTGGGAAACTCTCTTCTCAGTCAGAGCCTTGCCTGACCCAGGCCTCCTTGTTTGCTCTCCTCCTATTTTATTAATGCAGCTGTGAGTACATTTCCAGCACTCTTCACCTGCTGCAGTGACGAGGGATCAGGTGCCAGGTAGGGTAATCAATCTGGAGGGCTTTTAGCAGCGCATCCTGCCACTATTTGACAGCATGTCTCCGTCAAGGAGACTGTCTTCCTTAGATCGATAAATCCATCAGTTCTTTTTACATCTTATGAAGCCCTCCTCACACCCAGTAACACTCACGCTGCCCCACACACAAATAGAGAATCAGGGCTGAGGTCGGCCCAAACCTTCCTCATTCACATTCTATACCATAATCACGTATCCCTCCCTGAAATCAATTTCTGGCACAGTGGTAATGGAACAAAGTCCAGTTCTTCATTCCTTTGAACTGTTGAGTAAATCTGTCTAAAGTGTTGGATGTTGTAGTGTGTTTAAAACTAAATCACATCTGTAATTCAAAGGAGACTATTTGCAAGGTTTATGATTAGAACTCTTTAACGGAGTCAGTGATGGTTTCGCTAACACATAGTAGATTCCCCCATTCTACAGGAAGGAATCCTAGACTTTCAGAGGCCATTAAAGTTGGGAAGGGGCTCAGAGACCACCCAAGGGATCTAAACCAGGTGTCTGCTGCTAGGCACTGAGAAGTTTCCAGCTACCTTGCTGGTGTTGTGTTAGATGAGGGATGGTAGTGGATCCTCTGTCACCCAGAGAAAGCCACTTGCATTTGTGTCGTATGTTGGGTTTGGATCAGAAATATCCCTTACATAATGGCTTCTACTGCTTTGGGGGGTAAAACGAAAACCAATAATCTACATCATTTCTGGTGTCCTCATATTACAAATGTAGAATCTGAAACTCATCTATGTGTGTAGCTGAGTCAAGGTCACACAACTGGTAAATGGAAGAGCTGGAAGAGACCCTCACTCCAACATCTACCCATACTAAATCCCTTCTAGAAAGTGACCTTGGCTGTTTGGAGTTTTCCTAAGCAGAAATGTTTTCCCTTTCAGAGCATACCAAGGGACATTGAATTCAGCGATGCTCAAGAGTCTCATGTACAGGGTAGGGTATGTTGGAGGAGGAAACTGGCTCTTGTTTGTTGTTACTCCATGCCCAATCTCTCCATTTCTTTGTTAGTGGAAGGAAGCTTGACCTAATGGTGAAGGCATGAGTTTTGAAGCTAAACAAATATAGAAATAAATCCTGCTGCACCCTCTAGCCCCCTACATAGAGTGTTACCAGGCAGAAAATCTTAATGGTTAATAGAATCAGCTCAAGTGTCAGGCTGTTGAAACACAAATCTGACCCTACCCTTATCACGATGTAACCTTGGGTAAGTGACTTGAGCTTTGTGGAACTGTTTCTCCATCTGCCAGGAGGTGAGGACTAAAAGAGCTCCTGTGCATAAAGATAGTAGAGAACCAGCCTGTTGGGTGGCAGGCTCCCATCCCCTCATCCCTGTCACCTGTGGGGGCCGTTGTTTCCCAACATCTCCAATGTGGTGTCACGATGCCAGTTTAGAGCGGAAGCTTCAATATCAGCATCACTTTTCTTAAACCCCAAATCTCCAAGTTTCAAATAAGAAAATGAAGAAAAACATGTAGACCCCCCCATCTTCTTTTCAATAATTTGCAATTCATGTTGCCCTTTCTCATAGAGAAACATACAGCTTTCAAGGAAAGTAGCAAGAAATAGCCAGCGAAGGGAAGGACTACATGTAGGTTGTGATTAGGCTACCAGTGCACAGTTCTGTCCTGGTTGCTGTTCTTTTTAATAGTATGAGCCTCTCAAAGAGCTGAGGGCAACTCAGCGTTATAGGAACCCAGAACTCATCACACCCCATTCCCTTTAAAAAAGTGATAGAAGTATTACATGAAAAGTAGCATTTGTTTAAAATTTTATTTGAAACTAATTTGCTTTGGACTGTTTCCTTATACCTTTTGTAATAGGTCATGGTATGTCATGAAGAAAACAGGAAAAGAGGGAGACAGACCATATAACTAGGCCTAAGAATCTGTCCTAGATTAAGGGATAATTTGTAGACTGCACATTTAAAGGGAAAAGGGAGAAAATAACATCTTATTCCTTTTATCTACAGGAGAAAGGAGTAATATCTGCTCTTGGATTTCAATCCAAGAGCAAGGCCCGCATGATTTGGGTGATAACCTGGGGAAGATAAGGACTTTCCTACACAGGATACTATCCAACTATAAGACCAGAAGGGATTTGGGAGGTCACCTGATTCCTTCCCTCGCTCCCTGCCCACCCTTCCTAGAGAGGAGACACCCATGCTACTTACTTATTAGAGGCAGAGTTGGAACAAACCCCGATTCCCCTGATTCTCGCCAAGGGCTCTTTTCAATATACTGTATTATCTCTCCAAGGAGACGTTTGTCCACATATCCATTAGGGTTATTCAAACCCACATTATGGTGACAGCCTGCTGAAATGAGCATCTAAACTGATAATGATAGTTCATTTAATATGGACCATAAAGTAGCGGTAACTGTCTTTAGCTTCTTGCTTGAAACGAGACCTATAATCTCAAGATAAATAGCTTTGCCTGCTTTTACCAGTCTCCCGAACACACCCGTCTCCCTTGTTCCTCCACTGAGGAGAAGCATATGCTTAATTTTCAGACTAATGAAATGATTTCAAGGAGCTAAGTATATATGATGTATTTAGCAGATTGTTATTAAGTGGATCCTTACAATCCTGATGTTGTTAGATATCTGCCTGCTTATGTTTCCATTTCCTAATTGCACAGCCTCTCTAAAACACACATGGTCAACATGTTTGTCTCAGGTTCCATTGTATCCCCCCTTGAATACTGGAACCGCCAAACAAATTATTTTATCAATCCTCCAAACACCTTATAAAAAGTAAGTGATATACAGGTGTATGTACCCAATGCTTCTATAGTTACAAGCAGGGAAACCACAGCAATACTTGGAGTCCTTAAGCAAATCTAATATAGGATCTAATGTGAGATACATGTGCATGGAACAATTTTTCTCCAGTTATTATTAAATGTAGGCTAACTTTATTTAGTTATAGTTTCTTCAGCAACTTTAATCTTCAGCCTAATTATTCTCTAGATCATTGTTTGGATAATTTTATATTGTTCCTATTCCTATGTAGTCTTGAAAAGTTCTGTGTTTCTTCAAATACTTTACTTTTCTATATCATGTTAAATGCATTTTTGACCTTTTACATGAGTTTTGTGATAATATTATATATAACATGGTTTTCCTGTGTGTTATAAAAGTAAGTTGTGTTATAAGTACCCAGTTTTAAAGTTCTTGCAGAGGGCCGGGTGTTGTTTTTCACTTGTCTCTATCAAAACCCAGCACATGCATAGAATGCGTTATTCTTGAAGCCATTCTACATGGAATACTTAAGACTAGTAGAACCTCTGCAGTTTTCAATTCTGAGTTCTGTGAACTGTGTGTATGTTCAAGGAAGAAATTTGGAACATGGTTCCTGCCTTCAAAGAATTGACAGTTGAGTGAAAAAGACAAGTGTGAGGAAAAAAAATGAAGTTACTTTTAAAATATTACAAGATAATATATTACAGATGCATGCTTACATGTGTAATACCTATAGACCCTTCTGAAGAACATGAAGAAGTGTTTGTGAGAGTTGAAATGGGAAAATTTGGTAATGGACCTTCAGCTGAGAGTTTCTAGATGAGTAGGGTTGGTACAGAGGAGTAGACTGTACTGTGGTTCTCAAATATTCCCTGCTGATCTCTGGAGGAAGATTGTCCTTTGCTGGGCTATTAGTATAGGACTTGGATATGTGACTTGCTCTGGTCAGTGAAATGGCTGTCATTTACAAGAGGAAACTTTAAGGATGAGTGCATGCATTGATATGATGTTTTTCTTTGTGCTACATAACGGGCAGTGGTTCAGATAAGCCTTTTCAGTGGAATAGAACCACAGCCAAACCTTAACGGGCTCACAGCAAGAGAAGAAATCAGCCTTCGTTGCTGTAAGACATTAAGATCACAAGGTCATTGGTTACTGCAATACAAACTAGTCTATCCTGAATGGTGCAGACCGGTTGAAGCAGGCTTTCAGGGTAGAAGGGAAAATGAGAATTAAGCAGCTAGTGTTGTGTTCGCTGAGTGGAATCAGGAGTCCAGTCTAACTTTAGAGAGACTGTTTCTGCAAAAAAATAATGATAAATAAAATGTAACTGCTATAGTGGGACTAGGGATAGACTAACTTTGATCTTGAAATTGAGTTGAAGTTGCTTAAAGACCAAGAATGTATCTTTTTTTTCCCCTTTACGTTCTCATTTCCTAAATATGGTAGCTATTTCTTGTTGAATTTATAGACTGAACTAAATCATCAATTTAGTTTGTAAAGGGCCAAGAGAAGAAAAAGACAAAACCATGATCTCTAATTGTGTCCTAAGGAGAAGAGTAGTAACAATTTGTAGAAGGGCAATCATAGGTTATAAATGGAAAAATTTTATAAGCGAGTATGCTAGAATTCCCATCTGGAAGACAGTTTTTACGTCTTATTATGATACTTTGACCATGGGCTGTAAAATGTCTCCTGGCAATAAATAAAATGCTTCCACTTCTGCAAAGTGATTTATTCTATTATTAATGGGAAAAAATGGCAAATGTATGTATAATACAAAGATTTGTTCTCTGTTATAGAATTTAAATATTATCAAGGATATTAAGAGATAATCCTAATCAAAATATAATGTGTATTTAAATGACAGTGGCCATCTGGCCAATCTGTCAGTCTTCAGTGCCAAGCCTATTGCCTCTCAGCTGTCATCCCTACCTCCTGTGGTTTATGCTCACCTCTGCTAGTTGTAAGCATGGGTAGGAATCACTTGTTCCTCCTTCTTCCAGTCTTTTCAGATCTATAGTCCTTTGAACTTACACATGTGGTAAAAATCCTGGGTAATATTTGCATAACCCTAACTCTGTCTCCCTTCAATCCATCACTGAACTTAATAAACTCTGAAGGTCTAGTTCTGGCCTGCGTAAGTTCCGAGCACACACAAATATAATTTCCTTTATGTCCATAGTAACATTCCTTATTATGAAGATATTAGACCTAGGGACTTATAATGTTACACTTAAATCAGCCTCTGCTTCATCCCACACTGTGCTGTATTGGCTGTGTCAAAAGTAAAGTAATTGAATTCTGAATTCAGCTCAGTAGCCAATAGCTAAGTTACACTGAATTCCATAAGGCGCAGGAGGAAATGCCCTTCTAAGCTCGCACACTGCTTCACCACAGAGCCTGATATCAAACAGCGGAGCAGATTTCTTCTTGTGTGCACCTACGTGCTATTTCTGCTCTTGATTCCTTTCTTCTCTCTATCAGTTTTCCTTTCAAAAACAAGAGGAAAACAAATGCACTGAGTTCCTCAGAGAAGGGTCATTTCTTATTAATACTGCATGCTGTACAGGTACAGGACTCTATATGTACATTCAAGGCTGGGGGTGAGGGATACAGAATAGGGTACAAACTGACGTTAAGAACCAGAAGAGAAATGCAAGCCACTGCTTTCAGCCTGCACCAGGAACATCTGCAAGATGACTGCTGAGTGTCCCAGTAAAAAGGTCACATGTCTGAGAGTGAAAACCCTGATGCTGATCGGCTGGATGGTGGAGAGAGATGCAGAAATCTTGGCTTGGAATTCTCCCTTTAGACTTGAGATATTGTGTGGTTGCGTGCTTTCTCAGATTTCTGGCAGTCTGCCTTTTAATAGCAGCTATTCAGCTTTCTTTGCTTTTCTTTGTGCTGACCAGCTCCAAGAATGAAATGAGTACACTATTCAAGATATTCAGGGATGTGCATCTGGGACACCAAAAAGGCCTCCCGAGGCTGAGGTGGTGCCCATTAACCACCCTTGGGGTGTGTGCAGGGCTGTGAGGGAGGGCACCTAAGGAGCCCCACCTCCTCACCTCCCGAACTCACATTCTGTCCCTCTCCTGCTTCTGTCCCAGCAGGAAAATCTTAGGGCCACATGAAAGACTGAGGGGCTGTGATAAGAGAGAGAATTGGGAGAAATATATTTCAGAGCTGTGCATCCCAGACCTGGTGTTGATCTCTCTGTGTTCTGCAGTCATGGATTTATTTGTTTATATGTATAGCCTCATGTGTAATGTCCAGTAGGAAAAGAAGACAAAAAAGCATACTATTTAGTGGCCTTAATCCATTGCAAATACAGCAGGAGACCTAGAATTAGACAAACCCGTGTTATAGTTCCTACATTACCTCTCAATAGTAGCATGACCTAGGGTAAGTCATCTCTGTTTGATAGCTTAGTTATTTATTACTTAAATAAAGGCTCATTGCAAAGAGTTATCGGCATGTTGTGCAGGTCATACATGTTGTGTGGGTACAGTTCATAAAGGTGGGACTTTTACATATATGGGGAGAGTGTGGTGTAAACTGTCTTTTAGCACTAAATGGGAACCTTAGTACACTGTTAGTTGGAATGTTAATTGATACAGCCACTATGGAAAACAGTATGAAGTTTTCTCAGAAAACTAAAAATAGAACTACCATGTGATCAAACAATCCCATTCCTGGGTATATATCTAAAGAAAATGAAAAGACTATTTTGAAAAGATACGTGCCCTTAATATTCACAGCAGTATGTGTCCATCAACAGATGAATGGATAAAGAAGATGTGATACACACACACACACACACACACACAGGAATATTACTTAGCCATAAAAAATAATGAAACTTTGCCATTTGCAACAATATGGATGAACCTGGAAGTTATTATGCTTAGTGAAATAAGTCAGAGAGAGAAAGACGATATTCAATGTTATCACTTATATGTAGAATTAAAAAAAATAAAACAAACAAATGAATATAACAAAATAAAAAGAAAAAAGAGAAAAATAGAAGAAAAATGCAGGCAGTTGCACCAGGAACATAGCAGACTGATGGGATATTCACGTGAAACGATTTGAAAGTGACTCTTTGCTGTTGGACACATGGTAGCTGCTCAAAAATACTATTTTTTTCCTTTCTTTTTCTTTGCTTTTTTTTTTCCCTAATCCCCCCCTACAAACTTTTTACTTCCTAAAAGCCACTTTGTTTAATCAACATTTTCCTTTCATTCACCCTAAGGAAAATATAGGACAGTTCACAGTATGATATTTTTAACCAAGCAGTATTTCCTTTTTATAGTAAAAACTTCCTCCTTTAAAGAGACCAGTGATGACTTTCACTTTAATTTTATCTATCACCAAGCATGATCTTGAAAACCCAACATGAAGCTAAGAACATGCTGGTAAATAAGTAAAAGAAAGGATTTTATTAAGATCATGACAAGTGAGTAGGTGGAGGAAGGGGAGATGATGATAATAAAACTTAGTAGATAACTCAGTTTTAAAAAGATCTTTCTCCTCTAGGAAGGGGAAATGACAGTACTTAATATTAGTATTTTAAAGATTATCTAGTGAGCATTTCATAAAGTTTCTGCATGATTGAGAGGCAGTATGATATAGACAAGTAGCTTTCAAGTGTGGTCTCCAGGCTGGCAGCATCAGCATCACCTGGGAACTTGCAGATTCTCTGACGTCACCCCAGATCAACTGAGTCAGAAACTTTGGGTGTAAGGCCCACAAATCTGTGTTTTAACAAGCTCTCCATGTTTTTCTGATGCAACCTAAAATTTGAGAATCTCTGATATAGAAAAATACGGGTTTGTCCCGACTTGTCTTAGTTGAGTCATTTCAAGGGTCTCTTTCCCCACTGGAAAAATAAGAAGTTTGGACTAGATATTCAAGCCATTGTCATGTCAGTACTCTGTGATTCTCTGTAGTATGTGAATGATTCATGGGCAGTGAAGAGATTCCTCTGGGCTCTGGAATGGTTCTTTGAATCTGAAGATCCACTCCTAGAAAATGTCTGGAATCTGAAAAGTCATTATAGATGACGATAATCTATAGATGTTAATAGCACCTATGTAGATTCAGGTCCTTCCCACTAACTGTATGCCTGATCCCAAAAGATGGCTTCCAAATAAAAACCAGTTCAATTACAAATGAATTAGGAATTTCCTCTTTGCTTACAAGCAAGGGTGGCATGCATGCGTGCTTTTATCTACCAGCAGTGCTAAAGAAAGATCAGACAGGGACTTGATCCAAACTCATCACTATGAGTCAAAAGTCTTTTTCAGTTCCTCCAGGGAAGCTCTTTCAATGACCTCTGGAGAACTGATAACAGAAATACAACTCTACACTTCCTGGGGTTTATGGAAAGTTTGTATCGCTGTGACTCAGGAGCTTTGGTTCCTACGTTTTGCCCTCTTCTCAGGAGAAAGAATATTTTTTGTGGGTAGGTTGGGTTGGAAAGAGGAGTGATGTAGTTATAATAACAGTTAAGTTTAGAGGAGAAAGAAGAGAAGGGGAAGAAAGGCAGAGGAGAACAGCCAGAAAACTGGATGGTTAAAGATGGGTGGAACCACAGGATAGGACCTAACTTGAGAATAAGAAGAGTCAAAGAGAGGGGTGTCAGGGGCTCACAGCCTTGCCCACATATGAGTTCCCACGTCAGCAGGGCACTGGTCACTGAGCTCACTTTCACGTTTGCAGAGCATAACTGTTCAGCTGAAATGAAATGCTTGCCTTCTCTTTTTTGCTTTTGTTTCCTTTATTTGAAAGACCCCTGGCTTACACAAAGAAATTTGGCATAAAAGCAGAGCCATATTCTTTTTTAAAATTAATTTTTATTAGAGTATAGTTGATTTACAATGTTGTATTAGTTTCAGGTATACAGCAAAGTGAATCAATTATATATATACATATATCCACTCTTTTTTTAGAGTCTTTTCCCATGTAGGTCATTACAGAGTATTGACTAGATTTCCCTGTGCTATACAGGCTCTTATTCATTATCTATTTTGTATATAGTAGTGTGTATATGTCAATCCCAATCTCCCAATTTATCCCTCCTCCTTTTTCTCGCTTGGTCACCATAAATTTGTTTTCTACATCTGTGACTCTATTTATGTTTTGTAAATAGGTTCTTTTTTTTTTTTTTTTTTTTTTGCGGTACAAGGGCCTCTCACTGCTTTGGCCTCTCCCGTTGCGGAGCACAGGCTCCGGACAAACAGGCTCAGTGGCCATGGCTCACGGGCCTAGCTGCTCCATGGCATGTGGGATCTTCCCGGACCAGGGCACAAACCCATGTCCCCTGCATCGGCAGGCGGACTCTCAACCACTGTGCCACCAAGGAAGCCCTAAATAGGTTCATTTGTACCATTTTTTTAGATTCCACATATAAGTGATATCGTATGATATTTGTTTCTGTGTCTGATGACTCCACTCTATGACGATCTCGAAGTCCATCCATGTCGCTGCAAATGGCGTTATTTCATTCTTTTTTATGGCTGAGTAATATTCCATTGTATATATGTACCACATCTTCTTTATCCATTCATCCATCAATTTACATTTGGGTTGCTTCCATGTCCTGGCTGTTGTAAATAGTGCTGCAGTGAACATTGGGGTACAAGTATCTTTTCGAATTATGGTTTTCTCCAGATATATGCCCAAGAGTGGAGTTGCTGGATCATAAACTTAAAAAGAATATGGTAATATGTCTGCCTTGGGTTTGATCCTCTCATCAAGTTGATGATGATGTTGAGCAGGATTGGGGGGAGGAGGGTGATGATGATGTATCAATATATGGTGGTGATCAAGATGTTAATAGCACCTATTTGGGGCTCCAACTATGTGCCAGGCCTTGTGCCAACTGTCCTGTGAAGTGGGTAATATTTACTTTCATCCTTAGATACATAAACTAAGGGCCAAGGAAGTGAAGGCACTGGCCAGTACCACACAGTGCTAGTGTTTGGCCAGAAAGTGCCACAGCCCAGTGTGGCTCCATGGCTGAAGATCTGGCTGCTATAGCAGGCTGCTTCCCTTAAAGTAAAGGTACTTCCTGGATTAAAGTGCCATAGTTTACACTCACTTGTGTTGTTTTGGTTACAGTAGAACATGGGAATAAAAGGAGACATAACAAGCACATGGGTTTTAGCTGAATGAATTGAACAGAAGTGCAGTAGTGCCATTAAGTAACATTTTTAGAAACTTTATTTCAATGAAAGAGCTCCTTAATTGAGGCAAATTCAAATCAGCACAGTCACTGCTGATACAGTGGTTTAACTATATTAATCTTTTATATGTAATTATTGTTTTTAGGGCCTTTGCCTGTCTTTTGCAAAATAGATATTATTCAAGGCATCTGATCCCACATGAAGGATGTTTATAGCCTCTACCATCGTGGCTTTTCCCCTGCAATTCATCCTGCCCACCATGGGGCTAAAGTAATCACTCCTGAACATACAGTTTAACTAACTCAATTTTGCAAATGCTGAGCATTTATTATGTACGGGAGACTGGGTGTACTTTTGTGACTTCTTAGTCTGCCTATGTTCAGAGATGGCATGAATTTCCTCTGGTGTAAAAAGTAAACTCCTCTGCTTGGCTATCAAAACTACCCCCCTCCCCACTTACTTTCCATCGAATCTGATTTTCTATAATCCCTGGCATGTATCCTTCATTCTAGTGACACAGGAATTTTTCTCTGCATATTTAAGATGACATGTGTCTATAGTTCTATGCTCTTTTTGCCTAAAAATCATCACCACATTCCAAAGTGGGGGCATGCTTCTCTCCTCTAATTCTGCTTGGATTTTTAGACATGGTTCCTGTCCCACTTCTTCCATGATTTTTGGAGACCATTATCTTGTCTAAATTCACATGACACTACTTATACTAACTACTACCCTTTGTTATTACTTCATGATTTTAGGGTCAGTGTTATTTCTAAAGTGAGCCATTAAGCTGTTTGAAGAGAGTCTCTATATTTCTTATAATGGAGCTTCCCAATCTTTAATATGTGTATAAACCACCTTAAAAATGTAGATTCTCATTCAGTAGGTCTGGGTTGGAGCCTGAAATTACACGTTCTAAAGAGCTCCCAGGTGATACTAGGACTGCTTGCCCACAAACCACATTTTGACTCTCAGGACACTACTTTGTATCCTTGACACAGCAAACACAAACTACTTCGAGAATAGTAGGTGCTCAATAAATGTTTATCGATAAAAGACAAGTGAGGGGTTTCATCTAAAAAAATCAAATTACCAGTACATGAAAACTAGTATTTTGAGTTCTTATTATGGTAACTAATTATAGAGAGCTCCATGAAGTTTGCTTCTTAGAGTAAATTTGGTCCCATTTCTCAAAAAATGGCAAAGAGACACTGAGTTGAAACATAGTGAATCAATCTTGTGTTTCCTCTTCCCTCCTAAAGGTAGCAAGAAGACACTTAAAGGCTCACCTTTGGGAAAAGCTTGTGACAAACTATAAGCAACTCACCATATTGAAATCAACCAAGTGAGGATAGATGAGGGAAGTCTTACCTTCTTCCTTCCGCTCCTTAGCATATCCTTTGATGTCACTGCTTTTCTACTGGTCATTTCCTGCTGCTTGCCATGTGCTCCCTGGCACTGTTTTCAGTGCTCATTAGTCATTCTATAAAAGGATGAGACATTTCCTCTCTCATCTTTCCACTTGCAGTTTCTATGAAACATTGTTTACAAAGATCACAGCAACAGTACAGTGTTTGATGTAGAACTTGAACCCACTATGTGTATAGGGGGCTAATAGCTAGGGAGCAACTCACCCCCTCAAAGCAAAAAAGAATGCTTCAGATCAGTGCTATTTTTTCATGATTTCTGCTGTATTCACTTGCTTTACTGTAAGGTTAAAATTTTCTTTAAAGACTGTCTTTTACTTAATGTATTTTTAGTAAACATTTTATTACCACCATGAATAGAATAACCAGTATGATGTGCCATAAATAAAAGGAAAATGTTAAAAATAATAATTCAATGAAAACAAATGTTACTGAATTTTAGCTAGATACAATTCCCCCTCAGAAGACTCAGAGCGTAAGGCTGATTTATTTGTTAAAATGGGAGATTGGCAAGTGGCAGTGGTATTAAATACATAAGTTACCAAAAGAGACCTTCTCCTTGACTTGCTCAAAGAATTGCGAGAGAATATGGTACCCATTATAAGATACAATGATATGCAAGGCTGTGATGCTATACCATCTCCAGTTATCTCTTTTACACATATCACATGTTAGGAAACATATTTCTAGATCACAAGGGTTGAGTCATCTGTGGGGAATGTTGACTTCACAAGAATAGAAAAAGTGTTCTTGCTTAAGCTTGACATTGACCATTTAAATCCAGAATATGCTTTAAGCCATTGTCTGTCTTGCAGACAAGCACAGGAAATGGTCTGGATGTGTTTTCTTTTTTTTTTCTTTTTCTTTTTCTTTCTTTTTTTTTTGCCTCAGAATTATAAGCATCATGATGAAAATTTAATGTAAAGTAGAATTAACAGTGAATATATTTATTCCAAATGTCTGATCTAGAAAAAAGCTCTTCTGGTTAACTCAGGTTAAGCCAGGCTGGTAGCTTACCTGGCCCAATAAGGCAATAGGTTCAACTACACTCTATAATTTGATGCAAAACATGCATTAAAAGTAACACAGTCTAAGTACTACTGTAACATAGAAAGGTGACCCACTTCAGTTGCTTTGGGGAATACAATTCAGTCGAAGTGAATAAAGGAGAAAGAATAGAAAACTAGTTCTGTAACAAGTTTTGTTTTGAAATCAGAGTGATAAACTAATACTTTCCACAGGGAAAGGAAATCAGAGGAAAGGGAATGAATGGGATTCCAGGCTTCCTTTCCTCATCTTCTTGAGGATGATTTCTGTATTCCATCATTGCCCACTGGAGATAGTTAGGTTTAGATGTAGGTGTAGTTATAGATGTGGATTTAGATACATAGATATAAATATATGGATATATATCTATAGATATAGGCATTCAGTGTCCCACTTCTGCTTCTCTAGCTCCTATCTGTGTCCTTGACTTGATGAATGATTAAAACACTCAGGATTCTGTTTCTATTTGTCTTGACCAACTACTTACGGATGACTTATTTAATGAGTCCTGCTTGTTTCCTTTTCCTTTTCTTCTCTTTCTTCTCCCCCCATCACCCCTTGTAGGCACAGCCAGACAGGTTTCGAAGTACTAATGATGATTAGTTCATTTAAGCCAGCACAGACCAACAATGAGTTTGAAATGTTAATCAGATGAAGGGCTTATTGCTAAACAGCCCACAGAATAGCAAATGAACCAGGAAAGGAAAGCAAGGAGAAAAAGAGGCTGAGTGGAGATTTGACACAAGCATTTTCAGCTGCTGGGCCTCTTTGATGTGTGAGTGGGACAGATGCACTGCTCTTCTCCTGAGAGAACCCTCTTTGTATACAATAGTGTGCTGATTAATATCACTTCACTCTTCCCTTGAGAGGAACAAGGCTGGCTCTTAGTCATTCTCTCATTGGGCATCATTGGGCCCTCTTCTCTTGCCTGCTGGTAGGAAACTCTCATTCAGTCTCTCTCCTCTTTATCTAAAAGCTCAGGCTCATGGAAAACCCATTTTCCTTCTGTCATCACAGCTCCAAGTATGTCTTAAGGCGAGGTCATTTACATCCTTATATGTAAAGGATACAGTAGATTAAACCATGGATGCCAAGTATATGCATGAGGATACTACTTTAGAGACAGTGGAGAAACTGGTCAGGTCAAGGCATCTCCCTCCCCATATTGGTGCTGTGCTCTAGAGCGGAGCTGTCCAGTAGAACTTTCAGCAATGATGGAAATGTTCTGTGTTTGTGCTGTCCAATGTGGTAGCCCCTAGCCCCATGTTAGTGAACACTTGAAATGTGGCTAGTGCTACAGAAGAAATGAATTTTAATATAATTTAATTTTAATTAATTTAAATGTAAATCACTACATACATGTGACATTGGCTGCCATGTTGGAGAGTGTACCTCTAAGAGGGTCTAGAGCCTTGCCCATGAAGTGTGGCCTGAACACCAGCAGCATTAACACCACCTGGGAACTGGTTAGTAATGCAGAATCTCAGGCTCCACCCCAGACTTTCTGTATCAAATTCTGTACTTAAGGGTATTCCTCTCAGGTGACTTGTGAGCATATTAAATTTTGAGAACCCTTGTTCCAGAACATGTGTTGAACCCTGGATATACTAAATCTGACAGTTTTCATCAGATGACACAATAATGATTCTTAATTGTCTGGTTATTTGCCTCCTTAAAAAAAAAAGTGCTATCCCTAAAATATGATGGAGTCATTCTTTGTTTCTGGGAAACTCTTAGGTGGTAATTGGGGTCTGATGTCTGAGGAAACAACAGTGTTGGCCTTTCAAAGAAAATGGAAATCTGTTAGGAAAATATTAGAGATTTTTTAGGTTTCCCAAACTGCAATGTTGGCCAACTAGCATTTGTACAGTCCTTTACATTTACAAAGCACTTTTATGTGTGTTATGTTAGATGGGTACTTTATCCCCATTTGAAGTGTGAGGAAATGGTCTTGGAGGGTTTATCTCTTGAGCATAGTTACTGAGCATAGTTATACAACCAGTGAGTGACATATTTATGGTACAATTCCAGACTTTCTGCTTCTTGGGCCTTTCCACTCTATAGCAAAATAACAGGAGACCACATCTCTCTGAGAATCTCATGGTGATAGAATTTTGGAACTAGTTGGATGAGACAAATTTAAGCCTTTGTCTAAGCCATAAAAAGAAAACAAGACTATAGGCTCCTCTTTCTTCCTTCTCTCAACATAAAATGTCTTCCATGTTATAGCTGCTATAGACATTTGGGTTTTACATCTCATTTACATATAATCAATTACAGTCACTTTTCTTCCTCTTATGAAGACAAGAGTGATATATTGTGCTTTTTTAAAAACAAAATATTGAAAGCTATTTCAGAAGTCAATAGCATTTTATTCAACAGGTATTTCACGTAGTTTCCAAATGAGAAAAACTCAGAAGGCTATAATTCTAGTTTACCAAGTTATTAAAGGTCATTGTTGGTGCATTCAATTTCAGGAAGATGAGAGCTGGGCAACTTTCTTAAGTCTGAAAGAGGAAATTTATGGGTCTCTAAATAAAAGAAGGACCTATGCCAAAATTAATAAACACATAATTTGTTATGTCAGGAGTTTGTATAGGCGGGTGTGATAGTAACAATTAAACATGTTTGTATACATTTTTTGTTGATAAATCAGGATTGTACTGTGAGATAAGTATGGCAGTATTTGGATATGTGCCTCATATTTAAATGCTGATCTGACAGAGCAAGAATTTTTTCCTCATAAATCATCCTGAATTACCTGTATCAAATTTAATTACTCGGCTAAATATGTCATGAATCTGACTTTGTGGTACTTCTTATAGTCCCAGTAAAGGTTCTAATGCAAATTAAATATTTTATTATTTTAATATATGCCAGAGAATTATATTTACTAAGCTTACAGAACAGTTTCTGATTTTGATTCCTACTGTCAAAAGAGTCCTCAATATTTTTTCATATTCTTCAAGTCTCACATCAGATTGAGATAGGCATGTGGAAATTGATCAGAATTATTTCAATATTATTTGCAGTTCTTACTAAATCTCTTACCAACCTTGCTTTATCTCCATACAACCCTTTGATTAATGTATCACTCTGACATTCATAGGGGTTCCCTCACTCCTGTGCAAAGAAGGTATCACCCACCAACACAGCAGGATTTCAACAAAACAGAATGAGACCTTAATGATAGGTTTAATGAGGAGAAAGCCCAATCTTCATTTCTTGCTGATTTCCCAGCTGTAGGATGATGTCTGATGATTTCCAATACACTGATGCTTTACTTTCCATCTACTGCTGTCACCACCACCACCACTTTTGTTGGGCAGCTCTCTGCTTGTTGCCCTGTTCCTCTGTGACATACTGGCTCTGAGAAAAGGAAAATGTCAAACTCAGGTATCCTCTCTGCTTCTGCTAGAGAGAAATATCTTAAGAGGGATATGGCACTAGCTTTGCTGAATAATTGGGGTTAAAAAGAAAATCTATTTCTGATTTTCTAAAATAACACAATGTATATATTATTCATTTCTCTTAAAGTGTTGGAGATTACATTCTGCTTTTTTATTATATCCCTCTGTTTTCATCTACAAATTTTGGAAAAGTGTCCAGGGGATGAAAATTAGAATTCCCTCTTTCTTTCCCTAGAATATAAAATTTTCAACCAAGCACTTATTTTTTAAGGTTTGATATTGGGTAAAAAGAAGCAATATAGTTGTGCAGCCTGCTCATCTACTTAACCTCTCTGTGCCTCAGTTTCTTCATCTGTGAAATGGAGATAACAATATTTACCTCATCAGGTTGTTGGTAGAAATAAATGAGATTATTACAGGAAAGTGATTAAGGCACAGTTTGTATCATATAGCAAGTTGACAATAAATTTTATTTATCATTTTTAAGAGTACTTACAAGTATTCTCTAATGATCAAGTGTTTATTCAATTTTTGAGAACATGAATTTTATGGCTAAGTTTTCTTCTGCCATGTTTTGTTAAAAAAAAAATCATCCCTAAGTGACTGGAAGGAAACTCATAACTCAGCACATTCAGCTGGCATATCATAAGACCTTGAAAACCTTAGGGAAACCATTTCTCAACAAGCAACTAGTTAAAGAGCAGAAACAGGAGCTGCTATTTCAGGCTATACATGGAAGATACATTGACCTTCAAGCCAACAAATGACATTTTTCTGAGACAGTCATTTTACACTAGCTATCTTATATTTGTAAATATCCAAATAGATTGAAGTGAAATAAAATCTAATCTTGATTAGTGTTAGTATTTCAGGACATAAAAGCCTTAAATGGATGCTTTGGAAAGCTAATATATTCTGTTATTCTTTGGCTTAATAGGGTGATAAATATTGAATTGCCTTGACTTCTTTTATATTTAATATACTGGGTTTTCAAATGCATATATGGACTATTATTATTCTTGATATTCTAAATACTTGAGGTCCAAGCCTGAAGTCTTATTTATCTTTGTAGCCAAGCCTCACCAAATACATACACATGTACGCAGACACACATACGCCACAATATAGCACTGCATATTATACATATTAGATGCTGAATATTTACTGAATGTCGGCATAGCCTTTTGCATTTATGAATGTGTTTATTACTTAATCACCCTCTTCCTATCCTTATCATTGTTCGTTTAGTAAACATTTACTCAGCACCTACTACATGCAATACAGATGGTTAGGCCTTTTTTCTTGTTCTTTTCTTCTTCTTCTTAATGAAATATTACTAGAATAGGCCATACTTCTACTTCTGCCTTTAGTCTTTACCCTTTTTGTAATCTGTCATGTTCTACCTCTCTGACTTCGCCACCGCCATCTAGCCATGTAGCTCATAGTGCTGGTAAGAATGAAATCTGCCTGCTTTTTGACTTTTTATATTCTCTCTTTTTCTCACTCCCAGCACTGTTTCCTGCTCAGCAAGAGTGCTAGAACTAGCTCCAACTATCTTCCTCTGTTAGGGTCATATCTTGCAATGAGGCCTTTCCTGGATCAATAATGTACATCCTGAGGGCCCAGGTACACTCTACTCCTCCTTTTTTTTTTTTTTTTACAGAGTCTAATGCATCATAGGCACCCAACTGTTATTAACAGCAATAATAATGAAAATGCCAAAGCAAAAAAAAATTCATCTCTTCACTCTGTGTAGTTCATCTTTTCCACTTTATTTGATCAAATAATCTTACTAGTCGGTTTCATTTTATTTTCAAAGAAAGTTCTATTCAGTTTTTGGTTCCCAGGTGCTGTGTAGTAGTGTTTGCATTCACAAAACTGACAAGAAAATACAAGTAGAGCCAGTTGTTATTTGATTTAAAGATATAAAAATACAAGAAATTTTATTCTTAATACATATAAAATATTTTTAATTATTGGACTCTTTATGAGCTAGGTACTTTTAGGAAGGTAAATTATTTCATTTAGTCCTAATTACAACTCCATACACTAGATATTATTAATCCTAACTTACAAATGAGAAAACCAAAACTCATGGAAGGGAATCGATGTAGAGCTGGCATCCTAACCAAGATCTCCTGCCTTCAAAGCTTGCCCCAGTGGTTCTCAAAGTTTAGTCCCTGAATCTCCCAAAGTATTTTAAAATATTCTAACTCCCAAAACCTACCTACAGGAGATTCTTATTCAATAAGCTTAGTGTACAATCTCAGGACTTCACTTTGAGAAACTCAACTTTCCCTTTTAGATTTTGAGTTTGAAGTTAAAACCAAAGAATTTTACTGTAAAACAATTTGAGAATGTTCAGCCCCTAACCTGATGAGCCCTATAACATATTAGGTTAAATATTAACTCCAAAAATATCATGCTATTGGATAAGAATATGTGTTATTGCCACTTTCTCAGACTATCAGAGAGAATCATTTTGCATGCAGTCATTTTAGCCCTTAGATCATTGTAAAAATATATGCCTGTTTTCTCTACTGACTTATTTTAATATGCACCAATAATAAAGGGTATAGAATAACCCCATGATATAATATGATAATGTCATCTGTGGACTTGGTTAAGTCAAAAGTAACTGCTATAAGATTAGGGTTATTGCATAAGAGAAGAAGAGAGCTGAAAGAACATGGGAGATTGTAAAACCACTCCCAAAGAAGCATTTTACCCTTAGAGAAAGAAGGACCAAAAAAGTAATTACATGGGAGGGCAATGATGAATGAATGAGCCTGGGGACAAGAAAGACAGAAAAGAACATGCTTTAAAGGCTCAATTATTGGAACTTGAACTAATAAATGAATGAATGAATCATGACAAATTTAAAAATGAAAAGAAATCAAATAAAAAAAATGAAAGAAGGCAGAAAGCTTGGGCAACTAAAAAGACAAGAAGCAGGAGTCACGGAGAGGGTGAAGAAAATTGGCGATCATGGAAAAACGGAATGACCCTGAATGGACAGACAAATGGAAACAGAAGAAAAGTCCCGGCAGGAATGCTTCCCTTTGGGTTAACCGAGGAGGTATTTCCATTCTATAGCAGTTCTTTATAACAATGTTTTGCATGTGAAAATCTAGTTAGGCTAACGAAGTCCTTAATTAGGGTTTTTATTATCCTTTAATTTCTTGCTTAAAGGAAAGTGATTACAAAGCTCATCTTTATGATTTAGAAAGCTAATCTTTCATTTTCGAAGTGTTTCTTTCCTTCCCTCTTCACTGATTTTAAAAGAAAAGAAACAATACCCACAGAATCATGCAAAACTGGTCAATAGTCATAAACCCATGTATTAGAATTGTCATGAACTACGGAAGTCTTCTGTATTGGAAGGCTATAGAACCTATAGGGGCTCTGCATAAGGTTCTACTAAAATTATCTCTGCAAACCTAGATTCTTTTGCACGCATTCTTAAATTTTTAATTATAAGGATGTCCATGAACCAAGCTGTCATTCTAATGAGAAGAACCTTTGTTCTTGTATACCCACATTAGAGCATCTGCTTTCATTCGATGGAGGATCAATCTCCACGCATCCTTTGGGACCATAAGTCAGAACATATTACCCTATGGCTCCCCTGTCTAGCAGTATTTTCTAGATAAGATCAAATTGAAATAAAGGTCAAAGAGTGGTCTATGAGGAGAAAATAATCCCAAAGCACATTGTTTATTTAATTGGTCTGAAAAAAATTAATGATAGTTTGAGTATTACCCATTTAAAAGAGGACAGGCAGTTATAATCCGTTGCCTTTGTTTCAGTAGACACATGATTACCATCTACTAGATGTCAGCTATTCTTCTAAATTTTGTGGGTACAACTATGAGTAAAATTTATTCACGGAAACAGACATATAACAAAAATATACCCACACAATGTGCAAATTGAGCAATGGATATATGATAGTTCAAAGGCAGTGGAGTTCAATCTGAAGGTTCAAAGAAGGCTTCTTGGAGAAGATGACATATAAGTAAATAATAATGCACATGATAATTTTGAGAGGAGCAAGACCAGAGAACAGGAAGGCCAGGTAAAAGACCTTCACAGAATCCTCAGGAAGAAGAGAACTGTTTCCTAGCTTGTTTATGAACAAAGAATTAATTGAAATTTGAAAGGTAGGTGCCAGAGACTAGAACATCCACTTTAATTTTCTCCATCAGGTTTCTGACAGTGCTGTCTAGGGTAAGTGATGACCTAGACAATGGAATTAATAAAAAGTGATGCTCAAGGTCTAACCACTTACAATACTTTGCAAAAGAAAGATGTTTTACCTTAAAGTAATAGGCATTAGATTTGATGTCAAAATGAGATGAATTTACAAGTCAAAATGTGCCTGTCCCTTGAGTTTATGAGGCATTGTCAGTGCACATTATTACTTTTAAGTTACACTTAGACAGTTTTGATTTCTCCTCAGTAATTATCAGTTCTCTCTCAACTTAATCAAACCCTTGAATTTCTTCCCAGGCCTAAATTACAATTTACTCTTATCTTTTTGTAAAAGCCGGGAGCCCCTGGACAAGGCCAGTGACAGTGGGACATCTAAGCTAGTTCAGGTTGTGCTTGGAAAACCCCAGCAGCTGCTCTGCCTGATGCTGGGTTAATTGCCTTCATTAGCTTTCTTACAATAGCCTTCTTAATCAGTCCTTGTGAGGAGATATGAAACTCGCATCCTGGTTCCTTTCTCACTATATCCTGACCTTTAAAATATATCCATTCAGTCTTTTTGCGCAACGGCTCTTGAAGTCTAAAATGAAAGATATAAAAAGTAAGGGGGGAAAATCTCACTATTTTTTTCCTGTATTCCTCCCCAAACTGTAACCCTTAACTTCTAATCAAGACAGGCTATTCTGACTTCCTAAATTACTAACAGCTAGAGCTTACTTTCTCTTTCTTCTCCGGTGGCTCCCTTAGCCTTCTTTTTTAATGAGTGCTTAATTAACATTGATACACATCCTTTCCGATGAAGCTTGCAGTTTTCACAGTTTGCAGCCTGCTGCAATATTCCTCATAAAGAGGCTTAACTTTTAGTTATAAAACTTTAAAACTTGTAGACTTTGGTGAAAGCATAAAGACAGTGTTATATTTTAGTTTCTGTTGCAGAATTTCATGCAGACCAAAATCTTAATGGTATCAGGCAAGACCTTCTCTCTCATTCCCCTACAATCTGTGACATTAACTTGTCATTCATGAAGTGATTAAACTGATTCAAAAGACTTGATTTTCATAAACCTGTCATACTTGCTATTAACCAATAAAGCTTTTTGTTCTATGAGATGTGTGTTAATTGATATTTTTCAAATTTTCTTTACATTTTCCTTACACTGCTTCAACAATATTTAAGTAACCATGTATAAATAATATTATTGTGTGTGTTTTGAGTATGTATGTATTTGTGTGCACAGTATTCTGAATTTATTTTAGGTTGTGCTGAAGTTTTCAACTTCTTCACCATCAAATGAGTTTAAAGAAAAAAAAAAAAACTATATGATGCTGTTGCCAGCTAACACAGGGAGAAAGAAAGAGAGGGAGAGAGAAATGAGAGACAGAGATACCAGGAAGCATGCACTACTATTTTATCCATAAATAATTGTACTGGTGTTAATTTCATGTGATGATTTGACTTTATTGAAATATATCACCTTTTATTGCTCATGATGGAACTATTCACCAATAGCTTGTTAGAATTAGGTCTTCTTCTCCCTACCCCAAACCCCTGCCCCAGTGAACTTTCCAGAAAAAGTGTAATTTGATATAGAGTGCATTCATGTTCTGACTGTTCCCTAGGGCAGAGGAGCTGAGGCTGTAACAGAGGTATAAGAAAGATAAGGTATAAGGAATATCTTTTGTGGGTAAGGTGGTGATGAATAAGTGTAGCATGCTACAGGAAAAGAGAGATATGAACTGTTATAAACATAGAATGAAAGATAATGAATAAAAGCAGAAATAAACAAATGGTACCTGATTAAATTTAAAACCTTTTGCACATCAAAGGAAACTATAAACAAGATGAAAAGACAACCCTCAGGATGGGAGAAAATATTTGCAAATGAATCAACAGACAAAGGATTAATCTCCAAAATATATAAACAGCTCATGCAGCTCAATATTAATAAAACGAACAACCCAATCCAAAAATGGGCAGAAGACCTAAATAGACATTTCTCCAAAGAAGACATACAGATGGCCAAGAAGCACATGAAAAGTTGCTCAACATCACTAATTATTAAAGAAATGCAAATCAAAACTACAGTGAGGTATCACCTCAGACCAGTTAGAATGGGCATCATCAGAAAATCTACAAACAACAAATGCTGGAGAGGGTGTGGAGAAAAGGGAACCCTCTTGCACTGTTGGTGGGAATGTAAATTGATATAGCCACTATGGAGAACAGTATGGAGGTTCCTTAAAAAAACTAAAAATTGAATTATCATATGATCCAGCAATCCCACTACTGGGCATATACCCAGAGAAAACCATAATTCAAAAAGACACTTGCACCCCAATATTCATTGCAGCACTATTTACAATAGCCAGGTCATGGAAGCAACCTAAATACCCATCGACAGATGAATGGATAAAGAAGATGTGGTACATATATACAGTGGAATATTACTCAGCCATAAAAAGGAACAAAATTGGGTCATTTGTAGAGACTAGAGACTGTCATACAGAGTGAAGTAAGCCAGGAAGAGAAAAGCAAGTATCGTATATTAACACATGTATGTGGAATCTAGAAAAATGGTAGAGATGAACCGGTTTGCAAGGCAGAAATAGAGACACAGATGCAGAGAACAAATGTATGGACACCAAGGGGGAAAGCATGTGGGGAGAGGAGGTTGGTGGTGGGATGAATTGGGAGATTGGGATTGACATGTATACACTAATATGTATAAAATAGATAACTAATAAGAACCTGCTGTACAAAAAATACAATAAAATTCAAATAAAATAGATAATGAAGAGGGTAACAATTTGGGTTTTATGGCTCTGATGTTTCAATATATACTGAGTCCCCAGACAAGTGCTAAATTCTTTGTACAGTTAAAAGCCACAATCTTTATTCAGAGAGCTGATGAAATTATTTAAATAAAAAGTGATTATTTAAACTTTCAAAATTAAATCAGTAGGCACCATTCTCATATTTCCTCCTCAATTTTCTTTGCATTCTAAAAGTACAAATCAGCTTAATCATGGATCCCTGTAAATAAAGGAAGAAACAAAGAAACAAAGGAGTCAAAGTCATTGAGGAAACAGCATCTTCTGATACTTTGCATCATTATTATTATGGCATGTTATTCATTGTTTACTGTGCATCAGGTTGGACCACTGTGAATTGCAAATTAAATTTCAAAAACTTAAGTGCATGTACTTGGAGCAGAGGGTTTTTAATGTAAAATAGTATTGCTCTCATCCAAAAACATCACTTGTCCCAAAGGAAGCAAAAATAAAATCTCTCTAAGAAAAACAATTGTACTACTTAGTGGACTGAAATGAACATGTTACGTTAGCTTGTGTATACCCTAAGCAGTGATTGCACTCCTACCCCTTTGCATGTCAGAACCTTAACTGCAGTTGTCATTTAGGGTCCCCCTGGTTCAGTCATTGATAACAGATTACAATAATACTTGGTAGGAACCTTCAGTTTAGGGACTTAGACTGAATGCACCCTACGGATTGAAGTTTCAATATAGCTTATTATGCCATTAATTTAAGAGTAATGGAATGCAATAAGCAATATATAATATGAACTGGGTTTCTGATATTCTAATTTCTTGCTCAGTCTGATATAGCTACAGTGCACTGTATCCTTATCTTTTCATCATGTTGGTTTTGTTCATTTTTTTCCCCCTGTCTCCTAGTGTGCGCCCAGGATGATTGCTGCTTTTAGTCAGGATCCTTGTTATTAATTGCAGAGAAACCTAAGCCTTGACTTCAGCAATTACTCAGAGTTCAGATCTCTTTTAAAAAAGAGCCCTGGGGAAAAAAAAAAAAAAAAAAGAGCCCTGGGCTTCCCTGGTGGCGCAGTGGTTGAGAGTCCGCCTGCCAATGCAGGGGACACGGGTTCGTGCCCCGGTCCGGGAAGATCCCACATGCTGTGGAGCGGCTGGGCCCGTGAGCCATGGCCGCTGGTCCTGTGCATCCAGAGCCTGTGCTCCGCAATGGGAGAGGCCACAACAGTGAGAAGCCCGCATATCGCAAAAAAAAAAAAAAAGAGTCCTTACCTGCTATCGATGAAGAGGGTTACATCCTGCCTTCCATTGCTTAGAGATCAAGAATGTTTTCTTTTTATTTTTGTGGAACAGATATCCTCTGGCTGTTTTAGAACATTTTCTGTTGTTGTGTGTTTGCAGCTGCTACCCAGCATAATTTATTCACCATTGCTTGTTTTTGAGCTGCTTTGATACCCTTTCCCATGTTTGGCCCATGAGAGAGAGATGGTGTGGGATTTATCCACCCTGCCTATGGGAAGAAGAGTCAATTCCCAATTGAGTACGGACTGAACAGGATTTCTTGTGAGCAGAGACATTGTGTGATATCTGAGGAACAATGTAGAACAGCTGTTTAATCTGTCCCTACAAGGATCTGTTTGCACATCCACAGCTGTGGATGCTACACATGTATCAAAGTTCAAGGAATTTTCCCTGTGAACTCTCTTTCAGAGCCTATTACTCTTACATGAGATGATTTGTTTAGACTTGGTTATCAGGTTTTTCAGCCCATGGCTTTTTTTTCTGGCTTCCAGACTGCTTACTCTCAGCAGAAACAAGAGCTTAAACTCCATCATTGTAGTTGGGACCTACATAGAGTCAGGCTAGCCACCCTTACATACTACTGCAGACTGGCTCTTACAATGGCTATGTTTAATTATGCAGAAAGCTTCATTTATTTAAATACCTCCTTCTCTGGTGATGTCACATAAGTGAGTTTCCTGCAGTTAGTAATATCTTTTAAGTTATGTGGGAGTTTGGCAAGAGCAACCTTTAGTAGATAAACTATACCCATTGTTGAAAATTTACTGTAGCAACCTGATTTGCCCATTCAGAAATACACAAAGAACTCCATGGCTGGTTTTACCAGTCATTGTTTAAGGGAGATCACACAAGACTAGATGTGGCATTTCAATTATTTAACTATTTTCAATTCAGCAGGTGATAGAAAGCTGGGATGGACATCTGCTTCTCTATTTCCAGGCCTCTGTGTATCTTATTTCTCTGTTCTCTTGAACAGAGTTGCTCCTGTTCCATATAACTATGAAGTCTTAGCCATTCTAGGCATCTGTACTTGTTCTTCTACTATCAGGGATCCACTCTGCAAAAAATACTTCGTTTTAAGGACTTTAATTAAATGTAATCTGGGTAGCTGGGGGATTACAGTAGGATCCCCTTTATGGGAACACAGTCTAGTTATATGGGCTCAAATCTTAAAATAATGAAATATCCTGTCCTAGGAGGAACAGATAATTCTACACATCAGATAGCTCAATGAATACGACTTTTAAGAAGTATACAAATTACCTTATACCTCATTCAGAGTTGTAGCCTGGTGTTGTCCAGCATTCCCAGCCATTGTTTCCACTGTGACACGTATGACAGATGACATTCCTATGCTCAACACATTCCCATGGGCATACCCGGATCTTGACAGAACACAAAACATTTATAGTGAAGTCAGGTGCAGCAATAATTTATAGTCAACACAATTATTAAAGTGGTGTCAGTACATGTTGCTCCCCTATGGGCTCTTCAGAAAGGCTGGATGTTAAGTATAAATAATTGATTTCACACTAGCTGTGCCTTAACCCCCTTTTTATATCACACAGCAAAGAGCATAACAGTCCAATGAGTAAGAAAGATATAAAGATATACTTTTGAACCATTCTAAATTGTTTATATTATCAGTTTTATTTCACAGACTTTGATATTCTACATAAGTAGCAAATTACGTACAACCACGTACCTCACAACCTGTGAAGTCAAATTACCATTGATTTGGAACCTTATATGCTGGGGCTGAGGATTCAGTTATGACATTTATTCTGGAGGGTAGCAAACTCTTGGAGCCTCATTGTTGAAGCTGTTAAAATTAAGATCATGACCCTGACCTCACTGCAGATTAAATTAGGTACTTTTTATTTATGTATATTTACTTTTATTAAATGTTAATGATTATGCCTCATTCTTTGGTGCTTCATGATGATACACACAGACATACACAGAACTTCTGTTTGTGTTCTTGGGACCTCTGTAAGATATACATGGTGTTTATTAATCTAATTGATAGATAATGAAACAAACTAAGACTACTGTACTTCACATTAAATAACTTGCCTCAGCTCTGTCTCTTCCCATTCCAATTTGAATATGCCCCAACAGTCCCTACCTCTGTCATGTATACTCTTATATACTTATATTCTTGAGAAGCTTAAGAGAATTTTTAGATCAGAAGTCATTAATATCTTTGCATGGTAAAAAATGATTAAAATGAATTACTGTGTGTTAAAAGAAATAATTTATAATAAGGGATTGGATTAGAAGAAAGAAAAAGAGGAGAAAGAAGCAAGCAATAAGAAAAGAGATAGGAATAAATATACATTTCTATATGTAGAGAAAGGCTAATAATTAAGACTCATAGGAATTACTCCTGGGGCCAGTTTTGATATTGTTATAAATGGTCTAGATGAGGGCATTCACACTGAAATATCTCCTAAAAGCAGACTCTGATAAATTATTGACCTGACTTGCTTTGCTGACAGTTTCATCTTTCTTAAAGTAGAAGATGCTACAGTGGGGAATTGTTACTTTGGGCTTAATTTTAATCTCAAGGGAGAACTGGCTGGAGATCTGGTAGGGAAATCCACACCGAGGCGTATCTTTATTTTTTTGTCAAGACGGCGAGTCTAGTGGACAAGATGAAGGTATGGGTTGGGTGATAGTAAGGGAGATACAGCAATTACTTGTTGAATCCAGAGTATTAACTTCTAAATTAACATCAACCTGGAAAGACCTCTCAGAGGGCCCAACCTTAACAAGGCATGGCCTTAGTCAAGATTTTTATCAATGTTATTAACTATGTCATAGAAGTAACTTATCAGTTGTAGATGATAATGTGACAGGAGATGAAAATAAATAATGCATAAAGGAAAGAGTTAAGACTTAAAACAATCCTGACAGGCTAAACTCTTGGGCCAAAACCAACATGATAAAGATGTATATCCTGAAGATAAGTTTAAAAAAAAATGCATAATGCCTAGTGATGTTCTGGATGTTGCTGATGGAATTATAAATTAGTTTGGTCTTCCTGGAGGGAAATGTAGAGATATACAACAAAAGCTGTAAAAGTATTTTTGACTTTTAAACCAAGTATTGAACCTGAGAGACTGAGTCTAAGGAAATGATCAGGAAAATGTTTAATGGCAGACAAGCAAAAACAACAAAAACATGAATAGTCAATTGGTCAAACAAATTTTTTTTGTTTGTTTGTTTTATTTATTTATTTATTTATTTATTTATTTATTTTACAAATTTAATCAGTTATACATATGTTCCCATATCCCCTACCTTTTGCGTCTCCCTCCCACCCTCCCTATCCCACCCCTCCAGGCGGTCACAAAGAACGGAGCTGATCTCCCTGTGCTATGCGGCTGCTTCCCACTAGCTATCTACCTTACGTTTGGTAGTGTATATATGTCCATGCCGCTCTTTCACTTTGTCACAGCTTACCCTTCCCCCTCCCCATATCCTCAAGTCCATGCTCTAGTAGGTCTGTGTCTTTATTCCTGTCTTACCCCTATGTTCTTGATGACATTTTTTTCTTAAATTCCATATATATGTGTCAGCATACAGTATTTGTCTTTCTCTTTCTGACTTACTTCACTCTGTATGACAGACTCTAGGTCCATCCACCTCATTACAAATAGCTCAATTTCATTTCTTTTTATGGCTGAGTAATATTCCATTGTATATATGTGCCACATCTTCTTTATCCATTCATCCGATGATGGACACTTAGGTTGTTTCCATCTCCGGGCTATTGTAAACAGGGCTGCTATGAACATTTTGGTACATGTCTCTTTTTGAATTATGGTTTTCTCAGGGTATATGCCCAGTAGTGGGATTGCTGGGTCATATGGTAGTTCTATTTGTAGTTTTTTAAGGAACCTCCATACCGTTCTCCATAGTGGCTGTACCAATTCACATTCCCACCAGCAGTGCAAGAGTGTTCCCTTTTTTCCACACCCTCTCCAGCATTTATTGTTTCTAGATTTTTTGATGATGGCCATTCTGACTGGTGTGAGATGATATCTCATTGTAGTTTTTTTTTTTTTTTTTTTTTTTTTTTGCGGTATGCGGGCCTCTCACTGTTGCGGCCTCCCCCGCTGCGGAGCACAGGCTCCGGACGCGCAGGCTCCGGAAGCACAGGCTCAGCGGCCATGGCTCACGGGCCCAGCCGCTCCGCGGCATATGGGATCCTCCCAGACCGGGGCACGAACCCGTATCCCCTGCATCGGCAGGCGGACTCTCAACCACTTGCGCCACCAGGGAGGCCCTCATTGTAGTTTTGATTTGCATTTCTCTAATGAGTAAAGATGTTGAGCATCCTTTCATGTGTTTGTTGGCTGTCTGTATATCTTCTGTGGAGAAATGTCTATTTAGGTCTTCAGCCCATTTTTGGATTGGGGTGTTTGTTTTTTTGCTATTGAGCTGCATGAGCTGCTTATAAATTTTGGAGATTAATCCTTTGTCAGTTGCTTCATTTGCAAATATTTTCTCCCATTCTGAGGGTTGTCTTTTCGTCTTGTTTATGGTTTCCTTTGCTGTGCAAAAGCTTTGAAGTTTCGTTAGGTCCCATGTGTTTATTTCTGTCTTTATTTCCATTTCTCTAGGAGGTGGGTCAAAAAGGATCTTGCTGTGATTTATGTCATAGAGTGTTCTGCCTATGTTTTCCTCTAGGAGTTTGATAGTGTCTGGCCTTACATTTAGGTTTTTAATCCATTTTGAGCTAATTTTTGTGTATGGTGTTAGGGAGTGATCTAATCTCATACTTTTACATGTCCCTGTCCAGTTTTCCCAGCACCACTTATTGAAGAGACTGTCCTTTCTCCACTGTACATTCCTGCCTCCTTTATCAAAGATAAGGTGACCATATGTCCGTGGGTTTATCTCTGGGCTTTCTATCCTGTTCCATTGATCTATCTTTCTGTTTTTGTGCCAGTACCATACTGTCTTGATTACTGTAGCTTTGTAGTATAGTCTGAAGTCAGGGAGCCTGATTCCTCCAGCTCCATTTTTCGTTCTCAAGATTGCTTTGGCTATTCGGGGTCTTTTGTGTTTCCATACAAATTGTGAAATTTTTTGTTCTAGTTCTGTGAAGAATGCCAGTGGTAGTTTGATAGGGATTGCATTGAATCTGTAGATTGCTTTGGGTAGTAGAGTCATTTTCACAATGTTGATTCTTCCAATCCAAGAACATGGTACATCTCTCCATCTATTTGTATCATCTTTAATTTCTTTCATCAGTGTCTTATAATTTTCTGCATACAGGTCTTTTGTCTCCTTAGGTAGGTTTATTCCTAGATATTTTATTCTTTTTGTTGCAATGGTAAATGGGAGTGTTTCCTTGATTTCACTTTCAGATTTTTCATCACTAGTATATAGGAATGCCAGAGATTTCTGTGCATTAATTTTGTATCCTGCAACTTTACCAAATTCATTGATTAGCTCTAGTAGTTTTCTGGTAGCATCTTTAGGGTTCTCTATGTATACTATCATGTCACTGGCAAACAGTGACAGCTTTACTTCTTCTTTTCCCATTTGGATTCCTTTTATTTCTTTTTCTTCTCTGATTGCTGTGGCTAAAACTTCCAAAACTATGTTGAATAAGAGTGGTGAGAGTGGGCAACCTTGTCTTGTTCCTGATCTTAGTGGAAATGGTTTCAATTTTTCACCATTGAGGACGATGCTGGCTGTGAGTTTGTCATATATGGCCTTTATTATGTTTAGGAAAGTTCCCTCTATGCCTACTTTCTGCAGGGTTTTTATCATAAATGGGTGTTGAATTTTGTCGAAAGCTTTCTCTGCATCTATTGAGATGATCATATGGTTTTTCTCCTTCAGTTTGTTAATATGGTGTATCACATTGATTGATTTGCGTATATTGAAGAATCCTTGCATTCCTGGAATAAACCCCACTTGATCATGGTGTATGATCCTTTTAATGTGCTGTTGGATTCTGTTTGCTAGTATTTTGTTGAGGATTTTTGCATCTATGTTCATCAGTGATATTGGCCTGTAGTTTTCTTTCTTTGTGACATCCTTGTCTGGTTTTGGTATCAAGGTGATGGTGGCCTCGTAGAATGAGTTTGGGAGTGTTCCTCCCTCTGCTATATTTTGGAAGAGTTTGAGAAGGATAGGTGTTATCTCTTCTCTAAATGCTTGATAGAATTCGCCTGTGAAGCCATCTGGTCCTGGGCTTTTGTTTGTTGGAAGATTTTTGATCACAGTTTCAATTTCAGTGCTTGTGATTGGTCTGTTCATATTTTCTATTTCTTCCTGATTCAGTCTTGGCAGGTTGTGTATTTCTAAGAATTTGTCCATTTCTTCCAGGTTGTCCATTTTATTGGCATAGAGTTGCTTATAGTAATCTCTCATGATCTTTTGTATTTCTGCAGTGTCAGTTGTTACTTCTCCTTTTTCATTTCTAATTCTATTGATTTGAGTCTTCTCCCTTTTTTTCTTGATGAGTCTGGCTAATGGTTTATCAATTTTGTTTATCTTCTCAAAGAACCAGCTTTTAGTTTTATTGATCTTTGCTATCGTTTCCTTCATTTCTTTTTCATTTATTTCTGATCTGATTTTTATGATTTCTTTCCTTCTGCTAACTTTGGGATGTTTTTGTTCTTCTTTCTCTAATTGCTTTAGGTGCAAGGTTAGGTTGTTTATTCGAGATGTTTCCTGTTTCTTAAGGTGGGATTGTATTGCCATAAACTTCCCTCTTAGAACTGCTTTTGCTGCATTCCATAGGTTTTGGGTCGTCGTGTCTCCATTGTCATTTGTTTCTAGGTATTTTTAAATTTCCACTTTGATTTCCTCAGTGATCACTTCGTTATTAAGTAGTGTGTTGTTTAGCGTCCATGTGTTTGTATGTTTTACAGCTCTTTTCCTGTAATTGATATCTAGTCTCATAGCATTGTGGTCAGAAAAGATACTTGATACAATTTCAATTTTCTTAAATTTACCAAGGCTTGATTTGTGACCCAAGATATGATCTATCCTGGAGAATGTTCCATGAGCACTTGAGAAAAATGTGTATTCTGTTGTTTTTGGATGGAATGTCCTATAAATATCAATTAAGTCCATCTTGTTTAATGTGTCATTTAAAGCTTGTGTTTCCTTATTTATTTTCATTTTGGATGACCTGTCCATTGGTGAAAGTGGGGTGTTAAAAGTCCCCTACTATGATTGTGTTACTGTCGATTTCTCCTTTTATGGCTGTTAATATTTCCCTTATGTATTGAGGTGCTCCTATGTTTGGTGCATAAATATTTACAATTCTTATATCTTCTTCTTGGATTGATCCGTTGATCATTATGTAGTGTCCTTCTTTGTCTCTTCTAGTAGTCTTTATTTTAAAGTCTATTTTGTCTGATATGAGAATTGCTACTCCAGCTTTCTTTTGGTTTCCATTTGCATGGAATATCTTATTCCATCCCCTTACTTTCAGTCTGTATGTGTCTCTAGGTCTGAAGTTGGTCTCTTGTAGACAGCATATATATGGGTCTTGTTTTTGTATCCATTCAGCCAGTCTGTGTCTTTTGGTGGGAGCATTTAGTCCATTTACATTTAAGGTAATTATTGATATGTATGTTCCTATTCCCATTTTCTTAATTGTTTTGGGTTCGTTATTGTAGTTCTTTTCCTTCTGTTGTGTTTCGTGCCTAGAGAAGTTCCTTTAGCATTTGTTGTAAAGCTGGTTTGGTGGTGCTGAACTCTCTCAGCTTTTGCTTGTCTGTAAAGGTTTTAATTTCTCCATCAAATCTGAATGAGATCCTTGCTGGGTAGAGTAATCTTGGTTGCAGGTTTTTCTCCTTCATCACTTTAAGTATGTCCTGCCACTCCCTTCTGGCTTGTAGAGTTTCTGCTGAGAGATCAGCTGTTATCCTGATGGGGATTCCCTTGTGTGTTATTTGTTGTTTTTCCCTTGCTGCTTTTAATATGATTTCTTTGTGTTTAATTTTTGACAGTTTGATTAATATGTGTCTTGGTGTATTTCTCCTTGGATTTATTCTGTATGGGACTCTCTGTGCCTCCTGGACTTGATTAACTATTTCCTTTCCCATATTAGGGAAGTTTTCAACTATAATCTCTTCAAATATTTTCTCAGTCCCTTTCTTTTTCTCTTCTTCTTCTGGAACCCCTATAATTCGAATGTTGGTGCATTTAGTGTTGTCCCAGAGGTCTCTGAGACTGTTCTCTGTTCTTTTCATTCTTTTTTCTTTATTTTGCTGTGCAGCAGTTATTTCCACTATTTTATCTTCCACCTCACTTATCCGTTCTTCTGCCTCAGTTATTCTGCTATTGATCCCATCTAGAGTATTTTTTATTTCATTTATTGTGTTTTTAATCGATGCTTGATTCGTCTTTAGTTCTTCTAGGTCCTTGTTAACTGTTTCTTGCATTTTGTCTATTCTATTTCCAAGATTTTGGATCATCTTTACCATCATTATTCTGAATTCTTTTTCAGGTAGACTGCCTATTACCTCTTCATTTGTTAGGTCTGGTGGGTTTTTATCTTGCTCCTTCTCCTGCTGTGTGTTTTTCTGTCTTCTCATTTTGCTTATGTTACTGTGTTTGGGGTCTCCTTTTTGCAGGCTGCAGGTTCGTAGTTCCCGTTGATTTTGGTGTCTGTCCCCAGTGGCTAAGGTTGGTTTAGTGGGTTGTGTAGGCTTCTTGGTGGAGGGGACTACTGCCTGTGTTCTGGTGGATGAGGCTGGATCTTGTCTTTCTGGTGGGTAGGTCCACGTCTGGTGGTGTGTTTTGGGGTGTTTGCAGACTTTTTATGATTTGAGGCAGCCTCTCTGCTAATGGGTGGCATTGTGTTCCTGTCTTGCTAGTTGTTTGGCATAGGGTGTCCAGCACTGTAGCTTGCTGGTCGTTGAGTGAAGCTGGGTGCTGGTGTTGAGATGGAGATCTCTGGAAGATTTTCGCTGTTTGATATTATGTGGAGCTGGGAGGTCTCTTGTGGACCAGTGTCCTGAAGTTCGCTCTCCCACCTCAGAGGCACAGCACTGACTCCTGGCTACTCAATTTGGGATGATTTGTTGTCTATTCATGTATTCCACAGATGCAGGGTACATGGAGTTGATTGTGGAGCTTTAATCCGCTGCTTCTGAGGCTGCTGGGAGAGGTTTCCCTTTCTCTTCTTTGTTCTCACAGCTCCTGGGTCTCAGCTTTGGATTTGGCCCTGCCTCTGCGTGTAGGTCGCCGGAGGGCGTCTGTTCTTCGCTCAGACAGGACAGGGTTAAAGGAGCAGCCTCTTTGGGGACTCTGGCTCACTCAGGCCGGGCGGGAGGGAGGGGCACGGAGTGCGGGGCGAGCCTGCAGCGGCAGAGGTCGGCGTGACGTTGCACCAGCCCGAGGCGCGCCGTGCGTTCTCCCAGGGAAGCCGCCCCTGGATCCCGGGACCCCGGCAGTGGCAGGCTGCACAGGCTCCCGGAAGGGCGGTGTGGACAGTGACCTGCGCTCGCACACAGGATTCTTGGCGGTGGCAGCAGCTGCCCCAGCGTCCCACGCCCGTCTCTGGGCTCCTCGCTTTCAGCCGCGACTCGCGCCCGTCTCTGGAGCTCCTTTACGCGGCGCTCTTAATCCCCTGTCCTCACGCACCAGGAAACGAAGAGGGAAGAAAAAGTCTCCTGCCTCTTCGGCAGCTCCAGAGTTTTCCCGGACTCCCTCCCGGTTAGCTGTGGCACATTAGCCCCCTTCAGGCTGAGTTCTCGCCGCCAGCCGCAGTCCTCTCCCTGCGCTCTGACCGAAGCCCGAGCCTCAGCTCCAGCGCCGCCCGCCCCGGCGGGGGAGCAGACAAGCCTCTCGGGCTGGTGAGTGCCGCTCGGCACCGCTCCTCTGTGCGGGAATCTCTCTGCTTTGCCCTACCCAGGTATGTGGGGAGTTTCTTGCCTTTTGGGAGGTCTGGGGTCTTCTGCCAGCGTTCAGTAGGTGTTCTGTAGGAGTTGTTCCACGTGTAGCAGTATTTCTGGTGTATCTGTGGGGAGGAAGGTGATCTCCGCGTCTTACTCTTCCGCCATCTTACCCGGAAGTCGGGTCAAACAAATTTTAGCACTACCATATTGAAATACTAAGCAGTCACTAAAATGATATGGTAAACATTGTTTATTGACATGCAAACATGTTAATTATAAAGCAGATAAAAAGACTGCGGATGAAGACTGTGTACTTAATTTTTGTATGATGAGGTTTATGTGTATATACACATACAAATATGTGAAAATACACATACAAATATGTGAAAACAAATGTGTGTGGAGGGATATCTAGGAATATGTCATTGGTTTTTGTAGCCGATAATTTTAGGAATGAGATTTTCTTCTTTATGCTTATCTATGTCTTCTAATTTTTCATAACATATGTATATTGATTGTGTGATAGAAATGTTATCCTAGAAATGTAAGACTGAGGTGACTTCCATTTCAAGTGAACATTTTTCTGGGTTACTTAGAGGGTAAAAGTTACCACCAGAGTGATACAGCAGCTAATAAAAAAGAGTATAATTAGATTGCATAAATAACAATAAAGTTTTAATGGGGGATGGTAGAATACAAGTGTCAGAGAGCTGTAAACCCACATGGTCATGTGGTATTCCATTACAGGAACCACATTTAAATAAGAACTATAACAATATACATAATTCAAAGGAAGGGAACTTGTCATATAAAGAAAAAATGTTAAACTCAAAATGTTTAGCCACAAAATTGATAACTTGGGTTCTGAAGAGGACAAGCCAGGCTAACTCTGCTTAAATTTGAAGGATAACAGAATGAAAGAAAGTTTGATTATCTGTGTAGAGCTTTAAATAAAAGCCTTGAACAAATGGGCAGAAGATTCAAAGAAGGAGATATTCAGAAGAATTTCCTAACATCCAAAAAACTGTGTAGCAAGCTACAGTAGAAATAAATGAATTCCCCATCATAAGCCTATCATTTTGGATCCTCTCTGAAGCAAATGATTGAAAACACTGCTCAGGATTATGTTAATCAAAAAGAGAATTTACTGTCTGAGAAATGGCCAGCTTAGTGTAGGCTCAGTCACGTAGAGGTTAGATGCGTGTGTCTGAGGATACCCACAGGATCCACGTCCCCCTCCTTTCCTGTGGTTTCATTCAGATGGTTTCATCTGAAAGCTTGATTTCAGATGGCAGGATTGTTACAGCCCTGTAGAACTCTCATCCTCTCTTTTACATTCGTGGGAAAGAACTTTACCATTAACGGTAGCGTGAAAAGTCCAGACTTGATTCTCCTTAGCCATAGTTGGCCCCTGTTCCCACTCCTGAACCAATGATTGTGGCCAGGGTGGAGGGGTGCAGCAGAGTTGTTTTATAATTTAAGTCAATCAGGGCCCACCATGCCCTCCAACTGAGGACGGAGTCAAGTTCAGGCAAACCACCTGGGCTGAGGATATGCAGGAGTAGTTTCCGAAAGGTAATCCAGGGTAATCGTTCATTGGGAATATGGATGAGTAGACAGTGTACTGCAGAAATGACAGATGTCTATTAAAACTAGGGTGACAAGTGTAACTGGATGATTTTTAGGTTCTTTCCAGTGCCAAGATTCTATGAGACTGCGATTCAATTTGCAGATGGCACTAAGATTTGCAGGGAGAAAAATATAAAGGGATCTATGAAGGGAATTGTTGATGAACTCCAGGGAGATATCACCAGTCTGCAAGAGAATATGGGAAAGCAATGCTGTGGACAGGCAAATGTATTAAAGGGGGAAATGACTTAAACTATAGAAACTCCTCCATAGTTATGAGATTTTGAATTTTGAAAAATTGAGATTCTGTCAGTTAACATGTATCTCTCCCCCAAAGCATTCTCTCTTTACTCATGTATTTGATACAGCCACAATGCAGAGTCTGTATGTTTCCCTCCTTATATACCATCTGAGCACATGCGCGCACACACACACACACACTCTCTCTCTGACACCCCTGCCTAGCAGTATGCAAAAGAGAAAAAAGCAGCTATCTCTACAAAAGAGAAACACCACCATCCCACACTTATGCAAATTCCTATGCTCTGAAAAATGTGATCAATCATAGATTATTTAGGTTTGACAAATGCCTTTCAAATTGTATATGACCTCTGGAAGGGTTACAACTCATTCACACTCAGAGTAAATTGTTTTAATCAGCTAATCAGATCACTAGCTCCTTAGGGCTGCCAGCTAAGCAAAATTTCTTCTGCAAATTCTTGCTTTTCCTTTGCAAGTGGGAAGACAGTAGGGAGGACAGGGTTTGGGAGCAGGTGGTGATTTGGGATACACCTCGGGAAACTAATAGACCTCTTAGATGGAGGGGAATAGAGTGATGGACACCCAGAAATAGGGGCTCTAGAAAGACGGTAACAAAGACAATTTTGCCTAGAATCTTCTCAACTCTATAGGGACCAGCTAGAAATAATGAACATCTCTATTTCCCAAGTCACTGCAGCTCCTCCAATATCCCATCATCAAGTCCCTACCCTTTTTCCTCCTAAGATGGTATGACACAAGGAGGAAGGGAAGAATAAATAGGCTCAACCTAAAACGAGGAAGAGTTTTTATTCATGTGCCTATCTCCTCTTCCCTTCTATTTTCCATACTATTTCAGGTTGCAAACCCTGTGATGTGCCTTTTTTAGGATAAGTACATGGCATCCCCCAGGAACACCAAGGGCAATGCCCTTGTACAAAACCTTAGTTCATCTGTACCATATGTAGTTCTGGTTGATGAACCTTAAAAGAGAGGAAATGGAGCTAGAAAAGGTCCAGAAAAGGGCAGATAGAATGATCAGAGGGATAAAAAAAGCTGTATGAGAGCAGATTAAAACGATGACTTTCCTTCATGCTGACCTTCTACATGAGTATGAATGGCACACCTAAGGAAAACAGACTAGATGGCCTGCCCCAACAGTACCATAACCGTGGGAAAGCCTCAAGAGTTGGGGGATACTCTGTTCATAGCAGGAATAGATTTATGCAATTCTCCACCCTTAGGCAATAGTACAAACTAGGTAAATTCAAATAGGTTTTGATAAAGTTGTAGTTCGGAAAACCCATAATGAGTTACCCAAACAAGCCATATGATATTTATGAGTACTTCTTTCATTTTGGATGTGGATACCTTAAAACAGTGGTCTTCAAGGCTGACTGATCATCAGAGTTACCTGGGGGTACTTTCACACTACCTATAGATTCCATAGCCCTGTTTGAGACTTTGAAAATAAAAATTTCTGGGGATAAGATCCCACAATTTATTATATATATATATATATATATATATATATATATATATATATATATATATATATATACACACACACACACAACACACATATATGTATATACATATATATATATGTATACATATATATATATGTATACATATATATATATATATATACATATATATATATATATATATTTTTTTTTTTTTGCTGTACGCGGGCCTCTCACTGTTGTGGCCTCTCCCGTTGCGGAACACAGGCTCCTGACGTGCAGGCTCAGCGGCCATGGCTCCCGGGCCCAGCCGCTCCACGGCATGTGGGATCCTCCCGGACCGGGGCATGAACCCGTGTCCCCTGCATCGGCAGGTGGACTCTCAACCACTGCGCCACCAGGGAAGCCCCACAATTTATATTTTAAAAACATTTTCCAACTGATCCTGATGTTCCTAGGATTTAGGAATACTGGCCTAGAGGCTGACCCTGGTACCATGAAGGCAGCACTGTATGATGGGGAAATAGCACGGCCTGTGAGATCAGGCAGACCTGGATTTAAATTCTGACTGCTGTATCTCAGAGTGTGACTCGGTCAAGTTACCTACCCTCTCTGAGCCTGAATCTATTTTATAGGATTGGGTATTAAGGATCTGATGCATAGTGGTGCCGAGCAAATGTTAGCCTATGCATTCCCCCCTGCCACAACCTCCCACTAGGTCCTATGGATTGTCAAACACAGAACCCTGGACTAGCAGAATTAGGGATTTAAGCTCATGGAGAGTTTGCATACAGCCAGGTGTTTGCCTCTGAGAGGGAGATAAGACAGTTTTATAGAAAGGTGTGAATGTAGACATGCCATCTTTTCGCCTGTGCTGTAGCCCTTCTGCATTTCCAGTTACAGGTAGAAGAAAGAAAGAAGCAGCCTATGTTTCAGAACTGTCAGGTTCCACTTACTGGCTTTGTGGTGTTTTCAGGTCATTTGTCTATATTTTGGGTTTGGGGTTCCTATTGAAGTCTGTACCTTTTAAGATTAGTTTATTGATACTTCTGTGAAATTGAAACTAAAGGGAAAAACAAATCAGTGGGGATCTCAAAATGTGTGTGAACACCTATTGGGTCCGTGTGCACTGAAGCAGCTGGTGAGGAAACAGCAGATTCCCCACCAAAGTGCAGTCAAGGTCGTGGGAAATGAGCAGAGAGAAGAAAACCCAGGAATGGGAGGAAACAGAGGAGGCTTCCTTCAAGAAGCAGGTGCCAGTGAGGCCAGTGCAGGTGTCCCAAGAAAAGAAAAAGAAAGGAGAAGGCCAGGCTTTTGCTGAGCGGGCTGGAGAGGAATGTGAGCTTCTCTAAGATGGGGTGTCCCCCCGCCTGCCCCCCCACCCCTGCACACCAGTGACCTGAAACCAGCTCCAGGGTCCCTGGGCCCTGCAGCCAGATTCCAGGAACCAGCTCTGCTTACTAGGAGTCCAGCACTAACCCCAGGATCTGGCTTCACCTGCCAGTGCGTGGGCAACAGCCCCAGAGTCTTCTGGACCCTGACTCCGCCCACCAGGGAGCCGGCACTAGCTACAGGGTCCCCTAGGATTCTGCAAGCAGTCACCTTGCGACCAGGCCCTGCTAAACAGCAGCCAGCAGCACCTGCACAAGGCAGGGCCTAGCGACCGACCAGGCTAGAGGCCAACCAAGCCTACCAGAACTCCCACATAATCAACCCATCACAACAGAAGAACCCATGTAGCTCTCTTAGGGGGAATCCCTAGAGCATATAGCTTGGGTGACAAGAGGGGAGTGCAGCGCTGGGATGCACAAGGCACCTCCTACAGAAGGAAAAACTTCTCCAAGGTCAAGAAACGTAACTAACCTACCATGAACATAAAAATACAAATGTTTTGGCTTTTAAATAAATCCTCTAAGGTTCTAAAACCACAGAAAGAAAAAAAAATCTGAGATGCGAGAACGCTGCTCTAGTGCCCAGCTGGTCATGGGGCTGCAGCTGGGTCTTGTGGACACACAAGTGTTTTCAAACCCCATTCCCTTGAATGGAAACAAAGACATGCAGGGAGAGAGCTGCCTTGGGGCTGAGCAGGAAGGACCGTGGAAGCGGTGAACCTATGGCACTGCATCTTCCCCAGGGCCATGCCAGAGGATGGTGTCTGTGGGCTGACCCTCTCTCCTCATCATCTCATTTGGAGCCTCTCAGGGGATTCTGTTCAGCAATCTCTATAGGGAAACTGTTTCTGTCTCAGGCCCATAGCTAGTTATTGAGGAAGACTCATGCCTAACAGAACAGAGAACAAGAATGTTCCTGTTCTGTTGTAATGGGGTCACCACCCAAAGCACAGGTCCGAAGGTGCTGAATACCTGTATTCTAGGTTCCAAGAGCCACCAGCTGGTGTGACTAGAAACCTCCCCAAAGAACTTCCCCAGGAGAGGCTCTCTGAGAACCGAGGTGGAAGCCTAGAGTTAGGAAATCAGCACATGTTTGAGAAAGGGTTTCCGATTTGAGTAGTAGGAGATGATGTGGGAGGAAAGGTCTAGAGGAAAGCAGAGGGGCCCTTAAGTAGTTCATACTTAACTTGGAAGAGAAGTAAGGGGTGCGTTGTCTTCTGTCCTTTGTTTAACAAAAGGAATCTAGGTTAGTTCTTCTTAATTATACCAGAGATACATATATGTATTCTTAGTTTAATTTATTAAAGGAAAAGATAAAACCCCTTTATCAGAACCCTAGACTAAATACATACACACACACATAAACGTAGATATACATCACACACATACACATAGATGTATATATATATATATGCATGTATGTATGCACATAAATATGCAAACATAAAAGTATAACTAGACGTGTGGTTGTATATATATATATAAAATCTCAAATATCTATAGTAGAGCATGATGTAGTATGATATTAGGATTTTTTTTTCTAAATGGCTTTTTAGTATTCAGTTTGTCTTTTATATAGCAAATTATTATTTTTGTTAATCTACACAGTTTGAGATAGACCAGAGAATATGAAGCATATTGTTAAGAGCCTGGATTATGGAGCCAGATTGCCTAGGTGTGGCCTTGCACAAACTATTAATGTTTCTATTCCCCAGTTCTTCATCTGTAAAATTAGGGTATAGTAGGATTTACCTCACAGGTTTGTTGTGATAATTAAATGAGTTAATACAAGTAAACCACTTAGAACACTACCTGACATACTGTAGGAGCTATATAAATTTTACAAATAGAGGAGGTTTGTTCTTTAACTACTACAGTAAATTCTAACACATGAATACATTGTATTTTATTTAGCAAGTCCCCTACTGATTGACATGTTGACTCTTCTAATTTTATATTATTACAAACAATCCTGCAATAAATGTTTGATCAATTTATAACATGTTTTTGGAACATGTGTTACAACTAGTATGCCAAATGCTACTATTGCAATACATGCTTTTGAAATCATATTGATGCTAAGAATTTAATGTAACTTCTTCCTGATTTACACACTTGAGATCATTTTTCCCATCTCTGAAATGACTGGAGAGAAGCTGTATCCCAAAGATTTCATAAGGTGATGTCCCTTTTAATTGTCAAGAGCTCCCCATTCTTTACACTGATATTCTTTTGATTTGTTGATAATTAATCAGGAACATCAGTGGTGAAATGTCACATAGATATCATTCCAACCCTTCAATATGTAGCTTTAAAGGGAGGATTTTCTCCTTCTCTGCTGGTCCTGTCATTGCCAAGCTTCCCTCTTATTAACCTTGAAGTCACACAGAACAGCCTCTCCTGTGATTTCATCATATCTCCCATCTAAAGAGATGCTATCACACTCCAAAAAAATAAATTAAAAGGACCACATCACCTCCACAGAGGCAGGTCACAGGTTTAATGTCTTTTTTTTTTTTTTTTGCCCAATGGGATTTTTTGCTCCACCTGTCACAGACAAGCCTTCACAGACTCCACTATGGGCCTTATTATCACATCAGTTTGCATAGAACACTTTCATTTTAAAAATTGTTTATGAAATTCTCTTTCTTCTGATGAGGCCTGTCTTCTTTGAGCTTTATGGAAAAGGAGTTATCTGTTATCTTTTAAAATATTTCTTCAACTTCATGGCGGTGATAACTTTATTAATAGAAATGGTAAAACAAATTTTTGTAAAATCTTTCCAACATCTCTGCAAACTACACAGAGTGAAAAACGTCTTTGTCAGATGTATATGAAAAAATATCCCCACGTGCAGCTTTTCTTGGATTAGCACAGTTGCTAACATACAGGGCTGACCCCAGGCAAGATGCTGAAGGCTGTGGTGTTTGATGTCAGCATCCTGGCCTTTCTCTTCAATGTCCCAAAACCCCTTCACTCCTTTGGCTTACAGATACTCTCCTGTTTCTCTAATCCTTTTCAGCCAAACGCCTGTGCTCTCTCTACTACTGGAAATATCAGAGTAATGAGACGGTGGAAAAATTTCCAGGAGGGAGCAATAATTAGCAAGAAAGGATTTTTTGGGGAGACACAGGGTCCAGAGCATGATCTTGGCATGGGATTAAGGAGAGTTCACCTGAATTGATAAAGTGGACCAGTTGTCAGCAGCAGACATTTGAGTAAGTGTAGAGTTCTGTGTTATTTCCAAAGCATCAGACGCTGGGTTTGCACAGAGCTGCAGGTCAAAGCAGGCTGAGGAATAGCCTTTAGGGTAAGTTTGCAAATGAGAAGCTTCCAAGTTTGGGTTGGACTTGAATACAGGCCCACAGTACCAGGATCAAGTAGGTATCAAGTCTGCAAAAGGGAAAACTCTGGAACACATGAGGGTCAAGGGTCTGGCCTCAGGAGCAGGTAGATTTGTTGTATCATGGCAAGTTGTAATGACTAGTTCTTTTTTGTAAAATTGGTTGTGGAAGGGGGTCCCCTTTCACTCAGTTTTATAAAATTCCTGTGTCTGGTAGTGTATAACATGTCCATGCCACTCTCTCACTTTGTCCCAGCTTACCCTTCCCCCTCCCCGTATCCTCAAGCCCATTCTCCAGTAGGTCTGTGTCTTTATTCCTGTCTTACCCCTAGGTTCTTCATGACACTTTTTTTTTTTTTAAGATTCCACATATATGTTAGCATACAGTATTTTTTTTTTCTCTTTCTGACTTACTTCACTCTGCATGACAGACTCTAGGTCCATCCACCTCACTACAAATAACTCAATCGGTAAAACAGATAGCTAGTGGGAAGCAGCCGCATAGCACAGGGAGATCAGCTCTGCTTTGTGACCACCTAGAGAGGTGGGATAGGGAGTGTGGGAGGGAGGGAGACACAAGAGGGAAGAGATATGGGAACATATGTATATATATAACTGATTCACTTTGTAATAAAGCAGAAACTAACACACCATTGTAAAGCAGTTATACTCCAATAAAGATGTTTAAAAAATAAATAAAATAAAATTCCTGTGTCATAGGGGTCCTAGAGAATTTGGGACAGAGTTCTCATCTTTTAGCCCTTCCTGGTCACTGCCATTACTGGTGGAGCCCCTTCTGAAATACTTTGTTTTTGACCAGCTCTGGCACTCTCTGTATACTAAATATTGGAGCCCTGGATACCCCCCACCACCACCAAGAGAAATCCTTCAGTCCTGCTGACGTACAGGCATCACTGCCTTTCTTCGCACTCTGAAGCTTCTAACATTACTGGAATGCTGATATATCCCACTACTTCCCACCTCAGTGCCTTCTTTGGTTCGGAGTCAAGCCACCCCATCTGTTACAGCACAGCCCTTTTCTAATCCAAGTAGCCTCCTCCATCCCTCCCACCCTTGGAGGACTCCTTAGTTATCCCTTTCAGAGTCTAACTTTCCACACCCAAGGTGTGTACCTCGACATCAAAAAAAATCTATCGGGCTTCCCTGGTGGCGCAGTGGTTGAGAGTCCGCCTGCCGATGCAGGGGACACGGGTTCGTGCCCCGGTCCGGGAAGATCCCACATGCTGCGGAGCAGCTGGAACCGTGAGCCATGGCCGCTGAGCCTGCATGTCCAGAGTCTGTGCTCTGCAACGGGAGAGGCCACAACAGTGAGAGGCCCACGTACCGCAAAAAAAAAAAAAAAAAAAAAAAAAAAAAAGCTATCAACATCTACCTAAAAGAAAACTCCTTTTCATTATTTTGATTACTCAGAAATATATCAATTAATCTGTCAAGATCTCCCCTTTTATATATATTTGCCTTTTCAACTTTTTCTGTTTGTGAGATAAGGGGATTCTACTCTTTACCTGTAAAGGTTTGGAATCAGGCAAAGGATGGGGCAATTCCATGGGGTTTTGTTTATTTTTTTGTCTCTTTTCCATTTAAGGTAACATTACACCTACTAGCCTAGCATGGAGGATAAATGTGATTAAGTTATTAGGGTTCCAGGAAAAAAGTCATAAATGATGGTACGTTATAGCACTGGACTTATTTAAGGTTCCTAGAGGTCTAGTCCTGTGACTTCCTGAGAGTGGAAGGTTTTTATCCCAGTATCCGGAGCCTCTTCTGCTCTATCATGATTTTGTGCAGAAGACGCTTCTGCCTTTGCCTGTCTCAGCTGCGTTTCCATGCTCCCCTCACTTTCCTCATTCTCTCTCCACTTCAAGACAAACCATCTTCTAACTCTCTCTCACCACTTGTAGGTCTTTATTTTGCATTTTCTGGTACATTTTAATTATTTTTTGATAACATTCATGAATTTTTAAACAACAGACTGCCATTTCTGACATCCCGGGACATTTGCTTTTTATATTATTCCTGCTTTTATTTATGAAGCTCCTGACAAAAAGATGAATTATAATTCTTTTTTCATATTAATGGAGTTGTCTAAACCAACTTTGATCCAAATTAAAATGAAAAGGGTGCTGGCTTATTTGAAAACTGAAAAGGCAAGCCATGAGCGCACCATTGGCAAATTTTAAAGTTAAGTTTGTATTAAAACACCTACCGAATAGGTCTTGGCCCAGGAATCAGCATTTTAATCATCATCCCAAGTAATTTTGACACGGGTGGTATTTAGATCATACTTGTTGAGGCATCACAATGTTTTCTGTTTTCATATAGATATTTTTATCTAAATCAGTGGGTATTTAAGCTAATCTACTCTCAGTGCAAAAGGAGTTACAGTGTTAGATGAAACATAGTCCTATAAAATGTTCTTTTTGGTAAACTTAACAGAGGAGATTGTTTACACCATGTTGAGCTAAATGTAGAAACACACCAAACACTGGTGTTTGAAAGAACAGAGCTCTGAATTGCTGCTCCACTAGTAATTTTGTGTGTTGTTCGGCAAGCCATTTAACTTCTTCCAGGGCCCATTTCCTTATCTGTAAAATGATAATAATAATAATAATATGTACTTTAGAACGTTGCTGAGAAGATGAAATGCATTAATGTTTGGAAATCACTTATACTTTCTAGCACACACTAGGATTTCTGCAAATAATATCTATAATAAACTTTGTTGCTTATTTTCTAACTTCTGTATCTATAGCAGATATAACTTTGGGTGCATATATGAAAACTTGCATGCACATACACAGATATACAGAGGAGGGGGAAGGGAAGAGGGAGAGAGACAGGGAGGGAGGGAGGGAGGGAGGGAGGAGGAGAGAGGCAGGGGGCAGGAAAGGAGGGATTGCTTTTGGAAACTCTCTAGTCTCAAGGGTTACATATCTTACCAGACAAAAATTCTAGGTAACTATTTTAGGTACATAAATACAAATGTGTATGAGTGTAATTTGAGAGAGAAAAAAGCTAGGAGTACCTGTGAATTTTATCTCTGTAATAAGCACTTTCATCTTTTGATTTACTCTTCCATCAAGTAAGGGATTCCTTACCATTGCATCTTTCTTTGGAGGGGGTCCTGCAACTTCCTGTACTCTATCACGGAGGTGCTCACATATGCATATACAACGCCCTTTTACATGAAAAAAACAAATGGAAAAATACTTTCACATAACCTGAAGAATACAACTTTGAGATCATCCAAGAATGAGTTCTATTTCTCTGTCTGTACTATTGGGAAACCTCTGTTTGTATCAATGCCCTACAATATTATTTGACCTTTGTGACTTAAAAAAGATAAAAATACGGGCCTAAAAACTAGTTAACAAAGTTGAGGTGTAAAGTGGTAGTCGAAGTGACCTAGAATACGCTTATGTGGATTCCTTTTCACTTGGTTTCATTTCGTCCAATCAAAAAAAGAAGCAAATGTAAAAATTATTATAGAAGTTGGAGACTTGGAATCCGTGGGAGAAACACGGCTAGCTATACACTGAAGACTGTGAGACTGGCCTGGGAGGATCATTCTGAAACCCAATGGAATTGAGTATGTCACCTCATTAGTAAATATCACTTTCATAATGGGAAAAATAAAGAAAGGCAGAAAACAGCCAAAGCAGCCCCACAACAGCTCAGAGGTGATGACAGCTCAGATCTCACATTTCCAAACAGAGAAAAACTCTCCGAACTCTTGAGTTATAGTAGCCAATTACTTCCCTGAGCTCTGTTAACCGAAGAGAGCTTCCCCGCCATTCCTACTGCCTCTCCTTCTCGCCTCTTTGTTGTGATTCTCATTTAGTCAATTCAGGTTATTCCAGTGAGGATGCTAAATTGAAAGTCCTGGGCTGGCATCTCGTTTACCCATAAGCCAGGTAGTGCTACCAGGGAGCGGGCTATGGGCTCCATTCCTCTGCGTGCTTGGGCCCTGACCCACAGAGGCTGAGCTATTAATGAGCAGCAGTTAGTCTCCCTGGTTCATTCAGCCCTTGTCTTCTCTCCTGAGATGGCCAACAAGAGAAGCAATTAAGGCCAATTGTGGTGGTAGTTGGCTGCCTTTTAAAATAGAAACCATCGCGAAATCCTTGCCTTACTTTCAGCCTCCTTACAGACTGCAGAGACATTTGGTGACAATGCTGAGAATTACCCAGATTATCCATGGAAGCCTGTAATAGTCCAATTACCAACACTTGTTTGCAGTCTTATTGTGAACTTTCTCTGAAGTCGGGAAAGGATACTCCACAGTAGGGATGGAGATGATTGTGGGGGGAGGGGGGGAGAAGAAGGAGGGAGAGAGAAAGCTGGGTTTTTTTTGGTTTTTTTTAAACATCTTTATTGGAGTATAGTTGCTTTACAATGGTGTGTTAGTTTCTGCTTTATAACAAAGTGAATCAGTTATACATATACATATACATATGTTCCCATATCTCTTCCCTCTTGCATCTCCCTCCCTCCCACCCTCCCCATCCCAACCCTCTAGGTGGTCACAAAGCACCAAGCTGATCTCCCTGTGCTATGCGGCTGCTTCCCACTAGCTATCTATTTTACGTTTGGTAGTGAATATATGTCTATGCCACTCTCTCACTTTGTCACAGCTTACCCTTCCCCCTCCCCATATCCTCAAATCCATTCTCTAGTAGGTCTGTGTCTTTATTCCCATCTTACCCCTAGGTTTTTCATGACCTGTTTTGAGGAGGAAATTGTTTTCATCAGCAACTCAAGACTGCAATAGATTAGGTGACTACCAGAGGCTCTGATGTGTTTTAATAGCCTTTATCATTGTGGGAAAATGGCTTTTCCACAGGCTGTGGGATCACCCACCAAGCCTGTGTTCATTATATGTTTGCTATATTGACTTGATGGAAAGTCAGCAGGTTTTTTTTTTTTTCCCCCCTCAGATCCTATGTTTTCCCCTCCTGACTTGGATAATACCAAGACTTCTAGGAAACTCTAAACAGTAGCTGAAAACTAATGTGCTTATCTGTCACCTGCTTTAACACTTTGAATAGGGCTTCCTTGCTTTGCATTTAGAGGAATGATGACCGAATTCAGAACAAACTAGAAAGTGAGGCTAAACTGTTACAGACTATTATTAAAATTTCCACCCTTCAGGGAAAGAAAAAGAAACCAAAATGTATTTTCCTTCTGAGCACATTTTCCCTTGTCAGTTCAAAAAAGGATTATATAGATATCTAGTAAATGCTTCATTTCCATAATAAAATAAGTGATGCTTTCCCTCTTCTTCTTTTTAAGTAGAGCTATTAATATGCTATTATTTGGAGTCTATGATCTTCTTACTTACCTCTAGCTGTCTGATAATAAATCAGGAGACACCATTCATGGAGACAAGAGATGACTACTCAGCTTCACTCAGAATTCTTCTGAACCCTTAGTCTTATCCATTAATTTCTGCAGGGATAAAGGAACATGTGGGAGAATCTTTTCATTTTTTTCTTCTACCAGGCCCATGTTTACATTCAAACTTCACCTTTTAAAACAATTTCTAAATATTTCTCTTATAGTCAGTATCTTTTTTTTTTTTTTTTTTTTGCGTTACGCGGGCCTCTCACCGCTGTGGCCTCTCCCGTTGCGGAGCACAGGCTCCGAACGCGCAGGCTCAGTGGCCACGGCTCACGGGCCCAGCCACTCCGCGGCACATGGGATCTTCCCGGACCGGGGCACGAACCCGCGTCCCCTGGAGTGGCAGGCAGACTCTCAACCACTGCACCACCAGGGAAGCCCTGTATAGTCAGTATCTTTTAAATTACAACATTAACATATAGGCAGACCATCATAGCTGTATTTCTAGAATACTGGAAACTGCAATTATGCTCATAAACCATTTGCTTGTCTCTTCTAAGAGCATCTGTGTTTCTCTATGATGGCTCATTCTGTAGTTTATAATTTTCATTTTGGAGCATTCTGTACCCTAGGCCATTCTACACTGGGCAATGGCAGCTGCATCTCTTAAGGATTATATTGAAAAATCCTGGGTTCTGCCAACAAATGACTTGGAAGAAAGATATAAGGATACGTGTGTTTATGTGTTAATGGAGGTGTTTGTATGTTAACCCGGATATCAACTTACATTTCCCTTATTGTTCCCATCAGTCATCTTGCTGCTTAGCGTTCACTGCTGGCTCAGGACCCCTCTAGTTACCCTGACCCTGCCCTTTAGAGTACAAACACAGAGGCTGGTGGCCCTGGACTTGTTTGCAATTTGAATGAGTTCGTCATGTAGAAGGAGACTCCTCTGCCAAAGTTCCAACCTTCATGTGTTACAGACTCAGGAAAAATAGGGTTTTACAAACGTTAGTGGGTTGAACAGTGACCACCCAAAGATAGCAAGTTCTACTCCCTGGAATTTGTAAATCTTCTTTTGTTTGGAAAAAGGGTCTTTGAAGATGTAATGAAGTTAAGGATCTTGAAATGAGGGTGTTGCTCTGGTTTATTCTGATGGATCCTAAATGCCATCCCAAGTCCCAGTAGCTAGTTACATGTGTCCTTGTAAGAGAGAGGCAAAGAGCTATAACAGACACACGAGGAGAAGGCAGTGTGAAGACAGGCAGAGAAGGAGTGAGTGGTGGGGCCGCAAGCCCAGGAATGCCAAGGCCGCCACTAGAAGCTGGAAGAAGTGATGAAGGGATTCTTCCCTGGAGTCCCCAGAGAGAGTGGCCCTGCTAGATTTGGACTTCTGGTTTCCAGAATTGTTAGAGAATTAGTTGCTGCTGTTTTAAGCCACCAAGTCTGTGGTGATTTGTTACAGCAGCCTCAGGAAACTAATATGTATGTTGGGGAAGGAGAGTACACAGGATGTCATATTTTGTAAATATTATGCCTCATAGACTTCTTAAATTATCATTTAGGATTTTCATCAGCACCACTCTTGGGCATTACCACCCTTCTCTTTACCCTACAGCTGCATTGTTCTGTAGCCACTAGTTGCATGTGGCTATTGAATAATTGAAATATAGCTACTGAGACTGAGGAATTAAATTTTTAATGTTGTTTAATTTTAATTAACATAAATTTTTAAAACTTGCAGTTGATTCTGTTATTGGAAAACTTGTAAGTATGCTTGGTACATGTTAGGTATGTGAATTTACTTTTTCAACTATAAATTTTATGAAATATAAAATACATCAAATATTATATTTCCAATAAATACTTAATATCCAAATTAAGGTGTGCTCTAAGTATGAAATATATGCCACATTTCAAAGACATTATGAAAAAAATACAAACTATCTTACCAATAAGTTTTAAATTGATTACATGTTGAAATGGTAATACTTTAGATAAGTTATATTAAATGAAATATATTGTTAAAATTCCATTTCTTTTACTTTTTTAGATTTTAACTAAAATATTCTAAAATTACATACATAAAGCACATACTCTTTCTTTTGGACCATACTACCTTACTGTCACTCTTCTTAGTGACCCAGGCAGTTAGTCCTAGCAATAAATCTGGTTTCCTGTAGCTTATGGACCAAAGTATTTACCAATTTGCCATTATCTTGGAAAGAACTATGACCACATCTCCATTCTCTTGGATGGTCAACTTATTTGCCTTTTTGAATGAAAACAATCTTGTTTGGAACTAGAATTTAAAAATAAACATTAAACATACCTTCACTCATTACATAGCATGTAAAAAGAAAATAATTCAAAATTGCAAGATGGTGTTCTTGACCATGGTTATCCTTTGAGAATGTTTACAGGGTTTGGAGAGTAGATACTCTATCTTGGAGCAGTTGAGTTTCCAGAACTTTGGAAAAAATATTCCAGTCCCATTTCACGTATCTCTTGATAGTTCTATGTGAAAGAGCAGTAGCAATATTTTTATTCTTGTCTTATGTGCTTCATGGATCCTTTTAAATACTTAAAAAAATAACATTGGATACTTGTGTAAATAAATAAATTCATTTTAATTAAATTGATTTAAATGCCATTTTACTTGAGAAATACAATAATATTTCTAATTTCTTTACTATTACACTGAATATAGTCTACGTTTTTAAAGAATTACTAGTTTTATACAGTCACCATAGTGAAAAATAACTCAGTAAAACTAGAATTGTAAGTAGAAAGTTTTTTTATCTACTCATCTATACTGGACTGATTGTAGAGCTGAAAACTATAAGCAATAAACAACACTTGAGAGAAGAAAACCCCACGTACTTGGTATTTGAGAGCAGTTCAATTTTGCTTTGCTTCTTTCTCCTCTTGACTCTTCAAATAAAGCGTGCTCTCGCATGTGTCCCTCCCACATCACTGCCGCAACCAACGCCAGATCCTGCTGACTTTACAGGAGACCAAAAAAGTGAATTGAGAAGTATATCACTTACATTACAAAAACTATAGGAGCTAGAAAGGACTTAATGGTTCCCTCATTTCACAGATGATGAACAGTTTAGAGTCAGACCAAGACTACAACAAAGGGTCTTCTGACATCACACCTAATTTTCTTTCTGCTAAATCATATTTTTCTACTAGAGTTGACCTGACAATACCCTGAATGTTATATTCGTACATGATCTCCTAACTTCCCAAAGAATCTGATCAAAAACGAAAGGCCAGTTGTTGTGAAAATTATAAACTGGTGGGGAATGCTCTGACACCAGGATAGCTGTGGATATCTGCTGAATTTGCAGTGTGCTCTCTGCTCACTCACTGATAGAGAAGACCAGGGACTTAGAATGAGTCGTGCTTATAGTTGTGGCATTGATCTGGGAGTCTTATTTTTTCCTTAAAAACTTGGTGTCTCAGCTCACTGTGTATGGCTGTGAAAAATGTATTAGATGTTTTCTTCCATATTGCAGTAGCAGATTTTGATAGAGAGATTGGACAGTGACATTAATCTTATTCTTGGTTCATTATTAAAAAAGATTATGCATGCATACACAGTGCTTTGCAAACTGTAAACATGCATTACAGTCATATGGCTTATCACTTTATTGTCAAATGGTGTGTGTGCAGAGTTTCGGTTGTTGAGTGCAGCTTTCATTCATTGGACAAGGGGGTCTTGTAGATTAAAATGGAGGGCTACCTGTGACAGGTGATTCTGGGAAGCTACTGTTCCAATCTTTTAAATATCTTGATGTTCAATAAAAGTCCTTTGTTTTTATATGTAAAGTTAGGATCAAAGGTGGGAAAAACAGAGAGAAATAATTCCTTTATTGCAGAGTTGATATACTGTGAGAAACATTTGTGGGGATTATTTTTAATATCTTTATTGGAGTATAATTGCTTTAAATTGTTGTGTTAGTTTCTGCTGTATAAAAAGTGAACCAGCTATATGGATACATATATCCCTACATCCCCTCCCTCTTGTCTCTCCCTCCCACCCTCCCTATCTCACCCCTCTAGGTGGTCACAAAGCACGAGTTGATCTTCCTGTGCTATGTGGCTGCTTCCCACTACCTATCTGTTTTATATTTTGTAGTGTATATATGTCCATGCCACTCTCTCACTTCATCCCAGCTTACCCTTCCCCCTCCCCATGTCCTCAAGTCCATTCTCTACATCTGCGTCTTTATTCCTGTCCTGTGCCTAGGTTCCCAGAACCTTTTTTTTTTTCAGATTCCATATATATGTGTTAGCATACAGTATTTGTTTTTCTCTTTCTGACTTACTTCACTCTGTAGGACAGACTCTAGGTCCATCTACCTCACTACAAATAACTCAATTTCATTTCTTTTTATGGCTGAGTAATATTCCTTTGTATATATGTGGCACATCTTCTTTATCCATTCATCTGTCGATGGGCACTTAGGTAGCTTCCATGGCCTGGCTGTTGTAAATAGAGTTGCAATGAACATTGTGGTACATGACTCTTTTTGAATAATGGTTGTCTCAGGGTATATGCCCAGTAGTGGGATTGCTGGGTCGTATGGTAGTTCTATTTTTCGTTTTTTAAGGAACCTCCATACTGTTCTCCATAGTGGATGTATCAATTTACATTCCCACCAACAGTGCAAGAGGGTTCCCTTTTCTCCACACCCTCTCCAGCATTTATTGTTTGTAGATTTTTTGATGATGGCCATTCTGACTTGTGTGAGGTGATACATCATTGTAGTTTTGATTTTTATTTCTCTAATGATTAGTGATGTTGAGCATCCTTTCATGTGTTTGTTGGCAATCTGTGTATCTTCTTTGGAGAAATGTCTATTTAGGTCTTCTGCCCATTTTTGGATTGGGTTGTTTGTTTTTTTGTTACTGAGCCGCATGAGCTGCTTGTAAATTTTGGAGATTAATCCTTTGTCAATTGTATCACATTGATTGATTTGCGTATATTGAAGAATCCTTGCATTCCTGAGATAAACCCCACTTGATCATGGTGTATGATCTTTTTAATGTGCTGTTGGATTCTGTTTGCTAGTATTTTGTTGAGGATTTTTGCATTTATGCTCATCAGTGATATTGACCTGTAGATTTTCTTTTTTTGTGGCATCTTTTTCTTGTTTTGGTATCAGGGTGATGGTGGCCTCATAGAATGAGTTTGGGAGTGTTCCTCCCTCTGCTATATTTTGGAAGAGTTTGAGAAGGATAGGTGTTAGCTCTTCTCTAAATGTTTGATAGAATTTGCCTGTGAAGCCATCTGGTCCTGGGCTTTTGTTTGCTGGGAGATTTTTAATCACAGTCTCAATTTCAGTGCTTGTGATTAGTCTGTTTATGTATTCCATTTCTTCCTGGTTCAGTCTCGGGAGGTTGTGCTTTTCTAAGAATTTTCTATTTCTTACAGGTTGTCCATTTTATTGGCATATAGTAGCTTGTAGTAATCTCTCATGATCCTTTGTATATCTGCAGTGTCAGTTGATACTTCTTTTTCATTTCTAATTCTGTTGATTTGAGTCTTTTCCCTTTTTTTCATAATGAGTCTGGCTAGTGGTTTATCAATTTTGTTTATCTTCTCAAAGAACAAGCTTTTAGTTTTATTGATCTTTGCTATTGATTCCTTCATTTCTTTTTTGTTTATTTCTGATCTGATTTTTATGATTTCTTTCCTTCCGCTAACTTTGCGTTATTTTGTTCTTCTTTCTCTAATTGCTTTAGGTATAAGTTTAGGTTGTTTATTTGAGATTTTTCTTTGTTCTTGAGGTAGGATTGTATTGCTATAAACTTCCCTCTTTGAACTGCTTTTGCTGCATATCATGGGCTTCGGGTTGTCGTGTTTTCACTGTCATTTGTTCTAGGTATTTTTTTATTTTCTCTGTGATCTCATGTTATTTAGTAGTGTATTGTTTAGCCTCCATTTGTCTGTACTTTTTACAGTTTTTTTCCTGTAATTGATACCTAGTCTCATAGTGTTGTGGTCAGAAAAGATACTTGATATGATTTTAATTTTCTTTAATTTACCAAGGCTTGATTTGTGACCCAAGATTTGATCTATCCTGGAGAATGTTCCATGAGCACTTGAGAAGAGAGTGTATTCTGTTGTTTTTGGATAGAAAGTCTTATAAATATCAATTAAGTCCATCTTGGTTAATGTATCATTTAAAGCTTGTGTTTCCTTATTTATTTTCATTTTGGATGATCTGTCTATTGGTGAAAGTGGGGTGTTAAAGTCCCATAGTATGATTGTGTTACTGTCAATTTCCCCTTTTGTGGCTGTTAGCATTTGCCTTATGTATTGAGGTGCTCCTATGCTGTGTGCATAAATATTTACAATTGTTAAATCTTCTTCTTGGATTGATTCCTTGATCATTATGTAGTGTCCTTCTTTGTCTCTCGTAATAGTATTTATTTTAAAGTCTATTTTGTTGAGTTATTTGTAGTTAGGTGGATGGACCCAGAGTCTGTCATATAGAGTGACGTAAGTCAGAAAGAGAAACACAAATACCGTATGCTAAAACATATATATGAAATCTAAAAAGAAAAAAATGGTTAAGAAGAACCTAGGGGCAGGGCATGAATAATGATGCAGATGTAGAGAATGGACTTGAGGACACGGAATTGGGAAGGGTAAGATGGGATGAAGTGAGAGAGTGGCATGGACTAGTATATACTACCAGTGTAAAATAGATAGCTAGTGGGAAGCAGCCACATAGCACAGGGATATCAACTCTGTGCTTTGTGACCACCTAGAGGGGTGGGATAGGGAGGATGGGAGGGAGACGCAAGAGGGAGGAGATATGGGGATATACGTGTATGTATAGCTGATTCACTTTGTTTTAAAGCAGAAACTAACACACCATTGTGAAACAATTATACTCCAATAAAGATGTTTTTTAAAAAAGTCTTTGGTAAAATAAACATCCCATTGTTTTTAAAAGTCAGTGAAAAAAATAATTAAATAACATCTATTTTTTCTGATATGAGAATTGCTACTCCAGCTTTCTTTTGTTTTCCATTTTCATGGAATATCTTTTTCCATCCCCTCACTTTCAGTCTGCATGTGACCCTAGGTCTGAAATGGGTCTCTTGTAGAAAGCATATATATGGGTCTTGTTTTTGTATACATTCAGCCAGTCTGTGTCTTTTTGTTGGAGCATTTAATCCATTTACATTTAAGGTAATTATCGATCTGTATGTTCCTATTACCATTTTCTTCATTGTTTTGGGTTTCTTATTGTGTGTCTTTTCCTTCTCTTGTGTTTCCTACCTAGAGCAGTTCCTTTAGCATTTGTTTTAAAGCTGGTTTGGTGGTGCTGAATTCTCTTAGCGTTTGCTTGTCTCTAAAGGTATTAATTTCTCTGTCGAATCTGAGTGATATCCTTCCTGGGTAGAGTAATCTTTGTTGTAGGTTTTTCCCTTTCATCACTTTATGTCCTGCCACTCACTTGTGGCTTGCAGAGTTTCTGCTGAAAGATCAATTGTTATCCTTATGGGGAATCCTTTGTATGTTATTTGTTGCTTTTCCCTTGCTGCTTTTAATATTTTTTCTTTGTATTTAATTTATGATAGTTTGGTTAATATGTGTCATGGTGTGTTTCTCCTTGGTTTTATCCTGTATGGGACTCTCTGTGATTCCTGGACTTGATTAACTATTTCCTTTCCCCTATTAGGGAAGTTTTCAACTATAATATCTTCAAATATTTTTTCAGTCCCTTTCCTTTTCTCTTCTTCCTCTGCGACCCCTATAAATCAAATGTTGTTGTGTGTAATGTTGTCCCAGAGGTCTCTGAGACTGTCCTCAATTCTGTTCATTCTTTTTTCTTTATTCTGCTCTGTGGTAGTTATTTCCACTCTTTTATCTTCCAGGTCACTTGCCCATTCTTCTGCCTCAGTTATTCTGCTCTTAATTCCTTCTAGAGAATTTTTAATTTCAATTATTGTGTTGATAATCATTGTTTGTTGGCTCTTTAGTTCTTCTAGGTCCTTGTTAAATGTTTCTTATATTTTCTCCATTCTATTTCCAAAATTTTGGATCTTCTTTACTATCATTACTCTGAATTCTTTTGCAGGTAGACTGCCTATTTCCTCCTCATTTGTTAAGTCTGGTGGGTTTTTACTTTGCTCCTTCATCTGCTGCGTATTTCTCTGTCTTCTCATTTCACTTAATTTACTATGTTTGGGGTCTTCTTTTAACAGGCTGCATGTTCGTAGTTCCCATTGTTTTTGGTGTCTGACCCTAGTGGATAAGGTTTATTCAGTGGGTTGTGTAGGCTTCCTGGTGGAGGGGACTGGTGCCTGTGTTCTGGTGAATGAGGCTGTATCTTTTCTTTCTGTTGGGCAGGACCATGTCCAGTGGTGTATTTTGGGGTGTCTGTGAACTTATCATGATTTAGGCAACCTCTCTTCTAATGGGTGGAGTTGTGTTCCTATCTTGCTACTTTTTTAGCATGGAGTGTTCACACTGGCACTTGCTGGTCGTTGAGTGGATCTGGGTCTTAGTGCTGAGATGGAGATCTCTGTGGGAGTTCTCGCCAGTTCTTATTCCTTGGGGCCAGGAGGTCTCTGGTGGTCCAATATCCTCAACTTGGCTTTCCCACCTCAGAGGCTCAGGCCTGACACCTGGCCAGAGCACCAAGACCCTGTCAGCCACATGGCTCAGAAGAACAGGGAGAAAAAATAGAAAGAAAAATAAAATAAAATTATTAAAATAAGCAATAAAACAATATTATTAAAATAAAAAAATTTTTAAGTAATAAAAAAAAGAAGAGAGAAACCAAACCAATAAACATATCCACCAATGATAACAAGCACTAAAAACTATACTAATTAAACATAAAAATCAGAAACTAGTTAGTCCCATACAGCAAACCCCAAGTCTACAGTTGTTCCCAAAGTCCACCGCCTCAATTTTGGGATGATTCATTGTCTATCAGGTATTCCACAGATGCAGGGTACGTCAAGTTGATTGTGGAGATTTAATCCGCTGCTCCTGAGACTGCTGGGAGAGATTTCCCTTTCTCTTCCTTTTTAGCTCATCTCCTGGGGTTCAGCTTTGGATTTGGCCCCACCTCTGCATGTAGGTCTCCCACTGGCTTCTGTTCTTTACCCAGACAGGAGGGAGTTAAAGGAGCGGCTGATTTGGGGGCTCCAGCTCACTCAGGCCCAGTGGAGAGAGGTGTACGGAACATGGGCTGAGCCTGTGGTGGCAGAGGGCAGCCTGACTTTGCAACAGCCTGAGGTGTGCTGTGTGTTCTTCCCGGGTAGTTGTCCCTGGATCATGGGACACTGCCAGTGGCAGACTGCACAGGCTCCAGTGAGGGGAGGTGTGGATAGTGGCCTATGCTTGCACACAGGCTTCTTGGTGGCTGCAGCAGCAGCCTTAGCATTTCATGCCCATCTGTGGCATTGCGCTGATAACTGTGGCTTGCACCCGTCTCTGAAGCTCATTTAGGTGGTGTTGTGAATCTCCTCTCCTTGTGCACCCCGAAACAATGGTCTCTTGACTCTTAGGCAATTCCAGACTCTTTCCTGGACTCCCTCCCGGTTAGCTGTGACATACTAGCCCCCTTCAGGCTGTGTTCACACAGCCAACCCCAGTCCTCTCCCTGGGATCTGAATTCCGAAGCCCGAGACTCAGCTCCCAGCCCGCACTCGCCCTGGTGGTTGAGCAGACAAGCCTCTCAGGCTGGTGAGTGCTGGTCAGCACCGATCCTCTGTGCAGGAATCTCTCTGCTTTTCCCTCTGCACCCCTGTTGCTGTGCTCTCCTCCATGGCACCAAAGCTTACCCCCTACCGCACACCCGCCGTCTCCACCAGTGAAAGGTCTTCCTGGTGTGTGGAAACTTTTCCTCCTTCACAGCTCCCTCCCAGAGGTGCAGGTCCCATCCCTATTTTTGTCTCTGTTTTTTCTTTTTTCTTTTGCCCTACCCAGGTATGTGGGGAGTTTCTTGCCTTTTGGGAAGTCTGAGGTCTTCTGCCAGCGTTCAGTAGGTGTTCTGTAGGAGTTGTTCCACACATAGATGTATTTTTTATGTATTTGTTGGGAGGAAGGTGATCTCCACGTCTTACTCCTCCACCATCCTGAATGTCCTCCTTGTGGGGATTTTTAAATTTGCTTTTTTGAATCCTAATAGTTTAGTGATTTTCACATATAATTTTGTATTTTTATTGCTGTTATCATTAACCATTTGGTTTTTTTCTCTTCTCTTTATAAAGTGTATTTCCATTTGTTCTTCATCCTAGTCAATGCCTTCTTCAGTCATTATGCCAGATGACCTCTGAAAGTAGCCCTAAATGGACATGTAAACATGATACGTGAATAGAAGTAGTTCAGTCTGATATTTCCTTTGTATACACAGTTTTCTGCAAAGCAATAACTAAAGCTTTTTGCCCTTTTCAAACCCTCCAGTCCTTAGGAGGTTATTTTCAGTGAAGTGGTGAGAAGGAAGAGTTCAAATAGGATTGATTTAATAGAGCTATGATGTGAAAAATCTCGCAACACACTGTCTGCTTGAAGTGGCCAATCATGGAAGCCTTAAACTCAGAGTGAGGAAGGAAGCTGAGGCATCCCAAAGAGGTGCCCAAATTAAAGAATGAGAGCAGCTTGCCATTCCTGTGTAGAGAAATAAAAGTATTACAGGATAAGAAATAGCCAGACACATTTGAAGGAATCATCATCTGTGAGCTACAAACAGCCTCAGCCATAAATTTAATGCAAGAAAATGTCCACACTATTCTCCCCCAGCCAATGACCCAAGAAATTAAAAGAAAACCTTCATATTTATTTTGTTTATCTCTCTACTTCCTCCATGGGATCTATTTTCTCTTCCTTACCAGTATTTTATTCCTATCATCACAAAATTCTACTCTCTTTAATATTTTAATGGTGTATTTGGTTTCTTTCTTTTATGCTATTAACTAGTCTCAAAGAGTATTGTTTACCTATGTAGTCTTTAAAGCTGCTTATCAGGGCATGACAAAACAGGGTATGGCAAATCTTAGAAAGGGGTTTTCTAAGAGATTATAGTAGTCATCCAGTATTCACAGGGGATTGGCTCCAGGACCCCCGCCCCCATACCAAAATCCATGGATGCTCAAGTCCCTTATAAAATGGCATAGTATTTGCATATAAGCTATACACATCTTTCCATATATTTTAAACTCATTTCTAGACTATTTATAATACCTAATACAATGTAAATGCTATGTTAATAGTTGTCAGCATGCAGCAAATTCAAGTTTTGCTTTTTGAAACTTTCTAGAATTAAAAAATAAATATATTTTTGATCTGTGGTTGGTTGGTTGAATTCAAGAATGCAGAACCTGAGAATACAGAGGGCCCACTGTAATGCCTCACAAGTATGGCAGTAATGACAGCTAGTGTATGGGATTGCAGATCACTGAAATGCAATGTGAAAGAACTAAATAAAATGTTAGCAAAGCATCCTGCTAGAATTGTGCGAATAGGCAGTACTGAATTTTTTGGTGGTTGCCTCTGTACCAAGATCACTTACCCTAGTAAGGCAAATCTAGAAACTTGGTTATCGGTGGCATGACATGCATTCATGAAATGTGCAGGAAATTGCCTTGCAAATGAGAATTCCAGTTTAAACAATATCTTTTTTATTAAAAGTGTATGTGTGTATGAGTATGTACACAAATATAGGGAATGACTTTAAGCATAAAGAAGAAAATAAATAGGTATAATCCCATCCTTTGGAGAGAACTACAGCTTTTCTAATGTTTAACTCTATAATCTATGTATACGTAAGTATATCTTCTTTAAAAAGAAGGTGGTGTAATATGCACTTTGATTTATAACCTGCTTTGTCTGGAGTACATTGAGACATGAAGGAGTTAGAGAAAATGTGTACACAGATCTTTGAAGTGTGTCTGTGACTGAGCTGGGAAGTAGATTGGAGGGAGAGGGTAGGACTGAAGGATGATTATCTTGAGATGATGGAAATGAATCGGATCCAAAGAAACTATGAAACTGGGCTTTTGTGGAATCATGGCCCCCTCCTCTTTAGTAACAAAAGTAAGAAGAAGCGTGTAGATGCAGGTGGGTTTATAAACAGATAAAGTGACAAGAAAATGAATAAAGTTGATATGAGTGATTTGTTCTTGTCTTTTCTAATGAAGTCCAAGGAAAAGTCTTCAATTAATTGAAAATAGAACAGGGAATGTAAGGGTTCTGAGGAAAGAAGAGAATATATGAAAGTGTTTTTGGTGAATAAAAGAGTGAATTTTCTAGTACACTGTGGTAAGATTGCCAGACAGTATTGAGTTCCTATTTGAAGTTCATGATCATGCAGTTAAAATGAAACCAGTTGGCTTAGCTGTTTAGATGCAAGTACAGAAAAGGTGAAACTCGAATAACATGAGTTTGAACTGTGAGGGTCCACTTAAATGTGGATTTTTTTTTCAGTAAATACTACAGTACATATTACACCATCCATGGTTGGTTGAATCCTCAGATGCAGAACCTCGGATATGGAGGGCTGACAATGGGACTTGAGCATGATTGGATTTGGGGTATTGGTATCCAGAGTGGGTCCTGGAATCAATCCCCTGCAGATACCAAGGGGTGAGTGTACTTCTGTCAGAGTTGGAGTTTTGCCAGGTGACTATAACAGAGGAAGCTAAGAGCATTTATAAGAGAATGTAAGTATTCACAAAAAAGCAGGAAAGTAGAGAGAGAGGAGGGTAAATGGGATATCTTGGAAATCAAAGAATTGTGGCAGTTGGAGTACCAGAGCAAATCGGGGGGTTTGTTTAGTAAGTAGTCAAATATCAGAATGATGAAAATTGAGTTTCTTATGAGCACAAAGTGCAGTGTGCCCTTGACCATGTACTTGAATTGATGGGAGGCAATAGAGGAAAATGAATACTCACAGGAAAAGGAGAAGTGAATTGAAGGATTCATTAATGTGGACATTGAATTCACTGTGAAAAATGGCAACCGCTGTGGTGAAGAGGAGCTGTGTGGTATAGTTTTTTGAGGAAATAAAGGGAGTGACAAGAGATAAGGAAGCAACTGTAGCAAGTTAGGGTAAGACTGTGATTTATCGAGATGATGTGCATTTTAAAGAAGGAGTGGTTTTTGTAAGGGGAGGGGGTAGTAATAGTCTGGAAGCCACAAGGCGAAACAAGGAGGACACTAACTAACCTCACTTTCTGACCCTAACATAACAGAGTGTATAAGACAAAACACAATCACTACTTGAGAAGGTTAGGGAAGAAATTTTGTTCTCAGAGGAGAATTAGGTTTCAGCTAAGATAGGAGGTAAAGGGAATGTTCTGAGAAACTAATAATAGAAAGAAGCTTGGGAGAGTGAAGAGGTGGGAACTCTGAGCCTGAATCGGAGATGAGCAGAAAAATAGGGAGATGGGTCTGGGTGAAGACAAATGTTCAGAGAGATCTAGGTTACTGCTAGTGACTGAGGCAAGCAAGGATGAGAGGTGTTGGATCTGAGATAGTATCCACAGGACTGTCGTTCTCTGAGTATGATGGGACTTCTTAGGCTGTAGAGCCCCTAAAGAAGGGGAAGGGCTGAGCTAATGCAGCCTCTCTTCGTCATTTCTGCGTATGGGCTTCCTCATAAAGTTTTATCTAAAGGAAGTGTCATATGGCTTTAAACAATTTTAAAAACTACTATTTCAGGCCATCCCTCATCAAGCCTAATGTAGACAAATCCCTAGATAATCAAGAAAGGGACAGATGAACTTCTGTTCTCACATTTTCCCTTTTACACTGAAATGGTAGATTTGATCATAATTTGGTCTGTGGGTAAGAATTGAGGCAGAGGAAGCAAAAATTATCAGGAGACAGGGAGTCAAGTCGAATAAGCAGAGAGTTCTGATTTTGTTTTTCTTGTCAGACAAGATGTTGGATTTCTTGTCATGGAAACATGGCAAGCTGCGGACAACCCTATCCATTAGGAAAGATTTATACACATCAACTTTCATTCCAGGCTGAAAAGAGGGCTGAGAGCTGGGACAGACATGTCTTAATGGTACTGATTCACAAGTAAGTTGAAATATGCCCCGTTCCCCTCCCTTTCCACTCTGTACAGCAGATGACAGCAGCTTCTATTAGCTAACATTGCATTTGGTGGACAAAGTTTAGGCAGTAAGACAGGCCATTTTACTCTTCCCTAGACTAGTTATTTTCCATCACAGAGGCTGTGCTGTCAGGGACATTAGGGCTTTTCGTTGCCCCCGACCTCCTCCTCCTCCTTATTCTTTTTTTTTCAAATCCAAAGTAACAACATCTGGATAATTAGAATGATTAGCATAGAATGATTAGCATTCTTTTATAGCTAGAATTCTTGAACATTTGTGTTGGCTGAGGTAATGGAATTTCCCCTCACATAATGTCCTATCTTCAGCAATGATCAGAATCATAATCTTCCTATTATGAGAACTCAATTCTCCCTTTTGGGTCAAAAATCCAAGTTATCTCTAAGCATAGATGAGAAGTAATTTCCTAAACCAACACTTGTCAGAGAAGTTTCTCTTTCAGAAGTTTGGATTTTTTTTAAATAAATTACTCTATTATCACTGTGCTTACTTGATCATGCTTATTAGTCTATAATATTAGATATAATTTTGATGTTCCCCTTCCTATCCATCCTATTGGACTGACTTTCTCCTCCCTCTCCTTCAGTTCTTTCTCAGAAAAGATTTCCACGATAACCCTTAGACCAGGTTATGTGCTGTTGTCATTTGTACCCAGAACACTATATATTTTTTCTTATTTTATCATGTACATATTTTTTTGTTATTGCTTATTTTGTTACCTCTTTGTCTATGAGAGAGGAACATATACCTTGTTAATTTTTATGTCCCCAATATCTTGTCTCAAATATATGCTTAATGAATATTTATTGAATGAATAAATAACACACTTTTGAATGTGGAAAATTAATATTAATAAGAATTCATCTTGAAACTGCTCATGAAATTACTTAAAAGTAAATTCTCTCACCTTCAACAGATTTATTTATTTTATTTTCTAACACTAGACTAATTTCAGTACTAGATATTCGGAGGGCACTCAATGTTTGTTGATGGAACAGTAGAAGTACATTGATAGTGGGTATCCAAAGTTGGGAAAGGTGAGTTCTGAAAATAAAACCAATGATATAGTTCTTTTGGAGGCTTAAATAGTTCCATGTTTATAAGAAACTGCTTCAGAGTTTCACTTCTAGTTCTTTTACCTCCATCCTCTTTCTTCCTCCACTGTGTCTGAAGAAACTAGTTTTTACTATTAGACTATTTTTATTATTTTCTCCATTCAGGTAATATCTAGTGAATATTCCTGAACAGATTGATTTTGATCAAGAAAGGACATATTTATTCAGAAAATAGACTCATTTTCTACCTTCCATAAACATTCCATTGAACTTCAAGTCAGGATATAATACTTATGCTCAGGAAGTGAAATTGGTTACTGCTGTGCTAAAGGACAAATCAAAAAGTATGTTCCTTGTGGATGTGAGGCAGTTGTTTCACATAAGGGACAGGGTTATGAGTGACAGAATTGTAAGTTGTGGCAGTTGAAGTATGAAATAGAAAGGCTAACATCAAATTCAGATAATCAGTGTAAAACCAGAATTCTCTGCAAATGTCCCTGTGGGAGTAGGATTATCAGGTAAGGAACAGGCACAGGTAAGCAGGTCAGGTTTTTAAAAAAAGAAAAAGGTACAAAGATCTTGCTGTCAAATGAACAAGAGCCTTCACCTGCCTTCCTCTCTAGGCTGGGACCCACAGTATGACTGAATCAGGTATGGTTTGGCAACAGATGATGCTTGCCATACCCTGGCCTTTGCCATCAAGTTTTTTGTCTTGTAGAATCCACCCACAGAAGAATATACCTGATGTAATGAATTATTTGATGTTTAGCTTCAGAACAGATTTTGATAATTTTGAAATATCAGCGAGTATTTTAAATTTAAGTTGGCCAATGAGCCTATATTTCAGATTCTATATCCTCTTGGAAGCTATGTTACCCTCAATTTATTGAGGGCCCACTATCTACAGAGTACTCAGATAGCTACTAGCTCCAGTACCCTTGAATTAAAGATTATATTCTAGTAGAGTGAGAACAGATATGTAATCAGAAATTCAATATAGTGTATAAAGAGAACATGGAGGAAAAGAACTAAAAGCCAGTCTACAGCTTCAGAATAGGCTGCTTGAGCATGGTAGCTAAACTGATTGTTTAAGGATGAATGTGATTTAGCCTTGTGAGGAAGAAGGGGAAGCTATTCTAAGTAGAGAGAACTTTGTGAACTGGGTATGGAGATGTGTGTGTGTGGTGGCGGGGTGTAAGGTAATTAAAAGCCTCTCCAAAGACTATCGGAAAGGTAATGGCGAGTTAATCAAGGCTTTGATTATGAAAGGTCTTTTATGCTATATTAATGAACTTGGAATTTATCCCAAGACAGTGATTTAAACATAAAGGATATGATATCAAATTTTTGTTCAGGAGACTCTGAGGACTAGATATTTGAAGAATATAAGATAATGCAGAATAGTAATCTAAGCAATAACCTGGGTCAGAACTATAAGCACCCAAAGTAGAGTTTTTTAAAAGGTGGGGGGAGTATTTGTGTCACCAATAATTCAATTATTTCATCATTACTACTTAGTAGGCTTCTTATAAGATTTTTTTAAAGTAAAGTATTGGAAATATATTTAGATAAAGTGAATGACATGTACATATTGGGTTCTTAAACTAACTAAGGTATTTGAGGGATCACCCATTGAGATGTACATGAGAATCAAGCCAAGAATAAATTATAAACTGAACTGAGACAGATGAGCTTGAATTTTTGTGCCAGGAAGCAGATGATGGTGGAATAGAATTTCTTTTTCATGAACTGAGTCCATAGAAAGCTTCAGTTGACAGTTACTTGTCTGCATAAAAACTACTACAAAACGTCCTCTAATGTTCCTGTGATATCCATTTACACCTGTCCTAGTATAAAATTAGCTCTTTTAACTTAGATACATAAAATTCTCCAGAAGAAAGTTAAGTTTCCTTTTACTTTAGTACTTAAAGATGTCATTTATATCCTATCTTCCATCATTTTTGTTAAAACCCCAGCTGTCATTCTTCTAGTTGTTCATTCGAATGCAGTGTGTCTTTTTTATCCCCCTGTGGCTTCTTTAAACTCTTCTCTTTGTCTTTGTTTTAAGTAGTGCTGCTGTGCTCTTACCCAGGTGTTGTTTTCTTTATATTTATCCTACTTGGGATTTGCATAGCTTCTTGAATCAGTGGCTGGATGTCTTTGATCTGATTTAGAATGTTCTTTGCCAGTATCTCTTCAAATATTGCTTCTGTTTCTATTCTTTCTCCATTACACACATGTTAGAGTTCCATCTACTCTATCTAATCTGTTGTTAACCATATATTGAGTTCATAATTTCATTTATTGCATTTTTTAGTTCTAGAATTCCTATTTCATCATTTCTTAAAAATTCCATTTCACAGGTGAAATTTTCTATCTGGTTATCTATTTTCTGATTTTAGTCATAGTTATTTTAAATCCATATCTGACAGCTCCAGTTTTTATTTTTCATTTGGGAGTCTGTTTCTGTTGTCTGCTCTTTCATCTTCTTGATTTCTATATTTTCTTCCCATTTCCTGACATAACTGGTAATATTTTATTGAGTGCCAGACATTATGCATGGTCAATTTTGGAGGCTCTGGATGATAAAAAAATTATCTTTCTCCAGAGAAAATTTAATTTTCCTCTGGAAGACAGTTAGACTAGTGTTTCTTAAACTTTTTAAACTAGTTCCTTAATAATGAGGCGTTTTGTTTCCTAATTACTTACCCATAAAATTGTAATAACTCAAATATACTGTATATATGTTTATGAATGTCTGTACATCTGTGTTTTCTACACAAAAAGAGTAAGTGTAAATCTTATGTTTTATTAAATACAGGACTAAAAATGACTAAATAAAAATTAAGAGTAAAAATGTAAAAAGCTATTAACAGTTAACTTTACAACTGTCTTTGCAACTTTTAATGTATTGAATTACAAATGCAAATTATAAGTTTATGTAAATATATAATAGTAATACAATCACATTTAAAAATCATTTAAAACTACTATTTCTCCACTAAAACAATTAAAAGCATTAAATTAATTTCTTAAAATTATTTTAGTGGATTTAATTTTTAACTTTTGCATGATATGAGAAAATAACTTTTAACTTTAGTATCTGCCAGATATCATGCAGATATTCTTGACATTTGTTCTTTTAAGCCCTTGACATAATTAATGAAGGTTGAATAACTCTTGTAGAATGAAATAATAAAATATAAACAATTTTTATTTAATTTTCAAAGCACATGTCACACACAAAAGCACTGAGGATCAGACATAAAAAAAAATCTATCAGCTACTCATGTTTTAGACTCATGCAAGCTGCCTCTTACAATGACTTCAGTATTGAACAATCAATCAAGAGAAAGTCCTCCAATTATAGCCATCTATTCACCATAGTTTTATAGTACTGATCTTGCATTCATTTTGTGTATCTTCTGTAAATTCAGTGTCAATATTACTCTCGTGATAGTCAAGGAAACCAAATGACAGAAAATAAATATTAAAGGATAAGGTTTTGTTGGGTAGAGTTGAAATTTTGGAGGGCAGTAAACTAATATTTAAGATTTTCTCTTACTACCGAAAGGATCAATCTTAACTCCCGTGGGGACAGTATTATCCCTGTTGAGAATGCATGGATTAGAGGGTGATCTTGAACCAGTAAGGCACTGAGATGATTTGAGGCTAATCTTCAGTCTTTGTGAGGGCATATCTTTGGGAAGGTTTGCCCTCCTTTCTAGGCTGTACACTTTCAGAACTCCCAACAAAAAACCTGGGGTATTTATTACTGATCCCTCTTTGGCTGGCCCTGAACTCCAATTTTTGTCTCCCCATTATCTTGAGACTGTTGAAAGTTCTGCTTAACTTTGTAGCCTCTTAGTTGCTATTTATTTATTTATCCCTTTATTCATTCATTCATTCAACCATTCTAGGTCACTTGCCTAGTATAATTTTGGAATCTTCAAATGCTTCAGCGGAAGAAGTCGTATATAAAAAAAGGGTTCCTTCCTTGAAGTTCCCTTTTTCCTTCAATCTCAGCCCCCTAGTGCCCTGACTACCTTGGTAATTCTGAAGTTCATCTTCCATCTCCCTGGTGTCACGAGCTCATGAGCCTGTCAAAAGTTTTGAGCTCCTACTTTTCTGCTTTCACTCTCAACCCTGCACAGTTTACAAGTTGGCAAATGCCTTGTGGGGAAAAGCAGTGGAGAAAGTTGAATTTTCCTCAGTGTGGTTTTCTTCTCAAGGTCTTGGATCATTACACTATAGCTGCCTTGGTTGTTCTCTGATCCATTTGCTTACTTTTTGTATTTTATCCAGGTTTTATAGTTGTTCACACTGAGATAGTCTGTTACAAGATACTTTATCATAGCTGGAAGTAGAAGTCTCAATCCAGTGATGTGGATTAGTTAGAGGATTGATTAGTTTCTGACAGAGAAGAATGAGAAGATCTCAAAGCTGGGTAGACAGTTGTAATTAACAAAGGTTGAATGTCGATGTAACTATTATAATTTATGTTTAATTTTTCTCTCAAGATGAGCCGCAAATATTTTTCATGGTGTTATTCATATGCTGCATCTTCATAGAAATCAATGTAGAAGTGGAATTAATGTTAAAAATTTTGCTTTATACACACCTTTAAAATGTGTGGAGTATGTGAAATGAAACTTTGTCTGGTCAGAGTGATAGCAGTATTTTCATAACCAGCCCTGGAAGGCTAAAGTTTTCCTGAATTGCTTGGAGTGGAACACTGAGAAATAGTGTGTTTATATCTGATATCTTCTTTCTAATAATTTGGGATTGGCTCTACACTAAGACCTTTCCAATTCTATCACTTATTAGTTGCTTGTTTCTTTTATGCCTCTGGTCTAATTCTCTGTCAGCAGTCATAAATGGAAGGTTCATTTTATTTTAGTTTTATCCCATCTCTGTTCCTCAAGTCGCTCCCAAATGCTGTTATAAAACTGTTTCGACTCTTCACTTCCTAATATTGTCTCTTTTTTCGTTCTTTTCAAGAAGATGGTAGAGTGTGTTCCTGGTCAGTCATAAAGGTTTAATGCTGTTGTCTTCTCTTTGAGGCCTGGTTATAGCACCTAATTCCACTGATAAAATGCTGTTTTGTGTGTTGCTATGAAAGGCACTGAGAATAGCTTTTGCTCTTTCTTTCTTTGCATCTTCCTATGAAATAAGTCGAGTCCAATTTATTTTCTTAGTCAGTGCTTTGCTACTTTTAAAGTAGTTAATGTCTGTGTGTATATCTAATTAAAGTATTTAATAGTTTTGTTATTTATTTATTTTTTTTTTTGTGGTACATGGGCCTCTCACTGCTGTGGCCTCTCCCATTGCGGAGTACAGGCTCCGGACACGCAGGATCAGCAGCCATGGCTCATGGGCCCAGCCGCTCCGCAGCATGTGGGATCTTCCCGGACCGGGGCACGAACCCGTGTCCCCTGCATTGGCAGGCGGACTCTCAACCACTGAGCCACCAGGGAAGCCCTAGTTTCGTTATTTAAATTAACCAGAGTTGATAACCTTTTCTCCAGGTTCTTTATTAAGTAATTGTAGGTTTTCCTTCATCCCTTCAACATTATAAATTAAGCAGATTAAGCAGTTCCTGTGTTTTAATAGCTCCTGCTCTAGTGGCATAAACACAGTAACAAAGGCGCTGTTCTTGGAGCGAGGAGACCAAAGACCCCTAGCTATCTAGAGAAACTGGACAAGGCTGCAGAAAGGAGTCAGGCCATGTTGCTCCTTTGATCACCTTCTTATAAGAGAGATGGATTATGACAAAAGGTAGAAAGTCAAGGAAAGGAGGTGATTTGAATAAATGCAAAAATGCTAAAGCCGTTTTAAAGACTGATTGTCTCCTAGTTCTTGGAAAGAATGGACTACAGCTACTGCTGCTGCTTCCTGTGCCTGCTTGATCTCTTGGAGTGCGGACTGTGGTGGGAAAGTAATGAGCGCCGTGACTGAATATTTGAGTTCCCACTCACATCAAATGTTGAAGCCTCAGTGTGATAATATTGGGAGGCGAGACCTTTGGGAGGTAACACAGTCATGAGGGGATCAGGGAATAGGATCAGTATCCTAAGAAGGAGAGACACCAGAGAGATGCTCTATCCCTCAGCCAAGTAAGGAAACAGCAGGAAGACGGCCATCTGCAAACTAGGAAGTGGAATCTTACTAGACACCAGATCCACCAGCCCTCAGCCTTGGCCTTTCCAGCCTCCAGAACTGTGAGAAAGAAATGTCTGTTGTTTAAGTCACCTATTCTTTGTTTTGTTATAGCAGCCTGAGATGATTGACAGTGAGCAATAACAAAAGATATCCTCACAAAAGGAGAAAGATCAAAGAAGGGAAGGGACAGTTGCTGAAGGAGGGTGTTGGTCCGGAATCCTTCTGAGGTGTCTGGGAGTAAAATAGACTGGCCTACAGAATGGAGTCTTTCCCTCTTGAGAAATATCCATTTCACTAAGTCACAATCTAATTAACAGGGTGTTTGTTTGAGGAGGGTAGGTGTGTATGCAGAAGAGATACTGGTAAAAATTGGGTCTAATTCTTTGTTGTTCACAGAGATTTTACAACTCTCATCATTAGCATTCCCTTTGCTGTATCTATTCCATCATCCACTTAGATGGTGAAACAGAAGGGTTGAGTTTGAACCTCAAATTTCATTTTTAGTATAGAAAATGCAAACTTTTATAGAATTCTATGACAATGTGAGAGAAGAATGGAAGAAAGTCTGCTTATTCGCCTTTTTGTACTTTAATCATAATAAGAGGTGACCTAAGTTTCTATACATGCAAAAAACTGTAGAATTTTTTAAAATATATATGCTTATAGCCATTGAAATTAGTAGAGATGCACAAAACTTTGTTTCCTAGAAAATCAGAAAAATGATAATTTCTAATTAGAATCAAGAACTTCTAACATGGTGTAAAATTTGTGTTCCTTGTTTCTTTTAGATTACAAGCCTGCTCCACTGTTAGTGCCATCCCTGCTAGGATAGTAGAAAGTGTCACAAGCTTATCTTCTATTTGCTTTTATTCAATGTATTTCTAAGATGAACCTCGATATTTGTCTGTAGGATTTATTCTAGATTTTAAAAATCTAGTGAGAGGGCTTCCCTGGTTGTGCAGTGGTTGAGAGTCCGCCTGCCGATGCAGGGGACATGGGTTCATGCCCCGGTCCGGGAAGATCCCACATGCCGTGGAGCGACTGGACCCGTGAGCCATGGCCGCTGACCCTGCACGTCTGGAGCCTGTGCTCTGCAACGGGAGAGGCCATAACAGTGAGAGGCCCGCGTACCGCAAAAAAAAAAAAAATCTAGTAAGAAACATGCATTCTGCTATTTTCGTCCTAATATCCAGCTCTCTGACATAGGCTGAAATCTCACTACCAAGTGTCTGATGATTATCTGTTTTTATTCAAGACAGAGTATTTTTGAAAGTCATTGGTCCTTTTAAGCAGTTTTCTATTTTCTATTTTCTATTACCATGTGTAAACCAAAAGCCACCAAAACATTTTTTCTCTAGAACTGTAGTCTCAAATGTAAGTTCTCTCTGTTAAATTTTCCCATTCTCTCCCCTGTCCCCCCAGATGTCCCCTTCAGTTCATTTCAAAGACAGAAGTAATGTTTTCTCACATGTCTCTGTAGTAACTTTGATTGATTTCTAATGTAGAACCCTAACAATTTACTGCCCTTTCTTGTTTTGGGGTCTGTTTACCACCCTTTCCCAAGAGTATATGTTCTTTGAAAGCAGAGGCTATATTGCATTCATCACAGTGATGTACAGTGAGTAGTGTGGTTGGAACTTGATTAATTCCTCTGTACTGCTCCTTTCCTTCCTCCTCATCCAAAATCTTTCTTGAGCAGAGGTTTGAAGCAAACCAAACTATACAAATGGAGGCAAAGTAATGACAAATTATTTTTCTAGGTCAAAAGTCAATGTATAAAACCTTTTTAAGAACAGTGTTTTACATTGTTCCTTTTTTGATGCAGACAAATGGTAAGGACATGAAAAACAGCACTCTGATCATCCACCTGTGGTGGCTTCTGACTTGGTATCCACTGGGAAGACATGCATGGCATTCCTGGGATGTATGAATAATGACTGGGTGTATGTGAAAGACCACATGGTCGGACTTTAGGGAGAGGGGCTGCAGTGAGAAAAGAAGATGGAATCTTAAAATGATAGATGCATATAAAATAATTCTTGTAGTTGATTAACAACTTTATTTCCTTCTGTTGAATTAAGCATAATGCCTAAATCCCGATTGAGCCTTTGACTGTTCTAGGGGTTGCCATCCCAAGCTTGAAGATTGTTGTGTGGGTGAGTCTTTCATTTCTCTACGAGATTTTATATGTACAATAGGGGTAATTAAAATGCTGGGAACTTTCTAATCATGTAGGAATAATGGGGAAAAATGCATCATGTAGGTAATCCACATGAAGCATTTCTAGAGTCTTAGAAGACTGACTAAATAGAAAGTGATATTACTTATTTATGCTAAGACACATAGAAGTCTTTTCAAAGCATACAATCCAATGTTAAATCCAGACCAACATTTGAACAGACCAGATCAATCTAAGAGAGGGGCTCTCACAAGGAAAAGAAGTCAGCAAAGTGCTGTACCCCATGCTGATAAGACAGTCACTGCCTGTGATTCCCATGGTTCCATACAGTTTTTCTTCAGACCTTCCACTGTTGCCTCATCCACTACCCATTTCTTTTTCCTTCCTGCAATCTACTTCATTTTATCAGTTTTTCAATTATTTTCTCATTATTTCTCTCCATCACCTCACTTTTGATTTCCTGTTTCTTTAAATCTGTTTTCACCCTTCCATTTTATTCCTTTATTTCCCTCTCCAACCATTGAACTAATTCTCCTCTGTGACTATTCTGTAATATGGCCAATGTTAGTACTGCATCACAATCCATGAGCAAAGAAATCCCAGCAACTCCTTTTTTCAGAAATCAGATAAGAAGCAGGACCCAGTGCAAAGAAATCTGTTAGGCTTACTCCAAGTTCCTTACTCCAGATCACTCTTCTTTGTCAGGTGGCTTCTTCACCTCCCTGGGAAGTGTCCTCTGTTCCTGAAGCAATGGCTCAGAAAGAGCAAGACCAAACTCCCCGCACATCCCAGTTACACTCTTTTAAAGGAGAAGCGAGATATGCATCAATGGCTTTTTCAGAACCTCTAAAACTGCGTTTTGTTTCAGGATAGCTGTTTAAATATCAGCCTGGAAATGCCAGGCCTTTCCTAAGGACACAGCAGTGAAGGATTATAAAGCAGAACAAGATGGCGATACATCTTCAGTCATGCTACTTGAAAAAAATAAATCATGCTTTATGGATCTAAACTTAGCCTTTCCAAATACACATGTCTGCAGACACTGGTGATTAATAGATGACACTGAAGCCTGGCACCACAGGGCCTGATTAATGGCAGTGACATCATGATTTTTAAATATGCTATTAATGCCGGCTCCTATGACAAATGCAGATGTGGCACGTGGATTTTCATGGCATTTGCTTAGATGCAGAAAAAAAAATTTTGTTGACCTTTCCCCTTAGATTAATCACTGATATGTAAGGCAGCACCTGAGGACAGTGAGCTCTACCTCTCCTGGCTTCTTTGGAGGAGATCTTAAGTTGTTCTAGTGGTGTTGGAGTGACTCTTTTCACACCCTTAGGCTGGCGCTAGGATACACATTTTTCTATAGGATTCCCAACAGTGGTTGCTCTCCCAGAAAGTTAGTATCCTTGGAACGTGAGTGCTTGTACCACACAAATTAAGTCAAACATGCTAGGTGTTCTCTAGTTCATTGTCTTTCTCTATGCCTACTTGCCCCAGAGAGGAAAGAGGGAATTGGGGGAAATCATTACTCCCATGTTACCAACCAAGAGAAAAAGTCCCCAGCCTGTTCTTACTGAGTTGTAGAGTGTGGATTGTTAACATTGAACTCCTTACGGGATATGGACTTAGCTCTTCCTAGGGATCCTTACCAGGGAACCTAGGACTCAAGTTCAAGTGTTCCTTCCCCACTCAGATACATAATCAAATGGTATATCTGCAGATTGCATGCATGTGCCCACATGCAGCAGTCAGATTCCTGAAAACTTGTGTCTCATTCTATAATGGGGTACAAGCTCCAGCTGGCTGGAAGGTCCACCTTACATAAAGTAAGTTCTTAGACGTGGCAGCAGACAGCAGTGGTGGCAGTTGCAAAAGGATGCCTGAGACTTTTAAATTCCCAACCTGACCCATTGGAAGACAAAGAATATCCAAGGATTTGGGGTCTCCCGCAGGTTGAGGAAGATAATTATTAAGTATTTAAGAAAGCTTGAGGTGGTTGGAGAATAGAGCTGTAGACAGCATTAGAAATGGGAACAGATTGGAGGAATGTATTAAACAGCTACACGCAGAAACAGTAAAGAATACTATTTGTTAAGTAGCCTCCTCAGTACCAGATGATTACCTCCATCATCAATAAACCTCACAGTTCCCTCGAGGTAGGTATGATCATCCCCATTTTTCTATGGAAAATGTGGCATCCTGAGAAAGTATTTGAATTGCTGTAGGATCCAGATCTAGGAAATAGTAAAGCTGGAATTCATCTCTAGATTTGTCTGACTTTCCCAATATGGCTTATTATTTTTGCTTTTTCATGCAGAATATATGTAAAATTGAAATGATATTATATGATCCATCTGAATTCCTGAGTCATCAACTGGGTGGTTCACCCTGTTTCCAAAGCCTGGGTCAGGGTCAAGGATATATTTCTGACACCATGATCTCTAAGATCTTGTTTAGCTCTAACATTCTGTGGTTCTATGTCCATTTCTCTTAGTGAATAGTATACCCTGACCTTTCTCTCACCCTGCTGACCTTGTCTTTCACCTCCTGCTCAACCTTTAACTGGCTGCTTCCATTACCTAGGTGCACTCTTCAGTTTGACTACAGGACACACGTTATTTTAAGGAAAAAATAATTGGCTTCTAACTGCAAGTGTAGTAATTGGCATTCACTACAGCCTTTGCCAGTTGGGATAGTTGTGACCTGATAAGCTGAGCATCCTGCCCTCTGACTCTAGAAAAGAACAAAAAGCCTGGCAGAGGGATTGTTTCTTTGCAAAAAGTCTACCTTGTAGGGACAGAAACAGGAGGCATGGTCGGAAGGAATATATACAGCCTAAAATGCAAGAAATTGAATTTTGCCTCAAAGGATTTAGCATTTCACATCCTCTTCCCTAAACTTCTTGAATATTAGCAGACCCCCAATGGTACTCACAAACACAAAATGCTAAAAATGAAAAGGACCTTAGTGATAGTTCAATCTACCTATGTCACTTTTGATGAAGAAACTGATGTCTAGCAAAGTTGTAGCAACAACAGAAAATCAAAGCCCTAATGACAACTGTACATCTCAGCTTCTTGTTAAATCACAGGTGAAATATTGTAAATTCAGTCATATAAATTTAGCACTAAAAAGTAGCTCTAGTAAGCTCTCCTAGCAATTTCAGTAAAACTTCATGCCTGCTCTTTGGCAAAAATGGATGAAATATCCATTTTTTTCATATTCTAAGACTATTGTTTAAAAATACTGTTATCTGTCTAGAAATATCATTACTTGATGTTTTGTTCCAGATGAGTAGCTTGCCATTTTAGGCATTTGTTTCTGGGATCTCTCTTATAGAGGCAAAATAAAAGTTCTTCATTGCCAGGGAGTTGCTAAGGAACCACTGCTTCTTAGTAAGTATTGACCAGGAAGAAAAGGGGCAATCCTAGGACTCCCTTTAAATATCTTCTGCCTGGCTTTCATTTTTTTTTCTCCCCACTTTCTGATCTGTAAACAAAAACAGAAAAATGAAGAGAGAAAGGTATAACCTTGATTTGGGAGGAAGACTGACAAGCAGGGGCAAGAGCCCTGTCCTAGTGGAGAGTGAGGTGGAAGACCATTGATGACACTGAGAACTCAGGGACAAGTTTAAAAGCACATTTTTAAAAATAAAGCATCTGTGAAACAATTGAATGAGTGGTGCTGAGGTTCGGAGACTTGGAGTCAGGACTGGGGTACTGCAACTTGGAATTTTTCTGACCCCTCTATTTCTCCTGCACCCTGCTTGCCATCTATTAGCAAAGGGACTTGACTTTAACTTCCAAATGTATCCTGGACCTGGTTTCTCACCACCCCTACCACTGACCCACCTGGTCCCAGGCACCATCACCTCTTACTATTATTGTTGCAGTGCCTCCTAACTGGTCTCTGCTTCCACATTTGCTTCACGTAGTCTAGTCCAGGGGTTGGCAAGTTTGTCCATAGAGGACTGCGAGTAAATATTTTAGGCCTTTTGGGGCCAACTGATCTTCGTCACAACTACTCCACTATATCATGATAGCATGAAAATAGCAATAGACAATAGACAAATAAGCATGGCTGCATTCCAAAAAGCATTGACCAAAATACTGAAATTGAACTTCCATGTTATTTCCACATGCCATGGAATATTATCCTTCATTTGATTTTTCTTTGGTCAACCACTTAGAAACATAGAAAACATTCTTAGCTTGAAGGTGATACAAAACAGGCAGCAGGCCAGAGTGATCTTGTTAAATAACAAATAAGTTCCTATTATACCTCTACTCCAGACACCCTCATGCCTCAATATCTCATCTAAAGACCAAAGTATTTATCATGTCCCATGAGGCCCTATGTGATCTGTCCTGTTGACTGTCTGACCTCATCTACTGGTAGCCTTTCCTGACTGTGCTCCAGCCAAACTCTCCCTGCTCTTAAATTCATCTGTCATGCTTCCCCTTGGGCCTTTCTGGCTTTTGTCTGCTTTGCTTGGAGTACTCTTCTTCCAGGTATCCCCATGGTTTGCTCCTTACCTCCTTCAAACCTTTTTCAAAAAGCCCTCTCCTAGTCATCTTTATTCAAAGTTGTGAACTCCCTCTTTGAAGAGAATCTTATTCCCAACTTCCCTTTCTCTTTCATGGCAATCCCCTTCTAAGATACTCTAAATTTACTTAAATTATTGTCTGTTTCCACCCAGTGGAATTATAAGATTAAGTTTATAATCTTAAAGAGGACAGGCATTTTTAACTATTTGTTTGGTTTCTATAGACCTAAATCTGGAACACATTGAATACATTCAATAAATACTTGAATAGTTGTTGAATGAATTCCAGTAAGCAAGACCTACTGCTGAATTCTAGAATATGGATCTAAAGAACCATCTCTAGCTTCTGCCTCAGGTGGCAATTCATCCTAGAATTTGGTGGTGGAGTTTGGATTGAACAGCTATGAAGAGGCCCAGCATATGTAAAGGGAAAGTGATGAAGATGCTGAGTCTCAGATTTTACAACCTGATTGCATTTTGAGGGCTTAGACCACAAACATAACACTTGCCCAACAGTCATTCCTTCAACTGAATAGATTTAATAGCATCCATTTGTTTGATTTCCACATGTACAGTATTGACATCATCTGCACAGCACACAGGAAGCTGTTCCAAGCCAGCCGGTCCCTTATGCGTCGCTTTATAGGGCATGGATACTGCTCAGGGCACCACTGTTGACTTTGTGGTGACAGGTGCTCATGCTGCCATAGGCAAAGGGGCTGGCAAACCAAGCCATTTTTTAGTTGGTTTCACAAATGAAACGAACTTGATGTGGTCCATGCAGTTTCTCCACATGTGACCGTATTTATCTTATTTGTCACTGCACGAGGAGAGAGAGGGCATCCTTTGCACCACCATAGGAATCTAGTCTCAAAGTCTATAATGACTATAAACTTCATAGATTATCTAAGATTTCATAGGGTTCCAGACTTCCATTACCATTAATTTAATACTTTAACAAAATAGTAAAAGAAAGGAAGTATCTCTTCACATATCACTATTTTCTAGAAATCATTAGTACTAGTGTTGAACATGTTCAGAGCTGTGGACATGGAAGCAGAGATTTTGCTTTAACTACCAGTTCTGCCGTATTCTTCATGATTTGAAAATACTATTTAATATAAATGGTAATGATGATAATAATAATTCACATTTATCAGAACTTTATTATATGCAAAGTACTTTTTAATGAATGATTTCCTTTCATCAACTATCTGGGTTCTGTACTCTTATCCTTATTTCACAGGTGAGGAAACAGTCTAGATTAAGCAACTTGCCAAGATCACATAGCTTGTAAGGGTGAGAATATAGATTCCAGCGCAGCCCTACCTGACACCAGAACCCACACTCTTAATTGCTTTCTTATAGCGACACTCCAAGTACTTTTGACACTCTAAGCCATGTGCCAGTCTCTATACTGACTCTTCTTTATTAAAAAAAATATTGAATAATAAGTTTCTCTTACATTAGGTTATTGGTTTAATTAATATATTAAAGTGGGTTTTGCTATTATTGTTTGGGTGTGTATGTGTGTGTGATAAATATGAGGTACTGTGTACGTGTACATGTGGGAGGTATTTCATCACTGCCATTTTGTGGAGGATGTGGACACTTACTCCATGCCACAGACCCTGACAGGGAAAACCTTTTTCTCTAGGCTCTTTATAAAGCATTGATGCAATAAGGCATCAATTTTTTTCACTTCCTGTTACTTCTCAAGAGAGCATGGGCATCTGTGTCACTTTTCAGTGGCCTATTTATTCCGTTTTACTTATTCTTAACTATATGTCAGGGATCCTCAAATGATGAGTACATGTTATATTTAGCTAATTTTTGTATACATCTTGTGCACCCCCTCCTCAATACACACACATTCATTTTGGAAAGGAGCCACTCTAGTAAAAATAGCACCCAAGTGGGTGGTTATTTTTAATTTGTACCCTTCACAGCCACCTTATTCATAAAATGATCCAAATGTCTTTAGGTAACTGGAAAAAGATATTCCTATGAACAGATGGTACAAGTCTCACCACCACACTGTTCACCCCACCTGTAGCCCCAGCTCTCCTGTCCACACTCCTGCTAGGATGGACTTCAGAAGCATTCCTTCTAATCTAGTAGATCATCCCCTCATAACAGCCTTATGGGGGCTGACACCAAGAAGAGCTATGTAGGCAAAATGTGTCCTGAGCACCATGCTCCTCTGACGTCCTGTTGCCCCAAGCAGTCTCACTGTGACACTTCAGATTTTTCTCCATATCATAATGTGTGTGTTTGCTTTCCGTGTCCTCAGGGTCTTGTACTCTGTAACTCTTGCTAGTTGTAGCTAATCTCTTCTTTTTAGATGGTTGGCTAATTGAAAGCTTCCTTCTCAGAGAACAGTGACCCAGTCCACCTAATATTTGAGGGATCTGAAAGATGTGAGAGACCACGGAGGGTAACATCTTTGATTGCACATGACTTGGTTTCTCCTCCATGAGTAGGACTCATGTTGATGGCCTCATCTAACTCATATTCTATATCCATTGAGTAAATAACCATAATAATTATATGCAGAACTCTTCTATTTGCCAAGTTTCTGATAAAGTCCTTGTGTGCAGTTTCTCGCTGAATTCTCACCAGTATTGGTAAGCTACCTTTAGTGTCACCATCATTGTACGGTTTCTTGTAGAAACTGGGGATTGTCGAGATTAAGAAAATGAAAACAGCCAGTAAGGAATAAAGCCCGGATTGATGTGAAGAATAAATGTCTAAAGAAGGAAATCAACCTGTGACAAATAAATGGAAGTAATTGAGGCAGAGGAGAGTTTGCTTACATTATTTCCTTTGCCCAGAATTCTCTTCTCTCCCACATCATTCCCTGTATCCACCTGCAAAGTTACCATCTCTTGTGGCCTGGTTTCTGGCTCTCACTCTCCCTCCCACTACTGTGTCCCCACAGGGACACTATCCTCAACGATTTTAACCCACTCACCTCCTGTGTCCAAAAAGATTACTTAGGCATCTCTGAGCAACAGAACTTGAGTTCCTTGCAAGGTAGAAATAAGCCTCCTCATTTTTATCCCCCCCTTTACAGCACTTTTTCTCTCTAAAACTTTGAATGAGTGAAAGAAATCCTAGCAAAATGGATTTTAAAATACAGACAAAGACATAATGAAATTGCCCACTTATACTTAAGCCAGAGTGCCAGGATTAAAGAGGGTCAGATGTCATGTGACCTTAAGTGTCTAGTAATGATGATCAAAAGGAATTTTAGCAGAGAAAAGGCTTTTATGATATATAAGATGGCAAGTTTTTTGTTCTGCTGTGTCATTACTGATAAAATTGTATCACTCTTTACAGAGGCAATCAATTCCATTTCTGTTGCTGCCCAGTGGGCTGCTGCAGTTCTTAAGCTGACCTCTCACTCTTAAGGTTCTACTTTGCATTAGGACCTCTTCAGATAAACTTGCAGTGTCTGATGATTAGATCAGGAGGCTGGTTTCAAGCGTTCTATTTTTATCTCGATTGCTTCCTTTATTGTGTCACCTTGGACAAAACCCTTCATCCAGGTTTACATGTAAGGTTTTCCACTTAAAAACCATGTCTCATGATAAATTCTCATCCAGACAGTAGAAAGCAATCTTCCTAAGAACTTTACTTAATTGGTTTCCATCCACACATGAACTTCCAAGACTGTACTTACATATCCCATCATGCAATATGGCCTCCATAATTCTCTGCCTTTCAGGAAGGTGCCTCTCTCTGGTAATTTGTTTGTGGCTGCCAAGTTCATTCACTGATGCTTACTCATTATTCCCTGTGCTCCCACCCTGTTAAACAGACAACAGTGCATGGCTTGCTAGGAATATGGGTTGGTCCCAAAAAAGTAACTATAAAAATAACTAGGGCTTCCCTGGTGGCTCAGTGGTTGAGAGTCTGCCTGCCGATGCAGGGGACACGGGTTCATGCCCCAGTCCAGGAAGATCCCAAATGCCGCGGAGCAGCTGGGCCCGTGAGCCATGGCCCCTGAGCCTGCGTGTCCGGAGCCTGTGCTCCGCAATGGGAGATGCCACAACAGTGAGACCCGCGTACCGCAAAAAAAAAAAACCCAAAAAACTACATCACTATTTTCACCTCAGAGGAAATAAATTTCCACTTTACCTTAAGGAAGAGGCAGACCATCTATTCACTCTAAATTCATGTAATGATCACGCAATAAGTGATAATGGAGACTACAACATTGAAGGAAGGAAGAGTCCCTGCATTTAATGAAAGAGTAGCCTAGTGGATACATAAGAAATTATAATTTGTGCAAGAAAGGCATGAGTGCTATGACAGAGTCACTTGAGGGTTCAGGAGATTTCTGTAACACCTAAGGGGTGTTTTAAGAAAATACTGACTTAGAATTAGGCTTTGAAAGAATATAATTCGACCAAGCAGGTAGAAAAGTAATCCAGACAGATGGTTGAGATTAGATCTTAGAATACCTTTTAATAAACCAAGGGATTTAAAACATACTTGGTAGACATTAGAAAGCCAATGCATATGTTTGAGAATAGTATGATCTGAGCTATAGTTAAGGAAATGTATGTACAGTATCTTATTTTGGTCAAATTTATAAACAGGGAGATCTTGAAAGCAGGAAGATGAATTATTAAATAATTGAAATGATCTAGTGATAGTTCATAAGACCTGAATTTGGGTGATTGACTTGGGACTGATGAATTAGTGAGGGACTCCAGGTAGGTGGGAACATGGTGACTCATTGAAGGGAGGAAGTAAAGAGCAAGGGTCAAGGATGACTCAGGGTATGGTCCTGCGTGATGGGTGGTTAGTAGTAGTAAACTTCTAATAGCAAATCTATGGGAGGTAATTGCTTCACTTTGACCTATACTACCCATTTGGGCATCAGAAACATGCAGGTATTGCCAAAGAGCTGGTAGGTAGTGAAAACATAATGCAATTTTCTTAACTTCTGTAAAACCTGTGGTAATTAGAGCCCATCTCTGAATTTATACAAATAGCCTCTGATGTAAAATCTTCCAGAACTGCTTTCCAAAATCTCTTATGTTTTTCCTCTAAACAATTTAAACAATGTACTTTTAAAGTTTTTTTTAAAAGATAGGTTTAAATAAGCTTCATGACATGTATATATAGACTTTGAAAAGCCTGGAGTGAAAATGAGAAATCACCTAACTTAAATTTTTATTTTGAAGTTGAGGGAACTGAGGCCTGGAGAGGTAAAGAAAAGTAAATGCCTACAGTCACTCCGTGACAGGAATTAGCTCATGGCTCCTAACTTCAAGCCTTATGTTCTTTTAGGAATACACATATTGGATTTAACCATACTTCATTAACTAATTTTTTTTGAATTTGTTTATTCTTTTTATACAGCAGGTTCTTACTAGTTATCTATTTTATACATATTAATCATAACCATAATTTTTAAAGGTCAAAAATTTTAGAATATCAGAAACTACAATCTAATAACAGAACATTTGATAGTGAGTAAAATATGTGACTACTTGTATATCAGGCTGGAATTTCTCTAATAAGAACTAGTTCAGCAGTATATCTAGTTAGGGAGTAATTTCAGTCACAAGTGGTGGGCACAAATTAAAGTCCTTATTAGAAATCTGGAAAAGCAATAAACAACCTTGATGGCACATTTATTTGAAGGACACTGAACAAGAAGGTGCGACAAACACACTGAAACTTGAGAAAGCAAAAATTGTTTAGGGTCCTAGACCCAAAATCCTAGAATCAAATTTTTAAAAATCAAGCCAATGCATTTGGGAAACATGTTTTACTCTTTGGTCTATGAGCCACAGGAAGATTAACATCTGCTCTAGAAAAAAAGGCAAAATATATAGTGTTGTATAAATGTGTTAACATTCTTGTTCAGTAGGCAGTGGGGTGGGTCCCCAAGTCACTAGGTGGTTAGGACTTTGTTATTTGGGAGACTACCAGCCAAAGAAATGGCAGGAAGCAGTAGATTCTGACATCAAAACTGAAAACAGGGGCCAGAGGCTAAAGGATTGAGGGGCCAAACAGTTGTGGCTTCATGATAAAGACTTGAAGAGTCTGACATTTGCCTAATGAAATATTTATGCCCTTGATGGATAGAAGTACTATTTGTTTCTGGATAAACATACATCTGTATGGCGTGTGTCTGTATATTTTATATATATATATATATATATATATATATATATATATATATGCATTAGAAAGGGAGAGAGAGAGAAATATGGCTGAGGGTGAGCATGTATGAGAGAAGCTTGCTTTTCTTACATATGTGTATAAATATTATACATGTAGAAAAGAAAACACTGTTCATTCATTCATTCCATGAACATTTATTATGGACCTAATTGGTACATTTTTGTCTCATTTAATCCTAAAAGAAACAAACACAAATTAACCAAACTAAGAACCTGGGAGATATGTATGCTGATATTACAGATCAGAAAAGTTGAATCCCACAGAGAAGTGAAGGCTACAACTTCACTTGCCTGTGAAGGACAGAGCCTTTCTTTCATAGCTCATTTCCACTGAGTCATGTCCAAAATGGAGTTCTCTGATTCTTCAAAGAGCATACAATATGTTGTAGTCAAACACAGCGTAAACCCCTGGGAAGTCATGGGGTGAAAGGAGCATAGCCTGGGGCTTGTTAAAGAGGATAAGCATGTAGTGCTTTGTTATAAGAGCCTTAGAACAGTCCTGTCCTGTTAAAACTTTGCATCTCAATGGAAAAGGAGAGCTCCTCAAGCAGGGAGAAAATAAGATGCTGCTTTCATTCTTCCAAGAAGTAAGGATCACTCTTAGAATTACACTTGGTGCAGGGACACAAACACTAAACTTGGGATTAGGGGATTAGGAGACCAGTGTATTCATACTGACCATACCAGTAATCAACTGTGTGACCCTGGATGTATCTTTTCATCTCTTTGAGACCTGATGACTTCATCAAGGAGATGGGACTGAAAGAATTTTAAGGTCCCTCTTAGATTTAAGATGCAAAGAGTTCGGGGACTTCCGGGTAAGATGGCAGAAGAGTAAGACGCGGAGATCGCCGTCCTCCCCACGGATACACCAGAAATACAGCTACACGTGGAACAACTCCTACAGAACACCTACTGAACGCTGGCAGAAGACCCCAGACCTCCCAAAAGGCAAGAAACTCCCCATGTACCTGGGTAGGGCAAAGCGGAGAGATTCCCGCACAGAGGATCGGTGCCGAGCGGCATTCACGAGCCCGAGAGGCTTGTCTGCTCGCCCCGGCGGCGCTGGAAGCTGAGGATCGGGCTTCGGTCAGAGCGCAGGGAGAGGACTGGGGGTGGCGGCGAGAACTCAGCCGGAAGGGGGCTAATGAGCCACAGCTAGCCGGGAGGGAGTCCGGGAAAACTCTGGAGCTGCCGAAGAGGCAAGAGACTTTTTCTTCCCTCTTGGTTTCTGGTGCGTGAGGAGAGGGGATTAAGAGCGTTGCTTAAAGGGGCTCCACAGACGGGCGCGAGTCACGACTGAAAACGCGGAGCCCAGTGATGGGCGTGGGATGCTGGGGCTGCTGCTGCCGCCGTCAAGAAGCCTGTATGCGAGCACAGGTCACTGTCCACACCGCCCTTCCGGGAGCCTGTGCAGCCCGCCACTGCCGGAGTCCCGGGATCCAGGGGCGGCTTCCCTGGGAGAACGCACGGCGAGCCTCGGGCTGGTGCAACGTCACGCCGACCTCTGCCGCTGCAGGCTCGCCCCGCACTCTGTGCCCCTCCCTCCCGCCCAGCCTGAGTGAGCCAGAGTCCCCAAAGAGGCTGCTCCTTTAACCCTGGCCTGTCTGAGCGAAGAACAGACGCCCTCCGGCGACCTACACGCAGAGGCAGGGCCAAATCCAAAGCTGAGACCCAGGAGCTGTGAGAACAAAGAAGAGAAAGGGAAACCTCTCCCAGCAGCCTCAGAAGCAGCGGATTAAAGCTCCACAATCAACTTGATGTACCCTGCATCTGTGGAATACATGAATGGACAACAAATCATCCCAAATTGAGGAGCCAGGAGTCAGTGCTGTGCCTCTGAGGTGGGAGAGCCAACTTCAGGACACTGGTCCACAAGGGACCTCCCAGCTCCACATAATATCAAACGGCGAAAATCTTCCAGAGATCTCCATCTCAACACCAGCACCCAGCTTCACTCAACGACCAGCAAGCTACAGTGCTGGACACCCTATGCCAAACAACTAGCAAGACAGGAACACAAACCCACCCATTAGCAGAGAGGTGGCCTAAAATCATAAAAAGTCCGCAGACACCCCAAAACACACCACCAGACGTGGACCTGCCCACCAGAAAGACAAGATCCAGCCTCACCCACCAGAACACAGGCAGTAGTCCCCTCCACCAAGAAGCCTACACAACCCACTAAACCAACCTTAGCCACTAGAGACAGACACCAAAAACAACGGGAACTACGAACCTGCAGCCTGCAAAAAGGAGACCCCAAACACAGTAACATAAGCAAAATGAGAAGACAGAAAAACACACAGCAGGAGAAGGAGCAAGATAAAAACCCGCCAGACCTAACAAATGAAGAGGTAATAGGCAGTCTACCTGAAAAAGAATTCAGAATAATGATGGTAAAGATGATCCAAGATTCTATTTCCCAGATCCAAAATCTTGGAAATAGAATAGACAAAATGCAAGAAACAGTTAACAAGGACCTAGAAGAACTAAAGATGAATCATGCATCGCTTAAAAACACAATAAATGAAATAAAAAATACTCTAGATGGGATCAATAGCAGAATAACTGAGGCAGAAGAACGGATAAGTGAGGTGGAAGATAAAATAGTGGAAATAACTGCTGCAGAGAAAATAAAGAAAAAAGAATGAAAAGAACAGAAGACAGTCTCAGAGACCTCTGGGACAACATTAAACGCACCAACATTCGAATTATAGGGGTTCCAGAAGAAGAAGAGAAAAAGAAAGGGACTGAGAAAATATTTGAAGAGATTATAGTTGAAAACTTCCCTAATATGGGAAAGGAAATAGTTAATCAAGTCCAGGAGGCACAGAGAGTCCCATACAGAATAAATCCAAGGAGAAATACGCCAAGACACATATTAATCAAACTGTCAAAAATTAAACACAAAGAAATCATATTAAAAGCAGCAAGGCAAAAACAACAAATAACACACAAGGGAATCCCCATCAGGATAACAGCTGATCTCTCAGCAGAAACTCTACAAGCCAGAAGGGAGTGGCAGGACATACTTAAAGTGATGAAGGAGAAAAACCTGCAACCAAGATTACTCTACCCAGCAAGGATCTCATTCAGATTTGATGGAGAAATTAAAACGTTTACAGATAAGCAAAAGCTGAGAGAGTTCAGCACCACCAAACCAGCTTTCCAACAAATGCTAAAGGAACTTCTCTAGGCAAGAAACACAACAGAAGGAAATGACCTACAATAACGAACCCAAAACAATTAAGAAAATGGGAATAGGAACATACATATCGATAATTACCTTAAATGTAAATGGACTAAATGCTCCCACCAAAAGACAAAGATTGGCTGAATGGATACAAAAACAAGACCCATATATATGCTGTCTACAAGAGACCCACTTCAGACCTAGAGACACATACAGACTGAAAGTAAGGGGATGGAAAAAGATATTCCATGCAAATGGAAACCAAAAGAAAGCTGGAGTAGCAATTCTCATATCAGACAAAATAGACTTTAAAATAAAGACTACTAGAAGAGACAAAGAAGGACACTACATAATGATCAAGGGATCGATCCAAGAAGAAGATATAACAATTGTAAATATTTATGCACCCAACATAGGAGCACCTCAATACATAAGGCAAATACTAACAGCCATAAAAGGAGAAATTGACAGTAACTCAATCATAGTAGGGGACTTTAACACCCCACTTTCACCAATGGACAGATCATCCAAAATGAAAATAAATAAGGAAACACAAGCTTTAAATGATACATTAAACAAGATGGACTTAATTGATATTTATAGGACATTCCATCCAAAAACAACAGAATACACATTTTTCTCAAGTGCTCATGGAACATTCTCCAGCATAGATCATATCTTGGGTCACAAATCAAGCCTTGGTAAATTTAAGAAAATTGAAATTGTATCAAGTATCTTTTCTGACCACAATGCTATGAGACTAGATATCAATTACAGGAAAAGAGCTGTAAAAAATACAAACACATGGAGGCTAAACAACACACTACTTAATAACAAAGTGATCACTGAAGAAATCAAAGGGGAAATTAAAAAATACCTAGAAACAAATGACAATGGAGACACGACGACCCAAAACCTATGGGATGCAGCACAAGCAGTTCTAAGAGGGAAGTTTATAGCAATACAAACCCACCTTAAGAAACAGGAAACATCTCGAATAAACAACCTAACCTTGCACCTAAAGCAATTAGAGAAAGAAGAACAAAAACATCCCAAAGTTAGCAGAAGGAAAGAAACCATAAAAATCAGATCAGAAATAAATGAAAAAGAAATGAAGGAAACGATAGCAAAGATCAATAAAACTAAAAGCTGGTTCTTTGAGAAGATAAACAAAATTGATAAACCATTAGCCAGACTCAGCAAGAAAAAAATGGAGAAGACTCAAATCAATAGGATTAGAAATAAAAAAGGAGAAGTAACAACTGACACTGCAGAAATACAAAAGATCATGAGAGATTACTACAGGCAACGCTATGCCAATAAAATAGACAACCTGGAAGAAATGGACAAATTCTTAGAAATGCACAACCTGCCAAGACTGAATCAGGAAGAAATAGAAAATATGAACAGACCAATCACAAGCAGTGAAATTGAAACTGTGATTAAAAATCTTCCAACAAACAAAAGCCCAGGACCAGATGGCTTCACAGGCGAATTCTATCAAGCATTTAGAGAAGAGCTAACACCTATCCTTCTCAAACTCTTCCAAAATATAGCAGAGGGAGGAACACTCCCAAACTCATTCTAAGAGACCACCATCACCTTGATACCAAAACCAGACAAGGATGTCACAAAGAAAGAAAACTACAGGCCAATATCACTGATGAACATAGATGCAAAAATCCTCAACAAAATACTAGCAAACAGAATCCAACAGCACATTAAAAGGATCATACACCATGATCAAGTGGGTTTTATTCCAGGAATGCAAGGATTCTTCAATATACGCAAATCAATCAACGTGATACACCATATTAACAAACTGAAGGAGAAAAACCATATGATCATCTCAATAGATGCAGAGAAAGCTTTTTACAAAATTCAACACCCATTTATGATAAAAACCCTGCAGAAAGTAGGCATAGAGGGAACTTTCCTCAACATAATAAAGGCCATATATGACAAACCCACAGCCAGCATCGTCCTCAATGGTGAAAAACTGAAACCATTTCCACTAAGATCAGGAACAAGACGAGGTTGCCCATTCTCACCACTCTTATTCAACATAGTTTTGGAAGTTTTAGCCACAGCAATCAGAGAAGAAAAGGAAATAAAAGGAATCCAAATGGGAAAAGAAGAAGTAAAGCTGTCACTGTTTGCAGATGACATGACACTATACATAGAGAATCCTAAAGATGCTACCAGAAAACTAATAGAGCTAATCAATGAATTTGGTAAAGTTGCAGGATACAAAATTAATGCACAGAAATCTCTGGCATTCCTATATACTAATGATGAAAAATCTGAAAGTGAAATCAAGAAAACACTCCCATTTACCACTGCAACAAAAAGAATAAAATATCTAGGAATGAACCTACCTAAGGAGACAAAAGACCTATATGCAGAAAATTATAAGACACTGATGAAAGAAATTAAAGATGATACAAATAGATGGAGAGATGTACCATGTTCTTGGATTGGAAGAATCAACATTGTGAAAATGACTCTACTACCCAAAGCAATCTACAGATTCAATGCAATCCCTATCAAACTACCACTGGCATTTTTCACAGAACTAGAGCAAAAAATTTCACAATTTGTATGGAAACACAAAAGACCCCAAATAGCCAAAGCAATCTTGAGAACGAAAAATGGAGCTGGAGGAATCAGGCTCCCTGACCTCAGACTATACTACAAAGCTACAGTAATCAAGGCAGTATGGTACTGGCACAAAAACAGAAATACAGATCAATGGAACTGGATAGAAAGCCCAGAGATAAACCCATGCACATATGGTCAGCTTATCTTTGATAAAGGAGGCCAGAATATACAGTGGAGAAAAGATAGCCTCTTCAATAAGTGGTGCTGGGAAAACTGGACAGGTACAAGAATGAAATTAGAACACTCCCTAACACCATACACAAAAGTAAACTCAAAACGGATTAAAGGCCTAAATGTAAGGCCAGACACTATCAGACTCTTAGAGGAAAACATAGGCAGAACACTGTATGACATAAATCACAGCAAGATCCTTTTTGATCCACCTCCTAGAGAAATGGAAATAAAACAAAATAAGCAAATGGGACCTAATGAAACTTAAAAGCTTTTGCACAGCAAAGGAAACCATAAACAAGACCAAAAGACAACCCTCAGAATGGGAGAAAATATTTTTAAATGAAGCAACTGACAAAGGATTAATCTCCAAAATTTATAAGCAGCTCATGCAGCTCAACAACAAAAAAGCAAACAACCCAATCCAAAAATGGGCTGAAGACCTAAATAGACATTTCTCCACAGAAGATATACAGACTGCCAACAAACACATGAAAGGATGCTCAACATCTTTGCTCATTAGAGAAATGCAATTCAAAACTACAATGAGATATCATCTCACACCAGTCAGAATGGCCATCATCAAAAAATCTAGAAACAATAAATGCTGGAGAGGGTGTGGAAAAAAAGGAACACTCTTGCACTGCTGGTGGGAATGTGAATTGGTACAGCCACTATGGAGAACGGTATGGAGGTTCCTTAAAAAACTACAAATAGAGCTACCATATGACCCAGCAATCCCTCTACTGGGCATATACCCTTAGAAAACCATAATTCAAAAAGAGACATGTACCAAAATGTTCATAGCAGCCCTATTTACAATAGCCTGGAGATGGAAACAACCTAAGTATCCATCATCAGATGAATGGATAAAGAAGATGTGGCACATATTTACAATGGAATATTACTCAGCCATAAAAAGAAATGAAATTGAGCTATTTGTAATGAGGTGGATGGACCTAGAGTCTGTCATACAGAGTGAAGTAAGTCAGAAAGAGAAAGACAAATACTGTATGCTGACACATATACATGGAGTTTAAGAGAAAAAAAATGTCATGAAGAACCTAGGGGTAACACAGGAATAAAGACACAGACCTACTAGAGAATGGACTTGAGGATATGGGGAGGGGGAAGGGTAAGCTGTGACAAAGTGAAAGAGCGGCATGGACATATATACACTACCAAACGTAAGGTAGATAGCTAGTGGGAAGCAGCCACATAGCACAGGTAGATTAGCTCGGTGCTTTGTGACCGCCTGGAGGGGTGGGATAGGGAGGGTGGGAGGGAGACGCAAAAGGGAGGGGATATGGGAACATATGTATATGTATAACTGATTAAATCTGTTATAAAGCAAAAAATAAAAAAAATTTAAAAAAAAGATGCAAAGTGTTCAAGAGCAAGAATATATTCTCCTTGTTGAATCTTTTCAAGTCTTAATGAAGCTGATGCTGGAAAGAAGGTGATGATAATGAGCAGTTCTTTTCTGTGGCTACCCGGTACCTGCCCATTCGTATGTAGGTATGCAGATTGCTACCCGCTCCTAACTACAACTCTGTGTCTCAGTGAGGAGCAGACCACCTCCACAGATGGAGAGGAATATAGGGTAAACTAGCTTTCCCAGCATCCTTTGCAGCTGGGGTATAAGCCTAGGACCAACACTTTGACAATCAAGTGTCCTAGGGCCGCTGGTTATGGTTTTGGATTACACACTTAAAAGAAGGAAGTGGTACAAGTTCTCTCTGTCTGGGGGTAGTCTTTTTTCCATATCAGAACCAGTTCTAAGGTGTTATTTGGGCATTTTTTCCCAGGCAATTTTGAAACTTGTTCTCTAGCTCTATCATCCATTCTGTGAGCTGCTGAATTTACTTTTAATAAATCACCAGATCTTTTCCGTCAAGGCTTTCTTTAAGTTTTGTCATTTACTTCTTGTACATCATTTGAACATTTACACCCTTAGAACTTGTATAATTTCACTTTTTTTGACAGACATATTGCTAATACTTAATTTTATCCTGTTCTTATTGTTATCTAATTAAGCAATTAGACTTTTAGTTTGGGAGGACAAGTTTCCCTCCCCCATGGTATCTAAGAGGATGTTTTTTATTGATGCATTTATGCCTCAGGTGTTAGCACCTCTATAACTTAATGATCAGAATAATGAATATACGTCTTCAATCAGGGAATTGGAGGCAATAGAAGTGAATTTCCTGAATCTTCTTTTTGAACTGATGGGTCCCTTTGTCATAGTCCTCATTTTCAAAACTGCCCTCAGCTCTTGCTACCACATTTTGCTCTTTTGACCTTTAAATCTTAGTTGTCCCCTATAAAATAGTAAAGATTAGACAATAAAACTAATTATGACCGTACTTGATAGAGAAAAGCCTCAAATCAACATATTTTAAACAGAAACAGATAAGTTGATCATAGAAAAAAAGAATCATGGCAAAATGGAAAAAGTGACTCCAGGGAACCTATTAAAGAAAATATATTTATGTAACTTGACTCATTGAAAAGGGTAGTTGGGTAAAATGTTTCAAATTGATATATAAACATTTAAATGCTAAAATGAAATAAAATAAATCTACTACCCTACACAATGGGGCAGAGATACTTTCAGAGGAAATAAAATGTCTACAATGCAACTGCCAATGGATTGGGATTGAGTTTCTCCACAAACTGGAAGAATAGGGTGAAAGATGTGCTGTGCATTTCCACACTACCTTTCCCTGATAAATTTCTCCCCATCATCAGAATTCTTAAACCATAAAGAAATTGCTTCTGATCCTGAGTTATAGCAGGGGACTCTAAGGCACATAGAGATTGTTATCTGACTAAATTCATGTCCGAGTGGATCCAAGATTTCCTGACCCTAAGGTCTACTATTTGTCCACGAGGATTATCTGCCTTTCTCAGATGGGTATCTAGAGACAATGTATTGTGTAGCCATGATCCCTACCCTGGAGGATTTAGCAACTTAATGTGAAAGGCAGGACCAACATACAAAAATCTCTCTATTATTCACACCAGGGAGAGACAGCTAAACTGGCACATGTAGAAGAAACTATAGGTCTACTTCGACATCTGTCTCTATGTGCGTATTTTTGTTAACACACTCATACAAATACACTGACTAATAGGATTAGTCTGGAATGTTTTCAAAAGCAAAATGAACTTTCAACATACTTTTAGAAGCCAGTGAGAGATACGGTGGGACCAGAACCAAATTCTCTTTCAGAAATGGGGGAGCAAAATACTGTCCAGCTAAGCATTTCATCCTGTAGTATTTTATCTTCCTGGATCTCCATCCCTGCCGTGCTGGATTTGAGGGGGTGAGGAAGCTCACTCACACTCCTGATTTCTGATTATGCCCTTAAGTCTACTGAGGTGCTTCATTCTGAACTCCTGTTCCTAACACACTTCCACCTCCATGTTTTTTGTGTGTACCTGAATGTGATGATTTATTAATTTAGGTAGGTGAGAAGACTAGGTCCTTCTGTGCACCAACCTACAGAGCTTTAGTGCTTGCATTCTAAGGAGGTCTGCAGTGACCCTCCAATTTATTGAAGCGTGTCCACTGATAGATGATACACTTTGTTTTAAAATGTGGTTTTCATGGACATTTTTCAAGCCCTGAAGACAATCTAAGAGCATCCACTGAGACGTAGCAGCCAACTTGCTTTACTCCGTTTTGATATGGGGTCGGGTTTCAAGTGAACTCCAGACAGCAATACTGGAATGCAACAACATTTTATTGCCAAATGGATTGTTTGGGATGGTTCATAATGCTTTACATGAGCTAAAGGAGAAAAGGAAATGGATTGTGTCGTCCATGAGAGACAGTGGGTCAATACACACCCACAGAGAGAGGTGCCCCAGTCCTCCCATTCTAACCCCAATTCCTCTTCTCCTCCCTCTCCTCCCCACATGCATCTACCAAAGGAGTAATTTTTCTCCACAAATGTGGCAGACCTAAAGAACTTGAAAAAGAGTCTGTGCCTGTGTACACCAGATCAAGTGGTAGTTCTGCCAACACCTGCAAGTATTGAGACTTTGTGACTGAGGAGTGTTGTAAAGCCATCAGCTGTATGAAGGGTGGGCCAGAAGTGCTGTATAGGCTATGGAGCATCGAGGAAAATGAAGGAGGGAGAGGAAGTGAGACTTTCCTGTTTTCTAGTGTCAGCATTTTCCCAAACAACCCAAGATAAAATGACTCATGCCTTTTAAATCAATGTTAGGATTTTGATAAGAGGCATGTGGATGTCGAGGCATTCTCATCTCAAAATGCAATTCAGAATGAGGATAGTTACGTGCACATTTTGTCAGCCAGGGGCAGAGAGCCAGAATGAAAAACAGAGTGAGGGGGAAATTGCGAGATAGCTAATCTTTCCTGCGTTATCTCAGAATCATCTTGGATTTCATGGGTATATGATGACTCACTTTCTGCCACAGTGCCAAAGGGTAGCTTTGAGAACCATGAATGATGAGATTGTTCATAAAGGTAAGAACTATGGCACAGATCTTGGCAGAGGTATAAGGGAAACAGTATAAAGTGAATTGAGAGAGGAGCAAAGCCATCCTAGGAATCCTCAGGTGTGCTGATATCAAAGCAATGAGTTGAAAAATACATTTTAAAAAGCAGATGCAGATCACTCTGTCCACAGGAACTGAAAGTAGAATCAAGATGTACTTATGTTCTATCAAAAATCAACAAATTATAGTATCTTTGGAGATAGGAACTTTGTCTGTCTTGTTAACTTTAAATCCTCAGCCCTCAGAGCAATCCCTTGTGTCAGTTCAGGTCATCCTAGAAGCAGAGATACCAAGACAGGATTGGAAGTGCAAGAGATTTAGGTGGGAAAGGTCTGCGTGGACAAAATGGGGAAAAGGAGGAATGGGCAGGGAGTACTTTCAGTCTGCAGTGCTAAAAGGAGACATGGGAGGAAAGATTTTGTAGGGAGAGCTCTAGACCACAGAGAAATCTTGGCCACGATGATGGAAACCTAGAAGTTTCTTGTTAGAGAAACCCAATAGTAATGGGCCAGAATCAGTACTGCTGCTCTGCTCATGCATCAGCTGGGAAGAGCCTGGGAGAAAGGTGGTCTTGGCAAGAATGAGGTGGTTGATTCACAGGGGTAGCAGCCAAGACTGTGTGTCAAGTCTGTTCTCTAAAAAGGCAACTTCTCCATAAGGACATCTATGTGCCATACTTGTGGCTCCCAAATTAGTGCTTATTTCACTTTGACAGAATCAGTTAAAACATTTAAAGCGAATGTCTGAAGATAAGTCCTTCTGCAGACACACTTCCTGTTCTCTGCCACCTTTCAATGTCATCCATTCCTTTTAAAGGCTGCTATCAAGTTACGGGGTTTCACTTATAAACAGATATTTATGGTAGAAAGGTTGTGATTTAACACCAAGACTGGAACCTACCTTTGTGCTGGCCCTGGAGAGTAGGAAGGGCTCCCATGCCCCCCTCTCTTTTCTAAGACCTTGGTTCACAAGTTTTGCCACATCTCCACATGTATTTTAAAAGAAAGTAGTTCTTTTTTCTGCTTATAAATATACTGAAGTGTTCTTTATATTGTCAAATAATATCCTAGCTCATTTACTTTTTCTATGCTTTCATCATATTTTACCCCTTACATGTTGGAGCTATCCTGGATCAGCCTTTGACTTTCTTCTATTGTCTGTCTGGTTATGTGCTAATATATCTGAAATTTGTATCTCTAACCAGGAAATCTTTGCTAAACTTCAGACCTTTATATCCAATTGCCACCTGAACAATTCCAGTTGAATAGCTCACAGGAAGCTCAAATTCAGAATGGCCAAAACTGAATTCATCAGTTCATACCCAAAAACCTTCACTTCAAATAAAAAATCAAGCCAAGTTTCTCTATGTCCTAAATATCTCTGTTCCATTTTCTTTGCTCTATTCCTCCTGATTCTGACTTGGTTTAGTCCCTTCTATTTCCCACCAGGGTTATCCTAATAGGATAATCAAGATAATATCCTAATAGGCTCCTTACTTTTCTCCCTGATGTGAGCAGTGCTCATCTCTAATCCATCCTGCACAGTCATCAAAGTAACCTTTTTAAACAAAGTACGTTTATGTCATCCCCTAGCTTAAAATCATGCAAAGGCCCCAGATAAATTCTCATTCCTTAACGTGACACACAGGGCCCTGCCTCCTCTGTCTCAGCTCCCGCCACCCCTCCAGATGCACTGTGCACCCATACTTATGGAAATGCTTGCAGTTCTCTACTGGATGGTGCTTGGATGCCTCTATTCTTGGTAAGCTCCCCATCAGAGTTGTATTGTGCCCCAGTACATCTTACACATGCCCTTTAGAAACTAAATTACTCATAATTTGAGATCACTTCCCCAGATCATGACAGGGATAGCTATTTAATAAAGCCATTCCAAGAAATATCAACTTGGAATAAGAAGTTGGTGGCCAACTATATGAGCCCGATCAATCAAGACTTAGAGTCAAATATGTTAAAAAATTATCAAGTATTACTATTAGCCAGGCCCAGTGCTAAGTGATTCTATGTATAACATCTAGTCCACATAACAAACATTTTAGTATATATTAAGGTAAGAGAATCTTACTATCAAAATAGAATGGAAAACCCTTCAGTTAGCCAGAAATAACTGAGATTTTGCCCTCCTGTCCTCCATTCATCACCAGGGATTTGACATAATAGTTACCTAAATGGCCGAATGGTTTGTATCTTGAGACATCTCATGTAGATCTTCCTTTTGTTACTTCCTTTATTCTGGTTCAGTGATTCTCAACCTTAAATGTGCTAAAATTATTATACAGAGTGATATAAATGAAAAAAAAAGTATGCTACATTTCAAGGGAAACTTTTGGGATTTCCATGGGTAATTGTTACTGCAAGCAAATTTTCCTTACATTTTTTGACACTAAAGGAATCTTAGATTTGTCTCTATTGGATTTTCTCTGCTGGGAACTCTATACTATTCATGCTTGTTCCTCTACTCTGCCCAAATAACTTCAATTCAAATAGCACCCTTCTTGGAAAGTCTTACTTGACTATTCTTCCCCCTTCTCCCACCAGCCAAAATGTATTAACTGCCCCACCCCACCTTCTGCTGCAGTCCTATGGCTGTCTGTCAGTCTATCTCATTGTGATCCTTAGTTTTCTTACTTTTTCCCAAATGGGCTGTGAATTCTTTGAGGGTTGAGATCATTAGTCTAGACTGTTCTCTTACATGTAGAATGATGGCTGGAGTATGGTAGTTCTTAATTAAAGGTTTGTTGAGTGAAAACTAAATAAAAATCAATTTAAGAAGAATATTGTTTGGTGATAGTGAGGAATGAGGAAATCAATTGACAACAATTATCTCCCTTAGAGTAAGCTCCATAGGTAACATAGGTTATCTAAATGGCCGAGTTGAGTAATGCTGGCAGCAAATTATCATGCTTTGCATTTTGCCTTGTAGTCACCTAGGAAATTATTTACCAGTAAGAAGTAGAAAAGATAGAAAAGTTTTCCTTTTTGAACAGAATATCACTTCACCAGGCACCCTCTCCTTTTCTCATTTAATAAAGATTGTATGTAGTTGAGGAAAATATCAAAGAAAAATAAGGGAGTTTGACATAAAGTAAAAAGTTATTAAGGCTCAAGTTTACCCACTAAGATTTGAAGTAAAATGCATAAAAGGGACACAAACATACTGTGAGCATGAAAAAATTATTTGTACAATGAAAGGAGAAGTCATACAGTTTTGTTAATTAATTGTCAGTGTTAGTTTACATAAACAACACTGAATTTGCAAGTCAAAACAAATTTGGAGGTAGTTTAGAACAAATTCGAGTAGGGAGTATTTTCTTGAACTCAAAGAAGCGATACCCCAGAGAACAAATTGCCCTTCAGCTATAACAGTATTTAATTATGATATAAGATATTGTTAATCAAAACAGATGCTTTCCTACATATTAGATAAGGTTTATTAGTTGTTTTAAGACTTTGAGGTATTTAGGCTTAACCCTCTACCAGGAACAAAGACTTGAGGTGAAAACCATCCTTTTAATGAAATGACAGCGCAGAACCTGTGCAGATGAAAGGAGATTGGAGCTGGGGATGTGACCCGTGGGTGTCCAGGAGAAAGTCACATGCTGTCATTTGGCTAGTTGTAAAGTCTTCCCTTAGCCCTCCAGGCATGGGGGAAGGCAAGAGGAGAGATGGCAAGCCCCTCTGGCCTCCAAAATAATAATTTCCTGTGGTCCTACCCCAGTTCTCTCCCCTCCTCCCTTCAAGAATTTTTGCTATATCTAGAGGTGAAAAGGTCTGACCCTAAGAAAAGTCACTCATGCCTTAGGGACCCTGATGGTTCAGGAAATTAGACAGTAGGACCTGAGGCTAAGAGAGCAGTAAGTGGTTTTTGTTTGTTTGTTTGTTTAGTTATTTTATTTGGGTTTGTTTAAAGCAATTTAATGAAGATATTCTCACTCTGCTTCTCTCCTCTCTATGGTCTCTTTTTTTCACTGTCTCTTAACTTTTCCTTATTGTTTAATAAACAAACTTAATCTGATGAGCAGAGAATGATTATTGAGAATGTGCAGAAAGGAAAGGGTGAGGGATATATAGAGGGTTATATATTTCTCTCTTAAAACTGAGCATCATTCATCTTCTTAACCCTCAGTGAATAAAAGAAGCCCTTCACAGTGGGCCCAGAGAGGTCCCTTCTCCACGTTAACTTAAATACTTTCATTTGGGTATGAGATGTCTGATAATTACTGTGTGTTTGTCTGATAGGAACTGCACCTGGTCACTTCTGTGTTTCTCAGCCCTGGTTATATATTAGAATCATTTGGGGAGCTTTTAAAAATTGTGACTTCCAAGCCACTCCAAAGATGAATTAAATCAGAAACTCTAGGTATAGGACTGAGGTATCAGATTTTGTCAATATCTCAAGTGATTCCAAGATGTAGTCCAGGTAGAGAGCCATTGTTTACGATCAAAGTTTAGGTTCTTCTCACCAAACAGACATAAAATACCCTGAGGCAGGAATCACATAACTACATTCCTTGCCTTATTAAGAGCATAAAAATAAGAAAAACAATCAATCTGTATTTTAAACACTTAGCATTCTATAGGTATGAACATGAAGACATGGTACATAAATGCCAGCATGATACTAAACTGATTGAGGAACAAGGACTAGTAAAAGTGTCTTTTAACAAAAGGTTTGAAATATTTGTATCCAGATGATGAATATAGTGTGGGCTAAGACATGGACCAATAGTTGGTTTCCAGTTTGGATTAACTCTAATCTATCCATGAACATAGGACTCAAAAGTCTCATGCTAATGATAGATTCATATTCTGTTACCTGAGCTTTTTCATTTACATATTTCACAAACATGTTTATGTCCTGTGGATTTATCACTGATGAAACAAAGATTTATTTATCTTTGTTATTTTATTTAATACAGCTTTTATTATCAGGCTGCCCACAGTGTAAGGCATTGTTTCTCAAAGTCTGGTCAGAATAACCTGGGAAGCTGTAGATACATAGATTCCCTGTAACTCTACGGATTCTGATTAAAATTTGGGGTAGAAGCCAGGAATCTTTATATTAATGGACTCTCATGGAGTCAGTGGGAAGATTCATAATGTTAAAGATTCAGAAATAATGTTGGTGTTCATCTAGTCAGTACTTCTCAAACTATCTAAGGTGAAGAATCCATGTTCTTTTTCTTTTCTTTTTAATATTCAGCACATAAAGGACTAAGTAAAATCTAATAAAAATGAACTTCTAAGGAAAAAAGCCATGAAGGAAAAATAGAAGATACAATCCCTAATATTTTTTATTATATTCAACAGACAAAAAAAAAAAAAAAGAAAGAAAAATTCCATCAAATTGCTGTTAAAAGTTTTTAAATACCTGCTTCGAATTTTTATACTTATTTTATCTTAGACTGGTAAATATTGGGTTGGCGAAAAAGTTCCTTTGGTTTTTAAGTAAAAATAAAAGACACGTTTTTCATTTTCACCAAGAAATTTATCGAACAACGTATTCTCCCTTTTCTTCCACTATCTTCTGCCATTTTTCAGGCAACTTCATAATTTCATCTTCCCCAAACTTTTTATCTTTTTGAGTGAAGAACTGTTCCAGTTGCCTTTTACAGTCTTCCAGGGAATTGAAATTTCTTCTATTAAGAGAATTTTGTAAAGACCAAAATAAATGGAAATCCAAAGGTGCAATTTCTGGTGAATACGGCGGATGAATCAGAACTTCCCAGCCAAGCTGTAACAGTTTTTGCCTGGTCATCAAAGAAACATGCGGTCTTATGTTATCCTGATGGATGATTATGTGTTTTCTGTTGACTAATTCTGGATGCTTTTCATCAAGTGCTACTTTCATTTGGTCTAACTGGGAGCACTACTTGTTGGGGTTAATCGTTTTGTTTTCCAGAGGAGCTCATAATAGAGGACTCCCTTCCAATCCCACCATATACACAACATCACCTTCTTTGGATGAAGACTGGCCTTTGGTGTGGTTGGTGGTGGTTCATTTTGCTTGCCCCATAATCTCTTACATTCCACATAATTGTACAGTATCCACTTTTCATCGCCTGTCACAATTTGTTTTAAAAACGTAACATTTTCATTATGTTTAAGTGGAGAATCGCATGCAGAAATTCAGTCAAGAAGGTTTTTTTCACTTAACTTATAAGGAACCCAAACATCAAAGCGGTTCATATAACCAAGCTGGTGCAAATGATTTTCAACGCTTGATTTGGATATTTTGAGTATGTCGACTACCTCCCACATGGTATAACGTTGATTGTTCTCAATTAATGTCTCGATTTGATCGCTATCAACTTCAACTGGTCTACCTGACCATGGAGCATTGTCCAGAGAAAAATCTCCAGCACGAAACTTCATTAAACCACTTTTGATGGGTTCGATCAGTCATAGTACCTTCTCCATACATTACACAAATCATTTTTTGCATTTCAGTTGTTTTTACCTTTCTTGAAATAATAAAGCATAATATGCCAAAAATGTTCTTTTCTTCCATCTTCAATATTAAAATGGCTACACAAAAATTCACCAATTTTGATGTCTTTTTTTTAATGCATGCTGATATGACAGCTGTCACATACAATCTAAGAAAATTGTTTCGAATGAAGTTAAAGCCAACTAAGTGCTACTAGAGCCATCTTACGGGAAAAACAATGAACGAACCTTTTGGCCAACTCAATAATTTGCAGGCTAGCACTGGTGTACGAACTAAACATTGAGTAGCAATGTTTCCTATTTTTGTTCAGAATAACATTAATTCTGTATGATACTAATAAGATAGAAAGCAAAGGAAAGGAGTCCATTGTCAATCAAGTTTGGGAAATAGTGGGAGAAATAAAGTTCCCTTATGATGAAACATCTTGCAGTATCCACCACACCAATGTGTTTGTGAATGCAAGAGAAGGAAGTAGCATGCAGCTTTTCCAACAGTTTTTCTACCATGGATTTCTTTTCAAGGGCACTGATTAACAACTCTAGGAAACCAGTTTTTAGTTGAATATAATTAAGGAAATACTGACTTAGGTAAGTTTCTTCATTTTATCCTCGAGGAAACAGAAATCTAGAGATGTCAAGTGATTTGTTTATAGTCAAACAACTATTTCATTTATTAGTTAACGAATAGTTAATTAAACACTTAATGAATGTTTACCATGTGTCAGATAGTCTACCAAGTGCTTTATCTTCTAAGATGACAGAATCATTTGTAGACATGAAATGACTAATCATCCACCTAGGGAACCCTTGGTTCTAATTTTTCTGCAGACACGTATATCACTAATATTTCTGTGCTCTTTATTTTGTATGTTTTCATTACTCTTTCTAAGGTTTCCCTGCTATTTATAACTAAGGGTATTTTTCACAGATGATATTTACCTAATCTTGGCCAACTTTGTTAAAATTGAGTAGTCATGCAGTCTGGTAAAAAAAAAAGTTAGTATAGGGAATTTGTGTCTTCTTTCAGAGAATATTTGCATACCAGTTACTGTGGGTCAGATAATGTTCCCAGCATTTTGCATATGTTAACTGATTTAAGCCTATATCAAGGGTTTGAGATCAGTATTTTATATGATTTTAGAGATAAAGAAACTGAGGCATAGAAGCATAAAGTGACTTGTCCAGGGTCACAGAACTTATGTAGACCTAGAAGTCTAACCTAAGCAGACTGGTTCCAGAGTCCATGTGATACCAAGTAGAAATGTACACCTACTTTATGAGAGTGCCTGTAATGCTGGGTTGAGGTAACAGAAAATTACCCAAGTGAATGAGAATTATTCTAAGGAATTCAGGGTGGTTATTGAAACTGATATTAAATGTTTAGAGGAATGATTTTTTTCCACTGTCATCCATTTTGGTGCGAGACTATTTTCCTCAGGAGATATGATAGGGGGCTTTTCAAACACAGTCAATAAAAGTTGTATGGATATTATCTTCAAGGAGCATGATCCTGAAAGATTGTCATAACCAGAGTTCCTAATTGTGTTCTAGGAGTTGAGCCAACTGTAGGCATCCTATAATAAAATAATGGTTGTATTATGTACGTGTATAGGGACGTTTAAGTCTAACAAACAGAATGAACAATTTTAAAGCTTTTCTCCTGTGATTTTTTTCACCTTTTATATTCCATGCACCATGAAAAGTACAACATTGACTAAAATGTGTTCTCTGACCCCACTTAAATCAGTCTACTGAAAGAAGAGACTTGAAAACACATAATTAACAAACAAGTGTGCTGCATATTACTATTTATCTGCACTACAGTTTATCATGAGGCAGAATATGACAGCATAGTTCTCAAAATAATAATCTTTTGTTATGTTTCTCCAAGAGCACCATGACTTCTAGGTTTGAGCATCACTAGGTTGGTCCTCACACTTTTAGGAGGTCTTCCAATATGCTCCCACACTACCATATGCATATCCCTATAAGAAGACTTAGATGACATAAGGAAACAAACATTAAGTTTATTTGTTTCTCTTTCTTAAAATTGTGAGCTCCTTGAAAGAAGGAACTGTGTCTCCTTCACCACTGTTTGCCCTCCATGTGACACAGAACCTGGCACTGGGTAGGTTGGTCCTCAATAAATATTTCTTGATTGACTGACTGACTAAATTACAGTATTCGTTCATTCAATGTGTGCCGATTTCCCTTCATTTTGCTACAGTCCTAGCATTGCATGCTACCTCTGGGAAGGTGACCTATGAAAGCAAAATGTTAACATTTTGTGGCAGGTAATTTTTACCTTAATAGCCAGGGTTTAGGTACAGACTTCTTGCTAGAAAGGTCACTTCTCTGTTCCTGTTAAGTTTACAATTGACATCTTGGAAAATTTCTCTAGAGCATAAAGAGGCCCAACAAAAATATTTATTGTGGCTCTATTTATAATAGGGAATCGTTAGGTTAACCAAATAAACCATTATTATATCCAAACTATGAAATACTGTGCAACAATTAGGAAGAACAAGGTATATCTAAGTCTAATATATTGCTATCCTACTAGTGAAGAAACAAAAGCAAACAGCTAAAAGATACTTTCAGTGCGTCTCTTAAGAAATATCTCAAGAAAATTGTATTTTCTATTGGTTCACTTATGATAGAGGCATGTAAACATGTAGAAAATAGTCTTTGAGGACTCATACCCAACTGAAATCAGTGGCTACCTTAGAAAGGTAGAGAGAGAACGAGGAATAATCCCTACTCATTTGTTCATCATTCATCCATTCATTCACTTCAGTCATCCTTCCATCTATTCATACATTTCTTCATTCCAACAAAACTTTTTGAGTTAGTTTAACATATATGCATAAGGTAACATGCTGAGTTCCCCAGGGATAGAGAATGTATAGACACAGTCCTTTCTTGGCCTTTATCCTAGCATAGCTCATAATTGAGCAGGTAGGATTGGACAAGTACACCAGTATATCAATAATACGAGAGAGAATATAGGAGAGATGGAGGGAGAGAGGGAGAGAGGGAGAGAGAAAGAGAGACATACACGCATACTAAGGCTTTTCAAGGTATGACTTCTAAATTGAGATCTGAAAAAGGAGTATAAATTGCAGCCAAATTCTGGGCATGGAATGGGAAAGAAATTCCAGGCAGATTAAAATTTATGTGCAAACAAGTAGAACAAAGAGCTTAAATACTGTGGGAGTATAAGTAGCTTAGTACTTCTAGAGTGTAAATATTAAACTGTGGTGATGTGGAATCTAGAAAAATGGTACAGATGAACCTATTTTCAAAGCAGAAATAGAGACACAGGCATAGAGAACAAACATGTGGACACCAAGGGGGTGGTGGGGAAAGGGGGGGTGGGATGAATTGGGAGACTGGGATTGACCATATATACACTACCATGTATAAAATAGATAACTAATGAGAACCTGCTGTATAGCACAGGAGGCTCTACTTAATGCTCTGTGGTGACCTAAATGGAAAGGAAATCCAAAAAAAGAGGGGATATATGTATATATTAACTGATTGACTTCGCTGTACAGCAGAAACTAACACAACATTGTAAAACAGCTATACCCCAATTAAAAAAAATATTAAACTGTGGTGTGAAATGAGAGACATACAGACTTTTACTAATGTGTAGTCTCTATTTTTTTATTATTATTATTATTATTTTGCGGTACGCAGGCCTCTCACTCTTGTGGCCTCTCCCGTTGTGGAGCACAGGCTCCGGATGTGCAGGCTCAGTGGCCATGGCTCACGGGCCCAGCTGCTCCACTACATGTGGGACCTTCCCAGACCGGGGCATGAACCCGTGTCCCCTGCATCGTCAGGCGGACTCTCAACCACTGCGCCACCAGGGAAGCCCCTGTGGTCTTTATTTTAATGGTATAATTTTGATGGCATCAACCAAAAATTTTTTTCCCTTTTATAGTAACTCACCCATACTTAATGTTATAAGTACCTGATCCTCCATCATTTATTCAACATTTAACAAATATTTATTGAGTCATGACCTAGTGCAGTATGATGTCTTGGGTGTTAAATTCAGATTTCACACAAGGGGGAAAATATTCCTAAATAAGTAGCATTTTTATTCCTTAATACAATTTGAAATGGAGAGGTAGCAAGAAAAAGAAGACAGTGCAGATGTGAAAGCAGGGGCCAGATTCAACAAGTCTTTTCCATGAAGAAAATTTAAAATTTTATAGTGGTTTGAAAGACGTATGTTCATGATATTTCAGAAGAAGGATTATTACTAGCGAAAAAAATACCACCACTAGTTCTATAAATGAAGAATTTTAAATAGGAATATGTTTTGCAATGGAATTTTTTCAATACCCTGTTAATTCCATCACTTTGTGTGACAATCCAAATCATAGGTATCAAATTATTCAAGTAATTTAAAATATACACTTTGTTATATTTATTTCTCTTCTTCCTCTCCTCTCTCTCATCCCTTAAAGATATCTCATTATGTTACATCTTAATGATTCTTTAGTTTACATTTGGTCAAATAAAATATGAAACAACACTATCACAATAGCCACTTCAGTAATCAAGATGATAATATAATAATGGAATGTTAAAATATTGTCTCATTTAAAATAAATGTAATTTAAAATATCATATCTCTAATTCAGACTGTTTCCAGACACCCCACTGGACACCTAATTAGGAAGCATGTGGAATATCTCAGTGAAGTGTCACCATGGAGAATATTAGAAAAGGAAAAAAATTTTTAGGAGCAGCAGGAAAAAAAGTTTAATGGATTTAAGTTTGAGTTTGTTGAGCAGTGTATTTGAAGTGACCTAGAACATACCTATAAATATCAAGAAGGAATTCATTCATTCATTTCAAAAATATTTATTAAGTGCTTACTTGGTAGCTGGCACCATTCTAGATGCTTGTGATTCATCATTGACTAATTCAGTAGCAGCTACAAGTTCCTTTTGGATTTGTGAAATTATTGTCAATACACATTCCCCAGACAACTTCGTTTTTACAATTTTCTTGCCATTGAGAACAAACCTGGGATTGTGAGCTCAGTGGAACAGATGCCATCTGACTGATTGACAGTTATGATTTATACATATTATTTCATATCCTGAAAGCTTAAATACATTAAATTTTAACTGTAATTCTGCTGATTGTACTTCAAATTCTTCTTGGTTTAGGCTAAATATTTTGTTTTATTCATTAGCTAATTTTTTAAAATTTGTATTTCTAACATTGCATTGATGAAAGTTTTATTCTCAACAGAGATAACTTAGTTTCTGTTTTCCATTTCAGTTTATTTTACTAAAATTGAAAACAAAAATGAATGAGGATTGGATTTTAATCCAATCCTAAACTCTTATCTCAATGAAAGACTACAATATCTTTCTACGACTTCATGAGAGATTTGAGCACGGATTTGAGGTGTGACTTGCTACCACCCCTTACCTCATGGCATTTTCATTGGAGATATCATTTCTCTTCAAACCTCACATGATAGAGAAAGAAAAACCGAAGGGAGAAAGTGGATTAGTAGGAAGCTTAAGGGAAAGAAATGTGTCAAGATCCTTCAGGCATAAAATCAAATTTGAAACACTTGAAACTCCTAAGAGGATAGGAAGCTAGATAAGGGTCTAAGGTTGCATGCAGAAAAGATATAATCCATAAGAAGTTGTAAGTGGGAAGAAACATAATGCCATAGGTAGAGGAAAAATAAACTACTCCACATAATAGGATATAGTAGAGAAGTAGTAGGGAATTATCTTTTTAAGATGTTGTCACACACACCAAACACAAGCACACACCCCTACAATGATGTTCAATGGTAGATGGGTTCTGTTATATATGTGTGTATGTTTCTTCCTCTCTTCCTCTCCCTCTCTCCCTATCCCCTCCCTCCCTTCCTCTGTCTCTCCTATATTCTCTCTTGTATCATAGATATCCTGGTGTACTTGTCCAATCCTACCTGCTCGACTATAAGCTGCGTTAGGATAAAGACCAAGAAAGGACTGTGTCTATGCATTCTTTGTCCCTGGGGAGCTCAGCATGTTACCTTACACATAATATGTTAAACTTATGCTAAATATTTTTGTTGGAATGGAGAAATGTATGAATAGATGAATGGATGACTGAGGTGAATGAATGGATGAATGCTGAACAAATGAGTAAGTGAAAAAATCAATGAGTAACATATTATGTTTTAGAAACAATGCAATTTAAACTTAAATTGATGGAAATGCTAATGCAAGTCCAGTTTCCTAAGAAGCATACTCTGAGACAAAGATCAAAGTTTATTAGAAATGCTATTGAGATCAAGGCCTGTGGGGAGTGAAGGAAGCATGCTTGGGCAGAGGGAGGAGTTAAACTACAAGTCATTCACAGCAGGAGCCTCAGCTGATCCCATTTGGTGCCAGGACTTTATGCCCCTGCACAGACAAGTCATTGGACAAAGGCTGTCCCCAAAGAAAGGTCACACATTTGGAGAGGGACTCAGCTGATGTCTCAGTGAGAAAGCTTTAGTAGCAAGGGAATGAATATTTGTTCCTGTAGATGGAAGATCTAGACATGTACCATAGCATCCACAAACACCATAAAACAAATTAAGTTTACCATTTCTCTAGAAGGCAAATCTGGGGCCAAGAAACGGAAGGGAGAAAGATTTCAGCTCAAAATAAGGAATGATTAAATAATTTTCATCTTTTTAAAATCATTAGAATGGAAATATCCCAACAGAGCCTCTATAGCATTTTTTGTTTATTTTATTTAATTTTGTTTTTTATTAAAATATAGTTGATTTACAATCTTGTGTTTATTTCAGGTGTACAGCAAAGTGATTCAATTATGAATATATATTCTTTTTCAGATTCTCTTCCCTTATAGGTTATTATAAAATATTGGGTAGAGTTCCTTGTGTTATACAGTAGGTCCTTTTTGGTGATCTCTTTTATATATAGTAGTGTGCGTATGTTAATCCCAAAGTCTTTTTTGTTCTGTTACATAAGTATGATACATCAGATGGCAAAGTGAGGAGGCAGGATTTCCCAGCTTAAGGAATCTCATTTTATACTTTCCTGTTAAGTGTATCTATCTATATAGAGATAGATGTGTGTATGTAGATATAGATATATCACTCTAATTCATACTCAGTGGAATTTAAGCAGAAGTTTATAGTGAGATTTTTAAAACTTTGTATCATAAAATAAAATTATCAGAATTCCAGGATGAACCTATGTATAACAGTAATTAGAATCTTGGGCTATGTGGAGAAATGGGTGAATAACACCATATATTTTTCACAAGGGTGGTAAAAATCTAAGGTAGGGAAATAGGAGAATTAAGGAGTAGGAAAAATGAAAGGACATTGAATATTGAGTGAGTTTAATTCAGCTACATTTTTCTGAGGGAAAGCAACTAGGTGCTTTCATATGAGGAAAGGAAACTAGGAATTGTTGAACCCTGCTGAGTGCCAGACCCTGGCTTTATCTATATTATCAGTGTAATAATAACAAGGTGTTATATAGCATGAGCTGGTTACCAGACACTCTTTTAAGCACTTTACATGTGTTAATGCATATATTGTACCAAAACCATTTGAGGTACATATGCTAATATTATTCTCATTTTATGCTTGGGGAAACTGAGGCATAGAGAGTTTTAGTAACTTGCCCAAGGTCATGGTGCTAGAAAGTGGTAGTGCTGAGATTTGAACCTGGGGTAATATGAGATATTGCCTCTCATCTTATTTAAAAGATTGGTCTTCATTTTTGGCTGCAGAATCATGTGAAGTATACCAAATTGAGAAATAACTCCAAAGTGCTGAGATAAGATTGCCAATCAAAATGAAAGTGGTCCAAAATGAAATGAAAAATTCCCCTTAATAAGGATTTTCTAAAGCAAGTTTGACACATCTCCATTGGTAATAAATCACTCCTTTGTGGCTTTTGAATATGCAGCTTGCATCCTGATAGATTGTATATGTCAAATCTTCCTACTTAAGGGCCCCTAATGTATAAACTATGTTGCTCTTCTGGTTTTCAGTGTTCTCTGCTGCCTCCAATATAGAAAAGCTCCTAAAAAGTTAAAATGATGTGTTCTAGGGAGGAAGACTTGTATAGTGGAGTTGGTAAGACTGAGGTTTTATTCCAACTTTATCATTCGCTAGTGAAAACTTGGCTAAATTACTCTTTCTAAGCCTCAGTTTTCTTGCCTGTTGAATGGATTGTGATACTTACCTTTAAAAAAAAGTCATAAAATATTCAGTGAGATAACATATCCATAGCTCTTGGCACACCACATGGGCTGAATACATGCTGTCTTAATTCTCCTTTATCTCTCAGTCCCGTAACTTGCCTCAATCTTTAATTCATAGAAGGTAGTGGATAGATTCCTCCAAAAGGAATTCTAATTCAATAGTCTCAAATATACTAACTCAGCACAATTCTCTGAACTGTATTCTACCTTGCTGTTTCTTTTGTCCATTTCAATGAGTATTAGTTTTTGTTTTTTGGGTTTTTTTTCCCTTGAAGGCTACTTATAAAAGAGAGGGGAGAAATAAAATGTAATATATTTTTCTTTCATTACTTATTTTTGATAGATAGATAGAAAACTAACACTGTCAAAGAAGAAAGTGGAAACTCTAAGAAGTTTACAACCGTTAGCTAATGCAAGTCTTTGGTTTTTTTCTATAGATTTATTTATACCACCTCTATCCTTCCCAACCGCAATAAATAAGAAATGGTTGAGGTTATGTTTAGCAGGACAAGTAAATATATTTTGCTGGGCAGCTTGATGATGGGCCAGGAAGACCTTGAATGGAAGCGCCACACTTTTATGGTTCTTAGGTATTTTATGACAATGATAGGGAAAACTGATGGAGTCACTGCTTTCCTGTTAGTGAGCTATTCTAGGCTGAGGTGAGTTTGTAATTAATCAGTTGACATTGGAAGAATTATAACCTTTGTTTTTAACATTTGACTTCTTGGGCATATTTCATCTCATCAAATTACCTGTTTTGAATTTTATAATTTTTATTATAGACCTATGTATTTTTTTTTGTTAACCAGTAATTTATACATACAATCAACTCTCACTTTGCAGAAGCCAGTTATTCAGTCTAATAATTACCTAGGCTCTCTGGTTCTAAGTTTCCCCCTTGTTTGCCCTTCGCTGGCCATTCTTCAGCAGCTCTACCCCAGGGAACAGGGAAGAGGTAGGTTACTTAGGTGAGTCTCATATGAGATGGTTGGACTTCAGGGTTTTCAAAGGTCCACTAGTGAAAACATCAAATGCAGGGCTATATAGTGAGATTGCATTTTCAGTGGAGGTTACTTTTCCATGTCAGTATGGAAAATAATATGCAGTCTTCTTGCTCTTAGTATTTAAAGCCAGATTCATAGTTATAACAACAAAAATAGTGACAGACGGTGTGTATTTGTGTCTGTGTGTACTTGTGTGTCTGTATGTGAAAGAATATATTTTGCCAACACTTTGTCTTTCTTCATGGAATCTTTATAGCCCTGAAGCTGCATCATTCTAATGTCTCATATCACAGATATGTTATTTGTAAACATAGCTCATGCATACACCTTTGGCAGGGCAATTGCATCATCTTATTCATCTCAACATCTCCACTGCCTAGAATTTGCCCGACGGTCTTTAGGAAAAGAGTGTTGCTGCTGAATGAGTAAATGAATGAATGATGAATGAATTTTTAAAGAACAAAATCAGAGCACAATTTAAATCACTCTTCATATCACATATGAGATGCCATATTTCTGTTTAGTATTCCCAGCTGAAAAGTTGACTCTGTGGAATTGCAAACATTAATCCTGGAAAACAAACCATTAAAGTAGCAACCCTCCACAGAAGTGCTCTGTGTAATTCAACAATGCATGCTCTCTCTTAGCTACTGCCTGAGCATTGGCACCCAATGCAGAGACTTGGCATCGTTGGGAAGCAGACAAAGAATCCATCAAGGGCCTGGAGACAAGTTTGATGTATTCAGTTCATTCTTCATCTTGCAACATTACTGCCAGTCATGTCCTCACAGCTATGGGGGATTTTGTTCATTTTCTAGCACCTACATTACTACATAAGCTTTCATAATCTGACTGTCAGAAATATCTCAGGGTGAGCATTGTACCTAGGGAAGATTGGCATAACATGGCCAGGGACACAGCAAGGGATGTGTGAGAAACAACGGTCTGGCCTTGCTTGTGCAGTCTTTTTTTTCTCTCTCTCTTCCTCTGAGTAATCAGGTCCAGGGAAATGTCTGTACTAGTCAGACCCAGTTATACTATGCCAGCCCTTTATACTATGATCTGATTCTGGCTCCTCTTGCCACATTAAGGTATTTAAAAATAAAGAAAAGTGGGCTTCCCTGGTGGCGCAGTGGTTGAGAGTCAGCCTGCCGATGCAGGGGACACGGGTTCATGCCCTGGTCCGGGAAGATCCCACATGCCGTGGAGCGGCTGGGCCCGTGAGCCTTGGCCGCTGAGTCTGCGCATCTGGAGCCTGTGCTCCGTGGCGGGAGAGGCCACAGCAGTGAGAGGCCCATGTACCGCAAAAATAAAGAAAGAAAGAAAAATAAAGAAAAGGATTTTTTTAAGAAAATGATGAAAATAACTGGGGAAATTTTTGGATGCTATCATTTTAATGGTTTTCATAGTGATATCATACCACTTACTTTTAGGGAGGGAGATGAACCCCTGCACATACACACACAACTTCAATTTATATCCATTCCTGTATGTTTATGGAATTTTGGTCTTCCATGAGCTATGAAGGCAGCATGTGGAAATGCAGCTGCTCCCCCAAAACTTCCCCACTGAGAAGTCAGACTGATAATAATTCTAATTATTTTGTGCCAGACTGATAATAATTCTGATTATTTTGTGCCAAAAACCACGTTCTTGGTTCTTCACCATTGTGGAGGTTCTGGGCCTTTCCACCTGTCTGTGGACTGCTGGGTGTCGGGCTGAGGTGGGATAAATACAACACGTGCCGGGCGGGGGCCATTCTTCCATCTCCTTCCTCACCTGCCACTCTGCCCTCTCTGAATCACCACCCAGGACTGGAGTAGCTTTGGTCCTAGGCCGGCACCAGCACGATAACACATACTGCCTCATTGCAGTATGACGAATGAAGAGTTTTAATGAAACTGGCCCAAACTGCGCTGGCAAGCTGCCTTATTTTTGTGTTTTAAATGGGAGTGATCCATCAGCCACGCTCAGCATCTCTGTCTCGGCCTCCTTCCCAGGGCGCTTGCGGGTCCCTCCTCACCGAGCTCTCTCTTCTGCTCGTCTTCCGTGCTTGACCAGTGGGGCCACGGGTCTCTGCACCCACCGTCCCCCTTGTATCACTCGGCGCTGCTGATGCCCTTGGGGAGCGGCTGCGCGGCCCTGTGCTCGCCACTCCCGACTTCCTTCTCCCTAGCCCGGGATACGGCAAGCTAATGTGGTACAATGTCTGGAGGATATTAATTACACGTGCCGGCTGCTCCCTCATTAGAGTTGCCTATCTCCCCCGAGAGTGGTTGTAAATCAAACTATGATTCCTGACTTTTAAAAATGGGAAAAGGTACATGAACACTCAAGGGGGGGAAATCCTCCAAAAATAATAAATATAAACAAAGAGGAGGGATGACAACTTAATCAAGCTGGCTGGGAGCAGTCAAGCAACTCAGCATTTGGCCAGAGTGGAAACAAGAGTTTTGTTAGATGGTTCTTTCTCCTGTTGTTTGTTTCATCATTAAAAAAAAAACAAAACAAGGAAATGACATAGACTTATTTTTCCTTGTTTCTGGGGGTTTGTTGAAAGCAGAGTGTGTGGCAAGAAATGCAAGCGCAATCTGCATAGTTGTGTGAAAGATCACAGGGTGGCTTGAGTTTCATTAACCAGGAGTTTAAATGAAAGAGAGAGGAAAATAAAGGGAAGAAACCTGAAAGGCTGGATGTTCCTCTCACAGTAGAATTTTCTATAAAATACCATCTCTTGAGAATCATAGGCCTGAAATATACTCCAAACCTTTTTTAGACTACTTTCTAACTCATCCCAAACCTTCCATGCTATTGTAAGAATCTCCATCTCTCAGGGTAGCTATAGGATTACATGGCATCATACAAAAGAAAATATTGTTGAGACTCTAAAGTCATTATTTACATGTTTTTGTGTGATTTGGGGATGGAGATATCCAGCCAAATAATCAGAACTATTCATTTTCCTTCAGAAAGTAAGCCTGCAATCCTCAGCCACTGCATGGTCCAGAGCATAGCATGCTGTGAAGTGCACCTTTAAATAGGAACATTTACAGTTGTCTTTATTGGACTTGACTATTTGGTGTGGGAGGAAAGTCCACCGAGGCTGAGTGATGCAGTGTAGTCAACCAGTGTCACAGGAATTCAGAGGTTAATGTGGATTGGTTTGGTTGGAGAAGGGTCCATGTAGAAGGTGGGGCTGAATGTCCCTGGGGAATGAGGGTTGTACCATGAGCAAACCAAGTAGAGAAAAGGCCTTAGTGTGTTTGGGGAACAGTGTGGAGGACAGTCCCTTGGGTAGCAGTACAGATAATAGAAGATGAGACTACTGGCTGGCTCTACTGAGGGTAGCTGAGAGAGAGTTTTCAAGAAAACTCCAAGCAGCACAGGGATTCTAGGTGACATATCTATCACCTGTTTCCTTTTGTTTTGTTTGCCTGTGGGAATAACCACACCTGGTTATTGGCAGTGTAAGAGGTGGAGAGAGACCCTGGGCTCCATTGCTGTTTTGCTACTAAATTTTGGTTCCATGTGGTGGCAGTAGAAACTATTGCTAGAACTATTGCTAGAAATTATTGCTAGGCCTTGGTATATGGAAGAGCCACTTGGGACTTGGGAGACTGGCTATATTGCCCAGTTCCCTATGTGTCATCTGTCTTCCATCTCCATCTTCAGTACTTTTAAAGACACATGGCCAGGGAACCATGGGAAGAAGTTAGACCATTCACACCGGTCTATACACAGAAAGGCACCAGGCAGAGAGGGGACCACCAGTTGGGTTCAAAGGAAGATTAGTTTGCTAGGGTTGCCATAACAGAGTATCACGAACCAGGATGTTTTGTGTTGGCAAGCTTGGTTTCTTCTGAGGACTGTTAGGGAGAAATCTGTTCCTTGCTTCTCTCCTAGCTTCAGGTGGTTTGCTGGCCATCTTTAATGTTCCTTGGCTTGTAGACATATCACCCCAATCTCTGCCTTCATGTTCACATGGCATTCTCCCTGTGTGTGTCTGTGTCTGTGTTCAAATGTCTCCTTTTTATGAGGGCAACAGCCATATTGGGTTAGAGGCCCATCCTACACCATTATCACCTCATCTTTAACTAATTATATCGGCAACAACCCTATTTCCAAATAAGGTCACATTCTGAGGCACTGGGGGTTAGAACTTCAATGTATTTATTTTGGGGGTGCATGATTCAACCCATGACAGCAAGGATAAGCAATAGTGTTCTTTCCAGTTACTCCAGAGATGATTTTTTTTCTCTACAAAATGCAGTAATGAAAGGCTCATTGATTAATTTGATATGCTTTTCAGTAATTATCTAAGTTCATATTTTGGGGAGAAGGTGGGGGCCAAGAAGATCTCCCAACAAACTACCTTCTTGTTAATGTCCTCCAGTTTGCTGTAGCAGGACCTCTTTCTGGAAAGGCTTGTACCTTAATCTTTGTCTGTAATTGGGTATCCTCCCAGCAGACTGTTTGTTGTCTCACTCACTGAGACCCTCCAGGAAATACAGTTTTGTTTGTACTGGTAGGAAAGAAAGAAGGAATGAAGGAAGGAAGGAGAGACCCCAGAGTGGGAGAAAGAGACAGAGGGGAGGAGAGGGGGGAGGGTGGGAGAGAGGAAGAAGAGAGGAAAGGGAGGGAAGAAATGGCAGGAAGGAAGAACTGAGGGGAGGAAGAAAATGGTTCCTTTCTTCCCACCCGTAAGAACATCCTGCCGGAGTGCCTCTCTCCACTCAGCTCTGAAGCTTGGGGATTGCAGCAGCATCTCTGACTGCATCTATGCAACATCTAAAACAAGGGAGCGCATTCTAAATAGTGTGGTGATGATTAGAAAGAAGTAAAGGAATTTTTTAAGACATTAACATTGAAAAAATGGCTCTGGGTGTGCTTTATGTAAAAATAATATTTTCAAAGCACATCTGCCTATTGAACATTACAGTAAAAACACGTGGCAAACATTTTCACAGTTTTCCACCAGGGGGTGCTCCCCCCAATAGAACGAAATGAGAAAACTTGAAATATTTGACGGTTTGAACAGCCCCAAAGAAAACATTTGTTTCTGCCCAAATCATTGAAACACACATTTTTTTTTCCTTTGGGAAACAAGCATATTGGCTCATGAAATGAGGTTTGGGAAAACACGCACACACACAAACACACACACAAAACAGCTTCTATAGCATATATGTATATATTTTAAGCCTGCCTGAGGGAAGATAAAACTGAGAGTTAGCTGATGATAGGTTTGACTATTTAGAAATTGAAAAAAGAATCCCAGTGAGATGTCTTAGACCATTTCCATCTTAAGAACTTTTAACTTTTAGAACATTAAATGCAATCAGAGGGACAGAAACCAATTCTCCTGACTCCCATAAAACTCTTAAAAACATGCATTCTACATAACGTATAGAGTTGAACCCCCTTAGAAACTATGTAGGAATTAGTAGTAACAAGTGAGCATTCCAAGATCTGATTTTATCCAGACTCTACTAAGTGCCAGTTTGCTATGTCATATACCTGAGATCCTGCCCTTGAGAAATGTTTATGCAAGTCACCAACAGTCCTACTTTTAAGAACTTAATCTTAAAACTTAGAATGCAGAATTTACTCGTATGGTGTGGAGCTCAAGGAACAAATTTCTTCGAAGCAATTTACATCATGAACCTTCTTGTTTTTATACAAATTTTTTTTTTTTAATTCAAGGCATAAGGTAATACTTCCTGGGGAATATTACTATAGCTCATATCCCCCTTCCCTCACCGAAGAGGAAAATAGAGCTCCTCAAGCTTAAATTAATTGCACTGAAATGTCTAAGGCAGAAGTGAGAAGATGTGGTCCCCACCTCCTTTCCAGGCTGCTCATTCACACATGGCCATTCCTGCCTATGAATCAGCTCTGGAGAAGGAAAAGGAAGAAGAGGACGCTTTTATGGCTAAAGGAGCCTTGAGTTTCCTTTGCTCTTTATAATACAATAAATTGATAATTCCCTTCACATCTCATAGGCCTGATACACTTAGCCTTACTACATATTGATAAAACTAAAACCATGCCTCCTTTTACAAAGATATATTTTACAATTTCTAGAAAATTCACAGCAACCATATTGCCACTGTGAATCACCTCAGGGAACAATGCTGATTTCTGTTTCTGGCACACTGTTCCAGAAAACAGCTCTGGGTTCTCACTAGCAAGATAGCAGTTCTATACAGAATCGTTTATATCATTATGTGGGAAATTATAACCCTAAAAAATTTCCCCAACCTGTTTCTTTATTGGATTCTGCTTCCTAAAATAAGGGCAAATAAAAAGGTATCTGAGAATTAGAAGGGTGAGCAGGTGAGGCTTAATTCCATATTGCATGCATGTGATGCTCTCCTTTTTATAGCTCCTGCTTAAATAAGCTTGAAAATAAAGCCATGGATCGATGGCCTGAGATGTATCATTACTGAGAATGCAACCCTGGGATTAACTTAACCAGCTATTCTTCTATGCAATGAACAGGGCTGATCCTAGGGATCTCAGACATATGCTCTGGCCTGGTGTGGCCCCTTTGTACTGCGTGCAACCTAACCTGGGTCCCGTATTACCAGGCATTAATGGAGAGGGGAAATGGCAGAAACCTCATTGCAGTAGGGAGAAAAATAGGGAGTAATAGTTTTAGGTAGCCTTTTATGGTGTACTGATTTTAATAGTAACATCAACAACTCTCTTTGAGTGACAGGTATGTACCACGTACCTCTTATACATTATTTTTGAGCCTCACATCACCTCTATAAGCACTAGCTCCATTTTTAGAGATGAAAAATCTTCTAGCCACAAAGAAGTTAAGTACGTTGTCCAGGATTCATGCAGCTAGATTGTGGCTGAATTTTTATTTGAACCCAGGCCTCTTGTCTTCAAACTCCATTCTCTTTCCCTACGTCAAGTACATGTTACGTGGCACCATCATGGACTTTTATGTTCTTGTGCAAGAGTGGCATTTCATGAAGTGGCTTGGTCACTTATTCCTTGTGTGACTCTGAACAAGTTACTTAGCTCTCTTGATATCCGACTTCTTATTTATAAAATGGGGACAATAATATCACCTAATGCATAGAGTTATAATCAGGATTCATGAGTAAATACATGTGAAGCCTTTTGAAAGTGCTTTGAATGCACTAAGCAATATATAAAACTTAGTTGTTATATTAATAACACTATTGTTGAAATTCAACATATGTGAAAAGAGCCTTCCTGAGGACACTTCAGAAAGGAGTAATATATCTGAGTTATAAGCTCCCAGAGGGCAGACACATGCTTATATGGTAGGAGAGATAAAAGGACTTGGGTCCACACCATTTAGTTTAAAAGGTAGTTAACTGACATCAAAGTAAAGAGAAATTTCAGGAGTGAAACTCTGATCTTCTAGGAACTGGAACAAATGTGCTCTGGGTCCATTAAATATTTCACATAACAGTTCTTGCTCTTGCTTTGGGCAGGAACTGCCAGGTAGGCCAAATCTTTTATTCTGAACGTAGACAACCAGAGAGGAAAAACGGCATGGCAGAGTGGTGAGGGGTTATGAGACTGAAGTCTCGTGGTGAGCCAATAGAGAGGGGAAAAAAAAAGAAAAACATTAGTACAATATCATTTGTTTATCATGTAAGTTTTGAGAAACTTCATACAATTCATGTTGGGAGACAAATATCTTACCCTCTGACTTTTCCTTCTTCCCTGCCGTCCGTGCTCCCTGAACTCAGGTTCTTTGTTTCCTCAAAAGGCAGTAGTTGGTTTGACCAGCTTTCCTGATGTTTTCTTTTGAAAACGATAAAAAAAATGGAAAAGCCACTCTCCCACGGAGAGATAAAGATATGTCACTTTCACACACGTCTTCCTTTTTCTCTGCTGTTTAAATGGTGGTGCTCATAAGGTGGGAGGCTGAGAGTGCCGTCTGCCTTGTGTGACATTCCAGGGAGAGACCCTGCCCTCAAGCCCTGTCCCCTACCTTATTCAGCCTGACTCAGAACCCGCCTCCCAATCACCTCCTCAGCCACAGCTTAGCTGCCTGGTCACCTCTTTCCAGGACCTACATTTCAACCTTATTCTGCAGCAGCTGTAGCATTCTAGAAAGCTCACACTTCTGCCTCTACACCTGCCCTACATTATTTCGTGTTATTCCATTCGGTGACCACACACAAGCTTGTCGCTGAGATGCTCTAAATCTTGCCCAAACAATCTGGTCATGATTCTATCCTGACAGGTCCATAGCCCTGCAAGTGGGGATTAGAAACACAGAATGTGAGCTCTAAAAGGAAGTCACAGTATCATCTTGTTTACCAGCTTTCATTTTCAGTTGAGGCAGCTGATGTCAATGTCATTGTTTGTGGATAACCCCAAACCAGAATCCAGGTTTGCTGCAATGGATGTACTGTGTCTTTCTTTGTGTCACGTGGCATAACTTCAGGTTAATACTATCCGATTTGTTTTGACTGTTATGACACATATTGCTGTCTGAAGTGTCTCACTTTTAACTTCAGTTATAACCCCTGAACTCTTTTTTAAATCTCTCTCTCCTCAGTGTACCCATAGGTAGTCAAAATGGGTGGCATTTTACATGGTATAATTAAAGAAGTTCTAAGAAATTCCTACTGCATGTATTTCCAGGGACAGGCTAATTCTTGGGACTCAAAAGAATCAATCTTTCTAATCTTAATAATTTATAACTGCATAAAATATTATGCAATTTTATATTTTCAGATTTATAATCAGAAACATAATAGAGTAAGATATTTATTAAGTACTTTTTATTAAAGAATTTTAGATGTTTAAGTAATACCACCAGTAAATTTTTAAATTAGTCAAGAAACTATGACTGAAATAATTGTGTTCAGGTTCTCATGAGGAAGAAGTAGAGAGTCCAGTGCTTCCAGGAAATTATATTCATTTCCTTAATCTCTAATTATATAGATAATACTATGGCAGTATATCCATTATGTAATGTATTTATTTTAAGTAGAGTAATTAAAAAATAAAAACAATGGCTTCAAGTGGTGATTCACATCACATACTTTAGAACGGGAATAAATGTAAAGGTGTCTAGATTGAGATTATTTTTCCCTGGTCTGGGCCTAGTAAGTCATCATTATTGGTGTTGGGGCCCTGGAATATGCATTTTAAGCAGCTAAACAGTTGCTTCTGCTATATCAGAACCTCACTTTGATAAAATCTGGTTTAAAGATTTGTTTTCCCAATGGCAAAGGTTTCCAAATAACATTAAATTCATATTCAACCATACTTGCATCAGTTATCAATAACTATTGGAGAATTTTGCTTTTAAAAATGCTGAGAATACTACGCCAGTTCCTACTTAAAGCCCCTTCTAAAAATGTTGCTGGTCAAAGGGTTGAAGAGCTGGGGCTCAACTATGACCCTATCAGCTTGCCTCTGGAGCCTCAAATGTTTGCTGTGGTGGAGAGGTCAAGTTCTAGGACCGGACAGTGCCAGCAGTGGGAAGTGAGGGGCTTGCTTCCTTAGCCTAGTCTGTTCCCCTGGAGGTCTAGGCTCTCTAATTGACTAGCAAATGTTTATCTTCATAATTCCTCTCAGTTCTGTTGCTGCATAGAGAGTTTGTGGAGAGCTGGGGGAAGGTAACAGATAGGACTATGCTGAGATCATCCTGTTAGTGATGGAACTCCAGCAGTGCTGAAGCCTAAATGTTTCCATCCCAAGACTGGCCTCAATATAAGTATAATGTAATTGACATATGTAATTTAAAATTTTCTAGTAGACACGTTTCTAAAAATATAAAAATAAATAGGTGACATTTTATAATGTATTTTATACATTTATTTTATATTTGTAATAGTCACATTTCAAGTGCTAAATAGCCACATATAGCCAATAGCTACTGTATTGGACATCAACGTGTCAAAAGATTAGAATTTGTTTTTAATAATTATTTTAGAAACACCAAATAAACACTGGTATGAAAAGTAACTTTGGGCCATTGCAAAATATATGACTTATTAATAACTGATTTAGAAAATACTTTGCCAAATTACTGAAATTACTAGTGGTGTTTCCCAATTGTGCTTGCATTTTATTTGCGTGAACTTGTCCAAACTATGTGCTCACAGGCAAAGGAAGGAAGGAAGGCAGGTAACAGTAGCTTTTAACTGTCAAAGAGGAATTCTAGCTTCAGGCGATAGCTACATAAATCAAGAAGCCCCTATCAGGCTCAGTAGTTCTTTCTGAAAATCTTTGGTTCCTCTACATAGTCAAAAGCATCAGAATCCCCTGGGAATTGTTTGAATAAAAAATCAGAGTGGAGTCTGAACAGAGCAGCAAGCATGCTGTTTCCGAGAAAGGGTGCTGAGATAGTAAGGAAGGGACATTTCTATAGATCAGATTGCTAGAGAGCTAATCTGACTTTCCACAGGCAGTGACAGCAGGCAATTTACTGTGATGCTTCTCAGCTCATGGGAACCAGTAGGGTGTGACAAGAATGCTTTGCCTCAGACACACACATCATAGTTTCCTTTAGGATTTTTTAAATAATAATAATGTTTATTTCCACAGAAAAGGGCAAACTCACATATTTTGGGACCTTGGCCTGGGCACACATGACCACCAATTGGGGGTTCTCCACTGGACTGATCTTATGAAAACTCTAAGGAATCACTTCAGATCTGCTCTTGGTTGGTGTCCTAACAAAGGTGGCATGTCAGAGGGAGTTCTGTGGAGGGAAAATAGCTTTTATTTTCACTTTAAAATTGTGGGGCAGGAAGGGGCAGGACATACAATGAGTAAATACAGTATTCAGCCACTCCAGGAGTGCTTTAGCTGCCCTTTATTGTTGTTTTACATCCTAGAGAGAAGTGATCTCAAGGGAATCAGATTCTAAACCATTACCTGTCTTAAAAATTAAAGCCATCACATTAATTGGGCTAATTAGAACTCCATTACAGCCTAGAGAATACAGGTTGTTTCAGTTGGGTCCATTACCTCTTATGAAAGGTTATCAGCAAAATCCCCAACAGAAAGGGTACCACAAAACTCTCTCCTTCATTTGAAAACGTTTTGGCAGTAAAGAAATCCATCTCTTCAAGGAAGCTTTCCTAGATCATTTCCATCCCTTTCAAACTGCCTTTTCTGTTCTATGATTTCTCAATGCTAATTCTCTTTAGAATGGATTACTTTGTGATGGTCACTGCCTAGCCTTCGTACTACCCTAAACCATACAAAACAACAATAAAATCAACACCATAAAAATACAATAGACTTGGGCTTCCATGGTGGCGCGGTGGTTGGGGGTCCGCCTGCCGATGCAGGGGACACGGGTTCGTGCCCCGGTCCCGGAGGATCCCACATGCCGCGGAGCGGCTGGGCCCGCGGGCCATGGCCGCGGAGCCTGTGTGTCCGGAGCCTGTGCTCCGCAACGGGAGAGGCCACAGCAGTGAGAGGCCCGCGTACAGCAAAAAAAAAAAAAAAAAAAAAAAAAAATACAATAGACTTCACATTTTCCTCCAATAAATATGCTAGTAAATATGTCTTTCTATTTATGAATAGCTTTAGCACATATAGTATACCAGGCACAATGCTAAGCACCAGAAATCAACATTGAACATGATAGATATGACATCTGCCCTCAGGGGGCTTACTATCTAGTTGGGGAGATAAGCATTTAACATAATGCCACAAAAGTATTTATTGCTACTGTGAAAAACTCTACAAAGAAAATCATATCAAAGGTTATAAGTGAAAATTCCAATAGATAAACAATCCAAAAAACATATAAGAAACGTTTCAATTCACCAGTAAACAAAATAGATATTAAGCAATAATTAAATTGGAGATAAGTACTCTTGCAATTTGTCTATCATGCATTCCTGGAGGCGTTATCTATTTGTATAACACCTCTGGTAAGCAATTTCACAATATACGTAAAATACCATAATACCATAAACGTGTTCACACTCTCTGACTACTGACTTCCAAGACTGTGTTCCAAAGGAGTAAGTCTAAATATAGAGGGAAAATACATACGTGAAACTATTCACCTATTTTATAACGGTTAGAAATTAGAAATGTTCTAAGTGTCAAAAATGGATACAGTTGAGTAAATATGGAAAATCGCAATTATAAGAGCACAAGGCACTAGATTCAGGCAATTCTAGTTGAAATCCTAGCTCTATTTATTAGAAGTTTTCTTGTCTATCAAGTAGAGATAATTTGTAAAATGCTTATAAAAACAGTACATTTAGAAAGGCAATTTAGAGAAGGATGTCCCCCTCTTCCCCCTGCTCCTAAGCTAAAATCTGTTCTTTTAGGGCAAGCACGAAGTACTTGATTTTTTGTTTTTTACCTCAGGACATCTCAAGCAGAGAAGTTAGAGGCCAAGATTTATCTAGAGCCTGTGTGACAGGTACTGGGCTAGGTGCTTTCATTCTTGATTTTGGTTTATTTGGTTTCATGAGAAGGAGGCATTCCTTACATCAGTGTTAGCATAACCTATCCACTACCCTAAATACAAATGGAAAATGACACTCCTGATGAAGGCTTCCCTTAGCCTTTTCCACAGAAACCAATGCACACACCTGATATTTGGGTGAGAGGTAGCCGAAATCTGAAATCACTGGAAAGTGCTTTCTTGTCTTTACCCCATTTTGGTTGGTTGTCATCACAGAAGAGGAAACTCTGGAAGGAACTTAGCACTTTACAGAATCTGACTCCTCCATGTCTTCTTTGCTGCTTCCTTTCATCCAGTGTTTTGCATTCCTCGCTGCACATCAGGATGACTTGGGGAGTGTTTTATATAAATGCCTTCCCCTCCCTCCCCAGCCTGGAGAGATTCTGATTGCCTTGGTCTGGCACAGGCTCTGGGTATTAGAATTTTTTTTTTTTTTTTGGAAGCCTCGCAAGTGATTCTAGCTGCAACCACGTGGCAGAGTTATCTTTGCTCCAAGACTCTTGAGAAGAGGGACAATAAAAGTTTTTTGTTGTTGTTGTTGTTAGTGAATGTCGAGAATGTGTGGCTCCTTTCCTCCTTTTGTTCCTAAATAGGAGAGTGAAAGACAGACAGTAATTAGCGTGTTTCTACATTTCTGCTCACCCTGGCACTCCAGACTCAGAAGATTCGTGCAGACTTTTGTTTCTCTCTTGAAGTATCATGCATCATTTTTCTATTCCCTTCTCAATGAGATAAATTCTATAATCTGTGACACACTTTTCTCCATTCTTGTCAGGTGCTTTAGCCTGCAACATTTTCTTTTGTTCTTCTGTCTTCATAGGCATTTCAGTATTAGCCCATCATCTTCTGGAAGGAAGTAGAAATGTTTTGAATTCTAATTCCCTCTCAGCTATGGGATGCTGCCATTAAACGCAAACCATTTTCCAGAATTTATGACAATTTATCCACAGGCTTTTGCTTATTTGTAGATAAAACATATTTGATGTCTCTAATATTTGAGCATACTTTTCAGCCATTTAGCACATGGATTAAGTAGGCCAGTTACATCTGACTGGCTGTTAGAATATACTATGCTGCTTTGCATTAAACAGATTTTATGATCTTGGGGCATAAACACACTAAAATGTCTTTTTTATTGTCCTAGAGCAGAAAAAGTCCTTGCCCCCAATTGAAGAAAGCCATGCCATCAAATATCTAGTGAGCTCTACAATGTGATGAGCCCTGTTCTAGATGCTGTGGATACAGTTGAAAGCAAGACAGAAAGAGCACCTACTTTTTATGGTGCTTAAACTTTAGTATTTCCGTAGGTTAAGTTCCTGGAAGTGGAATTATAAAAAAAAGAATTGACTCTGAACAGCTAAAATAATTTCCAATAGATAGATACGTGATAAAAACATAAAACATTAAACTTTAATTATAAAATTAATTATATCTGCTCACCCACCGGGTGGGTGGGGGCTGGGAGCTGAGGCTCAGGCTTCAGTCGGATCCCAGGGAGAGGACTGGGGTTGGCTGCATGAACACAGCCTGAGGGGGGCTAGTGCACCACGGCTAGCTGGGAGGGAGTTGATGAAAAAGTCTGGGACTGCATAAGAGGCAAGAGACCATTGTTTCCTGATGCGCAAGGAGAGCGGATTCAGAGCACCGCCTAAATGAGCTCCAGAGATGGGCGCGAGCCGCGGCTATCAGCGCAGACCCGAGAGACGGGCATGAGATGCTAAGGCTGCTACTGCAGCCACCAAGAAACCTGTGTGCAAGCACAGGTCACTGTCCACACCTCCCTCCCAGGAGCCTGTGCAGCCCGCCGCTGCCAAGGTCCCATGACCCAGGGACAACTTCTCCAGGAGAACACAGAGCGTGCCTCAGGCTGGTGCAACATCACACCAGCCTCTGCCACCACAGGCTCACCCCACATCCGTACCCCTCCCTACCCCCAGCCAGGGTTAAACACAACCCCGTAATCAGCTGCTCCTTTAACCCCATCCTCTCTGGGTGGGGAACAGACACCCTCAGGTGACCTACACGCAGAGGCGGGACCAAATCCATAGCTGAACCCCAGGAACTGTGTGAACAAAGAAGAGAAAGGGAAATCTTTCCCAGCAGCCTCAGGAGCAGTGGATTAAATCTCCACAATCAACTTCACATACCCTGCATCTGTGGAAGACCAGAATAGACACCGAATCATCCCAAACAGAGGCCGTGGACTTTGTGTGATTTTGTCTGTGTAGGTTTGCTTTTTACCATTTGTCCTGGGGTTCTGTCTGTCCATTTTTCTTGTTTGTTTTACTATAGTTTTTAGTGCTTGTTATCACTGGTGGATTTGTTTTTTGGTTTGGTTACTCTCTTCTTTCCATCTTTCTTTTTTTTTATTACTTTTCAATTTATTTTTAATAATTTTATTTTTTATTTTAATAACTTTATTTTATTTTATTTTTCTCTCTTTCTTTCTTTTTTTCTCCCTTTTCTTCTGAGCCATGTAGCTGACAGGGGCTTGGTGCTCCGGCTGGGTGTCAGGCCTGTGCCTCTGAGGTGGGAGAGCTGAGTTCAGGACATTGGTCCACCAGAGACCTCCCAGCTCCACATAATATCAAATGGCGAAAGCTCTCCCAGAGATCTCCATCTCAATGCTAAGACCCAGCTCCACTCAATGACCAGCAAGCTACAGTGCTGGACACTCTATGCCAAACAACTAGCAAGACAGGAACACAACCCCACCCATTATCAGAGAGGCTGCCTAAAATCATAATAAAGTCACAGAAACCCCAAAACACACAACTAGACACAGTCCTGCCCACCAGAAAGACAAGATCCAACCTCATCCACCAGAACACAGGCACCAGTCCCCTCCACCAGGAAGCCTACACAACCCACTGAACTAACCTTAGCCACTGGGGACATACACCAAAAACAACGGGAACTATGAACCTGCAGCCGGTGAAAAGGAGACCCCAAACACAGTAAGTTAAGCAAAATGAGAAGACAGAGAAATACACAGCAGATGAAGGAGCAAGGTAAAAACCCACCAGACCAAACAAAGGAAGAGGAAATAGGCAGTCTACTTGCAAAAGAATTCAGAGTAATGATACTAAAGATGATCCAAAATCTTGGAAACAGAATGGAGAAAATACAAGAAATGTTTACCAAGGATCTAGAAGAACTAAGAGTAAACAAACAATGATGAACAAAACAAAAAATAGAATTAAAAATTCTCTAGAAGGAATCCATAGCAGAATAACTGAGGCCGAAGAACAGATAAGTAACCTGGAAGATAAAATAGTGGAAATAACTACCACAGAGCAGAATAAAGAAGAATGAAAAGAATTGAGGGAAGTCTCAGAGACCTCTGGGACAACATTAAATGCACCAACATTCGAATTATAGGGGTCACAGAAGAAGATGAGAAAAAGAAAGAAACTGAGAAAATATTTGAAGAGATTATAGTTGAAAACTTCCCTAATATGAGACAGGAAATAGTCAATCAAGTCCAGGAACTTCAGAGAGTCCCACACAGGATAAATCCAAGGAGAAACACGCCAAGACACATATTAATCAAAATATCAAAACTTAAATACAAAGAAAACATATTAAAAGCAGCAAGGGAAAAACAACAAATAACACACAAGGGAATCCCCATAAGGTTAACAGTGGATCTTTCAGCAGAGACTCTGCAAGCCACAAGAGAGTGGCAGGACATATTTAAAGTGATGAAAGAGAAAAACCTACAACCAAGATTACTCTACCCAGCAAGGATCTCATTCAGATTCGACAGAGAAATTAAAACCTTTACAGACAAGCAAAAGCTAAGAGAATTCAGCACCACCAAACCAGCTTTACAACAAAAGCTAAAGGAACTTCTCTAGGCAGGAAACACAAGAGAAGGAAAAGACCTACAATAACAAAGCCAAAACACTTAAGAAAATGGTAATAGGAACATACATATCGATAATTACCTTAAATGTAAATGGATTAAATGCTCCAACCAAAAGACATAGACAAGCTGAATGGATACAAAAACAAGACCTGTCCATATATACGCTGTCTACAAGAGACCCATCTCAGACCTAGCACACATACATACTGAAAGTGAGGGGATGGAAAAAGATATTCCATGCAAATGGAAATCAAAAGAAAGCTCAAGTAGCAATTCTCATATCAGACAAAATAGACTTTAAAATAAAGACTATTACAAGAGACAAGGACGCTACATAATGATGAAGGGATAAATCCAAGAAGAAGATATAGCAATTGTAAATATTTATGCACCCAACATAGGAGCACCTCAATACATAAGGCAAATGCTAAGCAACCATAAAAATGTAAATCGACAGTAACACAATCATCGTAGGGGACTTTAACACCCCACTTTCACAATAGATCATCCAAAATGAAAACAAATAAGGAAACACAGCTTTTAATGATATATTAAAGATGGACTTATTTGACATTTATAGGACATTCCGTCCTAAAACAACGGAATACACTTTCTTCTCAAGTGCTCATGGAACATTCTTCAGGATAGATCATATCTTGGGTCACAAATCAAGGCTTTGTAAATTTAAGAAAATTGAAATCGTGTCAAGTATCTTTTCGGACCACAACACTGTGAGACTAGATATCAATTACAGGTAAAAATCTGTAAAAAATACAAACATATGGAGGCTAAATAATACCCTACTAAATTACCAAGAGATCACTGAAGAAATCAGAGAGGAAATCAAAAAAAAACCTAGAAATAAATGACAATGAAAACACGATGACCCAAAACCTATAGGATGCAGCAAATGCAGTTCTAAGAGAGAAGTTTATAGCACTACAATCCTACATCAATAAACAAGGTACATCTCAAATAAACAACATAACCTTACACCTAAAGCAGTTAGAGAAAGAAGAACAAAAAAAACCCCAAAGTTAGCAGAAGGAAATAAATCATAAAGATCAGATCAGAAATAAATGAAGAAGAAATGAAAGAAACGATAACAAAGATCAATAAAACTAAAAGCTGGTTCTTTGAGAAGCTAAACAAAATTGATAAACCATTAGCCAGACTCATCAATAAAAAAAGGGAGAAGACTCAAATCAATAGGATTAGAAATGAGAAAGGAGAAGTAACAGCTGACACTGCAGAAATACAAAGGATCACGAAAGATTACTACAAGCAACTCTATGCCAATAAAATGGACAACTTGAAAGAAATGGACAAATTCTTAGAAAAGCACAACCTTAGGAGACTGAATCAGAAAGAAATAGAAAATAAAAACAGACCAATCACAAGCACTGAAATTGAAACTGTGATAAAAAATCTTCCAAGAAACAAAAGCCCAGAACCAGGTGGATTCAAGGCGAATTCTATCAAACTTTTAGAGAAGAGCTAACACCTATCCTTCTCAAACTCTTCCAAAAGATAGCAGAGGGAGGAACACTCCTAAACTCATTCTGCGAGGCCACAATCACACTCATACCAAAACCAGACAAAGATGTCACAAAAAATGAAATCTACAGACCAATATCACTGATGAGCATAGATACAAAAATCCTCAACAAAATACTAGCAAACAGAATCCAACAGCACATTAAAAGGATCATACACCATGATCAAGTGGGGTTTATCCTAGGAATGCAAGGATTCTTCAGTATATGCAAATCAATCAATGTGATACAACTGACAAAGGATTAATCTCCAAAATTACAAGCAGCTCATGCAGCTCAATATCTCAAGAAAACAAACAACCCAATCCACAAATGGGCAGAAGACCTAAATAGACATTTCTCCAAAGAAGATATACAGATTGCCAACAAACACTTGAAAGGATGCTCAACATCACTAATCATTAGAGAAATGAAAATCAAAACTACAATGATGTATCACCTCACACCAGTCAGAATGGCCATCATCAAAAAATTTACAAACAGTAAATGCTGGAGAGGGTGTGGAGAAATGGTAACACTCTTGCACTGTTGGTGGGAATGTAAATTGATACATCCACTCTGGAGAACAGTATGGAAGTTCCTTAAAAAATGAAAAATAGAACTACCATACGACTCAGCAATCCCACTACTGGGCATATACCCTGAGACAACCATAATTCAAAAAGAGTCATGTACCACAGTGTTCACTGCAACTCTATTTACAATAGCCAGGTCATGGAAGCAACCTAAGTGTCCATCGACAGATGAAAGGATAAAGAAAATGTGACACATATATACAATGGAATATTACTCAGCCATAAAAAGAAATGAAATTGAGTTATTTGTAGTGAGGTGGATGGACCTAGAGTCTGTCGTACAAAGTGTAGTTAGTCAGAAAGAGAAAAACAAGTACCATATGCTAACACATATATATGGAATCTAAAGGGAAAAAATGGTTCTGATCAACCTAGGGGCAGGACAGGAATAAAGACACAGATGTAGAGAATGGACTTGAGGACACGGGGAGGGGTAAGGGTAAGCTGAGACGAAATGAGAGAGTAGCATTGACATATACACACTACCAAATATAAAATAGATAGCTAGTGTTAAGCAGCTGCATAGCACAGCGAGATCAGCTCGGCGCTTTGTGTCCACGTAGAGGGGTGGGGTAGGAAGGGTGGGAGGGTGATGCAAGAGGGAGGAGATATGGGCATATATGTTTATGTATAGCTGATTCACTTTTTTATACAGCAGAAACTAACACACCATTGTAAAGCAATTATCCTCCAATATACATGTTAAAAAATAAATAAAATTAATTAAAATTAAAACATTTATTTTAGAATGTATGTCGTAGGTGTTCACTGCATAATTTTTTTCAACTTTTCTGATGTTTGTACAACACTGTATTATTAACTTTTCAATGTTGTTTGTTCATTTGTTTTTTTCCTGATTCCTCACCCTGACATTTCAGGAGAAGAAAAACATATCTATCGAAATGAAGATTAGTGTTTAAACAAAATTTAAAGGCAAATTTCAGCTTGGGAAAACTTGTCTAGTTCATATAGTAAATAAAAGGTTTATTTTCAGAACATACAGTGTGATTACAGGTCACTGGAAAAATATTAGTGCTCCATTAGAAAAGGAATCAAAAACAATAAGCAGAAAGTATAAAATGAACAATGAGTAAATAAAACAGGATCAATCTTAATAGTAATGAAATACATGCAATTTAAAAAGGAATTTCTTTTAGTGTTTATTCACTGGGCAAATATTTAAGCAAAAAAAAATTAGTAAGCCTTTCATGTTGCATACAGTGGGATTCTTCTTGGGTAGGATGGAAGGTGATAGAGTTTGAATTAGCAACATTTCTAGAAAGCAACTGGGAAAGATATATATCATGAGATTTAAAAGCCTTTCTTCCCTTTGACCCTGTAATCCCACTTCTAGAAATGGGTTCTAACAAAATAATTAAAGATATGATCAGAGATCTACATAGAAGAATATTTATTTAAAAACTCTATATAAAAGCAAAATAGAAGAAACTAAATGTCCAATAATAGAAGAGTATGTAAACAAATAATAGAACTGTTATAGTAAGATATAATAAACAATTATTAACCATTTTTAAAGACTATTTGAACCAATGTGTAAATGTGCATGATATAACATTAGGCGAATAACACTGTATAAAAACCATACCAATTAAAGAAAGAAAACATGTTTATTTCTAGGAAAAATGGAAATACATATTTAAAAACAGTAACCGTGACTTTCATTAAATGATTTTAAATTTAGTCCTTATAATTCTTTGCTCAGTGAGCACTCATTATGGTTGTTTTAAAAACTGTTATTTTCATCAAACACTCACATAACCAGGGAATTCAAGTAGAGCAGATTCTACAATATTTTGCCTATCTATTAAGTTGCCACTGCAAGTACAGTACTTTGTTTAATAAAGTACGTGAGCATTTAAGAATACTATTTTTCTGTACAACTGAGGAAGGATTAAGAGAAGTGAAAAGTCCTCCACTGCTGCTGAGATACAGGATGGAAATCACAGATCTGTGATGTGGACCCATCCCACAGAAGTGCTCAGGTGGCCTCCTAATAAGAAGGGGTCTTCTCTCTGCTAATGCACAGAAGAACCATGGTCTCAACAAGGGCTCTTGCCTGCACCCCATGCACTTTCCATGCTTTCCTTATTCTGCTGGAATTTTAGATTCAGGGATGAATAACACTCCATGCCTGAACTCGGCTACACACATTAGTTTGCGAGTTAGGTATTGCGATCCCGCACCTTTTTTTTTTTTTGCGGTAGGTGGGCCTCTCACTGTTGTGGCCTCTCCCATTGCCGAGCACAGGCTCTGGATGCGCAGGCTTAGCGGCCATGGCTCACAGGCCCAGCCGCTCCGTGACATGTGGGATCTTCCCGCACTGGGTCAGGAACCAGTGTCCCCTGCATTGGCAGGTGGACTCTCAACCACTGCGCCACCAGGGAAGCCCCCCACACCTTTTTTTAAAGAGGAAACTAGTTCTCTTAGATTTTAAGTAACTTTCTTATGCCCGTCAGTCCATAAATGTCGAAGTTGGGACTTTGGCTACTACAGATTCCACTGTTTTTATACTAGGCCAGGCTACCTGCAGGTCTATTATCTCAATCGGGGAAATCATTTAGAAAATGAATGCATTATTCTTTAGTTTACATTTCTCAAAGTATGAATTTTTTAAATAATGAAAATGATTATAATTAAAGCAAAATGTTGAGAAACTAGCATTACATTATTCTCTGAAATGTGTTTTTATCCATTTAAGAAAGCGCTGTTAACAGTTTAGAGAAAGTTTCATCGGCTTTCCTAATTGTTAAATTATCTGATGGGGCAAGGATAGGGATGAAAAGGGCCTGTTAAAGATATAGACTCTCAGGTCACTGCTCTTGGGATTCTCCTTCCTTCAGAAAGTCGGACAGAGCTCCGGAATGTGTAATTTTTATAAGGATCTCAAATGATTCTCATATGTAGGCACCTTAGGGCAAATATGTTTCTAGGCCAATTGATTTCAAACTGTAGGGTGCATATGTATCTCCTAGTAGCTTTTTTTTTTTTTTTTTTTTTTTGGTGGTATGCGGGCCTCTCACTGTTGTGGCCTCTCCCATTGCCGAGCACAGGCTCTGGATGCGCAGGCTTAGCGGCCATGGCTCACAGGCCCAGCCGCTCCGTGACATGTGGGATCTTCCCGCACTGGGTCAGGAACCAGTGTCCCCTGCATTGGCAGGTGGACTCTCAACCACTGCGCCACCAGGGAAGCCCCCCACACCTTTTTTTAAAGAGGAAACTAGTTCTCTTAGATTTTAAGTAACTTTCTTATGCCCGTCAGTCCATAAATGTCGAAGTTGGGACTTTGGCTACTACAGATTCCACTGTTTTTATACTAGGCCAGGCTACCTGCAGGTCTATTATCTCAATCGGGGAAATCATTTAGAAAATGAATGCATTATTCTTTAGTTTACATTTCTCAAAGTATGAATTTTTTAAATAATGAAAATGATTATAATTAAAGCAAAATGTTGAGAAACTAGCATTACATTATTCTCTGAAATGTGTTTTTATCCATTTAAGAAAGCGCTGTTAACAGTTTAGAGAAAGTTTCATCGGCTTTCCTAATTGTTAAATTATCTGATGGGGCAAGGATAGGGATGAAAAGGGCCTGTTAAAGATATAGACTCTCAGGTCACTGCTCTTGGGATTCTCCTTCCTTCAGAAAGTCGGACAGAGCTCCGGAATGTGTAATTTTTATAAGGATCTCAAATGATTCTCATATGTAGGCACCTTAGGGCAAATATGTTTCTAGGCCAATTGATTTCAAACTGTAGGGTGCATATGTATCTCCTAGTAGCTTTTTTTTTTTTTTTTTTTTTTTGGTGGTATGCGGGCCTCTCACTGTTGTGGCCTCCCCCGTTGCGGAGCACAGGCTCCGGATGCGCAGGCTCCGGATGCGCAGGCCCAGCGGCCATGGCTCACGGGCCCAGCCGCTCCGCGGCATATGGGATCCTCCCAGACCGGGGCACGAACCCGTATCCCCTGCATCGGCAGGCGGACTCTCAACCACTGCGCCACCAGGGAGGCCCTCCTAGTAGCTTTAAAGTAAAGATTCTGGTCCAGCAAGCCTAGGGCAGGGCCCAGGATATGCATACTACATGTGCTTTTAAGGTAATTCCCACGTGGTTGGTCCATAGAGCCATCTCTAAGAAACCTGCTTTATTTTGATTTTTATAAAGCATCTGCTATAGACGGTATTGGGGGAATATAAAAGTATATGTGTCCTTTGATACAGGACAAAGGGGTTATATGATACAGGTAACAATAACATTTATAAAAATCAAAGAAATTTTAAAAAACATGGAAATGGAATTTATATAGGGAGAACATGGCTAGCTGGAGACATATCCAAAGAGGACATGTTCTTAGTCTGGTTAGTTAAGAATGTGTATGGTTAATGGGCAGATGAAAGGCTTCCAGACTGAGGAGAGCAGGAAAAGGAATATAAGTAGGAAAGAGCAAGGCATTAGACTCAAGGAGGAAATGAAAAGTATATTTGGAGAGGGAGCATGGGCCCCAATGATAACATGGCCTCTGAGCTTCTCAGCTTAAAACCTCAAAGGGACAGGCAAGGGGGAGGACAGGAAATGATGGATGGTGCCCGCCCGTGATATACTGCAGTATATACATTGACCTTTTAAAGGTTTAGACACCTCTTCAATTAGACACCTCTTAAATTAGACATATACTGGTTAGACTGGTTGTTGAGCCTTTGTCTGCCCCAACTTTTAACAGCATCCATTGATCGATTCGTGCTTTGCCTTGTCTTCCTAAACTGTTCCTCTCAACATCAGGCTCTTAATCATCTATGAAGGAAGAAAAGAGAAGCTGCAGTTCACAACTTTCTTGGGATATAAACTAAAATGCAGATTTCAGGGTCCTATGACCTGTAGACTGTAGATCTTTCAGGAATCATAATTTAAGACAGTGTCCCCAACAGATCTTGTGTATCCTACAGTTGAGCATTGACTTACAGACTGAGGTTATGTGTTAAAACATGCGGGCAAGTACGCAGATTCATAGGCAGCATTCTCAATTAGTCCTTCGAAGTCACCACAATGAGGAACTTCTTCAAGGATTTTCTCAGGTCATTATAATATGTTTCTGCTTCAGATTATTGCAGGGTATTTTGATATGAGGGAAATTCTCTAAGCTTATGGGTGACCCCTCTCCTCTTTCACTCTCTCTGAATTTATTTACTGAACAATTATTTATTTATTTATACATTTTTAATTGAAGTATAGTTGATTTACAATTTTGTGTTAGTTTCTGTTGTACAGCAAAGTGACTCAGTTATACATGTGTGCATATATATATATATATATATAGTATTCTTTTTATATTCTTTTCCATTATAGTTTATCACAAGATATTGAATATAGTCCCCTGTGCTATATAGTAGGACCTTATTGTTTATCCATTCTATATGTAATAGTTTGCATCTGCTAACCCAAATCCCAATCCTTCCCTCCCCCAACTCTCCTCCCCCGTGGCAACCACAAGTCTGTTCTCTATATCTGTGAGTCTGTTTTCATAGTAAACAATTTTTAAGAATGAAACTCTGGAAGGACATTCACCATACTGGACCAGTAGTCATTTCACTCCCCAGTGATGGCCAGTATTCTTATTTATGAAGGATAATAAAGCTTTATCCTGACCTGTGCTGAGAAGCTAAAAAAAGAAACTGATTATCTTTATGATATTCACTTTGTAAAATGGCCTTGATCATATAAACAGGTATAGATAATTAGCCATGACTGTATTAATTAATCTTTCAAAGAGATATGAACTTGAGCATATACAGCTGTGGATTAAAAAAGATGCATGTTGATTTTAGCTGAATGAGTGAAATAAGTATGTGTGAAGGGGAGAAATATTTGAGAGTAAAAAGTATTCTATATGCTAAGGAATAACTTTTTATTTAGCAGGCCAAATGCTGGGGTGTGTGTGTATGTGCATGTGTGTGTGGGAGAGGGAGAGGAAGAGAGAGAGGGAGAAAAACAGATTAAACAATTTAAGACTTTGTCATAAGAAATTTGGTATATCAGAGATTAATCATTATCTACTATCTTATTTGGAAGTTTTACTGAATAACTAATGAAAATACAGTAGAATTTGTTAGAAATACATTTAACATAAATAAAATGAATCTGTTAAATAACAAGAACATCATAAATATTATTCTGGCATTAAGGAACGTGAATCTTCAAATGAACGGAGAGGAAGATTTGCTGGACTCAGTTTTGATCTTTATAATTTCAACCTATAGACAGTTGCCATCAGGACTCACATCTCTAATTCAGATGTGCTGGGAGATTACAGTATAAATCTCTGACCAACAAACAGGAGGGAGGACAAGAGGTCTGCATAACATTCCATTTGGTAAAATGGATGTATTCAGATTGGAATTGGACTCCTCGAGCAGTCTAAATAAACACACGTTTATGCTTGCTTTTGAGGCATAATCAGATAAATGATACATGATGACCATGGGGAGGAAAGAGGAAAGTTGTTCAGAAAATAATGTTTATGAAGTTAACATTTCTAGGACGAGAATATATAATACCTACTCAAATCTGTACCTTACTGGTTTAACATAAAAACTTACCTGTCCAGCAGTCAAAACAACATATGTGAAAAAGTTAGGACCTGAAATGTCGATGAAGGCTTTTGTGACTTGTGAAGATGCCATTTGTTTTCCAAAATCTATCCTAAACAAGTTAAAATAACTAAGCCTCATCTCAATATAAGACCTACTACACGGTCATAATGAATTATACAGGGCCTATGAGGCTTTTAGGTAATGCAAACACAACTGTTTTTAGTGCTTATTTCTGAATCACTATTTTTGTGTTTATTTACCCAGCATAGATGTTACGGCTCATTGAGAACCAAATGGTTTGTCTAGGTGGCCATGTTCTCATGGTCAAAACAGCTCATGCAGAGATATGTGTGTTCGCTCCGCTGACGCTCTCACCCTAGGAATAATAATAGGTAGGGATACAGTTTATTATTGAGCACCTATAATACTTAAGAGTTATTAGGAAAAGAAATAGTTTCTGGTCTCATTTGAAGTGAGGAATCAGGCAGAATAGTGCTTTAAATTGTCTAATTCGAGGGGAATATTCTGTCCAGCAAAATAGTAACCTTGATCCTTAGAGCCAGACCCTTGCATTATTAAGAAAGTTCTTAAGCCAGATTGACAGATCTGAGCAGGCATGGAACTCTCCTAGAAGATATGTATTTATAGAGTTTGCAGGCATGGATAGTCAGAGGAAGCCTTGGGCTTCTAACTGGAGGCAGTGGTAGAAATTGAGAACATTTTCATGTTCTTCCTGACTTCATAAGTGTTCCAGCTACTTCTCAATTTTACTGAGATTCTTCAACAGCTTAGAAGGATGTTGAACCCTGAAAGAAAGCAGAGATGATGAGAAGAACAGGGACCTTACTGTTGACAGTGAGAATCTCCTGGGTGAATCCTACAGTTGATCCAAAGCAAGAGTTGACAGGAAAGAAATGTATTTTCGACATGGCATCAAAATATGCTTGATATTATAGTGGATCTTCAAAGTAACCCTGGACACAGATGATCAATGGACATGCCTCTGTGGCTCTATTTAAATTAATAGAAACATCTCTTGAATTAGATTTTCCTCAGGTACCATATGCCTATACTGTTTTTCCCCCTCAGGGAAATTGCTATTTATTAAGAACATAGGAAAACAGTGTCGTATGAGATCATCACAGTCAGTGTATACTTAGGATGAAGACATTGCTGGTCTAAAAATAGAAGCACTTGGGCCTGAATTAAAATCATGTGACAAATGTGTTTCGTCTGTCACCTCCTAGAACTGAGCACCAACTCTGAATGCCAAATCAGAAGAAGAGTTGGCCGCTGAGTCCATTCCCCAGTCACTGGCTGGCTCCAACACATTCTACATGACTTCTGAGGACATCCTTAATGTGACAAAGATTACAGGCAGAGCTTCAGCAGTAGGAAGAAGTGCAGCACACAGGGTGGGGGCAGGTGGAGATGACACAGGTCACAGGTGGGGCGATAGCAAGTTGTGTGGCAGGAGACCAGGCCACAGGCTGGGCACAGGCAGCAGCTGGGGCAGCAATAACTAGAAACGTGACATTTGCACAGCAAAGAAACCATAAACAAGACAAAAAGACAACCCTCGGAATGGGAGAAACTATTTGCATATGAAACAACAGACAAAGGATTAATCTCCAAAATATACAAACAGCTCATGGAGCTCAATAGCGAAAAACCAAACAATCCAATTAAAAAATGGGCGGAAAGCCTATACTGTTTTTAACCTGCCTTAATTGGCTGCCTCCACAAAAATACTTAGCAACTTTACTCTTTACATGCAGATGAAATTAGCTCCTTGAAATAGAGAGTGGGGTCAATATGAATGCTTTCTGGGGTGAGCATGGGCTAAGTTTGAATTACTTCTGTAACAATTTAGTCAGCTCAGGCTACTGTTATAACACAGCATAGACTGGGTGACTCTTACAACAGACATGTGTTTCTCATGGTTCTGGAGGCTGGGAAATCCAAGATCAAGGTGCAGACAGATTCAGAGAACTCTCCTGGCTCACAGAAGGTCACCTTCTCTCTGTCCTCACATAGTGGACAGAGAAAGAGAGAGGAATCAAGCTATCTGGTGTCTGTTCTTATAAAGGCACTAATCCCATCATGAAGGCCCTACCCTCCTGACCTCATCTAAACTCAATACTTCCCAAAGGTCCCAATCTCTACATTCCATCATAATAGGGGTTAGGGCTTCAGCATATGAATTTGGGGGGAAACACAATTCAATCCATAGCGGTTGGTAACTAAAACCGGTCATTATTTCAGAGAACAGTACAAGTATTTTCCTCTGTGTGAAAGCATGGGCTGAAGATTAAAAGATGGATACTCAGTTGTATCCCCCAAGGTTTATTTGTTTCCTGAATCTTCAGCTGTTTCATTGTCACTTTATCTCTTTGGTTTAGACCATGAGATGGGTATCAAATTGTTTCAGAATTTCCTTTTAAACAATGATTAAGGAACCTCCCTGTGTAAGAAAGAGTACACCATGTGAAGAATATTGCTCTGCTACTTGGAAAAACTTCATTCCACATAGCCCAGTGGCTGTAAGGAATATGCTGGAAGTCTGAAATATAGGTGGCTTCTACACCCACTCCCCTCTCTTGCTAGCAATTTATATCTCTCATCTCTTCCTAAGCACATCTTTTCTCAGAAACCTTTAATGATACTCGCCAATTACCTACTCTTCTAGGCTGGAATACTTATTCTTTAGTTTTAGGACTTTAGTACATTTTTTCTTTCCTTAAATCATTGTTGACAGTATAATCCAACTTGTTTGAATTCCTTCAAAGCACTCACTATTTTACCCTTAAGAAGTTCTCCTTAGGTGGATTCATCTAGTCCATTTTAACTTGCATGTCAGGGGTGGGGATGCTGTAGGTCTGGGACTGAGTTGAGGCCTCCTTGTTCAAGCTTGCTTTAATAATCCAGGAGAAAGGTCAATTAAGACAAGTCTATCATAAAAGCTCATAATTATTTGGAGGAAGCTCTGTGTCCAGCAGCCCAAGTCTAAGCTTTACATGCTTGGCTCCATCAAAATTTGTTTTGTCCTTCCTTTCTTCCTTCCTTTCTTTCCTTTCCTTTCTTTCCTTTTCTCTTTCTTTTTTTCCCCCTTTCTTTCTTTCCTTCCTTCTTTCTTTCTTTCTTTCTTTCTTTCTTTCTTTCTTTCTTTCTTTCTTTCTTTTTCTCTTTCTTTCTTTTTTCTTTCTTTCCTTTCTCTCTTTCTCTTTCTTAGCTCTTTCTTTTTTTCTCTTTCTCTCTTTCTCTTTCTCTCCATCCTTCCCTCCCTTCCTTTCTTCCTTTCATCTCACTGAAGCATCTGTGAACCATTAGTCATTGCACTCACATCATTCTTCTAATATCTGACCTATTTATAAAGCCTAGATTTCTAAAATGTTTCATGTTCTTTCCTGTAGAGCCTCCAAACATGACTTTCCTTCTGTCTGGAATACTATTCCACACTTGCCTTTATGGGAACCTTCAGAATATTCTAATTTCTCCTTGATGATTACCACCTCCAGACAGGTCTTCCTTCACTGTCCTAGCCAATTCATGTCTCTCTCCATTATTCTCTATCCCAGTACCTTATTATCCTGTTACACACACACATGCTTATTATTACTCATTTTTAAATTTGTTTTGCATTTTCCTGTGTGGCCCTCCCTTAACTGTTTCACTCTCCACTCCATGCCTGGCACAGAGTAGCTGCTTGACATACTTTGCTCAGTAAACAAATGAGTGAATGAACTAATTTCTGAACATGCATCACTCTCACTAATCTATTTAGTCTTATCTAGCACTTAGCCTCAGAAGAATAAAATTAAAATTTGAGGAATCATAAATGGATATTATTTATTTTATTTATTTATTTTGACACTTTTGTGAGTTATAGTATAAGTAATAACAACGAGGATGAAGACTAACATTTAGGGAGTGTTTGATGTGTCTCATTATGTGCTACATAGTTTATTTAACCTTCATTAATTTTTTTAACTGAAAAAGAAGAATACAAAGGTGATGCTTTCAAAGTTTAAGCTTTAGCATACTCACTTTCACTGCCTCCTTCTAAGAGCCGGGTTGGGATCTGAGCTGTGTACTTATAGTACATTTTGTATGTATGCTTTTGCATAAAGAGACATCTTTTTCACAATTACATAAGCTTCAAGCCTTATGCTACCTGAATCTTTTCTGGGAACTTGGAAATATAGTTAAAAGTCCTCTTTTACAAACGAAGACACTGAACCGTAATTTAAGTTAAAAAGAACTAGAAGCAGATGGAAAAGGGGTTCTGAACCCTGACCATATAACACTAGAACTTTTGTTTTTAACCATGATACTGGATAGAAGACAGCAAGTAAAAACACATTAGTAAAATGTAGGGACTATGAATACATAGCTGGTATTTCTACTAAGATATTCTTTAAAAATTATAAAAAAGCTTAGTTCTACAGAGTGAATTTTAACACATGGAGTCAAGGGTTGGTGTCCCTTCATTATGTCAGCCCTTTACTGGCCTCAATTTCCTTGAGCCTCTTGCTGAGAACTTTGGCATGCAGCACTACAATTTTCCCTCATTTCATTTCACACCAGGTCAGCTCTTTGTTGATTTTCCTAAGGTCCCGAAAAGGACAGTGTCCTTGCTTACTACTGCCTTGTCCTTCCATTTCATCAAAGCACTATAAATCAAGGTGACAATATCATATGCCAATGTTCTGTTGTGTAACAGCCTTTATGAGTTGCCCATCAGGTTGCACTGTAGGAAGAAACAGAAACAAAAAATGAAAAAAAAACAAATAAAAACGTGTATCACAAGCTGTCCTCCAAAGTATGTTTTACTTTAGGAAAATAAATTATTGAAGTATAGTTGATTTACAATATAGCAAAGTTGCCAGCAGTAACATGGGGATAATAATACCCACACCCATCCTCCTCATCAGTTGCTTTTAGATAAATGACATAATAGTTTTAAAGGTATTTTGGAATTAGAAATGTAATCTGGACCCAAGAATCATTATATCACCAGTAAGTTGTTGAAAGCACTTTAGAAATATCAGCATCTTTCTGAAGACAGTAGATATTGGCTATAGTAAATGAGCTTATCTGGGTAGCCCAACAGATTTTGAAAAGGTCTTAGTGAAAGTTAAAAAAAAAACAAACAAACAGGTTTCAGTACAGTCAGTTTAGATTATTAAAGATCCTTATTATATTTATTTCACAAAAATTAATGTCTCCTAATCAAATATAGTAACCCCAAATAAAAACTCTTAAAAATGCTGCTGCTGGTCATAAAAGGTAGACAAGAATCTGTGTGTAGTACACTCATTGCTCATCCTCATTTCTATAAAAGGGATCCAGAGTCTCATTCCTTCATTTATTCATTCATCCAACATATATTATTTAAGAGCTAGTGTTATGTGCCAGACTTCTCTTATGTCCCAAGTACATAGAGACGAGCAAAATGAGCCACACTCTCTCCCATCATGAAAATTACAGCCTGAGAGGAAAACAGACATTAATCAAATAATCACACTAATGAATTCATTATTTCAAATGGAGTTAAGTGCTTTGAGGGAGAGGAATGTGGTAATGTAAGAATTGCTAGCAAAATATGTAACTGAGGGGGTCAGGAAAGGCGTGATCTGCTAAAATCCTAAAGAGCAGGACTTGACTAGGAGAAGGAGGTGTGGGGCATATTCTAAGCAGGGGAAACAGCCTGGACAGTGTGGTGCATTTCTGCACCAGACAGATGGCCGGTGTGTATGACATGAGCTCCAATGTTTTCAATCTTTATCAAAAGAGTAATGGGGAAGCCACTGAATGGTTTAAGGGTGTGGTGATAGGATGGAGTAATCATTTCATTTATGATTGAAAATATCTCTCTGATTTGGTGCACAAAAGGAATTAGAGGGGGCCGGAGTGAATAAAAGGAGACCAAGGAGAAGACTATTATAGGCAAAGATGACACTAGCTTGGACTGAAGTGTTGGCAGATTATACAGAAAGAAGTTGCTTGATTCAAGGGTTACCTATGACTTGGTACTGAATGAGGTATAGATAATGAGGGGGAGGGAAGGATCAAGGATGTCTCCAAGACCTCAAACACCTAAAGTCTGATGAGATACTTTATATAATACTGTTGTACAAAGAGGAAACATTTATTAATGGACCTGATTTCTTCACTTTATTGATTTCTAAAGATTAGAATGCCCTCTCTGTGCCAATATTTATGCCAGTTGAATGAATAAGATCTTTGCCCTAAAGAGCTCACAGTTCCATTGACTCATCATCTTTAAGGTAGCCACATCTATGTTCTGAGGAAGGTAGACAGAATTCTGTTTTGCATGCACAAGACAGCTGTTTCTTCTGCTGGTAGAACACTTATTTCAGAGTAAGCCTAATATCAGTTGTGCTTTTTACCAGAAGAGCTAAAAATGTTCTGACTTTGTGGAAAACTCAGCTACCATTATTGTCTTGAGAAAAGTGCACAAATTTTGTGGTTTATTTCATGAAAAGGCATGGCTGGATATGAGAAATGATTATAGAGGGGTAATGTGCTTACTATCAAATTCAGGCCCAAGCAGCAACAAGACACCCACAAAGCAACAGGACTTCTTTATCACTAGACCTGACAAGGAAGCAAATTCCTATTTTGAAAGTCTGAAAATTCAGGTTTTCCTGTTTGGTTTTGATTATTTTTGGAAACATACATAAGTGTATTTACTGGGTGTTTCAATGCTCTGCTGTTCTTTTCCAGTTATTTTGCTGACAACTAAAGATATATAGTTGGGCATTTTTACTGAACAATTTCTAGATAAGAAGAATATCCAATGCTGAGATCCAACATGAAGTTACTATACTGAGTACAAACTAACCATAAACTACCAATAGCAGTGAACCACATTGTCAGGCCAGAGTACACTGCATCTTTTCTTAGGAATTACAAGTACTTTTTATAAGAACAACAAAAAAAGTTTTTATCTACATACCTGGACACGCTTGGTGATTTGGGAAGACAGCTGCATGTGTTTTGGTCCACAAAAACACAACTGGGATATGCAGAAATAGGTGTCAACTGTCGTTATTTTATTTTTTATTTTTTTTTTTGCTCTTTAAGGATACATTCGTGTTTTTTACTTGGCAAACCTAACCTTCCATTGTAAATGGAAAATGGTATGATTCCAGATGTTTGCTACTTTCAACAGTATTTAACATTATTTTAATGTTTTCAAGGAAGGAGATTTAAGAAAGTAACTCAAAAGAAAGTAAGCCTCTGTCCTCAAAGAGTTATAGTCTAAAGGAAAATCAGGTAGCAGTTAAGTAAAAAGGACAAACTTCATTTGTCTTGTGGCCCCAGAAATAAAATATTCTCAGGAGTAAAAATAAATAAATGATTCAAATTTCTGAGAACTAAGGATTTTTTCTATGTGCATCAAGGTTTCCTTTTTTTTTTTTTTTTTTTTTTTTTTTGCGGTACGCGGGCCTCTCACTGTGGTGGCCTCTCCCGTTGCGGAGCACAGGCTCCGGACGCACAGGCTCAGTGGCCATGGCTCACGGGCCCAGCCGCTCCATTGCATGTGGGATCTTCCCGGACCAGGGCACGAACCCATGTCCCCTGCATCGGCAGGCAGACTCTCAACCACTGCGCCACCAGGGAAGCCCCCCCCCCCTTTTTTTTTTTTTTTTTTCTTTTTGCGGTATGTGGGCCTCTCACTGTTGTGGCCTCTCCCGTTGCGGAGCACAGGCTCCGGATGCGCAGGCCCAGCGGCCATGGCTCACGGGCCCAGCCGCTCCGCGGCATATGGGATCCTCCCAGACCGGGGCACGAACCCGTATCCCCTGCATCGGCAGGCGGACTCTCAACCACTGCGCCACCAGGGAGGCCCCCCCCCCCTTTTTTTAATATTTAAAAATTAAACATACGTTAACCTTGGTGGGAATTAATTGAGCTAGTATAAACTTTCATTTTAAAGAATATCTGTCAATAACTAATTATTCATAGCAGTATCATAATAGCCAAGGTAATTTATGGCAGTTGGCCCCTGCTAATTCACCTATCAGAAATGGATGTAATAAAAACTGTTTAGATTGAACCCAGTTTCTAACAGATGCTTCCATAATACTGAATACATAGCAATTATCTTTTATTTAAAGATCTTACAATAATGAATATCCCCTATTAAATTAGACTTTTGTTTTGCTAAATGTCATTTTGATGACATACTGGTATTCTAGTTCATCTGTTTTTATGTATTGGCATTCCCTTCTTTAAAAACAAAAAACAAAAAAAAGGCCTGATTTTTTTGTACCTACTAAAACTTTTGGAGGTATAAGATGGTCAGGGCTGAATATTTACTATCTTTAAATATCCACTTCTATTAATGGAATGTATATTAATTTTCTTACATAGCATGATTTGATATAATCAGTTAGACATGCCAACAGGTGAGGTGTGCAGTTGGCTACAAAATTAGAACAAGTTTGTATCACTAAAAATAAATGACCTAATAAAGAAAATGTTTCAACATTTCTGAGAGTAGGTGGTTAACAATGAAACACATTTCATCAACATACTGACAGTTAATAATAAAAACAATATCCAAAGAGAAAATAAATGTTTAATTTAAATGGAAAACAAAAGAGCTGAGTATGTGCTAGCAAATGCCCTAGTGATTCTGTTTTTCTTTACCTCAAAATAAAAAATACAGGAAGGGAACAGTGATTTTCTACTTAATATGAGGTTAGAATTTCCTTCTGAATATTTCATCATACTCCCTTTTCTGGGATGCCTTCTACTTGTGTTCAAATTAAAAATAATGTTAATAATAAAGTATTAGCATTGGTTCTGATAAGAAAATTATACAATTTTCTTTGCCTCCGAGACATTTATAAAACCATGAAGTAGATTGTTCTTGTCAGCAGAATAAAAATGGCCATTTAATGTTTTGTCTTCTAAGTTAGGAGAAAGAATACTTTCCAATTCTTAACACACTTGAAAATCTAAGTGAAAACCAAATAAAGTAGTAATACCAATTTGCCATTGAAGAGAATTAAAAGAGAAATAAGCTTATTGCTGAAAATCCCAAAGAGTGCATTTTTATCATTTAATTAGGATTTTAAATTTTAAGGGTTTTTTTTGTTGTTGTTATGGTTGGCTTGGTTTTCCATGTAAGACTCAAAATGAAGTAGCTGAGGTGTTTAGTTTTTTTGTCTGTTTGCTTTGTATTTTTCCTGGTGTTTTCAACTTTGTGGCTCCTGCATCTTCATAGTCCTTAGAATGTTGTTTATATTAGGCATTTCTGCAATACAGACAACTAAATTTCTTGTTTTCCTGTGTCTACAATTTGTATGTGCATTTGGTATATAGGGAATATAATGCCTAATTAATTATGTCTTAGTTTTTTTCAGTTGAAACAAATATTTCATTTTTGAAGCCTGCATATGTTTTAACCACATTTTTTTAATATTGAAAAAAGGAGAGGAGAAAACTCTCAAATATAACTAAGTGAAGCTTAAATGTGGACAAGTCTGACCCTATCTTTTCTATTAACAATAATTAATTTATTAATAACAAGTTATTAAATATTTCAATTAAAAACAATTATTGAGATAGTAAAACGTTGTGTTCGTTGCATCAGAATAGATCCATTATACATTGTGGATTTTGCGTGGTTTCTTAATAACTAGTAATCCTTTTATAAGAATTGAGGAGATATTTGTAGCAACTTCAGACCCTAAATATACTTTCTTGTACACATTACTGAAAAGGAAAATAAGGCAATCAAACAAACAAAAACCCTGGCAAACTAATCTGAGAGCATCTGTGTTAAAAGAAGGGTAAAGAGGAAGGATAAAACTAAGGAAAAGTTAACACAAACAGAAAATAAAATTAAAGTCAAATCTCAGTGCTGTCGAATGTTTGTAAGTGAAGAACTATTTTCAATCCCAGAAAAAAATAGTCTACCTATTGTGAACCTGTTTTAATATGTCGAATATAAATTAAAATAGTCAATACTAGGGAGGTAATAATACCTGTTTTGAGTTTTAAAAAATTTTACTTATTACTGATGAGAACAAGCTTCAGGTAGTAAGAAAGGAATCGGTGGTAGAGGTGTTTAGAAAATAAATACAAGGAAAATGATTCTTTTATTTTCCCTTCTATTGTGTCCTTTTCAATCCTAACCTTTCACATTTACACTACTCTCAGGACTTTGTGGAATAGACACAAAGGATGCATCCGCCCATAGTCTGTATTTAGGCCCTGAGGAGACGTGGCACGAGCCCTGCAGAGCAGCCCTCTTCTCGTACTGTGCACAAAAACCACCCAACTTGTGCATGGTGTAGGATTTCACTTTTTGGCCTCCTCCTACTTATCAAGTGCCTTGGCAGTCATCTTGAACTCAGTAGGGTCTTTATTTTCCACCAAACTGATGCATATTTTTAACAAAATCAGAACTCAATATTTTCTAAATTGGTCCATTAGAAAGTAGCTGTATTTAGTAGATAATGTTCTCATCTTCCTGTTGAAAACCAAACCTTTGACACATCCAGTGATGCATTCAAGGGAAGTGTGAAGTATATGCAAATAGTAAAGAAATCCCATTGCTAGACAACTGTCCTAGGACAGTAAGTTCATTTATTCTTGCTAATTATTTTAAATGTTCTAAATTTCCCAATATTAACAAAAGTCTATTATCTTCCATCATTTGTTCTTGTCCCTTACAATTTGATTCACATATTCTTCTCTAAGAATAGACATATTCATATTAACTTTATGAACAAGAGCATTTTGTAAAACAGGCCTTGGTACCCATTCCCTGAAGAAGTTGAATTCTGCATTCACCAGTTAAATGAGCATATGTGCACACTCTGGGTTTGACAAGATAGGGGCTGAGTTGCTGATGTGGGCAAGTCATACAGTCAGCTCATACAGCCTTAATTAAATAAGCATTGTGCTTTCTGAATTCCATATACTAAAATGTAGAGCATCCCTTAGGAACTTTTAAAATACCCAACAGAGCCTTAGCACCTCATTCAGCAGCCATTGACTTACGCGAGTGATTTGGATGGATAGTGTTTGGATTCAATTACTTTGAAGTAAGGAAACAAATAGAAGTCAAGTTAATTATCATATTTCTTTTGTTGGGATGCATTTTTAATTTAGAAAAAGGGGTGGGAGAACAACCTATGATCAACTCTATTCAGTAGTCTTTCAGATACCAGGGCGTTCATAGTAAGCAGTAATTTTGTTGCTGGCATCATCTCTGTCCCCAGGAACAATGGCCTCATCATTCATAGCACCAGCATCATCCCTCTAAAAGAAGACTTCCTAGAGTAAAGATACTGCCATGGTTTTTAAAAATCCTGTCTAGTAATAGCAGAACCAGTGAGGTACCTGTTGGTAAAATAAACTTGTGTGTGTGAATTAAGCTGTACTATTTACTGGTGTACTGGAAAATGCTTGGTTGTAAGATCAAACACACCAGTTCAAGTTCCAGCTGGGCTCCTTCTTAGTTATACACTGAGAAAGTTACTGGACATCTATGGCCCTCAGAGTCTTTTTATTTTCTTTTTGTGAAATTGGGCTAATCATATCTCAAGAATATTGTTATGAGGACTAATATGACAGCGTACAGTCTTGGCAATATAATTGACACTCGATAAATCAGAGCTTTTGAGGTTAGCAATGTAAGGAATAAGAAGCAAAAATTTTAAATCCTAGCATAAATTGCTAGTCAAACACACACACACACACACACAGAGTCAACTGTGCACTCAGAGATTTGGTGAGATAAAGCAGAAAACGTGCTAATCACTTAAACAGTTAAGAACATGGCGATTGTGTGCTGTTGGAGGCCAATTGGAGGTTAGTATTGCAAACAACCATCTTGATAAATAGGATGTGGGGCTGAAATCAATAAACAGAGATTCAATAAAAGCAAATGTAAACTGCACACACTACTGTCCCATGGGGATGGAGATGTAAGTTCTAACGAATGATAGATGAGTATACATCAACAATATGATAGTGCTCTATAAAACCCTAGACACTGCTTTGGGGTATATTGATAGGGAGAGCATGGATGAACTGAGAGGTAATTATTTAGCCCTACCAGCCCTCTTTAGGCCTCAACTGGATAACTGTGTTCAGTATTTATCCCTCAGTTGAAAGGGAATCATAGATAAATTTGAATGAGTTCAGAAGAGAGCAACAAAAATGGTAAAAGCTTTGGAAAATGAGATCTATAAGGAAACGTTAAGGCAGTGGGAATGTTCAGACTGGAAGAAAGATAACAGGGAAGCAGGGTAACTACTGAACACATAGGAAAGAGATACTGTAAATGAGAGAAGGGATCAATTATTCCCACCAGTCATTCAGAATTGAATAAGTTGAGCTTGGGCTGCAGTAGATAAAACTTAGTTTAAATATTAAGAACACTTTGTGAGTATAGAGCATTTTCACATGGAATCAAGGTACCTGTGGTAATTAAGAAAACTTGTTTATTAAATAATTTCAAAGCATCAAACTTGGAATTATCCTTTTGTAGTTTTGATAGAGTGGAAAAGAGATGACTCAGCTTATCCCCCAACTCTGTTCTACTAATCAAAGCTCTACAAATATGCCTCAGAGTTCATGCCCTGCTGACATAAGTATAGATATAGTCATAATCCTTCTGCTTTTGAAAGGGGATTATTATTTTTTAATTTATTTATTATTTATATTTGGTTGCATTGGGTCTCTGTTGCTGTGCGTGGGCCCTCTCTAGCTGTGGCGAGTGGGGACCTCTCATTGCGGTGGCTTCTCCTGTGGAGCACAGGCTCTAGGCATGTGGGCTTCAGTAGTTGTGGCACACAGGCTCAGCAGTTGTGGCTCATGGGCTCTAGAGTGCAGGCTCAGTAACTGTGGTACATGGGCTTAGCTGCTCCACATTATGTGGGATCTTCCTGGACCAGGGCTCAAACCAGTGTCGCCTGCATTGGCAGGCAGGCTCTTAACCACGGCGCCACCATGGAAGCCATAAAAGGGAATTCTTTATTATTTAAATATTTTACTTTATAGAATGTTTGGTCTTAACTTAGGTAGTAGAAATGTTTATTTTTTCCTGCAATAATCTTCCATCCTTTGATTTTTCTTCTTCGTACTCCTATTAGATTCAGATTCTGATAAAACCTTTAATGGTACTAAATGATTTAAGCAAGTTTTCTGACTCAAAAACTTTAGAACAAGGCTTGCTGTATATTTATGACTTCCTGATGGGCAGGTTCAGTAAACTAGGGTAAGTAGAGAACTCATTAGGGGCAGAAGATAGGCTTCCAAAGGCAAGACAGTCAGGCCTTTTGTGTTAGCCTTATTTATAATTATGATTAATGTAGAATCAAATAAGCACCACAGTGTACTATGTGAACGTACACATAACTTAACAAGTTGAGATTCAGTTGCTTTTATTGTAAGCAGAAAATAGTATCTGTACTTGTAAGGATAGATGAGACTATCTAGAGTTCCTGGCATAAAGTAGGTATTTAATAAACAACTGTTCTTCTGCTTGTCTTCCTTTAAAAATATTTTAAGGGTCACTTCCCTGCACAAAGTCAGTAGTGGCCCTCAGTCTCCCATGTAGATTTCAGTCTCATTGTAGCTGCATTCCGGGCTCTCTATAATCGGATATTACTCTTCCTTTTCAGTCTTAGTTTGCTTGTTTTTTGGTTGAACAGGAGTTTCGTTGTCAGTTTAGTAGGCCATATTTGAAATAGTTAAAACCTAGAACTCTCCAGAGAGCAGGTCATTGAAAAATGACCAACAGGAAGGGATAGTAATGCATACAGAGGCTACATAGGAAGCTTAGACACAGGGTTTAGATGGCATTCTCGTATCCCTTGTTTATTTTTTCTGTCATGGTGTTTATACACATTCACTTAAAGGTATTCACTTCCGTATTCCACCCAGCTCCTTCAGTGGGCACAGCAAGCAGAAGCAGTGGGAAATGCACATTTCTGATTGTAAGTGTTATAAGATTTAATTACCAACACCTCTGATCTCTAAGATTGGTGTTTGGACTTTGTCTTTCTTGTACTCAGATTTTGTTTCCCAGCAGATGTTGGCTGGCAGCCTCAGTAGCTTTCAGTTTCCCATATTGTTTACAAAGGACACTCCCTCTTCTCACCATGACCCCTAAGAATGGTCCCCTGACCCTCAACACTCTGCCAGCAGCATGGCAACAGTCTTACTTATCCCAAAGGGTAGATGCAAACACCTTACAAGTTGAATACTTTCCAGAGAGTTCTTGAGGCTAAGTCTTCAGAGAAGGAGAAGGATCTTTAAAGGTGGAGAGTAGGGTTGGATAGAAAGGGAAAGAATTGAAAGCCAGATGGAGAATGGATCACCTCCTGCCTTGACTATTTACCATAACCTGGACTGTTGGCTACTTACTCTGCTTCCACCTCACTGAACTGTAGTCAGTCCTTTCAAAAAACATCCAGTTATTAACCCATTCTTCTGTTTAAATCCCTTTAAGAGCTTCCTAGTCCTCTCTAAAAAGTTCAAATTCTTGACCATAGCCTAAATCCCTCATCATCTGGATCTTTTATATCTGAACATTTTCAAAACTGCTCCCCCATTTGCTGCCAAAGGGCCACACACGTTGCTTGACCTTTAGTCCTTCAGACACACCATGACCTTCCCATCTTAGGGTCTAACATGTGCTTCTTATTATTTTCTGGAATGCTCTCTTGTGGCCTTTGCATACTGTCTCCTTTATAATCATTTAAGATTCAGATTAAAATTACCCTCTCAAAGTATCCTTTTTTTACCTCTCTCATTGGGTGTGTCCTTTATTTATTTATTTATTTATTTATTTTTTGTGGTACGCGGGCCTCTCACTGCTGTGGCCTCTCCCGTTGCGGAGCACAGGCTCCGGACGTGCGGGCTCAGCAGCCATGGCTCACGGGCCCAGCCGCTCCGCGGCATGTGGGATCTTCCTGGACCGGGGCACGAACCCATGTCCCCTGTATCGGCAGGTGGACTCTCAACCACTGTGCCACCAGGGAAGCCCGGCTGTGTCCGTTTTATTAACACAGCACAAAAATTTCACCTTCATTGTACCTTTCAGTGATGAAGTTCAATATTTATTGATTGGATTACCCGTTTATCATCTGTCTCTTCCACTGGACTGTAAACCCTTTAAGAACAAGGTTTTTGTCTTGCAGTAGCAACACTGAAAGCTGAGTGCCTTGCACAATATCTGGTTATTAGTAGGAACTTACAAAATATATGTCTAGACGACTAAATGAATCCCTAAAACTCAACCTTGTGAACTGAGCCCTTTTATCCCTTTCTCTCAGTTCATACATAAATAATTCTTATGTTATGCACTCTGATTAGAAAACTGTAACATAAACAAACAAAAAAACAGGACCAAAGATGCTCAGTAAGTCTTGACCTAAGAGGTGATATGATATGGGAGTTGTGAATATAGGCATAGCTTTCTAAAACAGCACCTGAGAACTAAAATGCAAGTAATTAATATTTGTTAAATAAACTGCCATATATAGTTTATGTTAGCTCTAAATTTATGCATGTAGCAGAAATTTAATTAGCACTTTAGTAAATATCTGAATAATATATTTACTATGATTTTCCAAAGTATGAAATTTTATATTTGTTCTATAGAATATAATTGTGGGTTTTACTGGAAGTTTTATTTATTTTTTTATTTTTTTGTGGTACGTGGGCTTCTCACTGTTGTGGCCTCTCCCGTTGCGGAGCACAGGCTCCGGACGCACAGGCTCAGTGGCCATGGCCCACAGGCCAAGCCGCTCCGCGGCATGTGGGAAACTCCCAGACTGGGGCACGAACCCACGTCCCCTGCATCAGTAGGCAGACTCTCAACCACTGCGCCACTGGGGAAGCCCTATATTTTTAGTATAGTTTTAGGTCCAGCCTAAATTCCCCTAGCCTGAAGGAGTGTATCCATTTAATTTATGGTTTTTATTTCATTATAAATGATAATAATTATTTTATTGATCCCCTGTGAAGTCCTATTCCTTGTTTAATATGAGAGAGTAAATATTATTTTGTGATCAAAGTATACCATTACTTATATAAAGCCATGATTCCATTCTGTAATTCACTTCTGACATCAGAACATGAAATATTAAATCAGTGTTTTTGTTTAAACATGATAAGAGCTTGTTGGAATCCTAAATTCTAGCCATTCTATACAGATTATTGTGCATTTTTTGAACCCTGGAGTTCAGTAAGCTTTTGATGAAAAATACAGTGTGTAATTCAGAACATTGTATAGTTAGTGGTCATTTTCACCCCGAACAGTAGTGATAGAAATATTAACTTGTATTTGTTATATATATTTTCCACATATTAATTAAACACACATACAGGCACATGTGCACATACACGCCTCCAGTTAGTTAAGTATTTTCTGACATTGAAGAATATAGATGTAGAGGAACAGAGTTTCTAAGTAATTCTCTCAATCCACATAGCAACATAGTGAATAAGGTTAAATTAGAATGTTTTTTCCATACTTAAACCACTGTCCCTCCTCTGGCATAAAGATAATCTAGTGCCTTGTATTTAACATTTCTATCATTGTTATAAACTATGCTGTTATAAGAATTTGATTGGTAAATTGGCTAAGGGACATGGTATTTGATATTATATACTCTTTTCATACATCACAGTTTGCAGCTGAACTAGAACTGTGATTTTTAGGATGAGAGCATAAATTGTGTAAATTGTGCTCCCACAGGAGCGAACACAAATGCATTTCTAGTCATATAGTAAGCCTGCCTTATTCAAATGTAAAATAAAACAAAATAGAGAAACAGAGCCAGTTTATTAAGGTATGATGCTCCATAAATCAACTAATTGGACATAGAAAATCATCATTTGTTTAGTTAGAACTACTAGAAATAGACTTATTCTCTTTATTCTGTTTTAGATCCACTGGACTTGGGGTGAGTGGGGGGAGGAAGTGTCAGCTAAAATATCATTTGCATGAGAAATATCCAGGAATAAAGAGATAATCATGGACAGTCACCACTGTCAGTAATCATTACTCTCAGAGATGTTTCTGTAGTACTCTGTATTAGCAAAACACTTAGCAAAACACAGTTACAACAGTTACAACAGTTACAACTCCCTTTAGCTGTAAGTGACCATAAAAGTCCTCAATTCGTGCCTCAGTACAGGAGGCAGTGGAAGTCACAGTGCTGGCTGGTGTCAATTACATAGATAGACCAACAGTGACGTCCCAGTCAGAATGCCAGGACTTTTCATGTCTTCTTCCAAAAATACACAAGAGATTGAGAAGGAAATGAAAAACCCTGGTAAACATCCTTAAAGCGATGATCTCTGGTGGTACTAAAGAAGAAGAAGAATGAATAGGAAAGAGGATGGGAAGAGGAGCAGCTGGAAAAACAAAATATAAAACTACTTTTAAAAAATAAAAACATGGAAGCTAAACAGTGGCAGAATAAAGCAATTCAAATGAGGACAAATATCCCATCAGAAGTATGTATCTGGTGAAGAAATCTAATAAAGTGTTGACATACATTAAAAAAAAAACTTGGAAAATATATTAGTACAATAGGTCAGATGACACATAATACTTTAAAAAAGATATCCTGCAAAAAATGGCTAAAAGTTATGACTTACTTGTGTCCAAGTAATCTGCCATTCATTAGGAGGATCAGGAGAATCTTTAAAAAATAATTTGGGAACTATATTTTTTATCTAGGATAATCCACTGGCATTGCCTAAGTAAGCCATTACTAAGACCCTAATTACAATGCAGTGTTTTTAGATTTTACACATTTGTTTTAATTTTTGTTTCCTCCATAGGGCCTCTGTTTTAAGAATTTTCCTACTCTCACATAGATAATCAAGGTATAAAATCACATGAAATTGTTTCCATCATAAGTGTATAAAACAGGATCATCTTGGTGAAGTCAACTGGACCAGCACTGAGAACCAGTTGGGTTCTCACTGTGCTTGAGTCACTTCTGAGCTCTGTGATCATCAATAAGACACAACAATTTTAGGCCTTAGTTTGCCCACATTTAAAACAGATGGCTTCCAACGTTTTTCTGCTCTGATATGACTTCCTTCTTCTAAACTCTTCTAAACTAGTCATTATCCTGCTTTTGTTTGTAGGTATGAAAAATCTGCCTGTCTATCCAGCTTACATCCTGTACGTTCAATATAATGAGTAAATATTTTAAGTACACATATACTTGAATATATAAAAATTCCAAACAGTATCTTAGTCCATTTGGGCTGCTATAACAAAAGTACCATAGACTGGATGGCTTAAAAAACAAAACATGTATTTCTCACAGTCCTGGACACTAGAAGTCCAAGATCAGAGTGCTGCCAGATTCACTGTCTGATGTGGGCACACTTCCTGGTTCATAGATGGCCATTTCCTTGCTGTGTCCTCATGTGGCAGAAGGGGTGAGGAAGCTCTCTGTGGTCTTTTTTTTTATAAGGACACTAATCTCATTTGTGAGGTCTCCACCCCCATGACCTAATCATCTCCCAAAGGCCCAACCTCCTAGTACCATCACATTGGGAATTAGGTTTCATTATATGAGTGTTGAGGGGATATAAACACTCAGTCCATTGCAATGTGTTACTTTAGTTTTTTCCCAAAGTGGTATGTAAAATAATATGAGGTGGTAGAGTACTGTCTCAACAGCCCCAGATCACATGGTGGAAGAGAGTTATTCTCTTTCCATCTCTCTCCAACTATTTGATTATACTAAGAGGAGTCTTGGTTTAATAAGGCTAATAAGGCTTTAAGGCCTTTATAAACACTTGGTAACTTCTCCTTTAAAAAAATAAAACAGCAACAGATGCAGCACAGGCCTTAGGCCCAGATCTTTCAACAGAATCTAAGCAGATGAGAATACCATTATTTTGTTTTTGCAGTATTTTCATGCTTGTTTAAAACAAGTGATATTTATCTTCTATGTATAATAATAATATAATTTTCCAATTAAAATAAATATAGTTAAGTAAAAAGTATGTATTTTTAAAATATTATTTAAATAATAGTGCAGATGGTATGCAAATATGGCAAAAATTGTGAAAAAAGATGACTAAATTTTAGAAAAACTGGACTACTCTAAGTGTTCTTTAAAATAGCGTGTTGTGGCGCAGTGGTTAAGAATCCACCTGCCAATGCAGGGGACACTGGTTCGAGCCCTTGTCTGGGAAGATCCTGCATGCCACGGAGCTACTAAGCCCGTGCACCACAACTACTGAGCCTGCTCTCTAAAGCCCATGAGCCACAGCTACTGAGCCCACGTGCCTAGAGCCCATGCTCCACAACAAGAGAAGCCACCGCGATGAGAAACCCGCACACCACAACAAAGAGTAGCCTCCCGCTCACTGCAACTAGAGAAAGCCCGTGTGCAGCAACAAAGACCCAATGCAGCCAAAAATTAATTAATTAATTAATTAAGAAAAACTATAAAATAGCCTGTTCTGTCACCCCTTCGAAAACATGCTGGACATTTTGAAATCCTGCTCTATAAATTTAATGAGCTACTCTTTCTGAAAGCTATTCTTTCAGAATCTGAAGTGTTTTAGCTCACTTTGGCTGTGAAGTCATTGACTCACTGTTGAATGAGCTATGTTTCTCAGAGCTCATGAAATCTGTAATCTTATTCTAATGACCCCATTTACATTTTGAAATCTGTACTTCAAACTGTGACATCTTTACACCACGCAATTTTGGCAAACTGTTGCTTCCTTATAACTTCAAAAGCCTTCACAGCCCAGAAAGTTGATGTTTGTAAATTACTTTATAATCAACGGGTTCTATTAGACATGAGGGAATTATGTGAGTTAATAGACTGGTAGTAAGTAAACGTCCATGGGCTTAAGAAATTTTACTTGTAATAGTCAACTGTTTTTAGTAATGGACTTGTTTAAAATGTGTATTATATTTATCACATTTAAATGATACCTTAAGTCAACCTTTTTTTTTTTACCTTAAACTTTTAATTTGAAGTTATTATTATCCAGATGCAACTGAACAAGACTGTAGTATTTATTCAAATATTCATTCATTCAAAAGACAGATGGATGCTAGGGTATAGGGGTGAGCAAAAGGTAGTCCTTGTTGTCATAAGTGCTAACAGTGTAGATAAGGAACCAGATAAGCAAGTAATGACAATAGTGTGATTAAGTGCTTTGGATCACATAATGGTGATACCCAAATTTATCCATTAATTACTAAGTCCTGAAAAAGTGCTCTTGATATACTTAATTTTTATGCTAGATCAGACTCTGAAGTTTGTAAAAACATGTTGAAGTAGTACTTTCAGATAAAATATGACTTTCTGAACAAGTCTGGTGAAACCTGACAGGATATTCTGCAACACTTATCCTCTACAATGTTGGATGGGAGAGGAGGTTGTAAGATTATAGAATGTTGCCTTTTTTATTAGAACTGCCTACCCAGTAAGTGGATAGAAATAATGCCTTGGAAAGGTCACTGAATGGAGTGTCAAAAGACTTGGGTTCTAGTTCTGCCATATTGTAACCTATTTGTGGAACCCTTGGGCACAATTATTGCTTCCTTTTTATAGAATCTCTATTAACTTCACTTGCTAGAAAAGGGGAAAGGGCACCGGGTGGTTATAGGTAGCCTTTCCTACAAGAGAATGATAGTAGAGCTATACTCCACGAGGTCACACACAGAGAGATGAATGGTCATGGATGATTCCATAGGATCTGGTATCCAAAAGGAGAGTAGAATCAAGGAATGAACAGAAGGACTACCTTCAGAAATTTCTGGAACATTTGTGCATCTCTGTAACTATTAGTTTCATTAGCCAAGTCTCGTCCTGAGTAGATACTGGCAGTAAAATAGTTAAGTATAAAAAGGGATTAGTTTGTATTTCAAAGACATTAAGGAAATGAAACTTTCTGAAATTCTTAGAATCAACTTTGTCCTTTTCTTAACTTTCCCCAATTCAATTGTCTTAGCTTTCCTGGTAATGCCTTGTATTAGTTTTCTAGGGCTGCTCTAAGAAACTACAACAAAATGAGTGGCTTAAACAATACCAATTTGTTGTCTCACAGATTCTAGAGGCTAAAAGTCCAAGATTAAGGTGTCAGCAGGGTTGCTTTCTTCTGAGAGCTCTGAGGGAGAAGCTGTTCCATGCCTCTCACCCACCTTCTGGAGGTTTGCTGGCAATCTTTGGCATTCCTTGGCTTGTAAAAGCATCACTGATCTCTCCTTTCATCTTCACATGGTCTTCTCCCTATGTGGGGGACTGTGTCCAAACTTCCCCTTTTTGTAAGACAACAGTCAGATTAGGGCCCACCTCAATGACCTCATCTTAACTAATTATGTCTGTAATGACCCTATTTCCAAATGAGATCACATTCTGAGGTTTTGTGTGTTAAAACTTCAATATGCAAATTTTGGGGGGACACAATTCAACCTGTTAACATGTCCACTTGGTTAAGCAAATCACTGCATGTGTACTTGGTAAGTGTATCAGTCAGAGTTCCACCAGAGTAACCAGAACCAGTAAGGTGTGTGTGTGTGTAAGACAGAGACAGAAGGAGAGAGGGTAGAGAGAGAAAGAGAAAGATTGATTAATTGCAAGGAATTATAATGCAATGATGAGAGCTGTCTGGGCAAGTCTAAAATCCATAGGGCAGGCAATTGGGAAGGGCAGTTTGAAAACTCTTGTTCAGGAGCTGATACTGTAGTCCATAGGGAATTTCTTCTTCCTCAGGGAGACCTCAGTTCTGTTCTTAAGGCCTTCAACTTCATGGGTCAGACCCACCTAGATTATCCAGGATAATCTCCTCTGTATAAAGCCAAATGATTGTAGATATTGATCACACCTACAAAATGCCTTCCCAGCAACACCTAGAGTACTGTTTGATTGAATAACTGAGTACTATAGCCTAGCCAAGTTGACACAGAAACTATCACAATAAGCAACAGGGAAGGGGGCAAGAGGCTACCACCTTATTTCTCAGACCCAAATGAACTGGGAGCAGTAATCTTGGGTGTATTATCCAGTCGTGGTGGGCTCCCTGTTTGGCAGGCTGGGTGTCCACAAGGTTTGCATGCTATTTTGTCACAGGCAGGACCCTGGGGGTATTTCTCCTTTCTAACACGGCCTTACTTAATACAACCTCCTCCTTTCCAGTGTGTATAATGAAGCTCTAGCTTCATTCTTCCAATTCAGTCTTGTGTTCTCTGAGGAAAAAGTGCCCAAAGCAATTTTTACCCCATCACACACTGGTAATCATTTTATTTTCTGATTATGTTTCCTTCTCTCTTTTAGCTCTTTAGTAAATTATGCAGAGAACCTTTATTCTCATTCTCTCTTTTTCTGTCTCTCTGTGTCTCTATGCTAAGTGCCAGCTGTCATTGCTCGGCAGATAATTACCATTTTACAAACAGTATTTAGGGAAATGACATCAGTTTGTGAATGTACGGCTGTCATGGCTTATTCATAGGGCTTTCCTCTGTTAACCAGCTTCTCTGTGTGCAGGCTGGGTGGAAGCAGTGGGGATTAAGGGGAGGGGAAAAGGGAAGACCCCTTGGCTCCAAGCTTTTGGCGAACAATTGCATCCCATTTGTCACTGTTAGTCTGACAACACTCATTTCACTCCTCCCAAATTCCCTCTGCCATATTCTGCTTTTAGTGGATAAATAAATGATTGTTTGTAGGAGTTCAGTGGACTAGATTCCCCATTTGTAATTTTCATAGCTTGAGGAAGCAGGTGGGTGGAAAGACAGAAGGTATTGGTTTCTGTCCTGAATGATAGTTTCTATTGAGTGATGCAGGTCTTGATTACTCTGTTGGATGAAAAGATCCTAACATTTTATGAGATATAAAGTATGCTAGTTTAAACTTCTTAAATTAGTTCAATAATCTGTCTCACAGCAATGTTGGTTTAAAGATCCTGTTAAGTACATGTGATTGAGTAGATAGAAACAAGCTAAGAAAATAAGAAACACATTAACTTCAGTTTGGGGGTCAACTGGTAACATGAAAAGAGCACTAGATTTTGAGTTGGGTGATCTGCATTCTACTCTGGGCTCTTAGTTAGGAAAGGTAAGTCATTTGGTCTATACAGCTCTTAGTTTTCCATTGTAAAATAATAACAAAAATGTTGCTAGTGATGACAGCAAACTTTCTATGTGACTGGCACTATTCCAAGTACTTTCGTGTATTACTTAACTTCTCAATACCTATGGATATATTCTATTATACGTATTCTACAAGTGAGGAAATGGAGACATAGTGGTTTAGTTACCTCTTTTCTGGGTTTTACTCATGCCAGTTTGATAGCTATTGTACTAGAGAGTTCCTAGTCCTTCCTAGGCCCAAGGAAAAGGATTCTATGATGGAAGCAAATGAGGCTGAATAGCTAACACTTTGTAGAGTTGAATTACAGGTTTTATTGAATCAGAGAAGTGATTAGAATGAACAAGTATAGTGAGTTCAAGCTTGTGGCAAGTCATTTGGTACACTTGTACAGTAGGAAATACAACAGTTTCTGATTCACTAATTGCCAATTTACCTACAAAGATCTCTTTAATCAGAACAGTCCCTTAGTTCATAAAGCTGCCCTTCCAGTGGCCTGGTCCCCTCGCATCACAGTTGAAGATGTTCTTCTCATTTTTTATTCTACTGGAATTCCACATTTGCTTTCTTCTGTCCCCCTCATTCTCTGTTACTTAAGTGTGGCCACGATTGTACCAAAGGTAGATCTGTTTCTGTCTCTTAAACTAGAACTGAGAATGAGTTTGATATAGAATAAACATGACACAGTTGGCTTTAGAGTTTATGCATCCATCAACATTGTAACTTGATGATGTGACATGAGGGGGTTAAATCATGTTCTAGGGGTAGAACTGCAACCCAAAAAAAAACCCTGGTTTGGTGGACAAAATGTAGATCCGAGGCCCTGGGACGCTTCCTCTCAAATGCTGATCCTGTCAATTTTGGGTCCTGCAGCCTTGAGTGAGTTATTTAATGTTAACTTTTCTCATCTATAATATGAAGATAATTTCCTTCAGTATTGTTATGACAAAAGAGATAACATGTTGTGCACATGTTGGAACTCAATGAATAGTAATTATTACCAATTATGTTCTTATAAAATTACTTCTTTGGGAAACTCTAGAGCCACATTCCAAGTAAACAACTTCTGTGATGGTATTTATAAGAATTATTTTACAAATTGGGGACTATTCATGTCTTAGTGCAAAATATTCCCTTTTTTATTTATGGGTTAAAGACATATGAAGCAAATCAATTACTCGTCTCAGCAACTGAGTTAAATGTAATGATTCAGAGTTTGTGAACATCCTACATAAAATACAACTAGTCACGTTTGACATTCTCACAGAGATTTGGTGAAACAACCACACCAGACACACGCACAAACACACACACTGTTCACACAAGACTGGCCCCGAAGCTACCATTTATGACACCTTTTCCCTCTTCTTGACTGGAAGTTTTCATTTAGCATCACTTCTCCGTAGACCACAGAATTGAAGAAGATGGCTCCACAACAAACACCGTTAATGTATCTTTTGTCACTGAGGACCTAGAAAGAAAGAGAGAGCCCCAAAATGGGCTTTTCTCGACTTGTTCCATTAACACATAAACAGGGAGTGGATTTATCAGATTAGCTAGTTATATGGAGGTGTTGAAACATGAGACGGAAATAAAAATGGGAAATGGGCACTGAAAAAAAAAAAAAAAGCATTAACACAGAAGACAAACTGCCTCCCTCACACTTAGTCCTGAGGTGGTGAGACTGAGCCTGAGTCTGGTGCTTTAGGCATTCTTTATCCACTGATTCAAATTTTCTGCTTATAACTTCTCATAGTATTAACATATGACTCAACAACAAAATGTCATAAGGTAGTTTGGCTAAAAAATTTCCTCTGATAAAACAGGGTGTCCACATTCTGATGAAATATTTCACTGGGTGGATAGACTTTTTATGTTAATGCTGTGAATGTAGGGAGAAAATGAGATCCAAAAAAAAGTTATTACTTATTTACACCTCACCTTGTTCCAGAGAAGATGTAGAGTAGAAACTAAGGTAATTAACTGATTATGCAAGCCAAACAGCAAACAAGTAAATAATCTAGGTTTTAAGAAGCTGTGTGTGTATATGTGTGTGTATTGTATTCTAGATTTAAAGTTTAGTTTTGTATTGCATATATTTATGTTTAGAGGAACAAAATCGGATGAATAGGAGCTGCTAATGACATGGTAACTTATCTTCTGTTGTGATTTGAAGTAGGTTTTCTATGTGTAAAGCCGAGAGAAGACAAGTTTAGGGTAGGGTGAGGAACCCTTAGGGAGGGAGAAAAGTTCATCCTTCTTTTCTCTTCCTCTCAACACCACAGACTTGTTCTCACTTTCTACATCTCTGCTGCCCAATATGGCAGCCACTTGACACGTGTGGCAACTGAGCACTTGAAATGTGACTAGTCTAAAATGAGATGCGCTACCATTGTAAAAAATGCACACCAGATTTCTAGGACTTAATATGAAAGATTTAAACTACCTCATTAATATTTTTCCATTGATTATACATATAAATATATATTTGCATTGGTTATATCCCACTTTTATTTCTGCCTCACATTTCAACACCTCTATATAACTAGATAGTCTGATAAATCCACACCTGTTTATATGTTAATGGAAAAAGTCTAGAAAAGCCCATTTTGGGGTTCTCCCTTTCTTTCTAGGTCCTTGGTGCCAAAAGATATTTTAACAGTGTTTGTTTGTTTGTTTTGGAGCCATTTTCTTCACTTCTGTGGTCTATGTAGAAGTGATACTAAATAAAAACTTCAGGTCAAGTTGCATTGAAATAATATAGGCATTGGGTTAAATAAAATTGGTTTATGAAAATTAATTTACTTGTTTTTACCTCTTCTTAGTGTGGTTACTAGGAAATTTTAAATTATACATGTGGCTCTCATTTGGGGCTCACAGTATATTTCCAGAGTAATAGAATAGACATGCAGTTCAAGCATAGAACCCCATCAAGGGCTGTAAGCAGGTGATGGCATTAAAGAGAATCAGAACATCCCTGTTGCAGATTAGGGGTTGGGGAGGTGGCTTCCAGCTTGGTGGGAGATACAAAGGGATTTCTTCACAGTTACCGTACAGATATAATGACCTGAGACACATTTTTATCAGCTTCAGCGCCCAGAGTTAGCTACATCAAGGAGAATGAAAAGGACTAATATGGAACTTTGCTCCTTTCCTATTGCATAGGGCATATCTATACAGGTGAAAGAAAAAATTAAGCAATAATTCACCTCCAGTTTCTACTTCCTTCTTCAGAGAGAGTTTATTATGCCTGAGTATCATTATATTCATTTACTGCTGTTGAGTTTTTCATTCTAAATGGCGTTGCCATTCCACTGGGTCAGTATCTCTTCAAGGAAATTGTAGCTGCTGAAAAGAGGAAGTGCTCCTTTTGGGTTTGGAACACAACTGTCTTATTTGGTGTCGAGGCGAGATAGTTTATCCCCTGTCCCAGAGGTACCCTCACTTGATGACTTAGACACTTAACTTCTTTCAGCCTCGTATGTTCCAAACTCTAATATTTGATAATTCTGTGAAATACACTGGTGCACTTTTGTGCCTATTTGTAATTCACCTCTGCCTTGTACGGTAAAAGGGTGACACACAAATCTGCCCATCCACCTATCTTCTCCTTGTTCTACATCTTAAAACCACAAAAGCAGAGGGAATCTAATTCCGTCTGAGGTTTTATGGTTGAGGGAGGAGTGTCTAGGTGGTCTCGTAGTCACTCCCCATCCCCATTCTTTACCTTGGGTCTAAATGGGTTACTGTGGCAACACAAGCCCCAGAAACTTATGTCTTTTATATATATATATACATCCTACTTTGAGAAGCCTATCAAAACAATATTTCTGTATAGTATCAGGGTCTGATTCATTTTAATTTAAGGCTGATGCCAGTTAGAAAAGAAGATCCATCAAAATAAAATGTAAAAATATACATATAAACCTAAACCTTTAGGAGACAAACCCCTTGGTACAGTAGGGAATAAGAAAGGAACTGCTATTTTAGCGAGCTACCTGTGAAGCTGTCAATCTACAAGTGGCAGTGGGAAATTCCTTGTAAAGGAGAAAAATCTCTGAGAGATTTAAAGATCCTATTGAAATTCGCACTGCGAATCTCCGTTGCCCACAAAGCCCTCTTAAGCTGAGACAGTGAATGAACACAAGTCTCCCTAACTGGGCCGATGCTGACAGCCTTGGCACCTCTCTTCATATTCCAGCAGCCTCTGCTGTCAGCTGTGGAGCCCGTGGGACCCTCAGAGGCCTGGGGAGAGGCAGGCGGAAGGTTTTCTCAGGGTCTTGTGAACTCCTGGCTGGGCTACAAGCTAAGATGTTCGCTCAATTAGATTCCCTCTGTGCTTGAAAAAAAAAAAAAGGGCTGATTTCAAATTCACCTTAGGATTTAAAATCTATTATGTCTTCCACTTCTTCAGTTTGCACAACTGAAACTTCCTTCCTTTAATCATCTTTTACCAGCATTCAAGCACCACTGGTGGATTGACCAGTGAGATTGCCCTGCAAAGCTAAGGCCTCCTGCGAGCGGCTGGCTTTTATTGCTTTCCTCATCAACTCTTTCTATTTTCAGCTCTCATTTGATTCCCTTTGCACACACCCCTTTGACGTCTCATCTCCCATTGGCCTTGACATATGTCTTTATTCTTCTTATTTCATTGTTCAAAATGTATGTGAAAGCACTAGATTGGGCGCCCAGAGATCTGAGTTCTATTCCTGGATTTTCTGCACTATCTATCCATGACCTTGAAAGGAAGTGCTTTGTTCTTCCTTCCCTCTGACCAGGATTTGATAAAGATTAATGTGATATAATTGGTCATATCTGAGATGACAATGAAATAGAAAAGCATTGGGTCTTTGCAGAGAGCCCTCAGCTAGGGATTAAGAGATCTGGCTACTCTTGCTAGACCAAAAACCTAGATACAGATGTGAAGCAAAAAATGTAGGACACAGTAGTGGCCGAGATAATAGAAGAATAAATATATAAACTTTACTACAACAATCAAGATGAAACACAAGTCAGAGTTATAAATAGAAATTTTATAATAAATAATAATTTGTGTAGCATTTATGTATGATTTTATGCATGCATTATTTCATTTTTAATGCTTTGATGGTTATTATTAGAAAGACATTTTTGTGGGATAAATTGGGAGATTGGGACTGACATATACGCACTACTATATATAAAATAGATAACTAATAAGGACCTAATGTATGGCACAGGGAACTCTACTCAGTACTCTGTAATGGCCTATATGAGAAAAGAATCTAAAAAAGGGTGAATATATGTATATGTACAAATGATTCACTTTGCTGTACACCTAAAACTAACACAACATGTAAATCAACTATACTCCAATAAAAATTTTAAAGAAGAAAAAAAGAAAGACATTGTTTAAAATATAGTCACATTTCAAAGCCTCTCACCTGCCTGGCTAGAATTCTTTCATTGAGGCTGAAAACTTGTAAGTATAATAACCCACAGTCCCAAGAAAAGGCAGATGTGACAAGCATCTGGGCTTTGGAGATCATTAGTCACTCAGTGAGATATTCCATGCAAACCTCTAAGCCAGTCTCCATTACAGATTTCTAAGCAACACTCTACAACTACATATCAGGAATGACATCCCTGGGGACAGGCAAGCCTTACAGGTTATAGATTATGTCAACGTGTCTGTAGCCCACCTAACAGTTGCTGCAGGGATTCCCAGCTATATTCCTCTGTAAGAACAAATTATACTCTGGAGGCTTAATTTTTTTTCTACTATGCTTACTGGAGGGAAAACAACATCCTGCTCAATACAAATGGTTCTGTACAAAACTCTCTTTTGATGTCATTTTGGAAGTATAGAACATAAGATTGTGTGTATGACAGACCTAATTATTTCCTTTTGCACTGTGGTTGTTGAAGCATCTCATTTTTGGAATAGATGTGACTCTAGACAGTTGTCTGTAAAGTGAGTTTTGTCAGTTCTGTATATGAAATATTATTTTCCTCATTATATATCATTTAAATTAAGTTTAATTCAGCAAACAGTTCTGAGAGGCTATTACATGCCCAGTACTATGTTGAACATATGGGCTTCAGAGATGAAAAAGATGCAGCTGTTGCCTTCAAGAAGCCAGCAATCTAGCTGGAGAATCAGACCTCTCAAAAATTAACTCTGGCTGAATGTAATGTGTGCTATAATGGCTGTATGAAAAAAATATATAGAAGCAAAAGGGAGAGAGTAATTAATTTCACTCAGATGGGTTAGGGACATTATCATAGAAATGAAATTGGAGCTGGGCTTTGAAGGATGTTTTAAGATTTGTTCTAAGAGCGAAGAATAGAAGGAGGGAAGTCCAGGCAAAAAAGAATGTAGAGTGGAATGCACTAAGACAAATTGCAAATTGCAGGGAATGGTCATGCACCAGAAAGAAAGAAAAGAAAGGAATAGAGAAGAAAAAAAGTACTGTCACTGCAATACATGGTGCAGGATTAGCAGGACAGGGAATTCTGAGCATCCTTGTCTGTGTCCTGTCACATGGGAGCCAATGAATCTCTTGAGACAGGGAATGCCATATTAGATTGTTTTTCCAAATATAACTCTGATGGCATATGGAGAAAATCAGATTAAGGGAAGAGAGGGAAACCAGAGAAACTAATCTGTACAGAAGATAGGGATCTAAACTAAAGGAATGGCAGTAAAAATGAGGACAGGACAGGAGAAAGGAAGGTAAGAGACATTTGAGAAGTAGTGTGGAGAAGACTCGGTGGCTGATTGGATTGGTGAGGAAGAGAGAGGCAGGCATGGATCAATTTCTCCAAGATTTCCCAACTTAGATGACTGGGTGGATGAAGATGTTTTGGACAGATATTTAAAGTACTGTAGGAGGGAATACTCACATTTGGAGAGAAAGACATTTAATTTAGCTGTGGATATTTGCAGTTTGAGATATTTGTGAAAGATCCAAGTTAGAGGTCCAGTAAAGAAGGTGTAGAATTCATGAGAAAGGGGAAGACCAGCACATAGGTGGGAGTTGCATCTCTGGTAGCAAATGGCATTACCAAGGATGACCTTCCCATAAGGTGAAAAGAGATAAGGACTCAGAGAACTCTGGTATATCCCACTATTTGAGAGGCAAGTGGAGGAAGAGGAGGAGGGGGATATGATTTCAAACAGGAATCAAACATATGGAAGAAAAGCTCAGAATAAGTGTGATCACTGAAGCCAGTTAAGGAGAGCATATGATAAAAGTAGAATAGAAGGGATGTAGGATTTGTTTTTCATTTTGTTCTGTCAGCTTAAATAATAAAGGTCAGTGTGAATTCAGGAGAGGGGGAAGGCTCAGAGGCAGACCGACCTGGATTCTATACCTTAACTTACTACTTGTTCTCTGTGGGATCTTGGGAAATGGTTTATCCTCTCCAAGCTTCAGTTTCCTCTTCTGCAGAGAAGGGTTTGTCATGAAGGCAAATTGAAAAATGTATATAAAGCACCAGCAAAAGGTGACATGCAGAGTAGACGGTTGACAATGATAGTCCCTTCTAGTACCAGGCAGACAGCCGAGGTTGTGATGAGAAGCAGGTAGGTCTGCGTCAGGGTCAGCGGGAAACTCAGTACGAATCCTGGTGGGGCAGAGCTAAGCCCTTGGGGCTTCAGGAAAAGGCAGTGAGCCAGAAGGGCTGCTGCTTCTCCTTTTAGCTTCAGAGGGTAACCTCTGTGGTCAGTCTGTGTCCCAGAGTCTATGGTACTTGTGGACTGTATAAGCCACAGTGCATGGCCATGTCAGCACCCACAGAAGGTAATGAAGTGAGACAAGTCACCAGGTATGATTGAAACACATACTGAGGGCATTGGGTTATGTGCTGGGGGACCCAGAGAAGTTAAGGTGGGGTCCTGTCTTTGAAGAACTTAGAAGCTAGTGGGGGAAAAGATGTGCATGTAGACAACAGTTAGAAAATTATGCCAGGCTCAGGGGTTTATATAATATGGAGATGAAGGCTACACTGGAGCTTGGAAGCCAGGTTCCAAGAGTTCAGAGGAAAAGGTAGGTGTGCCTCCAGGTCAGAGACACCAAAATGATAGACCACATGGGAGAGTCTAAAATTCATATTCTGTCTCCAGGATCAGAAGTATTTCAGTGAAGCGGAAAATGAAGGCATCAAAAGAAACCAAATGGCAAATCTCCTTTCCAAAAGAGCCACCTGGCATTGCCTTCCTTTGTCCTAGTACTAAGGTCAAGCTGCCTCATGCTCTTCCTCTCTACCCCCCTTCCTTCTCTCTCCATCATTTTAAGTTTTATCTGCTTCTTTTTTTCTTTTTCTTTTTTTTTTTTTACATCTTTATTGGAGTATAATTGCTTTACAATGGTGTGTCAGTTTCTGCTTTATAACAAAGTGAATCAGTTATACATATACATATCTCTTCCCTCTTGTGTCTCCCTCCCTCCCACCCTCCCTATCCCACCCCTCTAGGTGGTCACAAAGCACCAAGCTGATCTCCTTGTGCTATGCGGCTGCTTCCCACTAGCTATCTATTTTATATTTGGTAGTGTATATATGCCCATGCCACTCTCTCACTTTGTCACAGCTTACACTTCCCCCTCCCCATGTCCTCAAGTCCATTCTCAAGTAGGTCTGTATCTTTATTCCCATCTTACCCCTAGGTTCTTCATGACATTTTTTTTCTTAGATTCCATATATATGTGTTAGCATACGGTATTTGTCTTTCTCTTTCTGACTTACTTCACTCTGTATGACAGACTCTAGGTCCATCCACCTCACTACAAATAACTCGATTTCATTTCTTTTTATGGCTGAGTAATATTCCATTGTATATATTGTGCCACATCTTCTTTATCCATTCATCTGATGATGGACACTTAGGTTGTTTCCATCTCCTGGCTATTGTAAATAGAGCTGCAATGAACATTTTGGTACATGACTCTTTTTGAATTATGGTTTTCTTAGGGCATATGCCCAGTAGTGGGATTGCTGGGTCATATGGTAGTTCTATTTGTAGTTTTTTAAGGAACCTCCATACTGTTCTCCATAGTGGCTGTACCAATTCACATTCCCACCAGCAGTGCAAGAGTGTTCCCTTTTCTCCACACCCTCTCCAACATTTATTTTTTCTAGATTTTCTTTTTTCCTTTTTGAAATATTTTATTTATTTATTTATTTATTTTCATGGCTGCGTCGGGTCTTAGTTGTGGCACTCGGGATCTTCGCTGAGGCATGCGGGCTTCTCTCTAGTTGTGGCGTGCGGGCTGTACCTACTTCTTTTAATAACAGTGCTCCCTTCTCAGTTCAAATAAACTTTTAAAAAAAGAAAATAAAGGGAAAAAAGGACCTCCAAAGCTCCAGGTAAGGTGCTGATGAGGAGCCATTTGCAGAAATGTTGAGGCACCAGAGCCTCTGAGGTGTTGAGCAGCTTGTAGCTATGAAGTGAGCCTGAGTGGGTGCAGCTGAGGGACATGTGTTTCCTGGTGCACCTCACGGCACTTTGAGAACAGGCAGGATATTCACATCAAATGGGAAGAGGCCCTATAACCATGCCATGGGGGTTTCAGGCCCACTGAAATCTGAACTCTCCTGCAGCATATCATCTGTAGGGTTCTGTGGTCACATGGGGCTAAATGTAGTCCTCATCCTCTCATACAGATCTGAGGGGCAAATACCCAGGATTTATGAGCCCTATGAGGATTAGCACATATAGATCCCCTCTGAGTGATAAAAATAAGGTGGTAGGGCAAACACTGGTTTGAATCTTTGCTTTACAATCTGCTAGCTTGGTTCTTAAGAAGAATGAGTTCACCTCTTCAAGATTTGGTTTCCTTATCATTTCTTTTCTTATGTAAAGCATCATCACAGGGTTTGCATGAGGATTCTGTGAGATAAAATACTTGAAGTTGTCTAGCACAGAGATTGGCATATGGGAGGTGCCTGATAAATATTTATTGGTGTCATATGAAATAACTCTTCCAGGATCTTGCTATGCTGACATTTGCAGTCTGGCTCATGTGTCCATCTAAATGCCAATAAATCCCAAATTTCAATCCCCAATATGGACTTCTTTTTGAAGTTCAGATTTATATATTGATAGCTCAGTACATACTTAATAGCCTGCTGGAATATCTAATAAACCCCTCAAACTTAAACTATCATAATCTGAACTACTGATCTTCTCCTCAGACCGTATCCTTCCGTATGACTCTCCATCTTAGTTGGGGGCAAACCCATTCTTCCAGCTGTATAACCCACAAATTTCAGGATCCCTTCCCTTCACCCCTCACCTGTGAGAGATACCACCATATCGTGTGGCTCTGCCTTCAAATTATATCCGGAATTTGACCATCTTTCTCTACTTTGACTGCTGCCATCTTTATCTGAGCAAGTATGAGCTTGGGAGTTAAGAAAATAATTTTATTCTTCCTTTTGAGATCAGTGCAACCTACAGGCAGAAGGAAGTGGCTGGCACAACCTGAGAGACTGAAGATGCAAGAGGGAGAGAGCTATTTTATTTTATCTTTTTTTTAAGCAATACTGTGTTATTTGTTTATTTATTTGTTTGTTTATTTTTGCCCACACCACGCGGCATGTGGGATCTTAGTTCCCGGACCAGGGGTGCAACCTGTGCCCCTTGCATTGGAAGTTCGGATTCTTAACCACTGGACCACCAGGGAAGTCCTGGAAAGAGTTATTGATAGGAGAATCTCACAGGAGAAATGGTGGATGGGATCAGGAACACAGGTGGAAACTGAACATGATTTCCAGAAATTCCGTGCATTTTATCATTTGTGAGCTTGAACTACAGCAGGGAGGACCCCTTAGCCAAATCTCTAGGGTCTGTCCAGCCACCAGAGCACTCCTTCAGTACCATACACCCCCTGCTTTGACCTCTCCTCTTTCACTGTTCTTTCTCCTTTCTCCCACCTGACTCCAATTTACCTGGCTGGACTGTGGCTCAGCTGGTTCCCCTAATTGGAAGCAGAGGTTACCAAAGTCCCAGGTTCAGTGACACAGAAGCTTTTTTTCATTTTCTGTTTGCTATGCCATTAGTGGCAGCTTCAAGCTGAGCTGAAGGCATTCTAAAAAGTCATTGTTCCTCTTCTAGAAATATTTTAAATGTGGACCTAGGTGAGATGGTATATTTTTTTCCTACCTCCAAACCAATGACTTTCCTTTTCACATAAACTGAACTTCAGAAAGCTAAACAAAGAACAACAATTCCCCTTTACTGTTACTTTTGGACCATTTTATGGCCAGGACATTACCTAAAGCCTCCTGTTATTATGAAATGCCTTTCAAACCGAAAATCTTTTTTCATTTTCCTCTTCTTTCATTATCTGATTGTTGCTGCCAGTGTAATTGTGTTCTGGACACATGTCTACAAAAGACTTTTGAGCTTCCTTTAATACTCTTCTCAATGAGCACTTCCAGTAAATGCCATAGTTAAAATGCACACATTTGCTTCATCAGAAATCACAGCATCTCAGGATTCAAGTTTAAAGGTGCCATGCTTTAGAATTAGAAATTGTTTTCCCTACTGTTATGCATTTCTCAGTCATAGTTTTGGTGTGAGTTATAGTTTACACCAACATATAAACCTCATCACAGTGTAATCAACTGTGGACATGGTTGACTTTCTCTTTTTTTTTGCAGTGCCCATGGTATTTTATATATGGTAAATTTTCAGTAACTGAATTGAATTTTTCACCCATAGCAAATATCTACTCCTGAAAATCCCCTCAAGTCATTAGCTGTCTGATTGATAAAACTCATTTTTTGTACAACTCACTTGAAGTCTAGTAACCCTGGGCATACAACTATTTATTCTTCCCCTTCACTGTTATGCCTAATGGGTACAGAAGCCTTACTAATGCCATTGACAAACATACCCCATGTGACCAAGTTCTTCATTAGCTACATGCTATTGGACATTTTGTTGTCGCTTGAGAGGCAATGCCATTGCTGCAAAACCTCATACAAAATAGAATCAATATATACTCTCTGCATTTGCTGAATTTATAATTCCAGTTATGTGTTTGTGATAATAAAGACACTCAGCTCTTGGAAATGCTTTAGACTCTTGATTCTGTTCTAACAGTTCTGAGGTGGATGATTACTGGCAGAGACTCATTTTTCATCTTCTCTGTGAAAATATAACAGGGGAAGGGTGATTTTTATGGAGATACACTGTAGAATAAATGCAGGAAATATCAAAGGCAATTAAGGTGGCAGGATATATACAAGGTATGGCAAGATGAAGAGTGGGAAATGGGTGGAGATTGTGCAGAAATAGCCATGGACTCTCAGCTGAGCCCAGCCACTTCAGATATAGTGCTTCTGTGTGGGTGTGTAGTGTTGGTGGAGGGAAGGTCAAGAGGCTTTTCCTTTGGTAAAATGCCCCAAATAACAGAAAGATCTAAAGAAAATATGAAAGGTTTGGCAGAGGTGTTTCTCACATTTCATTCGTTCAGAGCTCTAGTTTGAATTTGGTGACCAGAGCATTAAAATGAATGAATGAATGAATGAACGAATGAATAAGGGTTTATAAAATTAATACTATAAACAAGATTATCAGGCGACCTTTTATAAGTTCTTCAAGATAATGGCTTTTAAGGATTTTTAGCATATTCATAGTATAGAAATTCAACTCCTGATTATAAATAAGTAGTTTATAATATATAATAAGCCAAATTAAAGCAGAATCTCTGCTATGGAAATATTTAAGTAGTCATTAATTTGAATTATTATGACCTCTTAGAGACTAAAGCTGCTTTTTTATTTTTAAGGACATATCTAATTTAGATATTAACTGACTTTGATGGGCTTCCCTTCCTGAGGTCCAATTCATGATTCTGAACTTTTTTTTCATTGTTATCAACAACTTAGCTATCAATTAATATTTATCACTTCCACTAATATCCATGTCATTGTTCATTTATTTAGCAAAGAAAACTTGATATGGCTTATCACACTTAAAGCTCATTTCACAGTGTTTACAGATTTTAATTAAAGTCTCTTAATTGGCATTGAGTATTGAATCATTTTTTAAAATAGGTCTTTATTGGAGTATAATTGCTTCACAATACTGTTTTAGTTTCTGTTGTACACCAAAGTGAATCAGCCATATGCATACATATGTCCCCATATCCCCTCCCTCGTGAGCCTCCCTCCCATCCTCCCTATCCCACCCCTCTAGGTCATCACAAAGCACCGAGCTGATCTCCCTGTGCTATGCTGCTGCTTCCCACTAGCTATTTTACATTCGGTGTGTATATATGTCGATGCTGCTCTCACTTCGCCTGAGCTTCCCCCTCCCACCCCATGTCCTCAAGTCCATTCTTATGTCTACCTCTTTATTCCTGCCCTGCAACTAGGTTCATCAGTGCTGTTTCTTTAGATTCCGTATATGTGCGTTAGCATACGGTATTTGTTTTTCTCTTTCTGACTTACTTCACTCTGTATGACAGACTCTAGGTCCATCCACCTCACTACAAATAACTCAATTTTGTTTCTTTTTATGGCTGAGTAGTATTCCATTGTCTATATGTGCCACATCTTCTTTATCCATTCATCTGTCGATGAGCATTTAGCTTGGTTCCATGTCCTGGCTATTGTAAATACGGCTGCAATAAACATTGTGGTACATGTCTCTTTTTGAATTACGACTTTCTAAGGGTATATGCCTAGTAGTGGGATTGCTGGGTCATATGGTAGTTCTATTTTTAGTTTTCTTAAGGAACCTCGATACTGTTTTCCATAGTGGTTGTATCAATTTACGTTCCCACCAGCAGTGCAGGAGGGTTCCCTTTTCACCGCACCCTTTCCAGCATTCATTGTTTCTAGATTTTTTGATAATGGCCATTCTGACCAGTGTGAGGTGATACCTCATTGTAGTTTTGACTTGTGTTTCTATAATAATTAGTGATGTTGAGCATCTTTTCATGTGCCTCTTGGCCATCTGTATGTCTGCCTTGGTGAAATGTCTATCTAGGTCTTCCACCCATTTTTTTAAATAAATTTATTTATTTTATTTTATTTATTTTTGGCTGCATCGGGTCTTCATTGCTGCATGTGGGCTTTCTCTAGTTGTGGCGAGCAGGGGCTACTCTTCGTTGTGGTGTGCAGGCTTCTCATTGTGGTGGCTTCTCTTGTGTGGCACACGGGCTTAGTTCCTCCGCAGCATGTGGGATCTTCCCGGATCAGGGCTCAAACCCGTGTCCCCTGCATTGGCAGGCGGATTCATAACCACTGCACCACCAGGGAAGCCCCTTCTGCCCATTATTTAATTGGGTTGTTTGTTTTTTTTTGATATTGAGCTCCACGTTTCTATATTTTGGAGATTAATCCTTTGTTGTTCCATTTGCAAATATTTGCTCACATTCTGAGGGTTGTCTTTTCATCTTCTTTATGGCTTCCTTTGCTGTGAAAAAGCTTTCAAGTTTCATTAGGTCCCATTTGTTTATTTTTGTTTTCATTTCCATTACCGTAGGAGATGGGACAAAAAAGATCTTGCTGTGGTTAATGTCAACGAGTGTTTTTCCTGTTTTCCTCTAAGAGTTTTATAGTGTCTGGTCTTACATTTAGGTCTTTAATTCATTTGGAGTTTATTTTTGTGTACGGTATTAGGTAGCATTCTAATTTCATTCTTTTACATGTAGCTGTCCAGTTTTCCCAGCACCACTTATTGAAGAGGCTGTATTTTCTCCATTGTATGTTCTTGCCTCCTTTGTCATAAATTAGGTGCCCCTATGTGTACGGGTTTATCTCTGGGCATTCTATCCTGTACCATTGATCTATATTTCTGTTTTTGTGCCAGTATGATACTGTCTTGATTGCTGTAGCTTTGTGGTATACTTTGAAGTCAGGGAGCCTGATTCTTCCAGCTCCATTATTCTTTCTCAAGATTACTTTGGCTATTCAGGGTCTTTTGTGTTTCCATACCAATTGTAAAATTTTTGGTCCTAATTCTGTGAAGAATGCCATTGGTAGTTTGATAGGGATTGCGTTGAATCTGTAGATTGCTTTGGATAGTATAGTCATTTTCACAATATTGATTCTTCAAATCCAAGAACATGGTATATTTCTCCATCTTTTTATGTCGTCTTTGATTTCTTTCATCAGTGTTTTATAGTTTTCTGAGTACAATCTTTTGCCTCCTTAGGCAGGTTTATTCCTAGGTATTTTATTCTTTTTATTGCAGTGGTAAATGAGAGTGTTTCCTCAATTCTTCCTGATTTTTCATTGTTGATGTATAGGAATGCCAGAGATTTCTTTGCATTAATTTTGTATCCTGCAACCTTACCACATTCATTGATTAGTTCTAGTAGTTTTCTGGTGGCATCTTTAGGATTTTCTATGTATAGGATCATGTCATCTGCAAACAGTGACAGTTTTGTTTCTTCTTTCCAGTTTGTATTGCTTTTATTTCATTTCTTCTCTGATTGCCATGGCTAGGACTTCCAAAACTATATTGAATAGGAGTGGCAAGAGTGGACATCCTTCTCTTGTTCCTGACCTTAGTGGAAATGCTTTCATTTTTTCACCATTGATTATGATACTTGCTGAGGGTTTGTCATATATGGCCTTTATTATGTTGAGGTAGGTTCCCTCTCTGCCCATTTTCTGCAGAGTTTTTATCATAAATGGGTGCTGAATTTTGTCAAAAGCTTTTTCTGAATCTATTGAGATGATCATATAGTTTTTATTCCCTAATTTGTTAATGCAGTGTATAACATTGATTGATTTGTGTATAGTGAAGAATAGTTGCATCCCTGGGATAAATCCCACTTGTTCATGGTGTATGGTCCTTTTAATGTGTTGTTGGATTCTGTTTGCTGTATTTTGTTTAGGATTTTTGCATTTATGTTCATCAGTGATATTGGTCTTTAATTTTCTTTTTTTGTGGTATCTTTTTCTGGTTTTGGCATCAGGGTGATGGTGGCATCATAGAATGAATTTGGGAGTGTTTCTCCCTCTGCAATATTTTGGAAGAGTTTGAGAACGGTCAGTGGTAGCTTTTCTCTTAAGTGTTTGATAGAATTCGCCTGTGAAGCCATCTGGTCCTGGACTTTTGTTTGTTGGAAGATTTTAAATTGCAGTTTCAGTTTCATTTCTTGTGATAAGTCTGTTTATATTTTCTAATTCTTCCTGGTTCAGTCTTGGAAAATTGTACCTTTCCAAGAATTTGTCCATTTCTTCATGGTTGTCCGTTTTATTGGCATAGAGTTGTTTGTAGTAGTCTTTTATAATCCTTTGTATTTCTTCGGTGTCAGTTGTGATTTCTCCTTTTTCATTTCTAATTTTATTGATTTGCATCCTCTCCCTTTTTTATCTTGATGAGTCTGGCTAAGGGTTTATCAATTTTGTTTATATTCTCAAAGAACCAACTTTTAGTTGTATTGATCTTTGCTATTGCTTCTGATCTTTGTGATTTCTTTCCTTCTACTGACTTCAGTTTTTCTTTGTTCTTCTTTCTCTAGTTGTTTTAAGTGTACGGTTAGATTATTTATTTGAGATTTTTCTTGTTTCTTGAGGTAAGATTGAATTGCTATAAACTTTCCTCTTAGAACTACTCTTGCTGCATCCTTTAGGTTTTGTGTCATCATGTTTTCATTTTCATTTGTTTCTAGGTATTTTTTAATTTCATTTTGATTTCTTCAGTGATATCTTGGTTATTTAGTAATGTATTATTTAGCCTCCATGTGTTTGTATTTTTTACATTTTTTTCCCTGTGATTGATATCTAGTCTCATGGTGTCATGGTCAAAAAAGATGCTTGATATGATTTCAATTTTCTTAAATTTTCCAAGGCTTGATTTGTGAACCAAGATGTGATCTATCCTGGAGAATGTTCCATGTGCACTTGAGAAGAAAGTGAATTCTGTCACTTTTGGGTGGAATGTTCTATAAATATCAATTAAATCTATCTGGTCTGTTGTGTCATTTAAAGTGTATGTTTCCTTATTTATTTTCTGTTTGGATGATCTGTCCAGTGGTGTAAGTGGGGTGTTAAAAGTCCCCTACTATTATTGTGTTACTGTTGATTTCTCCTTTCATGGTCGTTAGCACTTGCCTTATATATTGAGGTGCTCCGATGTTGGGTGCATAAACATTTATAATTGTTATATCTTCTTCTTGGATTGATCTCTTGATCATTATGTAGCATCCATCCTTCTCTCTTGTAACAGCCTTTATTTTATATTCTATTTTATCTGATACGAGTAATGCTACTCCAGCTTTCTCTTGATTTCCATTTGCATGGAATATCTTTTTCCATCCCTTCACTTTCAGTCTGTACGTGTCCCTAGGTCTGAAGTGGGTCTTTGTAGACAGCATATATGTGGGTCTTGTTTTTTTATCCATTCAGCCAGTCTGTGTTTTTTGGTTGGGGCATTTAATCCATTTACATTCAAGGTTATTATTGATATGTATGTTCCTATTACCATTTTCTTAATTGTTTTGGGATTGTTTTTGTGGGTCTTTTTCTTCTCTTGTATTTCCTGCCTAGAGAAGTTTCTTTGGCTTGTGTTGTAAAGCTGGTTTGGTGATGCTGAATTCTCTTAGCTTTTGCTTGTCTGAAAAGCTTTTGATTTCTCTGTCGAATCTGAATGAGATCCTTGCTGGGTAGACTAATCTTGGTTGTAGGTATTTTTCTTTCATCACTTTAAGTATTTCCTGCCACATGCATCTGGCCTTCAGAGTTTCTGCTGAAAAATCAGCTGCTAAACTTATGGGGATTCCTTTGTATGTTATTTTTTTGTTTTTCCCTTGCTGCTTTTGATATTTTTTTTTTTGAATTTGATTTTTGTTAGTTTGATTAGTATGTGTCTTGGTGTGTTTCTCCTTGGGTTTATGCTGCCTGGGACTCTTTGTGCTTCCTGGATTTGGGTGGCTATTTCCTTTCCCATGTTAAGGGAATTTTTTGACTATAATCTCTTCAAATATTTTCTCAGTCCCTTTCTTTTTCTCTTCTTCTTCTGGGACCCCTATAATTTGAATGTTGGTGTGTTTAGTGTTGTCCCAGAGATCTCTGAGATTGTCTTCAATTCTTTTCATTCTTTTTTCTTTATTCTGCTCCTTGGCAGTTATTCCACCATTTTGTCTTCCAGCTCACTTATTCATTCTTCTGGTTCAGTTATTCTGTTACTGATTCCTTCTAGTGTATTTTTCATTTCAGTTATTGTGTTGTTCTTCTCTGTTTGTTTGTTCTTTATTTCTTCTAGATCTTTGTCAAACATTTCTTGTATTTTCCCATTCTATTTCCAAGATTCTGGATCATCTTTACTATCATTACTCTGAATTCTTTTTCAGGTTGATTGGCTATTTCCTCTTCATTTATTTGGTCTTGTAGGTTTTTACCTTTCTCCTTCATCTGTGACATATTTTTTTGCTGTCTCTCTCTTTTTTTTTTAACGAGTGGGATTGCGTTCCTGTCTTACTTGTTGTTTGGCCTGAGGCTTCCAACACTGGAGTTTGTAGGCTGTTGGGTCAAGCTGGGTTTTGGTGCTGAGATGTGGACCTCCATGAGACCTCACTCTGATGAATATTCCCTGGAGTCTGAGGTTCTTTGTTAGTCCAGTGTTTCAGACTCGGAGCTCCCACCACAGGAGCTTCGGTCCAACCCCCTTCTTGTGAACCAAGATCCCGCAACCACATGGGGTGGCAAATAAAAAGAAAAATAAGAGAATAATAACTAAGTAAAAAAATTAGATTGGAAACTAATAGATATGTTGGGAAGAAAATAAAACTTAAAAAAATAGATGAAACAACAACCAGAAGGTACAACAGTACCACAATAGTAAAAAAGAGGAGAGAAAAGAAAAAAAAATAAAGGGGGGAAGGCCTTGGCTGTGGAGAGTGGGGCATGAGCAAGGGTGAGGTTTGGGCAGTAGGTGGGGCCTATGCTTAGGACCCACAGGGCTGGAAAAGGCCCTGGGGGCTGTGGGGGGTGGGGCTTAAGCTCAAGGAACAGAAGGGGCCCAGGTGTGCCCCCCATCCCTGGTCTCAGAGGACAGGGACCTCACCTGGGCACCCAGCAGGCTTCCTGGGCTTGAATGGGCAGGGTATATGCCCTCTTCTCCTCTCCTGTTCCTCTGGTCCTGGAGGGTCCCTCCTGCCTGCCTCTCCTGATCTCCACAGCCTCCCCCCTATGCCCCCAGGGCCAATGCAGCTGGGGGAGGGGGGACCTTGGAGGGCAGGAGACCAGGCTGGGAGCTCAGCAGGCTCCCCTGGCCCAAGTGGGTGGGGCAAATGCTCTCTGCTCCTCTCCCTCTCCTCCCAGATGGGCCCTCCCACCTGCTTCTCCTGATCTCCCCGGCCTCAGCGGCACTGATCCTTTTCGGCCTCCACTTCTCCCCCCTCAGTACCCCCACATCCTACCAGTTCACTTGGGGGTTCCTCCCATCTCCTTGGGCATCAGGGTTTCCCACCAGCAGCTGGTAGCCACACTAGTTGTGGGGAGATGCTAATTTGGCATCTTCCCACGGTGCCATCTTGACTCTGCCCCTCTGAATCATTTTTTTACATGTGGTTTGATTAGAAGGGGTTGCATTCGTGGATTCTCCCTAACCCTTTTCTGTTTAAAAATAGGATTTTAATTTTTAAAACATTCATGTGTTTGTATTATATTCAGTTATATAACCCCCATTCAAAAATTCTAGTGCTCTTTTTGTCAAATATATACATTTAAAATGTAATTTTTAATAAATTGGGTTATATTCACACAGTAGAATACTGTGCAGCAATTAGAACAATCTACAACATAATGAGCAAAAAAAACCCCAGATTCTGTTTATCTTAGTACGTAAAAGATAAAATGCTGGCAGAAGTCAGAAGCAGGGCATAATGACTGGAAGGAAAGATGTGGGGGGTGGGGGCTTGCTTCTGAGTGATGATGTCATTCTGTTTCTAGATCTGGTACTGTCTACATAAGTGTGTCAAGTTTGTGAAAATGCATGAAGCTGTACAGTTGTGATCTTTGCATGTTCGTGTATGATATCAGGCTTTAACAAAATTTTTTAAAATATGATTTTAGTGAAAATACAAAGATTTCTGATTTTGCACCCCAAGTCAACTCTCTTAGAACTTTGTTCCAATGCCATTAGGAATCAGGAAAATAAGGAGTAGAATATAGTTTTTAAATGCCATTTTTTTCATGTGTCTGGAGACTTGGTGGAGGAAATAGTTTATCCATCTAACAGATGTTGTGAAGCAAAAATAGAAATACATTTCATTTGTCTCTTGCCATCAAACCTTGATTATTTTGACCTCTCTCATCTGAAATGAGGTTATATCCCCTCACATGTGCATCTTTCCTATTAAAATATATTCACCAAGAAGAATGTAATTATCAGATTTAATTAATATTTTCTCATTATTTTTGAAAAATTTAGACAGTTCATTGATTTGAAAAGAAAAATACCTTATATAAATACAATTAACATAGTTATATATACATAGGCTTACGATTTACAGTCATATCTCATATGTCTGTAACCTGTTGTATATCAAACTTGGCTTTGACCTAATTCCAGTCTTGGTTTGGTATTCATTTTTAATCCCAAGCATCATAAATTATTCTTTTACATGACCACGTTTATTGAGTGCTCTTTACTTAGGGGAAAAGGCTGGGTTGGGCAGTTCAAAGACCAAAGTCTTTATTTAGAACTAGAGCACAGGCAATGGAGGAAACAGTAGCCACATTGTAAACTTCTCACTCATATTTGTGCCCTTGTGTATCATATGTGTAAGAACTTCATTGAAGAAAGGCCTAGTTAAGTTTGTTAGGAATAAGTGCACACAAAGAGAGTAGAATTGCCAGTTGCTCCTGGTTACTAACCTCCATGGTTATTTTAAATCCCCACCAGGACATGGAATATCAAACAGGTGATTTTCTACAGATTCTCCATTCTTGGCTGTGCTCATTTAAGAGGGGTGCTACACTGGCCAGATAGCTCAGAGAAGCTGCTTCTCAACCAGATTTGCTCCACACTCTAGCCACAGGGTCTTTAACCAAAGCTCTACATGTTTCCCCCATGCTCAAAGGAGATCAGGTCAGAAATCAGTGAATAAACTATAATCACTCAATCCATCTATAATCACTGCATGCAAAGCACTCACACCTATGATCACTACAAGATTTCAAATGCCTTCCTTTCTGTGGCCATGCATTCATTTTGTTGGTTGGTTGGTTTTGCTTGTTTGTTTTGCATGAAGTCATAGTCTCTACAAACAAATATCTAACAAATAAAATGATTATGTTTTAGTTAAATGGCAGTCATTTGGAAGCAGTGGAACCTATATCAGAATCACATTTGCAGATAAGACCTCAAATGTTGTAAATATATGAAGATGTCTTATTGAAAAAAATAAAGTTCCTACAACTTTTAAATATATCGATATTGAGATTACTTTTCTATTATATTTTTTATTAAATTTTAGCCATTATCCTAATAGAAACAAGTAAATGTGCGTAAGACATATGACCTAGCAGCTCAATTTCATCAATTAACAAAAGTGAAGGTCAATCTTTTCCCTTAAACTTTCAGTCACCAATTAGCTTGTATTTACAAAGGTCTATAATTAGGCCCTGTCCAAGGTTCTGACAGAATATGTGTTTTCTTTTATGTTAGTGAATCTTCATCTTGTTTAGGTCAACTGTGTTATCTGAAAGAAAAGCAAAAATGAAAAGGCCGTGGAGGAGAAAACAACTGTTTATGAAATTATTTTATTTCTTACTTGTTAGTTTATTATCTAGGCCAGCCTTGGAAAGGGTTTTGAAGTAGATCCAACCTCCTTTAGGTCTGATTCTTCTGTTGTTACACAGCCTTCATTCCTCGTTCTAAGTCTCCCCTGTGGGGTCCTGCTTAGGTCTTAAGCAGTACATCATGATTTCAATATCCCTTGATTTACAAAACCACCATGTGGTATGAGAAGTGAATAAAGAAACACAATAGCTGCTAAGGTTCTACCTCATTACATCTCCCTGATGGTTATATTAATGTGGTTTTATTAAACCATGGTTTAAAGGAGTAACTTTGAATAAAGTTTTAGGTGTCTTAGTACCTATTAGGAGAATATGTTTAATGCACAGACCTTTTCAGGCAAACTTAGATCCCAGCATGCACATAGCTGGCCTCTGCCTAGGCTAGACCCAATCGAGCTTATTAAAAATTTAATCCTGTTTCCATTCATCATCATTAACTCCAGAAATTGGCCAACATATTTAAATGAAGCAAATTTTGAAGCTTTAGGAAGCAACTAGCAGTTCTTCAAGACACCAAGAATAATATCCACAGTTTAAGAAAATTTGTATTGGCCTAATTTACAAGGATAAAAATGTCATGGATCACATCATTTCGTATAAAGCATTTTGTATCATCCTCAACCCAAAGACTTGCAGTTGCTTAATGGAGGAAATGAATTAAGATTTATCATCAATAAATGAAAGCATTTTCTCAATCATTTAAATAACTGCTTCACACAAATTGAGATTTCAGTGAGACTCTATATTTAATAATACAAAATAGACTTTTAATGTATTCCCCTTTGAAATGTTTTTGGCATGTATCCTGGGTGGACTGAGCTCTGGACTAATGTCTCTGTGCTTGTGTGTGAGGAACAGTATGTATTTCACATGTTTATTTCTCTGCTATTTCCATTTCAACTCTATATCTTATGCTCTGGTTAATGGGTATGTAAAATAAAGTGGTACCCATTTTGCTTTATTACTTTAATTTCTTTAAAAGTAAGTTCTTTTCCTCCTCTGTTTCCAGTTCAAAGGCAGCATGGAGCCTTAATAAATTTCAAATGTATTTGGATAGCTGATAAATTTAATGATCTCATCAACTTAAAAAATAGAAAGTAAAAAGTAAGTGATCTTAAAAATAATTAACAGGGCAACAATGAGAGAGGAGAATATTACACAGAATAAATGGAGGTGTCCTTATTTCTGTCAAAATTTCCATTGAGAAACTGTAACAATTATTTTGCTTTTGTTATTCGTAGCTTAACATGTACTCTACAAATATAGTACATTTTATATTAGCAATTGAAAACAATTTACAAATGCAACATTACTATATTGGCCCTCTTTATATCTCAGTAAACCAAGAAGCAAATGCTTGCAGCTAGAGTTGGCAGTTATAAAAACTAAAGCCAAAGATTGGTGCACAGCAGTTTAGTGATAGCTGGGAAATAATTAATATGGAAGGGATCATGTGTCTTTAAATGAGAGAGTAGTGAACCTAAAGAGACTATTTTATCTTTCTACAAATGTCTGTGGTTTTATTCCAAAATATGTTAATATGATAAATTAGAAAGGACATGTATTTCCTTCATCTAATGCATTCTTATTCTTAGCCTACTCTTACCTTAAGTATTGTACTAAGAGAGGGGATGGAAGTCTCTGCCCTGAAGACAACAGTATTTTATCTGGCTTTGTTTAGAATTGCCAAGCACATGGTTATAATAAAGAGTAGACCAACTTTTCATGGATTTCATTATTGTTGTAAAAGTCTTTACATTTTTTTTTTTTTTTTTTTTTTTTTTTGCAGTATGCGGGCCTCTCACTGTTGTGGCCTCCCCCGTTGCGGAGCACAGGCTCCGGACGCGCAGGCTCCGGACGCACAGGCTCAGCGGCCATGGCTCACGGGCCCAGCCGCTCCGCGGCATATGGGATCCTCCCAGACCGGGGCACGAACCCGTATCCCCTGCATCGGCAGGCGGACTCTCAACCACTTGCGCCACCAGGGAGGCCCAGTCTTTACATTTTTAAATGTTATTTGATTTTCTTGTTGTCTGCATCCGGGGAGACTGCCCACACACTGCTGTCCTTGGCCCATCACTGACAAGGCTAACAGTTCTTGAGGCACAGTATAAGCATGTAAGAAAAGTGATATCTTCTCTATTTAACAGATGATAACACTGAGGTAGAATGATATTTTTTCACAGTATCTCGTAACTCGGAAGTGGTGAAAGCAAACATTTTGATTCCAGACTCCACTCCTAAGTGCTGCAATCTACTGTCCACATAAGCATATAGTGAGCTCCTGCTGAGTTGTAGCAATGTGGCCATGTTCAGCTAGTGTTACTCTATTTTCCATTTTCCCTCTGACTTGACATTATTTTATAATTAAACTCAAGTATTGAAGTGGAGGCAAATTACAAATCTTAATACGTTAATGTAAGTTTGTGATTTGGTTTAGCTGATTTTCTGATCATTTCGTCACATCTTTTTAAAAATCATTTAATGGCATCCCTAATACCTTTCCATGGAATTGTGGAAACATTCTATCACTGGTTCATTAGTATAATAAGTTGGGTAGGGTATACAGTGCATCAGGGTCATATAATCAAGCTCGTCTTTCAGGTGAGTTCAGATTAATTTAAAGTTTGAAATTACCCCAACAAATTCTCAGTGATACAGACAGGTAGGCATTTTATTGGGTAGAGGATTGCCCTTAACTTGTTAAGTTTGTCAACTTGTCTTCTGAATCAGGCCTTAGGGCACATATAGGGGGAGGAAAATGGTTTGTTTGAGCTTCTAGCATATAGTAATTACACAAGTGTATTCTACTGTAATCTGAGTCTTTTCATTACTTGTACAGCTATTACTGCAACTAGAAGGACTCTTGCTGAGGAGGTTTTGTGACAGGCTCAGTTTAAATCTGAGGCACAAATCTGGTACTGGGGCAATTGTCTTAGATTCATGTGTAATATGAGAATGGCAGGAGTTTCAGAATTGTCATTTTCCTCTATAAACTTGATTTCCTTCAAATTACACCTATGCTACCATGTACCACTTTACGTAATTACACCTACTACTTTCATATTCTCATTATCATCATTATCAACAACATCAATATCCTTTCTATATGCTTTAAACTTCTATTATCCCTAATTATTCTTTATATTAGATCTCTTAAGATGTCTTGAAAATCTAAAATTAAAAACTATATGCTTTAAATAAAAGATTTAAATTCCTGATTTAACTGATTATGGGGATTCTTAGGTGGTAAGAAAGTTAGGGATTGCCATTCAAAGAGATATTAATTCATGCATTTAGCATTTCTTGAGCATCTCCTGTGACGCAGGTAATATATTAGGTATTACAGGTACAGAACCAAATATAGACTCTTTTCACAGGAGTAAAGTGAAGAGAGACCAGTAAACAGAAAATAAATGTGGCATGATAAATGCTATTATAGAGGCAAGCAACAGAAAGTTTCTTGGATACTAAGACATGAATTCAAAGTGGCGTCTTGGATTATTTTTTGATATTATGACCATGTGAGAAAAAAAGCCAACTCACATTTGTCCATTTGGAGTGTTTTCATGTTTTTCTTGCTACAAAGGGCCAAGACCTTGGCCTATAACAAAGTCTAAAGGCTGAGTGAGCAGGGGAACTTTTGTATTCCTCTCAGAAGTCCTAATGCACTTAAGAGCCCATGCTTTCAGTCGTTTAGAAGCTGAATCCTGGGAGACAGGGGTGTAACAGCATGATAGAGTTGCAACAGGAGTAAGCAGAGGACAGAGCAGGCAATGAGATCATCACATGGCCCGGCAGTGCCACAGTATATGGAAGAGCAAATACTGCGCAGTATCACTAGTGTCTCCACCCATGTTTTTTTCCTTTCTCTGCAGAAGGGGTGGATAGACTGTTGGTTTTAGCAACCTATAAGTTGAGTAACTGATAGCATTTCTCTTCCATAGGTATAACACTAGGACAGATATTTATTTGGCATCTGCTAGATGATATTTGCTTCTTGCCTGCAAGTAATACTTAAAATCATCTTTACCTGTGGAGTAGACACTATGTACCACTTGGAGCCAGAGGTCTGGGACCATTAAGATGGCTGCCATCCCTGCTGTCCTAAGCACTTTCTATTGCTGATGGTGTTATTTTTTTCTTTCAAATTCTATCCCATCAGCAGGGCTTGTCCTGGGATTTTTTATGTCAAAGACTACTTGTATAACATAATTTCTACTCCAGTTTTAGCCCTTTGGCACAAAAAATAAGCCAGCAAAAAGTACATTATTGTAAAGATTAGAATTCTAGTTAATTTTATATATCTAAATATGCTTTTTTATACCCTGAATGTCCCAAAGTTTGTTTTTTATGATATATTGTCTGCTTTTATAAAAAGCATTGGTACCTAGCTCATATCTTTTCCAGACTTTATGAGTACTTTTTCCTTCTATTGCTTTACTACCACTGTAATAAAATAATAAGAAAAATGAGATTTAAACCTGGTCCTTGATGCCAAACATAATCAGTTTCTATTATGATCCAGATGTTCTAATGACATTCCGCTGTCCATTTCCACTTGGCTTATAAGCATAGATCAGATTTTATGCCTCAAACCTATGTTTTGTTACCTTACTTTAACTTAAATTTCTTGACATTTCATTATATGAAGTATTATTTTTTTGTCACCACAGTTCCTTTTCACATTATTGGAATTCTAAACTAGCAGAAAAGAGATATATGACCACAAAAGTAGACCATAAATAGGTTGGTGTTCATGGTAGACTATTATAAAAAGCAATTGTGTAGATGTATGGGCAATATTGCTATAGTCATAGTGTAGCTAGGCCTAATCTTCAATTTGAAATGATTTTTATTCTTTTCCTAATCCCAAATCTTGCTGATATCAGTCTCATATAATATCTTCTTTCCTAATATTGAACACCAATTGTCTTAACATTTTATTTGAAGGCCAAGTCACCATCATTTTGTAGCAGGTGATAGGTATACAACATAGGAGATTTGCATGCTAGGTATCTGATGGATAGTACTGCTTTGGCCAGGTAGCTATTATAGAGATGTAGTCATGCATAGGTTATCATTAGAAGATGCCCTGTGAACAAACCAGGGATAACAGAGTAAGAAACCACACAGTGACTCCAGAAATACAGGGCACTTCAGAGCATGATATGAATGTATTACAAAGTGAGATGAATTTCCTTTTTTCATTTTTCAATCACTACTCAATATTGATTTCTTCCCTCTGCAGCTCTTACCTATATCCTCTAATTTCCCCACCGCTTCTGACAACCTCCGATGTTTAAGGGGGAAGAAAACTACATTTGTATTTCTATGTGTGGATGAACATGCCTGCATACATTATATAGAAATATGTACAGTTTTAATATGCATAGTTGTTCACACAGAAACATTTGCATATTTCTTGCTGCAGCTTCTGCTAAACACTCTAACTTACTTCTAAAGCCAGCTGATGTGCCTCAGTGTTACTTACCATGTGCAAGCATCTCAGCAGGTTGTTGAGAAATATTTGTTTAAAATGTTTTCCTTCTACAGGGGCTGATGTACTATTCTTTTGGCCATTCCACATGATGCCATTCTTTCAAATTATCTCAGTGGCACCCATTGGGTCAGTGTAGGCACGCGGATGCATGCTGGAAAATAATTGTAATTTTACCATCTTCTCCTCACAGAGTGCACCCTCAGGCCAAGTGGTAAAATACCACCGCCGCCAGCCCCAATATCCATCAATGTAATGAGCTACAAAATCAATCTGTAATTGACAAAAGTATTTTTATTCAAGGTATGAGGCATTTAGGGTCTCCAGATACTGCTTTTTTGTCTTATGTCAGTACATACTTTATAGCAAGATGGGAGACATTTGATTTTGTTCAAGAGCATGAGTTATTTCTGCAAAGGAACAAAGGTATGCTTTTCAGAAACTCCCCTCACACACACCCACTCCCAAAAGTAAGATAACATAATCCCTGAGATCCGTCACAAAATATCAGGTCAGGAAGATCATGCTCTACCAGTCTAGGGGGAAGAAGGGATTTGTTTTTGTGAATGATTGCTGATGCTTTCTACCAGATTGCCTCTCTATGTGAAATGACTATTCTTTGCCTCAAACTACCACCGTATATGCAGAAACTGTAATCCAAAAGGCTACTTTTCTGTACCCACCTCCCAGTTGCTTAGATCTGTTCTTTAAAATTTATAGGCATCACTAAACATTCTTCTTGTTAGTACTGTTGTTTCTCAGTCAAGTTAAACTCCCCAAAGTGTAAGGGTATGTGGATACTTCAGATGAATACACATTAAAAGTTTTAATATGTTTCCAAGTAGAGGGAATTACAGCCAAAGGCAAAATATTTATAGGTACATGCAATGACTTTCTGGGCCTGTGTTCATATGTTTTTTTTGTGAGATGTGCTCCAGATTTTTAGTGTCAGCTCTTTCATCTGGAGACCATACTTGTATCATCTGCTGGAAAGTAAGTTTCTTACATTCTGAGCCGTGCCCAGCATCTCTTGTCTATTTTGGCCTTGGTGTTTATGTATTCGAGAGAAGCTCCATAACTATCTGGCATAGGGAAGTTATTCAGAGGTTGCAAGAATAACTGAACACGATCTACATAGTCTGATGTTCTCATTTGTGGGTTTTAAGATTAATTTTTTTTTGTACACATGTGTGTGTCCGTGTGTGTTTGGTAAGTCTCAAAGGGCTTTGTGCATATCAACTTGAAACCTTGCAACTCTTATCTAAATGACTAACATTTCCAGAACTTTAAGCTATTAACTATTTTTAATATTTATCCACTGCTCACTTGTTTAGAATGTGACCTCTGTGTAAATGAATGAATATTGTTAATGATGTAATATTTAAGGAGTGCTTACTTAATGTTAAGCTCTTCTAGGTACTTTATATATTTCATCACATATAATTTTTTCAACAATTCTATGATCTAGATCTGATCATTCCTCCTAGTTTATAGGTGTGGAAATCGAGGATTGGAGAAGTGATGTAATTTGTCCAAGGCCACATAGCTTATAAATAGTGGAAATACGATTGAACACAGGTCATCTGACTCCCAGGCCCAAACTCTTAATCTCTCACATTGATGGAGCACTAATACATGTATCAACTCATGTTATTTATCATGTTATATTTTATGACTGGTTTCAAGCAAGTTCATTCTCAATTATACATTTTCTTGACTTTTGTCCAAGGAAGCACTACCCATTTTGCTTAAACTTATTTATTAGGATATCAATAAAGAAACCATTTTACATCCTTGATTTTAGTGGGGTTTTACAATCTAGCTTAGTAGATATTATTAAAACTGAAATTGTGTTGCCAGTTCAAGTGTACTAATGGCACTGTTTTGGGTCTCTTCATGCTTTTGCCAAGAAGAAGATAAATCACATTAAGAAAAATTACATTAGACCAAGAATGCTTAACTTTTTCTTGGAAAGAAACAACAGGGGTAGGTAAGAGAATAGAGTTCAAATACATAATACCTTGACTCTGATCGCTAGCCCTTAACTTGTTTGGGGGCAGTTTGGCAAGTTTTAAATGAAAAACAAGAGTCAAGATTTCCTTTAGTCTACGAGATGAGCTAGCTCAGTATCAAGGAGAGCAGCTTTTTTATTGGAGCTTATGTTATAAAACACCTTGTTCTCACTTATATGGCCACTGCTTCTTAGTAGATACTTATTTTTCAAAATATATTATTTTAACTAATATATCTTATAAGTGCAATTCACACATAGTTATACACCCTTAAAAGCTCCTAACTCCTGGACATTCATCACAGTAACAGATACCACATTCCCATGTTGGTGAAAAGTTTTTATTGAGACATTGTATTTAGCACAAAAATATGCCTCTATAGTATTTGTTTGTTGTGCATTTGGAAATGTATTGAGCAACTCAAATACATGTAATTTGTTCATTTCATTACTCTTTTAAAGACTGGGTTTTTAAAGAAATAAGTTGAAGTTGGCAATATTTATTTTTCTTATGAGCTTATAATTAGAAAACTTATATTTGTAGTTGATGACATCAAACCATAGATTCTTACCATTTTGACATATCTTAAAGGTCAATAGTCCTTCTTTCTATAGAAAATATGCCTTGTGCTTCTCTTAAAAATATGTAATTTAGAGACATATTCTTATTTTCTATTCCGAGTTATGTCATCTTAAAATATACGTGAATTATTTAGTACTTTTTATTTTATAAAGTCTTATTGTTTATGTTAATTTTGAAAATATCATCAAAGCAATCTTACTTTCTAACACCTAATCTTTCTTTGTATCATCCAGTTCCGTAGTTGCCTGGTCAATTTTCAAACAGTTATAAATGCATATCAGTGTGACTGTATCTGAAAGTAAAAATTATCATTAATGGCAGTGAATACAATTCCTGTAGCCACTGTGATAATCCAGGTCTAAACTATTCCTCAGCCTTCCCTAACAGGCATGCCTAGCTGTTGCACAAGTGGATATGTAAGATGATACAGAAAGATTAAAGAAAGGCATTCAAATGCCTAGTAAATAAGAAGGGAAAATCCATATTTTTATTCTAGAAGAGATAAGTAGTATGATCCCTATCTAAAACTGTTACTGGAATTGACAGGATTTAGAATTCATAGCTACGTATTGACCTGAACTAGACTCTCCTTAATGACATTCACATCAGAATTAACAGTAAGAATAAAGGGCACAGTCATCCATTGTCAGTTCCAATGGAGCCTGCACTAACTGGGATATACATGACCCTTCTCTCTTAATATTCATCAGAATTGATATGGCGTGTTATGGTTCCCAACATCTTTGGCTGCTAATGAATTGATCACAGCTCCTCTGGAAGTTAGTGATTTACAGGCAATTCTTGAATATTCAAGTTCATAGAGGGAAGATATCAAAGCAAAGGACAATGTATAAGGAATCCTTACATAACTTTAAACTTCTCTCATGTCTCCCCTCTCTCTTCCTTCACCTGCTCCCTGTTACTTCCGAAAACAACTTGCAGTCAAATTGATGAAATTGATTTCCAAGAAATGGGAATATAGATAGGGAGTACAGTTCAGGAGTCCTGTGTCCCAGCCCCAGTCTCACTACTCACACAGCTTTTGGAAAAACACATAGCTTTTTGGGGCCTCAGCTTTAATATTTACAAAATGGGTAAAATTGCTTCCCATGTGGGTTTCAGTGGTATGTTAGAACAGTAAATAGTACATTAGCAAAGACATTACAAGTACATAAACCAAACTCTTTAGACACTTTGAAGACTGAAGGCAACGATAAATCAAATATATTATTTCATGTCTTTTATTATCATGCATTTTTGATGAGTGGGATTCTCTATAAATCAAAAAGAATTAGCTGAGATCATCTTATCTTTTATAATCTATGGTCTCTGGACTCAGTCTTTCCTGCCTTCCACTCTGGGATCTTCTTGGACAGTCTACCTGGTAGGGTGCTATTGTAGAAAGAACACTGATTTGGTATTTATAAGATCTGGGTTCTGATGCCATCTTAGTCACTAATTAGCTCTATGATCTTTGGTAAGTGTCTCTATTTCTTTCAGTCTTTGTTTCTCCATTTATATAATTTGGCAGTTAGAATAAACGTAGCTCAGGTATATTCAACACCATAACTTCCTTTATTATGTATTCCATGTAATTTATTTGGAAAATTTTGGTTTATTAAATTGCAATAAATAATTTACTTTTCCGTATTTTTTTCATCGAAGATTTTTAAAATGGAATATATATTAAAAACAGTGAAAAACAACAAGAAAGACTACACACAAAAAAGTTAATTATGCAATAAGATGGTTGTTTTTTTGGTGACTCTGTAGAACATATGAAAGTAAGTGCTAAATTTCCACTAGCTTTCTGAAGTATTAGTAAAAGATTCCTGATTCTCTTCATTGCCTTAGTAGCCCCTTGAAGAGACAAGAGTCAGTGAAGTCTATGAACCACTGCACTGGACTATCTTTGAGGTCCCTCTGGTTCATGATTCTAAGTATCAAACTTGAGCCATCTACTATGTGTTTTGGTGTTCTGTGTTTGGTTCTAGAAAACTATCTCTTGTCCTTTGAGCGACCAGAGGGTGACATTTGGATGTTCTAGCCCAGGTTCCCTAGGGTCAACAGTCTTCCCATTTGGTAACTAACTGCTCCTGTGTATTTTAGAATCACAGACTCATTCATCCTGTTCATAATAATAAAAGATACTGAGGCAAATGGTGAAATTAGTTAAATGATCTTGGTAGAAATAAATGCAAACCAAGTCCTAAGATACAGTCTATAGCCACTATTACCATCATTAGAAAATGTTCCTGAAAAATAAAATCTTAGGAGTAAATGTTTAAACTGGTGAAGTCTTCCTGGCAAGACAGTAGAGGAAACCAAGCGTTCAGAGGTTGCCACTTTTGCTGTAATATGAACTGCCTTAGCTTTTGTTTGCCAAGTTAGAGAGTGGATTATCGAATTCTTCAGTCCTAGGTCCAAGAAATGCTGTATGTAATCTCACCCCATCAGACCTCACCTCTTATTTGCCTGTATTCTTCCTTAAACAATGGATTCTCAGGCCAAACATAATAGCCTGTTGATTCTCAAAATTACTAAAGGCTTTCATGCCTTAATGCCTTTGCTCTCACTATTCCCTACATCTAGACATAAGGGCATGTCCAAATTCAACCCACTCTTCAAAGCCCTGTTCAAAAAATTAGTTGCCCCATGAAGCCTTACTTTTTCTCCCACAACATAATGTTGTACCATATCATACCATGTTCTGAACTCATAGTCCTTTCTTGTAATTCTCCTTCATTCCTCCCAGTTAACATTTCCCTTATATTCTCTGTATTTACGTTGCCTTTCTTTCTCTCTCCTCTCTGACTCCTATCTCCTCTAACACAAAAGCTACATCATATTCATCTTCCTAGTCTTATAGTACCTTGTGTTTATGAGTCACACAATTCATATTTGTTGAATGACTAAATGAATGTCATTCAACCAGAAGGTTAAGTTAACTGATTATGGTTAGAATAATTTAGGAAGGAATCACTCCAGAACTGTGTATATACTTATTCATCCTGATGATAATTAAAGAAAACCCATCAATTCTCCTTTCTGTTAGTCCTATTCCCCACTTGGGTAGTTTTGTTAACAAAAATTTGCCAATGAAGCCACAGTGCAAATTTGAGAGATTAAGGAAAAAACACATCAGACTTAACAGCACTTGAGAAAAAAGATGTTATCATTTATCCTCCAGTCAGTCTTATTCTCCTTGTCAATTTGGTATAAGAACAAGTCTTTTCTCTCCATCCTATACTAACTCACCACATTATTTTCTTTGTAAATGAAAGGGGAAGGAAGGGAAAGAGATAGTTCACACTTAAGATAGTTTTAGAAATCCAGTGATGTATTCACAGCTGTAATATAGTCCATAAAGATAATGCCAAGCACATAGGCAGCTGAAAGGCCATGCTTGGTGAGTAGTCTGTTCTGACTTTTTTTTCCATCTGAACCATTTCCAGTTTTTATTCTTTTTTGTGTGATTGAGAAGTGTACAAGCACAATTTAAAAATCATCTTAATGAACTAATTAAAGACAACCAAAATATAATATCTCATTTAAGACAGTAATAAAATCAATCCATTTTTTTGAGTCACTGAGGTGTGTGGAAAAAAGGGACAATAAAAATTTTATTACATTATCTGTCTGGGGATGGCTCTTCCATAACTTATTAAGGGAATATTATTTTTCTCATTGTGCTTTTCTGTCAGTCATTTGAGATTGGCCTTGTGCTCAAAGAAGTATTCAACAGTGATCAGAAATCCAGAGAAAACAGTCAGTACTAACCACTTCTGATACTGTTTCTGCTGCTCAGATTGTGCTGCTCTTCCCTCAGCTATTTTTATTCTGACTCAGATTCACTTAGCATGAGCACCACTACTAGGTGTACCATGGTAATGGCTAAAAGTATGGGCTCCAGCGTCAGACAGCCTGGGTTTAAGTCCCATTTCCACCAATTACAGGGTGCTCACAGTAGTTATTTAAGCTCTTTAAACCTTAGGGTTCCCCTCTATAAAATGCAGCTAGTTAGAGCATCTGCTTTGTTGGGATGCTTTGAGGATTAAATGAGGAGATGTAAGTATCCCTAGTAGTTGGCAAGTGGTCACTACCTCAGTAAGCTACAATTACTCAGACCAGTCTTCCCCATCGCTCATTTTGCACTACTTGAATCTATACTTGTTAATGCCCCCAGAAACTTGTGACAAGGACTTTATCTGCCTTTCTTCCTGATCTGAATCCTCAGATAACACAAGCATGGCAGGTACTCTCATGCTCACTCTCTATCTAGTCTACTCCTCCTCTTCTGATGCCTCTCTTCTTGTCCATATTTTATTACATTATGTGTCTGTCCTCCATAACTTATTAAGGGAATATTCTTTTTCTCATCACATTTTTCTGTCACTCATTGGAGGTTGGCCTTGTGCTCAACAAGTAGTTTCTATATTGCATTCTCATTGCCTTTTCAGTCATTGTTTCTACCCAAATCAGTCTCAATTGTTATTACTCCTCGTTTGGAGAAACACTTGATTTGGCTGCCACCCTCAAGGCTGGAACCAGTCCAGATAACTCAGGACTGAGGCAGAAGTCATCTTCAGAAAAGTTTCACTTGGAAGGCTGTCTTCTGCTCGCTGGGACTAAGGGTGGGTGAAGCTGAGTACAAGGGAGGAAGTGGCAATGAATAGAAGGGAGGGTTAAGCAGTAAAGCTTGAGTGAACAGGAGGGAGTGAGTGAGAGCATAGGAGACTGAATGATAGGACAGTATGAGGAAAGATACAGACATTCTCAAGTCAAAACTAGGAGAAGCCTTACTCTCAAGGTAGTGATATTGGGGGCTAACGAGAGGAATTATTTGTTTATTTATTATGAATTATTTATGATCTCATTAATTTCAGTTATTGAAGTAAAGTGATAAAATCTTTCTCAAAAAATTTGAATCATTTATATTCTAAAACCTAGTCTTACTGATTGACACCATGCCCAGTGTTTTTGTTTGGCTTGACCCAACCCCAGTTTAAACAAGAGAGGTAGATGTAACCCAGGGCATATTAAACATGGAAGATGGATAGAATCCCATGGGGGAATGATGCTCACATTCTGAAAGCATGGTAAGGGACCAGAAGGAGAAAGCCACTTAGTTTTTAGTGATGCTTGGCGACTCTTATGGGCCTATAACTGAGAAACTAGATTTGAGCACCTCTCTTGGGGACTTTTCAACCTTCTATGCCTATTAAGTTCTATTCAAGTTTTTGACAAATATCATTTAAGGGAAGTTTCAATTATGTGCTCTATTTTATTTCTAGGTAAGAGTCCTTGAATCCCTGCTTCTTTTTTACCCTCAAAACTTTCACTGCATAACCTAAATAGAAAAGAAATAAATTTCTTTTATGGGCAGCCAACTCCTAGTTTCTTTTCTAGGATCTTCCTGTGCCCTCCAATTCTAAAGAGTCGAAAGGGACTTCTAAGAAAAAGCAATCCTAGGAGGAGATGCCCCTAAAGTCTCAGAAAGTTCCAAAGTATTTCTTCTGGAAAAATCCCCCATGTATATACAAAGCCCCACATGTATATACAAAGCCACAAAACCCTACATGTATATACAAAGCCATAGTCCCTCGAAGGTTTGAAACCTTCCACATTTCCTACCAAAACCTATCACTTTTCCACTGAAAAGTCAGACTCTAGTAATAGATGAGAAATATTGTTCCACTTCTTCTCAGACCTTTTCTGTCTATATTATTGGATTGTTTTTAGTTTTTAGGGCAACCTCTACTTCATGTGACAAAACTATACCTTTAGGTTAGAAAGAGTGTGAAATTTATAAATTTCGTTCAATATTTCAGTTCCTTTGTATGTTAATTTCCATTGTTAATATCCCTCTGTCTCCTCTTGACCTATTGCCTCAGAATAAACTTTAACTGGTTACAGAGTACCAAGAAGGATAATGTGCTTGAATTAATTCACTTGTAATACACAACACACCTAGACAAAAATAACCCTTCTTGTATCAGTACTTGGAATGGTTACTTCTTACCTCATTTTGCTCAGTTTGAACACCAAAATTTTTGACTCTAATAGAAAAAGACTAATAATTCTAGTTATTTTTATGTTTAAAATGCTAAGACATTCATCGAGAGAGCACATGAAAATATCTAAATAATTTGTTGAGAATTACTGTTGGAATAATTTTAAACACTATTTACTCTAAAATTGTATATACAACATCAGAGGAAGAAAAGCCTTGGACTCTGGTCCTGTCCAGTTTTATCTCAGAAACAAATAAAATTGACAACCAGATTGGACATGAGAATTTCCTTTTGCTTGACCTGCATCCTCATTTGTGTGTTCTTTGATAGCATTCAAGTGCAGAATCCCAGGCAGTCCATTGCTGGACTAAGATGTATGTGTCTTCCCTCAAGCTTCCATACAAAATTTAAACCTTGTATTAATCACTTTTCCAAGTGAGTTCTTTAGTAATGGATTGTACAGTTTCATTCACACAGGGAAGTCATGTATAGCTTCTGCCCCATTCTCTAATCTATGGAGTCTAAGCCTTTTTTTTTTCTGCTCTTAGTGATGATTGCATTCTGTATTCAGAATTTTTCTGAAGGGAGAGGATTTTTCAAGCCTTTTTGGTGGACTCTTGCTGTTCACGTCTAAACTGAAAATGGAACTCCCATTTTTTAGTGCTTTGTCTCTTCCCAGGTAACATCATTATACATTTCCTGGTGATCATAGCTTAAGATGCTTCCATACAATCATTTCATATTGAATATAAAATGGATTAAACACATCTGTGACTACTACAGTAAAGATGGCTTAAAACATTGGATTGCCTTTTATCAGCAACATTTTTGTGAGAGAAGGACAAAGCATTATTACTAGGGCAAAATGGGCCAATTAAAACCATTTGCAGTGCCACCACCTAATGATTACCACTATTAACAATATTTTGGTGTAGCTTTCAGTCTCTTTTGATAAATATATAAATATTTTTTATAAAAATGTGATCTTGAATATATATTTGATAGTCTGCTTTTTATAAGGAATAATATATCAAGAACATTTTCGAGCTCATTAAATATTCTTGTGCAACATCTTTTTTTTTAAACTTTCATGAGCTTTGATCTTAAATAAGGACCTTCAGAAAATAAGTAAAAATTAAAGTGGGTGGGAGAGGGGGGGACTGAGGTATTACATACCTGAAAACTTTGTATGTTAATTAAATGACCAGATTATATTGCTTCACCTAGTCCTAGGTGACTGTTCCAAATTGATTCCCCAATTAGGCCAATCAATTTGAATAGAAAGTCCCACTTCTTCCCCAAAGTGCAAGATGCTAGAAACAGAAGAGGAAGAGTTAAAATGAATGGATTAATAATTTTAATCTGAATATAAGCTTTTTAAAATTTTATTGTATTGGTCAAAAATCAACTGCAGAGAAGAGAACCCACTCTAGCTTTTTTAAACAGAAAGGACTTTATCAAAGAAAAATAAAGGCTTCAAAATCCATGGATGCATTGAAGAAATAGGTTTCAGACTGGGTTTGCAGGAAGAACCCCCCAAAAACGTATCACTAGACCATCACACAAAGGGAAGTAATGCCACTTCTATGACTTCAGAAGCTACTACATTCAGGAAGTTTCCACTGCTGCTGACTGGTCCATGGACAAGACTGTCCTAAATAGAGCATGCTTCTCACTCTGCTTCACAGCACCCATGAAGCTAGTGATTGGACACTGCTGCCAAACAACCAAATGCCTCCACTCTCTCCTCCTTTCCTTTCCAAATCCAACTGAAATGTTCCAATTGGAAAAAATTTAAATTACCTCTAGAAAACTAGCTATAAAGAAGTCTGGGAAATGTAGTTTTTAGATTTCCCACCATGACATTATAGGAGGGTATGCTAGAAAGAACATCAAATGCAATTTGATCACTAATCCATGATATTCACAATAAATAGCTAATGTACATTGGAAAGATTTATTCATTTATCTCTTTTAGAGTACTTTCCACCTTGTTTGATGATAGGACATTTATAGGCCAGTTTTGTAAAATACAGATTTTGTTTAATATGAATGAATTCAAACCCAAATCTCTGGTTAGGAGCTGTGGAAGAAGGTACTCATAAACAAGTGATTTTGGAAAAACAGTAACTTTTTAAGTGTCATTAGTGTTCCCCCAAAAGTTTGTAGGGTTAGAAAAAACTAGATCTCAACCTTACCAGGCACTTGGAAAATGACAAAAGCTTTATAAGTGAACCAGTTGGTGGTCTCTGGTTTTTCTAATATTTTAATCTGGGATAAGAGTATCTCTGAAGGCTTTTTTAAGGTTTTGTACATTTCATAGAACAAGAATGGGGAGAAAGTAAATATATGAGGAAACTCTCATCTCACTTTTATTTTAAACAAATTTGGGGTTACTCTCTTCTCTATAAGAAAAAAAATCTTATTTAATCACAATTTACTAACTGAATAAAGATTAAATGCTCCAAAAAATAAGCACTGTAGCTTTGAGAGTGTTGTCCAAGACTGCTAAGCTCCATAAACACTGTATCTACTTAGTACATCACTGTTACAAGGAGATAGTTTCAGTAATCTATTATTAATAATCCATGTATTATTTGAGTTGTTTTTCTTCTATTGAGTAAGTGTAGATTGCAGTGACCTAGCTACACACTGTCATGCAGTCTCCCTTGAAAACTTGCAAGAATCAAGCTAGGACTAGATATACACGCTTTGGCAATAAGACAGAATTAAGCCAACTTCCCATGCAGCCTAATGAGAAAACTCTTTGGATACCAATGAGATATTCCAGGTAGAAGGGAGCCAGCCATGCCTTGCTTTGTCAGGGGTCTGAATATTGTGTAATGATCAAGGTAAGTGAACACACTATGAAGCTTAGCTGAAGTAAATGAGCGATTTCTAAAATCTATATTTAGGGTTTCCTCAACCAGTAATAAGTTTTCACCCTTTTTCATCATCAAAAGAAGACTGAGACAGAAATATAGGTTCTTAGATATCAAGTCACTTGAAAATCACTATTGTGAGAATTTGAGATTACCCTGGTGAATTTCTCTCTGAAGAAATTAATATGGTTGGTAACAACCATAGGGCATCATGAATTTTAAAGTTGTGGCTGAAGGTGATTCAAAATAAAGAAAGAAAAGGGGAAATTAAAAAAAAATTATTCTCTACTCCTAGAAGCATCTGATATCTCTATATTTACATATTACATTAATTGAGACACCAGCCATGTAATATTATAAAATAATGTGTAATATCTACTGTATCTGTTTATTTTAAGCATTCTTTTAGAGATAAGGGAGAGTTTTTTTAAAAGAATAGTAAATAGCTAATCATTTAAGGATATGGGGTAATGAAAGTTTCTTGTTTGGTTGAAATATGCTTATACTTTTAAAATCAGAAGTTTAATTGAAATTTCACAGATGATTAGTTCATAATATAGGTTAATTATTACTAGTAATGAGATTTGTCCCTGGCAGATTGAATACTCAAACTTTATAAGGTTAATTCACAATACTATCTATTAAAATGTAGATTCACAATTGGAATGGTTTTGGACTTTCTAGAGTTCCTTTGTTCCTTTCCTGAAAAAACAATTCTTCCAGGCTAAGCTGGAAATGAATCATTTCCAATAATAGTCTAGAATCACATATGCACATGAAAGAAAAATGGGGTATTCTGTTTATCCCTTGGGGCTATGAGCAAAGCCAGGTTATTTTTCATTGTTTTTCCTTCATCAGACAGATGTTTCAGATATGACTAATTCAGTGATGCTACCAATCTCTTTGCAAGCCACACCAGACTGAGAAGCTTCGATTAAGAAGGTCAAAAGGAAATCTTTTGATTAAATTAAACACTGATGTGAAGGAGTATGCTATGTGGGTCCTCTTCAGTGATATGTTGTTGACCTTGAATATTTCTTTGTAACTCTGTCCTCTCACAGATCCATGATGTTACATTATTATTTCTCCTTATGGTTTCTCTTTTTAAAAAATTACGTTTCCAACTGCTAATCCGCATTCTCTTTCTTCTTTCCTCTCTCCAAGATCCACTTCTGAGACACCTGGTATTTTCTTTTCCTCTATACTCTTCTTCTGATAACCTTTCTTTAATTATACCTTGTTAATAATATCAGACAGGGCTTCATTCACTGTATTGTTCATGGTCTTTTAGAATTCTGACATTCAGTGATCTTCTCCACATCAGTATTCTAGTGCTAAACTCTAAATGAAATCCAATCAGAACATCTTTATTCATTTATTAAATAAATATACACTGAGAAATTATTAAGTGTTGGCATTCTGTGAGGTATTCAGAATGTGGTTGAAAGCAAAAAACAAATACAGTTTCTATTTTCATGGAACTCAACTTGTCTAAGGTGTCCTTGGTCTAGTGTCCTCCAAAAATCTTGTGTGCAGCTAGCTCTTCTAGCTGCCTGTTTTGGGAGGGAAATATATAGATATATCTTCATAGGAAAGGGCATGGAGAGACCCACCAAGGAAAGAAAATAAACTGAAAGAGGTAACGTAAGTGAAGAAAGAAGACATTGAGCAATGAGAAAGAAAGACAAAAGGGGCAGGGGCTAAAGTTTTGAACAGATTCAAGTAAATGCTATGATGCATGGAGCTTTGAGGAAAGAGATGTGGGTAAGGAAGGATTTTAGGAAATTTTTGCTGTATATATTTGTCAGTATCATCTTTCTGGCTCCATCAGTAAAAATTTCAGTACAGAGCTACAGTACTAGTCAAGGTTCTGGAAATATATTTGTGGATTGGTGTTCAGTTTGAATGTGTCCTGGGTTGATATGGCCTTCGGGATTGGTGGGTCACTAAGCCCTGTTTTATTAAAGTTATTTCTATGATGAAAGCACATTCTTTTTTTTTTTTTTGTGGTACGCGGGCCTCTCACTCTTGTGGCCTCTCCCATTGCGGAGCACAGGCTCCGGATGCACAGGCTCAACGGCCATGGCTCACGGGCCCAGCCTCCAGCTGCTCTGTGGCATGTGGGATCTTCCCAGACCGGGGCACGAACTCATGTCCCCTGCATCGGCAGGTGGACTCTCAACCACGGCGCCACCAGGGAAGCCCGAAAGCACATTCTTGAATTGCACATGTGTATCTATTGTACCCATGTTACATTTATTGTATGGTATTTTATATGGTTGGCATTTAAGAGTCATAAACTAAGACTCGACCTGTGTGTCAGAGGGGGGAATGCAGGTTAAATATCACTGAAGGGAATGCATATTCCCCAGGCCAATCATCTACATATGAAAATGGACGTGAAACCGTCAGAGACGGAGTACCTTCCTACATCTCTCAAGCCTCTTTTTCTCTCCATGGTTTGAGATTTGAGGAGTCTAAATATGCTGGAGGAGTTTCCCCATAGCAGTGCAAAATTGTGTGTGTACATGGAGAGATTCCTCCATTTCTCAAAGCTACCCAAAAGCAGTTAAAAGTCATTGATCTAATTATATGTTATATGGTTTGTGTTAATTTCCCTTTTGTTACCTGAGCCTTTAGCCTTTTGGGAGTATACTAGCCTGATCTCAACTCTGAATTGCAAAATTAAGAGAAGGGATGTGCATTCAGGCTCGGGCTAGAATGTTAAAGTGAGGATGTGCTCCGCTCCAATCCAATGCAGTAGGGACAATATTCACTTAAGATAAATCTCCAAGGAGAAGATGAATCACAGGGACAGGTGTCAAGGCTGAGAGATTAACCATTCCCCCACCCCTCAACTGTACTATAGAGACTGACCACATTGCTTACCTTGAAGAATTCAGTTTGTATCTCATCAGGAAACCAGAAGTTGTCTTCATATTCTTGCCAGATATTTTCCCACCTGAATCCATCATCACAAACTCAACATGCTCAAAAGCAGGTTAATAGTCAATCCACCATATCCCCAAATCATATCACTCTGACTCCTTCAGAGTTTTCTATTTCTCTGAATTTTCCAAATCTTAGGCTCATAACCATTTTTGCTTTTTCTGCTTCGCCTCAGTATTTCCCACATCAAGGCCATTATTCACATGGTTACCTTCCTCTCCTTTTCTTGCTGATCTTCAACACTGTCCCAGTAAGGGACCCCTCATTCAGGCAACACTCAGCCCTGTCCAGTACACAGAAATACCTCGAAGATTCTCTTCTCCTTTAACTTCTAAAAGTGTGTTGTTGGTGGTGGTTAACGTGGAAGAATGACATTTGTTTGCCAACATTTTCATTTTTCCAAATAAGCGTATTTGAAAACAAATGAAATGAGATTATCATATTACATCACCATTATTTCTTAGAACATTAAAAAAGGATATTCCTTTATAACTGAAAAGTCTTGACATTTTGAAATGTTTCCTTTTTACGTTTATTTTTCTCATTTATCCGAAGACTGCTGAAATTTTAAAAATTTACACCTGTCCTAGCACCTGAGTTGGAAACCAAATCACTGGCCCAATTTAATATGCAGGAAGGTTAAGAGTTTATGCCCTGGAGCCAGACCCATGTGGGTGTCACATAGTAACTCTGAGATTTATTTAAGTTGCTTTACTTTGCTAATCCTCATCTGTTTTGATCTGAAACAGCATAACTTGAGGATGTGAATAGTATTTGCCTTGCAGGATTAAGGTATAGATAAATGAGTTAATAAATGCAAGTTGCTCAGCCTAGGAGTTGGCACACAGTCAGCTACCAATAAATCGAGGATATGATAATTGCTGTTACTAGTTTGAACTCTTATTATGCTTCCTGTGTCTAACTTTTCACTAATGGCAAGTTCTTTTCTTAAATATATGTGTTGATTACTTAAACTAAGCCAGTCCCTTGGATACCTAGTTTCATTAGTTCTTATAATTAAGAAACTGCTGCTATATTTCATGTATTTAAGGTGAGAGACACTTTTCCAGAAGAGTTGTCATTTCATTGGATGTTATTGATTCTTACTGTGAGAATTTTAACCATGTGATTATTTCCCGAAAACGGACTTCAATTTGGCCTTTGCTGTGACCAAAAATGAATGAAGATTTTACTTTCTGATCCAGATTTAACAAACTCACCTAAAAGAATCCCCTTTGGACAAGTCTGCAGATGGATTTTCTGCACCACTGAATCTCACATTTCCTCATAATTAAAAGGGTGGGTAAAACGCTCCTTACCTACATTTTAAACCCAAGAATGTTTACCTGTGCACATCCAAAAGAATACTGACCTTTTTCAAACAGAGAGAAATAGTGATTTATTAATAATATTCCTTAGAGTGATAAAAGATTATAAAAACAAAGAACCATTACAGCTGAAAATCCTTGGCTTTCAGGGCCAATGTTGGGACAGAGTTGGTGAATAGTAATGTTTAACTCTTTTGGTGAAACTAACACAGCTGAGTGAAGGGCTATTCAAATACTGAAACCAAATGTGCATGAAATAGTAAATTTATTCCTTGGAACTTGTTGAATATAAAAAGCTTGCGTCATTAAAGAATTACCCTTGCTACATACAAGCATAAATCTTTATTTGATGGAGGGTGTGAAGGGAATAATTAGTGCTCCTTGTAGCATAACTAATGTTCTCATAGAGATAAAAAAGAAAACACAGGAGAGATGATGATGCACACCTTAACTCATATCACAGACCTAGGCACAGAGGAACTGAAACATGAATGAGTTGGCAAGCATCATGGGATGATGAACTGAGATTGGGGTGCTGGGGTTCACATCTGATTCTAGATCTTACTAGCTATGCAGCTTTGAACTCAATCAGCTCTCACACATTTGAGCTTTAATTTCTTTTTCTGTAAAAATGGATTAGGAATGATATCTTTAAAGGGTCTGGCATAAGGTGTTTATCAAAATAGGAGTTATAATTAGTGGAACATATCGGAAATATGATAAGTGGAGTCTAAATGTCACACACATGTGCGCTCATGCACACACACGCAGATAAATCCCTGATTTATCAGTTACTATTGAGCATTTACTCTGTAGCAGGCTGCGTGCTAGGCATCAGTGGTAAGCAGTATAGTTTGGGACACTGAACTCATGGGGCTTTTGAGCTGCTGCTAAAAACTAGATCATTGCACGTGGTTTTCTTAATATGCTTAAGTTAAACAATGTGTATATGAATCTACGTGAAATTTTTTCAGAGCTCTTTTTAAGTTAATGACTTGAATTTTCATAAAAGAACACTTTCTCCGTTTCTTTTTATTTATTTATTTATTTATTTATTCATTTATTTTTGGCTGTGTTGGGTCTTCGTTTCTGTGCGAGGGCTTTCTCTAGTTGTGGCAAGTGGGGGCCACTCTTCATCGCGGTGCACAGGCCTCTCACTATCACAGTCTCTCATTGCGGAGCACAGGCTCCAGACGCGCAGGCTCAGTAGTTGTGTCTCACGGGCCCACTTTCTCCTTTTCTAAAAGCTCAAGTCAGCAATGCAATTTTGACACAGATCTAGGACAAAGCATGACTCCAATGGGACCACACATAAAGTTTACTGAACTTCAATAAACCAGGTTAACTCAACTGTCCCTTTTTTGCCTGTACAATATTCAAAAATATATGTAAGATCTCCTTATTTTCATTTGCGCCTAGAAATAAGGCAATGTTTAAACCATTCCATGAAATGATTATCTTTTTGCAAAAATTTATTTCCACTTGGAGTGTTAACAAATCTCAAACCACAGTATAGTCTATCACCATTCCCCATGGACTCCAACTAAAGGAGCTGCTGCTATTCTCCCTTCAGTGGATATGGGTAGTATTTAGGACAAGGAGATAATCAGTGGCATCCTAAATCAGAATATGCCAAATCATAGACACTATTAATGATAATATTAATATCTAGAGTTTATTAAGCATATATCATGTGTTAAGCACTGTGATAAGTGCTTTAGGAGAAGTGACTCATTTATTTCTCTTTATAACCCTACAAAGCATGTAACAGTGTACAGATAAGGAAACTGAGGCTTAAAGGAGTTGAGTGACTTTTTCCAGTCCTGCAGCTCATGACTGGTTATGTGAAATTATGAGCCCAGGCCATATATCTTCAGAGCCTGCCCTCATAACCACGACTCTTAAACCACTGCCCATGAAACTGAGGTCTGCATTGGAAACCAAGGTATCTTTCATAGCAGGTGTTCTTTGAACTTCACAGTATTTATTTCTACTTTTCTTATAACCTCTGTAATCATCCACTTATTGAGTTGCAGCTCACAGTTTGTGTGTGGGAGGTTGCAGATAACATACCAGCACTTTGTGCTCTTACTCATGCTTGCCAGCTGTTCTGGCACAATATTTATTCGCCCCATAAATCCTAGACTGTTCATTTTTATATATATAAAAAAAATCTGTCAATTGACAGTTCATTTTATTTATCTACTGAAAACACCAGATCATTAAGTATCATAGACTTCAGCTTCACAGTCTCCAAATAAATGGAATTCTGGGCAGAAAGCCTGACAGCATGGAAGTATGACACAGCAGTATTTGGTCTAGGCCCATCCTTCGCCCCCGCCCAAATTTTGTAAATTACTCTCTGTGCCTTCATCAGCACAGGTAGGGGCTAATGAAGGTTAAATCATTCTAATTTAGTTGTAAATATGGCAACTCAGTGTTTGAGCTATGGGACAGGTGTCAGGCATGTGTGCTTCCTCTAAAAGGCCCACACAGTGGTCTCCCAGTCCTTGGCATCACCTTTGTGTCACCTAATGCCATATGGCGGAAAAGCCCTTCACCTAATGAAAGAGACTACATGTTCTTTCTTATCTTCCTTTTCCAGTTGCATCTTCTCTACTCAGGAAGGCAATGTGATATAATCGCTCTGAGGTTATCGGTAGTAATGCAATAATCAACCATTATATCTTCCCCCCCAAAAAAGTTTAGTCTTTAAAACATACTGCTTTGAGTTTCTAGGAAAAACATTTTGATATATTCATTCCCCTCTTGGAAACCATTCCATCTTTCCCTTGATTTGTGGACTAATTATGATTCCCTTGTTAGTTCATTAACTGTTCTTTTCCATTAAGCGGTCTGTCTTTTTTGACATTACCTTCTGTCAGTTAAAATGCTAAATGCAAAATAATTTGGGATTAAGGGGAGTCCATTTGGTCGTGAACAACAACAAAAAAGTAGACCTTTCTCTTTATGATGGAATTTGGAAGGCATTAACATATTGTTATTACATTTCTGAGGGAGTTTCTCAAATATTTCAGGGCTAATAATTCTCTTGAGAGATTATTCCTAGAGTAGAGTGAGGAAAACAGGTGTTGTGGGAGAATGAGACACTGGTTACCCTTTTTGCAGTAATTGAAATAACTAATGTTTGTTATTAACTGTGCCTCAAAGCTAGCTCTCAAATTCCCTTTCATGTGCCAAACATTTTTACAGCCCTGCCTCAGCCTCCAGGTATTTTTGATATGCTTATATAATAGGAAAACTATTGGAAGTCGATATGATAGACTGCAGTATACCTGTATCCTGCTTCCATGTAGGCTGGAGCTTACATCCAACATTTTAAAGAGGCATGGTGTTTAGGGGAAAAAGCTTTTAATTATATTCTGTTTTCAACACCTGTTGGGCAAGCATGAAAGTCCTTTGAAGTTAGATATTGCCTTACAGTTCGTGTATCAGCAAGGAGAAACCAAAAAATACACTGTTTTATTCTGTTTTTGAAACTCTGTTCATGTACCAATGCCCAGGGGCTTCATCATTTCTGACCATTTCCTCCTAAGCTGCAAATTGCAGACCCAATTGAGTGGTATATTTGAGTTTAATGGATATTTGCAGTGATCCTCACCTTTAGTGTGCTAGGGAAATTTGTTCACTCCTGGAGACACCATTATAATACTTAGGATTTTGGTTTTGGTTTTAGGATTTCTAAGTATATGGAAAAAATGTTATATATATATATATATATATATATATATATATATATATATATATATATATATATATATAACTATATATATATATAGTTATATATATATATAACTATATATATGTAGCATTTTTTCCATACACAATTATATGAAAACATTTGAATTATATGAACACATATGAATAAAGCTACTTGAACCTGGAGATAGGTAGGCAGATAGATATATAAATCTCACACATCACAATATATATCAATAAAATAAAATGCTGAGAAGATTTCTTAACATTTAAAATAATGTGTTCTAAACAAATATAGCTGATTGGGAAGTCAATAGCCCTCAGTTTCCTTGTGTCATGTTTGGAAGTTGTCCCTTCAGGATCCTTACTACAAACTCATTCCATACTGGGACTTAAAGATCTGTTTGTATCACACTTTCCTAATGGAGAGAACCCTAAAATATGATATTGAAAACCAGAGAACTAAAAATCCTAAAGCACTTCACACTGCTGGATAACATCTGAGTTAGTAACTTTAGCCGTATCTCATTTTAATAGAATCAATGACCCAGTGGAAAAGTTTAAAGGAGGACAGGTGTTCTATGGATTGCACTCAGAACAATGGGATATGGGGACTATTTGAAAATATCCGGAAAGGTTTAACTTAAAAGAGGAGATTTAAGAAAGGAGTGCGGAGGCATGATGGCTGCCTTCATCTAATTGAAGAGCTACCCAGTAAGATATTTGGTTTGGTTCTGAACCAAGACTGCAAAACTGGGACAATGGGATGGCAGTTATAAGGAGCATCGTCCTGCCTTGGTGCAGAGAACTTTCTAGCAAAATGATCTGCTGTTAAATGCAGTCGGTTCTCTTGTGTTACAGAGATGTCCCTTTTTGGCTCATATTCTGGCCAAAGTTTAAGGGATTCTGTAGAGGAGAGTCTTACTTTGAGTTACACTAGATAATATCTATGTTAGTTTACTAGGGCTGCCATAACAAAATACAACAGATTGGCTGCTTTAAGCACTCAAAATTTATTTTCTCACATAGCTCTGGAAACTATGGGTCCAAGATCAAGGTGTCGGCAGGTTTGGCTTCTCCTGAGTCCTCTCTCCTCTGAGTACAGGCAGTGTCTTCTCCCTGTGTCCTCACGTGGCTTTTCCTCCGTGTGTGTGTCCGTCCCTAGTGTTTCTGTGTGTCCATATTTCTTCTTCTTACAAGGTCACCAGTCGGTTTAGATAACAGCCCACTCCAACAGCCTAACTTTAGCTTAATCACCTCTTCACAGGCCCAGTCTCCAACGATAGTCATATTCTGAGGTGCTTGGGGTTAGGGCTGCTTCAACCCATGAATTTGGGTTGGGGGCATACCATTCAGCCCATCATAATGTCTTAAGTTTGCTTCTGATTTTCAAGAGTTCTTCTTGAGGAGAGAAAGGACAATTCAAACTACCAAAGCCTGCTTCCTGGAAGAGGAAAAATAATCCTCAACCAAAATGAAGGATTGAGTAACTCTGTGAGCACCCTTCTCTAAATTAATTCTTACACCAGAGAGGTCTCTTGTCTTCTGTCTTCAAATTCAGGTTAAGCCATAAACTGTGCTCTTTGGCTTCTGGTTGAATGTGGAGAGGATTAAATTCATTATAATATTAAATAGATCAGGTGGAATTAGCTCTCAGTAGAGAGCAGCTGTTAGGTCCAGCAAAGTTGTGACAGGCTCTGCCAATTATGCAATGCAAATATAATCATCTAACTTCCGCTATTTCCAGGCCTTGACAAGCCCCACAGATCTGTTGGGCAATTTCTTCTGATGTGGTCCCATACATTTTGGCTTGACAGTGGCTACCTTAGAGGCCAAAGCACATGTCTTTGATGGGCATTCAAGACCGAAACTAAGATCCGAGAAGTGGTTTGGACCTAGGTTTGGAGTGATTGAGGGGAAAAAAGAAATCCAGGCACACATGTTCATTTTGCTCTTATTAATACAGTTGATATTGATTTAGCTTCTGGCGATGCTGCCTGCCTTTTGCTTAGAACAGCAAAATGAACTGGGGATACAGATACCTTGGCATCCATTCTGTGACTGAGGATGTTTAATTTTGCTGAGTTCGTGCATGTATGATTTCGTAGCAATATATTAGTTTGAAAGACTATGATGCATTTTTGTATGGTAGAAAGTACTGAAATAATGAATCTTTGATTTCTTGGATTAGATAGGTCCAGGTTGAGTTGAAATGATTTAATTAGGAAGAAGAATGAAGTCTGACCAAGTCAAGTGGATCAGTGTGGACTCACACAGGGTCTTAGGACAAATTTAGGCAATATCCATACAGACGTTAATGAGCATATAGAGGAATTTCTACATTTGGAGGAGAAAGTATAGCTGCTCTATCTGCTCATAAATTTGACCATTTCGAGAGACTAGTGTCAAGGATGAAGAAATTTTCTTCTAAAAAGCAAATGTTTGGTAATATAGGGGAGCGAAACTGGGCACCCCAAAATGTCTCTTTGGCATGCAAATTATTTTGAGATGGAAACAATCAATGCCTAAGACTCAGGAAGAAACGTTGGCCTTCTCTGTAACTGCCTAAAAAGTTTTAGTTAGAGTGCCTGTTCTGAAATAGAGCTATCACCAAAGAGATCTGCAAAACATATGGACTAGGTGTAGTAGGAGAAACTCCACACAGCCTAGAGATCAGAGTCCACTCTGTGTCCCACTGTCTCTGCAAGGTCCAACAAACATTTGTTTACCAAATGCTTGCTTTCCATCTTCATGTGAATTGCCTTCCTCCCCTTTGAAATCCCAAGCCACTACCCCCAACATCCTTTTTGCCTTTAGCTGAAGATGGTATTTAAGATGAGAGTTTTAGCCATTTTGATGAGCTACTCAGTTTGTCTGGATCTCTCCCATGTATACATGTTATTATACTTTGGTTTGATTTTTCTTCTGTTAATCTATCTCATGTCAATTTAAATTCTCAGACCAGCCAGAAGAACTTAGAAGGGTAGAGGAAACTTTCTTCCTCAATACACAAGTATTTGCTGGACCATGCAGAGACAATGGGACACGGGAATTTTTGCAAACGTAATTTGCTAAGTTTTTTCCTATCTATCACATCTAGTTCAGTTATCTATGGTGACAGTTCCCTTCCTGGAGCAGGTCCTCTATGTAGATTCTTTTAGGCAGTTGGGGGGATGTCAAAGGTTCTCCCTGAGTCTTTGGGCCTCAAAAATAATCAGCCTAAATTAATCCTCATGCCAAAGAGACACACTTTGGGGTGGCAGATTTTACTCCCCTATACTAGGTACATGACAAGAAGAAGATTGTGTTTACTGAAATTACCTGTAAATGCAAGTAAAAGAATCTCTTTTCCAAATTCCTTTTCATATTATGTACTCTTGTAATGAGAGAAGTCTTCAGTGGAAACTGATCATAAAAGCAGACCAAAGTAATGCCATATAGAACCCCTCTTCTTATGTGAAATGAGTTTGGTTATTTTTTTTTCTGTGCCTGTATGTGCTTTTCCTGGGGTTAGATTGCTTTCAGGGAGGTTATCTTCTACTATCATGTTGATGTCTCAGAATACGATTCAAATAATAAAAACAAAGACAGATGGTCTGTGAAAAGGAGAGTATCAGCTCCTTTCACAACAACTTCTCTGACTCAAAGTGAGTTTGTTAGCATCAGACATGGAATGCAGCATTTTCTCTACACGCCCCCCGCCAATGTTGGAGAGAATCCTGTACACTCTAATCACCTGACACATAAGTGTTCTGATGAAGACAAAGATGCTACATTCTGCTAATATGTTCATGAGAAAAGAGTATTGGTTCAATATTTACATTCTCCCAAGTAAAATATGTACCTTTTGTAAACTTTTTTTTTTTGATGACAGTTTTGTCCTCCTTCCAATCCACTATACAGACACATACTCACAAAATGATTGTCTTAAACTTGGGACACTTGTAACAGGCAATTCCAGAAGTGGAGAGCCCGCATGAGCTAGTTTTCTGGGTTCAGGGTCCTTAGGGCTACCTCACAGAGGCAAATATTTATTTCTACTTATGAGCCTCTGTACTGATGGGTGTTTGATCATGAGCAGTGTAGTGTGCATTCTGTAGCTTCTTTTGTAAAAACCTGTTGTTTGCATTTGAAATGAATTTCCACATAAAGACTGGATTTTCAGTCAACAAGAGCTTTACTTAATTGTAACAGTACTAAATTCAAAATTCACCTCCATTTTCATTCTGGATCAGTCTTTTAGCCCCACTGTTTTTCTTGCCCCACTATCTCCAAGAATTGCACTTGTATCACAATTTTATAGTAGTTCTTATAAAGGATTTCCTTCTCATTCTTTCATTTGTGCTAGAATGTATTTATTGAGCATCTCTTATATGCCTGGTACTTAAGGACAGAAGAGAGATACAGAGAGGAACATGACTTGATTCAGTTTTGAGGGGGCAATCCATGCAAACCAAAGCCTATGGTGGAATGTGACATGTATTTTGATATGGGTATTTGCAGGTTCTGGAGACTCAGAAGAAGGCACATATCCAGAAGTGTGGATCTTTCTGTATACAAGTCTGTCCGTTGCTTAGGATCAGGTCACATTTATAAGCATGTTCTCTCTTCTTGTAACAATTCCCACCCCCACCTCCAAAAAAAAAAAAAAAACTGCTTTCTTTAACTTCATGGTCTTCACCACCTGCCCCTACCACTTGAGGATTATGTAACCACCCCTTCCAACCATCCCTAGTTGCTACACCTGACTTCAGAATGGGACAAGCTCAGCACTCTTTGTTACTGGACCTTTGAAGGATTTACTGCTAGTATCTATCAGGAAATAGACATAATCATGGAAGTGATAACTGAACAGAGTCTCACAAAACTAGTAAATGTCATCAAAAGTATGGAGGTAAAGGAGTCCCAGGAAGGGGGATGTCCTAGGCAGAGGGAAGAGAGAAGAGGCATAGCTGTGTATAGATGAGAGATGGGATGGTGTTTTCTCTGAACTGTACAGCTGTAGGGAACATAGATTGCACCCCTTTAACAGGAGGATTGCCCTTCTGTGATTTCCAGTTTACTGACATGCTCTCAAATACATGTTCTTTCTACTTGAAGATGTTCTATTGATCTGCTGGAAGTAAATTTGGAACTTGTCACTCACTTTCTCTTCTCAGCTATTGATAAAAATAAAACAAGGAAACAAACAAACAAAAACACTTCTTCTGATATATTCTCACCTAAATAATCCCCTCCCCCAACTTTTCTCTCAATCTCAATCTTAAACTCTCCACCTCTCTCAAAACTTTCAGGGGAAGCTAGATGGGCACAGAAGCCAATGGCATATTTTCACTAGGGTGGGTTGAAAATAAATTTGACCTACATTTTAATGAAAGACCTAAGCTGAAGAATCTTTGGGAACTTCGTCGAAGGAATTGGGATAAGGGACAGGAATTGAGCAGAGAGAAGGATATTGCATGAGAAGAAACAAAAAAATGACCAAGAGATTGGAGGTACTTTGCCCACCAAGTGTTGGGGTACAACTTGGTGTTCACTTGCCCTGTCATTTTCTCATCTTTTATGCCAGCCTTGTCTGCACAGTGCCCACAAAGCAGTGAAATATAATAGTGATGGGGCAGGCATCTTATTTGATCATTCAACTAACGTTTGTTTAGCAGCTACACTGGGGAAGAGTGGTTAAAATCTATCTATCTATCTATCTATCTATCTATCTATCTATATATATATATATATTATAGATAACATATATAATAAATATAATATATATTTATAATTTATATCCCTCTGTCTAAATGACTTTATTATATTTTCATCTTTAATGGAATAAAATCCATTGCAAACTAAGCTTCCAAGGCAATAGTATATCCAAATATTGGAAAAGTAGAGTAATTAGAGCCATATTTAAACCGTACATATGACCTTGGCAGATTACTTCACATCTCTGAGACTCAGGCCTTGACAATTAAATGGTGAAGCTAATACTTGCTTCATAAGATAATTGTAAGGTTTAGCTACTGCCTGATAAAAATAGATATTCAAAAATGATAGTTATGTTGTGTGACATAGTAGAGTGATGTAGACACTGATGTAATAGGACAAAATCTCTTGAGCTATGATGTCATGACATGTTGGCATGAATCTATTTCTGTCTGTAATCTCCACTTCCTGAGTATACTATTTTGCAATCTATATACCATCTTCATTCTTACTTAACAGGCCTAAGACCGCTCAGGTCTGGTGGTAGGTTCTATGAATAAATATGAACTCACCATGTGCATATGTATGTCACCATCTCAAACTTAAGAGGCTTTGTCCTATCATGACAGATAGAAAATGCCATGGTGCTTTGTTGCACCAAAAGAATACAAGGTCTTATGACTGTTTCACTGAAATCTTCCCCTTTCAGTAGGGTTTATCATGAAGAACTCCTCGATACTGCATGGTTTATCAAATTTGGATACATTTTATTATTTTCTTAAGGGTGACCACCACTCAAATGAAATATAAAACCAAACAACATCATATACAGTTGCACCTTGTGAAAATCGTAAGAAAAAAGACTGAGGCAGAGGAAAGAAGCACAAAATTAGAGCTATAAATTGCCAGGGAGAATATGACAGTGAAAACTAGAGCTGCAATTTTATTGTTTTTTTTTTCCTTTTCCCTTTTCCTTGACCCCTAGAGAATACACAAATAAAATCAATTAATGGGCCTTGAAGAAGAATCACTTTAAGCTGTTCAATTAAACCCTGCAATGCAGAGACAGAAGGGAGAAAAAAAAAAAACAATAAATACGTCTTAAAAAATGGACTCGTCAGAGGCGCCAGGGTCCCGACATGGACCATTACTGACGGATCGAATCACACTTCCATTAGCACCATAATCTTATAGACTCCACAGGCTGTAAAAAAGGGATTTACTTTAATCAGGTTTGGTTAGGACTGCATTTGAAAAGCTCTACAAGTGAAATAAAACATGACCTACACCTCTTTGATTTTTCTCTGGCACTCGTTCCCCAGTACGTAATTTGCTGTCCACTGATGGGTCATTTTAATGACTGTGATGTGTTGGTACACCTCTCTCTCTTTTAGTGGTGGAAATCATTAAAACAAACCTGCAGTATTCCTTCTTAACTATTTTTCTTCATCTAATCATTTGGCTTAACGATCATCACGGAGGCCAAAATTCCAAAATAGTTCTCCCGGATGAGATCTTCTTTTAGGCAAGTCTATAGTCTAGACTTTCCAAAGTTTTCAAAGCATTATCGTCAGTTTTCCTTAAAATATGAATGCCATGGGCTTTGGATAAATGCTGAGCTAAACAAAACTACACAGCTTTCTTTCTGGTCATACCTCTCAGTTCCTACTCTGCTAATGGACCTTGCAGAGGGGTCAGGATCAGTGTTGACCACACTTAGGGTCTCTGGGATGTTTTTAGAGTTTCCCCTGAGACTTATGTTCCAGAGAAAGCACTATGAGAAACACTGACTTAGCTTTTATCTCACTCTGTAAATTCCTTGCAATAAGTTGATTGCTGCCTTGTTGGTAATAAGCACTCACCCAGAGGGTGGCTGGAGTGACTCTTGCAGGCCATAGGAGATGAATGGCCATTAAGGACCCTGGGAAGTCTATAAATCCAAGAGGTGTCAGAATAATCTTTTCTCGGTGCTTTTTGCTTCATACTTTGGCCTCCCCAATTTATCAAAAGATACCAGCTCAATATTGAGTTGGATTTCTTCTTCCTTTCATCACAGAGCAGCGAGTCTAAGAAGATATGTCATTCTAGTGTCAAGCAGTTGTTGTTGTATCTTGAGTGTGTATGTTTTTCAATATTAAGATGCACTATGTTTTGTTCAGTATAGATTTTTAATTTGTAAGATTAGTAAAGGCCGTTGAGCCATACCGTTTCTTTGGGTCAAGCAATGCTATATGGACTGGATTCTTTGTAATGAGTACTGGTTATACAAGGGCAGGGCTGTGATTTTTGTATCACCTATTGTGTGTGTGTGTGTGTGTGTGTGTGTGTGTGTGTGAATATGGTTGTATCACCTATTCTTAATGTAAACCCTGACTTTTCATATAAACCTATGCTTTATGTATTTATATCTAATTTTCATTCCTTTAAAGACTTGATTAAGGTTCTTTTCCAGACTAAAGTACATCGGACTTCTTAGCTATCCTGGTGTTCTTCTCTTATCAACTAGAAAGGGCCAGAAATACCAGAGAGGGGTGGCTTATGAAATGGATGGGGTTCAGCTGTGCCTTGGAAAATTCTGCTATAGGAGGAAAGTGGCTTCATTCCACCAATTGGAAAATTCTGAACCATCTGCATGGTTGCCTAATTAGGATTATCTATGTCTAAGTTACAAAAGACCAAAGGGTAACTCGGAGGAGAGGTAACTAAAAGTAGATTTGATGAAGGAAAAATGAAAAGGAAGAAGGAAAGAAAGACTAAGCAAGAAGTACTGTCAAAATGATGGAGAGAAACAAGCAAGAAATACATAGAATATGTAAAGCATTGAGAAACCAGGTTGACTGGAATTCCAAGGACAGCAGCTCAGAGAAGATGAGCAATTATGACAATACTAGCATAACAAAGACCCCAAATTAAAGGATCTAATGGAAGATTTGGTCATCGAATTGCAAGGTTAATTCTAGAAGCACTTTTAAAAGCCCCAAAAAGCATAAAATTCACTTTAAAAGAACTCCAATTTTAAAAGCTCCCTAGAGGCACTGTAATAGAAAAGGGCTTTTAAATGCTATTTCTATTTTTTCCCTGTTTTCCTTAGGGGCTGTCTCAGAGGGATGATTTATTGTCTATTATATTTAAAGTGACAGGGCCAATTTTGAATGCCTGCTGCAGTGGTGCTAACATCAAAGTACATGGGATTGCAGAATGTACCCCATACACAGCCAGTCAGTACCTGATTTCTCTTTGGTTTTGGGCAGCATGACTGAGAAATGGAATGAGAATGAGAGACACATAGAACTCTCTTCTTATGAATATAAGTGCAGTCCTATTGTTCACATCTAAGTGAGTCTAATTATTAGAAAAAAATGTTTAATCAAGGAAAGTTTTGACTCGATTTTTTTTCCTCTTAAAAGGTAAATGAACGGAGATTCTTTGTAAAGGAGATTCAGAGTGGTATTTCCTTCAAGCCAATATAAAAATCTCCCTTTGATTTAACAAATACTTATGTGCTCAGTGTTCAAGGCACTAGTCTAACTGGTTTGCAAAGATGTAGGTAACCTTGCCTTGTGGTTAAAGAGACAGAGAGTGAGGGAGGGAGAGAGAGAGAGAGAGAGAGATAACAGACATTAAAAAACAATGAGTCTCCTGACCCATGATTTTCCCAAAGAGTTTAAATCTAAAGAATTGAATTAGAATGAGTTAGCCTAAATTCCACATGTGAGAGCTGTGAGTGAACTTGAGTGAGTCATTCAACTTCCTTGAGTAAGAAAGGCATTAATACATAATCTGCTGACCTTGGAGAGTGTTACTAGAATCAATTCAGCATAAGATAGTTTGGGCCAACACCTTGAAAAGCTCCATAATGAATAAGATTAACTGTTATTGTCAAGTTTTCTCCCAACTATTTCTTCCATAATTTTTAGTGCTTTATGGAACTGGGGGTGTTTTGGCTAATGTACATTATCTCAGAACTCAAGGTCATCTTAAATACACTGATCTCAAGGTGTAGTAAAACGGGATAATACATTCCTTTGCTTAGACATGCTCTCTAATTAAACTCACTTAATTAGTATAATATCAAAGTTCTTCATGTTTTCCCCATTTCACATTTGATTTTTTCCTGAAAATATTTTTGTTTACTTTTTCTGATTAATGTGATATTCATTGTGTAAAATTTGAAAACAGAAAAATCAAAAGAAAAAAAAGACCATTGGTGATCCTATTACCAAGATTTAAAGGATGTTAATATTTTGACATATTTCCTTCCAGTCTTTTAAAATATTACATCTGTATGTCTAAGTATGATTTTTCAACATCACTTTAAGCAGAATTTGCTTTTTCTTTCTTTTTCCACTTAACATTATTCTTTTAAGTAAAATAATGACAATTGTTATTACATGCATTTCATTAGTTCATGATTTTCTTTGGTTGGAGAGAGTTCCATAAAATATTTTTACAATTTTAATGCTTCAGTTAATATATTTGTACAAAAACTTTTATTCTTATTTATGATTATTTTCTTAGCAATAATAGATTTCTAGAAACAAAATTTCTTTTTGAGTTAGTTTTACATTTTTAAGGCCATTTATAAAGATTTGACAGTTTGCTTAATGGATTTTTTTTTTTACCAACACCAGGCTGTATGCCTTTCTTTCCAAGATGCCATTCTTTCCACACCTATACTAGCAGTAAGCATTGTCCTTTGTTTATTGTTTACGAAGGTATATTAGCTATATATAATTTTAATGTATATTTATATAAAACTCGTATTTTAATATTTTGTGATATAGGATAAATTCTAGTCACATTGACCTTTTAAAAATAATGTCTTCTCTGGATCACATTACAAAATATTTGAATCATCTTATCAACAATATTTATGCAATATTCATAATAGAAAAAAGTCTTGGGGAAAAGTATGAAGCAAATATGAATGTAAAATATGCTCTGAATTTCCTGGAAGCCAAAAACAAAAAAGGGAAGTCTATTTTTTCATTAACTGATATAATTCAGAAGTCTATTCGAGAGAGACAAACTTTTTTTGTGGTAATACATGCTAAAATGAAGTTATTTTATGAAATCTTAAAGAGAGAGTACTTAGTATTATAATGGAGAATGCCTTTAACTGTGTTATAGCAAATCCAAAACCATGCTTTATTGTGAAGTTTGTTATTTCTACCCTCAGTAAACAATGGAAGAATATTATTGTACTATAGACCATAAAGTTAGCTCTGTGGAAGATTATGCTATATTTGTCAAAAATTAATAACCTTCCAATGGCTGGCCTATTTTGATATAAAGACAATTTAGAATACCTGTATAATTATGCTAAGCACTTAATGTGTACCTTATTCTTTACAAAACTCAATGAGATATGTACTATGTCTCCATTCTACAGGTGAGAATACTGAGGCCTGGGAATGATAAGAAACTTTCCCAAGGTCATACAGCTAGATTACATTGGAACTAAAGCTTTAATCAGAGGTCACATTCTCAATGACTAGGCAATACTACTTCCTAATTTCTAGAAGTAGAATCACTTAGTAGAATGATATCATTAGCATTTCCATTAAAGGCAGTGAAGAAAAGAGGAGGAGGAGAAATCAATGAATGATTTTCTTTTTTTTTTTTTTTAAATCACTTATGACAGAATAGGCTTTTCTGAAGACCAAAGGATAAATAAAAGGTTTGGTCTATTATCTAAAGAAAAATGCAGGATTTTTCCGTGGAATTTATTTAAGTATGTCATCTCTTCTCACATCCCCTATTTGGCATTGCTTGTGCTTCAGTCTGGACAGGCCAAATAGACATATAAAGATGGACCTCTTCGTTCTGAATCAAGAAAATATTTCTGTTAGAATTCTCACATTGTGGACAACATGAAGATACTCTACCAAATTCTGCCATATTAACTAGGAAGTTAATGAATTGATGCTGCATGTTTCATAATGCTCATTGTTGCTGATATTGTTTGTTTAAATATTTTGACTTTTACAGCTTATTTTCATCGCATCAGATCACCCAGTTTGAATGTTGTTATTTTAAAAATATACTTCTCCATTTTTAGATAACCTGTAATGTAGACATATAATCAACTCTCATTTATGTGGGAGTCAATTATACACTTGAATAATTAGACAGGCTGCCTTGTGACTTTCTGTCTTTTGGCCATTCCCTGATACCACTACCTTAGGGTGCTTTAAGGGCAAAAAAGGCATGCATGAATCTTATTCCTGCTTGTTAGATTTCAGCTTTTGCAAAAACTAGGTAATGGGTAAAATTGTAGACAATTTTTTCTGATTTATCTTCCTTCATCAATGATGATAATGACAACAGTACAAAAATCGGTTTTTAGCAAATAGCTATCCCAGAAGGCTAATACCAAATGCATAGTTACAATGGTGAAATAAAATATTGACCTATGTTGTCAATCAGTTAATTTATTTTATGCACAAGAATTTTGAAAGCACATCCACTTTCTCTTGAATACTTCTAGTCCTATTTTTTTCTGAATTTTTTAAACAGCTGTTATAATAGCTAATACTCATATAGCCCTTTGTTTCAGAGACTCTTCTGAAATTTTTACTTATATTAACCCATTTAATTCTCACAATAATGTGAGATGTAGGTATATTATTATCCTTATGTGGGTATATTATTATCCTTATTTTACATAGGAGAAATAGTAGCAAAGAGAAGTTAAGTGACAATACCAAGTTTATACATGTGGCAGGTGGCAGTGCCAGGATTTCAGTGAGAGCACCTAAGCATCTGGAGCTTGTACTCTTAAACATTACCTTCTACAATGCTATCACATACAATATTTTCATAGTAATCAGGATTTATTCCTTCTTTTATAGATGATTCAGTCTTTAAGAAAAAACCATGATGGGCTATCCTTAGATTTTATTCATTCTACCATACACTTATAAAATGTATTTATATTTAATTCTATTAATGTTATACTGTATTTGTCATCATTATAGTTAACTGGGAGATTCGTACATCTCAAGACTTAGCATGTTTCCTCTAGATGGGCAGTATAGTTATAGAATTCTCCTATTGTGATAGAATCAAGGAATCATAGAATTGGAAGTGATTTCAGAAGTCATTTAGTCCAGATGCTTAATTGAAATCTCTTTTACTGTGTTAGTTTTTGCATTGTTTCTTTTGAGCTCCTTCTACTCATTTATTAGGAAAATCATTCTACTTGTTAAAAGATCTCTTCATTTGAGCCAAAGTCTCTTTCTTTGAAGTTTTTACCCATTGTTTTTACTTGTGGATCCACTCAGAATAAGTCTAAATATTTTCCCCATTAAAAAGTCTTTAAAATAGTTAACTTGATTATCTTGTTGTTGTTTCCCTCAAACACACCCTCCTTTGATTCACTTTCTTCAATTTTTCTTCAGTGGACAGTGTTCCAAGTGTTCTCTACCATCTTCATTGGATCTAGATGTTGTCAACATCTTTACATGTGATGGCCAGAGTTAAAATAAATATTTTATGTGTATACATATATATATTTATGTATAAATGTATATATATTTATGTATAATTGTATATATTTATGAATATATATATTTATATATAAATGTATATATACTCTATGTATATATTCATGTATAAATGTATATATATTTGTATATATTTATGTATAAATATATATATTTATGTATAAATGTATATATATTTTTTGAATATACATATTTATATATAAATGTATATATATTCTATGTATATATTTATGTATATATTTATGTATAAATGTATATATATTTATATATATTCATGTATAAATGCATATATATTTATATATATTCATATATAAATGCATATATATATATTCATGTATAAATGCATATATATGTTATGTATATACTTATATATATTTATGTATGTGTGTATATATTCATTTATAAATGTATATATATTTATATATATATATATATTCATGTAGAAAGTTATATATATTAATATATTCCATGACAATCATAGAATGGAGCAGCTCTATGACCATCTTTGCTCACACCACTGTACTTATATTAAGCCTGAGAATGCATGGGCACTCTTGGCATCATCAACACATTGATGAATCATAATGAGGCATGTAGTAAATTATGTTTTCTAAGGATATAATGCTGTAAAATTACACTCTCCACTTGGTACTTATGAGGAAGTGGTGGACCAAGGCAAAGCAGTTTATATTTGTCCACACTAGATTTTCTTTCATTGACTTGCTTAAAATAACCTAGAGTTCATTTTGCACCTTGCTTCTATTATGCCTCAGCTTTGCTTCTTTTGGGAAATGGGAAATGAATTGATAATCCTGATATACATATCTGATTTTCCAAGTCATAGTAAAATGTCAGAGAGTATGGTGCCTACAATGCAGCCTTTGCTAGGCTATCAGTCTTTCCTTCAGAGTGATATAAATCCCTGTATTAATACTCTGGGATGGTTACTCTATCAATTAAGAGCATACCCAACTAGTTTGGATCCAGCCTGTGTTTTTCCATTGTATTTTTAACAACTGAAACATTTACTGTTACTTCCTAAATCATAAGCATTTGTTGCTCAAATATCAGTCATCTTTCTTTCTTTCAGAATTTAGGTAAATTACTGGGAATTAATGCTAACTCAGATCTTTTCTAAATGGAAAAGAGAGGTACTAATGTTCTATGGCATTATAAGTCTGTGGCTACATCCTGGAAATCATAGCTGCTGCTTAACATAATGTTACTTTGAAATGAGCTGCTGCCTGCTATGATGATTATCATGCATTGATATAGAACATTCTTTTCTAAAATGATGTACAGTCATTTTTATTAGCTATTCTATTCAATAGTCACATGAGGTACTTCAGTATTAAATTCGTAACAAATTTGGTGCTGCCATCACTGCAGTCAAACCTTCTCTTGAGCTGTTAGGTCAAGTTTGATTTTGTAGTTATGAGACTACAAAGTGCCCCACTGCCTCCATCAGCCTCCTTGGAAATGAGGAAGTGACAATGAAGAAAAGCTTCTTGCTGCCAAGTAACCGACAAGCCATTAGCAAAGGTAGGACTAGGACTCACACTTCCCAAGTGTTTTCATTACTGTGGAGTAATGTGTGAACTGTATTGCTTCTATGTTGTTTTCCTCTTACTTAATTGTCCTCCTGTCCCATTTCTTAACTCTGTTTTAGACAGTCTCTTCAAATGTATAAATTGTACTCTCCAAGTTAAATACCAATTTATTTCCTGTTTTCAGTTTTGTGACATTTTATCAAAAGTGGTTTATTAATTGGACAATCTGGAGAATAAGATGTAAATTGGTTGAAAGGGGACTTAATTTTGCACCAGCCTTGGATCCCCTACATAATTCTCCAGCAACTTGTTTATTGCTCCTGGGAAGGTGACTCATGTGTAGCTGGCTTGATTAGTGCTCTGAGAGCTGAGGTTCAACCACTCTTCCCTGACCCTCCTGTCAGTATCGGCCACCATTCTTGCTCTTCTTGGCTCCATTTAAGCCCGGCTCAGTGGACTGCTTTGCATGTTCTAAATGCTGTGTGATGCTTCCTCTCGTAATCAGGCTGAGCATCACTGCTTCCCCCAGTCACCCTCTGCACTTAGTTGACCAATAGAGCTAGACATACGGAAGATCGAATCACAAACCCAAATCAGCAGTTGTCAGAAGAGATTAGTTCAAACAGGAGGCAGCAAAACACTTGTTTTTTTTCTCTCTCACTCTGTGCTCATTTTCTGTGGTCTGATGAGGGAAATGCTTATTAATATCTCCAGCTGTGCCCTCGGGCAGATGCCAGGGACTTCAGTGAACTGTTTTCCACTTCCCTAGCTCCGTTAAGTCTTTCTTCTGGAGATACTTTCTGGCCCTTTGGTTAATCAGGTGGCCCTGGGGTGAGTCTGGCAAGTTTATGTCTATGTGTCAAGTTCAATCTGTAGAATCCTGTAGGGAGAGTCTCCCCTGTGAACCATGCTGAAAGCACTTCTCGGGTTCCCACACAGAGCTAGAAGTGGAAAAGATGAGTGGGTACATTCCTACTGTCTAATTTCTCCTGGGTATAGTTCTCAACTATCTGTCAACATATTGACAGATCAAGAATTTCTTTTAATGTTTTCAGCCCTTTTCTAGGCACTGTGAAAAATAGAGAAACATAGTGTATAATCATTGTTCTTGATAATTATATAAGGAAAAATGAAAACTAACATTTATTGCATTTCTAATATATGCAAGATATTGCATTAAGCATTAGAAGCTTAGAGCTTTAAGTCAGTTGCTTAGTCGCTTACTTATTAAGGACTTATTGGTTCAAATGACAGAAAACACGACCCAACCTATCTTAAAAATAATCCATTGGCTCATCTATCACAGACAGGAGTAAATTCCCATCAGGCACAGCTGAATCCAGGGGCTCATTAGATCATCTCTGGATCACCAAGGCAGTGCCAAGGTGGTTGCCAAGTTTCACAATTATATCCTGTCTTTCAGTAGCCAGTCGTGGGAAAGAGGGAAAGTTTCTCTTTCTCAGTACTTTCTAAAGGAGTCCTGGACCTAACTTTTACTAGCCTAAAGCTATAGCATTGGGGTCTGGAGGATACAGATGAATTGTCTTAAGTTATAACTCTCCCTAGTATTATAGTTAGAAGTGGGTTGCCTGAGTCCAAATACCAGCTCATACCTTCAATCTGTAACCCTGAGCAAGTTACTTAATTTCTCTATGTCTCTGTTTTATCACCTGTAAAGATAGGGCAGAATCTAGTAATACTTGTAATGAGGAGTAAATGGGTTAATTCATGAAAATTCTAGGAGCAATGTGGGGAACTTAACTGATTATTCTTGTTTGCATTCAAGATGTGTAACATCCAGTTAGGATTCTATTTTACATGGAAAATTGGACTAAACAACCTCAGTATATTATCCAACTCAATAATTGGATGATTCTTTACAGTTATTAGAGTAAAAAAAATTTAGACTTGAAGGAATAACCTAAACGATTAACTTAAATCTGAAAGTATGCTACCAGGTGTTTCCACAAGGCCCTTCTCTGTACCAGGAATTCCTTTCTCATCCCCGAGAACTGTATTTAGCGTACTTCATATCTCACTGTGAGGGCACGTTACACTCAGTGGGAGAGGTGCTTGCCCAGCTGGCTTGTGCAGCAAAATGAAGATGGAACCTGATTGCAAAAATCCCCAGCCAAGGCCACAGCTTTGTCATTCAGCTGATTTGTGGCTTTGAAAGGCTATCTTAAAAGGGATGCCCTGTTGGGCTTGGACAGCCATGATACAATCAGCACAACTTTATCAGTGCTGCACCTCCTTTGAACTGGGCAGGGAAAGACAGCAGAAGACGCAATAGCATAATAGGGGAGCAAACTGAGGAAAGACTAGTTGAGACAAAGACATTATGTTACTGGGAAAGAAATAAAAGGGCATTGGTAGTAGGAGAATCTCAAAGAAGGATGTGACATCAGTGGAGGATGACTTGGGTTTGTTGAATGAGTTGTTTCCCACGTAGAGTCTCTCTTCTATATTTGGAAGATTTCCCCCCCTGTGGCAGCCAAGAAAGAGCCTTATATGCTAGCCATGGTGGGGAGGGGTTCTATGTTTCTTCAGTAACTCATAGTTAATGATTGCGATTCTGTTACCTGGTACCTGGCATGTAATTACTATATGGATAGTGACTAGAGTATACCATGGGAGAAGTGGCATGAAGAGACTATCTGGAATATTTCTCTTCTTCAAACTTTGATCTATACCACCTATACGTATTACCACCAGCCAATTTGCAGAGGTAAAAGAAGTAACAGTGTTAGCTAAGACATCATTTTATTCACTATAGCCTTGTAAAACTTACCTTCACATTTTACAGTTTACTAGTGAGAGTTGCTCTTGGTGCAGACTTTTCTTGCCTCTTCCCCCCATCCAGGCTAGAACACGGGGCAGAAGGAGAGACTTATCTTCACCCTCAATAGTGAAAAGATCCCGAAAGCAGGTCCATGGGCATCTTCTACTATCATGCTTCTCCCCTTCCTTTTCTGCTTTCATAGTAGTCTATTTGTTGTCTATAAATATCCCTCCAGTCATACCTATGTTTCTTAGCATCGTGTTTCAACTTAGGATACATTAGTCTATAGCAGTGTTTCTCAAAGTATGGTCCAGTGACTATGTGCATCAGAAATATCCACTCGTATTGAAAATGCAAATTTCTTGGCCATTGGAATAAGAATCACTGAGAGCCCAAGCATATGAATTTTTTTCAAGCTCCTTGGGTGACATTTATAAACATAGTATAAGTGTATGTATGTATAAAAACTCCTAAGAACCATTGGTCTAGCGCAGCACTATGCAAAAGAAATACAGTAGGACCCACATATAATTTTTAATTTTCTAGTTGACAAATTAAACAAGTAAAAAGAAATTGATGAAATTAATTTCAGTAATATATTTTATTTAATTCAATATATCCAAAATATTATCACTTCAACCTGTGATCAATATAAAATTATTAATAAGATATTTTGCAATCTTTTTTACATACTAAGTCTTCAAAAATCCAGTGTGTATTTTAATATAGCACATTCAGCTTGTGAGCAGCTATTCTTCAAATGTTCAATAAACACAAGTGGTTAGTGGCTACCATATTGGACAGTACATGTGTAGAAACATGGGGGATAATTTCTAACATAGACTACTGGTTTAGTCAGAGTTTTATCATACCACATGGCTTTTATTTATCATAGGACATATAATTCTTACTTCTGGTTTTTGAACTGACTAAAATGGATAATCACAAAATCCCCCATTCTGTTAGCCATATAACTCTAAAATTTCAACTAGTAGTTTTTGATTACTTAACAAATGAGATAATTATTTTTAAGTATCTTTTTATCATTTAGGGGGTATTTCACTTCCCTTCTGTCATCTAGAGGATTAATTATTCTGAAAAAAATATGTAATGAGAACAAATGTTCTTTCAATGCCTATAGTAAAGCCATGAGAAATTAGCTTTCTGTGGTAATAATGATAATACCAACATTTATCAAGTGCTTGGTTTATGCCAGGTACTCTGTGACACTCTTTATATAGTGTGTATAATTTATTTCTTATGACCTCAGCAAATCCATATAATTCTCCTCATTTACCAAATTAAGAAATGGAAATTCAGAGAAGTTAAATAACTCAGCAAAGTTCACACAGTTATTAAGGTCCTTCCTATCATGCACCATACTACAATTTTATACTTTTAATGTAATCAGAATTCCCATAATTTTTAAAGTCATTTTATTAAGGAATACTAGGTCTTCTGTTTTGTTCTTTAGCTCTTCCATTGGGCAGCTTTCTGAGTCAGAAAATGGTTTGATCAGAGAGATTCCATACATAGGTAAACTGTGAAGTGCCTCCATGGCTTTGTTAATTACCATATTCACGTCTGAGAGCTGTCAGCAAGGAAAGGGAAGCAACTCTTCTCATTTTCTCCTTTCTTGTTCCCTTATCGTTTAGTCTTTGGATTCTTCTGATTGATTTCCTCGGTCTCCAACCCTCACCCTTTTGCATAGCAAATGGTGAAGCTTGAGTAATCTGAAAGACGTTATGCTTTTGGTCTTCACTGCCTTGAAGTGCCATGTAAATGGAGATAAATGCAATCCTAACAAAAACACAGAACTAGTAGGAGAACCGGGCTGTATCCTATGGGAAAGATGGGGCACTGAGCACACATGAAGGGGGAGGACTGAGAAAGGAGATAGAGGAGAGGGAAACAGCTGCCTGGTAAAGCCGCACAGGTGTGGAGGGAACTCATTAGGTTCCCACAGGCTCTGTCATTAAGGCTGTGGCAGATGTTCTCAAATGTGACTGGCATAGTCACGGGGGAGGCAGTAAACTTGGCTTAATGTTCAGAGCACTGGTGTGGCACTGCTGGGCAGGAGGTGGGCGAGTCTCACCTCCTTGCCAGAGTGGCAGATGCTCCTGTCTCCCTAGTTGTGGAGTCTCTGTCAAACTCCTCTTTGGCAGCCTTATCTTACCTCATGGGCTCAATTCTGCTCCTTTATAACTGGACTTGAGTTATTAAGAAAAGAAAATTCCATATAAACAGAGGCAACTAAATAGAACCTTTGATACTTAGGGGCTACAATATAGTCCTTGGCCCAGAATCCTGTGAGAACTTGCCCGATATCAACTCAGCTACAGGAAATCTTAAAAAAAAAAAAAAAAAGAAAGAAAGAAAAGAAAGGAAAGAAAAATGCAGCTGAGGATAGTTGCATGGCCTGGTAGCATAAAGTCCAGAGCAACCTTAAAAATTGCATTGGAGACCCTGGAATTTTTCCGACTATACCACATATGGCAGGGTATATCAGAAGTCACTTGTTTTTCCTGAAAGAAGCAACATGGCTATTTAACCCTAAATCTGCAGTAGAAATACATCATTGTTTTTGTCCTCCCTTCAAAAAAAGTTTACATCGCAAATTTCCAGGACCATGCTATAGGAATAGAGATTGTTGCATTCTCTGTTCAAAAACAGAGATGGGGGAACTATTGGTTACTGGTAGTGCAGCATGGTGCCCCTTTAACAGTGAAAGGTGAGGACTGACTTAGCATGCTGATGGGTTTATTTGAAGCATGAATTTGTTATGATTGAACTAAAAATCACTGACCTCTTTGTGTGCTCTTTTGTGTACATTTAGGTCTTTGTCTCCAGACATTGCCAAGATCCTCAAGTGTTAGACAAGACATGGCAAACCCTCATGATTGATACAGCTTGTTCATAGGCAACATTTCTGCAAGTCTAACCACCTCTAAGATATTCTATTCCTTTTTTTATTCTTTTTTTCCCGAAACCACATGGCATCTGGGAAAATCACAGCTGTCAATTGCTGGTGTTTGAAAGAAGATAGATGGGGGTTTTCAGGAGATGGCTTTTTAGCTGTTTACCAAAAGACCTTACAGTTAGCATACCTTGAGTGAATTGATCAAGGTTCTGGGTCTAGCTTCCAACCTTAGTGGTTCAAATGTCAATCTTATCAGTGGCCAGAGTTGATTGGATTTAGGAAGCTGACTGATAATATTAAAACTCAGCAAAGACTGAACTATAAGTGAAAACGTCAAGTTATAAATTTAAAGTGATACAAGGATCAGAATAGTAAAATCAACCTGCCAGTGCATCCCTCCTTCTAGGCCAATTCACGTGGGACAATGAGTTGCTTAGTACCCCTGGACTTCAAACAGGGATAATTAGTTGCATAAGTCACATATATATTGACATAAATCATATATCCATCTCTGATGTGATGATTATAAACATTTATTGAGGGCTCACTATGGGCCAGGCACTGTTCCAAATGCTTGATATATATTAACTCATTTATTTTTACAGAAACCCTAATGATAGATATTATTATTCTCACAGAATATAAAACTGAGTCACAGAGAGGCAAATAAGTTGCCTAAAGCTAAGAAAATAGTATGAATTAAAGCTCAGGTAATCTGGAGGCAGACTCCAGTTTTTAAACACTCTGCTGTAATGTATATACCTGTTACAGAAATTGAGCCAGTTTTTGGCACAGGAACTATCTCTTTAGCAGTTTTAGATACTCTAGCAGCTTCTGGTCCTTTGGTTTCTCTTTCTACAGCCCAGGCTAATCTTTCTCACTTTGTTCAGCTTTTCTCTGGACAAGATGCCCAATAATTGCTTGGAATCCAGCTTATTAAATTTCAATCAAACTGCTGCATTGCTTTCCCTAGTTCACCTTGATGGAAGTTATATAGAATTCTCAAACCTCTTTGTTCACATGTTTATAAATATCATGACCTGGTATTTTTCTAGAGGTGGCCAGTGCACACACATTATCTCTGTATCCAACTTGTTTCGTTCTCGGAGGTCAACTCATTTCCTAGTCCTCAGTGGACTGTGCACGACTTATCCCTAGTTGCCCCCCACGTCTGTAAACTCCAAACTTCTTGGAATCCCCTCAAACTCTACTCCTATACAAACTGTTCAATAATAACCTCTCTCATTCTTGCTCAAAGCCCAGGGCTGACTGCAAACTAGGCAAAACTTTTCATTTCCCAGGGAAGTTACTGAAAAGGATCTGATGGGGGGAGTCTCTAACCTGAGTCTCAGGGATGCAAAGGCAAATTTTCCTGTGATTTGTTTGCATATAAAAAAGAGATGCTTAAATCTTCTGATTGGTCTCTTGTATGGTATCCTGCTGCTCACTGGGAATATCAAGGAAAGAGCAATTTCTTAGTTCAATGTGATTGGATATACTTCAGCACAGCTGTCCTTTTAAATGACCTAGATTGAACTTCTAAAGCAGATCATTTATCCTTGTCCATTCACCTCTATTTTGGGCACATCACAAATTACTTATTGTATATGGAGTGAGTTCTCCTTGTAAGTCAACAGACATGTCATATAATCAAGAGCTTCTTACAATATAGAGGGAATCAGATGCAAATGAATTTTTATTAAAAAGGAGTCATCTCATTTACAAAAACATTCCTTGTCTTAGAAGCAGCTCCATTTTCAAGGGACTAGCAAAATTTCCTTTTCAGTATCTTAAATTTGACCTGCATGCATCAGCTGGAATTTGGAGCATGACTTCTTGAAAAGCACTAATAAGAGTCAGTGAGGTCAGAGATGTCAGTTGGAAAATTGGAAAAAACCTATTTGTCATCAGAGAGGTGTAAGAACCAAAACTCAAAGCTGGCATAAGTTAGTCCATAGTTTTAGAACTGTTCTGTTTTTAATATACCGATTCTGGGTATACCAAGTATTTGCCACTTTTCATGGGTTCTAGGTCACTTTTTAGTATTTAGAATGCTTCATGAATTATGATGATATAATGTATTAGCAACTGTCATATTTATCAGATAATCAGCACATTGGTTTCTCCATGTCTGCACAGTCCAGTATGTCCACCACAAATCATCTGTGGTTATTTAAATTTATATTAATTAAAATCAAAACCTAAAAATTCACTTCCTCAGTCACACTCACCGCAATTCAAATGCTCGATAGCTACAGGTGACTAATAGCTACAGAACTGGCATCAGCACAGTTTACATGTTTCATCTACTCTTTTTACCCAGTGTTGGAACCTTCTCCATAAGAGCTTTGGCAAATCTTTTTTCAGGCTTCATACAGCCTGATGGGAAACACACAAGTTCCAATAGTCCATAAGACAGCACATTCCTCGGTTGGGTGCCTTCAAATTAAAAGAAAAAAAAGAATTCTCCTTTAAATTAAAGAGATATTTAACTCCCTTTAAGTTTCACCCATTAGTCCCAACTAAACAGAAAAGAGTGATATAGTTCACTGAATCCTATTATTGGACCTGTTACTGAAACATCATATTAACATTCCTTTACCCATGTAAACCTGTTTTTCAGTCACTGCAGAAGTAAAGGAGAAAATCAAGCACATTATCAGTCTTTTTGGCCCTGCATACAACCATTAAAAGAAAACATAATAAAAATTCTCTTTAGTGAAGCACACAGTTCATCCTGATTTTGTAATGTTTTACTGCTGACACCACCCATTCATTCCTTGAAGGATGCACTTCTTAGGCTCCTAGGTCTGATTTCCTCACCTCTCCAAATAAGCATATGGACTATGAAACAGTTACACACTTAGACAGCACTGGGTATTTAGCACAGTGTTTTCCAAATAACGGGTCACAACCCAGCAACAGGTTGTGACGAACGTTATTTTTGTTAAATAAAATAGCACGTAACAGGTAGGATAGGATAAAATATATCAGAGTGCACTGCCCATAGTAAAATAAAATATATTTTTTTAATCTGTGTGCCATGATGTAATATCTTTCTTGCTGAGGGCTGCAGTCAACAGTTTGAAAGCTGCTATAGGAGCATGCCTCTTTGGGGTATTGTTCACAAGATATGACTTATCCTAGGCACATTTTAGTGACAGTTTTGCTGAAAAAAGCTTAGAAATCTAATCTGAATTCATGTGCTTGCTTCCCAGTTTATTCATAACCCTGAGTAGATTAGATACCTTGTAAAAGTTAAATCTATCAGGTCATTTTATTGACTAGGTAACAGATGGTCCTATCCCATTACATTGTAATTTGGTCAGTATTTGGAAAGATGTTCAAATAAGTATAGTATTGAAATTTCAGTCTCATCCCATCCATATTTATTTAGCACCTTCAGGATATCTTGCTCTGTGTCAGGTTGCATTGTAAGGACTGCGATGTTCCAGAAAGGGAGTGGGTCATTAGATGGATGGTGCTTTAGATTAAGACGTTAATGTTTTGAGAGACTCCAACTCCATGTAAAGATGAAAGCAAGAACAGGAAGGTAGCTGTTTCTTTTTTTTTTTTAAAGGCATTTATGTGATGATACCTATGTTTGTATGAATTTTGAAAACACTTAAAATCATTTTCTCCACATTGTAACCTCATGACTGGTATTATTAGCTTTTATTACAGAAGAGAAAAATTGAAACCCCGAGATGTTACATGACTTGTCCAGGATCACATATTTAATAAGTTGACCTTAGAACGTAGATCTTTTATTTCCAGATCCATTCCATGCCCACACCCCAAAGTATTCCCTGGTGTCGTGAGTGATACAGCCCTTTTCCAAACATTCATGGGCACAGGAAAACAGGACTTAGGTATTTAGTCATTTGCAGTCAGTTTTTAGAGGAAGGAGAACAAACAAGTTCATAAATAATTTTTGAAAATGATTTGCCAAAAATTAACTATCTTGTATGTCTACTACAGTTTTTAGCAGCTCCTGTGATTTCACTAATTTAGCCAAAATTCACTAGGAATTATAACACTTCATTCTTGTTACACTCACCATATTTTTTTTCCTTATTACAAAGAAACATTCCTGCAAAGAGAGACATGGCTTACTGAATTTCTCTTAGCCCTGCCATCTGATATGTTTTAGGCCTTGGGCATATGAGCTTATAGTAATTTGCATGGTAATTAAACTCATTTAGACAATACACTGCTTAATAGGGGATGGGACAGCTTCTCACCTAACACTTCATTAAGCTACCTGTGCTGTGGCCTTCCTAGATGATAGGGTCAAGTCCACATCACAATATCAAATATGTTGTACATTCGTTTAAAAAAAAAGTTAACCAACTAGATAACACTTATGTTGGATCCAGATGTAAATGTTCTCTTCCAAGTTTCCTTGTTCTTCTGCCTATTTAGTTGTGCTTCACTTATTTTTCATTGCACCTCATCCCCATTTTTCAAATCAATGCACATGAATTGAAAACCAGTTACATCCAGTTACTTCCAAAAAGATGAATATGACAGCCCTTACCTTCATGAGCTCACATCTTAGAGTTTATGACAGTAAAAAAAAAAAAAAAAAAAAAAAAAAACTGTAGATAATAGAAAACACAACATTGTCAGTGAATAACAGGTTAGATTAATTCACTAAGGGAATGCCAAAGAAGAAATAATTAACTCCAATAAGTTTATCAGAGAAGGCTTTTTGGAAGTCTATTTATTTTTTTTATTTCATTTGTGTTAAACTTTATTGAATTCTAATCAAGTATCAAATAGTATTCTAACCTTAATCTTTACAACACTCCTATGAGGTCACATTTTTCATATTTTCATTTTACATTATAGGGAAACTGAAAAACAGATAGTTAAAAATCTTGTATAAGGTTACTCAATTTTAAGTGATGGAGCTTAGATTTGAACCCAGTCTGGTTTAGACTCTACATTCTTAACCACTCTGTACTACAGCTCTGTTGACCTTGAAAGATCAAAACGGCTTTGACAGATGATGAATGAGGGCCAGGGAAACCGATGATGTAGTCATGAGGGTTGGCACAGAGATGCATGTGTTTATGTTGTTATGAGCTGCCCTGTTCCTGGATTCCAGGCAGCTAACAGCTGCCCTGTTCCTACACTGGTGTATAGGGCTTATGAGAGAATGTAGAGGGAACAAAGCTGCTGGAAGAGGCTTTGGGAGAAGATGAAGCTTCTGGGTAAAGATGCAAAGAGAAGGGACCAAAGACAAAGCCCAGGATCACTGACATTTAGCAGGGAGAGGGCAGGTAGTGAAGATGATAGATTTCAAAATGCCTCCTCTATATCTTCATAGAAAAGTAATGGAAAATAATTAAAGATAATGAAACAAATGCTACCTGTGAAGGGTCATGCCCATCAAATATTTATTGAAGAGCTTTCCTTGACATAGTGCTCTTCTGTCACTGCAGAAATTATTTGCAATAGATGGATGTAGGAGGAAGGTTAAACATGATATGGGGAAGTATTCCAACAGCACATACCCTGTCTATCCCCATCCAACTTGCACTTCCAAGATTTTAACACATAATCTGCTCCTCAACATGCACAGAGAATCACCACCATATGAATCTGTGAAAATGGCAAGAAATGAAACAAATGAACAAGTAAATAGTATTCGTAAGAAGCACTACTTATATGTATTTACTCCAAAAAGGAAAACTACTGCAAAATTAAACTAAATGAATGGTTCCTTGGTTTGTGGAGTGTGTGCGTGTGCGTGTGAGATTACTTTGTTTCAATGACAAGACTTCAGAGTCTTTAATGTGCTGCTGGGCATTGTGACTCACAGTTAGAAGGTGGCTTAGCATGCACATCCCACATGCAGTGGGCCCGGGGTCCTTGCTGATGGAGCGCCTTGCAGGATCACTGTGGAATACACTCTGGAAAATACTGCTCTACCAACTTGTTTATTAAGGTTTGTGTCCTGTGCTTTAGGTCTATATTTGTCCTACAAGAACAAAAGAGACAGGTGCCTATAATGAAAGTCTACCCTTGAAAATAGCATTTCCTATATTGTTTCTCAGTTCAAATGTCACATTCATTTTTTTCTTCTAAATTTCTGCAGCACTTTGTACCCCTAGTGCAACTTTGATCTAATATTTTCTCTTATTTTACTAAAACCTCCTTGATCATCAAGATTGCCTCTTCAGGTTTTGAGCAAAACTATTTGCTAAGTGAATAAATGAATGGGAGTTAAAGAACATTCAACAAGACATATTAGAGCACTGAAATAGTGTTATGGAAAAGAAACAAAATGATTCTGCGAATCCTGCTTTCTTGCTAATTGTTTGTAAATACATAGGAGAGGCATTTAAATCATAGGGTCAAAGAAAAGAAGTCCAACATTCCTGTCTATAAATTCACTTCATCCATCACTATCACATAATAAGATATGAGTCAGGGATCCACAATACTTGTCTGGACATGTTAGCCTGCATCAGGTGACCTTGGGCAACCTCACTGAGGGGGTCTGGGGACAGGGTGCAGTGCAGGCAGACTAAACTTTGGTTTATTGATAAAAGCCGAGAGACTCTAGAGGTTGGTTTGATGATGAAGGAAACCCTGTGCTTTATTCTCTGATAAGATACTAACCTAGTAGGAGCAATTGATTAGTAATGGTCATCAGCAGTGGCAGGTGGCAAATATAAGCACAGCCCATATACAAGAATGAACAGCTCCTGGGGGTAAGGCAAATAGCAATTTATTTTTAGAAGAGATGGTGACAGTCCATTAGAGGCATACACGTTAAGAAGTCTAGCAAAGTTATTTTATTTTTACTTTAAATTGGTATCCTATTTTTAGAAGTATTATAATATATGTACTCATTTATATGCGTTTGTTTTATTGAGTTTATATTATTTAGGGGAAAATGTGTCCCGTGTGACTGTTTCTGGAGTGACAAAGGGGAACCTTAGCTGTTATGTTGTGTATATAATTAGTCGACAGTGGCGTGTAGAATCTTGACCCTAGGACCTTGTTGCCTTAATCAGGCTCTCAGGATTGGTTTGGTAGATACAGTTATACAAAGTGACCCAGACTTCACACTAGAACAGTGTTGTTTTGTTTTGGTTTGGTTTTGCCTTCTTAAATACTTAAGACAAAAATGGACCAAGGGAGTCATCAAATAGAGTGAAAAAAATAGAATGTCTCTAAGCTGCTTATAGGGCTGAGACGTGGGTGAATATGAGTAAGATCCTGCTGGTCACTCAATCTGAACATCAGATAATGTAAATCAGCTTACATAGACAACTCCAGTTTGTACCTTCCCATTCAGAAAACCTCCTCTGGTTCCCAAGGGATGTAGGTCCCAACTCAGTTCGGTGTAGAAATTGCCTTGGAAAGCCATCCAGCCCGACTGAGGAATACTTCACTGGGTCCCACTCGTAGGAAGTCCCCAGTGCAGGATAATCACATAAGACAGAGTTTCTTCTCTTTCTCTATTTTTTCTAATTTCCTCCAGTTACCAAGACTCATTCTTTCTCACTTTCTCTACAAATCTTCTACTTTGGTATTCTAATTTGCATTTTTATCCCCCTTTTCTGCCCAGAACCATTAAACAAGATTTGCTTTTCCTCTTCTGTGTTAGTATATCCCCCATTTAGAAAGTAGTAAACTTAGTTGATTTTCCTTAACCAAAACCCCCCAAAATAATAAAGCTTTAACTTTATTTTGCAACTTCACGAGTTCGGTCTCAACTACACAACAAGGATTCTAACTTGTAGAGAGGGTATCACACAAAACACTTAGGTGCAATCAGAACATGGTGGGCAGTTTGTTTGATTTCTAGTTGGGGATATTTCTGACCTGTTCCTGTCCCCTGGATTGTTGACTTGCTAGTGGTAATATGTGAAGTGTAACTCTAACTTTCCATTTTCTTTAATTAGGGAAGCCTTTGGGAAATGAGAAGTGTGAGACAGTGGTTGCAGTAGGGAATGTTGGCCTGGCAGAGTTTGGGGAGTGGCCTCAAAGTAGAGAATGATCTGGTAATATGTCCTTTATCCAAATTAAATTCCTCCCATTTGGAGGAAGAATACAAAGGAGAAGGAGGAAAGAGAAAAGGGAAGAGGAGGAAGAGGAAAGAGGATGAATAACAGAAGGAGATGAATGGAAAGAGGAAAAAATAGAAGAAGCAGAAGCAGAACTGGAGGAGTAGGAAGGGGGAAAGAGGATAGAGGGAAAAGAAAAGAGAGCAAGAGAGGAAAACAAGCTAATGTGCTCTGGGGAACTTAGAGTGTGAGAGAGAAAAAGAAGATGGGAGTACATCTCAGTATTTATGGGGCTTCCTTGAACGCTGAAGATCTATATTTATTTCAAGGACTGTGTGTCTAGGCTCTTGATCCCAAGTTCCCATCAGTATCAGCACCCTCACCGGTGTCTCCTGTCACTGCATGGCAGCCCTAGGGCAATTTCTGCATCCCAACATTCAAGGACATTTCTGCAGAAGAAGAGAAGGAAGTCTAAAAGTAAAATTAGAGAAATCTGGCAGAGCTAATACAGGTTGAGTGTGAGGAAGAAGAGACCAGCTCTTCGTCCAGTGCCTCACAAGCGCTCCTCCTGACTCCTCCAAGGATGTTCCTTACATCCTTGAGGAAGCCCCGTCTCCTCTCGCCCAGGAAGCCATGTTCTGATCTGCTCTTGATACCCAGTACCAGGACCTCAAGGAAAAAAGTAAGGAAGCCAATACTATGTGAGCACTTACCATGTGCCAGATGCTTACTAATACATTAACATTCATTCTCACCGCATTGTGCCATAAGAATTATCATCTTCATATTACACGTGTAGAAAATAATACTCAGAGAATAGCTGTTAGTTTTACAAATTTTACACATCAGAGACTGGTCTCAGGTCATTATGGCTACAAAGTGCATGCTCCTTACAAGATGTCAAACCCGCAACCTCATTATGCTTCAAAGTGGGGACTTTCTTCATTCTAATTAAAACAGCTAAATGAAGATACACTGTGGCCTTAGGGTTTTTTCTTCTCCAGATACAGATAAAACTTTGTGCTTCTATAGGGTCAGGTATTTTAGCAGAGGAAGGATTTCCTTTTGTGGATTCTCTTTCCAGACTAATTTCTAGAAAATCTTACTTTTAACTTCTTATTTTTTTACATAAGTAATAGATACTTATTACAGAAACATTAGAAAATGTATATGAGCAGAAAGAGGAGTCCCCAAAGATTAAGTCTGATTCTACTACACAGAGATAACTGTGAAACCTATGGTGTGCATTGTTTCGTGTTTTGTATATATTCATAAACTATGGTAAATTACCATATACATTATTTTGCAAAGGAATTTTCAATTTAATATTATTTTATCAGCATAACCTAATTGCATGGGTCTAGCTATACTTCCATAGCACTATTTTTAGTAGCTGCCAAGAATCCTGTTGTAAAGATTTCTAGAAAATGTAATCAGACCCCTATTGTTTGACATTGAGATTGACTCCCACCCTGCCACATTTCTAAACAAAACTTGAATGAACATTTGCACAGCTAATTCTTAGCGAATATTTTTTTAAATCTTTATTGGAGTATAATTGCTTTACAATGGTGTGTTAGTTTCTGCTATATAACAAAATGAATCAGCTACATGTATGCATATATCCCAATATCCCCTCCCTCTTGCATCTCCTCCCCACCCTCACTATTCCACCCCTCTAGGTGATCAGAAAGACTGAGCTGATCTCCTGGTGCTATGCAGCTGCTTCCCATTAGCTATCTATTTTATATTTGGTAGTGTGTATATGTCAAAGCTACTCTCTCACTTCGTCCCAGGTTACCCTTCCCCCTCCTCATGTCCTCAAGTCCATTCTCTACATCTGCGTCTTTATTCCTGTCCTGCCCCTAGGTTCTTCAGAATCTTTTTTTTTTAGATTCCATATATATCTGGAAGCATATGGTATTTGTTTTTCTCCTTCTGACTTATGTCACTCTGTATGACAGACTCTAAGTCCATCCACCTCACTACAAGTAACTCGATTTCATTTCTTTTTATGGCTGAGTAATATTCCATTGTATATATATGTGCCACATCTTCTTTATCCGTTCATCTGTCGATGGACAGTTAGGTTGCTTTCATGTTCTGGCTATTCTAAATAGAGCTTCAATGAACATTGTGGTACATGACTCTTTTTGAATTATGGTCTTCTCTGGGTGTATGCCAGGTAGTGGGATAGCTGGGTCATATGGTACTTCTATTTTTAGTTCTTTAAGGAACCTCCATACTGTTCTCCATAGTGGCTGTATCAATTTACATTCCCACTAACAGTGCAAGAGGGTTCCCTTTGCTCCACACCCTCTCCAGCATTTATTGTTTGTAGATATTTTGATGATGGCCATTCTGACTGGTGTGAGATTATACCTCATTGTAGTTTTGATTTGCATTTCTCTAATGATTAATGATGTTGAGCATGCTTTCATGTGTTTGTTGGCAATCTGTGTATCTTCTTTGGAGAAATGTCTATTTATGTCTTCTGCCCATTTTTGGATTGGGTTGTTTGTTTTTTGATATTGAGCTGCATGAGCTGCTTGTATATTTTGGAGATTAATCCTTTGTCAGTTGCTTCATTTACAAATGTTTTCTCCCATTCTGAGGGTTGTCATTTCATCTTGTTTATGGTTTCCTTTGCTGTGCAAAAGCTTTTAAGTTTCATTACGTCCCATTTGTTTATTTTTGTTTTTATTTCTATTTCTCTAGGAGGTTGATCAAAAAGGATCTTGCTGTGATTTATGTCATAGAGTTTTCTGCCTATGTTTTCCTCTAAGAGTTTGATAGTGTCTGGCCTTACATTTAGGTCTTTAATCCATTTGGAGTTTATTTTTGTGTATGGTGTTCAAATTTCATTCTTTTACACACAGCTGTCTAGTTTTCCCAGCACCACTTATTGAAGAGAATGTCTTTTCTCCATTGTATATTCTTGCCTCCTTTATCAAAGATAAGGTGACCATATGTGCGTGGGTTTATCTCTGGGCTTTCTATCTTGTTCCATTGATCTATATTTCTGTTTTTGTGTCAGTACCATACTGTCTTGATTACTGTAGCTTTGTAGTATAGTCAGAAGTCTGGGAGCCTGATTCCTCCAGCTTCGTTTGTCTTTCTCAAGATTGCTTTGGCTATTCAGGGTCTTTTGTGTTTCCATACAAAGTGTGAATTGTTTTGTTTTAGTTCTGTGAAAAAATGCCATTGGTAGTTTGATAGGAATTGCATTGAGTCTGCAGATTGCTTTGGGTAGTATAGTCATTTTCACAATGTTGATTCTTCCAATCCAAGAACATGGTATATCTCTCCATCTGTTTGTATTGTCTTTAATTTCTTTCATCAGTTTCCTGTAGTTTTCTGCATACAGGTCTTTTGTCTCCTTAGGTACGTTTATACCTAGATATTTTATTATTTTTATTGCAGTGGTAAATGGGTGTGTTTGCTTCATTTCTCTTTCAGATTTTTCATCATTAGTGTATAGGAATGCCAGAGATTTCTGTGCATTAATTTTGTATGCTTCTACTATAACAAATTATTGCTTAGCTCTAGTAGTTTTCCGGTGGCATCTTTAGGATTCTCTATGTATAGTAGAATGCCATCTGCAAACAATGACAGTTTTACTTCTTCTTTTCCAATTTAGATTCCTTTTATTTCTTTTTGGTCTCTGATTGCTGTGGCTAAAATCTATGTTGAATATTAGTGGTGAGAATGGTCACCTAGTCTTGTTCCTGATATTAGAAGAAATGGTTTCAGTTTTTCACCATTGAGAACGATGTTGGCTGTGGGTTTGTCACATATGACTTTTATTATGTTAGGTAGGTTCCCTCTATGCCTACTTTCTGGAGAGTTTTTATCATAAATGGGTGTTGAATATTGTCGAAAGCTTTTTCTTCATCTGTTGAGATGATCATATGTTTTTTATCCTTCGATTTGTTAACGTGGTGTATCACGTTGATTGATTTGCATATATTGAAGAATCCTTGCATTCCTAGGATAAACCCCACTGGATCATGGTGTATGATCCTTTTAATGTGCTGTTGGATTCTGTTTGCTAGTATTTTGTTGAGGATTTTTGTATCTATGTTCATCAGTGATATTGGCCTCTAGTTTTCTTTTTTTGTGACATCTTTGCTTTTGGTATTAGGGTGATTGTTGCCTCATAGAATGAGTTTGGGAGTGTTCCTCCCTCTGCTATATTTTGGAAGAGTTTGAGAAGGATATGTGTTAACTCCTCTCTAAATGTTTGATAGAATTTGACTGTGAAGCCAACTGGTCCTGGGCTTTTGTTTGTTGGAAGATTTTTAATCACAGTTTCAATTTCACTGCTTGTGATTTGTGTGTTTATATTTTCTATTTCTTCCTGGTTCAGTCTTGGAAGGTTTTGCTTTTCTAAGAATTTGCCCATTTCTTTGTGCTTGTCCATTTTATTGTCATAGAGTTGCTTGTAGTAATCTCTCATGCTCCTTTGTATTTCTGCAGTGTCAGTTGTTACTTCTCCTTTTTCATTTCTAATCCTGTTGATTTGAGTCTTCTTCCTTTTTTTCTTGATGAATCTGGCTAATGGTTTATCAGTTTTGTTTATCTTCTCAAAGAACCAGCTTTTAGTTTTATTGATCTTTGCTATCATTTCCTTCATTTATTTTTCATTTATTCCTGATCTGATCTTTATGTTTTCTTTACATCTGCTCACTTTGGTGTTTTTTCTTCTTTTTTTCTTCTTGCTCTAATGGCTTTAGGTGTAAGGTTAGGTTGTTTATTTGAGATGTTTCTGTTTCTTGAAGTAGGATTGTATTGCTATAAACTTCCCTCTTAGAACTGCTTTTGCTGCATCCCATGTGTTTTCGGTTGTCGTGTTTTCATTGCCATTTGATTCAAGGTATTTTTTTTAATTTCCTCTTTGATTTCTTCAGTTATCTCTTGGCTATTTAGTAGTGTATTGTTTAGCCTCCATGTGTTTGTATTTTTTACAGTTTTTTTTTTCTGTGATTGATCTCTAGTCTCATAGTGTTGTGGTCAGAATAGATACTTGATACAATTTCAATTTTCTTAAATTTACCAAGGCTTTATTTGTGACCCAAGATATGATCTATCCTGGAGAATGTTCATGAGCACTTGAGAAGAAAGTGTATTCTGTTGTTTTTGGATGGAATGTCCTATAAATATCAGTTAAGTTCATCTTGTTTAACGTGTCATTTAAAGCTTGTTTTCCTTATTTGTTTTCATTTTGCATGATCTGTCCATTGGTGAAAGTGGGGTGTGAAAGTCCCCTACTATGATTGTGTTACTGTTGATTTCTCCTTTTATGGCTGTTAACATTTGCTTTATGTATTGAGGTGGTCCTATGTTGGGTGCATAAATATTTACAATTGTTATATCTTCTTCTTGGATTGATCCCTTGATCATTATGTTGTGTCCTTCTTTGTCTCTTGTAATAGTCTTTATTTTAAAGTCTATTTTTCTGATATGAGAATTGCTACTCCAGCTTTCTTTTGGTTTCCATTTGCATAGAATATCTTTTTCCATCCCCTTACTTTCAGTCTGTATGTGTCCCTAGGTCTGAAGTGGGTCTCTTGTAGACATCATATATACGGCTCTTGTTTTTGTGTCCATTCAGCCAGTCTATGTCTTTTGGTTGGAGCATTTAATCCATTTACATTTAAGGTAATTATCGATATGTATGTTAGTATTACTGTTTTCTTAATTGTTTTGGGTTTGGTATTGTAGGTCTTTTCCTTCTGTTGTGTTTCCTGTCTAGAGAAGTTTCTTTAACATTTTTTGTAAAACTGGTTTGGTGGTGCTGAATTCTCTTAACTTTTGCTTGTCTATAAAGGTTTTAATTTCTCCATCGACTCTGAATGATATCCTTGCTGTGTAGAGTAATCGTGGTTGTAGCTTTTCCCTTTCATCACTTTAAATATGTCCTGCAACTCCCTACTGGCTTTCAGATTTTCTGCTGAGAGATCCGCTGTTAACGTTATGGGGATTCCCTTGTATGTTATTTGTTACTTTTCCCTTACTTCTCTTAAAATTTTTTCTTTGTATTTAATTTTTGATAGTTCGATTAATATGTTTCTTGGCCTGTTCTCCTTGGATTTATCCTGTATGGGACTCTGTGTACTTCCTGGACTTGACTGACTATTTCCTTTCCCATGGTAGGGAAGTTTTCAACTATAATATCTACAAATATTTTCTCAGACCCTTTAATTTTCTCTTCTTCTTCTGGCACCCCTATAATTTGAATGTTGGTGCATTTAATGTTGCCCCAGAGATCTCTGAGACTGTCCTCAATTCTTTTCATTATTTTTTCTTTATTCTGCTCTGCAGTAGTTATTCGCACTATTTTATCTTCCAGGTCACTTATTCGTCCTTCTGCCTCCGTTATTCTGCTATTGATTCTTTCTAGAGAATTTTCCATTTCATTTTTTTGTGTTTTTCATCATTGTTTGTTTGCTCTTTAGTTCTTCTAGGTCCTTGTTAAACATTTCTTGTGTTTCCTCCATTCTGCTCCCATGGTTTTGGATCATCTTTACTATCATTACCCTGAATTCTTTTTCAGGTTGACTGCCTATTTCCTCAAAATTTGTTTGGTTTGGTGGGTTTTTACCTTTCTCCTTCATCTGCTGCATCTTTCTCTGTCTTCTCACTTTGTTTAACTTACTGTGTTTGGGGTCTCCTTTTCACAGGCTGCAGGTTTGTAGTTCCTGTTGTTTTTGGTGTCTTCCCCAGGTGGGTGTGGTTGGTTCAATGAGTTTTGTAGGCTTCCTGGTGGAGGGGCTGGTGCCTGTATTATGGTGGGTTGGGCTGGATCTTGTCTTTCTGGTAGGTAGGACAGCATCTGGTGGTGTGTTTTGGGGTGTCTGTGAACTTAGTATGATTTTAGGCAGCCTCTCTTCTAATGGGTGGGGCTGTGTTAATGTCTTGCTAGTTTTTTGGCATGGGGCATCCAGCACTGGAGCTTCCTGGCCATTGGGTGGAGCTGGGTCCTAGCATTGAGACAGAGATCTCTGGGAGAGTTTTTGCCAATTGCTATTATGTGGGGGCTAAGAGGTCTCTTTTGGTCCAATGTCCTGAACTATGCTCTCCCACCTCTGATGCTCTGGCCTGACTCTGGGCCAGATCACCTAGACCTTGTCAGTCACATGGCTCAGAACAAAAGGGAGAAAAAAAGAAAGAGAAGTAATGTAAAATAAAATAAAATATTTTTTTACTTATTAAATTTAAAAAATTAATAATTAAAACAAAAACAAGAGAGCAGCCAACCAATAAACAAATCCGCCAATGATAACAAGAGCTAAAAACTAAACTAAGATAAATATAAAAATCAGAAACAAATCATTTTTAGCAGCAAACTCCAAGTCTACAGTTGCTCCCGAAGTCCACCACCTCAATTTTGGGACAATTCGTTGTTTATTCAGGTATTCCACAGATGCAGCATACATCAAGTTGATTGTGGGGATTTAATCCGCTGCTTCTGAGGCTGCTGGGGGAGATTTCCCTTTCTCTTCTTTGTTCACACAGCTCCTGGGGTTCAGCTTTGTTTCTGGCCCCACCTCTTCATGTAGGTCGCCCTCAGGCATCTGTTCCCACCCAGACAGAAGGGGGCTAAAGCAGAGGCTGTTTAGGGGACTCTTGCTCACTCAGGCCGGGGAGAGGGAGGGGTACAGTAGTCATAATTGGAATGCGGGTTGATCCTGTGGCAGCAGAGGCCAGCATGACATTGCAACAGCCTGAGGTGTGCTGTCTGTTCTCCCGGGGAAGTTGTCCCTAGATCATGGGACCCTGGCAGTGGTGGGCTGCTCAGGCTCCCAGAAGGGGAGGTGTGGATACTGACCTGTGCTTGCCCACAGGATTCTTGGTGGCTGCAGCAGCAGCGTTAGCATTTCATGCCCATCTCTGGGGTCCGAGCTGATAGTCTCTGCTCACACCCATCTCTGGAGCTCATTTAGGTGGTGCTCTGTCTTCTGTGGGCAGACAGGGAAGGAATCCCCTCTCGTCACACACCCCGAAACAATGGTCTCTTGCCTCTTCAGCAGGTCCAGACTTTTTCCTGGACTCGCTCCTGGCTAGCTGTGACACACTAGCCCCTTCAGGCTCTCTTCATGCATGTCCCCAGTCCTCTCCCTGGGATCTGAGCTCCGAAGCCCAAGCCTCAGCTCCCAGCCCCGTCCTGCCCCGGCGAGTGAGCAGACAAGCCTCTCAGGCTGTTGAGTGCTGGTCGGCACTTATCCTTATTGCAAGAATCTCTCCACTTTCCCTCTGAACCCTTGTTGCTGCGTTCTCCTCTGTGGCTCCGAAGTCTCCCCGCTGCCCACCCCCCTGTCTCAACAAGTGAAGGGGCTTCCTACTGTGTGGAAACCTTTCCTCCTTTACAGCTCCCTCCCAGATGTGCAGGTCCCATCCCTATTCTTTTGTTTCTGTTTTTTCCTTTTTGTTTTGCCCTACGCAAGTATATGGGAAGTTTCTTGCCTTTTGGGAAGTCTGAGGTCTTCTGACAGCGTTCAGTAGGTGTTCTGTAGGAGCTCTTCCCCACGTAGATGTATTTCTGATGTATTTGGGGGGAGGAAGGTGATCTCCACGTCTTACTCCTCCACCATCTTGAAGGTCCCCCCCACCGTGCACACATTTTTAATTGCTTCTTTATTATAAATTTTTAGAAATAGCCATTGCTCTATCAAACTGTCACACCTATCTTTAAAACTTTTGATAAGTTTTGTTCCATCTGCCTCAGAAAATTTGTACCAATTTACAACTCTGGCAGAACCATCACCAATGTTAGGAAAACCATTTGCTTTTATCTTTATTAATTTAATGGACAAAGTGATCATCTTATTTTAACTTGTTTCTTGACAATTAATTTGCTTTGGATATATTTTTTTTCTTATAAATAGTTGGTCTGTGCACCTATTTTTTCCCATTTATTATTTGTATTTTATTTTTATGAGAGATTATATATTTATGTATTTTAATCTAATACGCTTTTCCAGTTTTCCTCCATGTTTTCTGACCTTTGTGTTATTCTGAAGAAATTCTTTTTCCCACCGAAGTACTAACCAGGCCCAACCTTGCTTAGCTTCTGAGATCAGATGAGTCCAGGCATGTTCATGTGGTGTATCTGTAGACTCTCTCATCTCAGAATTCTGCAACTATATAATAACTCTCTACTCTTACTAGTATATCCCTGTAAGGACACCCTGGCCCAGCCAAGTTACAAACCCCAGGCTCCAGGTTTTAGTCCTCATGATTCTCTTAAATAGGCTGATATTTAAGGACATTGAGAGGATCATCCAATCACTCATTTAAAATTCACAGAGCTTGAGGGAGGATACAAATTTGTCTTCCTTTGGTGACTTGAGCTTAATAGCTCTATAGGAATAATAGAAAAGAGGAGAGGCTGTCATTTTTCAGCTAAGATGGTGGCCTGAAAGATGAAACTCCCTTTCAGCCCCTGTGGCTTTGAGCCCTGGACTTGCTTTCTCATAGACCCTAGGGGCAGCTTGCACAAGCACAGAAGAAAGCCTCCCAAGGCCCTGCTAAGTCTTGCCTTTATTGACACCGTGGGACCTACAGCTATAGTCAGGCTTGAGAGGCTCCTCTGATAACAGCCTGGCAATGTCACGGAGGCCTCAAGCTCTTTGTAGGTGGATGTCAGACTAGTTTCAGCTGAAGGGGAAGTTTGCATTCATCCCTGGTTCCAGATGAGTATGAATCGCCCTCATGTGTGTAGTACGTTGAAAGAAATTTCCTTTAAAAAAATCCCACTGTTCCATTTTCATATTTTATGAGGCCCATTCACATTGTTTATTTTCTTCCACAAGAACAGCTTTTGTCACTCTGGATTTACTGCAGACATCAGCAAATATTGAACGCCTAACGTTGACGTGATGTTCTGCCTTGGGGGAGAAAAAAACTCGGTCACTTCTCTGAAGATAGTTACCAAGTTCAGGCTAGCTCACTAGGTACTAACAGTCACTACCTCATCATCCCAGAGAATATGTGAGTAAATTGGGCAATGCTTGGATTTTCTGGGCATCTACAGTATGTGTTGAATGCCTAGCTTATTCTTTAGGATACCAGAGAGTGGCTTCCAAATCACCAAAAGTTTAAAAAAAATTGTATTTTGGAATCAGATGAAGATGAATCCCAAATAACTAATTTCCAAGATAAACCACAATTTCCCCATTTGTGAAAAATGGTAATAATATTATTTCTATGACCATTGTAAGGATTACTTGACAGAACACACATGTAAGCATTTGGCATCACAGAGCTTCAAGTATACTAGGAGGAATACAATGAATTTAGTTAATTATTAATTTTTGTTTCTTCCTAGCAATTATGCTTGGGAGGTGTTCTTTCCAGCAACAAGGTGTCCCAGTCAGAAACCACATTTTTCCCCAAGGCAGCTCTGCTGTACTCTCTCTACCATTGTTATAGAACACTCAGTAGTTAACCCTTCCTTGACCACACCAGCTCTCTTGCTGAATTCCCAAAACCCCCTATGAAAAAGTGAAAAGCTTTCCAACTTCTTCTACTCCTGCCATTTCTCAAGCAGTTGTCCTTGCAAGTCCCTACATTAAAAAAAAAGAGCTTGACAAAAAGGGGGAAAAGCTGCAATATCTTAAAAAGACCTTAAAAACCGTAAGATAGAGGAACCAAGGTGGTGGAGTAGAAGGACATGCTGTTACTCCCTCTTGTGAGAACGGCAGAATCACAACTAGCTGCTGGACAATCATCAATGGGAAGACACTGGAACTCACCTAAAAATGTACCCCACATCCAAAGACAAAGGAGAAGCCACAATGAGATGGTAGGAGGAGCGCAATCACAGTAAAATCAAATCCCATAACTGCCGGGTGGGTGACTCACAGACTGGATAACACTTATACCACAGAAGTCCACCCACTGGAGTGAAGGTTCTGAGCCCCACGTCAGGATTCCCAACCTGGGGGTCCGGCAACAGGAGGAGGAATTCCTAGAGAATCAGACTTGGAAGCCTAGCGGGATTTGATTTTAGGGCTTCAACAGGACATGGGGAAACAGAGACTCAACTCTTGGAGGGCATATATAAAGTAACGTGCACATCAGCACCCAGGGGAAGGAGCAGTGACCCCATAGGAGACTGAAGCAGACCAACCTGCTACTGTAGGAGGGTCTCCTGCAGAGGCAGGGGGTGGCTGTGGCTCACCATGGGGACAAGGACACTGGCAGCAGAAGTTCTGGGAAGTACTCCTTGGCATGAGCCGTCCCAGAGTCTGTCATTAGCCTCACCAAAGAGCACAGGTAGGCTCCAGTGTGGGGTAGCCTGAGGCCAGACAACCAACAGGGAGGGAACCCAGCCCCACCCATCAACAGTCAAGTGGATTAAAGTTTTACTGAACTCTGCCCACCAGAGCAACAGTCAGCTCTACCCACCACGAGTCCCTCCCACCAGGAAACTTACACAAACCACTTAGATAGCCTCATCCACCAGAGGGCAGACAGCAGAAGCAAGAACTACAGAACTGCAGCCTGTGGAACAAAAACCACATTCACAGAAAGATAGTCAAGATGAAAAGGCAGAGGGCTATGTACCAGATGAAGGAACAAGATAAAACCCCAGAAAAACAACTAAATGAAGTGGAGATCGGCAACCTTCCAGAAAAAGAATTCAGAATAATGATAGTGAAGATGATCCAAGATCTAGGAAAAATAATGGAGGCAAAGATCAGGAAGATGCAAGGAATTTTTAACAAAGACCTAGAAGAATTAAAGAACAAACAGAGATGAACAATACAATAACTGAAATGAAAAATACACTAGAAGGAATCAATAGAAGAATAACTGAGGCAGAAGAATGAATAAGTGACCTGGAAGACAGAATGGTGGAATTCACTGCTGTGGAACAGAATAAAGAAAAAAGAATGAAAAGAAATGAAGACAGCCTAAGAGACCTCTGGGACAACATTAAACACAACATTTGCATTATAGGAGTCCCAGAAGGAGAAGAGACAGAGAAAGGACCCAAGAAAATATTTGAAGAGATTAGAGTTGGCAACTTCCCTAAAGGAAATAGCCACCCAAGTCCAGGAGTGCAGTGAGTCCCCTACAGGATAAACCCAAGGAGAAACATGCCAGGACACATAGTTATCAATTTGGCAAAAATTAAAGACAAAGAAAAACTACTGAAAGCAGCAAGGGAAAAATGACAAATAACATACAAGGGAATCCCCATAAGGTTAACAGAGGATTTCTCAGCAGAAACTGTACAAGCCAGAAGGGAGTGACATGATATAAAGTGATGAAAGGGAAGAACCTACAACCAAGATTACTCTACTCAGCAAAGGATCTCACTCAGATTTGATGGACAAATCAAAAGCTTTACAGACAAGTAAAAGCTAAGAGAATTCAACACCACCAAACCAGCTCTACAACAAATGCTAAAGGAACTTCTCTAAGTGGGAAATACAAGAGAAGAAAATGACCTACAAAACAAAGCCAAAACAATTAAGAAAATGGTAATAGGAACATACATATCGATAATTACCTTAAACGTGCATGGATTAAATGCTCCAACAAAAAGAAACAGGCTTGCTGAATGGATACAAAAGCAATACCCATATATATGCTGTCTACAAGACACCCACTTCAGACCTAGGGACACATTCAGACTGAAAGTGAGGGGATGGAAAAAGATATTCCATGCAAATGGAAATCAAAAGAAAGCTGGAGTAGCAATACTGATATCAGATAAAATAGACTTTAAAATAAAGAATGTTACAAGAGACAAGAAAAGACACTACATAATGATCAAGGGATCAATCCAAGAAGAAGATATAACAATTGCAAATATTTATGCACCCAACATAGGAGCACCTCAGTACATAAGGCAGTTGCTAACAGCTATAAAACAGGAAGTCAACAGTAACACAATAATAGTGGGGAACTTTAACACCTCACACCAATGGACAGATCATCCAAAACGAAAACAAATAAGGAAACACAAGCTTTAAATGAAACAATAGACTAGGTAGACTTAATTGATATTTATAGGACATTCCATCCAAAAACAGCAGATTACACTTTCTTCTGAAGTGCACATGGAACATTCTCCAGGATAGATCATATCTTGGGTCACAAATGAAGCCTCAGTAAATTTAAGAAAATTGAAATCATATCAAGCATCTTTTCTGACCACAATGCTATGAAATTAGAAATCAATTACAGGGGAAAAATGTAAAAAACACAAACACATGGAGGCTAAACAATACATTACTATATAACCAAGAGATTACTGAAGAGATCAAAGGGGACATCAAAAAGTACCTGGAGACAAATGACAATGAAAACACGATGATCCAGAGCCTATGGGATGCAGCAAAAGCAGTTCTAAGAGGGAAGTTTATGGCTCTACAAGCCTACCACAAGAAACAAGAAAAATCTCAAATAAAAAATCTAACCTTACACATAAATAAACTAGAGAAAGAAGAACAAACAAAACCCAAAATTAACAGAAGGAAAGAAATCATAAAGATCAGAGCAGATATAAATGAAATAGACACAAACACAACAATAGCAAAGATCAATAAAACTAAAAGATGGTTCTTTGAGGAGATAAAAAAAATTGATAAACCATTAGCCAGATTCATCAAGAAAAAGACGGAGAGGACTCAAATCAATAAAATTAGAAATGAAAAAGGAGAATTTACAACAGACACTGCAGAAATACAAAGCATCCTAAGAGACTACTACAAGCAGCTCTATGCCAATAAAATGGACAACCTGGAAGAAATGGACAAATTCTTAGAAAGTTATAACCTTCCAAGACTGAACCAGGAAGAAATAGAAAATATGAATGGACAAATCACATGTAATGAAATAGAAACTGTGATTAAAAATCTTCCAACAAACAAAAGTCCAGGACCAGATGGCTTCACAGGTGAATTCTATCAAACATTTAGAGAAGAGTTAACACCCATCCTTCTCAAACTCTTCCAAAAAATTGCAGAGGAAGGAAAACTCCCAAACTCATTCTATGAGGACACCATCACCCTGATACCAAAACCAGACAAAGATACTACAAAAAAAGAAAATTACAGAACAATATCACTGATGAGTATAGATGCAAAAATCCTCAACAAAATACTAGCAAACAGAATCCAACAACACATTGAAAGAGTCAGACAACATGATCAAGTGGGATTTATCCCAGGGATGCAAGGCTTCTTCAATATATGCAAATCAATCAATGTGATACACCATATTAACAAATTGAAGAATGAAAACCATATGATCATCTCAATAGATGCAGAAAAAGCTTTTGACAAAATTCAACACCCACTTATGATAAAAACTCTCCAGAAAGTGGGCATAGAGGGAACCTACCTCAACATAATAAAGGCCATATACGACAAACCCCCAGCAAACATCATTCTCAATGGTGAAAAACTGAAAGCATTTCCTGTAAGATCAGGAACAAGACAAGGGTGCCCACTCTCACTGTTGTTTTTCAAGATAGTTTTGGAAGTCCTAGCCATGGCAATCAGAGAAGAAAAAGAAATAAAAGGAATACAATTTGGAAAAGAAAAATTATAACTGTCACTGTTTGCAGATGACATGATACTATACATAGAGAATCTTAAAAATGCCACCAGAAAACTATGAGAGCTAATGAATGAATCTGGTAAAGTTGTGGGATACAAAATTAATGCCCAGAAATCTCTTGCATTCCTATACACTAATGATGAAAATTCTGACAGAGAAATTAAGGAAACACTCCGATTTACCCTTACAACAAGAAGAATAAAATACCTATGAATAAACCTACCTAGGGAGGCAAAAGACCTGTATGCAGAAAAATATAAGACACTGATGAAAGGAATTAAAGATGATACCAACAGATGGAGAGCTATACTATGTTCTTGGATTGGAAGAATCAATATTGTGAAAATGACTATACTACAAAAACAATCCACAGATTCAATGCAATCCCTATCAAATTACCAATGGTATTTTTTTACAGAACTAGAACAAATCATCTTAAAATTTGTATGGAGACACAAAAGACCCCGAGTAGCCAAAGCAGTCTTGAGGGAAAAAAGCGGAGCTGGAGGAATCAGACTCCCTGACTTCAGACTATACTACAAAGCTACAGTAATCAAGACAATATGGTACTGGCACAAAAACAGAAAGAAAGATCAATGGAACAAGATAGAAAGCCCAGAGATAAACGCACACACATATGGTCAACTAATCTATGACAAAGGAGGCAAGGTTATACAATGGAGAAAAGACAGTCCCTTCAATAAGTTGTGCTGGGAAAACTGGACAGCTACATGTAAAAGAATGAAATTAGAACTTTCCCTAACGCCATACACAAAAATAAAATCAAAATGGATTTGAGACCTAAATGTAAGACTGGACACTATAAAACTCTTAGAGGAAAACATAGGAAGGACACTCTTTGAAATAAATCACAGCAAGATATTTTTTGATCCACCTCCTAGAGTAATGGAAATAAAAACAAAAATAAGCAAATGGGACCTAATGAAACTTCAAAGCTTTTGAACAGCAAAGGAAACCATAAACAAGATGAAAAGACAACCCTCAGAATGGAGAAAATATTTCCAAAGCATCAACAGACAGAGGATTAATCTCCAAAACATATAAACAGCTCATGCAGCTCAATATTTAAAAAAAAAAAACAACCCGATACAAAAATGGGCAGAAGATGTAAATAAACATTTCTCCAATGAAGACATTCAGATGGCCAAGAAGTGCATGAAAAGCTGCTCAACATCACTAATTATTAGAGAAATGCAAATCAAAACTACAATGAGGTATCACCTCACACCAGTTTGAATGGGCATCATCAGAATATCTACAAACAACAAATGCTGAAGTGGGTGTGGAGTAAACGGGACCCTCTTGCACTGTTGGTGGGAATGTAAATTGATATAGCCTTATGGAGAACAGTATGGAGGTTCCTTTAAAAACTGAAAATAGAATTACCATATGCCCCAGAAATCCCACTACTGGGCATATACCCGGAGAAAATCATAATTCAAAAAGGCACATGCACCCCAATGTTCATTGCAGCACTCTTTACAATAGCCAGGTCATGGAAGCAACCTAAATGCCGATCGACAGATGAATGGATAAAGAAATGTGGACATATATACAATGGAATATTACTCAGCCATAAAAGAGAATGAAATTGGGCCATTTGTTGAGACGTGGGTGGATCTAGAGACTGTCATACAGAGTGATGTAAGTCTGAAAGAGAAGAACAAATATCATATATTAACGCATGTATGTGGAGCCTAGAAAAATGGTACAAATGAACCTGTTTGTAGGGCAGAAGTTGAGACACAGATGTAGAGAACAAACATATGGACACCAAGGGGGGAAAGTCGTGGTGAGGTCGGGATGGTGGTGTGCTGAATTGGGCAGTTGGGATTGACATGTATACACTGATGTGTATAAAATTGATGACTAATAAGAACCTGCTGTATATTAAAAAAATCACCATTGTCACTAATATCATGTTCTCAGAAAAAAACAAAAATGTGTAAGATAATTTTTTTCATGAATTGGCTAACATGGTCCCTGCCTTTTAAATGTGAATGACATAAGAACTTCTTCTCTCCTGGTTTTGTTCTTACTGAATTCCTATTCTCAAATTAGACACTGGAACCCATTTTAAGAATTTAGTGAAATTTTTATGACACGCGAGCTCTTTAAAAGCTAAGAAATTGCCATCTTTTATCCCTAGTGACTAGCATAAGGCCAGGCTTATTGTTTCTAGTAAGTGCTGTTGAGTGTGGAATATAAATGTGAGTCACTCCACTTATTTAAAGAGAATAAGCTCTTTGTATGTGAACCAGAACATAGAAGAATGGTAGTTTTTGTAAGAAGAAAATAGCAAGCTATCCTATTCTTACAAAGCACATGAGTATTAAGTCCTAACATTTTTCTCTAAATACTGTATTATATTGTAGAAAGAATGAATTTTAGACTCATGCCAAATAATAATGTCATAGGCAGTAGCATGCATCAACCAATGATGAAGGTGCCCAGTGTGTAGACAGATATACTGAAGAATTTAGGATTTTCCCCTGGACCTAAACACCAGTTACTATACTGTAAACAGAGTCAGCCAGCTTGAGTAAAGACCAGGAAAAAAATTCATTACAACCAGAGTGACTCAATCATTTATTAATCTAAGAGCTATATTAGGTAGAGTTAAAAGTTAAAAAGAAGCGGGAGACCCAGCTCATAACCTCTTTACTCTTAAAAGGCATTAATGAGATATTTTCAGTTTATAAAAGTTACCTGACTTTTTAGTCAGGGATACCATGCCTCTGTCCTGGTGGAACAGCGGGTTCCCGTCCTCATTTACCATTCATTCTCCTATGTTTATCAATTGGAGAAATTCTTATATAGGATCAGAAGAAATCTATACAGACAAATCTGATCAAATACATTAGCAAGACTCTCCCACTGAGAAAGTATTGGGTTGGCCAAAAGTTCATTCAGGTTTTTCCAAAACGTCTTAGGGAAAAACATGAAGAATCTTTTTGGCCAACCCAGTAGACCCTCAGACCGTTAGGTCATAATGTATTAAGTTACATCTTAACTTGCTCTTTCTTTCAGGAACTTTATGACTAATTAGGAACTATGGGACTTAGCATTTTCTGATCTCAATGACAATAGTCATCACCATAGAGTTTTCATTAGTATATCAACACTTTACTTCCATTGAGTGTGTATTACAGTCGTCCCTTGGTAGCCATGGAGTATTGGTTCCAGGACCCCCTGCAGATATTAAAATCTGCAGATGCTCAAGTCCTTTATATATCTAGGCTAAGTATAACCGACCCTCTATATCCTCGTGTTCTGCATCCTTGGATCATCCATGGTTGGTTGAATCCACAAATGTAGAACCCTGAGATACAGAGGACCAGCTGTTTATACTCTGTGATTCATCAGCCCTTTCCCTCCATCTGCTTAGTCCTTGTATCTGTGGTCTTTAGACAGAAATGGGCTTGAAGAGAGAGGAAGATAAGGGGATGAGGATCACATGGGTATGATTCTAATAGTCTATTTGATCTTACTGGGAAAACTCATCAATAACTGTGTCTTGAAAGAATGAATGTATCTCTATATCTCCATCTTAAAATTGAAAATCATCCTATAAAAACTTAAACAAAGTGCATTATTTTACTCTAAATGAAAGCCAGGGAGAACTCAGTGCAGACTTTGCAAAAGATGTTTGACTGGGCAGAGAGATGAAATGAGCAGTGGCTTCCTTGAACTAAGAGCTCATGAGCACATTTGACTGCTATGGACACAGTACTACTACCCATACGGCCAGTTTGGTAGTGAAAAGTCTCATCAGGTAAAGGTGCTCACTGCATCCTCATTGTGTACACAGACCTCTCTGCAAATAATCAATTATTATCTAGTGATTCAAAATACAAAATTCAAACATAGAGATACTTGTTACGCACATACTATATGTAAGATATTTATACATATATAAATATATATATATGTACATATATCTTAGTGCTAAGCTCTGGGTTTGGATAATTGAAAAAGGTGCTCAAGTACCTGAAAATGAGAGAGGAAGGTAATAAAAAGAAGCCAAATATGTTAATTGAGGATATATATTTATATATACATATACATATACATATGGCTGTATAGAAGTCAACAGATAAATTCAGATCTCCTTAATGCCTTTGCAAACCTTACATTCCAATGGGGAAGAAAAGGAGAGATACAAATCAAAATATGAAATAATACAAATATCAGGATATAAAAAAACCTTAAGTTCACTTTGATGGGTACATACACGTTTGTATGGATGTGCACATGTATGCATGTGCTCTATGTTACGTTACGAGTATCTCAACATTAATTTCTGTGTGTGGAAAAGTGGGAACAGTATACAATAAGCTGTTACTTATACCAAAAGGTTGTAAGATCCTTTAGCAGATTTATAAAGATACGGCCATTGTGTTCCTTTTGAAAACGGGAAGAAGAAGCTGTGCTGTTTCCCATTTTACTCTTCTCCCCCAACTAAGAGATGATCATGACAGCTTAATAGCTGTCCTCTGAAGTGATGTTACAGCAGCCCGCTTGGTGTCTAGGCTTCTCCTTCAGTACTGAATGGCTAGTGAGCTATTTCTAAGGGAAAAGGAGGTATTATGGGAACAGTGTTCTCTAATGTACTCAGTAGGTCATAGGATTAGCTTAGCAATTAATAAAAATATATTTTAAATACCTTAAAATTTTGTGTAGGAAACATTACCATAAAAAAAATTATGCATTAACAAACTGCTTCTCATGGCAACTGTTGAGCAATTAGAATATCACCCAAGTTTAACAGATAAGAAAGCTTGAGACTAGTGTGGGTATGCATGTCTTGCCTTGGCTTACATGAAGAATTAATATGGAAAGCTTATCTTTGCTCCAATTCTATGTCGTATTCCCATCTTTCTTGGAAGAACTCCAAAATTCCTTTCCCTTACATGAATACTTAATATTCTTTTGACAGATCCTCCCTATATAATCCTGTTGACAATACTTGGCCATTTTCCTGTTCATGTCAATAGACATTTTTGTTAGTAAAATTTTTAGGGAAGGTTTATGATGTATACTGAATAGGTATCTTATGTTTTAATAAATGGACTAAAAGTAATTACACCGAAATGTTTTCTTCATAGTATCAAGTTTACTAGTAAAGCATATTCGGTAATACCGCATGTCAAATTAGCACTCGCAGAATTTGAGGAGCACACAAATGTGATTCTGCTTGGGTGTAGTTTACAAGTTTTGTCTGGAGTAGGGCCAGCTCATTTTTGGACCAGGAGAATTCATCAGTATGCGAGTAGCATTTTACCTCCTTGCTGGGAGCTTTTTGAGATGGGACCTTGAGATGTAAATGCCTGCAATCCCTGCCCTTTACCTTAAGAAATGAATTCCTGTGCCCAGGATCTCATTGTCCTTCAGATACAGGTGTATCACAATTCATCATATCTCTGTAACCCAATGTTGGTTCCAGCTCTGAAATGCAAATCTCATTCCCCATGCCCCTGTTGCCTCCTCAGAGGTGACTTGAAAGAACATATAGACACTATCTCTGACAATATCTGCTTTCAAAATATCTGAAAGATGAGGGATTTTGTAACGTATGCTTTCAATTCTGTTACGTAGACTACTGTGACTTTCACAAGACACATGTAGGCCAGAGTACATTAAATTTGATTAAAACTGTGGACTTTGTTTACACATAGGAGAGAATTTTGAGCTCACTTAACAGATGCCTTCACAACCTTGATACCAGTCAGTGGAAAGTGCAGGGTATGCTGCAAAAAATCAATATACCATTCGCTTTGGACATTTCAAAAGAAAGATAGAGATTTTGAAGTGAGAAATATATTTGTCCTCAAATAATTCATTTTACCTCTACTTCCAGAGCTCTTTAACTTTTTCTTTTTCTTTTTTCCCCCTGCTACGATGTTGATTAAAGCAAGCATTAGCAAAATGAAATCCCCAGATTGAGCACCGAGTCTGGTCCAGAATAGATCCTTCAAAATGTTCAATGAATGAGTACATAATATTTATCTTCTTCTATCATATGGGTTATATAATCTAGCAGCAAAGGAAAACACTAATTGCCAGCATTTTTTTTAGCAACTACTACATTATTTCTTTCTAGGAAAGTGTATTTTTTTCAGTACCTGTGTCTTCTGATTCATATGCATACAAATATTTCAATCATAAATGGTCTGATCACTGAAGTGTAGAGAGAGGCCTGACAGTATTGAAACACAAATAAACAGAAAAAACTGTTGGTTCAAAACAATTCAGCAACACAAGTAACCCCTAGTGCAAGGTAAATGTATTTTACTATTTTTAACATTTCATAGCTCACTGCCATCCTATATATAGGCCTTTTTTTGTTTTTTAGCTTATACTATTCTAAAAACTCTGAAATGCAATTGTTTCTACCTTTGGAAAGATTTTGTCTTCCAGTTTATTGCAATGCCTCCCAAACAAAAATTGAATTCTTTTTTCTTGGCAATTATGGATTGAAATAAACTAAATTCTAAAAACTTTATTATTTAAAAACTACTTCTCAGGAAAAGTTTAAGCCATTGCTTTGAACTGTCAGATAAACACAGATCACTGTGTTTATCATAATCATTTCACAATTAACTCATATGTTTTTAAGATAAGCAACAGTACCATTTATGTAAGAAATAAGTACCATTCTGTAATAATTTAAAAATGCATACACACACGTGCATTGATATTGAGAATATTTTTTAATAGTGTATTTGGGGTTTTTGGTGTTGTTATTAGATGTCTTTTATTTTTGGTAAGAATGTTTGCAAAACCACTTTCAGAATAGAAGCAATTATTATAATGACTGTATCAGTTAATTTGAACACCAGGACAGTTGTATGTCTTCAGATAGTTTCTTCTAGTCATCCAATATGTGAAATTGTTGATAATTTAGCCAAAGATAAAGACAATTGTGCAAAAGGGAATTTCAGGCCATATTATTCTGATGGACTATTTGGTGTGATTTCACCATGTGTAATTTGTCTAATCTTCATTTGTCTTACTTGCTTGCTGAGATAAATCCAAATGATAGAGGTGCCTCCTAGTAGAAATAGGCGTGGATAAAAAAAAAATCATCCTCAATCCTTTGGTTGATTAGACAGAGCAAATATTTTCAGTCTTAAATATGCTTACCGTGGAATTCTAATATGACATGAATCCCTCCTTACAGAAATTTTGTTCGGCAAACACTTCCACTGCCTCTATGTGTACAGTCTATGGGGTGCTCTGCATGAGACACCATAGAAAGAAATCAAGGACATGAGCCCTCTCATTCAACTTCTGAGAGTTCAATGGCTAGTAAATATTTCAATTTCTATATTCTAGGTGGGAAAATATAATTTAACTTGTCAAAAATTTTATGTTGTTCAGCAGATGAAATTGTAAGGAAATGCACCTAAGATCCAATCGTGCTAATAAAACTAACATTTTTTTGTGTGTGTGTGGTACGCGGGCCTCTCACTGTTGTGGCCTCTCCCGTTGCAGAGCACAGGCTCCGGATGCGCAGGCTCAGCGGCCATGGCTCACGGGCCCAGCCGCTCCGCGGCATGTGGGATCTTCCCGGACCAGGGCACGAACCCGTGTCCCCTGCATCGGCAGGCGGACTCTCAACCACTGCACCACCAGGGAAGCCCATAACTAACATTTTGATGTGCAGAGTTTTTAATAAGTAAGCCCAATGGAAACCTAGTGCCCAAGAAAAATGCCATTTTCATATTTTTCTCAGGGCCTGTGAATGGGGTAGCATTCAGTTAGATTTACTTAATTTTTTCAATTAATTAATTAATTAAGTCATTAAAAGTTTCCAGTATTCTGTGGATTCTATAGAACAGCTCCTTTAAGATGCCAGGTTCTATGAGAATTAAATATATGTGTGAATAAATACATATATAAATTAAAGAGAAATAGTTCATAATTCTCATATGAGAATTATGTCTCAATGAGACTTAAATATACATGAATAAATGAATAAATGTGCTTATAGGAGGGTGAGAAGGAAGATGCCCTTTTTGCCCTTTTTTCTAGTAATAATTTATATCCGGAGGCTGGTTAAGTATGTATGATATATATTATTAGATGGTTTTTAACCCTGACTTTTTAATTTTCTATAGATAGCAATGGTTGAAAGAATGAGTTTTGAGTTTTGACATCAAATAGACTTGAGTTTAAATTCTATCTTGTCATTTATTAATATATGATATGGGCAAATTCCTTAACCTTATTAACTATCTTGTCCTTCCTTGTAAAGTAGGGTAATAAAAGTACTTCCTTATAGATTTGTTGTGTGTATGAATAAATGAATGAATGCAAAGCATGGAAAATAGTCACCTCTCAACAGCTTTCATTATTATTAGCAATAGTACTAGAGGAAAAAAATATTTCAAGTGTTTATGGAAGTGAAGAGTTTTCCCTTTCCTTGATAAAACCCAGTAAAATGTAATTATTGAAGGGATTCAGAGTGATGCGTTGGTGAAAGAAGAGGCGCAGACCACATTGACAACCCAGGCATCTTTCCTTCATGCAGTAAGTTAAATCAACATTAGTTGTACATCTACTATGTTCTAGGCTAGGCTCATTGCTAGCACTAGGGAAGAAAGAGTGAACTTGAGAAACATGATGGCTGTTTTAAGGGATTTACAGTCTACTAGTGAAGAGAGATCCATTTTATTATTTTTTTAATTTTGTTTTATTTTTTATTAAAATATAGTTGATTTACATTGTTGTGTTAGTTTCAGGTGTACAGCAAAGTGATTCAGTTTTACATATATATTTTTTTCAGATTACTTCCCCTTATAGGTTATTACAAAGTATTCAGTATAGTTCCCTGTGCTATACAGTAGGTACTTGTTGGTTATCTATTTTATATATAGTAGTGTGTTTATGTTACTCCCAAACTCCCAATTTATCCCCTCCCCTTCCCCTTTGGTAACCATAAATTTGTTAGGTCTGTGGGTCTATTTCTGTTTTGTACATGAGTTCATTTGTATCAGTTTTTTTAGATTCCACATATAAGCAATATCATGATATTTGTTTTTCTCTATCTGGCTTACTTCACTTCTTATGACAATCTCTAGGTCCATCCACGTTGCTGCAAATTACATTATTTCATTCTTTTTTATGGCTGAGTAGTCTTCAATTGTATATATGTACCACTTCTTTTTTTTTTTTTTTTTTTTTTTTGCGGTACGTGGGCCTCTCACTGTTGTGGCCTCTCCTGACATGGAGCACAGACTCCAGATGCGCAGGCCCAGTGGCCATGGGCCAAGATGCTTCATGGCATGTGGGATCCTCCTGGACTGGGGCATGAACCCGTGTCCCCTGCATCGGCAGGCGGACTCTCAACCACTGCGCCACCAGGGAAGCCCACCACATCTTTATTCATTCATCTGTTGATGGACATTTAGGTTGCTTCCATGTCTTGGCTACTGTGAATAGTGCTGCTATGAACCCTGGGGTGCATGTATCTTTTTGAAAAGACAGACCCATTTTATTTTATTTATTTTTATTTTTTTATTTTACTTATTTTTCTATACAGCAGGTTCTTATTAGTCACCCATTTTATGCACATCAGTGTATACATGTCAATCCCAATCTCCCAGTTCATCACACCACCACCCCCACCACTCACCGCTTTACCCCTTTGGTATCCATACGTTTTTTTTCTCTACTTCTGTGTCTCAATTTCTGCCCTGCAAACAGCTTCATCTGTACCATTTTCCAGGTTCCACAAATATGTGTTAATATATGATATTTGTTTTTCTCTTTCTGACTTACTTCACTCTGTATAACAGTCACTATATGCATCCACATGCATCTACATGCATCTCCAGAAATGACCCAATTTTGTTCCTTTTTATGGCTGAGTAATATTCCATTGTATATATGTACACATCTTCTTTATCCATTCGTCTTTTGATGGGCATTTAGGTTGCTTCCATCACCTGGCTATTGTAAAGAGTGCTGCAATGAATATTGGGGTGCATGTGTCTTTTTGAATTATGGTTTTCTCAGGGTATATGCCCAGTAGTGGGATTGCTGGGTCATATGGTAATTCTATTTTTAGTTTTTTAAGGAATGTCCATACTGTTCTCCATAAGGCTGTATCAATTTACATTCCCACCAACAGTGCAAGAGGGCTCCCTTTTCTCCACACCCTCTCTTGCATTTCTTGTTTGTAGATTTTCTGATGATGCCCATTCTAACTGGTGTGAGGTGATACCTCATTGTAGTTTTGATTTTCATTTCTCTAATAATTAGTGATGTTGAGCAGCTTTTCATGTGCTTCTTGGCCATCTGTATGTCTTCTTTGGAGAAATGTCTATTTATGTCTTCTGCCCATTTTTGGATTGGGTTGTTTGTTTTTCTAATATTGAGCTGCATGTGCTGTTTATATATTTTGGAGATTAATCCTTTGTCCGTTGATTCATTTGCAAATATTTTCTCCCATTCTGAGGGTTGTCTTTTTGTTTTGTTTATGGGTTCCTTTGCTGTTCAAAAGCTTTGAAGTTTCATTAGGTCCCATTTGTTTATTTTTGTTTCTATTTCCATTACTCTAGGAGGTGAATCAAAAAAGATCTTGCTGTGATTTATATCAAAGAGGGTTCTTCCTATATTTTCCTCTAAGAGTTTTATACTGTCCAGTCTTACATTTAGGTCTCGAATCCATTTAGTGTTTATTTTTGTGTATGGTGTTAGGGAGTATTCTAATTTCATTCTTTTACATGTAGCTGTCTAGTTTTCCCAGCACCACTTATTGAAGGGACTGTCTTTTCTCCATTGTACATCCTTGCCTCCTTTGTCATAGATTAGTTGACCATAGGTGCGTGGGTTTATCTTTGGACTTTCTATCTTGTTCCATTGATCTCTGTTTCTGTTTTTGTGCCAGTACCATATTGTCTTGATTACTATAGCTTTGTAGTATATTCTAAAGTCAGGGAGTCTGATTCCTGCAGCTCCGTTTTTTTCCCTCAGGACTGCTTTGGCTATTTGGGATCTTTTGTGACTCCATACAAATTTTAAGATATTTGTTCTAGTTCTGTAAAAAATGCCATTGGTACTTTGATAGGGCTTGCATTGAATCTGTAGATTGCTTTGGGTAGTATAGTCATTTTCACAATATTGATTCTTCCAATCCAAGAACATGGTATCTCTCCATCTGTTGGTGTCATCTTTAATTTCTTTCATCAGTGTCTTATAGTTTTCTGCATACAGGTCTTTTGTATCCCTAGGTAGGTTTATTCCTAGGTATTTTATTCTTTTTGTTGCAATGGTAAATGGGAGTGTTTCCTTTATTTCTCTTTCAGATTCTTCATCATTAGTATATAGGAATGCCAGAGATTTCTGGGCATTAATTTTGTATCCTGAAAATCTACCAAATTCATTGTTTAGCTCTAGTAGTTTTCTGGTGGCATCTTTAGGATTGTCTGTGTAGAGTATCATGTCATCTGCAAACAGTGACACTTTCACTTCTTCTTTTCCAAATTGTATTCCTTTTATTTCTTTTTCTTCTCTGATTGCCATAGCTAGGACTTCCAAAACTATGTTGAATAATAGTGGTGACAGTGGACATCTGTGTCTCCTTCCTGATCTTAGAGGAAATGCTTTCAGTTTTTCACCATTGAGAATGATGTCTGCTGTGAGTTTGTCATATATGGACTTTATTATGTTAAAGTAGGTTCCCTCTATGCCCACTTTCTGTAGAGTTTTTATCAAAAATGGGTGTTGACTTTTGTCAAAAGCTTTTTCTGCCTCAATTCAGATGATCATGTTTTTTATTCTTCAATTTGTTAATATGGTATATCCCATTGATTGATTTGAGTATATTGAAGAATCCTTGCATCTCTGGGATAAATCCCACTTGATCATGGTGTGTGATCCTTTTAATGTGTTGTTGGATTCTGATTGCTAGTATTGAGGATTTTCGCATCTATATTCATCAGTGATATTGGTCTGTAATTTTCTTTTTTTGTAGTATCGTTGTCTGGTTTTGGTATCAGGGTGCTGGTGGCCTCATACAATGGGTTTCGGAGTTTTCCTTTCTCTGCAATTTTTTGGAAGAGTTTGAGAAGGATGGGTGTTAACTCTTCTCTAAATGTTTGATAGAATTCACCTGTGAAGCCATCTGGTCCTGGAGTTCGGTTTGTTGGAAGATTTTTAATCACAGTGTCAATTTCATTACTTGTGATTAGTCTGTTCATATTTTCTATTTCTTCCTGGTTCAGTCTTGGAAGGTTACACCTTTCCAAGAATTTGCCCATTTCTTCCAGGTTGTCCATTTTATTGGCACAGTGTTACTTGTAGTAGTCTCTTAGGATGCTTTGTATTTCTGCAATGTCTGCTGTAACTTCTCCCTTTTGATTTCTAATTATATTGATTTGAGTCCTCTCCCTCGTTTTCTTGATGAGTCTCGCTAATGGTTTATCATTTTTGTTTATCTACTCAAAGAACCAGCTTTTAGTTTTATTGATCTTTGCCATTGTTTTCTTTGTTTCTATTTCATTTTTTTCTGCTCTGTTCTTTATGATTTCTTTCCTTCTGCTAATTTTGCATTTTGTTTGCTCTTCTTTCTCTAGTTCCTTTAGGTGTAAGGTTAGATTGTTTATTTGAGATTTTTCTTGTTTCTTGAGGTAAGCTTCTATAGCTATAAACTACCCTTTTAGAACTGCTTTTGCTGCATCCCATAGGTTTTGTATCATCATGTTTTCATTGTCATTTGTCTCTGGATAGTTTTTGATTTCCTTTTTGATTTCTTCAGTGATATCTTGGTTATTTAGGAATGTATTGTTTAGCCTCCATGTTTCATGTTTTTTATGTTTTTTCCCCTGTAATTGATTTCTAATTTGATAGCATTGTGGTCAGAAAAGATGCTTGATATGATTTCAGTTTTCTTAATTTTACTGAGGCTTGATTTGTGACCCAAGATGTGATCTATCCTGGAGAATGTTCCATGTGCACTTGAGAAGAAAGTGTAATCTGCTGGTTTTGGATGGAATGTCCTATAAAAATCAATTAAATTTATCTGGTCTACTGTGTTATTTAAAGCTTTTGTTTCCTTTTTAGTATTCTGTTTCGATGATCTGTCCGTTGGTGTGAGTTGTTCAAGTCCCCCGCTATTATTGTGTTACTGTCGATTTCCTCTTTTATAGCTGTTAGCAGTTGCCTTATGTATTGAGGTGCTCCTATGTTGAGTGCATATATATTCATAATTGTTATTTCTTCTTCTTGGATTGATCCCTTGATCATTGTGTAGTGCCCTTCCTTGTTTATTGTAGCATTCTTTATTTTAAAGTGTATTTTAACTGTTATGAGTATTGCTACTCCAGCTTTCTTTTGACTTCCATTTGGATGGAATATGTTTTTCCATCCCCTCACTTTCAGTCTGTATGTGTCCCTAGGTCTGAAGTGGGTCTCTTATAGACAGCATATATATGGGTCTTGTTTTTGTGTCTATTCAGCAAGGCTGTGTCTTTTGGTTGGAGCATTTAATACATTCACGTTTAAGGTAATTATCGATATGTATGTTCCTATTACCATTTTCTTAATTGTTTTGGTTTGTTTTTGTAGGTCCTTTTCTTCTCTTGTGTTTCCCAGTTAGAGAAGTTCCTTTAGCATTTGTTGTAGAGCTGGTTTGGTGGTGCTGAATTCTCTTAGCTTTTTCTTGTCTGTAAAGCTTTTGATTTCTCCATCAAATCTGAATGAGATCCTTTGCTGGGTAGAGTAATCTTGGTTGTAGGTTCTTCCCTTTCATCACTTTAAGTATATCATGCTACTCCCTTCTAGCTTGTAGCGTTTCTGCTGAGAAATCAGCTGTTAACCTTATGGGGATTCCCTTGTATGTTATTTGTCATTTTTCCCTTGCTGCTTTCAGTAATTTTTCTTTGTCTTTAATTTTTGCCAATTTGATAACTATGTGTCTTGGCCTGTTTCTCCTTGGGTTTATCCTGTATTGCACTCTCTGCACTTCCTTTACTTTGGTGGCTATTTCCTTTCCCATGTTAGGGAATTTTCGTGTATAATCTCTTCAAATATATTCTTGAGTCCTTTCTCTGTCTCTTCTCCTTCTGGGACCCCTATAATGCAAATGTTGTTGCATTTAATGTTGTCCCAGAGGTGTCTTAGCCTGTCTTCATTTCTTTTCATTCTTTTTTCTTTATTCTGTTCCACAGCAGTGAATTCCACTATTCTGTCTTCCAGGTCACTTATCCATTCTTCTGCCTCAGTTATTCTTCTATTGATTCCTTCTAGTGTATTTTTCATTTCAGTTATTGTATTGTCCATCTCTGTTTGTTCTTTAATTCTTCTAGATCTTTGTTAAACATTTCTTGCATCTTCTCGATCTTTGCCTCCATTCTTTTTGAGGTCCTGGATCATCTTCACTATCATTATTCTGAATTCTTTTTCTGGAAAATTGCCTATCTCCAGTTCATTTAGTTGTTTTTCTGGGGTTTCTTCTTGTTCCTTTGTCTGGTACATAGCCTCTGCCTTTTCATCTTGTCTCTCTTTCTGTGAATGCATTGTTTGTTCCACAGGCTGCAGGATTGTATTTCTTCTTGCTTTTGCTGTCTGCCCTCTGGTGGATGAGGCTATCTAAGAGGCTTGTGGAAGTTTCCTGATGGGAGAGATTTGACAGATCCATTTTAAACCAACAAATAAAATAATTAGAAACAGTGGTAAATACTATAAAGAACGAACAAAAATCTGAGGTAGGAAATAATGTCCTTATGGCAGGGGAATCAAGGAAGGCCTCAATGAGGAGGTGACCTTCAAGCTGAGATCCAGTGGGGTACTGGGTGGAGGCACCCAGAGTATGTGCAAAGGCTCTGAGGGGGAAAAACACATGGTTTGTTTCATCATCATTTACCAGTAGCAGCAGCAAATTGTCTTGCTGCAAATCAGGAGTTGTAATTTTGATGAATTCATACTTGTTTAGATTTATATTTGTATCACCAAAGTAATTGGTATTTCAAGAAGTTATAAACCCAATGATTTCAGTATTTTTGAAAATAGATGCCATCTGTGTACTTTAAAAAATCAAACAAGGGAAACAAAACTTTTGGCTTCTTACTTAGAGAGTTAATGTAAAAAGCTAAATGTGTATTCCACCCTTTGGTCATTGCTCCTTCTAAGGGGAGAGGCAGGACCTAAAAATAATAACACTATAAGTAGATATTAGGTTAGGAAGCTTTGAAATAGACATTATGGACCCCACAGTAATATATTCTCTCCATTTTATATTATACCATATCTGGGTCATCGTAAAATACCCAGAATAAAATTTTTGTCTTTGGAGAGACACATTTAGGTCGGCCACTTTCCACTGGGATGCTAGATTGCTCCTGGGAGCAATGCTCTCCAACAGGATGAAGACCAGAGTGCCCTTGGAAATAGAAGGAGACAAAGGAATTGGATTCAGATATAATACCCTCATCCTCACTTAAAATATGAAAAGTTCAATAACTCCACCAAAGTCTCTGAAAACCTAATAGCACTTCTAATAGCTCTTCTGAAATACCTCCCCTCCCCTCATGACCTAGCAATCTTCCCAGAGTTATGTGAAATATGTTTTCAAAAAGCACTGTCTAGACCAGTGCTTTTTCTACCTTTTCATTTCCGCACCACACCTGTAAAATTGTTTCAGCTTTACAGCCCTGTCTTGGCAAATACATTTAACTCTCAATTACCTTCACCAATGAAGGGGAGCATTAGTGCAGATAATTGAAATTGGTGAATAATCTGCTCCATTGGGCTGTAGCCAGCTCCTCCTACCCAGGCTGAATATTTGTTTGTTTGTTTGTTTTTAATGGGGAGAGAAGGCTGAGCCTGTGCTCTAAGAGTCTTAGCTGAAAGAGGATCTTGTCTCCCACCTCTCTGGTTAGATTATGATCAGGTCTACAGGCCTGAAGACTTCTGAAGCCTACTTGGAATAACTACATGTCACTCTACCCCAAAGACCTTCATCTCGATAGGAAAGTGCATGTTGCAGAATCAAAGATGGGCTGTTTAAGAGCCAGAGAGGACTGGGCAAGTGGACATCAACCAAGCACACCAACATCTATGTAATTCTTTTTTATAATTTTTAAAAATTATTTATTTATTTTTAACATCTTTATTGGAGTATAATTGCTTTACAATGATGTGTTAGTTGCTGCTGTATAACAGAGTGAATCAGCTATATGTATACATACATCCCCATATATCCTCCCTCTTGCATCTCCCTCCCACCCTCCCTATCCCATCCCTCTAGGTGGTCACAGAGCACCGAGCTGATCTCCCTGTGCTATGTGATTCTTAATAAACCTATGATTTAGTTCTGCTCTCGAAGAAATGGAGGCACAGGCCTCCTTTTTTCTACTTTACTGTTTTTTGGGGGTTTTTTAACCACAGCATTATCACAGAGCAGCTCTTCGTATCTAGGGCAATTCTCTCCTTGAGGAATGTCAACAGAGGCTGTCCAAGTTTTAATGTACTCTTTAAAAGATAGTTAATGTCACCAAGCTTCTCAAGACAGAATAGTCTCTTTTGTGAGAGATTCTGGGTGGTGATGACTCAGAGAAGCGGAGATGGCTGACGTGAAGTGATCAGAGAATCATGATTCCATCAAATGGTTCTGCCAGGATCCTAACCCCCAGGGCAAAACTCAGCTCATTGAAAAGATCATCACGACCCTAGGACTGAGCTCCTGCAGACTCTGTGATCTATCAGAACCGTTCTCCTTCTCCCCAGCTGCTCTCCATCTGCTGCTGGGCTATCTTTCTCTTTCCTCATCTTCGTCCAACTTCATTTCACTTTTTCACATTTTTCCCTGTCCTTCTTTGTGTCTCCTCCTGACATTAGCTTTCACTTGCCTTCCTGATTTCCATTTCCTATGCCCACTCTTTTATAAAATTTCCTGCTTTAATTTACTTCCTAAATCTTATTTTTAATACCTCCCTTAGCTTCCCACCCCAATATTTTCACTTTCCTCACTCCCTTCTGCCCTAGCATCCTGCATTCCGATTAGATGCCATATGTATAACAAGGTAGACAGATGCTTTGCTGTTAAACTAAAGGGCTTTTTAATCTACCAGAACAGAAACCATGAGCTTTCTTTTTGTTTGGGGACATCAGCAATTCATGGCAAAGGGCTTAGGAATACAAATGAGGGTTTTTTCTTCAAGCAGCATGGAGTCTCAGCATGTCTCTCTTACTCTTTCCTTATTTTACTTGATCTGCAAAGTAAAACTCTGCCCATGTGATGGATTCGTAAATACCGCTAATGACACTTAGATGTCTGTATACACAGTGTTTACACGAGCAGGGGTGGCTGGCATATGTCCATGACTGTCGATGCATTTTACTTATTTATTCATCTACATTTTTTTTCAGTCTGTGACCATTAACAGTATTGATTTTGATGGGTTTCTCAGGTTGCAATTTCCCAAATCTTTATCCAAATTGAAAGTGCTTTCATTTCTTTTTGGCACTCTCTTTGTAATCGGGCATGTCTTTTGAGTAGATAGTGAAGGCACACAGACAGCCTGTCAGGCCACATAGCCAGGTAGGTGATGCTATGTTGCTGTTTCTGACAGCCATGACCCTCTAGGGTTCTCCTGGTTTTAGCCCTGATTTAAAAGAGAAAAATGTGAGAAGAGCCAGCAGTTTGGGGGCAAAGCCCCATCCCCCCAGATGAAGGTCTTCTGACCCCAGAGTGTGCTTGGAGAGGAGCCCTGGTCAGCTTCCATCTCTCTTCAGGGTGAGATGGCTCATCTCCCGCAGCAATGGGGCCCCACTGCTGCTTGGTCAATGGGTAACAGCATGGAGTTAAGGATAAGGCTGCCATAGAAGCCGGGTGTCCAAGCCACACCCAGAGCCCCTTACATGGAATCTGTATCCCCAAGTCACCAAGAGTAGTAGTGGGACTTCCGCTAAGATGACATTTCAGGGTCCCTCATACCTTTCTGTGCCTGCAGTTTTAGTAAAGGAGCTTGATGATGTCAATTTCTCTGACCTATGCATTCATGATCTTCCCTAATGTCTGGTTGCCCCCTCTCTTTTTTTCTCTCTGCCATGTTGATACCTCCTGACTCTACTAACCCAGAAGTCTTCACTCACTAGTAGTACTGGAACACCAGCCTCCTCCACCTCCCCTGGTGAAGAGGTGGCACCAAAGACCTTGCCCATCAGAACCCAACTGACCACACTGGCTCCATTGCACAGGTTCCAATGCTGAGTGTTAGGAAGGCTTTTATGTTACACGGTGGTTCGAAGTTTCTCTAACATGTGCAGAATTGCCATCAACATTGGAAAATACAGTCCTACAATACTTACCTCTGACTGCCTGGCAAAGCAAGCTCTTATCAAATAAACCGCAGCCATAGATTTCTTGAAACCGAGTGACTTTTTTCTTAACTCTCTGCAGGCATTTTTAATCTGACTTTGCAACTTTGTACTTAGTATTCATATTTTACAAATGCAGAAACTGAGGAATAGGTAAGGAAGTAGCCTTTCCCACAGAGAGGTTCAAATAAATGATTACAATTGAAGAACTGGTCATAGGACCTGTTTGGGTTTTTTTTCCCCGCTTAGAGGGAGAAAAAAGTTCATGTTTTCTGCATGAGTGAGATTTCACACTCACTCTAACCAGGTGCTGTGGGACCCAAAAGGGCCACCTGATATGGAGGTGACATAGGTTGGGAGGTAATTCTCAGCTGTTCCAACAAATAAACATCAACATCACAGGTCACTTCTTTGACCTGCTCTTTGTAGCATCTCACTGCACAGCCAAGCCATTTATTTCATTTTAATTGAGCAAACCTGGCCTTTTTCTGCCTGTGCCTCTTTTGTCTTGTTTCTGCTACAGTTAACAATGAATATTCTGATAAAAGAGAATGGATACTACATAATCCCAAGTCCATGACCAAAAAGGGGACTTGTGCTTGAACTCAGAGGGGCAATGGTGAGCCAGCAGGAGGGAGTGATATTGGCCAGGAAGGCAGGAAGTTAGAGGGGATGGCTGCCCTCAAAGAACCCGGCAGAGCACACAGCTCGATGGAGTTCACGGCTATTGTATCTCTCACAAAGGAACCTCTCTGGTCAGTCAGGAGGCCCAGCAGATAAGTCCCTGGGTTTTCTAAGAACTGCAGAATATATGACGTGGAAATCCCCAGCCGGCTGGGTCTAGTCCTTTGTGCACAGTAGGAAGTCCAGAAACCGGTCCATCTCTGAGCGCACTAAGATGCATCCGTGAGCACAGTAAACTGCATTCTTCCTCTGCTGGAACCGGCAGTCTCCCCAGGGTGCAGAATCACCAAGTTACAGGATGCTTCGCTCACTAAGCTATTCTGGTCGCTTTGAGTTAGCTCTCTCTTCCCTGTTCCTCTTCGAGAAAGCTTTCTCTATCCCCACACGCTTCAGAACTTCTGTTCACTTTTAAGTTTCTATTTTTTGTTCTTTTGTTAAGATCATTTCTCTTCAAGTCTTTCAAAGCGTCTTTGACGATTCTCAGAGACACAAAGCACTCTTTCGGCGTGTATCCCTGGTTATTTCACGAAGGTGACTGAGGAGGTCTGTGTGTGCCTGTGTGCACGTGGCCCCCTGCGTGTGGAGTGTGCGGTGCCAGCCTGCCAGTGTGCAGGGCCGTGTAACTGGCACGACGGCTTGATCAGGGCAGGTACCCTGTGCGGTCTGAGGGAAGATAGGTTTTCATTCTGACACTGTGCTTCTCTGTCTCTGTAACCTTATGGAAGTTATACCACCCATCTTCTTCTCTGTAAGGTCAAGATAGTATAGTATATTCATTTGTTCACAGGTAAAAATAATAATAAGCACGGCTTATTATTTTTATTAAACTGATTTTACGTTACTCTTTTTTTGTTGACGTATAATTTACAATGTTGTGTTAGTTTCAGGTATACAGCAGAGTGATTCAGCTATATATACATATATATCTATTTTTTTCAGTTTTTTTCCCCCTTATAGGTTACTACAAAATGTTGAGTAGGGTTCCCTGTGCTATACAGAAGGTCCTTGTTCGTTATCTTATTTTTTTAAAATTTATTGGAGTATAATTGCTTCACAATGGTGTATTAGTTTCTGCTTTATAACAAAGTGAATCAGTTATACATATACATCTGTTCCCATATTCCTTCACTCTTGTGCCTCCCTTCCTCCCACCCACCCTATCCCACCACTCTAGGTGGTCACAAAGCTATGCGTCCCTGTGCTATGCGGCTGCTTCCCACTAGCTATCTATTTTACATTTGGTAGTGTCCATGCCTCTCTCTCTCTTTGTCACAGCTTACTCTTCCCCCTCCCCATATCCTCAAGTCCATTCTCAAGTAGGTCTGTGTCTTTATTTCTGTTTTACCCCTAGGTTCTTCATGACATTTTTTTCCCCTTAAGTTCCATATATATGTGTTAGCATACGGTATTTGTCTTTCTCTTTCTGATTTACTTCACTCTGTATGACAGACTCTATGTCTATCCACTTCATTACAAATAGCTCAATTTCATTTCTTTTTATGACTGAGTAATATTCCATTGTATATATGTGCCACATCTTCTTTATCCATTCATCTGTTGATGGACACTTAGGTTGTTTCCATCTCCGGGCTATTGTAAATAGAGCTGCAATGAACAATTTGGTACATGACTCTTTTTGAATTATGGTTTTCTCAGGGTATATGCCCAGTAGAGGGATTGCTGGGTCATATGGTTGTTCTATTTGTAGTTTTTTAAAGAACCTCCATACTGTTCTCCATAGTGGCTGTACCAATTCACATTCCCACCAACAGTGCAAGAGGGTTGCCTATTCTCCACACCCTCTCCAGCATTTACTGTTTGTAGATTTTTTGATAATGGCCATTCTGACTGGTGTGAGATGATATCTCATTGTAGTTTTGATTTGCATTTCTCTCATGATTAATGATGTTGAGCATTCTTTCGTGTGTTTGTTGGCAGTCTGTATATCTTCTTTGGAGAAATGCCTATTTAAGTCTTCTGCCCATTTTTGGATTGGCTTGTTTGTTTTTTTGCTATTGAGCTGCATGAGCTGTTTATAAATTTTGGAGATTAATCCTTTGTCAGTTGCTTCATTTGCAAATATTTTCTCCCATTCTGAGGGTTGTCTTTTGGTCTTGTTTATGGTTTCCTTTGCTATGCACAAGCTTTTAAGTTTCATTAGATCCCATTTGTTTATTTTTGTTTTTATTTCCATTTCTCTAGGAGGTGGGTCAAAAAGGATCTTGCTGTGATTTATGTCATAGAGTGTTCCTCCTATGTTTTCCTCTAAGAGTTTGATAGTGTCTGGCCTTACATTTAGGTCTTTAATCCATTTTGAGCTTATTTTTGTGTATGGCATTAGGGAGTGATCTAATCTCATACATTTACGTGTACCTGTCCAGTTTTCCCAGCACCACTTATTGAAGAGGCTGTCCTTTCTCCACTGTACATTCCTGCCTCCTTTATCAAAGATAAGGTGACCATATGTGTGTGGGTTTATCTCTGGGCTTTCTATCTTGTTCCATTGATCTATCTTCCTGTTTCTGTGCCAGTACCATATTGTCTTGATTACTGTAGCTTTATAGTATAGTCTGAAATCAGGGAGCCTGATTCCTCCAGCTCCGTTTTTAATTCTCAAGATTGCTTTTGCTATTCGGGGTCTTTTGTGTTTCCATACAAATTGTGAATTTTTTTGTTCAAGTTCTGTGAAAAATGCCAGTGGTAGTTTGATAGGGATTGCATTGAATCTGTAGATTGTTTTGGGTAGTATAGTCATTTTCACAATGTTGATTCTTCCAATCTAAGAACATGGTATATATCTCCATCTATTTGTATCATCTTTAATTTCTTTCATAAATGTCATAATTTTCTGCATACAGGTCTTTTGTCTCCTTAGGTAGGTTTATTCCTAGATATTTTATTCTTTTTGTTGCAGTGGTAAATGGGAGTGTTTTCTTGATTTCACTTTCAGATTTTTCATCATTAGTGTACAGGAATGCCAGAGATTTCTGTGCATTAATTTTGTATCCTGCTACTTTACCAAATTCACTGATTAGCTCTAGTAGTTTTCTGGTAGCATCTTTAGGGTTCTCTATGTATACTATCATGTCACTGGCAAACATTGACATCTTTACTTCTTCTTTTCCAATTTGGATTCCTTTTATTTCTTTTCCTTTTCTGATTGCTGTGGCTAAAACTTCCAAAACTATGTTGAATAATAGTGGTGAGAATGGGCAACCTCATCTTTTTCCTGATCTTAGTGGAAATGTTTTCAGTTTTTCACCATTGAGGACGATGTTGGCTGTGGGTTTGTCATATATGGCCTTTATTATGTTGAGGAAAGTTCCCTCTATGCCTACTTTCTGCAGGGTTTTTATCATAAATGGGTGTTGAATTTTGTCAAAAGCTTTCTCTGCATCTATTGAGATGATCATATGGTTTTTCTCCTTCAGTTTGTTAATATGGTGTATCACATTGATTGATTTGCGTATATTGAAGAATCCTTGCATTCCTGGGATAAACCCCACTTGATCATGGTGTATGATCCTTTTAATGTGCTGTTGGATTCTGTTTGCTAGTATTTTGTTGAGGATTTTTGCATCTATGTTCATCAGTGATATTGGCCTGTAATTTTCTTTCTTTGTGACATCCTTGTCTGGTTTGGTATCACGGTGATGGTGGCCTCGTAGAATGAGTTTGGGAGTGTTCGTCCCTCTGCTATATTTTGGAAGAGTTTGAGAAGGATAGGTGTTAGCTCTTCTCTAAATGTTTGATAGAATTTGCCGGTGAAGCCATCTGGTCCTGGGCTTTTGTTTGTTGGAAGATTTTTAATCACAGTTTCAATTTCAGTGCTTGTGGGTTGTCTGTTCACATTTTCTATTTCTTCCTGATTCAGTCTTGGCAGGTTGTGCATTTCTAAGAATTTGTCCATTTCTTCCAGGTTGTCCATTTTATTGGCATAGAGTTGCTTGCAGTAATCTCTCATGATCTTTTCTATTTCTGCAGTGTCACTTGTTACTTCTCCTTTTTCAATTCTAATTCTATTGAATTGAGGTTTCTCCTTTTTTTTTATTGATGGGTCTGCTAATGGTTTATCAATTTTGTTTATCTTCTCAAAGAACCAGCTTTTAGTTTTATTGATCTTTGCTATTTTTTCCTTCATTTCTTTTTCATTTATTTCTGATCTGATTTTTATGATTTCTTTCCTTCTGCTAACTTTGGGGTTTTTTTGTTCTTCTTTCTATAATTGCTTTAGGTGCAAGGTAAGGTTGTTTATTCGAGATGTTTCCTGTTTCTTAAGGTGGGATTGTATTGCTATAAACTTCTCTCTTAGAACTGCTTTTGCTGCATCCCATAGGTTTTGGGTTGTCGTGTCTCCATTGTCATTTGCTTCTAGGTATTTCTTGATTTCCGCTTTGATTTCTTCAGTGATTACTTCGTTATTAAGTAGTGTATTATTTAGCCTCCATGTGTTTGTATTTTATTTTATTTTTTTTTTTTATTTTTTTATTTTACAAATTTAATCAGTTATACATATACATATGTTCCCATATCCCCTCCCTTTTGCGTCTCCCTCCCACCCTCCCTATCCCACCCCTCCAGGCGGTCACAAAGAACCGAGCTGATCTCCCTGTGCTATGCGGCTGCTTCCCACTAGCTATCTACCTTACGTTTGGTAGTGTATATATGTCCATGCCGCTCTTTCACTTTGTCACAGCTTACCCTTCCCCCTCCCCATATCCTCAAGTCCATGCTCTAGTAGGTCTGTGTCTTTATTCCTGTCTTACCCCTATGTTCTTCATGACATTTTTTTCTTAAATTCCATATATATGTGTCAGCATACAGTATTTGTCTTTCTCTTTCTGACTTACTTCACTCTGTATGACAGACTCTAGGTCCATCCACCTCATTACAAATAGCTCAATTTCATTTCTTTTTATGGCTGAGTAATATTCCATTGTATATATGTGCCACATCTTCTTTATCCATTCATCCGATGATGGACACTTAGGTTGTTTCCATCTCCGGGCTATTGTAAACAGGGCTGCTATGAACATTTTGGTACATGTCTCTTTTTGAATTATGGTTTTCTCAGGGTATATGCCCAGTAGTGGGATTGCTGGGTCATATGGTAGTTCTATTTGTAGTTTTTTAAGGAACCTCCATACCGTTCTCCATAGTGGCTGTACCAATTCACATTCCCACCAGCAGTGCAAGAGTGTTCCCTTTTTTCCACACCCTCTCCAGCATTTATTGTTTCTAGATTTTTTGATGATGGCCATTCTGACTGGTGTGAGATGATATCTCATTGTAGTTTTGATTTGCATTTCTCTAATGAGTAAAGATGTTGAGCATCCTTTCATGTGTTTGTTGGCTGTCTGTATATCTTCTGTGGAGAAATGTCTATTTAGGTCTTCTGCCCATTTTTGGATTGGGTTGTTTGTTTTTTTGCTATTGAGCTGGATGAGCTGCTTATAAATTTTGGAGATTAATCCTTTGTCAGTTGCTTCATTTGCAAATATTTTCTCCCATTCTGAGGGTTGTCTTTTCGTCTTGTTTATGGTTTCCTTTGCTGTGCAAAAGCTTTGAAGTTTCATTAGGTCCCATGTGTTTATTTTTGTCTTTATTTCCATTTCTCTAGGAGGTGGGTCAAAAAGGATCTTGCTGTGATTTATGTCATAGAGTGTTCTGCCTATGTTTTCCTCTAGGAGTTTGATAGTGTCTGGCCTTACATTTAGGTCTTTAATCCATTTTGAGCTAATTTTTGTGTATGGTGTTAGGGAGTGATCTAATCTCATACTTTTACATGTCCCTGTCCAGTTTTCCCAGCACCACTTATTGAAGAGACTGTCCTTTCTCCACTGTAAATTCCTGCCTCCTTTATCAAAGATAAGGTGACCATATGTCCGTGGGTTTATCTCTGGGCTTTCTATCCTGTTCCATTGATCTATCTTTCTGTTTTTGTGCCAGTACCATACTGTCTTGATTACTGTAGCTTTGTAGTATAGTCGGAAGTCAGGGAGCCTGATTCCTCCAGCTCCGTTTTTCGTTCTCATGATTGCTTTGGCTATTCGGGGTCTTTTGTGTTTCCATACAAATTGTGAAATTTTTTGTTCTAGTTCTGTGAAAAATGCCATTGGTAGTTTGATAGGTATTGCATTGAATCTGTAGATTGCTTTGGGTAGTAGAGTCATTTTCACAATGTTGATTCTTCCAATCCAAGAACATGGTACATCTCTCCATATATTTGTATCATCTTTAATTTCTTTCAGCAGTGTCTTATAATTTTCTGCATACAGGTCTTTTGTCTCCTTAGGTAGGTTTATTCCTAGATATTTTATTCTTTTTGTTGCAATGGTAAATGGGAGTGTTTCCTTGATTTCACTTTCAGATTTTTCATCATTAGTATATAGGAATGCCAGAGATTTCTGTGCATTAATTTTGTATCCTGCAACTTTACCAAATTCATTGATTAGATCTAGCAGTGTTCTGGTAGCATCTTTAGGATTCTCTATGTATAGTATCATGTCATCTGCAAACAGTGACAGCTTTACTTCTTCTTTTCCCATTTGGATTCCTTTTATTTCCTTTTCTTCTCTGATTGCTGTGGCTAAAACTTCCAAAACTATGTTGAATAAGAGTGGTGAGAATGGGCAACCTCGTCTTGTTCCTGATCTTAGTGGAAATGGTTTCAGTTTTTCACCATTGAGGACGATGCTGGCTGTGGGTTTGTCATATATGGCCTTTATTATGTTGAGGAAAGTTCCCTCTATGCCTACTTTCTGCAGGGTTTTTATCATAAATGGGTGTTGAATTTTGTCAAAAGCTTTCTCTGCATCTATTGAGATGATCATATGGTTTTTCTCCTTCAGTTTGTTAATATGGTGTATCACATTGATTGATTTGCGTATATTGAAGAATCCTTGCATTCCTGGGATAAACCCCACTTGATCATGGTGTATGATCCTTTTAATGTGCTGTTGGATTCTGTTTGCTAGTATTTTGTTGAGGATTTTTGCATCTATGTTCATCAGTGATATTGGCCTGTAGTTTTCTTTCTTTGTGACATCCTTGTCTGGTTTTGGTATCAAGGTGATGGTGGTCTCTTAGAATGAGTTTGGGAGTGTTCCTCCCTCTGCTATATTTTGGAAGAGTTTGAGAAGGATAGGTGTTAGCTCTTCTCTAAATGCTTGATAGAATTCGCCTGTGAAGCCATCTGGTCCTGGGCTTTTGTTTGTTGGAAGATTTTTAATCACAGTTTCAATTTCAGTGCTTGTGATTGGTCTGTTCATATTCTCTATTTCTTCCTGATTCAGTCTTGGCAGGTTGTGCATTTCTAAGAATTTGTCCATTTCTTCCAGGTTTTCCATTTTATTGGCATAGAGTTGCTTATAGTAATCTCTCATGATCTTTTGTATTTCTGCAGTGTCAGTTGTTACTTCTCCTTTTTCATTTCTAATTCTATTGATTTGAGTCTTCTGCCTTTTTTTCTTGATGAGTCTGGCTAATGGTTTATCAATTTTGTTTATCTTCTCAAAGAACCAGCTTTTAGTTTCATTGATCTTTGCTATCGTTTCCTTCATTTCTTTTTCATTTATTTCTGATCTGATTTTTATGATTTCTTTCCTTCTGCTAACTTTGGGATGTTTTTGTTCTTCTTTCTCTAATTGCTTTAGGTGCAAGGTTAGGTTGTTTATTCGAGATATTTCCTGTTTCTTAAGGTGGGATTATATTGCCATAAACTTCCCTCTTAGAACTGCTTTTGCTGCATCCCATAGGTTTTGGGTCGTCGTGTCTCCATTGTCATTTGTTTCTAGGTATTTTTTAATTTCCTCTTTGATTTCTTCAGTGATCACTTCGTTATTAAGTAGTGTATTGTTTAACTTCCATGTGTTTGTATGTTTTACAGCTCTTTTCCTGTAATTGATATCTAGTCTCATAGCATTGTGGTCGGAAAAGATACTTGATACAATTTCAATTTTCTTAAATTTACCAAGGCTTGATTTGTGACCCAAGATATGATCTATCCTGGAGAATGTTCCATGAGCACTTGAGAAAAATGTGTATTCTGTTGTTTTTGGATGGAATGTCCTATAAATATCAATTAAGTCCATCTTGTTTAATGTATCATTTAAAGCTTGTGTTTCCTTATTTATTTTCATTTTGGATGACCTGTCCATTGGTGAAAGTGGGGTGTTAAAGTCCCCTACTATGATTGTGTTACTGTCGATTTCTCCTTTTATGGCTGTTAATATTTCCCTTATGTATTGAGGTGCTCCTATGTTTGGTGCATAAATATTTACAATTGTTATATCTTCTTCTTGGATTGATCCCTTGATCATTATGTAGTGTCCTTCTTTGTCTCTTCTAGTAGTCTTTATTTTAAAGTCTATTTTGTCTGATATGAGAATTGCTACTCCAGCTTTCTTTTGGTTTCCATTTGCATGGAATATCTTTTTCCATCCCCTTACTTTCAGTCTGTATGTGTCTCTAGGTCTGAAGTGGGTCTCTTGTAGACAGCATATATATGGGTCTTGTTTTTGTATCCATTCAGCCAGTCTGTGTCTTTTGGTGGGAGCATTTAGTCCATTTACATTTAAGGTAATTATTGATATGTATGTTCCTATTCCCATTTTCTTAATTGTTTTGGGTTCGTTATTGTAGATCTTTTCCTTCTGTTGTGTTTCTTGCCTAGAGAAGTTCCTTTAGCATTTGTTGTAAAGCTGGTTTGGTGGTGCTGAACTCTCTCAGCTTTTGCTTGTCTGTAAAGGTTTTAATTTCTCCATCAAATCTGAATGAGATCCTTGCTGGGTAGAGTAATCTTGGTTGCAGGTTTTTCTCCTTCATCACTTTAAGTATGTCCTGCCACTCCCTTCTGGCTTGTAGAGTTTCTGCTGAGAGATCAGCTGTTATCCTGATGGGGATTCCCTTGTGTGTTATTTGTTGTTTTTGCCTTGCTGCTTTTAATATGATTTCTTTGTGTTTAATTTTTGACAGTTTGATTAATATGTGTCTTGGTGTATTTCTCCTTGGATTTATTCTGTATGGACTCTCTGTGCCTCCTGGACTTGATTAACTATTTCCTTTCCCATATTAGGGAAGTTTTCAACTATAATCTCTTCAAATATTTTCTCAGTCCCTTTCTTTTTCTCTTCTTCTTCTGGAACCCCTATAATTCGAATGTTGGTGCGTTTAATGTTGTCCCAGAGGTCTCTGAGACTGTCCTCTGTTCTTTTCATTCTTTTTTCTTTATTTTGCTGTGCAGCAGTTATTTCCACTATTTTATCTTCCACCTCACTTATCCGTTCTTCTGCCTCAGTTATTCTGCTTTTGAACCCATCTAGAGTATTTTTTATTTCATTTATTGTGTTTTTAATCGATGCTTGATTCGTCTTTAGTTCTTCTATGTCCTTGTTAACTGTTTCTTGCATTTTGTCTATTCTATTTCCAAGATTTTGGATCATCTTTACCATCATTATTCTGAATTCTTTTTCAGATAGACTGCCTATTACCTCTTCATTTGTTAGGTCTGGTGGGTTTTTATCTTGCTCCTTCTCCTGCTGTGTGTTTTTCTGTCTTCTCATTTTGCTTATGTTACTGTGTTTGGGGTCTCCTTTTTGCAGGCTGCAGGTTCGTAGTTCCCGTTGTTTTTGGTGTCTGTCCCCAGTGGCTAAGGTTGGTTTAGTGGGTTGTGTAGGCTTCTTGGTGGAGGGGACTACTGCCTGTGTTCTGGTGGATGAGGCTGGATCTTGTCTTTCTGGTGGGCAGGTCCACGTCTGGTGGTGTGTTTTGGGGTGTTTGCGGACTTTTTATGATTTGAGGCAGCCTCTCTGCTAATGGGTGGTGTTGTGTTCCTGTCTTGCTAGTTGTTTGGCATAGGGTGTCCAGCAGTGTAGCTTTCTGGTCGTTGAGTGAAGCTGGGTGCTGGTGTTGAGATGGAGATCTCTGGAAGATTTTCGCCGTTTGATATTATGTGGAGCTGGGAGGTCTCTTGTGGACCAGTGTCCTGAAGTTGGCTCTCCCACCTCAGAGGCACAGCACTGACTCCTGGCTCCTCAATTTGGGATGATTTGTTGTCTATTCATGTATTCCACAGATGCAGGGTACATCAAGTTGATTGTGGAGCTTTAATCCGCTGCTTCTGAGGCTGCTGGGAGAGGTTTCCCTTTCTCTTCTTTGTTCTCACAGCTCCTGGGTCTCAGCTTTGGATTTGGCCCCGCCTCTGCGTGTAGGTCGCCGGAGGGCGTCTGTTCTTCGCTCAGACAGGACAGGGTTAAAGGAGCAGCCTCTTCGGGGACTCCGGCTCACTCAGGCCGGGCGGGAGGGAGGGGCACGGAGTGCGGGGCGAGCCTGCAGCGGCAGAGGTCGGCGTGACGTTGCACCAGCCCGAGGCGCGCCGTGCGTTCTCCCAGGGAAGCCGCCCCTGGATCCTGGGACCCCGGCAGTGGCGGGCTGCACAGGCTCCCGGAAGGGCGGTGTGGACAGTGACCTGTGCTCGCACACAGGCTTCTTGGCGGCGGCAGCAGCAGCCCCAGTGTCCCACGCCCGTCTCTGGGCTCCGCGCTTTCAACCGCGACTCGCGCCCGTCTCTGGAGCTCCTTTACGCGGCGCTCTTAATCCCCTCTCCTCGCGCACCAGGAAACCAAGAGGGAAGAAAAAGTCTCCTGCCTCTTCGGCAGCTCCAGAGTTTTCCCGGACTCCCTCCCGGCTAGCTGTGGCACATTAGCCCCCTTCAGGCTGAGTTCTCGCCGCCAGCCCCAGTCCTCTCCCTGCACTCTGACCGAAGCCCGAGCCTCAGCTCCAGCGCCGCCCGCCCCGGCGGGGGAGCAGACAAGCCTCTCGGGCTGGTGAGTGCCGCTCGGCACCGCTCCTCTGTGCGGGAATCTCTCTGCTTTGCCCTACCCAGGTATGTGGGGAGTTTCTTGCCTTTTGGGAGGTCTGGGGTCTTCTGCCAGCGTTCAGTAGGTGTTCTGTAGGAGTTGTTCCACGTGTAGCTGTATTTCTGGTGTATCTCGTGTTTGTATTTTTTACAGATCTTTTCCTGTAACTGTTATCTAGTCTCATAGCATTGTGGTTGGAAAAGATACTTGATACAATTTCAATTTTCTTAAATTTGCCAAGGTTTGATTTGTGACCCATGATATGATCTATCCTGGAGAATGTTCCATAACAAGTTGAGAAAAATGTGTATTCTGTTGTTTTTGGATGGAATGTCCTATAAATAACAATTAAGTCCATCTTATTTAATGTATCATTTAAAGCTTGTATTTCCTTATTTATTTTGATTTTGGATGATCTGTCCATTGGTGAAAGTGGGGTGTGAAAGTCCCCTACTATGAATGTGTTACTGTCGATTTCCCCTTTTATGGCTGTTAGTATTTGCCTTATGTATTGAGGTGCTCCTATGTTGGGTGCATAAATATTTGTAATTGTTATATCTTCTTCTTGGATCAATCCCTTGATCATTATGTAGTGTCTTTCCCTGTCTCTTGTAATAGTCTTTATTTTAAAGTCTATTTTGTCTGATATAAGAATTGCTACTCCAGCTTTCTTTTGGTTTCCATTTGCATGGAATATCTTTTTCTATCCCCTTACTTTCAGTCTGTATGTGTCTCTAGGTCTGAAGTGGGTGTCTTGTAGACAGCATATATATGGGTCTTGTTTTTGTATCCATTCAGCCAATCTGTGTCTTTTGGTTGGAGCATTTAGTCCATTAAGGTAATTATTGATATGTATGTTCCTATTCCCATTTCCTTAATTGCTTTGGGTTTGTTATTGTAGGTATATTCCTTCTGTTGTGTTTCTTGCCTAGAGAAGTTCCTTTAGCATTTGTTGTAAAGCTGGTTTGGTGGTGCTGAACTCTCTCAGCTTTTGCTTGTCTGTAAATGTTTTAATTTCTCCATCAAATCTGATTGAGATCCTTGCTGGGTAGAGTAATCTTGGTTGCAGGTTTTTCTCCTCCATCACTTTAATTATGTCCTGCCACTCCCTTCTGGCTTGCAGAGTTTCTGCTGAAAGATCAGCTGTTAACCTTATGGGGATTCCCTTGTGTGTTATTTGTTGTTTTTCCCTTGCTGCTTTTAATATGTTTTCTTTGTATTTAATTTTTGACAGTTTGATTAATAAGTGTCTTGGCATATTTCTCCTTGGATTTATTCTATATGGGACTCCCTGTGCCTCCTGGACTTGATTAACTATTTCTTTTCCCATATTAGGGAAGTTTTCAACTATAATCTCTTCAAATATTTTCTCAGTCCCTTTCTTTTTCTCTTCTTCTTCTGGAACCCCTATAATTAGAATGTTGGTGTGTTTTATGTTGTCCCAGAAGTCTCTGAGAGTGTCCTCAGTTCTTTTTATTCTTTTTTCTTTATTCTGCTCTGCAGTAGTTATTTCCCATATTTTATCTTCCACGTCACTTATCCGTTCTTCTGCCTCCATTATTCTGCTATTGATCCCATCTAGAGTATTTTTAATTTCATTTATTGTGTTGTTCATCGTTGCTTGTTTCATCTTTAGTTCTTCTAGGTCCTTCTTAAATGTTTCTTGCATTTTTTCTATTCTATTTCCAAGATTTTGGATCATCTTTACTATCATCATTCTGAATTCTTTTTCAGGTAGACTGCCTATTTCCTCTTCATTTGTTAGGTCTGGTGGGTTTTTATCTTGCTCCTTCATCTGCTGTGTGTTTTTCTGTCTTCTCATTTTGCTTATGTTACTGTGTTTGGGGTCTCCTTTTTGCAGGCTGCAGGTTCGTAGTTCCTGTTGTTTTTGGTGTCCGTCCCCGTGGCTAAGGTTGGTTCAGTGGGTTGTGTACGCTTCCTGATGGAGGGGACTAGTGCCTGTGTTCTGATGGATGAGGCTGGATCTTGTCTTCCTGTGGACAGGTCCATGTCTGGTGGTGTGTTTTGGGGTGTCTGTGGACTTATTATGATTTTAGGCAGCCTCTCTGCTAATGGGTGGGGTTGTGTTCCTGTCTTGCTAGTTTTTTGGCATAAGGTGTCCAGCACTCTAGCTATCTGGTCGTTGACCGAAGCTGGGTGCTGGTGTTGAGATGGAGATCTCTGGGAGATTTTCGCCATTTGATATTATGTGGAGCTGGGAGGTCTCTTGTGGATCAGTGTCCTCTAGTTGGCTCTCCCACTTCAGAGGCACAGCACTGACTCCTGGGTGCAGCACCAAGAGCCTTTCATCCACACGGCTCAGAATAAAAGGGAGAAAATGTAGAAAAAAGAATTAGTAGATGTAGAAAGAAAGAAAGAAAGAAAGAAAGAAAGAAAGAAAGAAAGTAAGAAGGAAAAGAGGGAGGGATGCAGTGAGGGAGTGAGGAAGGAGGGAAGGAAGGAGGGACGGAAGAACAAAAAGAAAGAAAGAAGATAAAGTAAAATAAAATAAAGGATGATAAAATAAAATTAAGTTATTAAAATAAAAAAATAATTATGAAGATAAAAAAGTTTAAAAAAACAAAAACGGACGGATAGAACCCTAGGACAAATGGTGGAAGCAAAGCTGTACAGACAAAATCTCACACAGAAGCATACACATACACACTCACAAAACGAGGAAAAGGGGAAAAAATCATAAATCTTGCTCTCCAAGTCTACCTCCTCAATTTGGGATGACTCGTTGTCTATTCATGTATTCCACAGATGCAGGGTACATCAAGTTGATTGTGGAGCTTTAATCCACTGCTCCTGAGGCTGCTTGGAGAGATTTCCCTTTCTCTTCCTTGTTCTCACAGCTCTGGGGTCTCATCTTTGGATTTGGCCCCACCTCTGCGTGTAGGTCGCCGGAGGGCGTCTGTTCTTCTCTCAGACAGGACAGGGTTAAAGGAGCAGCCGCTTAGGGGACTCTGCCTCACTCAGGCCGGGTGGAGGGAGGGGCATGGAGTGCGGGGCGAGCCTGCGGCGGAAGAGGTCGGCGTGACGTTGCACCAGCCCGAGGCGTGCCATGCATTCTCCCAGGGAAGCCTTCCCTGGATCCCGGGACCCCGGCAGTGGCGGGCTGCACAGGCTCCCCGGAAAGGAGGTGCGGACAGTGACCTGCGCTCGCACACAGGCCTCTTGGCGGCGTCAGCAGCAGCCCCAGCATCCCACGCCCGTCTCCGGGGTCCGCGCCTTTAGCCGCGGTTCACGCCCGTCTCTGGAGCTCCTTTAAGCAGCGCTCTTAATCCCCTCTCCTCGCGCACCAGGAAACAAAGAGGGAAGAAAAAGTCTCTTGCCTCTTCGGCAGCTCCAGACTTTTTCCCGGACTCCCTCCGGGGTAGCCGTGGTGCACTAACCCCTTCAGGCTCTCTTCCCGCCGCCAGCCCCAGTCCTCTCCCTGCGCTCCGACTGAAACCCGATACCCGAGCCTCAGCTCCCAGCCCCGCCCTCCCCGGCGGGTGAGCAGACAAGCCTGTCGGGCTGGTGAGTGCTGGTTGGCACCGATCCTCTGTGTGGCAATCTCTCCGCTTTTCCCTACCCAGGTACGTGGGGGAGTTTCTTGCCTTTTGGGAGGTCTGAGGCCTTCTGCCAGCGTTCAGTATGTGTTCTTTAGGAGTTGTTCCACGTGTAGATGTATTTCTGGTGTATCTGTGGGGAGGAAGGTGATCTCCGCGTCTTACTCTTCCGCCATCTTCCCCAGAAGTCCCATTATCTATTTTATATATTGTAGTGTGTATATGTTCATCCCAAACTCCTAATTTATTATTCTTATAATACTCCTTATTATTTTAATTATTATATTGCCTGATTTTTAAATACTCCGCGTGCAACTACATAACACTTAAACACATGCTTCTTTGGATCCTCAGCTCACCCATTAAAGTGTAAAATTCTGCTGCATAGGAAGACAGCAAGAGTGCAGTGTTCAGAGCCTAATTTCTGCAGTCCCATTTCTACCCCTTACTAGCTGTGCACCCCATGTCCTCCTATGAAATGGATGATAGGGTATTTTCTTCTGCATAGGGCTGTTAGGACATTTAATGAGCAGATTAAAAGTGTCTGATGTATCAGTAAAGCCTCATAAAAGTGAGCAATGACGTTATTGCTCTTCACACAACTTAGATCCAGCCCCATAAGTTTTCTCCTTTCTTGCAACACACCAAGATTTCTCCTGCCTCAAGACACCAGTCTTTTTACTTGCTGTTCTCTTGCTGCCACCCTCCCCCACCTCCAGCACCTACTCTAATGTGTTTCAGCTTTATCTCATCCTTCAGGTCTCACTCACAGGAAGACCTTTCATGACCACTGATTCTAAATGATATCTTCTCTCCTTTTGTGCTCTATCTCAATATCTTGTTTGCTGTTTATAGTGCTTATCAGAGTTTGAAATTATTGCTTACTTGTCTCTTTAAAGGGGGTTGGTCTGTCCCAATGGATTATGATATCCCTGTGAGCAGCCTGTCTTATTGACCACACCTGTCTTATAGACCATTGAATTCCCTGCCCCAGTTTATTTTGCAGCTTATATTAATTAAGGGCTTGTTTTATGCTTAGCACTTCCCTAGACACTGTAGCTATAGCAATGAGACAAACAAACAAATCTCTGCCTTCATGCCACTTACAGTTTAGTTGGGAACATAAAAAAACAAATAGCTAAAATAGATGGTGTGGTACACATGGACAAGTGTTAAGGAGAATAATAAACCATGGAAAAAGGATAAGGGAGGGCTGGAGGAGGGACTGCAGTTTTGGATAGGAGGGCTGGGAGAGGTCTCACTGTGCACAGGTGCAGGAAGAGTGCTAGAAGTAGAGAGAGGGGCAAGTGCAAAGGCACAGAGGTGGGCGCTCTCCTGGTATTTTGAGGAATAGGGAGGAACTCTTTGGGGTGGAGTAGAACAAGTGAGGAGAGACTGAAAGGAAATGGTTCAGAGAGATGACTGAGGACCATGTATGGGGCCATTGTAAGGAAGCCACGCTTTTGGTCTCAGTGGGCTAAGAAGGTTTGGAGAAGGGGAGTGACTGATGGCTTTTAACAGGATTATTCCGAGTATTGAGCTGAGAATAGATTGAAGAAGGGCTCCAGCAGAAGCAGAAACTATTCCAAGAATCCAGGGGTAATGGAAACTCAGTAAGTACGTGTGAATAAATGAGTAAGTAAATGCACTTGTGCATGCTCTTGGAAGACCATGAGTCTCTAGGTAGTTAGTTTGAGTATCGGCACACCAAAGTTCTAGAATCAGGGCTTCTTCCCTGTGTTTCTTTGTATTCAGGTAATGGTGTCTGTCTTGTTGCCATCAACCTCAAAACCACAAGAGATGAAGTGGTGGTGGTGATGGATAAAGCCAGAGAGATGGATGATACAAAACACTGAGACAGTTTTGTTCTAAAGAAATGTGTTGCTTTTGATCTGTGAAACAGGCGTTTCTTTCTCCTTCATCACCTAGCAGCAAAATGAGTATCATTTTTAATACAGAGAGAAAAAATAGAGAGACAAAAAGAAGTGGGAGAAAAAGAACAAGAAAATGCCGTCATCATATCGAGTGTCAGCAAGAGCTGCTGGTCATCAGAGCTCTGGCTCAGATGAACTTGTCATTTTACTTCCTTATCCTGGGAACAAAGGAAAACTCTCAGCCTTTTTTACCATTTAGGAATGCCTTTGTCTAGTGTGCCTGATTCATAACAATCTGCTAAATATTTAACTACCAGCATAATGACTTTAATCAATGACAGTGGCCACAACTTCAAGGATAACTAGGTCTTTGAGATTTCTGGACCATAATCTGTTTGAAAATCAGTATTAATGAATGGAGAAAGACCTGAAACTGTTTAGACAAGAATACTCCTGATTAGTTGACGTGATAAAAACAAGTTCTTTAGAGTTTCATAAAATCCAAGCAATAAACAAACACAAAATTACTCTCAAAGGAAAAAAGATAATAATAAATGATGGGGAAAAGATGACTGAGTAAAATTTTTGAATTTATGGTCACAGGTCTGCAGCTACATGAATAAAGCATTCCCAATTCACTGTGTACAGCCTTCCTCACCTTGAGCTCTTCTCCAGATATGGAAGAGCATTCATGGGAAATGTGTTGGGAGGGTAAGGGGAAAAGGAGGGGGAGCCAAGTAGCTCCCTGTATCAACTGCCAAATAGTTGAATCTAATCTTTGTTCCTGTTTTTCATAGCACAAAATTGTCATCTTTGGTTTAGAGCGAACCTTTCTGGGTTGAAGATCGTATTTTTAAAGCAAAAAAATGAGATCTGAAAAAGTTTTTTCTGCCAACAGGAGGAAAAAAAAATTCAAAAAAAGCAAAATTGAGCCTTTAAGCCCTGAATATCAGAAAAAGATTTTCTTCTTTCCAATATATCCATATAGTTACAGATGGAGCATTGCAAAGGGTGATGGTTCATTGGCATATTGTATCACAAAAATAGCCCATCCTACCCCAATAATCTGACCATTTTTATTAATCCAGTCCTCCACAAAAGACTTGGGAGCATTTTCTAAAGCTTTCCTGTTCCCACTTATTTTCCATCAGAGTCGGTACCCATTTCTAGAAGCAGTGATAGGTTGTAAGAATGTTCTCTGTGGGGATGATTGAGCACTACTCTAAAGTTGATGATGTTTCTGCCAAGTGCCCATATGTCTTAAGTTTCCCAAATGGACGTATAAAACATAATATATTGTTGTTTCTTTCAAAAGCCTGAACTTGCAGAATATTTCTGGTAGTAAGCATCACAGGCCAGTGCTCTGTCACATCCTGACTACTGTGGGATATTTAAAGATCTGAAGTAGAAGACAAGTGAAGGGAAATAATGCTTAAGAGAGGAAGCATAGGAAAGAAGAGGGGGGGAGAGTGAAATAGACCTGAGACCTTTGAGGATGAGCAGCGTGTGAAAATGAAGAGGGAAGTAATCGAGATTGTTTTTTCTCTTTTTTTTTTTCATCACGCAGTATTCTGAAAGCACTGTATGCTGTGTCAAGTACTGAGCTCCTCCTGCCAAAAATCAAAGAGAAAAAATACAAATAAATTATAAAATTAAGGTGATGAAAAGTTTTTAAAGAAAAGAAAGGCAGGGGAAAAAACAAAGCTGCAGTTTGTAAGGTGATAAAATTGAAAGATGCAGGTGACTTGAGGAAGAGAGATGTACAGTGAGAGACTGGAAATCAAGGAAAGAGGAAGAGGGAGCTCTGAAAGAAGCAACAAATAGAAAAATAAAAGAGGGACAGAGGCACTGTTGACAGCTGGGAACAGCTTGAGAAAAGTCACGTATGCCCTCTGGGCTCCCAGCTACACAGGAGCTGCAGTGGACTGTCAGGGCAGATAAACAAGGGAGAGTGGGAATGGATACAATTTACAACTTGCTTGTCATCTGGGAAGGGAGCTGAGATGAATTGCACATCCTTTTCAAGTTGTCAGGACTTAGAAGGGGGACACACCTTGGGCTCATTAGCAAACAGCAAATGGAGAAGGACACCCCCATTTTCAGTCTTCCCTAGGAGGTCTGAGTTCTGTGCTGTATTGGCTCCATTCTGGCATAAGGGCCTTTGTTTTTCTCCCCAGTGGAGTTTGTGTGCAGGGTTCTGATTAACCATGGTGATATAGAAGTGATATTCTTTGAAAAGTAGAGTTTCCCACTTGAAACATTTGCTGTTTCAGATTATGAAACACACACACACACACACACACACACACACGCTATCTGTCTGAGTGTGGACTTGCTGAAGAGGTAACTCCCTTCAGATAGATACCTAGTCTATGAAAGTATGAATGCAGTGAGCAAGAGAACTTTGATTATGGATTTTCTTCATCTTTGTCAAAAACTAGCACATTTAAATGAAGTCTTGGATAAGAGAAAAATGCACAGATGTGTGGAAATCAACAACAGAGGGTGACAGTCAACAGAGCTAAATTGTTTTCATTTTACTTCAGATGCTCCATGCCTTTCTGGTTCCCACACATCGTGAAGAAATCATAATTTTCATCTTGGGCATGAACCATGAATTTCCCAGATAGGAAGCCTGGATATGCCTCACCAGGCCTAGACTGTTCTTGAGAGGAATATAGTCTAGCTTTGAATGTTTTGAACTTGGTCACATTTTTGGCAGTTTGCCTGGTGGCCATAGCTGTAGTTCACATAAACAATATTTGATGGGATATCCATGTCCTGTTTAAAAGCCCTTGAAATACTGCCCATTGTCCTGAAAAGGGATAATGGACTGGAAATAGACGTTAATTGCTCCTCAAAGGTAACGACTTGAATTTCTCAAAATCAGCGTAACAGGATGGCCACCCGATTGTGAGGAGATATGATAGCAAAATTATTTTCCATGTTGGTTCTTGGCTTCATAGAAGGTGGGAGTAGGCTGGGAGTGGTGGAGCTGATCAGACTGTGAGGCTTGGGGCAGAGATTAGGGGGAAACTAGAGTTTTGTATGTTATTGAATATTTTATTCAAGTAATGATCTGTAGATTTCAAAAACCTTATGTTCCCTAAATGACAATAAGAAGAGGAAACTGTTCAACAAGGCTGCCCTCCTCATCCTTGTGCCCTGGGGACATCATAAATGCCTGCGTTTTCTGGTTTCAAAGTCGCCACATCCTCCCTATGGGACAGTGGGAGTGACAGGGCAGCAAGCGTTGTCATTATTGTGGAATAATGCCATTCCACCGGTTGTTTGTCATGTTCAGAACTATGTGCTATCTCAGCTCATTTGTAGGACAGTATATCGGAATTGGAAAAATTAAATAGGTTCTCTTTCTTCCTTCTAAGGGTGCCAGTATTTCACTAGCACTTTTGTGCTTGGCAAGATTTATAACTCTACACACACACACATACACATACAATACCAAGATAGGTACCTATGTAGTAAAGGGGATGTGGGTGGAATGTAAGAATGTCCTTTTATAAGCATTGCTTATATAAGAGAGAGAAGAGGGGGAAAAATGTGAATCTCTTACTTGATTATGTGCAGACCAGGAAAAAACAGGTTTAATACAAGACAATATAGAAATCTGCATGGCATCAGACATCTCAAGGGGGTTGGAAAAGAAATCTGAAAATGGTTCAAGCATATAGTCTATGGAATAGACACACTAGATACACACTCATTTGGTTATCTGATTAGCTTTCAGCTTTCATCAAGGAGTGTGTCATTCTTGGGATATGATTGTGTGTGTGTGTGTGTGTGTGTGTGTGTGTGTGTGTGTGAAGTATAGCTAAACTTATTCCTTTTAATTTCTGTTTAGATGGTTTTTGTTTCAAGTCAAATGGGAGTTCTGGGATCCTCTAATTTTCAGGATTGTCTAAATAAACTAGATAGAATTGGAATGATAAAGCTGGAATGACTGTCCCCTTCCTTTGGATATTGCTTATCTGCTGGTGTGAGACCCTTGCCACTACACTTCATCTCATAGAGGGTGGAAGCTGCCTAATTCCTTTTATCAGAGGCATATCTAAGATGACTACTCATGGGAACAAGTCACTCAACATTAAATTCTCTCATCTAAACGATACACGAGCCAGCACAGCTTCCCTTATATCCTCTCAATTTTTGAACCAATTCCATGTACTTCTACTGCAGAAACGGAGACACAATCTCTGCTGAGGCAAGTCTGAGTGTTCTGTTTTCCTGTGACTTTGAAACTTTCAAGTTTCATGTTCTTTTTGCTTTTCTAAAAACTTCCAAGTTAACGGAGATACAGGAATGGGGAGGATAAATGAGGAAAGCAAAAAAAAAAAAAATGTAGACAGGAAGAAAAAAGTGTTTAGTGACAACAGCAAGCAGCAGCATAGAGAAAACTGGAAAAAGCTGCAGCTGCAACAAGAAAGAAGAGGATCCAGTCAACAGGACGGTTATAAAAATAGAAAGAGCGAGGAGGACAAAGACAGTGGGAAGACAAGCAAAAAATAAAAAGCAAATGAGGCTGGAAGAGAAACCCATTTAGAGGACAGAAGTTGAGTGGAAGAGAGAAAAGATGCTGTAAGCAATGCCCCTAAATATGGTTTCATGGAATTTTCAAAGATCAGTTAAATAAAACAGGTTATTGTTGAGGAGCAATTAAGATCAGTAGTAAGAAACAGTAGCAAGTAAACTAGATAAACCTGCAGAGCGCTGGAAGTATATAAACGTAGCTGCAGATAAAGAGTAGTCACATAACATAAATTGACCTTCCTCCACTCATCCGCAACTCCATTCCACCTCCCAATTCCTTTCCCCTCATGGAATACATATTTTGATTTATTTTTTGTACATTTAAATGTAACTTTTTGTAGAAAAGAAAGAAATGGCAATGTGTAGAAACATTCATCTACCATAGGGAAACACCAATTCCAGCTCCTATTTAAAACTTCACAAGTATGAGCTCTCTTGACAGTTATTTAACCTATGATGACAGGTTACAAATTTCAAAAAGAAACAATGACTGCAGGTTTATTTATTCTGTATGCCACATACTCTTCATAAATAAGTAAGTATTTGTGGAAACTCATTCTTTTGCTGCTGTTTACCTGTCACTCAAGCTTGTCTTTCAGTAATAGACTATAATGTCAAAAAGCCACAGCTTTATTAATTTGAGGCTGGTTGAGCTGATGGTGGGGAGTCGGGAAGGGAGGAAGTTGTTCCGTATTGTTTCAAATTTGGAAACCTTCTCCTTGTCATCCTGAGAGGTCTTCAGTCCCGTCAGCAGCACCCTTGGCTTTCCTGGCTCTCGGGAGCACAGTGTCCGCCTTCTGGTCAGCAGCAGACTGACGCTGGAGGTGATTAGCATCCTTGCTAGTCTGAGGACGGTAGTTCCAGTTCACTAACCAGCCTGGGAGTTGCCCAGAGAAGGAGAAAGCCCAGTTCTGGGGTATGGAATTACATCTTCCTTCCATTGGTCTCCAAGCCAGAGTAACAGTATCTGTGCTGTCTGGAGCTGCTCCATTCTTTCTCTTTCCCTTTGACTTAAAGCTAGGCTCCTGGAGCTGTGGTGGGAAGAAGATCCCCTCCCCCACTGTTGTGATCACTGGCAGTTACAACCACAGTTGAATTACAGCACACTATTACACTGTAATAGTGTAATAGCTCCACTTCACGGAGCTATGTCCTCCATGAAGCATTTTTCCTTGTAGCTGAAAAATCTCACTAAGGAAACAAACAGTAATCTGTGTCTACTCAGTAATATAAAGATAGAGAGTTCTGTGTAGTATTTTATGTACTCATGGATTGGCCACACTCATCCCACCCAAATTTTGCCACCTACTAGGAAACTAAGGGTGTGTATATGAGTGTGTGTGTGTTTGTGTGTAAATGCTAAGAGTCCACTTGTATACATAACCCTGGAAGGAACCATGGCGTGTGGAAAACACCAACTTCTCCAGGTAAAGGTGTAAAGTTTTCTAAAAGAAGCTAGAGTCTTCATCTTTAAACGGGACGGTTAATACTGCTCTTGGTTTTATACCCCAGAAGAGGGTCTGGCACTGCTCATGAGATGGCAGCTCTTGAGGTTGTTAATAGCTCTACCTGCCTTAGGGAAGGGCCTTGTTTTCTGAACACAATGAGTTTTCTGTTCCAGGTTCATGGACACCTCTTGAGCTCTGGCCTTTCTCAGGCAGCCCCTGGCTGGTCCTCACCCCACCCCACCCCTGCTCAAGCAGCCCCCTCCCATCCAATATTGTCAGCTTGTCTGTGCTGGGGAGAGAAGAACACAGGGACCCAGAACTAGGATGCCTGCAGACTCCCCACTCTGGCTGCATTTAAACTTGACACGTACCAAAGAAACACCACCTAAATCAGTCCTGTGAGGCAGTTTCTCCAAAAGAGGAGGAAGAAAGAAATCATTAGCAACATTTTTTTTTTGTAAATTAGTGCTTTATCTTAAGGATATAAGAATGAGGGTCTATTAACAAACTAAATTTTTGAAGCATATTATAAAATGGAAGAATGAGAAATAACAACCAGGAATGGGAGGGAAAGCGCTTGGGTTGGCTAAGGCAAAAGGAGGGAAGAAACTTCCAAAGATAGTCAGGAAAGGAGATTGTAAATTACAGATGGCTGCAAGGCTGCAACAGGCTTGGTTCAGGACCCAAGCCAACTTTAATGCAGACACACAGGCAGTTCTTCATAGAATTGGATCCAAAATTTTCCCATAACTGAAATTGTCTGTGTGTGTGTATATCCACTGTGTACTAACTTTACAAATCATAAAGCTAGTTTGGGGGGAGGGGATGTGGATACATTGTGTATTATAAAAACCCAACCATGACGCCCACTCCTTGCAAAGTCACCTGGTGCTTATATTCTGAAGTGTGTTGAGTGGACCCTAGGGAATTTGAGTACTTCTTTACTGCGTGACCTTTAACCGTTGTACTTACTGTGTGACCTTGTAGAAACCTCAGTTTGTCTCAGCCTCCTCGCTGATAAAAATGTGATGGATGGCAGTGTTGGTCATCACACAGTAATAACTTGAGAACTAAATGCATAATAAAGTGGGCTAACTCTGAAAATGTGAAATAATAATGCAAAGCATCTAGAACCTTCAGAGACAGGTACCACATAAACTTCACAGAGGAATAGAAGCTTGTCTTCTCCCTTGCTCCTTGTAATTTATTCTTTACACTCTCCCATATTACAGAAGTCTGTAAAGTGTTTGCAGGATATACAATTTGTATGAAAGAGGCTATAGAAAAGAAAGATGATTCATTCTAAACATATGTAGCCTTCAAGCACCTTTTTTTTGCAAAGGAGAAAAGTGAGTCTTACCGGATGTACAGTATTGCCCTTAAAAGTCAGTGGAAATGGTTCATAGGGATCAGCAGCCAATTTATGGTTCATAGTTTGTATATTAATTTGAAAAATATTTTCAAATGGTTTATGGTGAGCAGCCTCAAATCAATTGCAATACCATTATTACTGGAAAAAAAACCAAAAGACTGAACTCTGTCTCTTGTGAAGGTTAAATTGAAGAGATGCTTGTCTGTTTCTTTTTGTATTCCTGCCTTTTTAAAGATGTTAAGGGGGGAACCCTAAAAGGCAGACAGAGTAAAGGAGGAAGTGAGCAGATCTTACCTCCTCGCCAAGGTCACGTTCACCATAATGACTCTCTTCCTCAGATTCCAATAGAGAGTGCTGGTGTGAAATAGCCTCAGTGAGGGCTGAACTTGGAACCTTTTCTAATTAAATTTTGAAGTGTTTAGTGTGTTTTCATTTTGGTTTTCTAATTTGATAGGTCTCATTTTGTCATTAGTATGGATTTCCTAAACCCTTGCTTCGGTTATTAATTTCTCAATTGTCCCAGGACAAGTCATTACACTTTGATCTACACATAACAGGGAGGAGAATTGGTGGAATTATCCAGAGAATTTAGGACCAACTAGCATGGTTATCAGCAAAAGCCTCCCTTTGAGATAAAGGATGTGGTTTATGTAAATTACTTAAGTGATGCTTTGACCCTCCACTTCTCTGAAGGCTGTCATACCCTTTAACTTTGGAGACCTGACTTTCATTCTAATGACTTAGGGGAAATCTGCGGGCTGGGGGTTTACAGTTTCAAGATTGTGATTCATTATTTCAATCTGAAGAAAAACCTTTCATGTCGGGAAGGTCAGTCATTTCTATTGAGCATTTCCCTATTGAATATTTCCCATCATTAGCCCAGTTCTCATATTGTAGTAGCTCAGGATACTAGTTTGGCAGGGGAAGGTGAGGTGGGCAGGTGAGATCCCCTGCTGATGTAAATCTTCTGAAGGTTCCTATTCATAATTTATGACAAATAGAATCCTAGACCTATGGGCCAGAAAATTGGACTGAATATTTCTTATGAAGTTCTGTCTGATATGGTAAGTCTTAAAGGCATTTGGATTAGATTTTCTTGCTAGCTCAAAGAGGTGAGTTGAATAAACATTGTAGCAGAGCTATAGCAGAAACCTGGAAAACTGGGCTGTCCATTATCTTATGGTGTCTCTGGGTCAATGTGTTCTTGGCTCCAGTTGAGGACACCATGAACACTGCTGCCTATGGATTCCTTGATGAGGAAACAATGTTCCATCATTCTTTGAGGAAGGTAGGGCTTTCACCAACTCACATATTGATCTTGGAGTGAGTCCTCCCCACCCCCACCCCTGTGACCTCCTTTGTAGAATGGATACTCTGTGAGTTGTTGGGAGGAGGAGTGATCATGGGTCTGGGGTAATGAGGCTTCTGGAAGAGTGGCTTTCCTGAGTGAGTTTTGTTTTGTTTTTGTTTTTGTTTTTGTTTTTGTGTTTTGTGGTACACGAGCCTCTCACTGTTGTGGCCTCTCCCATTGCGGAGCACAGGCTCCGGATGCACAGGCCCAGCGGCCATGGCTCACGGGCCCAGCTGCTCTGTGGCATGTGGGATCTTCCCGGACTGGGGCACGAACCCACGTCCCCTGCATCGGCAGGCGGACCCTCAACCACTGCACCACCAGGGAAGCCCGAGTTGTGTTTCTTAAGGTGACTCAAGGACCAAAGAAGAGAACTCTTTGGAAATAGCATCGCAAAGTAGTCAGAACTTAGGAGCAAGGGTAAGAACTAGTGACCTACAGTTGATGTGTGATTGTGTTATTTGGTAGGAAGGTGGTTATCATTGGAGGACCTTGGTATACACACATGTTAAACTTTTACGTGGGAATTACTCAGCATGTGTACATTAACTCATTAATATTGCTCAAGCCATAGAATGATTTAAAAAATGCCATTTATACATTATAAAGAAGGATTCTGTAGTAAGAAACATTGAACATATCATTCAGGTTCACCCAGAGACTTAGAAGAAAATTCTGTATTAAAATATTCTGAAATACTGGTTTAATTAGTGAAGTCATACTACCTATACTTTGTTAACTTCCGTTATCTTTTTCCAAAGGGGGTCAAATCTCCTTTATATAATCTATACGTTACATAATGTTAATACTTTAAACTGCAACATTACCAGTAATCCCCCTACCCTCAATGCAACTAGCATAGGTCAAAAAGACAATTAAGATTAGTCAGTGGCAAGTTGGCAGAACCCGTAATTCTCTCTCCTGAGTACTAGAAAGTTAATTGGATCACACGGCTGCATTTATCAGAGGCTTTCAGCACAAAACACAAAGCACACTTGCAAATGGGGAGCTTTCCCATTTCTCTTCCTCCACACTAGCTTTAGAAATCTGATCCAAAAAGTTGCATGCTCATAATAGGTATGATTAAGTCCCTACAATTGCCCCCAGGCACTATGCTGGATGTTGGGGATACAAAGATAATTAAGACATAGGTTCTACCTTTTACAAAGACAAGCAGACACAAAAAAAATTATAGTATGAGATGGGAAGTTCTGTAATAGAGGGGAGGGTTTAAGGTATGATTAGAGCCCAGTGTTGGGGGGTACATTTCCAAACCTAAAGTGAGAGGTGGGAAAAGTAAAGGAAGACTTCTTAACAGAGGAGACTTCTCCAGAGAGATGCCTAACTGTTGTCCTGGGTGCAGTGGCAAAAGAGAGGTGAGGAAGTGAAGAAAGGAATAAAGGACATTCATTCAAGTAGCTCCTCCGTGCCAGGAAGGGGAGAGAGAGAACAGGAGAAGGTAGCAGAAGGAGGAGGGTGGATTTTTTTTTTCAAGGTAGAAGATTCTTGAGTATGTTCCTATGCTGAGAGGAGGAAACCAATAGAGAGGGAGAGTTTGAAGACAGAGGAGAGGGAGAAAACAGGTGGAGCAAACAGCTGGAAGGCATCGGAGAGGGAGGATTCTCAGTACAGGAGGAAGAATTAGCCTCTGACGTGACTGACAACCACAGCTCCTGAGGCCAAACAAGGAAAAATAAGTTGCAGCCCTGTTCACATATATCTGCCAAATAGAATATAGACAGAAAATCACTTTGTGGTTGTGATTTTGTACCACTGTTATTAATGTAACCTAGAAACTAAAGTCTGTAGGAAGGTATCTCCATTTGTTGCTTGCTCTACAACTGTATCTAAATAACTATTACTGCCAGAATAAAGAAAGTAATCACTGTTGGTGATGGGTTTAGATTTATTGATATTCTCAGATTATATTCATGGAGGCACCATAGGCTGCAAGCCTCCACATTGGGTGCTTAAAAATAGGTTAAGGAAAAAAAAAGACACCTATATTGTATACCCATTCCATCAGTCACAGGCAATTACTACCCACACACAAAGAACAAAACAGAAGTTTAGCATGAGAAGACAGACACACAGCTTTTAAGGAAGGAGAATGTCGCAGTGTTCAGAATGTTATCCCTTAGCTGCAAAATGCATTCTAAGAAAAATATCTGAATTTATTCAAAGCTGATTTTATGAAATGCCAGTTCACTGAATGAGAAGAAATATAATTTCCTTTAAAACAGCATGCAACATATGAGAGCTAGATTACAAACTGTGTATCTAAAGCTTTCATTTTTTAGGTTTGGAAAATTAACTCTGTGTGGTCCCAGGCACTGTGTTAACCCTTAGAGGTTCAAGGACAGGCAAGTAATGAGTCATCAGGAAACTTCCAGCCTGGGGCAGAGTTTCCCAAACTTTATTACATGGAATCATGAAATATCACTGTCCTCTAAAATGTTTATAGGAATTTGACCAGAAAAGATATTTTATGGTCCAGCACTATATTCCTTAAGAAATTTATTTAGATAAATTAATTTGCTGCAGAACTTTCTAGAGCTTTTACTGTGAAACTGGTCACACTGAATCATGAAGAGGGTTTCCTTCACAAGGTACCTCTAAATTTATTGCACATGGAATTTTTTCCCCACAGAACTACAAGCAATATCTTGTAAAATATGGAGATCCTTCCCAATATCCTGGCTTCATGTTAGCTCCTTCACCATATGGGGGGCATGACTTTGACAATTTTTGTCCTATGAATGTAATTATATCATGTGGTTGAACTGAATAGCTCACAAAATGGCCGTTATTCTTTCAACTACAGGAGATCAGTATAATAAAATGGGATAGACCAGTGTCTAGTGAATTTTTCTAAAATAAATATCAAGCCCAGATAATTCAGGCCATTTTTAAGAAATTGTTTCTCCATGACTGATTTTAAATTGAATCAGACAAATCTCAGTCCCAATTTTGACGTGGCACATGGAGAGACGGTGTTTTGCCTTGGCTTTTTGATCAGGGACCACAGATGAATGAGGTCTACTGAGCTTGAAAGTAAATGTAGCCAAAAAGTATAGCAATCAGTATCTGCTCATCCCTTCCTAGTGCTGAAGTCCTGAAAGAGCCTGCTACCCTTTATAGTCTTGTTCTAACTTGACTCCTCCCCCAGTAAATAACCAGCTTGAAAATGTACAATTCTGGCTTCCAAGTAGAGTTGGCTAAGGGGACTTTTCATCATGACCTGGATTTTGTTTTTTTCTTTTTGTACTCCTGAACTTCAAGGTTTCATGGTTAGCAATGAAATTAAATTAAAAAATGAAACGGTAAATTCTATACACCAGATTATTCCATTAAGCGCTACTCAAAATATTCAAGTTTGTCTCCAATAGTTTTTTTCTTTTTCTTCCAAACAGTGTATGCCCATTAAAGCTCAGGAACTGTCCTACCAGAACAAACCAATGGCCCCCTCAGTCTAGAATCCTGCTTCCAACAGCAGTTAATAGTGAATGCTTCAGAGAAAGATGGCAACATTTGATAATGATCTCTATCCAATGGAAAAACCTCTACCTCCTACAGAATGAATACTTACAGATAGCAATGAAATGTGGAATGAATCTGATTTTAAGCAAGTAGCCCCAAGTCTTTAGTTGAAACCCTATATTATTTTGAAATGTATTTTTTTTCAAGTCAGTACAGAACCAGTGGTGCAAACCGGATCCTATAATGAACCAAGCTATTAACCAAAAGCTAAGAGATGTGGACTTTCTGACTATTTTGCAGAAACTGTCTATCCTCCTTCAGGACTCTTGGTGGCAGTTACTCTGCCTTACTCATCTTTGCATCTTCATCTTGTAGCAAAGTTCCATAGAGTCAGGTAGTATTTGCAGAAATGCATGAAATATGATTTACTCTTAAAAATGGAAGTATCCAGGTCTTTGTGTCACATATGCATGAGTGAATGTGTGTTTAAAGTCAATGTATATGTGTAAACATATGGACTTTATATATACATGTAAATGTATAAACACATTCATACCCATAGTGTTTTAGTAGTTTTAACATCAGGCTCAGGCTTAAACATAAAGTTATTCATGAATTCTATAACTTCATTATAAGTTGAGGGATTTGCAAACAGAGGGAAAGAAAAGGAAAATTTGTTTCTATTTGTAAGTATAGAGTTCAAGGCATTATAGTTCAAAGAAGTGGTGATATAGCTCTTTGATTTCTACCATGAAATATGTTCATATTATTGTACATCCCTGGGATCAGACAATCCAATTAATTTAAAACCTATGCCTTGGATCTGACAGACCCAATGGTCTTTTTGGGGATAAATGTTGAAAATGTCAACTCCATTAAATGGTAAAACCTGCTTTCTCTCTATTAAAGGTACCACAAGCCACTTATTGATTTTTTAAAAAAAAAAAGAGAAATAAGAAGAATCATGTACCAATTGAATAGGAAGTCAGACAATCTAATTACAGTTATGAAACTGAAACACTGGGTCTGACAAAACCACTGATTGCAAAAGACTGCCAGAAAATGCAAGAGAGTAGTTGCCCACCCACATACACACATATCCAAGGATGCATCTCCTGGAGTAAGAAAGGACTAAAATGAATAGTCATGGAAGGTCAAAGGCCAACATTTTATTACCTGCTTATTGTAGTCATATTGGGCTGCATTATATATTTGAAATTTTACCAGTGGTCAGTGGTCGCTGAAGGAATTTTGTTTCATTTCAATTACACTCTACTGTTAAAGGATCTGACCACCCGAAGTGTGTACATAAAATAAAATTATTATTTATTGTGCCAGAGAAAAACTGAGCTCCTTCAGCTCAGCAGCATAGTCTTTACTCTGTGGCTTAAAATTTATCCATCATTATCCAATATTTATTGATTGCCCATTTGATTCATACCATTAGATAAAGGTGCTTCAAGGAGTGCTTGTTGAAATGAATCACAGAAAGATTTGATCCATAGACTCAGAGGAGGGGTGGGAGTTTTGTTAAGCAGGTAACCTTGTTGTGATCCTATTGCAAGAAAACAGGTTATTTCTAAAAGATATATGTGACAAGATGTAGCAACCCCCTTTTTCTCTGCCACTTGCAGGGTGAGGGCATGGGATTGAGTACTAGCAGAGGACCCTGATAGACATGCTAGGGAGATGAGGACCCCTGGAATGGATTCCTCTCTGGATGGTGGGAAAACATCCAGCATCTTGAACTGTTGACATCATCTGAAGCCTTTCTTAGATACGGTGAATGTTGCTTTCTTAGAGCAGCACACTCTCTCCTCTTCTAAGAAGTGACTTAGTAGTGGCTGTAGCAGCAGAAGAGGAACCTCTCCTAGGTTGCTTACATTTTAGGTTGTTTAAGCTCTATTTGCACAGTGAGAAGTCAAGCCTACTTCATAGCTCCTGTCTCTCTGTAGTGGCAGAAAGTTTGTAAGGGCCTCTGATAAGAAACAGATAAATGAAAGTTTAGTTTCTAACCTATCTGAGTTCAGGGCTCTTTTTTCCCATTAATACAGAGGAGCTGCTGCTGCCATGGCATATGGATGGGGAATAGGACCCATTCAGAGTTCAGCAAGTTCCTTCAGATCCAGGGGCCATTGTCTCTACATAAAATTAGGTGGAATCCCCTGCCATTGTTGGGGTCATTGCTATCATGGGCTATTTCCACATTCCTATCTGTAGTGTCCAAGGAACTGTGAAGCATTAACTCTTTGACCCCAGTTCCTAATGCTGCCTTGCAGACGTCTCAAATAACTGTAGGAACCTAGAAAGTGAAAACCATGGTTCTTCAATCTTGTAGCCTGGGTTCAAAGATCTTTATCCAATGCTTCTACCATAACTTTGCCTTAATCCCTTATGACCCACACCAGCTGCCTAGCAGTGTTCTACCATTTGTTGGCACACCACACTAATCATTCACTGTTAGCCCCATCTCACCAAAGTTCAATGACAGAAATCCAGGACACATATTCTTCTAGAGTAGAAAGGCTAAGAATCTGATTAGCACCAGCAATCATCTCCACTGCAAAGGATTCAATAAAAAAATGCCTAAGTGATAAAACAATACATCCACAATCTAGGTATCACTAGGTATCACAATCTAGAATCACAGAGATTTAAAAAATATATGCCATAGAGTACTTTTAATAATCCTCATGCCTACCTAAAGAGATGTGTCTTCTTCAGCTCAAAATTGGGGAATAGGGAGAAGGTACAAAGGAGAGAGCTCATTCAATCCCTTATTCTGGGAGAACTGGTTGCCATAACAACTGGCTTTATTTCTTTATTCATGTTCCCATGTTATCTTTTCTTGTCACTCTTAGAACGTCCCTTGCCGTAACAACAAATAACATGCAAAAGGCAGCCAGATCTTGTTGGTAAGTCACAGCATCTTTTGCTTTGAAAGCAAATGTGTTATTCTTCCTAAAGATAAAGAAAAAAAAAAGCATGAAAGACACCTGACTAAGTAACAGTTCACTAAATTTCTATGGAGATATTTATTTCTTCAGTTATTTAAAATCGGTGGTTTTAATTGCTTGCTCAGAAATGGTAAATGTAAATAGTACTCCATAAAGTTAGAGATGCATCAGGGAAAAGAACTCAGTGGATGGTTTTTATGTCTCAGCCCTGCATGGCAGCATCTATTATCATAATGGTTGTTGAGCCCACAGAGTTCTGCCAGCCTCAGTGTTAGTTGACGTGGGGAGAAAAGAAACCAGCATGATGTTGGATGATTTACAAAATCTCCCAACACTTCTTCAAAATATGTAATAGTGTCACCATTTTGCATGAAAAAAATAACATAAAGAAAGAGTAAGCCACAGCAAAATACCATTCAAGGGAGGAATTAGATTTTGAATCTAGTTGTTTAGGTTCCAAAGCCTAATTCTTTCCAGACCACCTTACTGAAAATCATATAATTCCCCTGCTTTTGTAACTAACACCCTCCCAGACGTATTGCTTTTTACCACTAGCTTAATTAAGTCATTAAAGTTTATGGTATCTTCACTTGTGAGTATTTGGAAACTATAATTTCTAAGGTGGAAATTGGTATACAAGTATCTCTGTCCATTAGTTTCTTTTTCTTGCCTCCAAGTCAGAAAAGCCAATGAATCAACAAACAGAGATCAGAGTTACCCATGTAAAATGGCCCCATTTAAGAATGTTACAGCATAGGTGAAAAAGCTTATGTTTTAGAAGTAAACACAAAGGGAAATACATTCAGACATGAAGTACATTTCTGTTCAGATTATATCTATTTTGAAGATCAGTTTAACTTATTTGATCATAAACTTCTAAAGGAAATGTGATGTCAAAGTTGAATCCTTAAGCACCACAACACACATGCCTCTTAGTCCATCGCAGTGTATCACAAAGGAGGACACGTGACAGAACCCAAAACGATGGAAGACTTCACTCAAAGTCATAACAACACGTGTAGGTGTAAGGCATTCTTTTTCTTTTTAAGCCATTAATTTAATTAGCAGTCAGTCATCCATTCTGTTTGAAGGGACTAAGGAAACAAAATGAAAGGATTTGTTCTTGGTCCTTGAGGAGGATAAACTCTTGTGGGAAGACAGACGTATGGACAGCCACAGTGTGACTTCATATATACCAATTACAATCAGTGCAAACATGCTTGGGTACTCCCCAGGTTTCATACACACACACAAAATTCATGTGCATGAAAGATGCTCAGTAAATATGTGTAGAATGAATGGCTGCAAGAATGTGTGGCTTCATGTATATTTCATCTGTACATTGATTTCTAAACATATCCAGACATATCTGAAAGCCTGAAGATTGTTGCTGGGTACAGTGGCATGATGACATGAAGGTCCTGGGTAATAATAGCCAGAGTTCCAGAAATAAGCCTCAAGCCACGGTTTTGTTTTTTGATTTTTAACTCGGACTCTGGACCCATAAACTGCTTAACTATAGCAAATCTCAAAAATGGAGAATTTGGTAGTACAACTCTTCTCTCTGCTTTATCAGGTTAATTATACTTTGCAGCTCTCAGCTGAATACCCTGCAGTGTGTTGACAACTTTCTGTGCTCACTGCTTAACTTTGCTGCATTTGTTATGAAATTTTCATTCCCTACTGGCAAAAAGTACCTTACATTCAGGAAGAAAAGGAACATTTACATCTCTTTTTATTGCTTCAAGATTTGTTTTATTTTTAGGATACAGGCAATGATACACTTTTGGCAAAACAATCCTTACACTTAAGACCAGATAGTAGAATGTGACTACATGATTGGCCCATTGCTTGCAGGGATCGGCTTGCCTTTGGACACTTTCACAGAGAAAGTAGGGATTGGTTGAACTGAAAAACAACAGCAGCTTCACCTCTAGGGTTATTTCTCCTTATTTATATCCATAGAATTGTGCAATGGATCCTAAAGGGTTCAGATGAAGCTGTAATAGGAAGACACGTGCATCCAAAATTCATCTCTGTGGTTTTTGTTTTTTTTTAATACAAAAGGATATTTAGAATGTAGATAGCTACTAAAGAGCATGATTTTTAAAATGGAGTAGAGAAGAGAGATTATGAGGAATGGTAAAAATTAGAAATGTTTCCCTGAGAAAAAGAAAACTAGAAGAAGCCTAATCCAATTAAAATAAAGACTTGTTGGGCTTCCCTGATGGTGCAGTGGTTGAGAGTCCGCCTGCCGATGCAGGGGACACGGTTTCGTGCCCCGGTCTGGGAGGATCCCACATGCCGCGGAGCGGCTGGGCCCGTGAGCCATGGCTGCTGAGCTTGCGCGTCCGGAGCCTGTGCTCCGCAACGGGAGAGGGCACAACAGTGAGAGGCCCCAACAGTGAGAGGCCCGCGTACTGCAAAAAAAAAAAAAAAAAAAAAAAAAAAAAAAAAGAATTGCTATGCAGAATATTCAGATCAGTTGTCCTTTGCGTCTGCTTAGAACAGAGTCAGTTAAGCCTCATGGATAAAAAAAGGGATTGCAATAGCAAACAGGCTACCAAGCGAGATATTTGAATCATCATCTTAAAAACTTCTTAAAATAAGATGGAAGTTATATTCCATTCAGGACCCAATATTTTTAATTGCAAAATTATGTTTTCCCTTACTCCAAATATTGAGATTTCTAGATATGGGCTCCATTTTTTTTCCTCTGTAGCAAAGATCCTTAAAGGAGTAGGAACGAGCTGTCACACCTGGACTTGTGTCCCCCACCCTCAGAAATGCCAGTGAGCTACCAACTGTTGAGAAAAGTGTGGCAACCAGCTTGAGCATCACTAGTATCTCCCCACCTACTACTTTCAGCCATTATTATCAATACCTACCTGAGTATCTTGATATCCCTTTTAGTTCTAGGTTTCTGCAATGCTATTATAAACAAGAATGTATTGATTCTCCATTTGAGATGGAAAACTAACATGCTTTTTAAAGAAATTATTTCTATTTGTAGTAGATAAAAGAGTAAACATATGAGAGACAGTAGAAATATATAAGGATAAACAGAAAATAAGAAAAAGATGAATTTTAAGTTAAAGATTTGAAACAGGACTCTGAAAATAAAAAGCAGCTCAGAACTGCCAACAAAAGAAATAAAAAGGCTTCTTAGGAGATACATTCTGAATAATGTACCATGAAAATATCTTGTGTATTCTACAGAGATGGCATCAGAAAAATGGGCAAAGGTATGCAATGGATGTGTTGAGAAGTAATCATTGCATAGGTAGCTTAAACTACATGGTTAAAATAGCAGTTGTTCCCTCAAGATCCCTAAAGTCCAAGAATGAGTTCAGGAACAGGTTGATCTCTGGGAAGAAAGCAGGGCCCTGTGAATAAATGAGGATGTAACTGTCTGGACTGAAGAATTCCTTTCCATATTACTGCTGAGCATCGTCTCAGTAGGAGGGAATGTGCTTTGGAAGCATAGCCTGGTCCCAGGGCTGTAGTGAACCCTAGTACCAGCTTGATGTGTATCATGGGAGTTAGCAGTGAGAGTGAAATAGGAAGAGCTTGAGATTTTTTCAAGAAAACATAGGTTTGATCTGTGACATCTTGAATTTTAATATGACAGTGATGAACTTTTATAAATGACCACTTGGGATACAGTAAGTGAGGCAGGGGATGTTGGAGGGAGGGAAAGGGGAGAGAAAGCATAGGATGAGAATGATAGAGAGATAGTCAGATAAAAGAAAGCTAATTGGAACTGTGGTCACTTGAATTTTTATGATTCACTTTCATATAAGATTTATTCCTTTGTCCTTTATATAATGGTAAATTTAAGAGGAAAAATAACTATTCAAAAAGAGATGATTATTCACAGCTGTTTGATTTGACAAGTTAAAGGAGAGAATTAAAAATGAGTCTACTTTTCCAGGAATGATATCTTGAAGACTTGAATTTATATTGTGCTTTATACATTTAATGCCCTTTTATCTTCAGAACAACCCCACAGGGTAAGATCTTTAGCATAGGAACTGACACACTGTAAAACTCAGTAAAGCCCTTGATACCTCAAATGGCAACCATGATGATAGACAGAGAAGCCAGACTGGGAAGGGTCTAAGAAATTAAAGAGCTAAAAAATGGTACTTTATAGACCCTTGGGAGTCACGGGAGCCTATTCTATGAATATCATCAACAAGCTGAACCCAAATGTAGATTATGGAGAAAAGCCATGGGTAAGATGACTCAGGAATACAGAAATGAGACACTCTTACCTCTAGAAGTTAAGAATGGAAACTCTTGGGACTTCCCTGGCGGTCCAGTGGTTAAGACTCTGTGCTTCCACTGTAGGGGGTGTGGGTTTGATCCCTGATCATGGAACTAAGATCCCACATGCCGCAGCCAAAATAAAACAAACAGAAAAACCAATGGAAACTCTTCTCTCCTAGAGGGAATGCAGGGTTCATGGTTGGAACCTGCAGAGTGAAAAGGAGAGATTGATTAAATGTGTTTCTCCCCACCCCAGCCATCCACAGTTTATCATTTCTAGCTACTGTGATTATTTTGCATTCAGCACAAAGATGGCAATCTGGCAGGTTTGTGAGCCTTGAGACTCCAACAGATTGTGGCTGGATTCTTACTTGTTTGTCAAGGCAGCAGAGCACGCTCCCGTCAGTCAAGAGGCGTTTTCTTGCCATGTGGAAACCATTTCTACTCTGTGCCTGTGTCAGTTGCATTTCACAGATATGACTCCAAAATACTGTAGCAAAAGTTACTGTTTCATTTGAAGTTGTTTGGGCAGGTGAGCTCTGCTGTTGTCAATTGCGATTCTAAATCAGTAATTTACAGAGGAACAAGCCCTGTTGAAATATGAATGCTATTTCCCTTCTAAAAAACATAAAGTGCTGTGCTGTCATTTAATCAGTCTGATGACACTATCTCTTGAGTACCTACTAGACTCTGAAACCATAGTGTGTGCTTTGGGGAAATACAGAAGAAAAATGTTGTTTCAGCCCTCCAAGTAATTTCTCCATTTGGGAAGGCAGAATGTATCCAGATAAATAAGGACATTTTCAACATTAACAGATTTCTGTAAGATAAGAAAAAGAGTGACCACAAAATGCCAGAACATGGTTCATCCTTGAGTAAAACTGTGACTTGGTGAATTCAGGCCAAGGACCTTGTGTCATGACTAAGGTTTTACTATGAAGTTTCCACAGGGTTTCCAGATACAAAGATTGAATGCGGATAAATAAGTACATCTTCCTCTTACAATTGAATAAAACTGCATATTTTCCAAACAGTTAGTTTGGAAAATTTTCTTTGCATAAGCAAGCATGTGACTGCCAGGATGCCTGGCTGAATACACCAGTTGGCATAGTGAAAAAGAGGAGAGATGTGAAAGTCCCCAGCAAAGAAGAAATCCCCTCACGTTGTTGCAACAGTGCAGATGGGGCAGCTTCCCACTGTGCTTCACCTCCTTCCGGAACACTGACCACCATGATGGTTGAAGGAGAGAGCATGGCCACAGTAGAGCACATGTGGGTTGCTTCTGTTTGTTTCGGTTGTCCTATGGCAATTAAGTAAGTGTGATGGTTCTAAAAAGCAATCCATAGATGGCGTGAATATCTCTGTAATGATGTTTCAGCGTTGGGGAGTCATGAAGACAAGGGAAAGAAAAGAAGGAAAGAGGAAATGGCTGTGTTTGGGCCCCTTCTAGAGGTTGGACTAATAACCTGGACATCTTAGAATGAATCTAACCAGTGCAGTACATGTTTCTCAGCCCTGTTCACCATTCTTATTTGTTTTCCAAAAGCACTTTCCTAACTGTTGTCCACTTACATCTTTGTTTCCTATCTTTCCTGCTTTTCATTACATCTCTTCATTTTTCATTCTTCTTCAATCATTCCCCCTTGATGAAAACTTGAGTTTTTGAATCTTCTGAGTCTATTTTCTGAGGTCAGGATTTTAATATGGATGGTTCCTGGGAGCACATTATCTCAAATATGAACTGGAACCAACAGATGGGGACTCTTGGCTGAGAGGGAATGAGTATCTGGGATCCTCAGGCAGATCAATCTTATTTGGCTCTGTTTGAAAATGCCAGGACTTTGGAGAATGTTCAACTGTAATATTAGCAAGTATACAGTGAAAGGTGAACCTGACGTAAGAATTCTCCCCTAAAGTTGGGACCACGAGGGGACCATATGTGTTTGAGTGCTGTCAAGATACTAACACTTGTCTTCTGCATTTCCTCTTAAATGGTTTTGTGATAGGGGGTGTGTTTAATAATAATGTCTTCTATCAATATATACACTTCCATTTAGAAAGTACCATCAGATACATAATCTCCTGTTGATTTTGATGATCACACTCCTGCATGATAGGTAAGGTAAACATTATTATCCTTATATCATATATCATAAATACAGGGAGTTAGCCTCAGAGAAGTTAAGTGGCTATGTAGGTAATATTCAGAATCGTATTCAACTGCTGTTCACTGAGCATCTAATAAGCACTGGGCAGTTTGCTACATGCTGACACCTCTGTTATCTTTCTGTTCTTGTTCATAACAACCCAGTGGAATTGGTAGTATTACTTGCACTGAGCTGATAAGTTTGAGAGCATGTAAGCCACTGTTGAGAATCATGCAGCTCTTAAGGAATAGAACTGAGATTTCAACTCAGGTGGAGTGAATCCAAGCTCACTGCACTTTATACCTTAGTGTTAAATGTAACTCTAAGCTGTCGCTCCGGTGTAATATTTGGGTCACACCGCCTCTCAAATTCTGTCCTATTCATACTGATTTCCTTTTAGATCCATGTCCTAAAATTCCTTTCTCATCACACCAGCCAGGCAGCAGGGAACAGACATAGACATGATAATTGTGTTAAGAACAATGATAATAAAAGCTAGCATTTTGGGTCATCTACCAGGAGCACTGTGCTAAATTCTTTCTTTGCCTTAATAAAGAGACTGACTGTATTTTTGAGGCTTAGTGACTGACAGCTTTCAAGCCCCACCACTCGCCTTTACCCTTCTGACCCACATCTGGACAAGCTGGTAAGAAAGCGTAGGTGCTCTGTCCTACGGCAAGAGCAGGTGGTTCAAACCAAGCAAGCCCTGGCCTGTGCAAGGGAACTCTCACCACAGCCCCGCTCCCTATCTGTCAGAAAACCCTAAGCTGGGTACCCCTCTGTGCTCTTTCAAGCCATTTTTAGGCATGCTTAGAAGCCTGCCCTGCTTTCTCCAGAAAGCCTCATTATGGGAGTAATAAACCTTTTCATACTTCCTGGATGTGTGTGTGTGGCATTCATCAGTCTTATCATCCAAATCAAATTTAGGGTTAAAGGTCCATCTTATATGTGTGGCGTCCTCAACAATACATGACCACGAATCTTGCAACCATGCAGTTATTATTATCAATATCCTACAGATGAGGAATCTGGAACACAGACGCAGAACTAACTGCTTTCTGTTTGTGTGCGTGTGTGTGCGCGTGTGTGTGTGTGCATGTATAGTGAGTGATAGAAGTTGGTTAGATGGCTAGTGGAAGAAATTGCAAAGAAATTTGTTTTTACAGGTTTAAGCAAATCCTTCTTAGCCTTCCCTGAGCAGTAGTGACTTAGAAGACTTGAAATAGCAGCTGACTAATGGTTGAGGTCGATAATGTTTTGTATAGTTTTATAAGGTCCTTGGTAGGTATAATGAAAGATGGGTATAATGAAAATTGATATTTCACAAGTTCCTGCCTGTTCATAATCAAATTGTGTCCTTTACATATATCAAAGCTCACCCTCAAAACAGTTTCTAGTTGTGTTCCCTGAAGATATAGATTGGAAAATAAAATATTGGCTAAATTTTCTCTCCCTGCTGGTTTGGAGAAAGCTTAATTAAAATGTGTTACCTTCTAGAATCCCTCATCTGATTTCCAGAGCCTTTCTTTTCTTCTTTTCTGCCCTTCCCCTAATCCCAGAACTCTATCAGAGCACTGTACTGAGCTCCTGTTGTCACTCATAACTCTGATCCCATTGTCTATGTGCCAGAAGCATGTACAGAGTGAGATCTCCAGGCCTAAAAAGCAGGGACAAGTTCTACTTAGTACCAAGGTGAGGGCATCCTCTGAGTATACTGACCCTAACAAATCAGAGGGATCTGCCATATAGAACATGGAAGACATCAGTTGTAAGAGGTGTTTCTGAAAATTTAAGCCAGAGTTCACAAAATGCTACGTATTTTTCAGTGTTTTTCATTAAAAACAATTCCACAGGTGTTGTGTTAAAAGATCATGAAACATCTTTCTAATGTAACTTACTCTATTTTATACTATTTGCAATCTGTTGCTCTTAAAGCATAACTTCATTTTCTAGACACCAATTTCATGTCAAAATATAAAATTCCTTTAGAGATACACATTGCTTCGTAATTGTCTTCTCACACAAACATCATTTGCCACAGTCAAAGGTTGTTTTCTTCCTTGAGCTTAACTATAAACAATTTATCTTCACCAGTTTTTGCATTTGTCTATGGATTTTTATTCTACATCTCATTTCCAACCTATCTTTTCTTTTTACATCCTCTTTACATGTCTTTTGTGAGGGAGTCTCTCTTGGGCATCTGCCCTTTGTCATGGAAGAGTGGCTCTTTATAGGAGATCATCCTGATTTCAATGGGGTTGAAAAACAGGCCAGATTATATGCAGTGGATATTTGACTATCCCTGCTAAGACAGAAGACAGACAGGAAAGGTTTATTTCCTTTAATTCTGAGAAATCTGAAAATAATAGCTTCAGCTTCAAATGAAGTGAAAATGGAAGTGACTGTTAAAAGCCACATTATTTAAATAGTGCCAGAGTAAGTCATTGTACTACACTTGTAGTTGTCTACTTGTGAAATCTACAAATGATCCTCGATTTACAATGGTTTGATTTAGGATTATTTGACTTTATGGTGGTGTGAAAGTGATAAGCATTCAGTGGAAGCCATATGTGGAATTTTGAATTTTGACTTTTGCTCAGGCTGAAGGTTTGCTATACAATATTCTCTCCTGATGCTGGGCAGGGGCAGCAGCTGCAGCTCCCAATTGGCCACCCCATTACAAGGTAAAGAACACTTACAGTCATTCTTTACCCATACAACCATTCTGTTTCTCACTTTCAATACAATATTCAATAAAGTACATGAGATAGTCAACACTTTATTATAAAATAAAGTTTGTGTTAGATGATTTTGCCCAACTGTAGGCTAATGTAAGTATTCTGAGCACCTTTAAGGTAGGGTAGGCTAGGCTAAGCTCTGATGTTCAGTAATGTAGGTGTATTCAGTGCATTTTCAACTTATGATATTTTTGATTTATGAGTATTATGGGATGTATCCCCATTCTAAGTTGAAGAAGATCTATACTGTGTTATTCAAGATCTCCTTGCACTCACTTTAGGAGAACAAGCATTGTTACCTGACTGTACATATAATAAAGTTAACAGGACATTATGTTGGAAAAGTAATGAAGAAGAGGTGAAAAAAAGTACTTGATCTTTCCACAATCAAGAAATATGTTTTGAGTACTCACTCTTGGGAACCCCCTGGAGATTTCAGAGAACAATAATTGATACCTGCTCGTCACTTGAAAAGACCATGGAATATTAGGTTTGGGAACAGTCCTAGGTCTTTATATCAAAGCATTTTATGTTCCTTTTTATCAAATACAAGTCAGGTGACTTCCATTAATCTGCTCTCTAGACAATTGTGTGTGTGTGGCCAGGTTGGGGTGGGAGTGGGGGTGGGGTCTAGGTCCATATTCAGAGTTGAAGTCATGATATTTGTATTCATATAATACCTCTTTATTTAGTCTTTGCATAGTTAAGCAAGTCACTTAATTCCTCTGAACCACAATCTTCTCATCTTTAAAATGGGTATATTATACTCTGTCTCATAAAAGCAGGATAAGAATCGAGTGAGATAATGCTTGAGACTGTGAACTTTACACAAATGTTAATTGTTACTTTGTCCCACATTATAGACTATTAGAAATGGAATCAACTTCCTGTTATTTGGGTGGTCAGTTTTGACTGGATGCAAGTTTTTGTTTGTTGATTTGATTTGATGGTAGTGTGATGTTGTTGGAAGTGATGGTGTTTTAAAATACGCTTCTTATGAAATTCAAGTAAGCAACTAAATTATCCATTTCTCACCCCATTTTCTGAGCTGTGTTAAAAGCAGACTAGAATAAATCACAGGGACAAATGCCAGGGATGAAGAAAGGGCAAATACATTCTAGACAGCAAGCTTCAACATAAACCAGAATGCACCTTCTTTATAAGGCTATGCCAGGATTAATTAAAGCAAAATTTAATGAGCTAAAGAAGACTTTGTGCCCTGTGGACATAAATGCTAAACATCTAGCCCCAAGCTATTAGTATTTAAATTACCCTGATGATCTCAAAATTATCAAAAATTGGTGAGCTTCCAAACGTGCCATAGAGGTAACTTAGCTTTAGGATGGCAGGGGTGGGGTGGGTGGAGTGTGGCATGGAGAAAAGATATACTTACACCAGCTCTCATCTCACGGTGAAAACTGAAACCTTCACAAATCAAATATTTGACATTTGGAATCAAAGTGTTACAGTTTGAAAACAGCTTTGCTTTGAGAGAACCAAGCATCCAAACCAAAAAATCAATTAATTAATTAAACTCAAAGAAGTAGGTTTATATGAATGAGAGCATACTTTATGTGTGTCAGATAAATGTGTCTTTTTCCAGGCAAAATTTGAAATATGAAACTCCTAAGCCTCATTCCTTTATCTCTTGTAGCCTCAGGGTTTTAGGTAGTCATCCACCTTGTGGATGAAGCAACAGTGTCTAGAGATGTAAAGTGCCTTTTCCAAGGAGGTATTAGCTACCAAGTTACAGAACTGAGTTCTGGAATTCAAGTTTTCTTACTCTGAGTAAAGTAGTTCCTTTCTACATTGGTAATGTTTTAAATAACAGGGAGATAACTGCTTTTCTTGACTCATTTCAGTAATAGCCTTCTCAGAAAAATAGGGACATGTCTTCCTGGGAGATTTAAGTTTATTTACCCCAGGGGATAATGAGACATTTGCCTGGTGACCTACATCTGTGACCTGACCAGGAATAAATGCAACCCTCTCCATGAGTAGGACTCACCCTCTGCCCAGTGATTTGGCCTCCACGAAATCCACCATCAAGGGTCAAGCCCTGCTTTCAAAATACCTGTGATTCAAGGCCCAGTGGATGACCTGCTATGACAACCCATATTCCCTGGGTAAACTGGAGACACTTTCATAGGTTTGTAACCTTTACATAATCCCTCTCTGGAGAGACATTAGAGAAATAATTTTTTTCATTGTTAAACATATTATACATGCAATAAATGTTTTGAATAAAAGTACTTTAAAACAACTTCTATGTATGTAACCCAGCAACTATACTTTTTTAGTACACCTCAATAGATCCCAGATAAATGTGTATGATATGTACACATTTATGGTGGCTTTTTTTCTTTATTAAAATGTATTAGATTTACTTTTCTAATACCCTGTTTTAAGAAACTGAGTGCATCATTCTGAAATTGAACTAATTTTGTTATTGAAGCAAAAAAAATTGATTACCAAAAAAATATTATTATAAAGGAATGTGAAAATAAACAAGGAAAATAAAATGACATATAAAATGTTATCCTGTAAGAAAATGGATATCTGATTTTAATTAAGTAACTGAACAAGCAAGAAGACCTTGCCCTGTCCCATACTTGAATTTGCTAATAGACTCCCAAATCCAACTTTAGAAGCTCCTAGTTTTTATCTTCTCCTTTATTCTTTTCCTTTTTTTCAGAGTTTGTACTGACCTTCTAGAGAAGGTTATGGATGATGAATAAGACCAGCAGCCCAGTTCTGGGTAAAAATGTAGCCTTCATATTTTTTCAAGTGACTGTTAACACAGGGAAAAACAACAGACAACCACCATTAACAGTGTGGCTTAAAAGTACCCTGAGTCTCTCTCACCTAAAAGGGAGATCAATTTTGTGAGGACATTTTTTTCACTATTTGAACATTCTGAGCCAGTTTTCCGGGTTGGTTAGGAAGTTTTACAGAACGAGAAGCCGATAGAAATAGACCGAAAGGCAGGTGGGGTAAGTGGCCGGGTAGTGTAGTGAAAGGACGAGGTTTGGGGCTTTAAAGAGCTGCAACCAAATGGTGACTGCACTGCTTTCTAGCTGACTAATCTTTAGCTCACGCTTCTTAACCTCTCTGAGCCTTAGTTTCCTGATCTGTAAATAGAGCCAATAATGTTATTTTTGACTAATTATTACAGCTAAGTGATACTTGACTTAAATATTCAGTATATGTTCAATATTACTCGTCTAAGTCTAGGACTTGGTCTTCCTTATAAAACTGTAAGCTTACAAATCAACTCCAACACTTACCACAGGAGAGGGAAACATCCATCCATCACTCCCTCTTTCAGCATGTGGGTGGACTAATGAAGACCTCCCCGAGTACGGATTTTTGGAATAAATGTTTAAATCAAAGTGATGAATACATTGACAGAGCAGTTATTTTCTTCTTTCATATGAAAAAAGCTACACGTAGGTTTAATTATTTCTCAAACTGTTATTCTGAAAGTCACTCATTCACATGCCAGAATAAGTCATGATCAAGAATTAGTTCCCTCTGGATGTGGGTACTTGTGGCATATCGAGGCGAGTACCACAATGTGAAGTTTCTAACACAAAGCCCCCAAATTTTGAGCCCTCTTTCCAAATTGTGCTGGGAAATGTAGTCCCAAACCAAAGGCTCTTTTTCCATTTGAAAATGGCCTGGACAAACCCTCTCTGGCAAAGGTCAGACCCAAGCTTCCTGAAAAGGAGGAGACATGCTTTCTATCTCCCTGCCCTGTCTCCATCACACAGGTACCTTCCTGAAGTATCCTGCCACTTAGAATTCAGAGGAAAAGTAGTGGCTTCATAAAGAGGGCAATAAACATAAAAGATACCTGTGGGTAATAGGTTTGAAATTGCTGTGTTCCTTGGTAATGGGATATAATTACAAGTCCCCTGGATTCCTTGGGGCTACGGTGCAATTATCACTCTCATTTCCAGGATAAAAGGGAGGGATTACAACAGTATTGCCACAATTCAGTAACATGAAAAAGGGGGTCTTACCAGAAAGATATCAGTAGTTCTGCATATTTTTCTCAGTATTCATTTCACATTGCTAGCCTGTGTATTTATAAGTCTAAAAGCACACAAATCTATGTGATTAAATTTGTGTAAGTTACAATACATCACCATTATAGTAAGGCCACTGCAGGGTGTTAAGAAAACAAAGAAAAGGTGGGAAAATAATGAGTGATATCACTGCACTGTAGCAGTGAGCAAGTTATCATATATTTTGGAAGTAATTAAAGACGATTGAGCGATACTTCCCAGCCTAATGAGTGATTCTGCCACAGCCTCGCAGCAGGGAGGCCCCTGTGTGTTTGCACATTTCCATAGTATTTACTGGGGTAATGAGTGTTATTGCTGTGGTGTAACAGCAGGGTGCACTGCTCCCTGTGCTTCCCCAAGAGTTCTGTCACAATTAGAAGGCAAAATGCGATTGCTGTTTTGCTAGACACCAGTCATGATCTATTCCTCTGTTGTTCCATAGTAATTACCAAATGACATAGTGTTATGTCCCAGGGTATTTGTTTTGAGCACAACAAGGCAGATTTTTTAAAAATTAATTAATTAATTAATGTTTGGCTATTGTGGCTTAATGACATCGTTTCTCATTTGGTTGTAGAATATATAGTTGTGAAATTGTTATTGACTTGTAATCACTGACTCACATACCACGTTTGCCATTGCTTCTTCTGGGCCTTGGAAGTGGGGTTGCCATTGTGTCTGCAACGTTGCTCAAGCTTGAGAGTGCAAGCAGGAGGGAAGGGATGGCAGAGAGGAGGAGAAAATAGACGTGGCACACACAGTCATCCTTTATACTTTACCAGTTATATTTGAATACTCTGCATCTACACGCCCCTCCTTAGATTATAAGAATAGTGCCCGTGTATCCATCAGGAGGACATATAGTCAACAGAACAAAACCTCAAACCGGCCAATATTTTGTTTTGACCTTACATGCTTTAAGTACAGAGAACCATCTTGGTTTAAAATATTTTGACTTACTGTGCACATCACTGACTAAAATATCCCGTGGATTCTGATATTTTCACTTTGGAGTCTGTCACTGTCTTACCCCTTGATTTTAATTTGGGAAAATGTGGCCCCTGTGAGTGCAGAGAGGTGCTTTGCGTAGGAGGAGTGGAGTGTGTGACTCTGGTTTGGCTCTACCCTTATAGAGATATCACCTGGCTGTAGAGAGTGATGCTAAAGAATATGTACCCTGGAACCTGACTGCCTGAGTTCAAGTCCCAGCTTTGCCATGATGAGCAGGGGATCCATGGGTAAATGTCTTAATGTCTCTGAGCTTCAGTTTCCTTGCTTGTAAAAAGGGCGAAAAATAGTACCTGCTTCTAGGCTTATTACAAGATTGCATGAGAGGATTATGTCAAATATTTATCAAAAGGCCTGTAGAGAGTAAGTTGTCATGAAGAGTTAGCTATGGTTATTGATCAACTTGTTGAGTCTTAATAGGAAAGAAAGTGTTACTCATTCTTTAAGCTTCCATCTATCTCCCCAAATCTTTGATTCAGTGACATTTTGTGTTTGTGACTATGTCAAAAGAAAACAGAAAATAGACACACACACTCACATAAAATTAGGGCTATGTCTTAACCTGAAATGTCTCATTTCCTCATTTCTCCACTTTATACACAACACAGCCAATAACTCTGAATTCTGAATTCTGGCAGCAGTGGAAACGAGAGGAAAAAGCCTCAGACTGATCAAGGAGGAAGTAAGAAAAATCCAGCCACCATTAACACTGGTATTTACAGCACTTCATGTGGAATTAAACTCAGAAGTGGCAGCCAAGTGAGAGAAAGCCATTCTGAGGTAAAGTCAGTGAGATATGTGAAATACTCTTCCTCTGAGAGTGTGTGTGAGGAGTGTGGAGATTTCTCTCACTTTTAGGACTTCTCTAAAGAAAGGATTTTAAGTTGCACAACACTCATCTATCCATTTTCATCTAGGTACTAACTATTTAGTTTGCCTGCAAATTTCTCCAACTTGAAATTGCTTTATACCATCAAAGATCCTAGGGTTAAACTAATTTCTCCCATTGCTACTTAGCACAGAGAGACTTGGAAAGTGGATCTCTTGACAGAGAGACCAGAACTCTAAGGATAAACTGTTGTGGTTATATTGTGGAAAATGAGAATAGGAGAGGGAACCGTGTGTATTAACAGTTCTATGCAATGCTAGACCTTAAGCATTTGATGACAACTTCACACTTGTGTAGAACTGGGACACTTGAATGATCTGAGTTCCCTGCAATTAATGTTAAACTCTCTAGATATGGAAACCCTAGATACTGACAGCGAACAGCATGAGAAGTGAATGTCAAGGGATCTGCCAATGACACACACTGGCTAAACCAGAAGGCTAGTAAGACCCAGACATTTTTCTCTCAAGCCACACAGTTATAGGTTTCACCAAGCTGTACTGTATAGGATCACAGTGTTGCATGTACAGTTGACCCTTGAACAATGCAGGGATTTATCCGTATATAACTTACAGTTGGCCCCCTGTTTTCATGGTTCTTCTCATCAGAGGATTCAATGGAACATGGACCATGTAGTGCTGAAGTATTTACTATTGAAAAATATCCATGTATAAGTGGACTCATGCAGTTCAAACCCTTGTTGTTCAAGGGTCAACTGTATGATAACATGTACATAAATTGTTCATTAAATCAGATGCACTTATAATTCCAGAGAGTGGGTTCTTAGATGCAAGTTCACCCTTTTATTGTTTTTATAAGACCCCAGATAGAGAGGTAAATTGAACAGACCAAGATGATAATTGCAGACAAGGATTCTCACATGCAGAGTGGTCAGGCCTGGTGGGTGGTGCCCCTGCAGAACCATTCCTCCACGTGGCTTATTTCTCATCTATGTGGGCCACATGGCACACGTGGCCCTGCAGATCTCTTCTGTGCTGATGCTGTGTCCTCCATCACTTCACCATGGCATGTCCGTCCATCTTTGTGAGCACAATTTTTTATTAATCAGTGAAATGTTTGGGCCTTTGAAATGGATTTCAATCTTCTTTATATATTAATTATTGATAAATGGAGCCTGGGAGACAAGAAATAAGCCTGGCATGATTAAAGACAGATAGTTTTTAATTTTATGTCTCTTGCAGTGACAGAGAAATTTAGTTTAATAGGAGTAGTTTTTCAAAGCAGATGCAGTCCTGAGGGAGGGTGTATAGAAAATGGGCAAAGCATGCTAAAAAAAGATAGGACTTGTAGGAGACATAGGATGCCTCCATAGATTAGCTATAAGTTTCCTAGGAAGCGTTATCAAGAGATAGGGGTAGAAATCTCTTGAAAATTTTGTCTGTATGTTTGCAGATATGAACTGTAAGCCTAAAACCAGATCCTATTATATTAGTTTCAAAAGCCATACAGTACAAAAAATTATTATATATATAAAATAAGCTGAAGGTGATACTGTACAACACAGGGAATATAGCCAATATTGTATAATAACCGTAAATAGAGTATAACTTCTAAAAATTACGAATCACTATATTGTACACCTGTGACTTCTATAATATTGTACATCAGCTGTACTTCGATTTTAAAAAGGCATACATTACAAGCCAAATTTGTACCTTTTACATTCTTTCAGACTCCCCTAAACTGTACTGTCTCAAACAGCCTTAATTATGTATTGTCCCAACCATCATGTAAAAAATCATGAGGTGCAGTAGAAAAACTATCAGGCACAAAGGATTGCTGTGTTCCAGTCCAGCTCCATCATTTATCAGCTTGCTTTGAGGCAGTCATTCAACCTAGAGTCTCAATGTCTCCTTATGGAAAATAGAGATACTGTTCCTTTCACCAGGTCCATAAGTAGTTTCTGAGGATCAAATGAAGAAATTACCATGAATGGTTTCTGAGGCTTTGCTGAGTTTTAAAAAATCTCAGGTTTTTGGATAAAAAAGAAATGAATCTTTTTACGGGTCTATCAGTTATGAATTACTCCATGCCAATGTATTTCTTTTTTATTCTCCACATATATAACTAACCCAGTTTAACACCACAAATATATTTGATACTTACGATCAGGATCCAGGGTGTATGCTGGGATCTGGAAATCTAAAAAAAAAGAAAAAAGAAAGAAAAGAAAGAGAGCCTGTGCCTCTAAGGATTCCTTATTCCTCTGATCTCTTGTTAAAGCACCTACATTTTTATGGGCTCCTGTATAATTGACAGGACACTCCCCTCTCTACAATTGCCAGTTTAGCACAATGAGCCCTACACTGTTGTGTTTTGAGGTGTCAGCCAGAAGGAAAAAGCATTACATTACAGTAGATAACACAGGAAGAGGGAGAGAAGAGGAGGAATATTGGCTTTTGTTAAGAAGTAGGAGAACAGGATTAGACTGAGGCTCTACTTCAGCTGCACACTTCAGACTTGGCTGGCTGATTGATAGGGAGAAGAAGGCCCTAGACACAGCCATGTCTTGCCTATCTTAGTGATTATCTCTTAACTAGCCTTCCATATTAATCTTCCTAAACTCTTTTCATTATGTTCTTACCCTACTCAAAAGCCTTCGATGGCTCTCACTAGCACCACACTGAATCCATCTTTTTGTGCTTTTTTCCCTTTTCTAATCTCTTTCCCTCTTCAGTTCATTTTATGGTTGGATGTGTCTCCTATCTCCTCAGTAATGTTGCCAGACTTCCTTAGAGTGTGAAGCCTGTCTTGCACAACTATTCCCCTGTAACTTGCATAGAATAGGTAATCAATACATGTTTCTGGATTGGTTATAAACCTGTAAGTTATCCCTTGCTTTTACAGTTTTTTTTCCTTCTAATTTTTGTGAGTGAGTATTTCACACTGAACTATAATTTTTTAAAATAATAATGTTGTCTTGAACATTTGATACACCTGAGGGATCTATCAGCTTCAGATTTTAGAGTTATTTGCTAACTGATGGTTACTAAGATGTATGTTTTCTTGGTAGTAAAGCTATTTTTCATAGTGAAGTTCACAGGAAGTATCATCATGTGATGTTCTTTCCTGGACTACTACCCCCTTTTTTCCTTCTAGCAACTCAACATACATGTGTGTACATAAGTACACACGAAACATAATTATTATTAAGATTGCATTCTGCAGAAGGTCATAGCCCCAGTTTTTCTGCTCTGGGCACCAGAATTTCTACTGGGATTGACAGAGCTCCAACCAGCACGAGTGTCTGTGTATAACAGCTGAAAGTATACTTTAAGGGCTTTATGATAGCAACACATAGAGTAGTTGAAAAAGACTAAACATACACATGTAATAGAAGTGCATGCAGTTATCATACAGATAGTTTAAACATGCTGCTAAGTACAGACACTGTTTAACACTCACAGAAGTGAGCAAGAGATTAATTGCCCTTCTGGTTCATTCTGTATTCTTTCTATTATTTAAGTTCTGCTTATCTTCTTTGGTATGGTCCACTTTCTCCTTGTCCCCTGCCGTGCATGCTGGGATTGGTCAGGTCTTTGTACTGAGGTCTTATTACTATTTCCAGAAAATTCTAATTCTTTATCACTGTTTTGCCAAGGAGGCTTTGCTTCTCTCCAATGAGCTTTGCATAATGCTGGCTGCCAGCCTTACTTATTAGGCCAGAAGTGACTGTGCTGTGCCCCAGCGCACCCTTTTTCTAATCTGAGGATTCTGGACTTAGGCCAACACTGGGCTCTGCTTCATTTTTTTTTTTTTTTTCCTTTTCCTTTTCTTATTCCTTAACTTAAGTTTGAGTTAGTTGGAATATGAGCTGAAAACACATTTTACCACTAGATAGACACAAATACGTTTCCTCTGTCAAACGACTAAACGACCTCTCAGATGCAAATTGTGGGCATGGGTGTATGTGTGTGGATAAGGGAATATTGTGTAATTATTGCTTGTGGTATTGGGTGCACGTGTATTGAAAATACGCTCTGTGAATTACCACGGTAAGTCAGTTTCCAAGGACGCTCAGACTTGGCACATTGACAAAGCACTTCTCATTACTCTGAATACGACCTCTGAGGATGAATAAAGAAGCACAGACCGGGGCTTCCCTGGTGGCGCAGTGGTTGAGAGTCCGCCTGCCGATGCAGGGGACACGGGTTCGTGCCCCGGTCCGGGAAGATCCCACATGCCACGGAGCGTCTGGGCCCGTGAGCCATGGCCGCTGAGCCTGCAGGTCCGGAGCCTGTGCTCCGCAACGGGAGAGGCCACAACAGTGCGGGACCCACGTACCGCAAAAAAAAAGAAAAAAATACAGTTGAAAAATCCCCAGATCCAAATGGCACTTCCTAAGCTAAACCACAGTACAAATTGTGAACTGTATCACTCACTAGCACATTAACCGACATGTAAGGCAACAATTGTAGGGAGCTCAGTGAAGGATTGAATCTGACTTAGTAACTTGAAACACGATTGGCCTCTTTCATTCTTTGATTATCCACACCAATTTCAAGAATTAACCTTAACTTTAAATTATGTAGATTTCCTCTTTTGGATTTGTGTAATAACTGTAGGCTTATCTAAGTATTAGGTGGTCAGGGTTTTTTGTTTTGCTTTGTTTTGTTTTTCTCTTTCTCCGAATAATGATAATTGTTCCGAGTTATTAGCGTCATAATGACGCTACCAAAAAATAATAATATTAGAGGCCAAGAGTGTCTCCAACCAGGCTATTGCAGGTCCCCGATGCCAGTGCTAGATTGCCTGGTTGAAAAATCGTATCTCAACATAATAGGCTACAGTGGCAAAAAGAGAGAGTAAGAAAGAAAGAAAAAGTCAGCAGGTCTGATAGGAAGGTTGCAGGCATTTGTATCTAAATGTTCTCTAAATGTACCATTTTGCTCCTAATGACACAGGATTAGGAAGGGAATATAATGAGGTTATATCAAAAGTTCAAATAAATAGCCTGAATACCCCTCCTCTCAAGAATCCCTTTTTCTCCCTGATATAAATGTAAGCATAATAGAGTTTTAGGATTAAGAAAGGCAGATTTAGCAAGCTAGATGTCTTTTTCTAAGGGTCTTTTTCCACCCTTCTCTGCTCATATAGTAATTAACCTTTTGAATAATCTCCCTTGCAATACTGGTTATACTTATCTTCTTTTCAACCATTTCTCACTGTTCTGAAGTCAAAGCTTGACCAAGCATCGTGACAAAGAATGATGAGAGAAATTTCTGGAAATTGTGCAAATTTATTCGGAGTGCCTCAGTGTTCTTTTGAAGTGAGATAGCAGTATCTGAGTGTTACACATGGGGACACGTGTGAACATTTGCAAAAGGAGCTTCAAGGGCTGGGACCCATAAGTACATGCTTTTTTTCCTCCCTTCTCTTCTCTAGCCAAACTCTCTCATCCCCCTCCTCTGTGGTACCACTTGTAGCCAAATACCCCATTTGTTCCTCTACAGCTTCTCCTTACTGCCTCTACTTCCTCCTGTCTCCCCATCACTCAGTCCCTCTATGCCCTCCCTTGTTGTCCAACTCACAGGGCATCAACCATCTGAGCTCACAAGCCCTTTAAGAGGTAGATCAGCAATTTCCAGGCATGTGTTTTAGCATTTGAAGTTGATAAATATTCTGTGCCTAAACATAATGTTCTGATTATTTGGAAAAGCTAGATCAAAGAAATAAGTTATTTACTATATATATATAATGTATATATAAACGGTATATATACTATATATATATATATATATATATATATATATATATATATATTATATACTTTGAACACACACACATACACATACCCATTATGTGCTAGACAGACACCATGGAAATTAGAATGATGATTTAGATATATTCCCTTTCTTCAAAATTATAATTTAGTAGTTTCTTGCACCATCTGCGTAAAAGTGATTGTTAGAGCCGTGGAGTGGATAATGTCCTAGTGAGACACTAATATGAAAATAACAGAAGGCAGAGGTTGGAGCCATGTTTAAAATGCAAAATGAGGGGGGGAAAGCCAGTGAGAGATAGAGAGAGAGAGAGAGAGAGAGAGAGAGAGAGAGAGAGAGAGAGAGAGAGAGAGAGAAATTGGCTGAAATGACAGAAAGGGGATCGCAATAGTGTAATGCCAGAGAATTCTAAGAAGAAGAGAGTTGCAAGAAGGAGGTGGGCATAACAAACTTTCAGAGAGAACAAATAAAATCATGACTGAGTAAAACCTACTGCATTTGGCAATTAGGAAGATGCTGGTATCATTGAGAAAGGTGGTTTATAGATCATGGGAATGCAGCTGAGTTGCATAGGGTTGAAGAGTGAGTGTTTGGTGAGGAAAATGATAAGGCAGGTAGATTCTTTTGAGAAGTTTGGGGTTAAGGGGAAAAATAGAGAAATGGGATTATATATGGGGTAAGGTAATGTGTGTGCTTTGCTGTGAAGTGTGGTGTGTGAAGGTGGCATGGTTGTAGTGTAAATATGGTTTGGAAATAGAAGTATACTGTGTGTATAAGAGTACAAAGGAGGGATAGAGAGAGAGGCAGAGAGGGAGAAAGGGAGAGAATACAAAGGGTGATCAAGTGGTTGATGGAGCCAGTTCCTGGAAGTGATGGAGGCATATAGACTGAAGCAGGAAATATTTACATATATTTTGGGTATTAGCTTTGGAATTGGGTAATTCTTTTTTCCTCTGAGAAAGAAAAGATCATGAAAGGGCAGTGACATTTGGTGAAAGGGCATGGCTGTCCTGGAAGTCCTAAGTGGAAAGGTTTGAGACATTACCTGAGTGCCCTGGGCTGGAGGAGTACATACAGTGTTTGAAATGCCTGAATTGCAGTAGGCAATCAATACGGATAAATCCAGGGTGAACAAATGTCTCTAAGGAGCCAGTTGAAGTTCTAGAGTAAGGATTTTCAATCAACAGTTCATCACAGCTTTGTGTCTGTTTCTCTCACAATGGTAGGTAACCAGTAGTTGTGTGTACACAGTCAGGAGGATAAACAAATCTGGAGTTCTTGAGTCTTATTTAATAAATAGTTATTCTGAGTACCTGAATTTCCAGATACTGCCCTAGGCTCTGTTAAATACAGATTTTCTTATAGCAGCCACATCAGATAACATTAATCCTCTTTGAGCAATAAGAAACTTGACCTAGAGAGGCAAAGTAAATCACCTCGATTACACAGTTGGTAGATAACAGAAGCAGAATGGCATAAAATCTTAGATTATGGAGCCTAATTGCCTGGGTTCGAATCAGAGTTCAGTTATGTAAATTGGGGCCAATTCCTTAATCTCTCAAAACCTTAGTTTCTAAATCTGTAGGATGGAGCTAATAGTATCACTTCAGTTACTTTATACAAGATTAAATGTGTTAATACATGTAAATCACTTACAGCAGTACTTCGCTTATTTTAATATTAGCTACTAATAACATCATCATCATCATCATTATCATCCTGATTTCCTAAGTTAAAATTCAGTGGTTTTTCCACTTTACAATAATTTCCCAAGCTGTTCCCTACACACCATAAATTACCTAGGATGTTATTAGGTAAAAGAGGACAACAGAACTACAAAATTTGGGAAGCAGGCATTAGACTGAATTCATCAAGCTTCTTTGCTCCAAGTGACTTAGAACCTCTAGTAGGTTAATACATACTGGGAACTTCTAATAAAGGAATATAACAAAAAATGATACTTAGCTAAAATTTATTGAGAACTTATTTTTCCCTTAAAAACACTTATTAACAACATTTTGAGAATTATTACTTTTCAATGGAACATACTTGCCAAAAAATGTTGTGCTTCATTTTGACTATTAGAGCAATTTTGAAAAGACTGATCCATGCCTGGCACAAGTTGGGTTTGTAGGAAAGCAAAGTCAGAGAAGGGCTGATGAGCTGCTGAGGCTTGTCAGGGGCTTGGCAGAGTCAGGCCCACAATGAGGGCAGGGAGTGGATTCAAGAGATGGCAAAGAGCAGGAGAAGAAGGTGAGCAGGTGGAAAAGAGATAGGACTATGATATCAAGACCTTGGAGGTAGACCCATTCTTCAGAATGGCAAGACCCAATATGGGAGGTATTGTGTGTCTCTCAATTTTAAAGGAGGTAAAAGTCACTGGAGTTGAAAAGGCCAAGAAGATATGAAATCAAAGTTCCAGATGGTTCATCCTATTGATACTGATACCTTATGTACACCTATTGTTTTATACTTAAAAAATATAGACTTAGAGGAGAGAGAGAGAGAGAGAGGGAAGGAGGGAGGAAAGGAAAGAGGGAGGGAGAAGGGCTGTCTTGCACAAACATAACTAAAAACAAAAACAGCATTTGAATGTTATTAATTATCATAATCAAGGTATAATAAAACATTCTCCTCTTCTCTTTAAGCTTTTCCTTTTCTTTAAGCAGTTGCTTTCTTTATTTTTGATTTTAGGGTCAATTTTTAAATTGAAATGTATTTGAAAGCAGTTGGTGTCAAAAATCAAAATAAATTATTGGGTTATTTGTATGGCACTGTATGATGCCAAATGAAGATGTTGGTAGTTATGTGGAGAGTTTGGAGTATAGATATTCAAAATAAAGTACTCTTAATTCTCTCAATTATCTGAGAGTATTTTAGCAAACAAGGTAATGGATGAAACTGATTATTTTTATGGTTAGTCTACCATAAATATATAAAGAGTGTGAGAGCCAGAGACAAACAGGAAAATTTTATTTCTGTCTTAATAAAAAAACAAAACAAAACAAAACAACAAAACCAACAAAACTGCATCCACTCTAGGAACCTTTAGAAATGTCTGAGATATTCTAACCTTGCATTTTTTTGATAGTTGGTGCCTATTGACTATATTTGCCATCAGCACATTTAGTAGGAAAGCAAATAATCAAGCTACAGAATTTAGAAAAGACAGTTATTTATTGAAGTATACCAAAAATGAAAGTCCATTAGCCACAATTACCATTCCTTTCCTTCCCTCCAATAATCCACTCATTTTATACTAACACTGGGCCAAACACTGGATTGGACATTAAAGATTGAAAGATGAATAAGATACAGCTCCTGCTTTTAAGGAACTCAAATCCATTGGGGATTCAAGTCTTATTTAATTCTCTCTATTGAATGCTCTCTATTACGCATCAGGTAATGTTCTGGGAATCTGAGATGCTAGTTACAAGTATTTATTATCAATTTTTAGGAAGGTTAAAACTGAGGTGTCAAAGTCTAAGGGAGAATAGAGAGCAAATGTCCAAACTAACCTTGAGAAATCAGAAAACTTGGCTTTCAGAGTTGCAAAAAAATGTATAAGTGAAAATACAGAGATGTAAAGAAGCAAGATATATTTTGGGAACTTCAGGTGGTTCTGTAAATCTGGAACAGAGGAGAGGATATGACAGGAAGTGACAGGAGATGAGCTGAGGCAGTGGAGTGGAGGGAACATGGCGGGGTGGGGAGGGACAGGATCTGACAGGTATTGGGAACTGACCAAAGCATACCTTTAGAGAAAAAGGGTAAATAAGAATTGAATTCAAAATGAGTCAAAGGGATACAGAAAGGCTGAGGGGAAAAAGAAGTATACAGAAGATAAGGGCTGCAGGAAAGGGATCGTTATGTAAGTGGGTAAGTTAATGGAGGAATGGAGGGCCTAGATCAGACACATAAGAGAGATGGATATGTTTAAGGGTCATAGACCTCAACAGGGGTAGACCTTGAAATCCACAGAGTAGAGGTTTTACTTCACGAAGTGGGTGACAAGGAACCATTAGTGTCATAAGAAGACGTATGATGGCCCTCAAGTGGTGTATTCTATGAGCTACTTAGATTCTTCCAACTGTCCCATGAGTACTTCATGAGAGCACAGAGTGTCAAAAGGGAACCTAAATGGTACCTAAGGAAGTTGAAAGATCAGATATAATTCAAGCTCTCTGCTTGATTAACTCCCTAGCAGAAGCCCAAATAAACCCCAGGGGCCAATGCAATTCTTTAAATAATATTAACATTGGGTTGTGCCAATTAATTAGGGAATTAATGAGCAATTAAGTTACCCACTCATAACAATTGGTCATTTATGGTGATTAGTATGTTTTGTACTGTTATGTACCAAAATAGTGAATTTTCAGCACTAAAATATTCAAGACAGCAGTAGCCAATAAGAGGAAATATCCATCATAAAATTATCATCTAGAAAAATAGTATTTACCCATTTCTCTGATCATTATTAGCAAATGTTTTAAGCCAGGCTTGAAAATAAACCCTCCCTGATGCTCAACATCAGTAATCATTAGAGAATGCAAATCAAAACAATAATGAGGTATCACCTCACACTGGTCAGAATGGCCATCATCAAAAAATCTACAAACAGCAAATGCTGGAGAGGGTGTGGAGAAAAGGGAACCTTCTTGCACTGTTGGTGGGAATGTAAATTGATACAGCCACTAAGGAGAATAGTATGGAGGTTCCTTAAAAAACTAAAAATAGAACTACCATATGACCCAGCAATCCCACTACTGGGCATATACCCTAAGAAAACCATAATTCAAAAAGAGTCATGTACCAAAATGTTCACTGCAGCGCTATTTACAATAGCCAGGACATGGAAGCAACCTAAGTGTCCATCAACAGATGAATGGATTAAGAAGATGTGGCACATATATACAATGGAATATTACTCAGCCATAAAAAGAAACGAAATTGAGTTATTTGTGGTGAGGTGGATGGACCTAGAGTCTGTCATACAGAGTGAAGTAAGTTAGAAAGAGAAAAACAAATACCGTAGGCTAACACATATATATGGAATCTAAAAAAAAAAAAAAAAGGTTCTGATGAACCTAGGGACAGGACAGGAATAAAGACACAGACATAGAGAATGGTCTTGAGGATATGGGGAGGGGGAAGGGTAAGCTGGGATTAACTGAGAGAGTGGCATGGACATATATACACTACCAAACGTGGGATAGATAGCTAGTGGGAAGCAGCCGCATAGCACAGGTAGGTCAGCTCTGTGCTTTGTGACCACCTAGAGGGGTGGGATAGGGAGGGTGGGAGGGAGGGAGATGCAAGAGGGAGGAGATATGGGGATATATGTATATGTATAGCTGATTCACTTTGTTATACAGCAGAAACTAACACACCATTGTAAAGCAATTATACTCCAATAAAGAAGTTAAAAAAAAAAAGAAACGAAGTCCAGTTTTATCTTGCTTAGAAAACAGATTTTCTTGAAATCACTTCTGTCCACACACCTGAATGTAGTAATCCCATTAACTCTTTATCTGGCTCCCTAAATACCATATCATATCATAAAATATCAGTTAAAAATTTTTTAAAAAAAGAAAAGAAAAGAAACCTTTCCCTACTGGCTTGAGGTGAATAATTATTTACTCTTATTGCACAGAAATAAACTTCTGACAATACATGATTTTTAAATAATAAAAAAGGGCAGAATGATCCTCACCCCTCATAAATATGTGGGCCAGTTCAATATACGTATAAATAAATATAAATATATATGTATGTAATTTTCCCCAAGGTTGAAATGACATTCAAATAACCATCAGGCTTACACAGACACACAACTAAATAAAATAATTTATTTGTATGAACTGAAAGGGAAATAGCTACCCATGGTTCTGAGTTAGACTTCTTCTTATGATCTGGCCATTTCTCAGCCCTTGCTAACCAATAGTAAAACTGCATGATATTGTCAATAATACAATGGGCTTTCCATATTTTAGACTGAAAAGAATGTTGTTGGTTAACAGTATCATGGAGAGATAATTATGAGAATAGGTCTGGTATAGTGAGCCTCTCACTCACTAACCTGGAGTAACTGTTCCTGTCATTGTATAAGGGCTGTTGAATTAAATGACAGAGATTTCTGTAGTCAGTCCTTAGAAGGCGGCAAGGAAACCTGAAGGTGTGCCCTAGAGATTTGCTGTAGAAAAAGTCAAATGGCTTACTTTGACCTAACAACAACAACAAAAAAAAATTGTTAAATATATGTAGTGGATCAAAAGAGTCATGCTGAAAAACTTTAGAAAACATTATTGAAAACTAACATCGTAAAAAATACTGAGGACTAAAAGGTACTGTGCAGGTGTGTGTTCAATTGCTAGAAGATTAGACATCCAGAGTCCTAGATGCTATCCTAGCCCTGCCATATATTCATTTACATAATGCATTTTGCTATGTTTTCAGCTTCGATTATAAATTAGTCATGTATACTCCTCCTAGGATTGAAAAAAAATAATGTTTGGAGATTTAGGCCCTACTGTAAAACTCACTCAACTCTAGTTCAGGTAAAGAGGTGCTTTGTGAGGGGAGAAAAAAGAGATGTGTTAGCTATTGGTCCAGTTACTATGTTAAATATGAAATAGTATGAGAGGTGAGCATCTGTATGTGTCCACAGTGCCTAGAAACTTAGACCAGTTTTAAGAAACAGGGAAAAAGTAGTCTGCAGTTATTCCGCCTGCCTTCTGATTCATCAGTTATTTCTTTGCCTAGTAGAAAAGGAAGTTAAGGAGTAGATAAGCCTCTAGAAAGAGGGAGTGGAAGAGAACATAGAAATGTAATCTCTATATACATTTTTGCTAGGCTGCTCAGTCTCACTGCAAAAAATTAGACCGAGTCAGCAACACTGTCTAATTGGCTAGGAAATTCCATATATGCTTTTAGTAGTAACACTTCTATAAACTGGACTTGCATCATATAATATCTTTAGAGATAAAACTCAGTTTTTGTTCTTTTGGCTCCTTCCCTCCATTCTGAGGAAATAGGTTACCGTGTCTGCAGGTTGGTAGGCATAAATTGTGCAGCCTATTTCAATGGTAGGATAGCACAGGGATTTGATTTACAGAGTACATAAGAAATCCTAGAACAGCTAATCCAAACTTTCAGGGAGCTGATTTCTTTCACTGTATCTGCATATTGGCTGAGTTTTAAAAGCATTTGATAATATTTGTGGCTAATGCTCAGTACACCAGTATTTTTGAGATTTATGAAGTGGTTTGCTTTTTTAGATTTCTCAGGGACTAAAAGATAACATTAAAATAAAGCAATTAGTATTAAAAAAACTCCTTGTCTTACTAAACCTGTTTAGTGCCCTCTATGAAAACTTATAGTGGGGCAAAAACTGTTTTAAATATCAAGAAAATGGAAAAGTGTGACAGTTTTGAAACCTGATAAGGCTTTCTGAGAGCCATAAACAGCCCAGTTCATTTGAACCCAGAAAATTCTGTAAGGAACCAGAGTCTGTTTAGGATTCCCTTCTTCTTCTTCTTCTTCTTTTTTTTTTTTAATTGAAGTATAGTTGATTTACAGTATTGTGTTAGTTTTGGGTATACAGCAAAGTGATTCAGTTATATATATATTTTTTCAGATTATTTTCCATAGTAGGTTATTATTAATACAGTTCCCTGTGTTATACAGTAAATCCTTGTTGCTTGTCTATCTTATGTATACTAGCTTGTATCTGCTAATCCCATACTCCTAATTCGTACCTTCCCTACCTCCCCTTAGGTAAACATAAGTTTGTTTTCTGTGTCTGTAAGTCTGTTTCTGTTTTGTATATAGATTCATTTGTATTATTTTTAAGATTCTCCATGTAACTGATATCATATAATACTTGTCTTTCTCTATCAGACTTACTTCACTTAGTATGATATTCTCTAAGCCCATCCATGTTGCTGCAGATGGCAATATTTCATTCTTTTTTATGGCTGAGTAATATTCCATTATATATATATGTGTGTGTATATCTATCTATCACATCTTCTTAAACTAATTGTCTGTTGATAGGCACTTGGGTTGTTTCCATGTCTTGGCTACTGTAAATAGTGCTGCTTTGACCATTGGGGTGCATGTATCTTTTAGAATTAAGTTGTCATCTTTTCTGGATATACTCCCAGGAGTTGGGGGGAGGACTAAAAATTAGAGCTGCCATAGGATTCCCTTCTTGAGTCCACTGAAGATACTTAGTTTCTATGTTTATCATTGTGAATTACATCTTCCTCTTAGAAACAGTAAAATAGCTCTATTTTCAATTTCATTGAGGATTGTGTTAATATAAAGGACTCTGTTACACGTATTACCTAAAATAAGCACCTCATCTCTGTACATTTTCTTCTTGCATTAGATAAAGGCAATAACAACTTAAAAAAATGTACTTTTCCCCTCTCCTTTATAGACTTACTCCTATTTAGATGGCATGGGCTCACTTTTTGTCATCTTAGAATATATTTTAAAAATATGTCTTCACTATTACTTTCTTATTTATTGTTTTAATCTCTTCTTTTTCTCTTTTTTCCAGGTAAGTCCTGCTGCTTTCTAAATCTTACCAGAATGTCCTTTAGAAGAAATGGTAAGTCTTTCCTGTAATGTGGCTTCATTACAGAGCACAATGAAATTATCATGTTTTTTTTTTGAACTGCATTTGGTATCAGCCCATTTCTTAGGTTTTATCCATTAACTCTAAAACTTCGTTGTGAGTGGGGTGCCAGTTTTCCGTTTGATGCTTTGATGGATCCTTGCCACTTTGGGTGTTTGGAGCGTTTTTCCTAGAAAATTGAGTCTACTAGTGTGTTGTATATTAGAAAGAGGCAGCTCAACTTCTTGTAGATGGTCAGAGATTACAGATGGTTCATGATTGGTTTGGAGAGTTAAAGGAGCTTGTATTTTTGAGCATCAGGTTTCAGAATCCGGCAGGTAAATATTTTTTCAGTGATGTTGGATAATAAGACTTTCTCTCAAAACATTCCATGACAAAGCTACCAAAGGAAATGTGAAAAGTGACAGTGAAAATGAGAAGTAAAAGTTCACAAAACCTAGCTGCTTTGTTTAGCGCTTCAGAAGGAAGAATATTGGCACGGTGGTCTTCATCTGCTGGAATTAGCTTCATGGTCCATTAAAGGAAGCACAAATTTAGCTTTGTATATTGCAGACCTTCATATTCAGAGATGACGCAAGTTGCAAAAAAATTTGATTCATTTTTCTTAAGATGAGAGTGTGTATAACAAGCTGAAATTATGACTTCTTGGTGTTGTCAGCTATTTTATTTTGTGTCCTTGGTTTCACTGCTGTGTTGTACATAATTATATGAGAATTATATTCTGTGCTGTTCCAGAAGACTCTTTCAAAACCTTTTCTCATGAGGTTGAGCATTTGTTTGATGGTATCAAAACAAAATAATGAGCACATGAAAGGAGGTTTAGTTGAGACCATGAGAAATAGAATAAGAGTTTCAGTCCTCAAGTCTTTATCTAGAATTCTCTTTAAAAAAGAAAAAAAAGAAAACCTTAATATTTAGGTGCTAAGACATGATTTTATATTACATGTTGCTATGTTATCAAGTCACATGTATTTTGTAATAACTGCTTCCAATAACTAAATTAAAGAAAAATCAGCAATATATAGACTCCTCTGCATGCAAGTCTTTAGTTAACTTTGAATAGGAAACTCAAGAATTAACTGGAATACAAGCTCTATTACTAGCTCTCTTGAATTCTCATATGATTGTCTTGTTTACACCCACCACAAGATCATCTCTTCCTTATATATTTTTCTTTCAGCATCATTTAGAACTTTTCCGGTTGCAAGTAACAGAATATTCAACACAAACTAGTTCAAGCAAAAAAGGGAATTAGTGGGGTCGTGTAAATAAAAACCTAGAGATAAATCTGTCTTTGGGCACAGCATTTAGCAAGTGCTCAAAGGACCTGGTTACTTTGTCTCAGCCTCTTAAAGGCTGACCTCTTGGTTTCTATAAACTGTTTCAAATCCTGTGGAGTAAACAGAGGTTCACTCTGATGGTAGCCCCGCCAGAGACCCATTGCATCTTATGGACTGTGATTTTGTCATGAACTTATCTTTAGGGAGAATGCAGTGAACTGGCTTAGGTCTGAGTTAGGTGCTTTATCTCTGGTACTGAGGGGTAGGCGAAGCCCACCCAAACTCAGGGACAAAATGAAAAAGGACTGAATTCCTCAGTTGCTGGTACTTGCACTAAGGTGAACAGATGCTGAGAAACCAAGAAATAAATTAATAAGTACCTACCTCATCTTCTTTATTACTAAATATATTTTTTCCTTTGAAAAAGATTATCTTTCCCCTCTTTGGAATGATATAAGGAACTTGACTAATTCTGCCCCATCACTGGCCACCATCATGGCAAGGAAGGAAGGTACACGGGGTGGACAGATGGGGCCATAGCAAATTCTAGTATTTCTTGTATTTGATCCAAAATACTTGAGCTTAAAATCCATGATGAGAAATGCTAGATAAAAGCACCTTACTTTAATCATTTTTACTTCTCTCTCTCCTGCCCTTCTTTGTATGTTAAATATGTTCACTGTAATGAGAGAACAGTGTTGAGATGTTGTGGTACTTCTGATGTCATCCTTGTTTTAAAGATAAAGCCAGTATATACAAGAACATTGTGCATGGGGATAGAACCTCTAAAGTTAGTTTATTTCACATATGAAAGCTAACTTAAAAGAAGAGCTTTCTTCTGAACACATAACACTTATTAACCCACAAATTGCCCACATTACATTCTTAAATAACTATCACTTTTCTCTTCCTACTTATATTAACACTTTGCATCTAGAAACTATAGGTTGAGAGAAATTATTCTTTTCAAAGTAAAGGATAAAATTAATATTTAAAATTTGTTTGGAGCTCTATGGAGACTACAAAATGTGGCTAATACCACCTGTTGTTGTGAAGCACCAAAATCTTGGAGCTAATGATCAGGATCCCAGATATTAATCCCAGTGTTCAAGTTGCCATTAGGAAAAAAAAATTGTTTTTTCTTTTAAAATATAAACTACCACTGCCTAGAAAATTAAGCTATGAACAAATACCTGAAAATGTTATAGGCCTTATTAGAGAGCAGTCTCTCTAGATTTTCATTGTCTTGTTGAATGAAATTAAACATTTTATATTACCTTTGAATGTCATTAAACTAGATGAAGCCAAGCTACACAGTTCAATGAAAGTCCTAAATAGTCAAGGATTTTCTGAAAGAGTATTTACTTCCTCACATCTTGATTATTCAATTTTTGTTTAATCTTTTTTATTTTTTTGTAAAACATTCTATGTTTCTTTTCAATGTAGAAAACTTATACCAAGAGTAATAATGTAAATGTTAGGTTAATAAGGTTAAAACTGATTTACTGCCTTAATATTTTATACACTTAAGGTGCTACACAATATATTTTTGAAAAGAAGAGTAACTTGTAAGACAAAAATACATGTTTTACAATTTCTCATTAGAAGTATGGTTATTAAAATATATCAGCAATAAAGATTCTGCTTGAAATCTATTCATCTTTGCATTCCCCAAAGCACCCTAAACCAAGATTTGCACATAGTAGAAACTCTGTATTCTTAATTGGTTACTAAAGTAAGAAAGAAAGAATAAGTGAATGACTTTTTTGGAAGACATTTTCATACATAAATCCAGTGTAAAAAATGAGAAAATCGGGCCTCCCTGGTGGCGCAAGTGGTTGAGAGTCCGCCTGCCGATGCAGGAGATACGGGTTCGTGCCCCGGTCTGGGAGGATCCCATATGCCGCGGAGCGGCTGGGCCCATGAGCCATGGCCGCTGAGCCTGCGCGTCCGGAGCCTGCGCGTCCGGAGCCTGTGCTCCGCAACGGGGGAGGCCACAACAGTGAGAGGCCCGCATACCGCAAAAAAAAAAAAAAAAAAAAAAAAAAAAAAAAAAAGAGAAAATCTGAAAATACAAATAATAAAAAACATGGATGTGTTTTTCTAATCATAAAATATATTCAAGTCATGAAATTCAGCAACAACTCTTTTTGAAAAAGATAACTTAAAATAAGAGTAGAATAAAGTAACATAAAATAGCTATATAGCTGATAAAATTAAAAGAAGCTAAGAATCATCAGAGGTCTAAAGCCTATTAAATGCATGTCTTCTGCCTTTTAAAGCATGTGTTGGTCACAGTTATACATTCTTCTCTGGTTTCAAGGGATTATTTGCCCACTGTCCACCTTCTATTCTGTTTCCAGTTTCATTTATAAGAATTGGTAGGAGTGTCACATGTTTATTATATACTTTAGAAAGTAACAAAATTTCCTGAGAGACAGGTTTGAATTCTATGTAAATCTTATCTAGTAGCTCATGAAGGCCACTGGCACATGAACATATGGTGAAATTGGATGTTTAAAAAGCCATAGTTTAACTTTCAGTTATAGCTTCAACATATAAGGGGCTGAGAAGTTGTCATTTCCATCCTTATAATTAAAAACAACAACAATAAAAAAAAAAACTGGGCAAACTGAAAATGATTGATTTTTTTTCTTGGACTCTCACTTTTACAGAGGACTTACCTTCAGGAAACATATCATATTACCTTAGTGAAGAGCAGACAAAGATTCCCTTGTGGCTCTGGCAGAGGGAGGAAAAGAGTAATCCTTGTGAACTAAGTCCATTCTCCTCCACAATGACTTATTACCCAGAGGGAAAGACTTTCCAAGAGCATTGTCCCAGAGCTGTAAAGAAAGACCATCCCTCTTAGTCCAGCACACTCCAGCCTATCACAGCTAGCGGGTAGGGAGGGGTGAATGCTGTAAAAGAAGAAATACTTGTAAGTCATAAACCAGACACAGTCTTACTAAAATACTAAGATTTAATTGGAAGACGATAGAATGCCCTCTCTCTCCCACACCTTATCACCATACCAACAGGGCTCCAGTGTATTAATAGGGGTTGACACTAATTACACTGAAAAAGACACAAATTCTCTCATATTGAGTGAACTTCAAATCAAAGGGTACAACAAAAACAAGTCACTGGAGGGGTTTGATGCCTCTGGCACCTCTAGCTACAGCATACATTAACCAAAGCTCATAGTCAGATTAACATAAATCTTCACACTAGAGGCCTGTTTACCTCAGTTCCTATTACCCAAAACAACATTTCTGGCTTTTAACAATAAAATTACAATGCACATGGGCACACACACACACACACACACACCCTGAATAGAAAAAGCAAGCATCATAACCAGACTCATACATATGCTGGAATAAATGAATAGAGAGTTTTAAATAACTTTGATTAATATATTAATGACAAAAGTAGATAACATGCAAGAACAGATGGGTAATGTGATCAGAGAGATTTAAATGATAAGAAAGAATCAAAAGGAAGTACTAGTAATCAAAAGCAGTAGAAGAAAAATGAAGAAAGCTTTTCATGGACACATCAATATACTTGGCATGCTGAGGAATTAGTGAGCTTGAAGACAGGTCAAAAGACTCCTCAAATATAAATGCAAAGAGAAAGAAAAGAATGAAAAAGAACAGAACAGAAAATCCAAGACTATTGGACAATATCAAAAGGTATATGTCTCTGGAATACCAGAAGGATAAGAAAGAGTGAGTGGAGCAGAGAAATATTTAAAGTAATAATGATAGAGAACTTTTAAGAACTAAAGACACACCAAAGCACAGATCCAGGAAGCTGAGAGAACACCAAGTAGAATAACTCACAAAAAACTATACCGAGGCACATCATATTCCTACTGAAGGAAATCAATGAAAAATAGTAAATGTTGAAAGAGCCCAGAGAAAAACAACTTACAAGACATAAGGGCAAGAATAAGAATTATAATGGATTAATCATCAAAAACCATGCAAAAAAAGATCATCTAATGAACTACTTTAAACGTTGAGTAAAAAACTCCAACCTAGAATTTTATATCCATTAAAAATGAAGGAGAAATAAAAACTTTTTCAGAAAAAATCTTAAGGAATTTGTTACCAGCACACTGTTTTTTCAAGAATTGTTAAAAAATATTTTTCAGGCTGAAGGAAAATTATGTAGGTCAAAAACTTAGATCAACATAAAAAGAGGAAGAACATTAGAGAAGGAAAAAATTAAGATAAAACTAAATCCTTTATTTTTCTTATTTTAATGGATCTAAAAGATAACTGTTTAAAGTCATAGTAGTAACAATGTATTGAGAGTTTATACCATATGGATAACTGAAACGTATGACAGCAATGTCACAAGGGATGGGAGGGAGGAAATGGGGATACGAGTGGAATAGTATTGTAGAAGGTTGAATTGAATTAGGGAAAACTATATACTATAAACTGTAAAGAAACAACTTAAAAATTGTTTTTAGCATGATTTAAAGCCAGGGAAGGTAGGGAAAAAAAACCTTTTAACGTGATAGAAAATGATTACAATTGTTATATTACTCCAAATATATCAATCATCACTTTAAATGTGGATGTTCTACATACAGGAATTAAAAGACAGATTTTTATAATGGATAAATAAACATGATGCAACTATATGTTGTCTGCAAGAAACTCACTTTTAAACTAAAGACTCTACTAGGTTAAAAGTAAAGAAAGAGACCATGCTAACACTAATTAAAAGAAAGCTGGAATAGTTGCATTAATTTCAGACAAAGCAAACTTCAGAACAAGGAAAACTAATACCTCAAGAGAGGTATTAGTAATGACAAATTCTTCAAGAAGACATACTAACCTTAAATGTGTATGCACCCCTAACATGTACATTAAACTATGTAAGGGATAAACATATAGAACTGAAAGGAGAAGTAGACAAATCAACTATTATGTTTGGAGACTTCAGTATGTCCCTATCAATAATTGATAGTTCAAACAGGCAGAGAGTCATTAAGAATGGAATTTCTTTCTCTGAAAGAAATCAAAGATGATACAAACAGATGGAGAGATATACCATGTACTTGGATAGGAAGAATCAACATTGTGAAAATGACTATACTACCCAAAGCAATCTACAGATTCAGTGCAATCCCTATCAAATTACCAATGCCATTTTTTACAGAACTAGAACAAAAAATCTTAAAATTTGTATGGAGACACAGAAGACCCCAAATAGCCAAGGCAGTTCTGAGGGGAAAAAACAGAGCTGGAGGAATCAGACTCCCTGACTTCAGACTATACTACAAAGCTACAGTCATCAAGACAATATGGTACTGGCACAAAAACAGAAATATAGATTAATGGAACAGGATAGAAAGCCCAGAGATAAACCCACGTACCTATGGTCAACTAATCTGTGACAAAGGAGGGGAGGATGTACAATGGAGAAAAGACAGTCTCTTCAATAAGTGGTGCTGGGAAAACTGGACAGCTACATGTAAAAGAATGAAATTAGAACACTCCCTAACACCGTACACAAAAATAAACTCCAAATGGATTCAAGACCGAAATGTAAGACTGGACACTATAAAACTTTTAGAGAAAAACATAGGAAGAACCCTCTTTGACATAAATCACAACAAGATCCTTTTTGATCCACCTCCTAGAGTAATGGAAATAAAAACCAAAAATAAAAAAATAAACCAAAAATAAACAAATGGGACCTAATGAAACTTACAAGCTTTAGCAAAGCAAAGGAAACTACAAACAAGATAAAAAGACAACCCTCAGAATGGGAGAAAATATTTGAAAATGAATCAACAGACAAAGGATTAATCTCCAAAATATATAAACAGCTCATGCAGCTCAATATTAGAAAAACAAACAACCCAATCCAAAAATGGGCAGAAGACCTAAATAGACATTCCTCCAAAGAAGACAAACAGATGGCCAAGAAGCACATGAAAAGCTGCTCAACGTCACTAATTATTAGAGAAATGCAAATCAAAACTACAATGAGGTATCACCTCACACCAGTTAGAATGGGCATCATCAGAAAATCTACAAACAACAAATGCTGGAGACAGTGTGGAGAAAAGGGAACCCTCTTGCACTGCTGGTGGGAATGTAAATTGATACAGCCACTATGGAGAACAGTATGGAGGTTCCTTAAAAAACTAAAAATAGAATTACCATATGACCCAGTAATCCCACTACTGGGCATATACCCAGAGAAAACCATAATTCAAAAAGACACATGCACCCCAATGTTCATTGCAGCACTATTTACAATAGCCCGGTCATGGAAGCAACATAAATGCCCATCGACAGATGAATGGATAAAGAAGATGTGGTACATATATACAATGGAATATTACTCAGCCATAAAAAGGAACAAAATTGGGTCATTTGTAGAGACGTGGATGGGTCTAGAGACTGTCATACAGAGTGAATAAGTCAGAAAGAGAAAAACAAATATATATTAACGCATATATGTGGAACCTAGAAAAATGGTACAGGTGAACCGGTTTGCAGGGCAGAAATAGAGACACAGATGTAGAGAACAAACGTATGGACACCAAGGGGGGAAAATATTGGGGACTGGCGGTGTGTGATGAATTGGGAGATTGGGATTGACATATATACACTGGTGTGTATAACATGGATGACTAATAAGAACCTGCTGTATAAAAAAATAAATAAAATTCAAAAAAAGAAAAATGTAGTTGACCTGAATAGCATTTTACAGTCAACTTGATTTAATTGACACTTACAGAATATTCTATCCAATGACAGCAGAATATACATCCTCCTCATGCTTACATCCTCATTTCAAGTTCACATGGAACATTCACTAATATAGAGTACATTCTGGGCCATAAAACATACCTTTACAATTATGAAAGAATGTAAATCATACAAAGTATGTTCTCAGACCATAATGGGATTAAAATAAAATGAATCAAAAATACTCAAATATGTGGAAATTAAACATTACACTTATAGATAACATGTGGGCCGAATAAGAAATCTCAAGAGAAATTAAAATATATTTTGAACTAGATTAAAATTAAAATGCAAATTACAGAAATTTGTGAGATGTAGAGATGCAAAAAGAGGGAAATTTCATTTTAAATGCATGTTAGAAAAGAAAAAATATATAAAATCAATAACTTAAGCTTCCACCTTAGGGAGGTAGAGAAAGATCAATTTAAGCCTAAAGCAAGCAGAAGAAAGGAAAAAAATTTTTTTTAAATAGAACACAGTCAATACAATTGAAAGGAGAAAAGTAATAGAGAAAGTCAATGAAACTAAAAGATTTCTTTTAAAAATTCAATAAATTTGATAAACATCTAACCAAGGTAACTAAGAAAAAATGTATACATTAGTAATACAAAGGAACAAAAGAGTAGTCGTCACTGCTGATCCTATGAACAACTCTATGTCCACAAATTTGATAAGTTAGATAAAATGGACCAAAAGACATAACTACCAAAAAGACATAAACTACCAAAACTCACACAAGGAGAAATAACCTGAATAGCCCTTTAATCTATTAAATAAACTGAAGTAATAATTAATAATCTTTCAAAATGAAATCACCACCCCAGATGGTTGCACTGGTGAATTTTGCCCAACATTTAAGGAAGAAATTGTACCAGTTCTCCACAGTGTCTTCCAGAAAACCGAAGCGGGAACACTTTTTAATTCATTCTATGAGGCCAGCATTACTCCAGTATTAAAACCATGTAAAGACATTACAAGAAAGGAAAGCTATAGACTGGTATCTATCATTAACAAAGGCAGAAAATCCTCAATGAAATATTAGCAAATTGAATCCAACAATATGTTAAAGGAATTATACACCATAACTAAATTAGTGTCTTAGGACTGCCATAATAAGTTATCACACACAGTTTGGGTTAAAGCAACAAAAATTTATTCTTTTATGGTTCTGGAGTCTAGAAGCTGAAACAATGGTGTTGGCAAAACTATCTATCTATCTATCTATCTATCTTATATATAATGCAATCAAATAATATAATCCACCACATCAGCGGACTGAAGAGGAAAATGCATATAATTTTATCAATTGATATAGAAAGACCATATTGTAAAAATCCAGTAGGAATGAAAGGGGAACTTTCACAAGTTGATAAAGAATATCTATCCAAAACCTACAGACAAACTGATACTTAATAATGAGAAAATAAACCCTTTCCAAAATAAATCATACATCTAAATGTAAAGCAAAACTATAAACCTTATCATAGGAAACACAGGGAAAAATACCTATGTCACTTTAGTTTGGTGATGGGTTTTTAAATACAACACTGCTAGTGAAATTCATGAAAGAATAACTTGATAAATTTAATATATTAAAATTAAAAACATATGCTATGATAAATATACTGTTAAGAGAATTAAAATATAAACCACAGACTGAGAGAAAATATTTAAAATATACTATCTGATAAAGAAATTGTATTTAAAATACACAAAAAATTCTTAGCATTCAATGATAAGGAAACAACCGAATTTAAAAAATGGGCCAAAAGTCACAAAAGATATCTAACCAAATAAGACATGCAGATGGAAATAATATGAAAAGATGTTCAGCATCATTTGTCGTAAGAGAATTACTAATTAAAATGACAGTGAGATACCATTACACTAAAATCCAAAAATTTATGATACCAACTCTTGTGAAGAGGTGGCGCAACAGGAGCAAAATAATCTGAATGTATTATAAAGGTATGAAACAACATCACTGAAATGGGTGAGAGAATAAGGAGGAGGAGACTATAATGACCCATGTAATAATGATCAGAGCTGGAGACAGCAGTATGAAATTAGGTTTCACTCAATATAGATACAGGTGGTCTACATATAAGTAAGAAGATGTATTTCAGAATGCATAAGAACATGGCAAACCATTAATTTAAGAGAAAAAGCAATCTGAACTATTCTTTAATAGGTCCTATCATTATGCAAAACAAACAAACAACAAGAAAAACAAGAAAGAAACCTGGTGGGTACCTTCACTACCTTTAATGTAAACCCTCTTGGGCAAGAACTGTAACTGGAGGAGTTACATTTACACATGAGTTTTCATTCAGATGAACCTTTCATATGAGGATATGCTTGGGACCATACATTTTTTAAAGTTTAAACACATTTAAAAATTTAAAATTGTGCTGAAACTTTACAAAATTTATTAATATTAGTAAATTAGACAGAGATGTTTATCAAATTCCAAAAGTACATTATTCTGCTATTTTGAGAATGGAATGCTAGGTTCTCAAAACACATGGAATTAATTATTGGAAATTATAGTACAGGCTAAAAATTCATACATGACAGATTCCTAACAGATTAAAGGGTGAAGTTACTTTCAAAGTTCTACTGTGGAGAAAATTGGTTTTCTTCTAGTAACCACCACTTATCTCCACTGGAAAGGATGAATGTGACCTCCTCTACAGTTTCTTATTTTTTTAACAGTTTGTTTCAGTTGGAAGCTACAGCAGATCAGAGTAAGATGGCTCATTAGCGGGGCTTTCTATAAATATCTGCAACAGTATAGTCCCCAGAACACCCCTTCCATGATGTCTAGATTGATTTCTCAAGATGCTTACGGAAGGCTACAGATAGAAGAGGACTGAGTGGAAATGAGATAGCCTGAGGCCAGCTAAGTCTTAAGAGGCAGAGATAGCTTAAAGAGACATGAGGACTTGGTATGCAACAGTTTCTGATAATTTCTGAAAATGATAGTATGTACAAACCTTGTATGTGAAGGTAATATTAACGATGCCCTAACAATGATATAATATATATTTTGCTTAATTTCCCAGCAGAATGAATGGACATTTACTAGCCCATGGACCCCAATTAACCTTTTAGGGATCAATTAGCCATATTTACAAGGTAGCTAACAAACTAGCTATATAAACTCTATAATGGAGTAACCAACATAAAGGCTTATAATGTGTGACCTTTGACTCATTAGTGTGACATTTTAATCCCTTGTCATGTGTGTAAAGCTTTGAATCTCTTCATCATGTGTACATTTAATGATCTGCACTTTAATATGTTTCTTAAAAGTAGAAGTAGAATTGTGTATTTTTAAAAATGTATCTCTGAAATTCCAAGTAGAAAATAATTACATTCACTAAGTTCTAAAGTCAGTTATGAGTATTAAAGATCAGTTTCTTCCAAAAATAGGAGGATGAAGTCTGCACTTTAAGATCTATTAAAACACCCCCCCAAAAATAAAATACAATAGAAATTTTAAATTAATCTAGAAGAGTAGGTAAATATACAATTCACCTAGGCTAACTTAGTTACTGTGATTGGATAATGTATTTACCTTGAGAGCCCTAGATGTAGAAGAAATAAAAGCATATGCAGGGACTTCCCTTGTGGTCCAGTGGTTAAGACTCCACGCTTCCAATGCAGGGAGTGTGGGTTCGATCCCTGGTCGAGGAACTAGGATCCCGTGTGCCACACAGCCCCAAAAAAATAAAGTTCCTGACACCTAGTAAATGCTCAATAAAGGTTAGTTTAAAAAAAAAAAAAGCATATGCAGTGGATTACAAAATTCATTTTACTAATAATAGATAACATGCCAGTTCTTCAGGAGAAGCAACATTTTTCTTGTACTGTATTTGGAAAGAAAATTTTCATGTTGGTTATTTGAAAACACAGAGACTATTGTCTTTATCAGTAATTTTGTAGGAAGTGGGGAAATGTTCATTTTATGCTTGACCCCTGAATAAGCCACATCCATAGAAATAACTCACAGGTGGTGTTCTGCATGGGTATAAACTAATTAGGTCTAGATATATTGCTTTCTGATGCTCTAACCCTATACAAACTTGGAGAGGATGTTGGATAATATGCCCCTAGAGTATCTTTGTGGCACTGGTTTTTACCTTAACTGAAGAGCAGTCAGGTAGATCAAGGTCCGTCTCTCGTTAACATGTGAAGGTTTGACTTTCTGGAATGCTGATTATTTTTGGTTGGTTAAGCAGTTGTTTAGAAAGGCTAGGAAACTTAGAGTCCTCTCTCAGAAATACAGATTTTAAGTCCCCTCATTGTGTTCAGTTACTTAAAAAAAAAAGAAAATTATTACATATTTATTTTAAACAATGCATATTTTACAAGGCCTAGTTTACCTTTCGAAAAGCAAAGAGTTGATGACAAAAAGAATTGGTGAGTTTTTGCAAGGGTCATTTTCAGAGAAGTGGGTAGTGTAGTAAGGGTCATTTGACTGGCAGCTCATTAACTTTCAGATTCCTCCATGCCTCTGATTATTAGTAATAATGTGGAATGAATTATTAGTAATAATGTGGAATGGTAAGAACACCTCTGGCCTCAATTATCTTCACTTATGTGTCTCTCCATAAGAACTGATTTTTGTTTGAAATAAGTTTGGGGAAGAGGATTTTCCAGTTCAGGTATCTTTTGATATGAGTAGGTTTTCATGGGATTGTAATGATGAAGCTAGGGAGAGGATTTAGTTGTGGCTTTTCTTGTGTCACATTTACTCCCTCTCAGCCTCTCTCGTCTCGTTTCTCAAAGAGCTCTTGGATCTCTTTGTTAAAATAATTATTTTTGTGTGTGAGATTCTGTCATTAGATGAAAGGTCATGGTTATAATATGAATCCTGGATAATAAATACAGTGTAAAATGAATTGAAATGCATAGAACAAAAAGACTTTCCAATTAAAAAACACTTTGCCAAGTCTGCACCAAACAAACAACCATATAGACTCTGATTTCTCTTCACTTATAATTAGCTGCCACTGAAAGTTAATTACTTTCAGAATCAAAGGAAACAAAACTAGAAATAAAATGGAAGAATTCCTTTTAGATTCAAAGTTTAAATAAAGGTTTGTTTTAGGAGCAGACCATATGCTGAATGTATCCCAGAGGGGGAATGAACTTAAGCCTCAATACATATAGATGGACTTTAAAGTTCACTGAAGGTGGGCAAAGAAATAAGGCAGATTTTATTTCCTTTGTGAGTATCAACTAGGAGATTTTATAAGGGAGTAGGAAAGCCTCTTTACATAGCCTCATTTTTGTTTTATCAGCAGAACTGAGAAATATTGTACCTTTTGGAAGATTGACTCTTGAAATGCTTTCTTCTAGGAAGACCACTGAAAACTAATTTGATTTCTGATTTCTCTGAATAACAGATTGTCCTTAATTAAAAGGCTAATTTATTGCGAAGGTGTGGGTAGTAGTAATCATGCACTTACCTACTTAAAAACAGTATACGTTGAGTCATGGTAAACATTTTTATTGTTTAGTGTGTTTTTCTTCACCCAGAAATGATTTTTTAAGTTAAATATGGAAACACAAGTGGGAATTCTGTAATCATATATTTTCAGTTTGTTTCAAAATATAGGTTATAATCTTTTGGAAAATGCATTTTGGAACAGACTGATCAGGTTCTGTGATCTTTATGGAAGGGTTCAGAGATTATATTCTGAAAGTACTTCAGGACTTTGGATGGAGACCTATAGATGAGTTAGGGGCAGTGTGGCTCAGCTCTCTATCCTTATGTTAGGTTAAAGTGTTCATCCAAACATGGGCACAACAATAACGTGAATATAGCTAGTCTTCAGATACTCACTTACCCACAGTCTCCACACACATCAAAGCTTTCAGCAAGTCACCAGTCTTACACCCAATGCTTCAGTTATACTGCCTCTTCCTGACCTGCATTACTGTTAATTCAGTGCTCACCAGTTGCCTAGCACTGAGTTCAGGGTTTCACACTTAACTAAAAAATGTCTAATAATAATGACACAAGGTAGAAACAGTTATTTTCCCCACTTTGCCAAATAGGAAACCTACCTGAGAGATTAAGTAAGTTTCTGAGCACACATGGCTAGCATGAAACTAAATCAAAAACTAAGCCCAGGTTAGTTGGGATCCAAAGCTTGTGCTCATAACCACTATGTTAATGATCCTGTCCTATAATATTTTTTTTATTTCAGTAAAAAACACATAATATAAAACTTACCATCTTAACTGTTTTTGTGTGTATACTACAGTAGTGTTAACTATATGTACATTGTGATGCAACAGATTTCTAGAACTTTTGCTGTTGTCAAACTGAAACGCTACACCCACTGAACAATACCGCTTTTCTTCCTCCCTAGCACCTGGTAACCAATTTTTCTATGAATTTGACTACTTAGATACCTCATTTAAGTAGAATCATGCAGCATTTGTATCATTTTTAACATCTTTATTGGAGTATAATTGCTTTACAATGGTGTGTTAGTTTCTGCTTTATAACAAAGTGAATCAGCTATACATATACATATATCTGAATATCCCCTCCCTCTTGTGTCTCCCTCCCACCCTCCCTATCCCACCCCTCTATGTGATCACAAAGAACCGAGGTGATCTCCCTGTGCTATGCAGCTGCTTCCCACTAGCTAGCTATTTTACATTTGGTAGTGCATATATGTCAATGCTACTCTCTCACTATGTCCCAGCTTCCCCTTCCCGCTCCCCCACCCCGTGTGTCCTCAAGTCCATTCTCTACGTCTGCATCCTTAATCCTGTCCTGCCCCTGGGTTCATCAGAACCTTTTTTTTTTTTTTTTTAGATTCCATATATATGTGTTAGCATACGGTATTTATTTTTCTCTTTCTGACTTACTTCACTCTGTATGACAGACTCTAGGTACATCCACCTGACTACAAATAACTCAATTTTGTTTCTTTTTTTGGCTGAGTAATATTCCATTGTCTATATGTGTCCCATCTTCTTTATCCGTTCATCTGTTGATGGACACTTGCTTCCATGTCCTGGCTATTGTAAACAGTCCTGCAATGAACATTGTGGTACATGACTCCTTTTGAAGTATGGTTTTCTCAGGGTATATGCCCAATAGTAGGATTTCTGGGTCATACGGTAGTTCTATTTTTAGTTTTTTAAGGAAACTCCATACTGTTCTCCATAGTGGCTGTATCAATTTACATTCCCACCAACAGTGCAAGAGGGGTCCATTTTCTCCACACCCTCCCCAGCATTTATTGGTTGTAGATTTTTTTATGATGGCCATTCGGACCAGTACAAGGTGATACCTCACTGTAGTTTTGATTTACATTTCTCTAATGATTAGTGATATTGAGCATCCTTTCATGTGTTTCTTGGCAATCTGTATATCTTCTTTGCAGAAATGTTTATTCAAGTCTTCTTCCCATTTTTGGATGTGTTGTTTGCTTTTTTTGATATTGACCTGCATGAGCTGCTTTTATATTTTGGAGATTAATCCTTTGTCCATTGCTTCGTTTGCAAATATTTTCTCCCATTCTGAGGGTTGCCTTTTTGTCTTGGTTATGGTTTCCTTTGCTGTGCAAAAGCTTTGAAGTTTCATTAGGTCCCATTTGTTTATTTTTGTTTTTATTTCCATTTCTCTAGGACATGGATCAAAAGGATCTTGCTGTGATTAAAGTCATGGAGTGTTCTGCCTATGTTTTCCCCTAAGAGTTTTATAGTGTCTGGCCTTACCTTTAGGTCTTTAATCCATTTTGAGTTTATTTTTGTGTATGGTGTTAGGGAGTGTTCTAATTTCATTCTTTTACATGTAGCTCTCCAGTTTTCCCAACACCACTTATTGAAGAGACCATCTTTTCTCCATTGTATATACTTGCCTCCTTTGTCATAGATTAGTTGACCATAGGTGCGTGGGTTTATCTCTGGGCTTTCTATGCTGTTCCATTGATCTGTATTTCTGTTTTTCTGCCAGTACTATACTGTCTTGATTACTGTAGCTTTGTTGTATGGTCTGAAGTCCGGGAGCCTGATTCCTCCAGCTCTGATTTTCTTTCTCAAGATTGCTTTGGCTATTCGGGGTCTTTTGTGTTTCCATACAAATTGTGAAATTTTTTGTTCTGGTTCTGTGAAAAATGCCATTGGTAGTTTGATAGGGATTGCACTGAATCTGTAGATTGCTTTGGGTAGTAGAGTCATTTTCACAATATTGATTCTTCCAATCCAAGAACATGGTATTTCTCTCCATCTGTTAGTATAACCTTTAATTTCTTTCATCAGTGTCTTATAGTTTCCTGCCTACAGGTCTTTTGTCTCCTTAGGTGGGTTTATTCCTAGGTATTTTATTCTTTTTATTGCAGTGGTAAATGGGAGTGTTTCCGTAATTTCTCTTTCAGATTTTTCATCATTAGTGTATAGGAATGCAAGAGATTTCTGTGCATTACTTTTGTATCCTGCAACTTTACCAAATTCATTGATTAGCTCTAGTAGTTTTCTGGTAGCATCTTTAGGATTCTCTATGTATAGTATCATGCTATCTGCAAAGAGTGACAGCTTTAATTCTTCTTTTCCGATTTGGATTCCTTGTATTTCTTTTTCTTCTCTGATTGCTGTGGCTAAATCTTCCAAAGCTATGTTGAATAATAGTGGTGAGAGTGGACAACCTTGTTTTGTTCCTGATCTTAGAGGAAATGCTTTCAGTTTTTCACCATTGAGAACGATGATTGCTGTGGGTTTGTCATATATGGCCTTTGTTATGTTGAGGTAAGTTCCCTATATGCCTACTTTCTAGAGGGTTTTTATCATAAATAGGTGTTGAATTTTGTCAAAAGCTTTTTCTGCATCTATTGAGATGATCATATGATTTTTCTCCTTCAATTTGTTCATATGGTGTATTACATTGATTGATTTGCTTATACTGAAGAATCCTTGCATTCCTGGGCTAAACCCCACTTGATCATGGTGTATGATCCTTTTAATGTGCTGTTGGATTCTGTTTGCTAGTATTTTGTTGAGGATATTTACATCTGTGTTCATCAGTGATGCTGGCCTGTAGTTTTCTTTTTTTGTGACATCTTTGTCTGGTTTTGGTATCTGGGTGATGGTGGCCTTGTAGAATGAGTTTGGGAGTGTTCCTCCCTCTGCTATATTTTGGAAGAGCTTGAGAAGAATAGGTGTTAGCTCTTCTCTAAATGTTTGATAGAATTCACCTGTGAAGCCATCTGGTCCTGGGCTTTTGTTTGTTGGAAGATTTTTAATCACAGTCTCAATTTCAGTGCTTGTGTTTGGTCTGGTTTTATTTTCTATTTCTTCCTGATCCAGTCTCCTAGGGTTGTGCTTTTCTAAGAATTTGTCCATTTTTTCCAGGTTGTCCATTTTATTGGCATAGAGTTGCTTGTAGTAATCTCTCATGATCCTTTGTATTTCTTCAGTGTCAGTTGTTAGTTCTCCTTTTTCATTTCTAATCCTATTGATTTGAGTCATCTTCCTTTTTTTCTTGATGAGTCTGGCTAATGGTTTATCAGTTTTGTTTATCTTCTCAAAGAACCAGCTTTTAGTTTTTTTGATCTTTGCTATCATTTCCTTCATATTTTTTTCATGTATTTCTGATATGATCTTTATGATTTCTTTCTTTCTGCTAACTTTGGGGTTTTTTTGTTCTTCTTTCTCTAACTGCTTTAGGTATAAGTTTAGGGTTTTTATTTAAATTTTTTCTTGTTTCCTGAAGTAGGATTGTATTGCTCTAAACTTCCCTCTTATAACTGCTTTTTCTGCATCCCATAGTTTTGGGCCATTGTGTTTTCATTGGCATTTGTTTCCAGATGTTTTTTGATTTCCTGTTTGATTTCTTCAGTGATCTCTTGGATATTTAATAACGTATTGCTATCCTCCATGTGTTTGTATTTTTTACAGTTTTGTTCCTCTAATTGATATCTAGTCTAATAGTGTTGTGTTCGGAAAAAATACTTGATATGATTTCCATTTTCTTAAAATTACCAGCGCTTGATTTGTGACCCAAGAGATGGTCCATCCTGGAGAATATTCCATGAGCACTTGAGAAAAAATTGTATTTGGTTGTTTTTGGATGGAATATCCTATAAATAGCAATTAAGTATATCATTTAAAGCTGTGTTCCCTTATTTATTTTGATTTTGGATGATCTGTCCATTGGTGAAAGTAGGGAGTTAAAGTCCCATACTATGATTGTGTTACTGTCGATTTACACTTTTATGGTTGTTTAACATTTGCCTTATGTATTGAGGTGCTCCTATGTTGGGTGCATAAATATTTACAATTGTTATGTCTTCTTCTTGGATTTATCCCTTGATCATTATGTAGTGTCCTTCTTTGTCTCTTGTAATAGTCTTTATTTTAAAGTCTATTTTGTCTGATATGAAAATTGCTACTCCAGCTTTCTTTTGATTTCCATTTGCATGGAATATCTTTTTCCATCCCCTCACTTTCAGTATGTATGTGTCCTAGGTCTGAAATGGGTCTCTTGTAGACAATGTATATATGCACAGGTCTTGTTTTTGTATCCATTCAGCCTGTCTGTGTCTTTTGGTTGGAGCATTTAATCCATTTACATTTAAGGTAATTATCAGTATGTATGTTCCTATTACCATTTTCTTAATTGTTTTGGGTTTGTTATTGTAGGTCTTTTCCTTCTCTTGTGTTTCCTGCCTAGAGAAGTTCCTTTAGCATTTGTTGTAAAGCTGGTTTGGTGGTGCTGAATTCTCTTAGCTTTTGCTTGTCTGTAAATGTTTTAAGTTCTCCATTGAATCTGAATGAGATCCTTGCTGGGTAGAGTAATCTTGGTTGTAGGTTTTTCCCCCTCATCACTTTATATATGTCCTTCCACTCCCTTGTGGCTTGCAGAGTTTCTGCTGAAAGATCAGCTGTTAACCTTATGGGGATTCCCTTGTATGGTATTTGTTGTTTTCTCCATGCTGCTTTTAATATTTTTTCTTTGTGTTTAATTTTTGATAGTTTGATTAATAAGTATTTGTCTTTTTGTTTCTAGCTTATTTTACTTATCATAATGTCTTCAAGATTTATCCATGTTGTAGCGTATTAGAGGAATTCCTCCTTTTATAATTTTAAATGATTTTCCAGTATATTTATTTATCATATTTTCTTCATCCATTCATCTGTTGATAAATGTTAAGGTTACTTCAATCTCTTGATTTTTATGAATAATGCTACAGTGAACATAGGCGTGCAAATATCTCTTCAAGATTCTGTTTTTAACTCCTTTGGATATATGCCAAGGAGTGTGAAAGTTGGAGGATACAATAATTCTATTGTTCATTTTTTGAGAAATTTTCATATTCCCTGTACTTTACATTCTTGATGTAACAAATTTCATTTTTCATAATGTGTATCTATTAACATAGTTTTATCAATTAGGTATTTTTTGTACTTTTAAATTCAACATTAGAGTTAAAGTGATTTAATCAACACTATTACAGTAATCTGAGATTCTGTACTTGTCTATTTATATATCTTTACCAAAGACCTATATATTTTGTATGTTTTCATGTTGCTGTCTAGTGTTCTTTCATTTTAGCTTGAAAAACTCCCTTTAGCAGTTCTTGTAAGGCAGGTCTGGTGGCATTGAACTCCATCAGCTTTCATTTATCTGAGGAACTCTTTATTTTGCCTTCATTTTTGAGAGGTAGTTTTCCAGATAGAATACCTTGGTCAGCTGTGTTTTTTTTTTTTAATTTTATTTTAGCACTTTGAGAATATTATTCTATTTGATTCTGAACTCTAAGGTTTCTGCTGAGAAATCTGGTAATAAATTTATGAGAACTCCCTTTTGTGTGATGAGTTGATTTTCTCTGCTTTTCTTCAAGATTTTTTTCCTGTGTTTTTGACTTTTGACAGTTTTATTATCATGTGCCTCAGTGTGCCTTCTCTTGGTTTATCCTTTGGAATCTCTTGAGATTCTTGAATTCAGATGCTTATATTTGGTAAGTTTTCAACTATTATTTCTTCAAATATACTCTCTCTTTTCCTTCTGGGCTCCCAGAAGAAGTTGGAGTCCAGAATGTGTATATTGGTCCTCTTGATGGTTTCCCAAAAGCTCCTTAGGTTTTATTCACTTTTCTTCATTTTTTTCTTTTACTTTTCTAAATTGGTAACTTCAAGTGATCTCTTTTTGAATTTGCTAGTTCGTTTTTCTGTTCAATCAAGACTGCTGTTGTGGGCTTCCCTGGTGGCGCAGTGGTTGAGAGTCCGCCTGCCGATGCAGGGGACACATGTTCGTGTCCCAGTCCGGGAAGATCCCACATGCCGCAGTGCGGCTAGGCCAGTGAGCCATGGCCGCTGAGCCTGTGCGTCTGGAGCCTGTGCTCCGTAATGGGAGAGGCCAGAACAGTGAGAGACCTGCGTACCGCAAAAAAAAAAAAAAAAAAAGACTGCTGTTGTACCCCCCTACAACAATTTTAAATTCAGTTATTATATTATACAGCTCCAAGTTTTCTATTTCATTCTTTTTAATTTTCTATCTATTTATTGATATTCTCATTTTGTTCATGCATTGTTTTCCTGATTTCACTTACTTATCTATCTGTATTCTCTTTAGGATCATTGAGTTTTGAGACAGTTACTTTTATTTCTTTGTCACATCATTCATATATCTCCGTTTCTTTAGTGCTGGTTTCTGGAGATTAATTTTGTTCTCTTCATTGGGTCATGCTCTGCTGTTTCTTCATATGCATTGTGACTCTAACCCCACTCCCCACCAGCCCCCACCACAAGACTTGGTTATTTGGAAAAACAGCCTCCTCTCCCAGTCTTTACTGACTAGCTTCATATAGAGGAAAACCTTCACCAATTAGCCTGGCTAGAGATTCTCGGGGCCTCTCAAACCTTTTCTGTGGATATGTCTTCTCTGTGCTTGTGGTGTAATTTCTCAATTGGAGAGATTTGCCAGTTTCTTTTTTGGGAGCTCATAATGTTTTCCTCCCTCAGTATCTGTCTGCAATACTGCAGGTTCTCTGGTGCTCCATTAAGATATTTACCTGTCTTTTGTACTGAGTGCCCAGATACCCAAAGTATTCTAATTCCATCAGTTTTCTTCCTGTGAGGTGAGACAAAAACCAGTCCTTTGAACAATCCCACCAAAAAACAGAATATTAGACACGTTATACTCTTCTCTTTCCCTTCCAAGGGAGAAACTTCCAAGTTGGCTATTTTCTCCCAGGCATGCTGAATTGTGCCAATCTGGGGGAGGATAATCATAGGTAGAATGAAGTAGCTTTTCTTAGCTGTTTCAATACAGCTGCTCTTAGCTTTGTGCTCACCTGGGGTACTGTGACTTCTTCATTGGTTTCTGGAGTTTTCACTAAGGCATTTTGGTCTGTATATTGCTATTAAGTTGGTGTTTCTATGAAGGGAATTGGGGCTAGAGCTTCCTCAACTGTCATCTTGCTGACATGATGCTCCTGTGTCATAACATCTTTTATATCACAGCAGGATAGCCTTGTTTTAAAACACAAAATTAGTCTGATCTAAAAATAGTTCTTTGGGCTGATAGATATAGTAAACATGTTATTGAGCATTTGCCATAAACATAAGTGGTTAAAGGCAAAGAAGAAAAGCTTAGGGTTTTTCAGTGACCAAGCAAAGATTTAGCAAATCATTAATTGATCTTGATGTAGTAAGCACCCAGTGTTCTTAAATCATTCAGTTCTAGCAAGAAAAACCTATGATAATTTAGTCAAGAATTTATTATTGACAAATATTTAGGCCTATGAGAAAATATAGTGCTTTTGAAATCTTCCAGGTAATTGCTAGAAGATGGCTTATAGGAGAGTTATGAGTTTTACAAATCTTTTTTATTAAATATAGTATATTTCAGTCCTGCTCTTTCCTCAGTTGTTCATTAATAGGAGGATGCTGTGAATGTTTTAGAAAGATACCAAAAGAGGTAGATTGATGTGCAGCAGCAATGACAGCCACCATGAGGCGTCTGGTCACCAACACTGCTAAAACTAAGGAGATAAACTAAGGAGATATAGTCATCATAATAGTAATGTTAGGACAATGAGAAGAGCTCATAGTAGTAGTTGACATTTAAACTCTAGACTCAACATTATATTTCAGTTTGTTTTCCCTTTTTGTCTCTTGAATTCCTTGGGTACACCTTGACTCAAATCATATAGATCCCAGCTTAAAAAGAACAAGCTTTGACTATGGTGTAATCAGGGTTATACTGGATTTGAGGAATTATTTTCAGTAGATTTAGCCGTTTCAACTGAGGATAGATTAATGGTCCCCTGTATACCTCATCGCCTTTTATATTCTGCTTACCCTTAATGTGGTCTTTATTGTGTTTTAATCAGAAGCTATCATGGGAATATTCTGAACCAAGGTTAGGATTTTATGTAAAATAATGAGAACGGGCATGAGAGGAGTAGAGACTGATGAAAATAAAGAATTGAAAAATAGTAAAATTCAATATAGTAACACTAAAATTAAAGCACCTGGATATTAATTCTCCTAAAAATCCACTGACTTTTTCACATCCAGTCATGTGTGCCAAATGCTAGGTTAATGATAGTCTTACAAATCTGTCATCAGATTATTAAAAGACCGTATGGGGCAATGACCTTTGTAATTATGCTAATAGCAAATCCTTCCTTATGCAGACGTGCCTCATTTTATTACACTTCACAGATATTGTGTTTTTTACTAACTGAAGTTTTGTGGCAACCCTGCATTGAACAAGTCTATTATTGCCATTTTTCCAACAGCATTTCCTCACTTCATGTCTCTGTGTCACATTTTGGTAATTCTCACAATATTTCATACTTTTTCTTTATTATTATATTTGTTATGGTGATCTGTGATCAGTGATCTTTGATGTTACCATTGCAAAAAGATTATGACTTGTAGGTTCAAATGATATCATTTTTTAGCAATAAAGTATTTTAATTAAAATACATACATTTTTTAGACATAATGCTATTATCGCATACTTAATAGACTACAGTATGGTGTAAACATAACTTTTATATGCACTGCAAAATCAAAAAATTCATGTGATTCACTTTATTGTGATCTTTACTTTATTGGGGTGGTCTGGAACTGAGCCTACAGTATCTCCAAGGCATTCCTGTATCAGAAAGTATCTGAGGACTGTGAAAAAATGCCTCCTTCCTTAGATTGGCTCTATGCAAACGCTTCACTTCAGATTAAGTACGTGCACAAGAACAGTTCGATTTTGTCCCACCCAGCCTACACCCAAAATTATCATTGCATGATATTCCTTTACACCCATGCATCCAGTTAACACTTTTAGGCAGGAAGAGGTCAGTTACTCTTATTACCATTCAAAAGTTTAATGCTTCACCAAAAGGACAGGGATATTGACATTCCTGATGCAGGACCACAGTGAATTGAGTAAAGAATAAACAAATATTAAGAGGCTGTTTATCTGGGATTGTTTCAGTTCTAAGCCCAACTCTGCCACTTACTGGCTATGTGCCTTTATGTAAATTATCTACGATTTCTGTGAGTTTATATATCTAAAGTATAGACTTGGTTTAATGGCATAATAATGAATTTTAGAGTTGAAAAATAGATAGAAAAGAACAAAGAATGTAAATCATTCTAAATCCAGAGGTAAGAACTGTGAATAACATGTGTAGTTCTTTCTACTTTTAGCATACATATACATACATATACATATACACACAAATAAATACACACAATGGAATCATGATGTATCTACACTTTTATGACCAACTTTTTTCTTTTAACATCATATTGTGAATATCTTCCTTTGATTGCACATACATAATCACAACACTAATGTATTCAGTTATCCTTTTTTAAGTATATTTTCATAATTTATTTAGACAATACTCATTTATTGAACATTTAACATGTTTACTGCATTTTGCTATTACACATACAGCTTCAGTGAATTCCTTCAGGCAAACGTTGAAAATTTATCTTCATATGATAAATTCCCAGAATTAAAAATGCTGTACCAAAAGCTATTCACATTTTCGGACATTTGCCACAAATTACAAACAGTCAAAAAAAAATCAGGAAAAGAGACATAAACCAGCATTTCACAAAAGAGGAAACACTGTGGCCAATGGATTATTTAAAAAATGAATGGTTGAGGGAATGCAAATGAAGACCATGATGATATACCACTTTGCCTCTAGTCAACTGGCAACTGTTTAAAAGTTGGATAATATCAGGTGCTGAGTAGGTTCCACTGGATCTTTTAGATTTTGCCATTGGGAGTTTAAACTGATACAACCACTCTGGAAAACAGTTCAACATTATATTCTAAAATTGACCACTTACATACTGATGACTCAGCAACTCCACTCCCAAGTAGCTAAGGGAATTCTTGCACATATGTAGCAGCATACATATTCAATAATATTCACAATAATAAAAATTTGAGAACATCTCAAGTACACCATCTGGAAAGTTGAAGAATAAACTGTGTCATGTCAATGTGAATGACATACAACAATATAGATGATTATTGGCAGTATAATAGTATGTGAAAAAAAGTAAAGTTTTGCCACTAAAGAACAAAAGAACTGAGGAGACCTTCAAGATGGCAAAGGAGTAAGATGTGGAGATCACCTTCCTCCCCACAAATACATCAGAAATACATCTACATGTGGAACAACTCCTACAGAACACCTACTGAATGCTGGCAGAAGACCTCAGACTTCCCAAAGGCAAGAAACTTCCCACCTACCTGGGTAGGGCAAAAGAAACAACAGAGACAGAAGAATAGGCACTGGACCTGCCCCTCTGGGAGGGAGCTGTGAAGGAGGAAAAGTTCCCACACACTAGGAAGCCCCTTCACTGGTGGAGACAGGGGGTGGCGGGGGTGGGAAGCTTCAGAGCAATGAAGGAGAGCACAGCAATAAGGGTGAAGAGGGCAAAGCGGAGAGATTCCCACACAGAGGATCAGTGCCAAACAGCACTCACCAGCCTGAGAGGATTGTCTGCTCACCCTCCGGGGCGGGTGGGGTCTGGGAGAAGAGGCTTGGGCTTTGGAGGTCATGTCCCAGGGAGAGGACTGGGGTTGGCTGTGTGAACATAGCCTGAAGGGGCTAGTGCACCACAGCTGGCCGGGAGGGTGTCCAGGAGAATGTCCGGAACTGCATAAGAGTCAAGAGACCATTGTTTTTGGGTGCGTGAGGAGAGGGGATTCAGAGCACCGCCTAAATGAGCTCCAGAGACAGACATGAGACACGGCTATCAGCATGGACACCAGAGATGGGCATGAGTCACTAAGGCTGCTGCTGCAGCCACCAAGAAGCCTGTGTGCAATCACAAGTCACTATGCACACCTCCCCTCCTGGGAGCCTGTGCAGCCTGCCAAAGCCAAGGTCCTGTGATCCGGGGACAACTTCCCAAGGAGAAAACACAGCATGCCTCAGGCTGTTGCAAGGTCACACTGGCCTCTGGTGCCGCAGGCTCGCCCTGCATTCCAGACTCCTCCATCCCCCCAGGCTGAGTGAGCCAGAGCCACCTAATCAGCGGCTATTTTAACCCTGTCCTTTCTGAGCGAAGAACAGATGCCTTCAGGCGACTTACATGCAGAGGCAGGGCCAAATCCAAAGCTGAACCCCAGGAGCTGTGCGAACAAAGAAGAGAAAGGGAAATTTCTCCCAGCAGCATCAGGAGCAGTGGATTAAATCCCCACAATCAACTTGATGTACCCTGCATCTCTGGAATACCTGAATAGACAACAAATCATCCCAAAATTGAGGCAGTAGGTTTTGGGAGCAACTGTTGACTTGGGGTTTGCTTTCTGCATCTAGCTTGTTTCTGGTTTTATGTTTATATATATATATATATATATTTTTTGCGGTTCATGGGCCTCTCACTGTTGTGGCCTCTCCCGTTGTGGAGCACAGGCTCTGGACGCGCAGGCTCAGCGGCCATGGCTCACGGGCCCAGCCGCTCCGTGGCATGTGGGATCTTCCCGGACCGAGGCACGAACCTGCGTCCCCTACATCAGCAGGCGGACTCTCAACCACTGCGCCACCAGGGAAGCCCTTATGTTTATCTTAGTTTAGTATTTAGAGTTTACTATCATTGGTAGATTTGTTTACTGATTTGGTTGCTCCCATCCTTTTTTTTTTCTTTCTCTCTCTCTATATATATATATATTTCATTTTTCTCTTTTTTTGAGTGTATATGTGTATGCTTCTTTGTGTAATTTTTCTCTGTATAGCTTTTCTTTTACCATTTGTCCGAGGGTTCTGTCTGTCCGTTTTTTTTTTTAATAGCTTTTAGTGCTTGTTATCATTGGTGTATTTGTTTTTTGATGTGCTTGCTCTCTTTTTTCTTTCTTTCATTTTTTTCTTGTTACTTTTTAATTTTTTTAATATTTAATACTTTTTTATTTTAATAACTTTATTTTATTTTAGATAATTTTTTCTTTCTTTCATTCTGTTTTTCTCCCTTTTATTCTGAGCCATGTGCCTGACAGGGTCTTGGTGCTTCAGCCAGGTGTCAGGCCTGTGCCTCTGAAGCAGAAGAGCCGAGTTCAGGACATTGGTCCACAAGAGACCTCCCAGCTCCACATAATATCAAATGGTGAAAACTCTCCCAGAAATCTCCAACTCAACACAAAGACGCAGCTCCACTCAATGACCAGCAAGCTACAGTGCTGAAAAGCCTATGCCAAACAACTAGCAAGACAGGAACACAACCCCACCCATTAGCAGAGAGGCTGCCTAAAATCATAATAAGGTCACAAACACCCCAAAACACATCACTGGATACGGTCCTGCCCACCAGAAAGAAAAGATCCAGCCTCATCCACCAGAACACAAACACCAGTCCCCTCTACCAGGAAGCCTACAAAACCCACTGAACCAACCTTAGCCACTGGGGGCAGATAAAAACAACAGCGGGAACTACAAACATGCAGCCTGCGAAAAGCAGACCCCAGACACAGAAAGTTAAGCAAAATGAGAAGACACAGAAACACACAGCAGATGAAGGAGCAAGGCAAAAACCCACCAGACCAAACAAAAGAAGAGGAAATAGACAATCTACCTGCAAAGAATTCAGAGTAATGATAGTAAAGATGATCCAAAATCTTGGAAATAGAATGGAGAAAATACAAGAAATGTTTAACAAGGACCTAGAAGAACTAACGAGCAAACAAACAATGATGAACAACACAATAAAGGAAATTAAAAATTATTTAGGGGGCTTCCCTGGTGGCACAGTGGTTGAGAGTCTGCCTGCCAATGCAGGGGACATGGGTTTGTGCCCCAGTCCGGGAAGATCCCACATGCAGCGGAGCGGCTGGGCCCGTGAGCCGTGGCCACTGAGCCTGCACGTCAGGAGCCTGTGCTCTGCAATGGCAGAGGCCACAGCGGTGAGAGGCCTGCGTACTGCAAAAAAAAAAAAATTCTTTAGAAAGAATCAATAGCAGAATAACTGAGACAGAAGAACAGATAAGTGACCTAGAAGATAAAATAGTGGAAATAACTACTGCAGAGCAGAATAAAGAAAAAAGAATGACAAGAATTGAGGACAGTCTTAGAGATATCTGGGACATTAAACACACCAACATTCAAATTATAGGGGTCCCAGAAGAAGAAGAGAAAAAGAAAGGGAATGAGAAAATATCTGAAGAGATTATAGTTGAAAACTTCCCTAATATATGAAAGGAAATAGTCACTCAAGTCCAGGAAGCACAGAGTCGCATACAGGATAAATCCAAGGAGAAACACACCAAGACACATATTAATCAAACTATCAAAAATTAAATAAAAAGAAAAAATATTAAAAGCATCAAGGGAAAAACAACAAATAACATACAAGGGAATCCCCATAAGGTTAACAGGTGATCTTTCAGCAAAAATGCTGCAAGCCACAAGGGAGTGGCAGGACATATTTAAAGTGATGAAAGGGAAAAACCTACAACCAAGATTACTCTACCCAGCAATGATCTCATTCAGATTTGATGGAGAAATTAAAACCCTTACAGACAAGCAATAGCTGAGAGAATTCAGCACCACCAAACCAGCTTTACAACAAATGCTAAAGGAACTTCTCTAGGCAGGAAGCACAAGAGAAGGAAAAGACCTACACTAAGAAACACAAAACAATTAAGAAAATGGTAATAGGAACATACATATCAATAATTACCTTAAATGTAAATGGGTTAAATGCCCCAACCAAAAGACATGGACTGGCTGAATGGATACAAAAACAAGACCGTACATACACTGTCTACAGGAGACCCACTTCAGACCTAGGGACACATACAGACTGAAAGTGAGGGGATGGAAAAAGATATTCCATGCAAATGGAAATCAAAAGAAAGCTGGAGTAGCAACTCTCATATCAGACAAAATAGACTTTAAAATGAAGACTATTACAAGAGACAAAGAAGAACACTACATAATGATCAAGGGATCAATCCAAGAAGAAGATCTAGTAAATATTTATGCATCCAACATAGGAGCACCTCAATACATAAGACAAGTGCTAACAGCCATAAAAGGGGAAATCGACAGTAACAAAATCATAGTATGGGACTTTAACACCCCACTTTCACCAATGGACACATCATCCAAAATCAAAATAAATAAGGGAACACAAGCTTTAAATGATACATAAAACAAGATGGACTTAATCGCTATTTATGAGATATTCCATCCAAAAACAACAGAATTTACTTTCTTCTCAAGTGCTCATAAAATATGCTCCAGGATAGATCCTATCTTGAGTCACAAATCAAGCCTTGGTAAATTTAAGATAATTGAAATCATATCAAGCACCTTTTCCAACCACAACACCATGAGACTAGATGTAAATCACAGGAAAAAATCTGTAACAAACTCATGGAGGCTAAACAGTATACTACTTAATAACCAAGAGAGCATGGAAGAAATCAAAGAGGAAATCACAAAATACCTAGAAACAAATGACAATGAAAACACGATGACCCAAATCCTATGGGATGCAGCAAATGCAGTTCTAAGAGGGAAGTTTATAGCAATACAATCCTACCTCATAAACCAGAAACATCTCAAATAAACAACCTAACCTTACACCTAAAGCAATTAGAGAAAGAATAACAAAAAAACACCAAAGGTGGCAGAAGGAAAGAAATCATAAAGATCAGATCAGAAATAAAATGAAAAAAAAATGAAGGAAACAATAGCAAAGATCAAAAAAAAATAAACGCTTGTTCTTTGAGAAGATAAACAAAATTGATAAACAATTAACCAGACTCATCAATAAAAAAAGGGAGAAGATTCAAATCAACAGGATTAGAAATGAAAAAGGAGAAGTAACAACTGACACTGCAGAAATACAAAGGATCATGAGACATTATGACAAGCAACTCTATGCCAATAAACTGGACAACCTGGAAGAAATGGACAAATTCTTAGAAAAGCACAACTTCCAAGACTGAACCAGGAAGAAATAGAAAATAAAAACAGACCAACCACAAGCACTGAAATTGAGACTGTGATTAAAAATCATCCGACAAACAGAAGTCCAGGACCAGATGGCTTCACAGGTGAATTCTATCAAACATTTAGAGAAGAGCTAACACCTATCCTTCTCAAACTCTTCCAAAAGATAGCAGATGGAGGAACACTCCCAAACCCATTCTACAAGGCCACCATCACCCTGTTACCAAAACCAGACAAAGATGTCACAAAGAAAGAAAACTACAGGCCAGTATCACTGATGAACATAGATGCAAAAATCCTCAACAAAATACTAGCAAACAAAATCCAACAGCACATTAAAAGGATCATACACCATGATCAATTGCGGTTTATCCTAGGAATGCAAGGATTCTTCAGTATAAGCAAATCAATCAATGTAATACACCATATTAACAAATTGAAGGAGGAAAATCATATGATCATCTCAATAGATGCAGAAAAAGCTTTTGACAAAATTCAACACCCATTTATGATGAATACCCTGCAGAAAGCAGGCATAGAGAAAACTTTCCTCCACATAATAAAGGCCATATATGAGAAACCCACAGCAAACATCGTTCTCAATGGTGAAAAACTGAAAGCATTTCCTCTAAGATCAGGAACAAGACAAGGTTGTCCACTCTCACCTCTGTTATTCAACATAGTTTTGGAAGTTTTAGCCACAGCAATTAGAGAAGAAAAAGAAAGAATAGGAATCCAAATCAGCAAAGAAGAAGTAAAGTTGTCACTCTTTGCAGATAATATGATATTATATGTTCAGAATCCTAACAATGCTACCAGAAAACTGGTAGAGCTAAACAATGAATTTGGTAAAGTAGCAGGATACAAATTTAATGCACAGAAATCTCTTGCACTCCTATACACTAATGATGAAAAATCTGAAAGAGAAATTAAGGAAACACTCCCATTTACCATTGCAACAAAAAGAATAAAATACCTAGGAATAAACCTACCTAAGGAGACAAAAGACCTCTATGCAGAAAACTATAAGACACTGATGAAAGAAACTGAAGATGATACAAATGGATGGAGAGATATACCATGTTCTTGGATTGGAAGAATCAGCATTGTGAAAATGACTATACTACCCAAAGCAATCTACAGATTCAATGCAATCCCTATCAACCTACCAATGGCATTTTTCACAGAACTTGAACAAAAAATTTCACAATTTGTATGGAAATACAGAAGACCCCAAATAGCCAAAGCAATCTTGAGGAAAAAAAAAAAAAAAAAAACGGACCTGGAGAAATTAGGCTCCCTGACTTCAGACTATACTACAAAGCTACAGTAATCAAGACAGTATGGTAATGGCACAAACACAGAAATATAGATCAGTGTAACAGGATTGAAAGCCTAGAGATAAACCAACACACATATGGTCACCTTATTTTTGATAAAGGAAGCAGGAATATACAGTGGAGAAAGGACAGCCTCTTCAATAAGTGGTGCTGTGAAAACTGGACAGCTACCTGTAAAAGAATGACATTGGAACACTCTCTAAACACTCCATACACAAAAATAAACTCAAAATGGATTAAAGACCTAAATGTAAGGCCAGACACTATAAAACTCTTAGACGAAAACATAGGCAGAACACTCCATGACATAAATCACAGCAAGATCCTTTTTGACCCACCTCCTAGAGAAAGGGAAATGAAAACAAAAATTAACAAATGGGACCTAATGAAACTTAAATGCTTTTGCACAGCAAAGGAAACCATTAACAAGACAAAAAGACAACCCTCAGAATGGGAGAAAATATTTCCAAATGAAGCAACTGACAAAGGTTTAATCTCCAAAATATACAAACATCTCATGCAGCTCAATATCAAAAAAAAACCCAATCCAAAAATGGGCAGAAGACCTAAATAGACATTTCTCCAAAGAAGATATACAGATTGCCAACCATCACATGAAAGGATGCTCAACATCACTAATCATTAAATAAATGCAAATGAAAACTACAATGAGGTGTCACCTGACATTATTCCAAATGGCCATCATTGAAAAATCTACAATCAGTAAATGCTGGAGATGGTGTGGAGAAAAGGGGACCCTCCTGCACTGTTGGTGGTAATGTAAATTGGTACAGCCACCATGGAGAACAGTATGGTTAAAAAATCAAAAATAGAATTACGATACGACCAGCAATCCCACTCTTGGGCATAAGAAAACCTCTGAGAAAACCATAATTCCAAAAAGAGTCATGTACCGCCATGTTCATTGCAGCTCTATTTCCAATAGCCAGGACATGGAAGCAACCTAAGTGTCCATTGACAGATGAATGGATAAAGAAGATGTGATACATATACACAACAGAATATTCTCAGCCATAAAAAGGAATGAAATTGGATAATTTTAGAGACATGGATGGATCTATAAACTGTCATACAGTGTGAAGTAAGTCAGAAAGAGAAAAACAAATATCGTATATTAATGCATATATGTGCAACCTAGAAAAATGGTACAGATGAACCGGTTTGTAGGGCAGAAATAGAGACACAGATGTAGAGAACAAACGTATGGACACCAAGTGGGGAAAATGGTGGCGGGGGGGGCGGTCATGGTGGGATGAATTGGGAGATTGGGATTGACATGTATACACTAATATGTATAAAATGGATAACTAATAAGAGCCTGCTGTATAAAAATATAAATTAAATAAAATTCAAAAAAATAAATAAAAATAAAGCTGCAGCAAAGTTAAAAAAAAAAAAACACTACAATGAGGTATCACCTCACACCAGTCAGAATGGCCATCATCAAAAAATCTATAAACAGTAAATGCTGGAGAGCGTGTGGAGAAAAGGGAACCCTTTTGCACTGTTGGTGGGAATGTAAATTGATACAGCCACTATGGAGGACAGTATGGAGGTTCCTTAAAAACTAAAAATAGAGCTAGCATATGACCCAGCAATCCCACTACTGGGCATATACCCTGAGAAAACCATAATTCAAAAAGAGTCATGTACCACAATGTTCCCTGCAGCTCTATTTACAATAGCCAGGACATGGAAACAACCTAAGTGTCCATCGACAGATGAATGGATGAAGAAGAATTGGCACATATATACAATGGAATATTACTGAGCCATAGAAACAAAAGAAATTCAGTTATTTGTAGTGAGGTGGATGGACCTAGAGTCCGTCATACAGAGTGCAGTAAGTCAGAAAGAGAAAAACAAATACCGTTATGCTAACAAATATATATGGAATCTAAAAAAAAAATGGTTCTGAAGAACCTATATGCAGGATAAGAAAGACGCAGACATAGAGAATGGACTTGAGGACATGGGGAAGTGGGAAGGTGAAGCTGGGATGAAGTGAGAGAGTGCCGTGTATATATATACACTACCAAATGTAAAATAGATAGCTAGTGGGAAGCATCTGCATAGCACAGGGAGATCAACTTGGTGCTTTGTGACCACCTAGTGGGGTGGGGTAGGGTGGGTGGGAGGGATACAGAAGAGGGAGGAGATATGGGGATATATGTACATGTATAGCTGATTCACTTTGTTATACAGCAGAAACTAACACAACATTGTAAAGCTATCATACTTCAATAAAGATGTTTAAAAAAAGTATTAGGTTTTATGTTGCAATTCTAAGGATTGGGACATAAAGTACTCTAGTGTTATCTTGTAAAAAGCATATGTTAATTGTTCAAAGTACATGGCCTGAGAATTAGCAGGAAAATTATTTCAAGTTTTTGAAAAATCTACAGGTACTCATACTGTTTAACACTGTAGTATCATTACCAATGTATGTATAGACTTTGCACAGTTTTTAAAAATAATAAATACCTGAGATATTGATTAAAAAAAGGAACAAAAGAACTAAAAATTACTTCTCTGTTTATATGTAATTTATATGTATATGTGTTTATATGTATATATAAGCAATAATATTTAAAAAGAAAGCAATGGCTTGATTAATATGGGATTTAGATACGGAGAAGAAGGACAATGTAAACTCACACATGCACAAACAAACAAGAGAGCACAGTGTATGCCAAAGGAATCCCACCAGGAAGAATATAAGAATACCTGTTTCACTAGACTGTAGAACTCCCTTAGAATTATAATTTTTCCTAATATTTCCCAAGCTGATGATTGAAAAGGTATTCACTGGTATTTTTATTTGCCTTTGTTTATCACTCACTACTTACTTTGAACATTGTTTCAAGTGTTCATTTTTCTTTTAATCTTATTTATTCTATTTTTTAAATTAATTAATTAATTTACTTTTTGCTGCTTTTGGCCTTAGTTGCTGTGCGCAGGGTTTCTCTAGTTGCAGTGAGAGGGGGCTACTCTTCATTGTGGTGTGCGGGCTTCTCATCGTGGTGGCTTTTCTTGTTGCAGAGCATGGGCTCTAGGCATGCCGGCTTCAGTACTTGTGTTACGTGGGCTCTAGGGCACAGGCTCAGTAGTTGTGGTGCACGGGCTTAGTTGCTCCACGGCATGTGGGATCTTCCTGGACCAGGGCTCGAACCCATGTCCCCTGCATTGGCAGGCGGATTCTTAACCACTGCACCACCAGGGAAATCCTCAAGTGTTCATTTGAATGAGGGAGGGAGGCTATTGATAATGAATTTAATTAATTTGGGGCAAGATCTGCGTTCATGCTTTTTGCACATTATTATCCCAAGAATTCTAGGAGGTGAAGTCATTCTTCTTGTTCACAAATAATGAAATTCTGAGGGCAAAATGGCCCAAGGTCTAATGGCTAATGTGGCTGCCCCAGGAGCCTGTCAGACTCCAAAATGTGAACACAAGAAGATTGGGCCATGCAGCCTCACCGTTTCTACAGCTTTATTTCACTCTTATGAAATGAGAGTGATGGAAATTATTGAATGTGAAATTCTTATTAAGGGGTTATCATGTCATGAAAGCCCTGGAGGCTAATAACAGTGTTTCATAAATAAAATAAATGGAATTAAGATAGTTAGGAGGGACAAGGAGTGACAGAGAGCTGTTCAAGTTAGCACAGTCCTTTTCCATGGGCCAATTATGTATTTTCAAGAATTTAATAGCATGGAATCACAGGGAAATATGAAAGTATCTGAAAACAAGCCCACAATAAGGAGGTAGTGAGTTCCATGACAGATGAGAGCATCTGAAAAATGATTTGCAGATGCAGAAAAAAGCCTCTGGAAATAGCTGCCTGGTAAAGTAGTTCAAAAGACATTGACCTGCTGAGCCATAGCCTTATGGTAATATTTCTCTAAGTTCGGTTTGGGACCCAATAATGACCCATGAATCTGGAGAGTTAGTGGTGCCTACAAGACAAATTGTGGGTTTTATTGTGTGAGAGGAAGAGCTATGTACCACCAGGCAGGGCATGAGAGTCCTGGGGGTAAGTGGGAGGTACTGGGAAAATCATACTCAAAGGTGTCTCTCAGGGCCTCTGTGTGTCCATCTCTAAGAAGAGATGTATACATAGTCCCTTTCTAGACCTCAAATTCTGTGATTTGCACATTTACTTCTGCACAGCAGAAAACAACACTTTTTGCTCTTAGCAGAGGCAACAAATATCCTCTAGCCATCAGAAAGCAATCAGTTGTAGTGGACACAACTTCAGATAGAAAACAGGGTTTACTTAAGTATCTATAGCATTGGTCTGAAGCTCTGCAGACATTTTACAAATGAGTATCTTCTTTCACTGGTGTGAAAGGTGCAGAGTGGCAGGAGTGACCATTAACACTTAACTGAGACCACGCAGAAATCCACTGTCTCTAGGATTCTTCCATACCAATCCTTACTGCCCTCCTCCTTTTGCCCCTGGACAACTTGCAATTTATAGCAAGTCAAGAAGTCTCTTAGGTATTATGCAGGGAGAGATGATAGTCTATGGAGTTGGCCCTTTATAAATAATTTCAAAAGAAATTATTGTGAAAGGGAAAATTCAGTAACTGGGAAAAAATAACAAGAGCTAAAGTGTTTACCCTACGTAGATTCCCAAGTACTAGCTTTGTGGTCAAGTCAGGCCTATAATTGTGCAATTTAATGGGGATTCTCTATTCTTTGTCTTTGAGAAGTATTTGTTTTGGGAGCAGAGGGAGAAGTGGAAAGGAGCAGGGAGACGTCATTTGGAGTGGGGGAGGTATATACTATCTATGTTTGTGAGCCATCTTTGGACTTGAGTCTGAGGGGACATAGGGTGAAGATGAAATGACCCCAGGTAGTTACATTCACCCTAATGGCACTGAAGTCATTAGCTGCTCACCATTTAAGCAATGTCCAAAGAGAGGGAGTTTAGCCGTTTGTCTTTTGGGATCTAGATCCTGGAACATATTGGGTACTTATTACTTATTTTTTCAGTAAGTAGGAATAAGTTACAGGATAGAAAAGAAGGGATTCCCTCTCAATCACAGTGGAGGAGAATCTTTGTTTTTCTGTCCTTTGTTAAATTGAATAGAATCCAGACTCTGTCAGTCTTTCACCCTCATATCACAGACTTGACATGATCTCTCCATGTCTAGATGAGACAGAGGGAGGCATTCCTTTCCTCCGTTCTGACCCTGTCTAGTACAAATTCCTGTTCAGCCACCTGCCTTATTTCTCCCTTTTTCTCACAGAAAGACCCTTTAAAAACTAAGAATACAGAGGATTATTGACTGGATCCCAAAAGAGATTTTTGTGTTAGCTAAAGTCTAATAGTGGCAGAGCAAGGTAATGGAAAACCTGATTACCTGGAGAGAAAGCCTTAAGAAATCTGTGATGCTGAGCCTCAGACAAACCCTATAGCTTCTGGATCCATAGAGGAAAGAAAAAAAAAGAAACTCAGCAAGAATAGAGAAATGACTGAATGATTCATCAACAAAGTGCTGAATGAACCAATATATTCTGTTCCATTCTTAGGCAAATATAGCTATAATAGAGATGATTGCAAGTTCCTAGACAGCGGTGGAGAGTGGGAGCATTATGTCGTGTTACTCTCTGTCTTCACTCTATTAGATATTGAGTATCCACACACTTGCAGAACACATGGATGGTACAAAACAAAGGGGAACTGCAAGGGTGTTCAACAAAAGAAAGTTAAATAAAAACTTAAGGACACATGAAATCCCATACCAATTTGTGCTTCAACAAAGAAGGGAATAAGTGTTTAGAAGCTCAAAATTGGGAACAGCTGGAGAATCAGGCATTCTATAGGGCAAGATTTCCTCATTGACCTGAACTTAAAGCTGAGTTCTGCATAGGAAGAAGGGCATATTGTAGCAGAAAGGAGAAAAAACCCATGAGGGGTAAAGATGAGCAAGTATGGAAAAAGAGGGATGGGAACAGACATATCTTGTACATAAAAATAACAATAATTTTGGGTGGTCTAGAGAAAGCATGTTGAACTGTAATGGAAGATGTGATTGGTAAACAGTAAATATGTTGTTGAAGAGGTTTTGAAAGCTTACATAGAAAATTCTGGAGTTAATATGCAATAGAATATATCTGTCCTTATCTATCTGGTAAGTGTCTTGATAAACACCCAGCTGGAGAACTTTGTTCCAGAAGTTATATGTTGAAGAAGAACGTAAGATGGTTAATTTAATCTAAGTTGGGTCTCAGGGAAAAAGTGAAAACTCAAAAATGTCTGCAGAGGGTGCTGAGTTAGGGAGCTACTTATAGAGGGTTATGTTGGCTCCTTCCTGCCCCTCAGAGCAATTGGGATTTGGAAATTCATAATAATTTTCCTTTTTTGTAGGGTGTTTTTGGAAACCTTTATTATATTACCGTACTAAGATCAATTTTACTAAGAGGGGAGACCCAATAACCCTTAAACCACAGTATGCAGTGTGATAGGCAGTGGCATCATTCAAAATGATTTTCATGAGTCTGGCTTCAATCCAGACAGGTCAGATAAAACTATAGCCCAGAACTTTAATGCTTTAGCTTTCTGAAAATTCTTTTAAAATATCCCATTTATCATTATATCCATAATACCGCTCCTATTTTTATTCTCCCTTTTTCTCTGCATTTCCAACAATATATAATTCAAGATTGGTCTCAGTAAAATAAATACTATAAAAGGAAATTTATTATGACTTACCATTTTCATTTTACTAGCTTTTATATGTGGCTCATGAATATCAAAATAAAATTATATCCCAAATTTGGCCTACTAAAACTTTACTTAGTTAATATCAATTACAATCTACCTGTCTGCTGGCCTGCAAAAAGAATGCAAAATGTGAAATCCAACATTAGGATAAGGATCTTCCCATCTCACCACAGAGGATTTGTTTATTTAATTTTTTAATCATCATCATTATTATTCCTTAAAAACAATTTCTGAAAGCTTGGGTTATCTCAGAGTATCCACAAAGAATCAAACTTCGCACAGTACTTTTTCTTGACTTTTTCAATGAGTTCTACTCTTAAAAATTGTTCTTTTGAGATAAAGTCACTGGGGTGCTTCTATAAGGAAAAGAATGTCCATTTAAGCCAACAAGGACCAGGGTGTACTCTGCTGTTCCTGAAGTAAAAATAGTTTTCTTTGTGTTGGGCTTCATATTACGTATTTTAACTTTTGACTTATTATCTTAGTCATGTCAGAATGAAAAATGGATCTCTCTAGGGACTTCCATTATGTCAGATTGAAATATCATCTCTCTTGACTGCTTGGGGCAACTGCATGTTCAAAGCCCTTTTGCCTCATTTCTCACAGTGCTCTGTGTTGCTACACCATCCTCCTGTTTTCAGGCGCATTTCCATTGCTGATGACAAATCTCACATTCAGGGGTCAGACCAGTTCCATGTGTACACGATAATCCCCAAGCAATTGGCGATGATTTATTCATAAGTTTGATTTATTTAATGTATTCCCATTACCTAAAGCTATCTACTTCCTAAAATGTGATATGTGTTGGTATACATATGTAGCTGTGAAGCAGAATTATTTTTAGACACATACACACACACACACATAAACATACATACAGAGTTGGGGCACAGGTCATATAGGGAAAGAAAGCTTTTTCTTTAAGAACCCAATTGGCAATTACTCTAAGAAAACTGCGAGAGCCTTCTGATCTGTGCATTGCTTAATCTCAGTCTTAGGAGACTGTTGAATTGTTCTTTGGAGAACTATAGTGTTCTTCATAGGAGACCTGGGACAAGTTCAGTCCCTGGGATCTAGTCCAGACCCTCTTGAAACCATGAGAGAGAAGATTTTATGATGTTTGTGGTATCAATAATCTTACTTCCTCTATGTCCCCATCACCTTCTCATCATTCTTTTTCTCTTCATTTCTTTGACCTCTCATGGTAGAGTCAGGAAGACAGGAAGATGTGTGAGACATTTTCTTATCTGCCTTTCCCATTCCTCCCATTCATAATATCCAAGACATCGTAAAAAGAGTGTGTGCTTTAGGTGGCCTGGCCTACAGTTACCCCTCTTGATATCCTTTCACATCCTCTGAGGCCTTCCTCACATTTTCTCTGATACCCTCCTGATCACTTGAGCCAGAAGGGATCTCTTCTACCCTGGGCCTCTGATGGTACTTTCTTTGCATTGCTACATGGTGCTGGAACCATTCTACTTTGTGGTATAGCTATTTGTCTACAGATCCCATTGGTTTTCCTAGATCATCAACCCTTGAGAGCTTGTGCAACTTCATACCCTGAATAGCACCTACATTAGAGCTTTGTAGCCATTGCTATTTGTTTTCACAATAGCTGTGCACTGAATGAATGCATCAGGAGAGTTCATGAAAGCGGTGATAAACTGTTAAACAGGAAAATTTAACTACAGTGTCAGGTGTGATGGAATGCTCATCAAAGTGTAATGATTCATTTTTGAATTTGAAATAAAAGCAGCGTATATGTTTAAAGGGTATTTTAGCTGGTAAAAAGTCAGTGAGACATTAAACATTATTATAGTGACCCTTATTACTGAAAATTGGCATTTCTGTTTAAATGGCACTCTATAAAATTAGATTTTTTCAATAACATTAGGTGAACACACTATTCTGTAGGTTGAATTTGAGGTTCTTTAGGAAGGAGAATAAATAGTAGAACAGAGTAGAAAATTCCAAACTAAAAATGTTAATCACTGATTTGACATTAAGTTTAATGACAAATAAGAAACTGAGTATTGTGAGCAAGGAAATAATAAAATAATTCTTTGTTATTTTTCTTGAGTTGCTCCTATTGATTTAATTTCAGTTTTGATTAATTCTTGGAGTTCATCTAATTGGAAGATATTTTTTTATCTATGGGAAAAAAATACTTGCGGCTTACAGATGCTAAATGCCTAAGATGCCAAGACATGAGAGACAGGAAAACTGGAAGATGTGTGGGAGGCCAGTGTCCTATGATGCAAATAAAGAACAGACGGGGCTTCTCTGATGGCGCAGTGGTTGAGAGTCCACCTGCCGATGCAGGGGACACGGGTTCGTGCCCCAGTCCGGGAAGATCCCACATGCCACAGAGCGGTTGGGCCCGTGGGCCATGGCCGCTGAAGAGGCCACAACAGTGAGAGGCCTGCGTACTGCAAAAAAAAAAAAAAAAAAAAGAACAGATGACGCAAGCCTCAACCATTTTTCACCTGCATGTGGCTAAATATATTTATATTTTGTTCTATACGACTATAATATGGCTAAGAGCAAATAAGCAATCAGCAAAACATGATAAAAATCCCACTTCCAAGTACCCTTTTATTAGGACACATATTTTTTAATATAAAAATATACTGAGGTTTTATTTGCATCAGGGTCAGCTGGTCATGTGCTGTAAACCCACCTGTAGAAGATAGGAGAGAGATGGAACACTGGTGGAAGCAATGAAAACCACCTGGGGCTATCATGCTTAGTTTGCTCGGACACAGAGTTGTTTGTCCCTGAAGCTCACATTAGTAATAAGGAGAATGATTTTTCAAAATGGTGTCCCTATTCTTTTCATTCATTTTTTTAATTCAAAAAACATTTTTGAGTGGCATTGAACAAAGACAAAATCACTTCTTTCATTAAGCTTGTGTTCATGATGGAGAAGGCACAGGAAACAAAAAGTAGTAAGCAAATCATTTTATATGTTAGGAGGAGTAAGTACAACGGGGTAGGGGTGTATTTGAGAGAAAGGGATCAAGAAAGCCCTATGTGGTGAGATAAAAGCCATGTCTCTTAACAGACATGTTGTTCTGCATCATTCATGATGAGAAGATATTATTTCTCTTTGGAAAGGAAGCCTCAAATGAAGTATCAATAGAAAGCTGGGAAATGAAAACCATGAATGAGTTGACCAAGTGACATCACCAAGTACAGAAGATGGGGTTCCATTGTTCATGAATTCACTCCCATCACCAATCCTGCCTCAGGACACCATGCCTACAGTGACAGATCTTAGAAGGAGAGTAGAATGATATCTCAGCAACCTGTACAGTCACTTCATAACCAATATTGTCTCCTCCAAGACATGAACAATTGTATCTATCAAAAGGAAGCAGATTCCAGAGTGGTACATTATCCAGAGTTTAACCTTCTTAAAATATTAATTTAGAAACACATTTGAAATCAAAAACAAAACAAAGAAACCCATGTAATCAGTGGCTGAGGACTTCAATGGGGTGAAGAAAAACACCCCAAACTTGTCTTTTCATCTTCCTCTTCTCTTCCACCATGTGATCTTTTCTCAACCATGGCACGGAACACATTCGTTATATATATATTTAATTTAATAAAACCCAGAGACAGGCTTTTATGTATATTCATGGATACTTGATTAATAATTGATGAGAAAGCCTGGGGCAGGTGGTTAAGAATAAAAAACATTTAGCAGGGAGCAGAGTGGAGGAAGGAGACTTCACACTTGCCTCAGTCCCGAGGGGAAGGGAAGCCGAGACAAGGAGGAGGAGGAGGAGGTGGGGGCAGACCCTGTGCTGAATGTCATCAGTGCAGTGTAATTTCCTTGATTTACATATTTAATTGCTTCCTGTCTTTAGCAGTTGGGCTCTAGGATTCTGACACACTTTCAGAGAAATTCGTCTGAGGGCTGGAGAGGCTGTGTTGTGTGGGAACGAAAAGCTGAGCCTAAGCCTTGCTAGCTGTCCTCAGATAATGGACAAGAGTCATTACCATTAGTTCTTACACCATCAAGGGGCTCTGTCAACACGTTTGCTCCCAAGACATGGTTCTCACTGAAAAGACATTGTTGTGATAATAAGAGCTAGGCCTGCGTCTCGGAGATCATAAGTTTCATAATCGACTAAAAAGGTAATTTACCCTAAGGTTGTATTAAGTCACAATTCCTTTCATTTATATGGCCATTCATGGTTTACAAAACAGTTTTGCACAGTCCTTATAGCATATCTCTGATGTAGGCATTATGATTTCCTTTTTTCACATGATAGGCCTTCGATATGAAGAGGTTAAGTGACTTGTCCGAATCCTCTGTAAGGTACAAGCCAGGTTTGGAACACAGTCTTTCTGGTTTCTAGTCCAGGGTTGTTTCTACCCTGCATGTGGCTCACAGTGTCAGGAGTTGGGCCACACTAGACACCTTTACATCTGTCAGGACTCATCTAAAACCTTAGCTTGAATTCCCAGTGATATCACATCAGAGTTTGAAGTATTGTGCTGCTTATTAAATCAGGTAACATACAAAACTTGAAAGTGTCACAACTAGCAATGGTAGTTACATTATTTTAAAAATCTTAAATCAAAACCTATGAACTCTTACAGGTGAAGCAAATATTATAGGAGCAGTGAGCACCTTCATTCTCTTGACATTGCAAAAAAAAAAAATCCTGAATTTCACAAGGATATTCAGCAATCCTCTTTGATTTTCAGAAATGTATTTGAGTGACTGCTAGCAGAGTCAAGTTATTGACTATGACACAGAGAGATAGGGAAGATATAAATTGGGCATGCTACAAATGCCCATGAGTGAGAAGTGGCAGAAGGATTTGAGTGATCAGAGCATTTATTTTCATTATGATGATCATCTCAGTTGTAAGCAGCACACTGTACTCCTTGTTTTTCTAAATATGGAAGCTGGCATTTTCATGTGGAATGTGCAAGTAGGCCAGGCCAATGTTAATTTATCATCATGATTTTTCCAATGCAGAAGTTAACCGTTTATTTATGATTTGGGTAGTCTAAATCAAAGTGATATTTAAAAAATAATGGCAATTCTGGCCACTCTGTCTCATTTTCTGTTGTGGAGGTGATAATAAATAATAAATGAGCAGCTGATGAATATTTTAACAGAAATGAATCATTGCATAAATGTTAACTACTTATTTATTAATACTTAACTACTGTATATAGTACTTAATGACAAGTACTAAAACAAGTGATTTTTTTTTCTTTCTTCCCTTGACATGCTCGAAATGATGAAGAATTTTCATCCAAATTTCCCAGGTGTTAGGATCCTACATAATTCTGTCAAGCACCATTTCAAGAAGCTTTTATTTGACTGTTTCCCATTGGGTAGTGATTGAATATATTTTTATTATCTGAAGGATGTGAATGAATGTCAGTGTAGCAAAATCCTGATTTTATATAATTTCTTCCCATCTCAAGTTCCATTTGTTAAGTAACTTCATCAAACCTCTAGTTTCAGATTTGCTTAATACCTAGATATTGGTGGCTCCTCTCAGTGACAGAGCAAATTTGTCCCATTTGAAATGTCTTTTGAAACACATTTGCTTCCATGCTCCCCTAGTCTAACTGTCCAATTATTTGTTCAGTAATCATGTCATTACTGACTTCCTGTTGTCTCTTAATGATTGTGGAAGTTACTCATATTTGCCATTCTGGGTAGGACTGGCTCTACCACTAGTCCTTTCTTTTCCTTTCTTTTTTTCTGTTTCTTTTTCTTTTTCTTTTTTTTTTTGTTTGTTTTTATCATCAAGGCTCTGGGTTTATTTCTTCTTTTCTGATGCATTATAATTGCATAATGTAAATGGAAGCTCTGATTCAAAGTTGAAAAATTAGCAATGAGGAAATTCCAGCAGAAAACAAATCTTCCTTTGATGACACCTGTTTCAAGAAGAGCTGACTGACCCCAGGGACCTGGTCTAGAGTTGTGTTTCAAAGTGACATTCTAAGCCTTTGAAAAGCATTTCCTCAACCTTCTGCTGCTGAGTAGCTTGTGTTTTGATGTCAGCAAAGCCTGCCATGGTGGCCCTCCCTCCATCATACCTGCTTACCCAGTTCTTCCAGTGGTAGCACAGTAAGCCACAATCCATTATTAATATCTTCAGTTGGAACTTAAGTATCTGTAAGTTTCTCTTAACTTTGGTAGCATACTCTTAATGTAAGTTGCAAGTTTTGGTTATAGAAAAAATTTTCCTTTTTTCCCAAGATAATCTGAACGACCCTTTTCTCTTTCCATGGCCATACCTCTCTCTTCCTTAGACACCAATGGTCACAGGTAGCCTCCAGCTTCCCAGAGTTTTGCCCTTGCCCACTCCATCTGGGCTGCATGATGCCCCCTGCTGATATGATGATATTCCATAGACAAATCACAGTGTCACAAGAATTCTCTAAGCCGGTGGTTGCTAAACATCACTATGCATTAGAATTATATTATATGCCTTTAAAAAGGAAGATTCCTTGTGACTTCCCACTGAATTTTAGATTCAGTGTATGTAAATCTGAGGTCCAAACGTCTCTAATTTTATAGAGCTCCTCAGGTGATTTGAGGTATGATGAATTTCAGAACCACTGCCCCAAATGGCTATCATTTTGTGCTTTTACATATAACAGCTTAGATTCCATTGCAGACTTTAATCCTCTCTAATTTAATTTATAAAATATTTTCTATTTTCTCCAGCTATTACTTTAGCTGAAGATATTTCTTTTTTATTTATTTTTATTTGATAGAATTTTGGGCCAACAAATGTAAACATTATTGGACCCACCTATGCTTTCAGACCTATTAAGAATATTTATAATGTTTGAAGAAAAGAAGGGAAATCTTTACACTTAATTTATTTAAGGAATATAAAATATCCAATATTTATGAAGCAGTGGAATAAATTGTCTCAGTGAAAGACTCTAAGACTAGGAATGAATAGGAAATGAACACCTCTGAAACAGTGGCAGGAAAGAAGTTAGGCAAGATAATGAAAGGGTCAAAGAGATAGACGTGGAAATAACTGTAGTGCCCTATCTGGTAGACTTTCCCAAATGAATATGGGAAATTCCAGCTAGGCCGTGGAGACTGTGGTAGGGTATGCATCTTCAGATGAACAACAGACCTTCATCCTACACTTACTCTACAATCAACAGAGTTCTCTAAACATGTCATGTATTTATTATATTGTGTTAAATTAAATATATGAAAATGTGCCCAGAGCAGTGTAACATAAAAAGAGTTGTGACCTTTTATAAAAAAGGATAATGAAGTGAGATTAGCATGGGTGGAAGGTGCTAGTCTGATTGCCCTAGAGGCTGAAATTCTTTATCTGGAGAGTAAAAATAGTATGGAAGCCACAGCAGCTGCAGAAAACTTCCCGACAAATTGCTTCCTCTGCCGAGACGAAGTGTAAGAGAGAAATGAATTTTCCGAAAGTTGGAGATTCTGCTCAGATGAACACTCATGTATTTCAGACTTAGAAATATGTTTCATATGGAATAGATTTAATAGTATTTTACTTGCCAGTGTTTTTATGTTTTTAAAATATTACTTGCTATTTTGTTATCATCGGAGACATGAAGTGGTATTTATTGAATAGTCAGGTCATCAGGGTGGAGTATTTGAAACCCCAGAGTGTGTTTCTCCCCCCATTCTAGGAATGCACAAACTAAAAAGAAAAGATTTATACCTGTTTTGTCCTGTTTATACTCGTGGGGTAGGGAGTTGTGTATTTGCATTTATGTGTATGTTTTATCAGAGAGGAGTGTGGTTTGTTGTATCTGTTTGGGGTGATAAGGAGTCTACACTCTATTTCTTAACAAGGGAGGTTCAATGGAGGAGGTAAAATTGAGTACATGTTTTCATGAAAAATAATAAAAGCTTCATAGGTTTGACATGTGATCGGAGGTGGCCTCAAAGAGGAAAAAAAATGGACAGAGCAGATTATGATTGCTCAGGAAAAACAAAAGGTCAAATGATATAAGTAGGCTTAAGATATAGGACAGAGAGAGGAGGAGAGAGACAGACAGAGACAGAGAGACAGAGATAAGGTGTATTTGCTGATACCTCCAAGGACAGCAGTGTAAACTACGATTTATATACTTAAGAGACTTACAAGGGTAACATACGTGAGATATGGTAACAGTATAGAGCAGTATGTGATGAGTGCATTAAGTACACAGATCTACAAATGGGTATTTATAGTTGCTATAGATGAGAGGGGTGGGTTGAATAAACATATAGCAACTAAGGGTGGGATTTCAAACTGGTTTTGATATCACAAATTTGAATTATTTAATTTCAGAGCAGGAAAGGACATTCAAGGTCATGCACTGAAACTTTATCCTACCTGTGAAATATTATTGATGGTCCTAACAGGACCAGGAGATGAGGAAGAGGGTAAAGTGGAAAGAATGTTTGTCATGTTCATTTATGCATAAGTAATAGAAAAAGTTTCAGGGAGAAGAAGAGATGTTAGGACTGTGAAGAGGATTTAGTCATCTGCATTCTAGAAGCCAAAGCTGAATAGGAGGAGGTATAAATATAGCAGGTAATTGATGGTGAGAAAGATATAAAGGAGACTGGCAGTCCAGTCTAGGGAACCTCTTCAGATTAAGGGAGAAAGAAAGAGATAAATGTTTTATACTGGAGATGAAGTAAATGCCCAATAAATCAGGAGAAAACTAAAAGGAAGAGACTCATAAACCTCCATTAATTCCAACATAATAGACCAAGTGAGACCTTAGGGCTGAATTAGTCCACTTGTACATTGAATGCTGCAAGTGCACACTCTGATACATCTCCAGTCTCCTTGAACTGTATTTCGTTCCAAATCACTTTCATGCATTGTGTTCAAAATCCTCTTTCCTTTAGTTTCTACATAGCTTATTTGGAACTGTGGCCTCTTAGGGTACCTATTAATATTTAGATCTGGAAAAATCACCATGAATTACTCTAAAATTTAGTAGAGTAGCAGCCATTTACAGCTTTTCTTTTTTTTAAACATTTTTATATGACAGGTTCTTATTAGTTCTCTGTTTTATATATATTAGTGTATATATGTCAATCCCAATCTCCCAATTCATCCCACCACCACGACTACCCACCCCGACTTTCCCCCCTTGGTGTCCATACGTTTATTCTCTACATCTGTGTCTCTGTTTCTACCTTGCAAACCAGTTCATCCATGCCATTTTTCTAGATCCCACATATATGTGTTAATACATCATATTTGTTTTTCTCTTTCTGACTTACTTCACGCTGTGTAACAGTCTCTAGGTCCATCCACGTAGGTAGAAATGACCGAATTTCGGTCCTTTTTATGGCTGAGTAATATTCCATTGTATATATGTACCACATCTTCTTTATCCATTCATCTGTTGATGGACATTTAGGTTGCTTCCATGACCTGGCTATTGTAAATAGTGCTGCAATGAACATTGGGGTACATGTCTTTTTGAATTACGGTTTTCTCTGGGTATATGCCCAGTAGTGGATTGCTGGGTCATATGGTAGTTCTATTTTTAGTTTTTTAAGGAACCTCCATACTGTTCTCCATGGTGACTGAATCAATTTACATTCCCACCAGCAGTGCGAGAGGGTTCCCTTTTCTCCACACCCTCTCCAGCATTTGTTGTTTGTAGCTTTTCTGATGATGCCCATTCTAACCGATGTGAAGTGATAGCTGATTGTAGTTTTGATTTACATTTCTCTAATAATTAGTGATGCTGAGCATCTTTTCATGTGCCTCTTGGCCATCTGTATGTCTTCTTTGGAGAAATGTCTATTTAGGCCTTGTGCCCATTTTTTTATTGGGTTGTTTGTTTTTTTAATATTGAGCTGTATGAGCTGTTTATATATTTTGGAGATTAATCCTTTGTCCATTGATTCATTTTCAAACATTTTCTCCCATTCTGAGGGTTGTCTTTTTGTCTTGTTTACAGTTTCCTTTGCTGTGCAAAAGCTTTTAAGTATCATTAGGTCCCATTTATTTACTTTTGTTTTAATTTCCATTACTCTAGGAGGTGGGTCAAAAATGATCTTGGGGTGATTTATGTCAAAGGGAGTTCTTCTTATGTTTTCTTCTAAGAGTTTTATAGTGTCTGGTCTTACATTTAGGTCTTTAATCCATTTTGAGTTTATTTTTGGGTATGGTGTTAGGAAGTGTTCTAATTTCATTCTTTTACATGTAGCTCTCCAGTTTTCCCAGCACCACTTATTGAAGAGACTGTCTTTTCTCTATTGTAAATCCTTGCCTCCTTTATCATAGATTAATTGACCATAGGTCTGTGGGTTTATCTCTGGGCTTCTTATCCTGTGCCATTGATCTATATTTCTGTTTTTGTGCCAGTACCATGTTGTCTTGATTACTGTAGCTTTGTACTATAGTCTGAAATCAGGGAGCCTGAATCCTCCAGCTCCATTTTTCTTTCTCAAGATTACTTTGGCTATTCGGGGTCTTTTGTGTTTCCATACAAATTGTGAAATTTTTTGTTCAAGTTCTGTGAAAAATGCCATTGGTAGTTTGATAGGGATTGCATTGAATCTGTAGATTGCTTTGGGTAGTATAGTCATTTTCACAATGTTGACTCTTCCAATCCAAGAACATCGTATATGTCTCCATCTGTTGGTATCATCTTCGGTTTCTTTCATCAGTGTCTTATAGTTTTCTGTATACAGGTCTTTTGTCTCCCTAGGTAGGTTTATTCCTAGTATTTTATTCTTTTTGTTGCAATGGTAAATGGGAGTGTGTCCTTAATTTCTCTTTGAGAGTTTTCATCATTAGCGTATAGGAATGCAACAGATTTCTGTGTATTAATTTTGTATCCTGCTACTTTACCAAATTCATTGATTAGCTCTAGTAGTTTTCTGGTAGCATCTTTAGGATTCTCTATGTATAGTATCATGTCATCTGCAAACAGTGACAGTTTTACTTCTATTTTCCAATTTGTATTCCTTTTATTTCTTTTTCTTCTCTGACTGCCATAGCTAGGACTTCCAAAACTGTGTTGAATAAGAGTGGCAAGAGTGGACATCCTTGTCTTGTTCTTAATCTTAGTGGAAATGCTTTCAGATTTTCACCATTGAGTATAATGCTTGCTGTGGATTTGTCACATATGACCTTTATTATGTTGAGGTAGGTACCCTCTATGCCCATTTTATGGAGATTTTTAATCATAAATTGGTGTTGAATTTTGTCAGAATGTTCTTCTGCATCTATTGAGATGATCATATAGTTTTTATTCCTTAATTTGTTAATGTGGTGTACCACATTGATTTGCGTATATTGAAGAATCCTTGCATCCCTGGGATAAATCCTACTTGATCATCATGTATAATCCTTTTAATGTGTTGTTGGATTCTGTTTGCTAGTATTTTGTTGAGGATTTTTACATCTATATTCATCAGTGATATTGGTCTGTAATTTTCTTCTTTTGTAGTATATTTGTCTGGTTTTGGTGTCAGGGTGATTGTGGTCTCATAGAAAGAGTTTGGGAGTGTTCCTTCCTGTGCAGTTTTTTGGAAGAGTTTGAGAAGGATGGGTGTTAGCTCTTCTCTAAATGTTTGATAGAATTCACCTGTGAAGCCATCTGGTCCTGGGCTTCTGTTTGTTGGAAGATTTTTTTTTTTTTTTTTTTTTTTTTTTTTTTTTTTTTTTGCAGTACACGGGCCTCTCACTGTTGTGGCCTCTCCCTTTGCAGAGCACAGGCTCCGGACATGCAGGCTCTGCGGCCATGGATCATGGGCCCAGCGACTCCATGGCATGTGGGATGTTCCCGGACCGGGGCATGAACCCGTGTCCCCTAAATTGGCAGGCAGGCTCTCAACCACTGCGCAACCAGGGAAGCCCTGTTGGAAGATTTTAAATCACAGTTTCAATTTCATTACTTGTGATTGGTCTGCTCATATTTTCTATTTCTTCCTGGTTCAGTCTCGGAAGGTTATACTTTTCTAAGAATTTATCCATTTCTTCCAGGTTGTCCATTTTATAGGCATAGAGTTGCTTGTAGTAGTCTCTTAGGAGGCTTTGTAGTTCTGCAGTGTCCGTTGTAACTTCTTCTTTTTCATTTCTAATTTTACTGATTTGAGTTCTCTCCCTCTTGTTCTTGATGAGTCTGGCTAGAGGTTTATCAATTTTGTTGATCTTCTCAAAGAATCAGCTTTTAGTTTTATTGATCTTTGCCATTATTTTCTTTGTTTCTCTTTCATTTATTTCTGCTCTGATCTTTATGATTTCTTTCCTTCTACTACCTTTGAGTTTTTTTGTTCTTCTTTCTCTAATTCCTTTAGATGTAAGGTTAAATTGTTTGAGATTTTTATTATTTCTTGAGGTAGGCTTGTATAGCTATAAACTTCCCTCTTAGAAGTGCTTTTGCTGCATCTCATAGGTTTTTGGATCATTGTGTTTTCATTGTCATTTGTCTCTAGGTATTTTTTGATTTCCTCTTTGATTTCTTCAGTAATCTCTTGGTTGTTTAGTAATGTATTGTTTAGCCTCCATTTATTTGTGGGTTTTCTTTTTTACTTTTTTCCCCCTGTAATTAATTGATTTCTAATCTCTTAGTGTTGTGGTCGGAGAAGATGCTTGATATGATTTCAGTCTTCTTAAATTTACCAAGGCTTGACTTCTAACCCAACATGTGATCTATCCTGGAGAATGTTCCATGTGTGTTTAAGAACATGTAATCTGCTGTTTTCAGATGTAATGTCCTATAAATATCAATTAAATTTACCTGGTCTATTGTGTCATTTAAAGCTTGTTTTTCCTTATTAATTTTCTGTCTGGATGATCTGTCTATTGGTGTAAGTGAGGTATTAAAGTCCCCCACTATTATTGTGGTACTGTCAATTTCCTCTTTTACAGCTGTTAGCATTTGCCTTGAGTATTGAGGTGCTCCTATGTTTGATGCATAAATATTTGCAATTGTTATATCTTCTTCCTGGAATGATCCCTTGATCATTATGTAGCGTCCTTTCTTGTCTCTTGTAACATTCATTATTTTAAAGTCTATTTTATCTGATATGAGTATTGCTACTCCAGCTTTCTTTTGATTTCCATTTGCATGGAATATCTTTTTCCATCCCCTCACTTTCAGTCTCTATGTGTCCCTAGGTCTGAAGTGGGTCCCCTGTGGACAGCATATATATGGGTCTTGTTTTTTATTGATTTAGTGAGCCTGTGTCTTTTGGTTGGAGCATTTAATCCATTCACATTTAAGTTAATTATCGATATGTATGTTCCTATTATCATTTTCTTAATTGTTTGGGTTTGGTTTTTTGTTTGTTTGTTTTGTTTTGTTTTGTTTTGCAGTACGCAGGCCTCTCACTGTTGTGGTCTCTCCCATTGCTGAGCACAGGCTCCATACGCACAGGCTCAGCGTCCATGGCTCACGGGCGTAGCCGCTCCATGACATGTGGGATCTTCCTGGACCGGGGCACGAACCCGTATCCCCTGCATCGGCAGGCGGACTCTCAACCAGTGTGCCACCAGGGAAGCCCTGGGTTTTTTTTTTAGGTCCTTTTCTTCTTTTGTGTTTCCCACCTAGAAAAGTTCCTATAGCATTTGTCATAGAGTTGGTTTTGTTGTGCTGAATTCTCTTAGCTTTTGCTGGTCTGTAAAGCTTTTGATTTCTCTGTCGAATCTGAATGAGATCCTTGCTGGGTAGAGTAATCTTGGTTGTAGGTTCTTCCCTTTCATCACTTTATATCATGCCACTCCCTTCTAGCTTGTAGAGTTTCTGCTGAGAAATCAGCTGTTAACCTTATGGGAGTTCCCTTTTACGTTATTTGTCATTTTTTCCTTGTTGCTCCTAATAATTTTTCTTTGTCTTTAATTTTTGCCAATCTGATTACTATGCATCTCAGTGTGTTTCTCCTTGGTTTTATCCTGCCTGGGACCCTCTGTGCTTCCTGAACTTGGGTGGCTATTTCCTTTCCCATGTTAGGGAATTTTTCGTCTATAATCTCTTCAAATATTTTCTTGGGTCCTTTCTCTCTGTCTTCTCCTTTGGGCCACATGTAATGCACATGTTGGTGCATTTAATGTTGTCCCAGAGGTCTCTTAGGCTGTCTTCATTTCTTTTCATTCTTTTTTCTTTATTCTGTTCTGTGGCAGTGAATTCCATCATTCTGTCTTCCAGGTCATTTATCCATTCTTCTGCCTCAGTTATTCTGCTATTGATTACTTCTAGTGTATTTTTTATTTCAGTTATTGTATTGTTTATCTCTGTTTGTTCTTTAATTCTTCTAGGTGTTTGCTCTTTAATTCTTCTAGGTCTTCGTTAAATGTTTCTTGCATCTTGATCTTTGCCTCCATTCTTTTTCCGAGGTCCTGGATCATCTTCACTATCATTATTCTGAATTCTTTTTCTGGAATGTTGCCTATATCAATTTCATTTAGCTGTTTTTCTGGGGCTTTATCTTGTTTCTTCATGTGGTACATAGCCCTCTGCCTTTTCATTTTGTCTGTCTTTCTGTGAATGTGGTTTTCATTCCACAGGCTGCAGGATTGTAGTTCTTGCTTCTCCTGTCTGCCCTCTGGTGGATGAGGCTCTCTAAGAGGCTTGTGCAAGCTTCCTCCATTTACAACTATTCTTGAAAAATCAATAAAGAAAAAAATGTAAAGATAAAAAATATCTTGATATTTAATAGTGAAATTAAGTAATTCTAACTGTACTTAAATAGCATCATAAATTATTTCATTGGTTGAAGAAGAATTCACTGAAACACTTAAGACTATATGTATCTAGAGTTGACTCTACAGTGAGAGAAGATCACTGAAAAAAGGAGGATGAGAAAATTTGAGGTAGAAAACTGTGGTGAAAATGTGAAAAAACTATGTGATTCATGATATGCCAGTCCTAATATTCTGATTTCAGTGTAATACATAGTCACGATTCATGGTACAAAACAACTATCCTTCATCTAAAAATATTAGACTTTAACCAGCTCCTTTAACTTAACCTTTTAAATATCATATTTTAGATATTTTAGATGTTACCTATAGAGTTCATGTACTTATTTGAGACATTTTTAAACCTACTTTTATTTTCATCTTTTGATGATATCTTTGGAATAAAGAAAGATAATGGGGAATATTTGAAAAACATCACTGCATTAGGAATTTGAGTTCAAGTTGCAACTTGGGTACTCATGGCATTTTAAAAGTCACTACATATCACTCTTATCTGTAAATGAGAGCATTGAACTGAGTAACATATGAATTTTTGGTTAGATCTAAAAGGCTATGATTTTACATTTATCACTCATTGGGTAAATGGGAACTTTAAAATAATTTATCCTAATGTGATCATTTTTATAATCCCTAAATCTAAGATATAGTATCAATTTCGGTTTTCATTCTAGTTGTTACACTCTTTTCATGAATTTCAATTGTCTTTCTAAGTACAAAAGGCCTACTTTTATAAACGGTCCCCTGTATAGGTGCTTAGGCACCAAGCTCTGAAGGCCCTGTGCCTGTGATAGATCACTTATGGTCATGGCCAGAGTTGATTTGTCAGGGGTCTTCTTACTGTACATTTAGATCTGTTCCTTTAAGTAAAAGACCTTTGCAGAGAGATGATAACTGGCTGTTGGTGTTCAAGCCCCACTACCTTTCCATGTTTTGGGGTATTTATGTTATCTCATCTCCTGTCTTTTTTTTTATTATTATTATTGAAGTATAGTTGATTTACAATGTTGTGTTATTTTCAGGGGTACAAGAAAGTGATTCTGTTATACATACATATATATCTTTTTTTCAGATTATTTTCCCTTATAGGTTATTACAGTCATCTCCTGTCTTTTCAATTCCTTGTCTGTTTTGTGTTGTGATCAAAGCTATGTATAGCCCCATAGGTATAAAAATTAAAATGGGTTTAACAAACAAAAGTGCAAACAGTGATTTTATTAGCTCTTCTTACTTCAGTCAAAAACATGTGGGGCTGATGACTTTAGAAAAAATATCTGCAACATTTTTTTTTTGCCCCTTTTCCTGCATTACAATGGGGCTTTGGTCTTTGGAGTGTGAATTACTTTTCTCTAAAAGTTTTAATTACTATGCACCCACCTGCACTAAAATACTTTTGACACTTACTTCAGGGTGAGCTCCTACAGTTTATCTGCTTATTTTCCTGCCCAAAGTGCATCTGATATCAAATTGTGAATACACTATCAAGGCTTATGTATATATAGAAGTGATTGGGGAACCTATAAAAATGTTTTTGATGAAGTAATTGATGTAAAGTCAGATTGAAGAAAGAGAATTCATCTCTTCACAGGAAGGAGTGGAGTCATATTTTTGTTGATTTTTTCATTTTCCAAGGTCTTACTAATGATTATTGGCCACCACTGCCAACTTTTCTTTCTGTCAGTTGTACTTTTACAGAGAAATAGAGTAAGTCCATCAATTACTTTTCCACCATTAAACTGTAGACCTTGTTGTCGTGTCCTCATCTGAATACCAGTTTTCACTATTTCAATCCCTTGAGAAGAGTAATCTTGATACTCCGATACCCCATCACTAGCTATAGCTATAACATCAGTAGCTATTTGTAGAAAAAAGTATGTGCTTCCTCCAAATTCTCATGATCATCTTGACCATTAAAAAGGAATGTATGGACTGTATACCCAGTAAGAACCACTCATTATTTGAATTTATTAGCAATTAATTTGTTTTGATACCCAACACTCTTGCATTTTTTATTGGTGACAGTTAACTTGGAAAATTATGTAATTACATCATTTTGAATTATATAATAAATCATTCAAATAATATAGTGCAGTCATTCAATCAGAATTCTCCAGAAAACCTGAAACTCATTACTCTTATATTTCTTTCCAGTGCAGTTTTTTTCTTACTCTTTCTATTTTATTCTCATTGTATCATATGTCTTGTAGGACATATTCTAAGCCTGTAGATGGGGGAAATCATTAGAGTATATATTGAGAGAAATTGTATAAATTTTGTTTTGACTTTCCATTTCTACAGTTTTGTGCCATCTAGATTTCTCTTTTAATTTCCAGTTTAAGCTTCCACAAAACATCAGTGTAACACTCAACTTACATCTCTAAATTTTACCTGGCTTTTATGTTAAACCCAAAGCAAACTACATAATTTACTTTGAAATTGGCAGAAAGCTGTATTTTCCAAAAAGTTTTGTGACATTTGAAAGTATTCTACAAAAATGTCAGAGTTTTCCTGGTTCTTGCTTTATCAAGAAATTCTAGTATATCCTAATACAATCTGACCCCAGGTAGAGAGTATTTTATAAATGAGTTAATGTATCTTGTAGCACACCCAGACAGAACTAAGCCTTGTTAAAATAGAATTCTGTAAAGAGAGCCAGTTTTTTCTTATTGACTATTCAGGACACATGAATCTTGACTGTACAGGGCAGTCTCTCCTAACCCAGAAGTGTGTGTGTGTGTGTGTGTGTGTGTGTGTGTGTGTGTGTGTGTAGAGATATATTAGCTTAAGGCTTTATAAAGATAACAACAGAATTTGTTTAAAATTACTGAATCCCCTCTCTAAATCGACCACTTAGACCATAAGAGTGATGTGCATTTTATAATATATATTTATACAAACTATTAAAGATATAACTTCTAGTTATTTTAACTAAAGAATCAGTGATAACCCTTACTTGTAGCTGAGTTGAGTTCTACAGTTGGTCTGTGTATATTGTGTATGCGTATACACATATATGAATATATACACACACTTATCCTTTATTTTATAATGAGCAAGTGGTAATTTACTCTCTTAAACAACAATGAAATTAAGTTACTTATTGCTTATGTAATCCATGAAACTCATAGATTCCTCTTTCCCTTTCTACCCTGCTGGTTATAATCCCTCATTAGGAAAAAGATCCTCTCAACCTTGTTCTTTGGGATTCGAAACTCCAAGTTTTTGTAGTGGTTTCCTTTTCTATATTTGCAAGTCACTATTTATTAAAAGAAAAAGCATGAAAAGAAAAAGATAAACTGACATCTGATCCAAGACATTTCCTGGTCAAGTTAAACAAGACATAATTAGGATGAACTTGCCACATCTGTTTCTTAATTCAGAGCCTCATCTGTGGGTTTATGAACCTCTAGGGGAGAGTGGAGACCAATCGAGTTCTAATTGTGCTTTGTTAATGTCATCATTTAAATATTTCTTTTTCAAACACATTATTTTCAATAGCTATTATATCATTTTATGATCTGGTGTAAATTGTTCTTTTTTTCTGTCTTTGAAATGGATGTTGAAATTACAGCAAGGGACATAAAAATGTATTGAAGTCCTGAATAATGTGGTACATTGTCCACCAAACTTTAAGCCAGACATTTGATGGGGCAGTGCATGTCCAGCGGCTGGACATTCTGGTGGGTCACAGATGGACTATAATCATCATGCCTCTTTTATCTACTTTCCCTTTGAGTAAGATTGAGCAATTCCCAAAGTCTTGTTTATAAATGAGTTAACTAACTGCTTTAATCTATTTTCTGATAGCCCCCAATGATTTCTAGTTAAATACAGTCCTTGGATGAAATCCATAATGTCAATCACTTTAACACATTTAAGCAGAAATCTATATTATTGTGGTTGCTACAAGAATTGTGGTAAGGCCGTGACTCATTCCGAGCACGTAACAAGAAAACAATTCCCTGTCCCCTTGGTGGGATCCTACTCTACTGTTTTCCCCTTTACATTAATCATTTGATCAAAAGCCAGAGATACACCCTAAAAATTTTATATAAGTATTCTGTTCTCTAGAATGAACACTGGATTGCAGACGAGGAAAATTAAGTATATGAAAAGAATAGGCATTTCCATTCTCTCTCAGTGTCTCAGGCTATAGTACTTGATACATGTATTTGCTAGCTTTTATTGATTGCTTTCAGAGACCATTAAGGGCCAATGATTAGAAGTATGGCCACTAGCCACAGGCCGTTGTAGATAAATAATGCTTGACTTGGATTCTAAGATGAGGTTCAAGCCCTGGCTGGGTGATCCTAGGCAAGCCCTCATCTGTGAAATGGGGATGAGAATGCCTCTTCTGCTCACTCAGTGATGAACAGTCGTTGTAAATGATGAATGATGAATTACTTCTTAAATGTAATATATTGGTATCACCTCAGTGTTGAAAATGAAGGAAGGAAAACAAGGAAATATGACATCCATACATATGAACTATGAGGAAAGTGAAGGTGTAAGTTCATGTTATGGTTTGAGTCCAGGTATCTGATCAAATTCTTGATTCAGCCAGATGATATATCTTATTTTACATTACTAGCTATGATTAATCAGAGTATATGGGTTGTAGTTTATCTTTTCAAAAACCTTATATCCGACATTCAACACAGAAATGTTAGCAAACACAGAAAAGTATTTCAAAATTAAAATTCTCAAAAAACATCACCCTGATTTAATATTAATATTTTCCTATATTTTCATTCAGTCTTTTTATTGTGTGTATATATGCACACATAGATATATATATTTATATTTAGTTAATATTTATATCATATTGCTCAGTCTTTATGTACTCTGTATTTTTTATGGGTGAATGTGCACATGTTTTTATGTAATTTATAGTCTGAGTTTTATTTCACACTATCAGGAAAACTTTGTTTCTAAGAATAGACATTCAATAATATATCCTTCTATTTCTGTGTTATTCTGATGATTTATTCTTATGAGTCCCATGGCCAAAAAGCTGATACCTTTCCGATACTTGAGAAAACTAATTTACAAATTTGTTTTCGAATTCCTCTATGTTTACAAGCACAATATACAAAATGTGACAGATATTTGCACTTACGTCCTTATTGGTAGGAAGTACATTGATAAGGTATAGAATAACTTTATGCTGAGTTACTGTTGCTGTCACCACCTCAGCTGTGACAGGATTAGTAATAAACAGGACTTCCTAATATTCTAAAACAGTGTGAGGGACATATGTCTTTAATTTCATGGGAGTTGATATTGGAAATATATCTATGGTTTGTGTTGAGTTTTTACTACTTCCCTAGATTCCCTGGACCAGAAGAGATCATAAGAGGTAAGGGAGGGTAGGGTTTCAGTTTGCTATATTCTATGAATGATGCATTTGAAATAGCTCCCTGGGAAGAGTCATTTGAAATAGGGGAGGAAGTAAGAAGGAAAAGAAGGAATAAAGGAAGGGGGAAAAAAAGGAAGAAAGGAAGGAAGGAAAGGAGGGAGGGAGGAAGGGAGGGAAAAAAGAGGGAGGGTAGGGAGGAAAGATAGATGATAGATAGAGATATTAGGAGAGGAGACATCCCTGATTTGATGGCCAATGGGAAATAGTTTCTGTACCTGTATCTCTGTCTCTCTATGCCATCTAATTAAACATGCTATCTGAATTTAAAAGAGAATCATTACATGGAATAGTTTAATTATTTCCACTTGTTTTTTACAATATAGATGGATAATGTGAGATACATGAGAACTTAGGATTTTATAATTCAAAGGAGATGAGAATTTTGAGCAAAGAATGGGCCTGTCAAGCCACTTGAATGGTAATTATCAATCTTAAAACACAGAAACAAAATATAAACCTACATATATATATATATATATATATATATATATAAACCTCAAAGCTTAAATGATATATTTATTTTTAAGCTACCTGCAATATAAGCAAAAGGCACATTTTAACCCAATACCTGTGCTCTATTGTAACTGACGTTTCAGCTATTCCATCTGACAACTTTCTCTAAATTTTCGGTCATTGAAAATAAGCCAATATAGAATCTGATCCTGAAGCAGAAAGTAAAAGGAATGAGTAATTCAGGGTGTAAGAAAGCTAGATTTAAATTTAAGTTGACTTTAGCTTAACAGAACACACACACACACACACACACACACACACACACACACACCCTGGTTTCTTCATTTAAAAATTTTGTTAAAATACTGACATTTTCAGTTTCTACAGTGAAGAATGAAAATTGACTTACCAGAGAGATAAAATTAGAAAGCAAAGATGACAGTAAGATTCATCCATCCAACAATAACCAAAATTGAGGTTCCACCATGTACTAAGACAATGATAATGGACCTTGTTTAAGAAAGGCTACTCACTGCAGTCTCCCTCAAAGGATGAGAAAAATCAAAATACTCTCCTATTGTTCCTGTTGTTCTTTGTCTGAGTTGCTATTTCATTTTCTTTATAGCATTTAACCACAGACTGTGGATAATGATAATGATCATTTGTCTCTAACTTTTTTCTCTCTCACCCACACAAGAATGTAAGCTCCAGAAGTACAGGGACCATTGGCCTGATTATGGTGGGGACCATAAAAGCTCAGGTGAGTGAGTGACTGAAGATAAGGTAGAAGAGAAAAAAATCGTTCAGGGGCTACTTCAGGAGTCTATATGAGATCCTGGTTTTCCAGACTATGTAGGCAGCATTGGGAATAGCGAGGTATGGACAGATTCAATGTGATATTTTGAAGCTAAAACCAAAATAAATTTTTGATAAATTGGATGTGGCACATGAGAGAAAGGGAAGAAAAAAGGCCATCTCCAAGTTTTGTAACTTAAGTAACTCAGTGGGCTATGATGACTTCTGCTGAGGTGAGAAAGATTTGCAGTAAGGGACTGGTTTGGAAATGGAATCAAGGGTTCCATTTTGGACATTTTTTTTTTTTTTTTTTTTTGCTGTACGCGGGCCTCTCACTGCTGTGGCCTCTCCCGTTGCGGAGCACAGGCTCCGGACACACAGGCTCCACGGCCATGGCTCGCGGGGCCAGCCGCTCCGCGGCATGTGGGATCCTCCGGGATCGGGGCACGAACCCGTGTCCCCTGCATCGGCAGGCAGACTCTCAACCACTGCACCACCAGGGAAGCCCATTTTGGACATTTTAATTGAATACATCTACAGATCAACCAGTTGAAGACCCCAAAAATGTACTTAGATGTGCTGTCCTTGACTGCCAAGTCAGACTTATCTTGCAGTTCATTTCCACATATATTTATTAAGCACTTACTATGTTTCATAAAAACAGTAATTCCTCTCCAACTCTAAGGAGCTTAAACATTAGAGGGACAAAAGAACATTAGAGGACTAAAGAAAAGTGAAAAGATAAACTAGATGGAATAGGTGTTCTGTGGCCATGGGAATAGATTATAGAGGGAGTCTTTGGAGGTGAGTACAAGAAATACATGTCTTTTATGAACTAGTGGACTATTTTTACAGATTCAGTGTTTAAGGCAAGAGAATTCCTCAACTTCCAGGTGTTTGTGTAGGGTTGGAGAAAAGGAAACAGCACAAAAGGATATTATACTTTGAGGATCTGCCAGCGGAAGATGCCTGTTCTCATCTAAACATAAAACCTGCCACTGTCCCTCCCTGAGATTCCCTCTAATTCTTCAGCCAAATCAAGCATGCCCTTTCTGGGTTACTTCACATGTTACAGGGAAGGCAGCACCAAGGTCAGATGGTCCTTTACCTACAGAGTGGAGGGACAGAGTAGGAGTAAAATTGGTGATCTTTCTGTCCCTCCCTTTAACCTCTCTGCTACCAGAGAGCCATCTTGTGTTTATGGATATGCAGACCTGGTGAAGGTAGGTAGGTAGGTAAGTTTTAGATAGATGGCCAATGACTCCTCACTTTATTCTCTTTCTTTGAATCAGAGGAGAAAAGTTAATCAAATTACAAGGTAACAAATTTTGACTGGACAAAGCTCACTCTCTAGTACATGGGGAATAATTAACCTATGAAAATCAGTGATGCTGGACAATATTAAGCAGGTAACTAGGAAGACTCTTAAAGGGGGATTGAATATTTATATGAATGTAATTAACAAAGGCAGTTTTAGAATCTAGAATAACAGCCTGTACATTCAAAAGATTTGATTTAGCAAATAAGCTGCTTAACTTTCAGAGAAGAGCCAATCCATGTAGCCCACACCCCCTGTAGAAACTAAGCATCTTACCTATTAAGCCTTATATGCTAAGCGGCCTTTATTAAGAATGACTGGGATGTTCTGGCAATAAGAATATTCCTCTTAACCAGTGAATTGAAATGACCATTTATTCACAAATCACCCTCTCAAAATTTTGAAGTTGCCTCACATAAACATCTATTAGCCTTCTACAGGAAGTTGAAAGACTTGATGAATTTGTAGATTATAAAATTCTAGACAAATAAACATTATTATAATGTGTATTATAATGTGTATCATGTGTTCCTAGTTCTCATCACAAACTAGAATGCTCAGCATCATGAATAAAATAAAATAGTATCTTTTTTTCCAGAAAGATAGTTTATGTAGATACCTCTGAAAGAAACTAAAACTGTCATATCGGGATATCATAAAAAGCACAAACACAGATATGAAAAGGAAAAAGACTTAAGCATTACAAAATTATTAAAAGCACATTTTGCTTGGAAGATATTTTGCTCTGTGGGGACAGAGCATATAGCGCTGCTCATTCTGCCTGACCGTATTGAAGCTGAGCCATTAACGATGCTATTGCCTCATCCAGCTGTTTTAGGACAATTAGCCATGTGACAGCCAGACGGGAGAGTAAGATGGCAACAGCCATTTCAGTGCTGACATATGTCTTTTCTTCGTTCCAAAAAAGGCCGGGTGAAGAACACGGGTAGAATATATTAAGTTACCTCCCCCTTTAGAGTGGTTTGTTAGTTTGGCTGGAATCTAGAATCCTCTTCCATCATAGACAAGAGTGTGACAGGCCTTGACTGCTTTAATATTTTTTAACGATTGATTAATTGAGTATCCCAGGTAATTTGAATTTAAATGTAGCAAAAGTAATGATCCTTAATTTTAAAAGTTCTTGATGAATCACCAACTCCCATTAGCTTGAAAATGAGAGCTCAAGGTAAAAGCATTTTGAACACTGCCAAATAAATATTCTTTTGCAGCGTTACCACCACCAAAACCTAAAGGAAATTTATCAATCAAGTGGTATTCATTTTACTTTAAAATATCACACAAGCAAATATGTATTTTTGTCTTAGTTTCTTTTTGATAAAGGTTCAAATACCAGCACCCCGAAGAATGCAGTGGTTTCCTTCTTCTGTGCCATGACCCCAGCTGGTGTACCTCCAGACTGGTCCTGTATTGTGATTCCTTACCCTGGGAGTTTTAGGATTTTCAGCAAGGTTACCAAAGCAAAAGCTCTTTTTAAGTTTCTGCTCTAGCCGCACGTGCACTTTATAATGGATGTGGAAAGGCAGCAGCCCATCTCACCAGACATTGACAAGGCAGTAAATAAATTTTCCGCTCTGGACCTCTGCCAAAAGCAGTCATCATTCTGCAGTCCCTGCAGTCCTGGCCAAGGAGAAGCACACAGAGCATTAGTCTCAGTCTCCAGATTACTGTACAAGGAGGGCGAAGAAAGTTGAATAAGGAGAGAAGGGAGTAACCTTGAGCCTGGAGCATCATCCCTGCCTGAAGGGTGTAGGAGGGTAAAGAAAAGCTAAGGCAGGATTCTCTGCCTTCAGGATCTGTTTCAAAGACTGTGCATTTCAGTATCTTCAGAACATTACCTCACAAACCCTTTGGATTGTATGCTTTTCAGCCTTTTTAAGACTACACATCTTATGATTTGTCCTTCTTGTATGTTTCAGGGTAGTCTGCTTTTTCAATCTTACTGGTAATTCCATGTCTCACACAGTTTCTCAAGCCTTCTCTGAAGGTCTGATTTCCCCTTCAAGCCAGGGTTTCTAATTCTTCCCAGAATTTGTTTTGTCCCTGTGTCTTTCCCTCATTGTGTGAAGAATCCAGTCTTGCTTTCTGAATCAGGGAGGAGTAGGTTTATAAAACATTTGGTCTCAGTGTGTAAAGTGAATGGCATTTTTATCCTCTACTCAAAGCAGCTTCAGTGATCCTGCAATATATAATGTGGCTGTAGCACTCCTAATACATGGAGACATTATGTCACTGATGGCCTCATCAGGCACAGAAAAGTCAAAATCCTCTGCCCTGGATGTTGCCCTGTAGGCCATGGGTGAAGGGCTTCTCTCACCTCCACTGGAACCAGGTTTTATAGAAGATGGATATGGATCATCAAATGAGATTTTTACAGTACAGTAAAGTGTAAATCTAATTGCAGCCAAAGCCAAAGAATTGGAGCAGAGAGGCAGTTTCAGGCAAGAAATAAAATAGCCAACTTGGTATGTATGTTCATGTGAAGTACTAACCGTGAGATTAGGATTAGGAGCCTCAGGGCATCACAATTGTACAGAAACACTCAGGTGATGCCCAAGGGCATTTAATTATGTTATTCTCATTTGTATTATTAATGATAATATGAAAGCACAGGCGGGCAGTTTGGTAGAAAGTTTAGAAAAATCAAAGACGGCATATTCATTTTTTTCCATCTCATCATTTTGCAAAAACACATAGAGCTAGCCATTCACTCAGACACAGGCCCACATCCCAATCTTCATTAAACACAGAGAGAGCAACATGCCCTCAGGAACAGTTCTCAGTGGATATTTGCATTTTGGCATCACCCCTCTCTTCCTTGCAGAGCAGTTATTCTGCCAAGCTGAGAATATTGCCCCTGATGTTTGATGTCTCTTAAAATCAAGCCTATCTGTGTAAGCCCAGCGAAGGAGCCAAGGCGAAGGGTATACCTGTTTTTTGCTATCGTTCCTCAGTCCTCAAGGAGAATCTTGATACAGACTAGAATGAGTGCATTTTGAATAAATGCATTAACGAACTGTAAAATCCTTTGTTGGAAGAACTTTTTTTCTTACTAATTTGCATAACTCTCAGATGGATAAATGCCAGCTGGGGTAGTGTCCAAAGGTAGAGCTCAGACTTCCTGCTCTTCCTTTCAACCAGAATGACTCAGTTAGACCAGTGGTCGTTTAACCAAAAGTCCAGAGAAACACCAAGTCAATATAGTTTATTTTCTGAGATGAGTGATTGTCAGTAATATTTTTAAATAGTAAGTTTTTGAATAGGAAGTTTGAAGTTAAAACACACATATCATACCCTTTGCTAAAAGAGGATATTTCTTACAAAATTAGAGCAAGGGAAGAAAAGGAGAGGGGTATCAGCCTGCAGAAGGGAGGCAGAAAGAGTCTGAATCTCACTGGCTGGTTTTCATCATGGGACTGCTTCATAGTAACACAGCTGAAAAACAACCTCAGCTTAATTTGAGGATAAGATATTGAATGTTTTCTAATAATCTAAGTAAGAACTAAATATTTACATTTAAAAAAACTCACTACAAAGTACGGTGAAAATTAAATTTGCTATAGCAATTCAGCTCATTCTTGGTTTGTGCCTGGAACATTTTTTGAGGTGACAAAGAGATGTAAAGGAGGAATTTTAAAGAGTTAAGAGTGAACAAGAAAGAGTAACACTGAAAAGAAAAATAGGGTAAGGAATAAGAGCAAATTAGAGGGACAATGCATTCTTACTGCTTAAACGGGAAAGCCTGCAAAGATATGAAAGGAATAATGTGAAAGGTATAAAGACTAGTTTTGTTACAGAAACTCAAAGAGAAATGAAGACGGATGTGTAAAAAAGAATGAGCAAATTAATATATATGGTCAGATAAAAGGTGAAAAAAATAACAACAAAATTACTTTGCTTACTATGGACCAAGTACTACTGGTCTAAGCTCTCGACATACACTTATTCATTTAATACTCAAAACAAGCCTATTCTAGTGGTATATGTCCCATGATCATCTCGATTTTATGGGTGAGGAAACCGAGGCAAATGCAGTTAACCAACTCGCTCAAGGTCACAAGTTGGAGGGGAAGTTGGGTTGTATCCAGAGTCTGATTTCAGAGCGTGTTGTGTGGGGTACTCTGCCACACTGCATTCACAATATACACAAGAAGGGGGCCCAGGGAAAAGGACAGAAAGAGCACAAACAAGGACTTTACGATGCTCCATGTTTGGTTCTGGTGGAAAAATGTTTTTAGGCCTGAAATGTGTCCATCAGCCCTCAGTAGCCCTGCAGCAGAGAGTGGAGGCCGAGTCTGTTACAGCAGGGAGGGAAATGGATAAATAATTGATCAGGCACAGCGCACTCTGTGTGTGCAGATCTATAGGGAGGAGAGCCGTCTAAGAGGCAGAGCCAGATGGCGAGCTGTAATGTGCCCATATTAATAGATGTCTTCATTAGATGACATATTCACAGGAGTCCAGGGTGAGTGCCTTTCAGACATTGCCAGGGACAGACAAGGTCTGGAGATGAAGGTGATACTTACCTAGGAGACAGTGGAAGCAGCAGTTTGGTTGAAAAGGAGGTCAAGTTTTAGAAGCTTCCTCCTTTTCAGTAAGAGAAATAATATGTGTTTCAAAAACAATCACTACTCTCTTTTTGAGTTCATCCCCAAAATGTGAAATAACAAGGCTGTCCTGTCCACCCTACTTCCACTCTGCATCCCTGATACAGATATCTTTGTTCACTGCACTTCTGGGAACACTGCTTTCCATTTTCTCTCCCAGTTAGAATTCCTCCCCCTCCGCCCTCACGTTGCTTTCCATTAAATGCCCTACCAGGCCTCTTGCTGGACATTTACTCCCTGGCCACAACTTCTCACACTTTCTTTGCTAATTTTATTGCACTGGGTCACAATTGCCAGTAGACTGGTCCTATATAAGTGGACAGTTGATGGTCGACTCAGGACTGTTAAGCAAATATTGAGGCTGAAACTTTCAATTTATATGTGAATTAATATGTGACATGAAGCTTAAATACCCTTGAAATGTTGACTGAGCAGATGTTGAATGTTTCAAGGACTTTGCGTGTCTGTACTTTTATATATGCAGAGACACATACACGCATATTACCCCTCCAGAGATTAAATAGTTTGACATAATTGGAATTCTGTGTAGGCCAAACCAAAGAAACGTTTTAGTAGATTGATATTTGATTTGTACAGCTATCATCAGTGACAAATAATGATGTACTCAATTACTGCTCTAGATTACCCTCCCCTGGGGGAAAAAAAAAGTCACCATTTGGAGCACCATGACAAACTTTCAGAATGTTGATAATAGCATATCATTTATTCAATATCCTAAAACTAGAGAATCTAGTGCTGGTATTGGGTGTCACAGAATTTAGAAAATTAAGTCAAGGAGCTTAAGCTACAGAAGAAAATGGGATGTATCACAGAAGCTAAATGAAAGACTCTTCAGATTGGCAGCCTAAATCAAAGTCTTCACCATCAGGAGGGCTATTTCCATCACGGGGCAAGTATAAAAATACTTTGGCTCTTATCTAAGCCTCAGTTAGTTTCCCTGTGTCCAGATTGCCAACATATTTGGAGCTGTACATTCAGAGGCAGTGAGGAGGTGAGCAGGATCTGCACAGAAGTTCAAAGGGAGAAGGATTGGTTTTGGATTCAGGATCAGGTTTGGGCCATGACAGGGACAGTACTTCCCCGGGTACTGTCCTAATGGCAGGGTCAGCATCCTCTCAGGTTAGAGCTGAAAGGCATGCTGCAACAGAGGCAAGCCTAATTTCATCCAACCAGTGTTTTAAATGGATGTGAGATTTTGCTCGATTTCTCCTAATTATTCAGGACATGGTTTGGTAAAATCCTTTGTCTTGCTGATAATAGGGCTCAAAATTCCCAAGCAGGTTTGACCTAAATAGAAGCAGCTGGGAGGAGATTTGTGTCTATATTTTGTACCTCATTCAGCCCAAGTATTCAGTGAATCTCAAGGTACTATTTTAATTTTATTTGCAGAATGGTTTATAAAATAGATCTAGATAACTTTTGCAGCCATCAGTAATTTTCTGAATTAGGGATGACTTTTGACTACACTGAAAACTTTCATTTCTAAATAATTGCTCTCCAACATCTATAAATTGCATTTCTCCCCTCAGTTTTAGCTTTTGAGCCTCCTAAACTATTTACACACAACCTGTATAAATTACTGTCAGGCTCTGCTACTCCTCTATTCCCCTTGAGGCTGTTCATTTTCACTTTTGGATTAAAATACATTTCTATTCCAGTTCTGGCCTCAAAAAAACAATTATAAAAAAAAGACTTTGAGACCTTGGCTGGCAAATACCAAGCCTCAGTCTTTCTACAAATATTTTGTGCCTATTTCCTATCCCTTGTCCAGAGCCTGCACTCTATTTTCTCCACTTGCTGGATGGAAGACTTGGTGGTCAGGAGAGAAGGAAAACATAAAGGTTGAGAGTGATGATTTTAGAGTCAAAAGTGCCTGGGTTACAATTCCAGCTCTGCCATTTTCTAGCTCTATGACTGAACTAACTTCTGTGAATCTGTTTCCTTATCTGTAAAGTGGGATTAATAATATCACCTCCTCTTATAGTCATTGTGAGGATTAAATAATGCATGCAAAAACTTAGTAACTTGCCTGACACACAGAGAGAATTCATAAATAATGCTTGTACTTAGTATTACCATTGTTCCCATACCTTTGCTCTCTGTTACATGAACCCTGTACTCCAACGTTCACTGAACAAATGTTTCTTGAATACCTACTAATGTGATGATCTCATGACAAACTCTGGACTTCACTCCTTCTTGGCTGGATAGATTCTTCATTTTCAATAGTTTAAAAACAATGCCCCAATTTTTGGTTTTCTTTCCATCAAACTCCGTGTAAAATTATTTTCCTCTCATTCCTAAAAGGTTTTAGAGGAGACCTCAACAAATGCCTGGGCAACCTACTTAGAAATGTATTCTGAGGTGCTCTTTGTCAAGGTCTCCGTCTTGGTATTTTATGAAAGAACGAGATATTTAGACTAGAAGGTGGTTTTACTCCTGTTTATTAAAATCAAAAGAGAGTCAAAGAAGGGGCTAATCATTGGATGCTAATGCACCTTTAACTCACAGCAATGAGCATAGCTCTGTAATTATGTTAAGTGAATAAAAATGATTTCTGTAAACATACTAATTAGCTAAAATTTTGAGGTCAAAGCCAATTCTCTAAGAAATTGTTGAAGTATGAAATTGTCAAGCAAATATTTTAGTAGCATGTGAAAAATTCATCTCTGGTAAATATTTTATCAATATTTTGTAGTTTGGGTTTGACACTATTATATACAAATATTTACCTGTCAAAATATCTGACAGGTAAATATTAACATGCTTGAATATCTGTAAGTAGAATTGATCAAAAAACAAAACAAGATAGAATAAAAAACAGAAGCAACAGCTTCTTAAAATATCAACGTGTCAAATATGCAAAGAAGTTACCATGGTAAGAGGAACAAACTACTGTTTATAAAAATAAATAAACTGCAAGGATATATTGTACAGCACAGGGAACCTAGCCAATACTTTATAATAACTTTAAGCAGAGTATAACCTATAAAAACATTGAATCACTATGTTGTACACCTGAAACTAACATAATAGTGTAAATCAACTACACTTAAAAAAAAAAAAGAATTGCTGCCAGGGATGATAACAAAATTCTGAAAATGGATAGTGGTGATGGTTGCACAACACTGAGAATGAACTTAATGCCACTGAACTGTACACTTTAAAAAATGGCTACTAGTAAATGTTATATATATTTTACCACAATAAAAATACGGGGCAACAAAACAAAGACATTATCATGGGAAATGGGACAATAAGGAAACCCATCTAATAAGCCATTTGGAGACCTGGGGAGTGCTTAAATTAAAACACGGCAAGTAGGAAAAGCAAGCTATAGTAATAAATCCAGGAGACCAGAGAATAAGAAGCACAACACCAATTATTCATGTCTGGTGAATAAATACTTACATAGTAGTTGACTTTATGATAAAGAAAGGGGGAAATAAGACCAAGTATAAACTTCTTCTGGATGTGATAAAAATATGAATGACAAAAGAAAACAATTTTATCAGACTGGTCTAAGCATGCCGGATAATTTCTTTGGGAAAGAAGTTCTTGTAGCAATAGACACAAGAAATATTATGCCTCTCATTTAAGAATTAAATATGCTATGTCACAAGGTTTCTGATTTTTAAATTAATTCACTTTCATTTAAATATTCTAAGATGGAATTAGAAGGCAATTCAGACAAAATGGAAACAGTTTGAAAGAAGGAGGGCCTGGCAGTGCAACATGGGGTTAGTTGGTAGCGTCGTTATGATGATTTATCTGCCAGTGATTTATGTGATGCAGGACAAGCAATGCAAGACAGCCCATCCCTGATTTAGAGGTTTTCAATCTATGTTAGAGAAAAACAACTGCAGCATAAAATTTATCAGCTGATAAGATGTCAACTCGGAAATGCAAAGCTCATTGGCATTTATGCCTCTGGGTTTCAGGGGGAGAAGTAAAAAACTGGTGCAGAAGAGAAGCCATGGGGCAACAGGGTCAAAAAGGGATAGTGGTGAGACAGAGGAGGTCAGATAAGTTGCAGGAAGAATCGGGAATGGTGCAATGGCTTCTCACACCAGAGCAGCACCTTTCTACCTCTCCTTCACTGGTTTTCCTGGTTCTGGTGAGAATATGTTGGAAAATACACCCTCAGTCAACAAGGTGACTGATTTCCTGAAAGCAATCATACAAAGTTTGCTTGCCATGGTGAATGATAGGTACACATTAATAAACTTTATTAGAATGACAGTGAAAGAAGGTTTGCTTACCTTTCAGAGGTGCCACTCTGATGTTAGCAAATCAACCTGAAATAATCACCAAAAAGAGTCAGCCCAGCACAGAATAGATGATATTTATGGAGCATTTGATGTGGGCCAGGAACTGAGGGGAGAGCTCTACCACACCTTTAATCTTGGCAACAAGCTCTGACAGAGACGCCCTTATTTGTGCCACTTTGCACATGAAAAAACTGAGGCATAGAGAGGTTGGATGATTCTTTCTTTTGTGCTGTATTTAAATCCTGTTGGTTTTAGGGCAAAGACAAGACTCAGACAAATCATGCTCTAGTGTAAAGATGTGCCAGGACCTGGATGAGAATCCAAGTTCTTCTCTCTTACAATATTTTTCTTTTTTTCCTATCAAATTTGTCTTTCCTGACTGAAACTATTCTTACTCAACGAGAGTAACATTAAATTTAAATGCAAACAAACAAAGCAAAACCATAAACTGAGAAAACTGAAACAAGCAAAGAGATCAGTGATAGGGATTGCATACAATGACAGTCAAGATTCCTGGAAGAAGATTCTGATTCTCCAGGGCTTTCTGGTAGCCAAGCTGTTTACCAATAATGCCCAGGACATAGACCAGTCTGGGGGCTGTGCTCCCACCTCTCAAGGCTGACCCACGATTTAGGCTGTACCACTTACACCTGATAAAACACTCCTCATCCTTGTCCTTGGGGCCCCATTCCTTTTTTTCAGTCATAGAGGCAAAGAAATATGAACTGAGTCATTCAGAGACATTGATTAAGCCAGTCTGGAAACAAGACAGGTAGAAACATATGGTGTGTTTAGGGTATGAGTAAACCAAAGGAAGACTTGTGCTCAAAATGCCCACGAAAGAATTAAGTGACATTCAAATTATATTTGTGTGCTTGTCTCTCCTATAGAATTTACTTTTTCTCCATTGCTATACCTCCATTGTCATTAATACAGTGAATGACATTGGAGGAATTTGATGGATATTTATTGAATTAAACTGAAAAGGGTCAAAGAAAAAATTGTATACTTAGCGAAAGACTTAAGCAAGGGAGATACTAAGAAATAGCTGTAAAAAGCCCCCAGAGAATTTTCTGGGGTGGATGCACAGAGGTGTACAGGAAAATCATGAAGAGCCTAGGTAATTATGTAAAAAAACCCCAATATTTGAAGTTTAAGGGGATAAATTGGGAATATTTATGAGAAACATTAAAAAGCATGCTCTTTAAGAATCTGAACGGATGAGGATATATCCCAGAGATGCTGGGGGGGGGGGGGCATCTGGAGATACAAAGATGGAAAAGGGAAAAGACTACACATTTTTAGTGTGATGTGGCACCCAAAAGGCTAATCTTATTTTTGGATGCATTCTATTTAGAGCATTTCATCATGGAATAGAGAGTGACAGTTCCACTCCCAACGACATTCATGAGACCTATTCTAGAATGTCCCATTCCATTTGGTTTGTCTGACTACCAAAAATAAGTAGACAGATTGGAAGGAATCCACAGAAGAGTTTCACAATTGATAAGGGGAAAGAGTCTGACTTATGGGAAGAGTTTGGAAGAATTATTTCTATACAGCTTGGCTAAGGAAGGTATGTGTGTACATGTTTGAAAACCATAAACACTTACTGGAGGAAGAAATAATTTACTCTGATAAAAAGGATACAGGTAGAACTGTACAGTGAAATGGGTTTTGAAAAGACAATCTAGCTTACATATTGGGTGGAAATTGGGTGGTGGTTAATGACATCTATTCTGTGGATACAGCAGTTTGGAGGTGACATTGATTTGGAAGTGGTGGGTGACCTGAAGTGAAATGCTGAAACACATCTTTCAAACACATTCAAGAGAGTGATGGGGGAGGCAAGGCAAGAGGTGAAAAGACTGGATGTGAAGTTAGATACTTTCCATCGCAAATCGCTCACATTCCACACTGTAGTTGCTTGTACCATAAGCATGTATTACATTTAATTCACCTTTAAGCAGCCTTAATCCCAGATGTATTAAAATACCTTGCCATTCCCCCTCTTTTGAATACCTTTTGGGGAAAACTAAGGTGGTTATAAAACTGTTTACCACACAGATATTCATAAACACCATGTAAAAATACTCACCATTGTTAATATGGTTGTGAAAATAACTCAAATATCTAATATATTCTAAAAGAATATTGGCAGAGAAGTTATTAATATTGAGACATTAGGATAAAATGTGTAGTAAATTCATGGACAGGTGTTGTATAGATACTTTGCAAAGAACCTTTGTACGTATTTCTTCATTATGAACTCAGAGCATCCTATTTCTTTTGTTAGATTGTCCTCTTCAGTGGCTTATATTGGGCCACTGTCTCACAATATCGAGACCTCTAAGAGAAGTAAATTCAAATTCAACATGGCGAGGCAAATGGCCTACAGGTGTAGGTAAAGGAAGAAATAAAAAGGTGAACAAAATAGCAGGAAAGTAAGAGAGTCAGGCCTCGGTTTGTGTGAAGTCCACAGTCACTGTTACCTGTGAAGGACAGCAGTGCTCTTATGCTCCGTTATACAGCTATCTCTGACAGTCATACAACCATATAGAAATAATAATATCTTGTGTTCTAGAAAAGCTCCTTTGTGTCTTTCTTTAAACTATCCAATTCAAAAAAAAACAAACAAAACCCTCTTAATCTTATCAGAGAACTGACAGTTGGAATAAAAATGTTTCATTGCTTTGTTTCCTCTTCTGGGCATATAATCAAATTGCCATCTTTTTCCATATTTTTTATTGCCCTTTGATGAAATATACTGTCTGTATATTAATATTACTAACCTCCACAGGAAAATTAAGAAGCCAAAAAAGGAATAGGGTTCTACCAACAAAGCCTCAAAGTGGTCAAACTGATTTACAAAAGGATGTGAGTTTTGTTATAGGTCCCTATGGAAATTAGAATGGCCTAGGGGAAGGAAAAAAAAAAAAAAAAACTCAGGGAAACTCTGAATTCACCAGCTATGGTCCTAATTTGAATTTCTGGTAAAGGTACATATATGTATTACATATTAAAATTTTAATAATCCTGGAGGGATTCTGGGCTTGTATTAGTTATGTCCACCTCTGTTCAATTACCTATTCATCCGTTTATAAATTTCTCTTGTATACTCAGCACCAATTCAAGAGCTGTCAGAATACCACAAGGTAGACTTGTTCTCTGTCCTTCATTAATTACAGTATATTTGGGGGAAAAAAGTTAGAACAGGGCTTCCCTGGTGGCGCAGTGGTTGAGAGTCCGCCTGCCGATGCAGGGGACGCGGGTTCGTGCCCCGGTCCGAGAAGATCCCACATGGCGTGGAGCGGCTGGGCCCGTGAGCCATGGCCAATGAGCCTGAACGTCCAGAGCCTGTGCTCCACAGCGGGAGAGGCCACAACAGTGAGAAGCCCGCGTACCGCAAAAAGAAAAAAAAAAGTTAGAACAATAGAGAAGAAATTCAGGGGTATTATATTGCAGCAGAAGTTGCTAATGAAAGATGCAGTATTAAGAAGCATTCCAGTTTCTTGCTGAAAGTCTCCAGGAAAAAATTACTTATTGCTGTGATAAAAAGTGGGAAACTGGGAATAAAGACATGATGGTGACAAACACATGGAGAAATGTAACAGTCAGTGCTGGTCAGAGATAATGTAACTAAAGTGGGGTCCAGCCGCTCTCCCTCAAAAGCCAACAAAGGGGCAAGCTTGGTGGAAAGGACAGTTTGCTGTATTTGGGTGCCGGCAGTGGGGTGGGTGGGCTCGGGGAGGGTGGACTCCTGTCCAAAGGCTGGCTCCCCCCTCTCCCCACCCCAGACAAACAGGGGACAAGAGCTATTATAGAAAGAGGGAGGGAGCTACATGCAGAAACAGCACAGTCAGCTTGGACAGTCATGGTGAAACTGGTCATGCAGTGGTCTGATCAGTGTCATCTGGATTGTTTTAAGTACAGTTAATCTTCAGGTCCAGGGTTGGTTTGTTCCCATATCCTTGAGGCCAATTCTTGGAATTGTGTCATGGCTACAGTCTGGTCATCATGTAGCTAACTTCTCCTACCAGGTGGGGGTTTCAGTAGCTGTAGGACAGCTCAGGGGCTTCCCGGGTGGTGCAGTGGTTAAGAATCCGCCTGCCAGTATGGGGGACACGGGTTCGAGCCCTGGTCCTGGAAGATCCCACATGCCACGGTGCAACTAAGCCCGTGAGCCACAACTACTGAGCCTGCGCTCTAGAGCCCACGAACCACAACTACTGAAGCCCGTGCACCACAACTACTGAAGCTGGGTGCCTAGAGCCCGTGCCCCACACCAAGAGAAGCCACTGCAGTGAGAAGCCTGTGCACCGCAACGAAGACCCAACGCAGCCAGAAATAAATAAATAAATTAATTAATTAATTAAAAATAAAAAGACGTCTCAAAGGATATGGCTCAGAATGTTATCTATAGCCCTTGAGAAGGAACTAAATGTCGCTGACTGCTTACTGACTAAACTATTATTGTTTTGTCCTGTTTGACTGCTTTTCTTTGCTTCTACATTTTCTAACTTCTCTGATTAAACTTATTCTTTGGCTAAAGTTTTTCCACAGGCAAAAGGCAGGCAGAGGACACGGCAGGAAGGACCATAGGGTCCTGCTCTGTTTCAATAATGGCCATCTTAAGGAGGGAACAATAGTGCATCTTCGAGCTTATATGGCAGAACTTCATTATGATGTGTTCTTCACTAAATAGCTCTTGTATCTTTCTTGACAACAAATATTCTCGTCAACTCCCATTTCATACTTACCACCCCTAGCTTGTTAGTGGAGAAAAATGTACTGCTTAAAAAATAATTCCCACTATAATAAAAGACAGTCTGCCCACCCAAAGCTCGAAATCCTCCAAATAGAGATGTCAGAAGCATTTGGTGGATTGGATAGAGTGCTATAATCTTATTTTAATTCTTAATCTAACCGTCAGGGATAGAGCCTCCCTCTCGATGTCAATAGCAGTAAACTCCCTAACACATTGATTTAGGTACCCACTTGTCTGGTATTACAATTAAAATGATTTTTTTAGTTTTTCTGAATTGGATTGAAAGTTTGGAGGACTGGAATAGGTCTGACATAAAGCTAAATACACAGTAGATACTAAAATCATATGTTGAATATAGTGGATTTATAGGATTGTGCTTTGTTTCCTTTATTCCACTTTTTTTTTTGGAGGGGGTGAAATTCTCACCTCTAGAAGTAATATGGGTAGGGTGGGCTTCATCCATTTCACACATGCCTAGTTGATCCAAACATATGTTTATTGATCTGCTTCATTTATGGTTTTCCTAAGATGCCTTTGACTTTGCCTATTAAAGCTAGTCTGTGGAAGTGGAGATGAGGTGTTTTATTTCCTTTTTAGAACGTAGTAGAAAGTGTTCGCTAGCACACTGTTTTGCATACAAGGGGTGCCCAACAAATGGCAGGAATGATGATAATGATCTCTTCCATCTCAGGAAAAAAATCAAAGAAAGTAAGTGTTGGTTGATTATGCTATCTTTAATGCTTTTATAGATTTTCCTCCTTTCAATCCCTCTGTCATCTTCTGATGTGTTGTTTAGATATACCCTTTGAAGCAGCTTGTTCACGGACATATGTGAAATTACCTTGTGCCTTCAGTATTGTTATGATAAATATTTCACTCTTCTCTAGCTTCAAATTCCTTTTGGTATATAAAGGCTTTTCCTTTTCCTGAATCATAATACTGTTATCGATTCAACAAACTTTTGTATATCCTCTTCTTCATCTCTTCATCGAGGGGTAATGAAACTTGGCTTTTATCTCAGCCACCAGGAGCCCCAGTGACCCTCAAATCAGCTTTTTATAATATAATGTTCATCAGATTTAAAATAGATTTTCCTCTTTCTTTCCCTACAAACATTCCTTTGGCCACACCTCCCAGAGATGAGGTTAAAATCTTCCTGCCCCTCCCAAGAAACAGTATTATTCTGCACTGTGCTATAGCGAGGCTAGGAGACTACAGTGTGTCTCCTGGGCACTCAGAAAATACAACCACACAAGGATGTGGAGGGCATAGAAAACCCTGATCACACTGATCCCTTGTTTTATTAACACATATCATTTCTGGACAATAGCATTCCAGCACCTGCTCCTGTTTGCAGTGTGGGAGGGGCTGCTGATGTTCCACAGTCTTACTTAGAAAAGCTAAACAGTCATCAAAAGCAGCTCCAGATCTACAGCTACAACCTCACGGCTAAATGTGTTGCATTTGCCCACTGCGATATAACATAAGGTCTCCTGTAACTTCATTAGTCTTGAACTCAAAGAATTTATGTCAGTGAACCATGTGAAGACTTGAATATTTATTATGAACTAGGGGCAACCCCAAAATACACTCTTTTACATGTAGGAATGTATCAATATAAGAAAATAAATTTGAAAAAAAGAGAAATAAAATATTTATGTACTTGAAGAAAAGTAATATAACTGTAGTGACATTGTTGCTATTCCGCTTTTCACCTCATGCCTTGACTGACAGATAAAACAGTCTTGTGTCAATTTGAAGTGGCTTCTCATCTCTGAAATTTTCCCTTTGCGATGAAATCTCTGGCAGGTCCCTTCAGCTGCCTCAGTGGGAAAGAAGCAAGCAAGATTACAGAGAGACAGGAATACCTCCTCTTCCTTCAGCCCTTCACTTTGGTTGTTTTTCTTTTATTTTCTTTGTTCTCTGTGTGTGTGTGTGTGTGTGTGTGTGTTTTCCTTGACTACTAAGGTATATTCAGTTTCTAAAAAGTAGTTAAAATGAGCCCATTACACAAATATGTTTATATAAAGGTGAGAATCCTTGAAAGAGGGTTAGACACTGAGGAAATATTTTTCTTTAGCACAAAAGATACCCTTGTTATAAATGGAACTTATTTTGACTATTTGTGTTTATTTTTATAACCGTAAAATGTTTTCCTAGAACATAAGGTTCTGAACAGAATGTTAAGTTGTTATTCTGAATGTTACTTGGCCAAATGGTGTCTTAGAAATTTCTACGTAGGAGGCACTTACAGCAATAACATCATAAGGAGAAGAAAATGAGATGCTAAGGGACTAGCCTTGAAGGTGAAATGTGCATGAGACATACATCATTTTTACTGAGATTCTGTTTTTAGAGGGATGGTTTTGATGTAGGTCTGATAGAGAATCAAAATAGAGTCACTGGATAAATTGGAAGATTGGGCTTGATATATACACACTACTGTATATAAAATAGATAACTAATAGCACCTAATGTATAGCACAGGGAACTCTACTCAATACTCTGTAATGGCCTATATGGGAAAATAATCTAAAAAAGAGTGGATATATGTATATATATAACTGATTTACTTTGCTGTACACCTGAAACTAACACAACATTGTAAATCAACTATATGCCAATAAAAATTTAAAAAAAAAAAGTCACCAGAAGGAGCTTAGCTTTCCCAGATCCCTTTCAACAGGTTACATGTATTTTGAAAATTTACCAAGGAGCAGGAAACACTGACCTCTTAGGGTATGAAATTTATGTCCAACTAACATTTAGGGCAAGTTTGCTACTTTTTGATTAAGAATTTGGCAGAGATTAAGGAATCAGTGGAAGCTAAATGGTTTTATTCTAACTACCTGGCTAGAAAAAAATGAAAAAAAAACCCAAAAAACCCTAGTTCTCTTGAATTGATCCAACAGGCTCTACACACCACTTTATAGATGCCCAAAACAGCATTTTGAGGCCCAGCTGCATAGCTCTTTGTAACAGTGGCTTACAAAAGTATAGTCTTTTAAACGTCCCAAACCCCTTTTCTCACCAGGAAAATGCTAGGGAAAAAAAACTGTGGGTCTTCTCTAGAATGTCATTAACAGGTACTGGCAAATAACAGAGTGCCAGTACAAACTCCACCTTGTGAACTTAATTCAATATTGGGAAACTCAATGCACTTTTTTTTTTATTCCTTTATCATCATTGCAATACACACAGCTCACATTTTCCTCCTGAGAACTGCCTGCCAGGCTCACTTGCTTGTCCTGCTATACTGCTTTTCTGATCCCTAACATAAGAACTACTTAATGTACATAATAAAACTACAGCATCTCCCTGACTTTATCTCATTAATCTTCTTAAGTAAACAAAACCAATTTTCCTCCTTGCTTCACCTTTATCCTTCAATTAAGAGCTTGATTTTCTTACCTTCGGCTCTTTTCCCTCAGTTCAACCCCAGTTGAGCCAACTGTCACTCCTTATCCCCAGCACTTTCTTTGTGTTACTGCTGTCAGTTGTATAGTTGAAGAACTGAGTTCTTACCTTTTTACTGACAAAGAGAAGGCCAGACTCTTGTTTTTAATTTAACAGAGGCTGGCATTAGAAACATGTCATGTGTGCCATGCTAGATTAATATTAATCTGTGTTAAAAATAACAACATAACTTAATTCTGCACTTGTAATAATAATAGTACTATTATATAGTTATTATATAATAATATTAATAGTTAATAAAATAATTAACTAGTATATATTTAGATATTCATAGTAAAGAAAAATAACAATTTGTGTAATATTCTGTAAAATATGCAAGTGTAGCATTCAGTCACAACTCCCAGTTTATTTTGTTTTTATACCTTTTCGAGTCAATTTTTTCAGTTAACACAATTGCATGTTGGGTGGGTTTGGTTTATTCTCAAAATAACAAATTATCTTTATGAGAACTGTTAGCCTTGTTGCTATTTGCAACAAGTTCCTATATCCATCTTCAGTTATTCCTCCCCTATAATAGTACATAAGTTTGTTTTTTGTTTTGTTTTTACATTTTATCAGTTTAAATGACAACATTGTTGGTTGTAATTCAGAACTCAGTGGTTTGGCTCCATTTTGCCTTGATGCTTGTATAAATTTCAGTACTCAATCTTTTAAAAGCTTATTCTATTATCTTTCACTGGAAAACAGTATTTCAAAGATGCTATGATGCTATAAAGATATTAATTGGGAATAACATTTTCTTTGCCTTCAATTTAAAAAAAAATTTGTAAACTTTTTACACATTAAAAAAAATTAAGGTTGTTTAGGAATCCAAATGTTGTTTTAATATGTGTTGGCTCTTAAACAGTAAATGATGTTTAAAGCCAGCCTGTTGGTCCATGTGTGATTTGACTGAACCAGTTCACCTCAGTTTAGTTACATCTTGAGGTATGCAGAGACCTAATTACTGATCACTGTATCCTGATCTTAAACAGTCATATTCTACATCTGCATCCATATTGAGAATGGCTGTAGGTATGCACTTCCTTTCCCTAGTCACATAGGACTTAATACAAAATGTATCATTTCTCCTTAAAGCAATTTCATTTCCATATTGCCATAGTGAGTGGAGATAGCTTGAGACAATTCAATTTACAGAAAGTAAAATAAGAACATCAAATTGGCCAATGGTGTACTGCCTTTTTCAACCAAAAAAAAATTTTTGTTTTTTTTTCAGACTGAAGAGATTAATTTGGATTATTTTTTCTTTTAACTCTTCTATTTAACCATGTGAAGATTATAAAAATTAATAAAATATATTTGAATCAAAACAGAGAATGTGACCACCTAGAGGGGTGGGATAGGGAGGGTGGGAGGGAGGGAGACACAAGAGGGAAGAGATATGGGGACATATGTATATGTATAGCTGATTCACTTTGTTATAAAGCAGAAGCTTACACACCATTATAAAGCAATCATACTCCAATAAATATGTTAAAAAAAAACTGAGAGAAGTGAGCAAGGAAATCAAATGGCCACAATAATATGCTGAAACCAATCACTTCATGATTGAAAGGTCTCTGTTCTTTATAAAAATCAGGAGTAAATGTAAATAATTTTAAAGACACCTAATTGTACAGGATGTGTTGTTCAGGCCTTTATGTAGGTTGTGAAACTGCCTATGAAGAGCTTAATGTTGAAAGCAGACACACTAATAAGATCAAATCATTGCCAGATGAGGAGTATTGTATTTAATTTGAGGGCGTCACCTATTCAGAGAGAACTTTACTAACCCCTCTATTTTAAAATATCATTGCTGATCTCTACCACTCTACCACAAAAATCCTCTATCATATGTGATATGAAATATACATACAGAGCTGGAATGGAAGTCAGGGTCATCCCAACCTCCAAATAATTCAAGAAAATTTAGAGTAGAGATAACTTGTTATTAAGTCTCTAATAAGTTGTTTCTCCTCTTTGCATATAACTTGCCTCAAATATAAAGAGACCTAGGTAGACCACATGGCCTGTAAATTTCTTTTCTGTTCTTACATTCTAGCTAAGAAGAAAAATGAGTTCACATAGGCATACCTTGAATAAAGTATTGCTAGCCAGTTTGCTTAAGTAATCATTTTCCCCTACTATTTCTAAAAATGGTTGTGAATCAAACAAGGCAAACGTGGCTTACTTAGCATTATGCTAGCCAGACATTTCTATTAACTGACATGGTGGCAGAAACCTCTTAGTTGCATATTTTGTACTCCAGGTAGAAGAAACAAGTGCTGAATAAATATACTAATATTGACCATAGCAAAAGCAACTTTTAGGCTGTCACCAAAAAACAGATACAGCTTGATTTGTCATTCCTATTGACATAATTTTGAGATCTGCAAGATGCTAAAAGACATTCTAGTCAAATAAATATTAAAATATATTCAGTTGCTTGTAATGGTAGGTATTTTAAATTCTATTTTCTTGAAATATTTATAAGCAGAGTATATGAAATGTTATATATAGTAATCTAACTGTTTGAATAATCTGCCCCTGTTAGGTAAAACTATTTATTTGGGATTTCAAGCTGTAAAATCTAAAGCAGTAGACAATGAAATCATGGGGTAGAACTCCAAGATCTTGGATTCTCTTCATGTGTGCCGTGATGCCTTAAGCCCAATGACACAGTAGGAACTGGGCCAGATATTCTTACTGGCTCTCTTGGTTAACTAATTGTTCTACATGTGATTTGTTGGGCAAATAATATGGCTTCTCTAAGCAACAACCTGGCCATTCAGAAAATGGGAGTAAAAAAGCTTGCTTCACAGAGTCGTCAGAATGATTAAATGAAAAAATGAATGTAAAACATTATGTAAATGAGTAAACTATTAAGTGTCATTGAAAATGTAATGCAGCATTATTTCTAAATGGTTCATTATGTTTGAGCCCTAATTACTGAAGTCACATGTTTACAATCCCTTTCTTTTAAAGTGTAATTAAGTTTCCTCTTCATCAAAAAATATAACATGAATTTATGCATCAAAGATTCATCTCATATTTGTGGAGAGGAAGCTTTCTGTTTAAAGCATTATGAGTAAAAAGGTAACTCTAGTGAAAAGCAAGTACTTTTTACTCAAGGATGTGTTTCTAATAGATTGTAGGGTTTAGGCAGGAAGAATGTCTTTCTTATTCCTTTTTGTACTCACAGCTCTGAACACAGAGCAGGTGCCCCAAAATGCTTGTTGATATGGAATTTGGGAGGGGTGCTCTCAAAGGCCCAATCAGCACAATCCTCAGCCATGACTGGCAAGTCAAATTACCTTCCTATTTCTGCAAAATAGGAGAACTATGATGGTTTCTTTCCAACTTCTGTGTCACTTTTCTGGGTATTACAGCTTTCTGAGAGACACAATTTTACACTGACACGTTCACTGAAATAATTCTAAGAAATTTCCTTTTTATGACTAATTTCTTTGTTTTTCTATGTATCAAAAGAAAAGATACACATCAAAAGAAAAAGATTTATATCAAAAGAAACTAACCAAAAGAAGTAAATTTTGAATATCTATGCATTTACTTCACTATTTAGTTATAAACAGGAATCTAGTTTTCTACCTATGGAAAACGATAGTTAACTGACAGTTGTCCAATATATCTACCTTCACTATATGACATTGTTGTTGTTTTTGATGGTACCTTTGGAAAATTCTCATGGTGAAGGGTAGTGTTCTCTTTGCTCATTGCTGAGTTTTGTCACCAAACGCACAAAAGACGAGTAACTGACATTTTCCATTCATCATGTATGATGGAACTTCTTCTATCTATGACTCTTAACCTCTTTAAAAAAAAAAAAAAGTAAAAAAGCACCAGGGATAAGCATGTCAAATAATTCTATAAGGCCAATAAGCTGAATGAGAAAAAGTGGTTTTACTTCAAAAATCTATTTTTAACAGTTGTATGTATTTTCATTTATTTCTTCTCTTTGTCTCCTGACTATTCAGACCTGAATTCATTGCTTCTTATGCACTAGAATTTCTATATTCTACCTTGGCATGTGGAGTTGATGAATTAGCTTTATTTTTAAATGTTTAGGTCAAACCACTCCCACATGAACTGAAATCCTATGCTTCAAGTCACTATGCTTTTGTAATGAAAACGTATTCAAATTTTAAAAGTCTCAGAGTTTTACTTAGATTAGCAGGATCATTCTCAGACCAAAAAAAAAAAATAGTATTCAATAAATGTCAACTATTATTCCATGCAAAGAACTTTACTTATACATTATTTAACAATAAGTCTTTGAGGTAAGTATTATTATCCCCAGAGATAAGAGAGGTTGAGCAACTTGCCCAAGATCACAAAGCTAGTAAGGAATGACCTCAGAATTTAAAGTTATGTCAGGCCCCAAAGTCCATGTTCTTAACCTCTGCATTTTCCATACCTTCATATTCGAGAGATTGGTCATGTGGTATGATAGTATGGATACTGGACTAGCCTCCTGCAGCCCTATTATTTTTCTCATCTTTATTCAAAGCTGGACTTTCCACCTTAGGAAGACTTTTATCTAATTTAAATTGTTTATCCCATATACATGCATCTAATCCCAAACTTCTCCCAGTTTGGGAGAAGTTTTACGTTCATAAAGATGTATCATTCTTATATCCCATTACAATCAGTTTTGTGTAATGATTTTCATGTATACTTACTTTTTTTTTTTTTTTTTTTTTTTTTTTTTTTTGCGGTACGTGGGCCTCTCACTGTTGTGGCCTCTCCCATTGCGGAGCACAGGCTCCGGACGCACAGGCTCAGTGGCCATGGCTCACTGGCCCAGCCGCTCCACGGCATGTGGGATCTTCCTGGACCGGGGCACGAACCCGCGTCCCCTGCATCGGCAGGCGGACTCTCAACCACTGCGCCACCAGAGAAGCCCATGTATACTTACTTTTGCTATTTAGTTAGCTGGTCACTCAACTACTACTCAATGAGAATATTAGATGGAAAACATTGTAGATATTCTGAAAAGAATAAGGTAAGAACCTTATTCCAAGGAACTTGAAATGAGTTACCCAGATTCACATACAATGACAAACAATAATACAGTGAAGAATGGAAAAGTGCTACAACCCTGATATAAGTGGTGGTGTGCTAAAGATGTATGCAAGGAACACCGAATTCCAGCTGTTGACATCAGGGAGGCTTCAGAGGCGTAAGAGGCATGCGGGGATGTGTTGGGTTATTTGACACAAAAGGAAGGGAATTCCAAAATGATTGGCATGATCATGGCACAGTGTCCTCAGTGTGAGTATTTGGAGATGGCAAATGGCTCAGTGTACTTGAAGCCTGGCACTCATGGTGAGTTGTGGAGGAAGGCAAGCTAGAGAGACCAGGTCATGGGAGTCTTGACTGCAGTAGTAGGGTGTTTGCACTTGCTTCTGTGAGGCATCAAGGGTGTTTGATGGTGGTAGTAAGTATCTAATCTGCATTTTAGGAAAAATTTAAAATTCCTCTATGGAAGGGGATTAGAGAAATGAAAAATGAGAGGTTTTTGCACCAGTCCAAAAGAGAGAGAAAAAAGTCTGCAGTAGCTACAGGACTGAAAAGGAAGGGACAGAATGGAACTTACAGAAATAAAACTTTTGTGAATGTGGTCTTATCATTGTGCCTTCAGAGTACTGGCCACAGGCAGAGTGTGAAGTGGGTAAATTTAGTTTTCCACATCTTTCTGCTATTTGCCTCCCATCCACATACTAGCACATTCTTTCTTTCACAGCCCACCCCCTACAGTAACCACTAGGCAGCCAGCCGAGCTTTCCAGTCCTCAGAGGGAGGTTCTCTAACACCATTGACATCTTTTGATACAATTGGAATGGCTGCCCTTCCCAAGAGAAGAGTTTATAATGGTGGGAGTGTACCAGGGTTTTTCTGGATACAGTGGGATTTGATCATTTTTCAGCTTGGTTTTTCTTCCCTGTTTCCCTTATGTCACATCGTACCTGTACCCCTAGTTCAGCACATTATTTCCTCAGGTCAGAGACAAAAGGGAAAAGAAAGGGCAGCAGTCCAGGACACCCTACTGCATCTGTGTACTCTCCTTGGCTCTTTTTTCTTCAGTCAAAGTGTAGTTGATTTACAATGTTGTATTGGTTTCAGGTGTACAACAAAGTGATTCAGTTATATACATACATATATATATATATATATATATATATATATATATATATATATATATATATATATTCATTTTCAGATTCTTTTCCATTATAGGTTATTACAAGGTATTAAATATAGTTCCCTGTGCTATACAATAGGTCTTGGTTGTTTATCAATTTTATATATAGTAGTTTATATCTGTTAATCCCAAACTCCTAATTTATCCCTCCCCACCCCTTTCCCATTTGGTAACCATAAGTTTGTTTTCTATGTCTGTGAGTCTATTTCTGTTTTGTAAATAAATTCATTACTATCATTTTTTTAGATTCCACATGTAAGTGATGTCATATAATATTTGTCTTTCTCTGTCTGACTTACTTCACTTAGTATGATAATCTCTAGGTCCATCCATGTTGCTGAAATGGCATTATTTCATTCTTTTTATGGCTGAGTAATATTCCATTGTATGTATATACCACATCTTTATCCGTTCATCTGTCACTGGACATTTAGGTTTCTTAGATATCTTGATTATTGTAAATAGTGCTGCTATGAGTATTGAGGGTGCATGTATCTTTTCCAGTTAGAGTTTTCTCTGGATATATGCCCAGGAGTGGGATTGCAGTATCATATGGTTACTCTATATCTAGTTTTTTAAGGAACCTCCATACTATTCTCCATAGTGGCTGCACCAATTTACATTTTACACCGACAGTGTAGGAGGGTGGCCCTGGATAAGTAAAATTGTGAAGGCCATGCTCAGGAAGCCTCTTATCTCTGGAGTTTCTGTATCACGCACCTCCAGGGGGCACTGCTCACAGAACAGTGCAGTAGAAGACAGCGTAATAGCTTCTCCCACTGTCCCCTGCTTTTTCCTGTCCTTGAGCTTTTCACCAACCCAGGCTCACCCTGCTTTGCCTGCTCATCTCCCTCAGTGTTCATCTTCCTCTCCCTTTTCCCTTTTACATCACAAACCCTGGTAAAACATGAAATCACTCACAGGCCAAACAAAAACAGTGGCTGCTTTTGCTTCTACATTAGGTGTAGTGTGATCTGCTTTGCTAGCCCTGCTTCTGTCTACTTCTCCAATTATTTATTCACTTGTTTGTTTTGGTCAATGTGTCTGTTGTCCAATGCTATATCAAAGAATCATCTCAATCATAAGAGATGATTCAGAATACCCAGCCACCACCAAAGAAAGCAGGCAGCATAAAGTCTTTGAGGAGAAGAAAGAATCAAGTTTAAGGAAAACAAAGATTGGCTGTTTTTTTTTTTTTTTTGCTTTTTTTTTTTTATTTTACAAATTTAATCAGTTATACATATACATATGTTCCCATATCCCCTCCCTTTTGCGTCTCCCTCCCACCCTCCCTATCCCACCCCTCCAGGCGGTCACAAAGAACCGAGCTGATCTCCCTGTGCTATGCGGCTGCTTCCCACTAGCTATCTACCTTACGTTTGGTAGTGTATATATGTCCATGCCGCTCTTTCACTTTGTCACAGCTTACCCTTCCCCCTCCCCATATCCTCAAGTCCATGCTCTAGTAGGTCTGTGTCTTTATTCCTGTCTTACCCCTATGTTCTTCATGACATTTTTTTCTTAAATTCCATATATATGTGTCAGCATACAGTATTTGTCTTTCTCTTTCTGACTTACTTCACTCTGTATGACAGACTCTAGGTCCATCCACCTCATTACAAATAGCTCAATTTCATTTCTTTTTATGGCTGAGTAATATTCCATTGTATATATGTGCCACATCTTCTTTATCCATTCATCCGATGATGGACACTTAGGTTGTTTCCATCTCCGGGCTATTGTAAATAGGGCTGCTATGAACATTTTGGTACATGTCTCTTTTTGAATTATGGTTTTCTCAGGGTATATGCCCAGTAGTGGGATTGCTGGGTCATATGGTAGTTCTATTTGTAGTTTTTTAAGGAACCTCCATACCGTTCTCCATAGTGGCTGTACCAATTCACATTCCCACCAGCAGTGCAAGAGTGTTCCCTTTTTTCCACACCCTCTCCAGCATTTATTGTTTCCAGATTTTTTGATGATGGCCATTCTGACTGGTGTGAGATGATATCTCATTGTAGTTTTGATTTGCATTTCTCTAATGAGTAAAGATGTTGAGCATCCTTTCATGTGTTTGTGGGCTGTCTGTATATCTTCTGTGGAGAAATGTCTATTTAGGTCTTCTGCCCATTTTTGAATTGGGTTGTTTGTTTTTTTGCTATTGAGCTGGATGAGCTGCTTATAAATTTTGGAGATTAATCCTTTGTCAGTTGCTTCATTTGCAAATATTTTCTCCCATTCTGAGGGTTGTCTTTTCGTCTTGTTTATGGTTTCCTTTGCTGTGCAAAAGCTTTTAAGTTTCATTAGGTCCCATGTGTTTATTTTTGTCTTTATTTCCATTTCTCTAGGAGGTGGGTCAAAAAGGATCTTGCTGTGATTTATGTCATAGAGTGTTCTGCCTATGTTTTCCTCTAGGAGTTTGATAGTGTCTGGCCTTACATTTAGGTCTTTAATCCATTTTGAGCTAATTTTTGTGTATGGTGTTAGGGAGTGATCTAATCTCATACTTTTACATGTCCCTGTCCAGTTTTCCCAGCACCACTTATTGAAGAGACTGTCCTTTCTCCACTGTACATTCCTGCCTCCTTTATCAAAGATAAGGTGACCATATGTCCGTGGGATTATCTCTGGGCTTTCTATCCTGTTCCATTGATCTATCTTTCTGTTTTTGTGCCAGTACCATACTGTCTTGATTACTGTAGCTTTGTAGTATAGTCTGAAGTCAGGGAGCCTGATTCCTCCAGCTCCGTTTTTCGTTCTCAAGATTGCTTTGGCTATTCGGGGTCTTTTGTGTTTCCATACAAATTGTGAAATTTTTTGTTCTAGTTCTGTGAAAAATGCCATTGGTAGTTTGATAGGTATTGCATTGAATCTGTAGATTGCTTTGGGTAGTAGAGTCATTTTCACAATGTTGATTCTTCCAATCCAAGAACATGGTACATCTCTCCATCTATTTGTATCATCTTTAATTTCTTTCATCAGTGTCTTATAATTTTCTGCATACAGGTCTTTTGTCTCCTTAGGTAGGTTTATTCCTAGATATTTTATTCTTTTTGTTGCAATGGTAAATGGGAGTGTTTCCTTGATTTCACTTTCAGATTTTTCATCATTAGTATATAGGAATGCCAGAGATTTCTGTGCATTAATTTTGTATCCTGCAACTTTACCAAATTCATTGATTAGCTCTAGCAGTTTTCTGGTAGCATCTTTAGGATTCTCTATGTATAGTATCATGTCATCTGCAAACAGTGACAGCTTTACTTCTTCTTTTCCCATTTGGATTCCTTTTATTTCCTTTTCTTCTCTGATTGCTGTGGCTAAAACTTCCAAAACTATGTTGAATAAGAGTGGTGAGAGTGGGCAACCTTGTCTTGTTCCTGATCTTAGTGGAAATGGTTTCAGTTTTTCACCATTGAGGACGATGCTGGCTGTGGGTTTGTCATATATGGCCTTTATTATGTTGAGGAAAGTTCCCTCTATGCCTACTTTCTGCAGGGTTTTTATCATAAATGGGTGTTGAATTTTGTCAAAAGCTTTCTCTGCATCTATTGAGATGATCATATGGTTTTTCTCCTTCAGTTTGTTAATATGGTGTATCACATTGATTGATTTGCGTATATTGAAGAATCCTTGCATTCCTGGAATAAACCCCACTTGATCATGGTGTATGATCCTTTTAATGTGCTGTTGGATTCTGTTTGCTAGTATTTTGTTGAGGATTTTTGCATCTATGTTCATCAGTGATATTGGCCTGTAGTTTTCTTTCTTTGTGACATCCTTGTCTGGTTTTGGTATCAAGGTGATGGTGGCCTCGTAGAATGAGTTTGGGAGTGTTCCTCCCTCTGCTATATTTTGGAAGAGTTTGAGAAGGATAGGTGTTAGCTCTTCTCTAAATGTTTGATAGAATTCGCCTGTGAAGCCATCTGGTCCTGGGCTTTTGTTTGTTGGAAGATTTTTAATCACAGTTTCAATTTCAGTGCTTGTGATTGGTCTCTTCATATTTTCTATTTCTTCCTGATTCAGTCTTGGCAGGTTGTGCATTTCTAAGAATTTGTCCATTTCTTCCAGGTTGTCCATTTTATTGGCATAGAGTTGCTTATAGTAATCTCTCATGATCTTTTGTATTTCTGCAGTGTCAGTTGTTACTTCTCCTTTTTCATTTCTAATTCTATTGATTTGAGTCTTCTCCCTTTTTTTCTTGATGAGTCTGGCTAATGGTTTATCAATTTTGTTTATCTTCTCAAAGAACCAGCTGTTAGTTTTATTGATCTTTGCTATCATTTCCTTCATTTCTTTTTCATTTATTTCTGATCTGATTTTTATGATTTCTTTCCTTCTGCTAACTTTGGGATGTTTTTGTTCTTCTTTCTCTAATTGCTTTAGGTGCAAGGTTAGGTTGTTTATTCGAGATATTTCCTGTTTCTTAAGGTGGGATTGTATTGCCATAAACTTCCCTCGTAGAACTGCTTTTGCTGCATCCCATAGGTTTTGGGTCGTCGTGTCTCCATTGTCATTTGTTTCTAGGTATTTTTTAATTTCCTCTTTGATTTCTTCAGTGATCACTTCGTTATTAAGTAGTGTATTGTTTAGCCTCCATGTGTTTGTATGTTTTACAGCTCTTTTCCTGTAATTGATATCTAGTCTCATAGCATTGTGGTCAGAAAAGATACTTGATACAATTTCAATTTTCTTAAATTTACCAAGGCTTGATTTGTGACCCAAGATATGATCTATCCTGGAGAATGTTCCATGAGCACTTGAGAAAAATGTGTATTCTGTTGTTTTTGGATGGAATGTCCTATAAATATCAATTAAGTCCATCTTGTTTAATGTATCATTTAAAGCTTGTGTTTCCTTATTTATTTTCATTTTGGATGACCTGTCCATTGGTGAAAGTGGGGTGTTAAAGTCCCCTACTATGATTGTGTTACTGTCGATTTCTCCTTTTATGGCTGTTAATATTTCCCTTATGTATTGAGGTGCTCCTATGTTTGGTGCATAAATATTTACAATTGTTATATCTTCTTCTTGGATTGATCCCTTGATCATTATGTAGTGTCCTTCTTTGTCTCTTCTAGTAGTCTTTATTTTAAAGTCTATTTTGTCTGATATGAGAATTGCTACTCCAGCTTTCTTTTGATTTCCATTTGCATGGAATATCTTTTTCCATCCCCTTACTTTCAGTCTGTATGTGTCTCTGGGTCTGAAGTGGGTCTCTTGTAGACAGCATATATATGGGTCTTGTTTTTGTATCCATTCAGCCAGTCTGTGTCTTTTGGTGGGAGCATTTAGTCCATTTACATTTAAGGTAATTATTGATATGTATGTTCCTATTCCCATTTTCTTAATTGTTTTGGGTTCGTTATTGTAGTTCTTTTCCTTCTGTTGTGTTTCTTGCCTAGAGAAGTTCCTTTAGCATTTGTTGTAAAGCTGGTTTGGTGGTGCTGAACTCTCTCAGCTTTTGCTTGTCTGTAAAGGTTTTAATTTCTCCATCAAATCTGAATGAGATCCTTGCTGGGTAGAGTAATCTTGGTTGCAGGTTTTTCTCCTTCATCACTTTAAGTATGTACTGCCACTCCCTTCTGGCTTGTAGAGTTTCTGCTGAGAGATCAGCTGTTATCCTGATGGGGATTCCCTTGTGTGTTATTTGTTGTTTTTGCCTTGCTGCTTTTAATATGATTTCTTTGTGTTTAATTTTTGACAGTTTGATTAATATGTGTCTTGGTGTATTTCTCCTTGGATTTATTCTGTATGGGACTCTCTGTGCCTCCTGGACTTGATTAACTATTTCCTTTCCCATATTAGGGAAGTTTTCAACTATAATCTCTTCAAATATTTTCTCAGTCCCTTTCTTTTTCTCTTCTTCTTCTGGAACCCCTATAATTCGAATGTTGCTGCGTTTAATGTTGTCCCAGAGGTCTCTGAGACTGTCCTCTGTTCTTTTCATTCTTTTTTCTTTATTTTGCTGTGCAGCAGTTATTTCCACTATTTTATCTTCCACCTCACTTATCCGTTCTTCTGCCTCAGTTATTCTGCTATTGATCCCATCTAGAGTATTTTTTATTTCATTTATTGTGTTTTTAATCGATGCTTGATTCGTCTTTAGTTCTTCTAGGTCCTTGTTAACTGTTTCTTGCATTTTGTCTATTCTATTTCCAAGATTTTGGATCATCTTTACCATCTTTATTCTGAATTCTTTTTCAGATAGACTGCCTATTACCTCTTCATTTGTTAGGTCTGGTGGGTTTTTATCTTGCTCCTTCTCCTGCTGTGTGTTTTTCTGTCTTCTCATTTTGCTTATGTTACTGTGTTTGGGGTCTCCTTTTTGCAGGCTGCAGGTTCGTAGTTCCCGTTGTTTTTGGTGTCTGTCCCCAGTGGCTAAGGTTGGTTTAGTGGGTTGTGTAGGCTTCTTGGTGGAGGGGACTACTGCCTGTGTTCTGGTGGATGAGGCTGGATCTTGTCTTTCTGGTGGGCAGGTCCACGTCTGGTGGTGTGTTTTGGGGTGTTTGCGGACTTTTTATGATTTGAGGCAGCCTCTCTGCTAATGGGTGGGTTTGTGTTCCTGTCTTGCTAGTTGTTTGGCATAGGGTGTCCAGCACTGTAGCTTGCTGGTCGTTGAGTGAAGCTGGGTGCTGGTGTTGAGATGGAGATCTCTGGAAGATTTTCGCCATTTGATATTGTGTGGAGCTGGGAGGTCTCTTGTGGACCAGTGTCCTGAAGTTCGCTCTCCCACCTCAGAGGCACAGCACTGACTCCTGGCTCCTCAATTTGGGATGATTTGTTGTCTATTCATGTATTCCACAGATGCAGGGTACATGAAGTTGATTGTGGAGCTTTAATCCGCTGCTTCTGAGGCTGCTGGGAGAGGTTTCCCTTTCTCTTCTTTGTTCTCACAGCTCCTGGGTCTCAGCTTTGGATTTGGCCCCGCCTCTGCGTGTAGGTCGCCGGAGGGCGTCTGTTCTTCGCTCAGACAGGACAGGGTTAAAGGAGCAGCCTCTTCGGGGACTCCGGCTCACTCAGGCCGGGCGGGAGGGAGGGGCGCGGGAGGGAGGGGCACGGAGTGCGGGGCGAGCCTGCAGCGGCAGAGGTCGGCATGACGTTGCACCAGCCCGAGGCGCGCCGTGCGTTCTCCCAGGGAAGCCGCCCCTGGATCCTGGGACCCCGGCAGTGGCAGGCTGCACAGGCTCCCGGAAGGGCGGCGTGGACAGTGACCTGCACTCGCACACAGGCCTCTTGGCGGCGGCAGCAGCAGCCCCAGCGTCCCACGCCCGTCTCTGGGCTCCGCGCCTTCAGCCGCGACTCGCGCCCGTCTCTGGAGCTCCTTCACGCGGCGCCCCCAATCCCCTCTCCTCGCGCACCAGGAAACCAAGAGGGAAGAAAAAGTCTCCTGCCTCTTCGGCAGCTCCAGAGCTCTCCCGGACTCCCTCCCGGCTAGCTGTGGCACACCAGCCCCCCTCAGGCCGAGTTCTCGCCGCCAGCCCCAGTCCTCTCCCCGCGCTCCGACCAAAGCCCGAGCCTCAGCTCCAGCGCCGCCCGCCCCGGCGGGGGAGCAGACAAGCCTCTCGGGCTGGTGAGTGCTTGTCAGCACCGCTCCTCCGTGCGGGAATCTCCCCGCTCTGCCCTACCCAGGTATGTGGGGAGTTTCTTGCCTTTTGGGAGGTCTGGGGTCCCCTGCCAGCGTTCAGTAGGTGTTCTGTAGGAGTTGTTCCACGTGTAGCTGTATTTCTGGTGTATCAACTGGGAGAAAATCTTTGCAAACAATGATACCAACAAGGGATTAATTTCCAAAGTATACAAACAGCTCATACAGCTCAATATCTTTTTTTTCTCTTCTCTTCTGTTTAGTCTAGTTTCACTTGCTCATAGGGTTCCTGCTATGTGCAGAGGGCTCACAACCGGCACTCCTCACGAGGGCTCCCATGTGGAAAGGCTGTGCTGACACCTCAGCCACGCGCCTGTGCCGATTGGCTGTTTTTAAGAGTGAATATGTATGTCCAAATTACTTCAGTTACCATAAAGACATCTTTCCAGAACAGTTGGCTAATATCACAGGCTCCCCCATTAGGATTCAGCTTCACAATTGTGCATAACAACCACAAGGGAGAAAAAAAAATCTAAACTAAAAGAGAATCCTATATTTTATTGTTAAACAAATGTAGCATTCTTGAGTTTTTTTCTTCCTTGTGCCTCCTTTCCATATTATAAGATGAGAAAGATAAATAACAGCAGGTTTAATACTATTGACAGAAGCCTTTCTACTGTGTAAACCTGCTTTCTCTACAAATGCATCATGGCCATAGGGGACAGTGAGAGCAAGATTAAAGATTCATTAATATATCCCCATAAGCAAAGAGCAAATGAATCTCAGGCCTGTCTCTCAGAATATGCAGAATGGCTCTCTCAACCAGCTGTCTAGATCCCTTCTGGCTGGAAATAACAGACCCAGAATTGAAAAATCTCATGTTAAGAAATAAAGAAAAAAAAATCCACGGTATGTGTTTTTACTGTAGAGTGTCACTGTGTCTAATTGCAGATGTCCTGCAAAATATTCACTTTATTGAGATGATTATATGATCAAGCATAAGTTCTGTGTGGAAATGTTTTGTTCTGTTTTCAGACTGAATTTTATGGTCATGAAAGTTAAAGAAGATTTTGATAGGGAGTGACACTTCTGTTGGTTCTTTATTTCTAAATGCAAGATCAGTGAAACCTGGCGGCCTTAGAAATGGATTGACTTATCTTCCTCCCCCATCTCCTTGCAGTTAGTCTAAACCCAGACACATTTGGGGGCTTCAAATCTGTTTTGGAGAGGAAAATCCTACATATGAAAGGACATAAGAACTGCCATCTGGTCCTGGTGATTTTTCTACGTCTTGTTTATCTGTTAGGTGTAGAACATCTTGTACATTAACCACTATTTGATCTAATAATTCTCATCTGTTTCTCTTGCCTGTTTCCAGAAACATTTGGCAAATGAGACTCCCTCGAACATATACCTTAAAAAGGGAAAACAAATCATTCATTTAATGTCTCAGCCTACTATCTTCCCTCATAAAGACCATCAAGGAATGTATGTTCTTCCCTTTCTTTTCACACTACAGCACCTTCTAGCCCACGTTTTTCAACGGGGTCCCCAGTGCTACTCTCTCAGTCCTTCATTTTTTCCCCCTTTTTGTGAGTGAAGAAGTAACATATTTTTGTGATGAAGAAACTGGGTTTTAGTAAAGGTAAGCCAAAATAAGCTAAATATATGTTTGACTGGCATTATGAATATTCTTTTTTATTCTTTTTCCTAACTTTCTATAAGTATCATGTATTTTTTTAATTTTAATGCCTTTAATTTCTTTTTTTCTTATTAGAAATGACACTCATTTAAAAAACTATCTTTTCACTCAACAAATAGCTGTGGAATTCCTACTATGTGCCAGGCTCTGTGCTATACAGTGAGAACACAGTGCAGTGAGAAACCATACAAAGTTCCACCCTACACACTGAAAATATAGTCTAGAGAGGAAGCTAGGAATAAATCAAACAATCTCACACTTTGTCACATAATTGCACTTATGGTGAGTGTCGTGGGGGAAACGTATCAAATGCAATGGGAAGAGCGTATAGCATTCTATTGAGAGGAGCAAGAACTCAATTAAAAAACACAAAATGGTCTCTTTGGGAGTGAATGTGCATGTTGAAAACACTTCTATTACCATACACACATTTTTCTGCAACTAGTGATTAATAACATGAGCATTTCCTATTAGGTTTCAACTTCAAATTAGAAATGAGCTACAAAGAAAAAAATAATTTTTAAGACTACTGGTTTTTGTTTGTTTTTGTCTTTTTGCTAAACACTCTAAGATATTTGAAAGGGCAGCCACGCTAGTCTGGAAGATCAGGGAGAGCTTCCCTGGAGAAGTGACTTCTGATCTTAGCTCAGAAGGTTGAGTAGGAAGGAATGCTCCAGCATTGGGAAGAACAGTGTGAAGGCCCTGAGGCAGAAAGAAATATGTTGCATTTGTGAAAAATGAAAGAAGGCAAGTTAGCTGAAACAGAGTGAACAAGAGGTGCAAAGTGAATCTGGGAGAGGAGACATGAGCCAGGTCATGCTGTGCTCTGCACCCCAGAGTCAGGACTTTGGTATTTATCTTAAGAATGATGTTGGTGCTGCTGATGGGTTTTAAGCTTGGCAGCTGTCATGCAAACAAGGACACCAAACCCGCTAGAATAGCATTTCTGGGATTAAAGTTTAACCCCCAAGTTACCGCATGGAGACCAGTTCAGTGGTGGGTGCATTTGTATTCTAGAATATGCCACAGAGGTCTAGCAAATCCAGATACCAAACTTTAGGAGGAACCCTACCCTTGACCTTTGGGGCTTTGATTTGGGGAGCGCTGTGTGACCAAGAGCAGAAAAACAATAATAATATTAGAAGACAGAAACTTGGCCCCAGCCATATTCAGCATTTATGGTTGTGGGTAGAGCTGGCCTCTCCTGTGACTTGATCAGGGCACTAAAGTTCAAAGGTATATGATGTAGCAAGTAAGTAACAGAATTCCCCACATCACTGTCCCTGTTTGTGAAAGCACTGGCCCCTCCCTCAGCATGAGAAGGGCCTAGAGTTTTAGGCTTGTGAGCGGCCAGGGTTGATTGCCTTAAGCTCATATCCTGCCTTAGTTGCTATGGATCTTTACAGAAGGCCCAGGGGATCTGGGGATAAGTTAACCCTTACTTCTCAGCAATGACAGACTTAATGTTGTGTTTTAAAATAATTACTCTGGGTGCAATTTGAAAGCCGATTGAAGATGGCAAGAGAGAACAATGAACACATGACCACTGCAATAATCAAGCAGGAGGTTGAAGTGGTTTGAATTAGTGGTAATATGGATGTACATGTAAATGGAATTTGGCAGATTGATTTAGAAGTAAAACTGGCAAGATTTTGTGATGCACTGGTTATTGGGGGTTAGGGAAAAGAAAGTGACAAAGTTGGCTCCCAGATTTATGGCTTGAATTGGATGTATGATGCTTCCTGTTCCTGAGATAGAGAATATTTGGGAAGACCCAAATTTGGAAATCAAGACCATGAATTTGGCTTTAGAGGAGGCATCCTCTTAAATGGGATGAACCTCAGATAAGAGATCTCTTGCTTTTAGGGCAGGCAATATGGAGTAAAACCACTGATAGAGGAAAAAAAAAAGGGGGGGAAAGATGGAAGTCTAAAAATTAAGGTAATTGTTCCTTATTCGTGGCTCCATTGTCACCATTGTGTGTTCATAGCATCTTCTCAGTTTCTCAGAATTGTCTAAAGTAATTGCCTTCTGGTCTGACTTTTATCTTCTGAGTTTCAGCCTTGAAGTGTATCAGTATGGAAAACACCCTATAAATCCATTAGGTTGCTCTTGTGTTATATTGATACAAGTGTAGATTGAAAGTACGACCAGGTGTCACAAGTTAGTAGCTTCACTGAAGATGTTGTCATTTTTGTCCAAGCTACTGATCACTGTCCTCTGCCCACCAGCAGGACTGTATGAATTTGAGAGCTGCAGGAGCACTGGAAGCTACTGATAGCCTCCTTTATCGCTTATCTTTTTGTCCTTCCACACCCGCCATCATTTACCTACTTACCCCAAGTCTGCAAGTTTGGCTGCCTACAGGGAATGAGCGATCATGTGCAATAAATCCCAGACCATCCCTTTAAGGTGCTCTTATTGTTATAATGTGCTCCTTGGATGAACTGTGGTGTGTGTGTGTGTGTGTCTGTATTCACCACAATTGTGATGACTATGTATTAACATAATTTGTTTTCTAAGTGGAAAGATTAGTTTTCTGTAATGCAGTTCTTAAAATTTTAATATATTGTTTCATTCTTTGATGATAATCCTATCCAAGGCTCTTTAAGCTTTAAGAGCACTTGAACAGACAGTTTGAGATATTTATTTTCTCTGTACACTGTTGAAAGACTCGACTGATTGTGGTGAGACGGGTTTTGAAATAGATATTTCAATAACTCAGTGGTAGATGTCAAAGCACTTATGTGTATGTGTATCATGCAGATGTCTCCTGAATTTAATAAGAATTAAAGTTTTTAGTGAAAAAATATTTAAATTATAACGTTGAGTAGAAGCCTATTCTTTTAAAAAATGTGGTGGGTATAATTGTTTAAGCAGTGGCTGAATTAGTGATCTATTTAAAAATGTGTTGTGGTTTATGTTATACTTATGAAAAAGGAGGTCATCAATTCAAAACTTAAGGTGTCTTTAACATATTACACATTTCTACATGAAAAAAAGAGCTAAACAGACTGTAGCAAAGAGAAGCACTTAAATATTATATCTCCTCTCTTTCTAGTTTCTTTTGCGGGGGGAGCATAAAATCATCCCGGAATAAGTTGCCAGTCAGCCATCATCTTCTAATCACCTTAACTAATGCATAGAAAGACAGGTGAGATCAGGAAGAACGTGTATTCTTTCACGGAGTGTAGCCACTTGCTTGGTTCAGGTGAACAGGTCTTAATTAGCAGAAACTCCCTAAGCGCCATCAATAAAGATGCTCTTGCCTCTCCCAAGTCCAGCACACAGCACATGAAGTTCAAAGTAAAGATAGTTTTAACAACCTCAGCTCGTCAATTTTGAAAGAAGATTCAGTGAGAACTCTAAGTGAACTGATGGAACCCAGCATTTAGGACTAGAGAGCAGGCTATAAGAAAGTACAAGTGCCTTCTGCCTTCTGAATGTAAGTTTTTTCTTTTCTATGATTGCTCCAAAAGAGAATTAATTTTATTCTTGATATTGAGAGCTGTATGTCTCAATAATTCAGATGGCATATATTTAAAAATGTGCTAATGATTTGATGTGTGGAAGGTAGATAGACACCTTTGCATCCTAAATATTTGGAGCTGAAGAGTGAGTGGCCCGCACATCTGAAGCTCTCTAGTGGCCAATTATTCAAACCTCAGACTCATAGTCCCTGGGGGTGAGAAAAAGTATTTGGAGATGTGCTAATTCCAAAATGATAGCAGAGTACTGGAGTAGCATTATCTACGTTCTGAGAAAAGAAACAAACTAACAATTTTCTAATAGCATGGAATTTGAAAGAACACTTTAGACTCTGAATTGTGAATCTACTTGAAATTCATGAACTGCTTTGATATAGCAAAGATTTCATTTTCAGGCAGATCAAATCATATTCCACACATGTGTCTTAATACATGGTGTGTCTTTGTTATTATAATGTGGGTGCCATCCTTATTCTGATTAAACCAGCACTATAATGGGGACCGCTGATATACATTATGAAATTATAAAGTCTTTTCATAGGCTTTAAAAGGATGTTATTTGTTTTTATTAAATTTATATAGATGTGGTGGTCAGGGTCAGATTAAGACCTTTGAGGACTGTAAATATTGAAAACATTATGGTACCCCCTTTCCCACCCCAACTCGAAATACTAACAGAGGTTAAACTGCCATAAGTATGTTAGGAAGTAAGTACAAAAAGCTTCTTTTCCTGTGATGTCTGCATTGGCACCTTTATATTGAAATCTCAGAGATTCTTAAACCATTATTATTAATTATTATTATTATTATTATCAGCATCATTATTATTTGCTATCCCTGTGCTTTGCTGATACTCTATAAACAGTTGCTAATTATACTTTTGCATTAATCCAACAGGTTTGTCTATTACATTATATATTTTATTTTGCATCTTTCCCTATCAATTAAAAAAGAAAATCTCTGCAAGTGTGGGAGAAAGCCAGCCACACAGCTGCAGCTCAGCAAGTCTCCCCTAATTGCCTTCCTTTATTCCTGCTCACATTATTGCTTTAAACTTAAACTTTAATATTATCTTTCAGCACATTTCTCCTATCAGTAGTTTTCATACTGGTTTAGTTTTTATTCCATCTTGATTTTTAACTTTCTGTTATATCAGCATTAATATGTCTAGTTGTTTTATCAGCAGTCAAAATTTTAAGTGTACTGTCAATCAGTGTCACAACAATTGACACAAACTTAATTATTTGACCAGAAATAAATAACAATTGAAAAATTAAGTGCCACAAGAATTTACCCCAAACAATGTTCTGCAATTTTTTGAACATCCTAAGTTCTGTGTCTGTGGTAAGAGTTTGGGATGATCTAAGACAGTTCTACTTCTTTCCAGGGATAAATATAGAATAGAAAAAAAAAAGATATTAAAAAAAATCTGCTTGTCTTTCCTATCTAGAACATGTCCTATGATCACTTCTCTAGATCTCACAAGTGTGGTGCAAGTGGTAGAGTGGAGGTCTACTCTTAAAATTTGAAGAAGCTAAACAAGGATGGTGGTAGAAGCCTGGTTTGTTTAGCAGCATGGCTCTGATGCTCTTCTCACCACTGCTGCCCACGTTTCCTCTCCTCCACTTCCCCCTTTTCTCCCCCAGTTCCCATATCACCATCAGCCTCATCTTCCCTTTCCTCCTCCTCCTACTTCTTGATCTCTCTTTCCTCCCATCCCCTCTCCACCTTCTCGCATACTCTTCCTTTCTTTCTTCTTTCTCTTTCCCCCTCACTTCCCCTGCTTTCAACACTCATCTGGATTCGCAGCTCCACATTGAAATCTCCGGCCCAAGTATGGATGTCATTCCTTTTCCTTGATTACCCTTGACAAAAGATAGTCTGTCATTTTCCAATAGATTTCACTAAACATAAAGGAAAAACAGGAGCAAGAAATACTGAGACATAAAAATTGTTCTGCTTATAAAGTACAGTTCTGTTCTTTATCATAGAACTTACCACCTTATTTTAAACGTAATCCTGGGTCCTACAAGATGCTCAAACTTAAATTCCAAGGGGATAGCACAAATCAGCAAGCAGCTTGGATGAATTATTTTCTTCTTTGCTCTCAATCTTCATATGGAGGGTTTCCTATTGACCAAGAGTTCTCTTTTGTACATTTGATAACTTCATGGATTTGTTCCCCAGGTATTAACTGGTGGTGTTCTGTTTATTTAAATATAGATAATTGTCTAGAAACCCCATTTCAGTGGACTGTCCAATGCCCTCTCCAAATAGCTGTAAATTCCTGAGAGCTTGTGAGTTTACAATCACATCTCACTCCAGCCTTCTACCTCTACTATTAATTCAGTTTGTAATCCAGCTCACCCTCCAGCATCAGTTATTTTTGTCCCACACGGTGTGAACCCACATGTGGAGCTCAGAACTAGAATTTATGCTTAATTTCCCCCAAATTAAAAATACACATGCAAAAAAACAAAAAACAACTCACACAAGATATGTGTGTTTCTAACTTGTTGAGACACTGGTATTTACACCTAAATGTACAAAAAAAACTTTAAATAGAATACTAGGCACCTTTGTTCCTAAACATTTCTTTTACTATTTATGAAATATGAGATTTAGTCTCCCAGTTTGTACCTCATACTTCTATTTTTATCTCCCTTCTCTTCTCTTCCCTACCTTTCTATTTTATTCTCTGCCTACTCCCTTTCAAGTAGAAAACAAATTAATACCATTATTAATACAGACAATGTTTCATTTTCCAGCTCCTGTGTTTCAACACTCTTCTGGGCTTTTTTTTTTTTTTTTTTTTTTTTGCATACTTCTGTTCTTCTTAAGCTTTGAAATTACCTCCTAAAAGCACTTTCTGTACCCTATTTCAGGCTCTATTATTTTCTTTAGTTGCTTTTCTCCCCCCAAATAGTAGAGATTACTTAAGATCTTTCAGGTGAGATGTGTTCTCTAAACTTTTAGAGTTTTATTTTATCCATACAGATCCAGTGTTTCTAACATATCTTAACAGAACATAATACCCTTTGGTTAATGAGAATTATACATACACAATTATGGAGGGTTAGCTTAGTTTCAGTTTCATTAGTAAGATCATAAACTGACCCAGGGTTTTATGTTTGTGAATGAAAAGTTTCTTGCTAGCTTTTCCTCCAGTTTCCAGTTGCCATAAAATGAAATACTAGCTGGACTCTGTGGGCTATCTTTATTGAACACCCAAAATGAAAGTAATGACCCAAACCATTTTTCTTTCAAAAGAGATACCTTAAATAAGGTATCTTAAATAAATAAATACCTTAAATAAGGTATTTATTTAATGTCAACAAAACAATAAACAACTAATTTAGCAAATATATAGTGATGTTCCCAAATATCCCAGTCCATACAGTAATGTGCCATACATCAAGATTTACTTTGCTATCAGCCCTGAGAAACTGCCCCAGAGTTTTCTCCAATTTTCTGGAAAGGCTCTATACACTAGGATCTGACAACTTGTAAACCCTCATCCCAATAGAGAGAATCTGAATTTTCTTTATGTGGCTCAGTTTTTATTAATATTTGAAGTGCAAACTGTGTCAAGATTTATTGTTTCCAAGTCCTTCCTTGGACAACAGCACAGGTTAGGAACATCAAATAGAAATGGATAGGGACAGGTATTTAGAGCACATGGAATTCTTGATTGGCTGAGTCAATTTTCATTAAAGGAAAATGACAAGAACAAAATTATAAAGGAAGTTTCCAGAAGGAAGAATCTCAGGACAAGCCCTTGCCATAGAAATCCTTTTTTAATTTTTGTTGCAAAGGCCTGAAACCAGTTTCCTTGAATACAAGCGGGCTTGTCTGTTACCAGTAGTAAGAGTAAATTCAAGTGGGTCAGGGCATTTATGGAGAAAAAAGAAGCTTCTTCCAGAACGGATTAATACAAAATACTCACACTTGAATATACATGTCCTCATTTCACTTACATATCCCATTGGAAATATTTTAGTAGGAAATACAGGAGATCGTAAGAAATATTCTTTAAATTACTAGCTTCTATAAGCCATCCTTATAAGGATACTATGACCATCTACATTTTGTAAATGAGGAACCAAATTCTAAGAGGTATTTCTTGCTTATTTAAAATGATCAACCTTATAAGTGGCAGAATCAGGATTTGAACTAAAGTATGACTAAATTCTTGGCTCTCTCCTTCAAATCACATTGTCTAGACAGATCTAGATATCAGATCAAGGCGAGTGCTGAAATAAACAAACAAGGAGTTATCTTTTGTACTAGCTCACGATGGTTTCTAGTTTCCTCACAATCTTAATATATAATTATCCTTCTGTTGCTGTTGCAGTTTTCAGTATCTGCCTTCTTGGTACCCAAGTGTGAAACTCTTCAGTTCCTTCCAAATACATAATCAATTTAAACCTTTGATGATTGCTTTCCTGTGTTTACACAGAATAAGTCAATCAGTTCCTACCAAGTATTAAACCATCTAATGTTTTATTTAGAGAGGAAAAAAGTAGGAGAGTGATAAAAAAGATCATGAGAAACACCCTTTTGGGTTCTTAGGTTTGATGGTTTAGATGTACCTGTCTTCTTAGTAAAATGGACACAGTGAAAGTAGGGGTAGAAAATAAAGAAATAAGGAGGAAAGAGAGAAGGGAAGGAAGTGTTCAGGATTAGGACCGTTGGCCAGATATGAGTGAAAAATATTACACACAAAAACTTAGTTTCTGCCTCATTGTCTCCTTCTCTGTGGTCTGCACTGCTCTGCTAATGAGAAACCTGCAGTTCCAGAACTAATACTCCTGCTGTCCTCCCATGAATCCTAATTGGCCCAGTGGAGGCTCCTACTCCTGTTCTATCTTCAACGTGGCCTGGCCATCTGCCCCCTAGGGGGCTTGAGGCATCTCCACTGTCTGCCTCGGCTGCTGACCATGCATAGAGAGGCCAGGGAAGGCGCCGATTGTGAGGAAGGACGTAAGGATGGAAGATAATGAAGGATCAGAGAGAAAATCCTTCACGGAGAAACCTGTGCCCTGGAAAGATGGAGAATGTGGGAGAAATGGAGGCATTTGGAGACTTAGGTTTAGTCAGGTGATGAGGGCCCAGGGATCTATGGAAATAGGATGGAAAATTCATTCCCATCGCATTTGTTAAGCAGCTTTCTGTGTGCATTTTCCACAGTGTGTTGAATGTGTCCTTGGCAAAGGAAGCTGATGTCAGTGACCATCTCAGCATTACTGGTAGGACATGAATAAAACCTGGATCAGGGATTAAATTGAGAGCTTGCTGATAAGGATGAACCACGAGGGACAGATGCATGCTCCCTGATTAGAATGGGTCACCATCCAAAGCTAAGCAGAGAAAGTTAATGAGGAAGGACTTCAGAATTGGACAACTCCCAAGTGAAAGTGACAACATTCACAGCAACAGCAGATTGGCTTATATGAAGTTACGTGATAGCGAATAGGCTGGTGAGGATGAGCTGCCCAGGGCAGAAGTGCCAGATCAGAGGACCCCAGTGAGATAAGTTGGGGCTTCCCTTGTTTAGGGTCAGCTGTTCTTCCTCTCCTCTCCTCCTTATTTACTTCTTCTTTCTCTAGATTCATTTATGTCAGCAACAGTCTTCTAGCTCATCTCTCTTCATTGTTTCCTCTTGTGCTGCCAACCATTTATTGTCCAACCATAACTCCAAGCCAGTCTCACTTTCCTGGAGAATAAGGATTTTCCATCACTGCCTGAGTTCATCCGTACTATTGTCTAAATGTTTTTGCCTTCCCACCCCAAAATTAATTTGTTGAAATCCTCATGCCCAGTATGATGGTATATTTGGGAGGTGCTTAGGTCATGAGGGTGGAGCCCTCATGAATGGGATTAGTATTCTTATAAAATAGACCCCACAGAGATGCCTAGCCCCTTCAGCCATGTGAGGACACAGCAAGAAGTCTGCATCCCAGAAAAGGGCCCTCATCTGACCATGTTGCACCCCGATCTTGGACTTACAACCTCCAGAATTGTGAGAAATCAATTTCTATAATTTATAAGGCACCCAGCCTGTGGTATTTTGTTATAGCAGCCCAAACTAAGACAATCAGTGTAGCTCCCCATAGCATCCTTTATAGGACTGTCCTCAGGGCACTGAAAACAGACCCCACAGCATCATGAGGACGGTATTCCCAGTCAAATCTGTAAGAAATGACTCTTCCTCTACTAATAAAGAATTTAACAACAGGCTTGGCATGAAATGGTTAAAGATTGGTTCAACTTTAGCTCATCCACATAAGCTCTTTCACAATTTGCTAGAAAAACAACTTCAAGAGCCTTGAATTAATGATGGTATTAGGAGAGAGAGAAAAGAAAAGCAAAGAAGGAAAGAGACCAAGGGGGCAGACAGAATGGCAGTGACAGACACAGGGAGAGCCAGATAAAGGGAAATCAAGTTAATGTGTTTGGAGTTATCTGAACAGCCAGTGTGTCTCTTTGCAGAAGAGCAACATGCCTCTTTGTAGCTTCTGAGCTAGGGTAGAATTCAAAATAATATGGAAAGGTAAATATGACTCTTATAAAGGAAAGACTCCTTTACCTATCTATCCTTTACCCCTCTTCCTCAGCCCAGGTCTCTCTTGTAAGAATGCATCACATAGGAGAAAGGCAACCCTGAAATCACTTCACTCCCCCTGTCGTTAGCTGGACAGCACAATTGAAGCTGACTGGAAGGAGTATTATTCTGATGAATAACATTAACTCTGGTGTCAGGAACCTCACAAGCATGGGATGGGAGGAGACGTGGAGAGGGCCAGCACAATTAAGACTTTTATTGGATTGGTAGGCTTTTAATTTAGGCAGGCCCTGCTGCTTTGAAAGCAAACAGCATCCCTCTGCTTACAGAGGTAATGGAGCTGTTAGGGTGCTATTCAGGACTAAGAAAAGACCAGAATAGATCATACCCACAACAATGGACTATCTCTTAACCTAGTTACAAGGTAAGATAGAGCCCCCTTCCCACCTGCCTTGGCTCCCCGTACTGTTTTCCTGGCTGAAATAGTGAGCTCCTGAAGTCGTGCTTCATAAATCTCCAGGAAAGCAGACAATGCCAACACAGAGATGGAAGGAAAGGGATGGAATTGCAAAAAAAAACTGAAAGAACGGACAAGAGTTGAATTCCAGAAAATAAAGGAGAGGAAATGCAAAAGAAAAGAAAAGAGACCCAAAAGGCAACAGTCAGTTGAGAGTGGAATAAGAACAGAAAAGGGAATTTAAAGAAAAGCGGTGGGGGGGGGGGCTTCCCTGGTGGTGCAGTGGTTGAGAGTCCACCTGCCGATGCAGGGGACACGGGTTCGTTCCCCAGTCTGGGAAGATCCCACAGGCCGCAGAGCGGCTGGGCCTGTGAGCCATGGCCACTGAGCCTGCGCGTCCGGAGCCTGTGCTCTGCAACGGGAGAGGCCACAACAGTGAGAGGCCCACGTACTGCAAAAAAAAAAAAAAAAAGAAAGAAAGAAAAGGGTGGAGAAGTCAAAGTGATCTGAAATGTCTCTGCTGAGTGATCCTGCTTTAGTCTCACCATTTGTTGGCTGTGCATCATGCTTTCTTATTTGCTCTTTGTAACTTGCACAGACCACAGAGTTCTCAACAAAGCTGACTGTCACACAGGGTGATACTTCATAGACCTGGGATAGATGTTTCCCTTTGGAAATGGCTGAGGGGAGAAAGGTTGTTTTCTTTCAGTGAGCAATAATTTTAAAAGTGTTGAAAGCAAAAATGGCATCCTTTCCTGGGGTTGGGGAGATGGCTTACTAAGCAGTTCTTGAATAACTCAGGATGCATTTCTGAACTCTTTTCTCCATCCTCAAGTGTCCCACAGAGAAGGGCAAAATGCTAGAAGAGGTAACACAATAGAGAGAGGTTTATTAGGTCAGCTGCAGGTGGAGATCAGTGGCCGTGATATGAGTTGGGGTTTTGAGTGTTGTGTAGTGCTGCTGCCCTCTAGTCTCCATCAGGATTGCAGGCACTGTCCCAGTTGGTTGTTAAGAAAGCCTAGTGTTGGGAGAACTTCAAGATGGCAGAGAAGTAAGACGTGGAGATCACCATCCTCCCCACAAATACACCAGAAATACATCTCATGTGGAATAGCTCCTACAGAACACCTACTGAATGCTGGCAGAAGACCTCAGACTTCCCAAAAGGCAAGAAACTCCCCACATACCTGGGTAGGGCAAAAGATGAAAGAAAAAACAGAGACAAAAGACTAGGGATGGGACCTGCACATCGGGGAGGGAGCTGTGAAGGAGGAAAAGTTTCCACACACTAGGAAGCCCCTTCACTGGCAGAGACTGCGGGTGGTGGAGTGAGGGAAGCTTCCGAGCCACAGAGGAGAGCGCAGCAACAGGGATACGGAGGGCAAAGTGGAGAGGTTCCCACAAAGAGGATCAGTGCCGACCAGAACTCACCAGCCTGAGAGGCATGTCTGCTCACCTGCTGGGGCAGGTTGGGGCTGGGAGCTGAGGCTCAGGGTTTGGAGGTCAGATCCCAGGGAGAGGACTGGGGTTGGCTACGTGAACACCCCCTAAAGGGGCCTAGTGTGGCACAGCTAGCTGGGAGGGAGTCCGAGAAAAAGTCTGGGACTGCCTAAGAGGCAAGAGACCACTGTTTCAGCGTGTGCGAGGAGAGGGGATTCAGAGCACCGCCTAAACAAACTCCAGAGATGGGCACAAGCCACAGCTATCAGGGCGGACACCAGAGACCAGCAGGAAATGCTAAGGCTGCTGCTGCAGCCACCAAGAAGCCTGTGAGGAAGCACAGGTCGCTATCCACACTTCCCCTCCCGGGAGACTGTGCAGCCCGCCACTGCCAGGGTCCCGTGATCCAGGGACAAGTTTCCCGGGAGAACACAAGGCTCGCCTTAGTCTGTTGCAACGTCTCTCTGGCCTCTGCCACTGCAGGCTCACCCTGCATTCTGTACCCCTCCCTCCCTCCAGCCTGAGTGAGCCAGAGCCCTGTAATCAGCTGCTCCTTTAACCCCATCCTGTCTGGGTGGGAACAGACTCCCTCAGGTGATGTACACACAGAGGCGGGGCCAAATCCAAAGCTGAACCCCAGGAGCTGTGCAAACAAAGAAGAGAAAGGGAAATTTCTCCCAGCAGCCTCAGGAGCAGCGGATTAAATCCCCACAGTCAACTTGAGGTACCCTACATCTGGGGAATACCTCAATAGACAACGAATCATCCCAAAATCGAGGTGGTGGGCATTGGGAGCAACTGTAGACTTGGGGTTTGCTTTCTGCATCTAATTTGTTTCTGATTTTATGTTAATCTTAGTTTAGTATTTAGAGTTTATTATCATTGGTATATTTGTTTATTGATTTGGTTGCTCTCTTCCTTTTCTTTTTTGTAATATATAGATTTTTATTTTCCTTTTTCTCTTTTTGTGAGTGTGTATATCTATGCTTCCTTGTATGATTGTGTCTGTATAGCTTTCCTTTTGCTATTTGTCCTAGGGTTCTGTCTGTCCGTATTTTTATGGGGTTTTTTTTGGTGTTTTTCTTTTTGTATACTTTATAGAGCTTATTATCATTGGTGGATTTGTTTTTTGGTTTGGTTGCTCTCTTCCTTCTTTCTTTCTTTTATTACTTTTTATTTTTTACTTTTTATTTTAATAAATTTATCTTATTTTATTTTATTTTCGTTCTTTCTTTTTTCCTCCCTTTTCTTCAGAGCCGTGTGGCTGACAGGGTCTTGGTGCTCCAGCCGGGTGTTAGGCTGGTGCCTCTGAGGTGGGAGAGCTGAGTTCAGGACATTGGTCTACCAGAGACCTCCTGGCTCCACATAATATCAAATGGTGAAAGCTCTTCCAGAGATCTCCATCTCAATGCTAAGACCCAGCTCCACTCAACAACCAGCAAGCTACAGTGCTGAACACCCTATGCCAAACAATTAGCAAGACAGGAATGCAACCCCACCCATTAGCTGAGAGGATGCCTAAAATCATAATAAGGTCACAGACACCCCAAAACACACCACCGGACGTGGTCCTGCTTACCAGAAAGAAAAGATCCAGCCTCATCCACCAGAACACAGGCACCAGTTCCCTCCGCCAGGAAGCCTACACAACCCACTGAACCAACCTTAGCCACTAGGGGAAGACACCTAAAACAAGGGGAACTACGAACGTGCAGCCTGTGAAAAGGAGACCACAAGCACAGTAAATTAAGCCAAATGAGAAGACAGAGAAATACACAGCAGATGAAGGAGCAAGGTAAAAACCCATCAGACCAAACAAATGAAGAGAAAACAGGAAGGCTGCCTGAAAAAGAATCCAGAGTAATGATAGTAAAGATGATCCAAAATCTTGGAAATAAAATGGAGAAAATACAAGAAACGTTTAACAAGGACCTAGAAGAACTAAAGAGCAAACAAACAATGATGAACAACACAATAAATGAAATTAAAAATTCTCTAGAAGAAATCATTAGCAGAATAACTGAAGCAGAAGAACTGATAAGTGACCTGGAAGATACAATAGTGGAAATAACTACCACAGAGCAGAATAAAGAAAAAGGAATGAAAAGAATTGGGGACAGTCTCAGAGACCTCTGGGACAATGTTAAGCCCACCAACATTCGAATTATAAGGGTCCCAGAAGAAGAAGAGTAAAAGAAAGGGGCTGAGAAAATATTTGAAGAGATTATAGTCAAAAACTTCCCTAATATGGGAAAGGAAATAGATCAATCAAGTCCAGGAAGTACAGAGAGTCCCATACAGGGTAAATCCAAGGAGAAACATGCCAAGACACATATTAATCAAACTATCAAAAATTAAATACAAAGAAAAGATATTAAAAGCAAATAACAAATAACAATAAAAGCAAATAACAACAAATAACATACAAGGGAATCCCCATAAGGTTAACAGGTGATCTTTCAGCAGAAATCCTGCAAGCCAGAAGAGACTGGCAGGACATATTTAAAGTGACAAAAGGGAAGAACCTACAACCAAGATTATTCTACCCAGCAAGGATCTCATTCAGATTTGATGGAGAAATTAAAACCTTTACAGACAAGCAAAAGCTAAGAGAATTCAGCATCCCCAAACCAGCTTTACAACAAATGCCAAAGGAACTTCTCTAGGCAGCAAACACAAGAGAAGGAAAAGACCTACAATAACAAACCCAAAACAATTAAGAAAATGGTAATAGGAACATACATATCGATAACTACCTTAAATGTAAATGGATTAAATGCTCCAACCAAAAGACATAGACTGGCTGAATAGATACAAGAACAAGATCCATATATATGCTGGCTACAAGCGACCCATTTCAGACCTAGGGACACATACAGACTGAATGTGAGGGGATAGATAAAGATATTCCATGCAAATGGAAATCAAAAGAAAGCTGGAGTAGCAATTCATATATCAGACAAAATAGATTTTAAAATAGGGACTATTAGAAGAGACAAAGAAGGACACTACATAATGATCAAGGGATCGATCCAAGAAGAAGACTTAATAAATGTAAATATTCATGCACCCAACATAGGAACACCTCAATACATAAGGCAAATTATAACAGCCATAAAAGGGGAAATCGACAGAAACATAAACATAGTAGTGGACTTTAAAACCCCACTTTCACCAATGGACAGGTCATCTGAAATGAAAATAAATAAAGAAGCACAAGCTTTAAAAGATATATTAAACAAGATGGACTTAACTGACATTTATAGGCTATTCCATCCAAAAACAACAGAATACACTTTCTTCTCAAGTGCACAAGGAACATTCTCCAGGATAGATCATATCCTGGGTCATAAATCAAGGCTTGGTAAATTTAACAAAATTGAAATAGTTTCAAGAGTCTTTTATGACCCCAATGCTATGAGACTAGATATCAATTACAGGAAAAAAATCTGTAACAAATACAAACACATGGAGATGAAACAATACACTACTAAATAACCAAGAGATCACTGAAGAAATCAAAGAGGAAATCAAAGAATACCAAGACACAAATGACAATTTAAACAGGACAACCCAAAACCTATGGAATGCAACAAAAGCAATTCTAAGAGGGAATTTTATAGCAGTACAATCCTACCTCAAAAAACAAGAAACATCTCAATAAACAACCTAACCTTACACCTAGCAAATTAGAGAAAGAAGAAAAAAAAACACCCAAAGTTAGCAGAAGGAAAGATATCATAAAGATCAGATCAGAAATAAATGAAAAAGAAATGAAGGAAACAATAGAAAGATCAATACAATTAAAAGCTGTTTCTTTGAGAAAATAAACAAAATTGATAAACCATTAGCCAGAGTCATCAAGAAAAAGAAGGGAGAAGACTCAAATCAACAGAATTAGAAATGAAAAAGGAGAAGTAACAACTGACACTGCAGAAATACAAGGGATCATGAGAGATTACTACAAGCAACTCTATGCCAATAAAATGGACAACCTGGAAGAAACGGACAACCTTCTGAGACTGAACCAGGAAGATATAGAAAATATAAACAGACCAATCACATACACTGAAATGGAGATTGTGATTGAAAATCTTGCAATAAACAAAAGTCCAGGACCAGATGGCTTCACAGGCAAATTCTATCAAGCATTTAGAGAAGAGCTATCACCTATCCTTCTCAAACTCTTCCAAAATATAGCAGAGGGAGGAACACTCCCAAACTCATTCTAGGAGGCCAGCATCACCCTGATACCAGAACCAGACAAAGATGCAAGAAAAAAAGAAAACTACAGGCCAATATTACTGATGAACATAGATGCAAAAATCCTCAACAAAATACTAGCAAACAGAATCCTACAGCACATTAAAGAGATCATACAACACGATCAAGTGGGATTTATCCCAGGAATGCAAGGATTCCTCAATATATGCAAATCAATCAATGTGATAAACCATATTAACAAATTGAAGGAGAAAAACCATATGATCATCTCAATAGATGCAGAAAAAGCTTTCGACAAAATTCAACACGAATTTATGATAAAAACCCTCCAGAAAGTAAGCATAGAGGGAGCTTACCTCAACATAATAAAGGCCATATATGACAAGCCCACAGCCAACATCATTCTCAATGGTGAAAACGTGAAAGCATTTCCACTAAGATTAAGAACAAGACAAGGTTGTCCGCTCTCACCACTATTATTCAACATAGTTTTGGAAGTTTTAGCCACAGCAGTCAGAGAAGAAAAAGAAATAAAAGGAATCCATGTCAGAAAAGAAGAAGTAAAGCTGTCACTGTTTGCAGATGACATGGTACTATACATAGAGAATCCTAAAGCAAGATGCTACAAGAAAACTACTAGAGTTAATCAATGAATTTGGTAAAGTAGCAGGATTAATACACAGAAATCTCTTGCATTCCTATACACTAATGATGAAAAATCTGAAAGAGAAATTAAGGAAACACTCCCATTTACCACTGCAACAAAAAGAACAAAATACCTAGGAATAAACCTACCTAAGGAGAAAAAAGACCTGTATGCAGGAAACTATCAGACACGGATGAAAGAAATTAAAGATGGTACAAACAGATGGAGAGATATACCATATTCTAGGATTGGAAGAATCAACTTTGTGAAAATTACTGTTCCGCCCACAGCAGTCTACATATTCAATTCAATCCCTATCAAACTACCAATGTTATTTTTCACAGAGCTAGAACAAAAAAATTCACAATTTGTATGGAAACAAAAAAGGGCCCAAATAACCAAAGCAGTCTTGAGAAACAAAAAACGGACCTGGAGAAATCAGGGACTTCAGACTATACTATAAAGCTACAGTAATCAAGACAGTATGGTACTGGCAAAAAAACAGAAATATAGATCAATGAAACAGGATAGAAAGCCCAGAGATAAACCCATGCACATATGGTCACCTTATTTTTGATAAAGGAGGCAAGAATATACAACAGAGAAAAGACAGCCTCTTCAATAAGTGATGCTGGGAAAACTGGACAGCTACATGTAAAAGAATGAAATTAGAACACTCCCTAACACTTACACAAAAATAAACTCAAAATGGATTAAAGACCTATATGTAAGGTCAGACACTGTAAAACTCTCAGAGGAAAACATAGGCAGAACACTCTATGACATAAATCACAGTAAGATCCTTTTTGACCAACCTCCTAGAGAAATGGAAATAAAAACAAAACTAAACAAATGAGACCTAATGAAATTTAAGAGCTTTTGCACAGCAAAGGAAACCATAAAGAAGACGAAAACACAACCCTCAGAATGGGAGAAAATATTTCTAAATGGAGCAACTGACAAAGGATTGATCTTCAAAATATACAAGTAGCTCATGCAGCTCAATATCAAAAAAAAAAAAAAAAACCCAATCTAAAAATGGGCAGAAGACGTAAACCGACATTTCTTCAAGGAAGATCATACAGATTGTGAACAAACACATGAAAGGATGCTCAACATCACTAATCATTAGAGAAATGAAAATCAAAACTACAATGAGGTATCACCTCACACCAGTCAGAATGGCCATCATCACAAAATCTACAAACAATAAATGCTGGAGAGGGTGTGGAGAAAAGGGAACCCTCTTGCACTGTTGATGGGAATGTAAATTGATACAGTCACCATGGAGAACAGTATGGAGGTTCCTTAAAAACCTAAAAAAGAACTACCATACGACCCAGCAATCCCACTACTGGGCATATACCCTGAGAAAACCATAATTCAAAAAGAGTCATGTACCAAAATGTTCATTGCAGCTCTATTTACAATAGCCAGGACATGGAAGCAACCTAAGTGTCCACCAACAGATGAATGGATAAAGAAGATGTGGCACATATATACAATGGAATATTACTCAGCCATAAAAAGAAATGAAATTGAGTTATTTGTAGTGAGGTGGATGGTCCTAGAGTCTGTCATACAGAGTGAAGTAAGTCAGAAAGAGAAAAACAAATACCGTATGCTAACACATATATATGGAATCTAAGAAAAAAAAAAGTCATGAAGAACCTAGGGGCAAGATGGGAATAAAGACACAGACCTACTAGAGAATGGTCTTGAGGATATGGGGAGGGGGAAGGGTAAGCTGTGAAAAAGTGAGAGAGTGGCATGGACATATATACACTACCAAACATAAAATAGGTAGCTAGTAGGAAGCAGCCGCATAGCACAGGGAGATCAGCTCGGTGCTTTGTGACCACCTAGAGGGGTGTGTTAGGGAGGGTGGGAGGATGATGCGAGAGGAAAGAGATATGGGGATATATGTATATGCATAGCTGATTCACTTTGTTATAAAGCAGAAACTAACACACCATTTTAAAGCAATTATACTCCAAGAAAGATGTTAAAAAAAAATCAGTCAATCACCAAAAAATAAAAAAGAGAGAGAGCCTAGTGTTGCCCTGGCTTCTCCACACCTGTAACCTGCAGGGCAGCCGCACTGTTGAGCTCTTGTCCACTTTTGTTGCATAGCTTTCTTTGTGGGCTATTCATAGAGAAAGAGAAAGGGAGGAGGACAAGGAGATGAATAGGGAACCAGAAGGAGGAAGAACTAGAGGAAAACATCTCTAACTAAATATTGTTCTCCACTGACCCCCAACCACTGGGATGCTGTTCTGTCTTTCTTCTTTCTGGGTACTTTCCCCAAACTGCCTCCATCTTATGTCACAACTTCATCTCCAGTTTCTTGTATCTTCCTCTTATGTTTTTCTTTCTTTCTCTATCATTCCACCGTTGGGGAATTTTAATGTTTATTTAATGTCCACACAATACACTGTGAAGGATGCTTCTAGGAGCTCAGAGTCAAGCAGGTGACACAAAGCAATAATCATGAACCATTAAACAAACAATAGTCTGATGCTAAGATGGGTGAGGGAAATATGAAGCAAAAAGTACAATCGTATTTTTAGTTGTGCTTCTGGCTATGAGTGCAACGTTTCCAAACTGCTAAGTGGCTCTGGGCCAAGCTTTAAATCCATTTCACTCAGACTGTGAAGGACCACTCAGAGCTTAATTGGTCAGCAAAAAGGAGGGAGGTTGGCACAAACCCTCCCAAAGACATCATCAGGGCCAGGCAGAGCTGTGGAACTCACTTTGAGCTTGTGAGTCTGACTAATGGATGATCCTATATTATTAGAAAGAGAAGTTCCTCCATTTGTCATTTATTCCCTCTTTCTTTTCTGTTAATTAAGAGGAGAGAGAGAGAAAGAGGGGGAGGAGACATGTTACAATGAACAGGTAAAGAGAAAACATGGACACACACACACACACACACACACACACACACAGGGGGATGACCATTTTTTCCCCACTTACTTGTTTAGCAAGTGGGTTAGCCAAGGTATTTGTTGTGCTGTGTTATTTTCAGAGTTACTGACCAGAGCAATGACAGGAAATCCATATTTTCCATAGGAGGCAAGGAAGTCAGTGCTATAGTTAGGCCAGAGGAAAAAAGAGATCAAGCAGATTACCACAGGTACAAATCTTTGGCATTATGTACAATTCATGTAACTAAAAAGTAAAAAAAGAAAAATCATAAATATTCTGCCATTCCAATTATACAAGCTTGGATGGTATTATTTTTGGTATAACTTTGTAAGCATTTCACTTGACTGTATATACATCAGTTGGTGACCTAATTTTGTCACTCTGTATATTGTATGTCTATACCACAGAATTAAAAGTGGGTTGAAATGGTTCAAAGAAATTAAGTTTTCCCTAAGCTCCAAATAGAATCCATAATCATTTTTGGAAGCTGAAAACATTTGAGTGGCTATATATCCTTATTTTATTAATTATACATACATCCTTACATAACTCCTAAATTTGACTGTTCTGAGGATGAGTCCTCACAAGGCTTCTTAGATAAGAACAAGTGTTTTGTTTTTTTTTTTCTAAAATGTTTAAAACCAAGAATATCTCTAGAAGATTTGGTTTCCTTGGACCTACAGCATTTTTCCAAATCCAACAAAGAGCTTTGATAATGAGACTGAAAGTTTGTTTTCAGTAACTGTGCTTATCCACACATTTTTCGGTTCATATGTCAAATGCAGCGTAACAGTCCTAGCCTAGAAAACTAAGCTCATCTTGGCTGCTCCGCTAAGAAGGGACCTTGCAGTGTTCCATAGAGGGTCTACAGGTTAAGCAGCTAAGGGATCAGAATCATCATAAATGGACCCAAAATATGGGAGAAAGCAAATGCTTTCTCAAAAGCAAATAGACGTTAAGAAAACGCAAGCAAAAATATGTCAGTAAAATTCTCTCTTCTCTCCTTATCCCAAATATCCACTTTTATCAAAGCCCATGAGATTGTACCTTTATATAATGTACTTAGCCTCCGAGTTAATCTCCCTGTCTCTTATTCAACTGGCAGATTGATTTTAGGATATTAAGTAGAACCATAGCAAATTACCATTTCAGTAGGACAAAAATGGTTAAACATCAGCAATTTTGTATGGTTCAATTATTGGATTCTTCACTTACTTTAGTATATTTTTTCCTTGTACAAAATTCAATAATGTCTCATTAATACCTTATGGATTAAAACCAAAAATCTGAAATGTGGACCCCATGTGTACTCCTTAACCTAATAGATATTATGCCTGTCCTTTAGCTAGTAAAGACCTCCATAGCACCTCATTGTGTGTATATGTGTGTGTGTGTGTGTGTGTGTGTGTGTGTGTGTGTGTATGCTGCAAATTCTGCCTCTGGAATGTTCATTTTTTTAATTTCTTTTTTTTTCTTATAATTCTCCATCCCTCCTACATACTCTACAAATTCCAAGCTTCCCTCAAGTACCTGTGCAGAAATCTATGTTAAGCATAAAGATTCCCTGTAAATTCATACCTCACTGAAACTCCCTGTCCTAGAATATCCCTTCAAATGTACGATTATACTTATCTCAATAATGTCATATGCATAGATATATATTGTTTTAGTAGACCTCATTATTTCATATTGTGGTTGCCTTAGATGCCTGAATGAACCTAAAGTACTTCTAGGATTAAGATGTCTTAGCTTTACTTTTATTTATTTATTTATTTGGCCCCGTCTACCCCAAATACCTGGAACAGGTCTGACATACCAAAGCAGACCACACTAGCTATATTGACACTTCTCCGACAGTTTATTTCTGTGTAGTAACCACAAAATGCCAATCTAGACACTCTGAGCAGCCTTTAAAGAGCAACTTCCCTTCCAGCTCTCTGAGATGGCAGTTTGTGAATACATATCGCTGCAGTTAGTACTGGTTATGGGTCATAAAAGAAAGAAAAATAACCCAATAGCAATCAGCCAGACTCTCCTTCCTAAACCTGCCGCCCGTGCTGATTGTTCCAAATCATTACTTACCCAATCTGTGAGTTAGTAAAGTGCCTGGCTAAAAACACACACCAGGCACACAGGAAATTACTATTATTGGAGATGATTAAGCATTATCATAACAATAATAGCCAAAAGTCAGTGAGTGCTTACTGTATGCCAGGTGCCTTTGTAAGCCCTTTAAAAGCCTTATATCATTGAGTCCTCACCAACCCTTGTGAGGTCTGTTCACTGGAGGAAATGGAAGGAGAGATGGTTAAGCAGCTTGCCCAAGTTCAATCTTTAGGAATTGGTAGAGTCTAAACCAGAGCTGCCTACCTGTATAGCATGCTCTTCTGGAGTTGGGACTACCTTGATAAAACACAGAGTCCTACTCCAAGCTAACTGACTTGCTCAAGATCACACAGCTACTCACTGGCTGAGCCAGTCCTGAAACACAGTTGCTTCACTTCTACTTGGCTCCTAACACAGTACTCTTCCAACTAAACTCCACTGTGGTTCATGAACAAGACGAGAAGAATGAAGTTCAGGAGGAGGAGAAGGAGTTCTATTTTGGCTACATGGATCCATGGTTCATTATTTTTAAAACTTCACTACTGAGTCATTGCTTTCTTTAGAAAAGAGGAGAAATCTCGTCCTAACACTAGGAAAAATAGAAAATGGGAAATATGAGGCTTTATTCTGTACCTGGAGCCATTTCAGGTTATAAATATGCACTATTCATGTGTAATTTTTCCACTGGCTGTGGGTGGTGAGAACTGTCCACAACTGGAACTTCTCCAAGTATAATGGGAATTTGGCCTACAAAAGACTTCAATGCAGTTCATGTTTCCAGAAGACTGGGAAAAGTAGAAGTGATTTTAAGACAGACAATAGTGAAGAGACTCCAAAGCTAAGTAGCCCTGGTATGTAGCTTAGTGAGATTTTACTAGGCCAAGAACAAGCAAGCAAACAAACATATAAAAACCATTAAAGCTAAGAACAGAAAATTACCATAATACTGGCTTTGGCTGCTGTTTCTGGTTCTGATTGCTTGTAGACAAATTTAGACTCGTTCATTTATTCATTTCTTCATTTCTTCATATATTTATTTTTAACTTTTCCTGGACCTTGAAAATTAAACAGACCCTGCAGCTCTTCCCTTTGTTTGGCTCTTGAGAGAAGAGTCGCAGTTCCTGTAAAGGAAAACGCCCCTCTCCCGTGTGGCCTCTTTCCTCTCACACTCTTCCATGTACAACACAACTTCACTTCTGACACTGGACCTGTAGGTTTTCCACACATCAAGCAACTCCACAACCCCAGCTGGGTATCCTGCAGTTCAACTCAATGCTGACACTATGTTCTCGGAGATAGTATTAGATCCCACAGGTTAGGAGTTCAGCCCTAAAAGACTGCCCCCACCTCCCTCCAGGTGCCAATCACAAGTCCAGTTGTTACCTGTGTTTCTGAACCCACCAGCTATAGATCAGAGGATCCCATGATCCCCTCCTCAAGTTTGATTAATTTGCTAGAGCAGCTCACAGAATTCAGGAAAACATTTTTCTGATTAGGTTACCATTTATTTTAAAAGGATATAACTCAGCAACAGCCAGATAGAAGAAAATAAGGCAAGGTATGTGGGAAGGGCATGGAGCTTCCATGCCCTCTCCCCGAATCTCCACATGTTCATCAACCCGGAAGCTCTCCGAATCCCTTCGTTCTGGGGTTTTACGGAGGCTTTATTACATAGGCTTGATTGATTAAATCTTTGGTCATTGGTGAATGAACTCCTATCTTCAGCCCCTCTCTGTTCCCTGAAGATCAGGGTTGGGGCTGAAAGTTCCAAACCTTTAATCACCTGGTTGGTTCTCCTGGCAACCAGCACCTACATTTAGGGGCTATCTGAAAGTCACCTTGGTAACATAAACTAAGGTACGGTTGAGAGGGGCTTGTTAGGAATAACAAGACATCTTTATTGCTCTTATCAATTAGGAAATTCCAGGGGTTTTAGGATCTCTGTGCCAGAAACAGGGATGAAAATCAAATATATATTTCTTATTATAAATCACAGTATCACAGCTCCCATGCTATCTCCCACTGCCCATGCTCTGCTGTGCTTTGCTCAGTGCTCCCTGGCGTCCAGCTGTCAGCATGTGTCAATGGTCTGTTCCATTCCCTGACTTGCACTCTCCCACTCTTCTTCATTTAATGCTCTCTTCTTTTCTCCACTTCCCTCCCTGAGTTCAAGCCCCTGGCAAAAAAAAGATACCACAAAAGTACAAGCACAGAGATGCTAAGTGTTTCAGGGGGTTAACATTGTTTCCTGAACTTTATGTGCTATTCCTAATTTTTACAGTGGATCCTATGGTAAGCCAGTTGATGTACTTTATTTTTTCATCTATAAAGTGGGGTCATAGTGCTGACCTTTCTCTTAAAAGATCACTGTGATATGTTACACCCTGGAGAACAAAGCCCATGTTAGCGAAGGCTGCATTACTTACTGGTGCCTGATCTGAGCCAGTGGGCAGTGAGCTGGAGTAACAGAGCAGGCAAAGAGGCCATGCCTGGCTGTGATGACCAATGCTCTAATGAGATTTCCTACAAAGAACACATATCTAGCATTTTGTTTTACTTCATTTTAATTGAAAGCTTAGGCAATGCTTCATGCTTCATAAACATTCTGTTATTTTCAGATCAATCTACTATACTGGAAAACTTAATAAACAAATAGATAATGGTCCTGCTGAGCTGTTCAGCATTCCTTATTCACATCTCACCAGCTTCATACTCTGCCCGTGGAATTGCATCTCTAATTTTTTTTGTTTGTTAGTTTTTTTCAGACATTAATTTTGAGAAAGAAATGATCTGTTGCAAGAAAGGATGGTAAAGACCAGAGCACCCCCCCTTGTGAACTACTTTACGTTTGGTCGGTTTTGAGTTATATGTAATGTCCCATGGTTAACCGTTGTTTTTTTTTTTTTTTTCCAAAATAAATAACCAGGACAAGATTGCTCTCTCCATTCAGGTTTTTGTTTGGTTTGGTTTGGTTGTTTTTAAAGAAAGCAGTAAAAGTCTTCCTGGAAACCTCTGCCTCCAGGCACGTGTGATGTGTTATTCTGTTTGGTTATAGTCACCTGGTCCAACGCAGGTGGCATGTAAGCTGTGACTAACAGAAGGCAATCTGGTCAGTGTCTCAGGATCCTGCCATGGTCTCCTCTTTGCCTTGCTGCCTGTATACAGCCCACCTTGAAAGGTTTGAAACTTAATAAAAGGAAAGAGATTAAATACACAAAATGGATTGCCAGTGGTAAGACTGACTACAATGGTGGAAGATCCCAAATAAATTCTGCTCTCTTTCCACTTACAGACAATGAGTGGTAAAACCCAGAGATTTCTTCAATCTCAAAGTCCCTGGGAGGGAAATTCCTAAGCATGAGAGAGAGGAAAATAATGATTCCTTCAGTATGGGGACTATACTTTATTTAGTATTTATTAAAAGTAAAGAACAGTGTCTGGCACATAGTGAATACTCAAAAAATCTGACAATGATGATGAAGATGTGTATCCCATGCATCTAGCCTGGACACGGCGCATAGCAACTACTTGTTAAATAATTGTTATTTTGTTAAAAATGAATAGTTTCATTCTCTGCAAATCCCATAAAAGTGGTAATTTTCAGCATTGCCCTCATTCCTCTAGGTAGACATTCTTGAGCCCCATGCTCCAGAGTTTCACTAACATAATGCTGGCCCATTAGAGCCATGGTCAAGACACTGATAGATGTTAGGGACTCAGGACAAGGAGATCCTTGCCTCAGTGGCCCTTCATACACAAGGGCCTGAGTCTTATTTATGATAAACCAGGACCAGGGACAAGGTCCTCAGAGCTCCTTGCCTTAAGTCCATATTGAAATGGCTAGAATTTGACATTTTCAACATGACATGAGTAAGAAAAATTTCAAGGGTAGAAAAAGGAGAAATAAATGGGAAAAACAAAGACCAATAGAAAACATGCATCTTTTTTTTTTTACATCTTTATTGGAGTATAATTGCTTTACAATGGTGTGTTAGTTTCTGCTTTATAACAAGGTGAATCAGTTATACATATACATATGTTCCCATATCTCTTCCCTCTTGCGTCTCCCTCCCTCCCACACTCCCTATCCCACCCCTCCAGGCGGTCACAAAGCACAGAGCTGATCTCCTTGTGCTATGCGGCTGCTTCCCACTAGCTATCTACCTTATGTTTGGTAGTATATATATGTCCATGCCTCTCTTTCGCTTTGTCACAGCTTACCCTTCCCCCTCCCCATATCCTCAAGTCCATTCTCTAGTAGGTCTGTGTCTTTATTCCCATCTTGCCCCTAGGTTCTTCATGACTTTTTTTTTTCTTAGATTCCATATATATGTGTTAGCATACGGTATTTGTCTTTCTCTTTCTGACTTACTTCACTCTGTATGACAGACTCTAGGTCTATCCACCTCATTACAAATAGCTCAATTTTGTTTCTTTTTATGGCTGAGTAATATTCCATTGTATATATGTGCCATATCTCCTTTATCCATTCATCTGATGATGGACACTTAGGTTGTTTCCATCTCTGGGCTATTGTAAATAGAGCTGCAATGAACATTTTGGTACATGACTCTTTTTGAATTATGGTTTTCTCAGGGCATATGCCCAGTAATGGGATTGCTGGGTCATACGGTAGTTCTATTTGTAGTTTTTTAAGGAACCTCCATACTGTTCTCCATAGCATGCATCCTTTCTTACATTAGTTGAGGACTGAAATCATCTCTTTGCACCTAGTGTTTGTTTAATGGTTGCTTGCTTAAGCCATAAGATGTTTGAAACCTGAGATCATAGATGATTTAGTAAAACCCAGAACATGTAGTGTGCTCTCTGGATTGAGAGGTGGGGAAAGTTCCTAAATATAAAGGAAAATGTGAATTAAAATTTCAAAAGTAAAATTAGAAATTGATCAGCTCAAAACACTACTGACAAAGCAGAGGGCCTCGGTCTCCCTTGGTAGTTTATCAGTGAATGGCAGAGAGTTTGATTCCCCATTTTACTGTGGTTAACAAACTATTATGATGACTCAAGTGGGGAGATCTTACATACCAGTGTCTGTGGCCATGTGTATTATCACCACCTTTTGAAGAAGAATCAAAGTTAAATTATCAGTTGGGCTAGGACACAGACTCATAGTTAGACAATCCCATGATTCATGATTTACACTTGTTACCTAGTTCTTATGAAAAGATATGGGGTCAGATTACACAAGATAGATGCATTTCTTGACTCTGCTATGCCATGCTGTCTTTCCCTCTTCTCTTTTTATTTAAGAAGAGTAAATAGAGAAGAGACAGACAGGAAGAACAAATGAATGTGTGCCTTCATTTTTATGTGTTCCTGATAAGTGACTTTGGTTTTTCCTCCATAATCAAACTCCACTGGCCCATCTCAGATGTATTTGGAAACAGGATGCTAGATACATTATTTTTACCTAATGTCTAAAAGAACTGCAGCAGCTAGAGAAAAAGGAAAAGGAGATTCTTGCTAGAGCCATGGGTACATGTATCCACCTCTCTGAGAAACACAGCTCAAGCAAGTATGAGCAGGGGAGAAAAGGTACAGGATGGAGGAACGGGTGTGTTGGGGACTCTCTAAATGCACTTGACATTAAATGGATGCCTGAGGTGAGCATACATACATATTGATGTTCAAGGCGTGGATGGGGACAGATGGAAGGTTAAAGACCCACCTAGGCCTTGAGCCGGTACACTTGTTAAACATGGGACTGTGTGTAGGTGCTGCATCAGTGTGTGATGTCACAGTAAGTGATCAGAGGGGAAATGAATGAGGGAGGTGAATTAGGTTCTGCCTTTACTTATATTTCTCCACTAATTAAGTCCGAAAGTGCTCTCAACCATGTATTAGCAGTCATGGTGTGGATCTCACCAGGGAAAGATGCTTTGTAATTTCTCACAAAAGCCAAATGAGGAAGGTAGGCGGGGAGAAACTTACAGTAAATCTCCTCATTAATGAAAATCTGGTTTTAAGGCGATTTGCTTTGGTTCACAGCTTATTTTCAAGATCAGGATTAATATTAATTGTAAATTTATGGAAAGTGGATATACTTAAGAAACAGCAGGTTCTCTGTGCATAGCTGTGTGTGTCCTCTGAGGATATATAACTTGGAAGGATGTGGCTTGCATGGCAGGTTGTCTAACTGTCATGGTGATGGTCTGTGCATGCATTCCTGTTGTCTGGAACAGCTGCATGCTTGGAAAGGTTTGCATCTTGAAGTTGAGATGGAATGCCCTGGGCGTTGTAAAGATTTGTATCAGGAGTACAGTATAGCTCACATCTTCATGTACTCTGTAATCATAATAACAGCTATGTTAACAGTAAATACATTTGAAGCGTTAAATATGTACTAGGCACAGTTTCACTCATTGAATCCTCAAAATAACCCTGTGAGACAGATTTGATTATCTGTGTTTTAGAGAAGAGGAATATGATCCACTGAAAGGTTAAGAAACTTTCCCAAGGTCATATAGCTAATAAGTAGTAGGAGGCACATCTTGAACACAAACAGGGTGGTTTCAGAGTCCACGTGATCACACACAAGGCCAGCCTACCTGTGCATGCATGCTGAAACTGGAGCTGTATAAAAGGTAGATGAGTAGTGATCTGTGTGTGTAAATTACATCCAAACAAAAAATACGTAGTCAGTATAGCATGCTACGAGAGCTACGTAATACATGCCATATTTCATCAATTCTAAGGAACCTATATTTTATTCACAAATTAATATTTCTGAAATTGAATTACATCTTAGAGTTGATGATAAGAAAGCATTATGTTATAAGTTACTTTGCCATATATGTTTCTTCCTTGGTGACTCGTAAAATAACAGTGTATCTTCTAATCAGTACCATCCATTGTCAATAAAATACAGAAGGTAGTTTTTAATGCACATAAGCAGTAAATTAAGGGGTAGTATATAAATGCAGATGAAAGGATATTGGTAGATATGAATATGTTTGTTTCCTGGCTAAAGTTTAATACATCTGCCCTGACACCAAAAAAAAAAAAGAAGTGCACATTTCCTCCAGGACGGGTTCCACAAAATAAGGTAGCAAACATGGAGTAATATCATTAAGAAAATCAGAATGCAAAACGAGGGACAAAGTTGACAATTAACCTATAATGTGTAAAGAACAGATAAATGCATGCTAGTAAATAAGCAAAGGAGCGACTAATTCTAATTAGTCATTAGTGACAACTCCTAATTCTTAATTAGGAGTTGGAGTCAAGTTCACTCCAGTCAGATTCCTAGCTCTGTCTTTACTGAACATAAGTGCACAAGTTGCCATGTTGCCAGTGGGCCCGGTCCTAGAGGAAATGGGCATCTTATGTTCTTTGAGTCAGGGCAGGTGCATCAAACTGCAACACTTCTACCAATATTCTTTTCATTCGTTTGTACGTATTTCCTAACCTCTAGGCACCTCAGTTTCCTAATGTGAGAATTAGGGAAAATAAGTCCACCTTTGAAATGTTTTTCTAAGAACAAACAGAAACATTTATACAAAATTTCTGGCATATGGCAAGTACTCACTAAAATATGGTTGGTGAATTTTTTCTTTTTTTCTTTTGCTAATGAGGCTGTATCAGAAGCATCATATTCTGACCCTGTGCCTTCTTATTTTGTTATTAGTGAAAGGTATCTGATGCTTCATTATACTGTTACTGAGAGCATTCCTGCAGCATTAATCCCCGCCATCCTGAGGATCATTTCCATGGGCAACAACAGCTTTTCACGAGAGGGTGCTAGGTCCCTTTCTGGGCTGAATGTTCACATATATCATTTACATGAATCAAAATTCATGAAATCTTTCAAAGTAATTAAAATATAGTTATATGCTCTGTTACAATTTTCAGATTATCTATCTATCTATTTATCATCTATCTATCCATCTATCTATCTACCTCTCTATCATCTATGTATCTAGTCTAAGTTTTCTGAAAAATAGTGTTCAGATATTATCCTCATTTCAGGCTCAATATCCATATAATTATGCCTACGTTTATAGGGACAGTTCTGAAATAGGAATCTGTCTTACAGTTTCACAGCTTTGTATCCCCATTGGTTTTGGGTGAGAAGACATGTGTACCAATATTGATCTGTCATTGCTGCTAGAGTGGGGCATAAGCTGTGGAACTCAAGCACGTTTCTGATGCTAAGGGTGAATTAGTATTTTACTGAGGGTCATGGTATACAAGATTCACATTTTTAACTGGAGAAATCAAAGCCTGGAGTGATTCAATGATTTGCTTGGGTGATTAGCTATTCTGCTTATTTTCTGTCTCAAATGTTAGCTCCCAGTTGCCTGAATTGGATGGAAGGATGAGATGGAGAAGGAGACTGTCACAGACATGAGATTTACCTCTGGTTCTGTTGTCTGCTTCTGTTTTCTAAAAAGGGGGCATGGATCATCGAATTCTGAAAACATAATGAACTAAAGAGCATCCTGTTGTATTTTTCAGGACTTAAACTAGAAGGAAGAATCAGTGTCTCGGCTTTTTTATTATTTTTATTGGTCTTAAGAGTTAAATATTTTAGAGATATAATGCCCAGCTTTCATCTACACAGTTTTGCTGGCACGTGCTTGCACTTGGGTGCTGGGAATATTTAAGGCTGAGTGACCACTGCCAAGGATATCATAGGTAGATTGTGTCTTGGTTACAGTTGTAAATCAAGTAACTAGCATTTACCAGCCATGCAAAGGGCACTTACAAAATATCTGTTTAATGACTTAATAATTTTCTGATATGGGTTAAATGTTGTATCGTATTATACCTGACGTTTATTCTAAATCTACTGTTCCATATTAGAGCTAAATCTAATCTATATATAAATATGCTCTATATCAGAATGTAAAATTCTGTATCTTTTAAAAGTCATCTTCTTATCTCTTGGGAAATTAGATGGTGTTAAAGACAGAGGTTGTGATTTAAATCTTTCACACCTGGATTGAAATCCCACCACACTGTTTTTGTGTTGCATAACTGTGGGCAAGTTCTTAAGTTGACTGAGCTTTAGAATCTAGGTTTATCAAATGGAAAGGATAATACCCACTTCCTGAGGCTGTAATAATGTTTAAATAAGCACATATGGTATATACTAGGAACTCAACAAATAATGCTTCTCTCTAAATGAATCAGAAAATCTTAGGTTATCAGCTTTCTGCTAAAGTATAATCTGGGCATAGCTATATGGTAAAGAATACTTTTAAAAAAGAAAAGCAAAAAATGTTAGCTTTAATTAACAATTAATTAAACCCTGCTGTGTTATATTCTGCAGTTGGTTTCTCAATCCTGTGTTGCAGGTACAATTTATGAAATGTATCTTGACAGTATAGTGTACGCACTATACGAGGCTGTTCACATTTATAGCACTTTGAGAGGAATTATCTCTTATTGTTCTGAGTGAAAAAGGTCGGGTATACAGGCTACCATCGGGGAGGCCAACTGATATTCCTAAATCGAACAGTTGATTAGAGACTGTCTTTGTTTATTCCAGCTGCTATAACAGAATATCATAGACTGGATGGCTTATAAACAGTAGGAATTTATTTCTCACAGTTCTAGAGGCTGGAATGTCTAAAATTCAGTGTCTGGTGGGAGCCCATTTTCTGGTTCATAGAGGGCCTACTTCTCACTGTGTTCTCACATGGTGGAAGGGACAAGGGAACTCTCTTAGTTCTCTTGTATAAGGTCACTAATCCCATTCATGATGGCTCCACCTTTATGACCTAGTCACCTCCCAAAGGCCCCACATCCTAATACCGTGATATTGGGAGTTAGGATTTAACATATGAATTTGGGGCAAGGGAGGGACACATTTAGTCTACAGCACAGACAGACCTTTTAAAAGTTAGTCTTGCTTAGAAAAAATATTTCTTTGCTGGGAGTTACAAAGGCAAGTAAAAGTATGATTTTGTTAGAAAGCAGAGATAGTTAATTAAATCCTTTCAATGTTAATGAAATAGTCATTAGAAGTAGGGGTTAGAGGGCTGCCTTAAACTAAAACAAACATTCCTGGCTAGAGAGAATATCAGGGGATAAAATCATTCCTACTATCCTTAGACAGAATAGTTATAGATGAGGAAAATACTAAATAGAAAAAAAATGTTCAAAAACAACTCTGCTCTTCTCCTTGGGGTTCCTGGGGAAATGTGCTTTAGGGCTCAAAAGGAGTGCAGACTTTACCGAAGATAGTCATTGACATATTTATAGCAGTTCATAGTTTCAAGGAGTTACTTGCTACTCCACCTTTACAAAAAATGAAAATGGGGCTTAGCATCAAACCAGAAACTATCTGGAGTTGGCACTCAACCCAGACCTTCTGATTCCATGTCTGTAGCAATTTCCTCTATACCTCAGACCCCATCGTGGCTTCTGTGATGAAATAACAATTTTTAAAAAGAAAAACAAAAGCCTGCACTCATTCATTCAGTTGATCTTTCAACAAATATTTAGGGAGCGACTGTTATGTACTCTGTTAAGGTTGAGCAGCTTATTAAAAATCGCTTCTAGAGGATCTCTCCATGAAGGCCAGATGCATTATCGATCAGTATTGATCACTCACTGGCAAGGTCATTGAACTGAAAAGATCCAGAGTAAATTAGAAACACAGAATTCTGTTAGAAAGTGATTGATAACAAACAAAATTAAAATTGAAAAAAATGTACTATTATTGCCTTTTGCTTCCTTTAAATGTTGATATATAATAAATCTTTGTGTTTGTTTATATCTAGTGGTAAATGGTTCAACCATTCATATAGTTATATGAATATATATGAAAGAGTGATATATATGTGGGTATATATATATGAGATTTATAATATATATACATATGGATATGTCCGTGTTTTATATATATATATATATATATATATATATATATTTATATATGAAATATCATTTGGAGTCAAAACAGAATTTAAACTTTCAAGATGTCAGTGGGATAAGAATCCATGAGGTCTGTGCAAATGTAAGTCACTAAATGTTTGGGGAGGGGAAGGGGACCAATAGAGAGAAGAAATTGGACTGTGAGCATATATTTCAAAGCCTTGAGGTTCTGCCAGGAATCCAAGATGGGATGGTGGGAGGGTGTGGGAGCCTGGACTCGTTGTTCATTTCCTCAGGCTTCTTTTCAACCTGATTAATCTTTCCTGTCCAAGGAGTAATATTTTATTTGACAAAAGGGTCATTGCTTATTAGAAGGTTTGAAAATGACAGTTTTAGAAATCAAATTCAAGTGTCAGAAGTATCACCATTGAAAACTAACAAAAGTGTCTCCCTGACTTGTGTATGTGAATAATCATCCTGCATGCACAGGGCCCAAGGCAAGTTTTATTTTAGGATCCCTTTACATCTCCTCTCTTCTCTTCCTGCCTGTTCTCTTCTGGATATAGAATATTTCACAAATATGCCCTTCATTGTCACATGGGTCACACAAGATGTTATTTTTGTTCCATAAACTAATACAAGACTGTTCTCACATCTTAAAGTATTTAAGCAGTTAAATGCCCCCTAAATCCACACTGTCAGCAGTCTCAGGCTTCCCAGTGTAGCTATCCTTTGCTTCTGCAAGGATTTAGGGAAGGTATTTTTTTCCAGTTTCCACTCACCTCTACCTTCTCTCTATCCCCAGTGCAGGTTTTCTGTCTCTCCAGGAGAGTCTATTATGTTGTCTAAATAGCCCCAGGAGAACCACAATTAGATCTATGTATTTTGTCTTCTATACTCCTCTTCCCCATCCCTTTGAAACTTCCTTGTTTCTGCCTTCCCTTCCCAATTCCATTTGCCCAATATGGATGCTTCATGATCTTGGGCCTCCTCTCCTAGAAAAATGCATTCTGGCTGCTCACACTTCATTAGGTTACCCCAACCAATATTTTCTACTCTCTCTGGACAATGCCCTACATCATCCCTCTCCCACACTCCCATCCAGGATTGCAACTGTTACTTGTTCATTTATTTATTCAATAGCTACGAACTGTTTGCCTAAAGATGGTCAAGCCAAGAAAAAAGGATAAAATGACGGGCAAGAAAAGACATGATCTCTGTCCCCAAGGAGAATTGAGTACAGTGGGGAGGATGTTCAAGTAAACTGACTATGGCAATACGATGAGTTACGATAGGGTAAAACAAAGGCGCCGTAAAATCATAGAGCAGAGGTTCTTAAACTTGACACGATACATCAAGGAAGACTTCCCCCGAGGGGTAAAAAGGGATAGTAAGTGAGGAAAAGAAATAGTAAAATGATAGGGGAAGAGAAAGAGTGTTTCAGGAAGAAGGAACAGTATTATGAAGACCTACCGGGGAGAGAAAACATGTTATTTGAAGGACTAATAGATGTTTGGTGTGTTTAGAGAGTGGTAAGACATGAGACAGTAACCAGATCCAGGGGAATAATGTCAACTGTTTTAAGAGTTTCCACATTGTCTGTACAATAACGAGGGCTACTGAAAGGTTTTTTTTTTTAATGGAGTAACATGGTAATTTAGAGTTTTATAAAGATTACTTTGACTACAATGTGGAGGATAGGTGGTGAGGACTAGGGACACAGACACACACACACGCATGCACTTCTTTTTAGCACCAAAACATACGGACTCTGAGTTACAAGTCCTTAACCAAAGTCTCTTCACTCTGATCTATAATAATTATTATTTGTGTTTCTAGTGAGATATAGATCAGTCATAGAGACTCAATTTCCCTGAGTAGTAGATCTCTCTTGCTCCTCCCTTTGCTTCTCACTCGTCTCAAACCTTCCTGGTCAAAATGTGGTTCATGGACCAGCAGTTAGCATCTCCTTGGAGAAATTTAGAAATGTGAATAGCAGTTCCCACCCCAGACCTACTGAATCCGAATCTGCATACGCTCATTCCCGAGTTGATGCACATGCACATTCAAGTCTGAGAAGCCTGTTCTAGAAATCTACCTTAGACTCCCAACCCTTAATTCTATCTCTGTCTTACAGACTAATATAAATTTACTAGTGAGATTAAACATAAGCATATGAATAAACATTAAAAAAACTTTCCACTTTATATCTTCAAATGCAAATAATGCCCCCAAATGATATTTCCACAGCAGTCTTGTTTTCACGGTGAATTGAGTACAGGTTTTGTTAGTTGTAGAGGTGGGATTTTCCCTAAAATTACCTCTAGCATGTTTTCCACTTGTGCCTTCCAGTATTTCAACTGAATGTCAGGTCAACCTGCACTGCGATAGCCTTGCAAAAGCAAAATTTAAGCCTGTGGGCTGTTGCTTCTAATATACTTAATGAGCCTTCTTTTAATCATCCTATTTTAAAATGTTTTCTACACGCCTATTTCAATTCTAAGTTTCCATCGAAAACCACGGCTTCTGCAACACCCACAAAGCCTAATCATTTGCATTTGCATAGTTTATAAAACAGTTTATGAGAGAGAAACAAATGATAAATGAACAAGTGACTATCAATAGTTTGTTTAAAATAGGAAGTTTGGGGCTACTGTATTGAGTGGGAAGAGATTCAACCCAATCTGCTACGTGCCTAACTTCTGTTCTTTAGCCTGGCCCAGGGCAAACAGGTAACCAGTGATGGCAACATCCAAGGCACTTAAAATTCTCAATCACCAAAAATTATTCAAGAATGTTAAGAGTTCTATAACCACTGGGGCAGTGGAAATAAACATTGACCTAAAAATGAGGAGATCCGGGTTCTGATCTTGGCTACATTACTAATTAGCTGTGACTTCACACATTATTCCTAACTGGGCCTAAATGTCCTCATCTATAAAATGGAAGCCATAGACCAGACAATATCTGAATATTTTAAGTTTCCACGTGCATTCCATTTATCTGAAAATTGGCAATCCATATGTGCTGCATAATGATGGAAACACTCAGGAAAGCATAATGTCCAATTAACCAGTGCACCACCGTTTCCCAGACATCCTGAGTTAGCAGCAGTGTACACTCCTGCATGCAAGCAGCCTCTCTCAATCATGCTCCTCTAAGTGGCAATTGTTGCCAAGTCTAACCAGCAGTCCTTTTGACTTGCTGCTGTTTATTTTTTTCCTCTAAGCTAACTAAAAGATTATACCTTTTCTGAAGCTTCTGCCGAATGCTTTCCTCCCTGTCATACAAATTAGGAAGAAAATGTCTCTTGGAATCAAAGTCATTGACTCTATCAGCAACGTTTCCACAGTACCATCCTTATGTGAGCACTCGCTGATTCCCCTTTAACAGTAGTCCTGAAAATGAAGCAAACTCAAGATGGTTCAGCTGCCTTGTCCTCCTCTCCTTAGAGATGCCTCTTGCTTCTCGTTAAAGGCTCTTCTCACTGCTCTCCATCCCCAACCCCACATGGAAAGACCCAAGTGGTCCATTGGTATCAAAGACTGCTTTGGTCTTTTCCTTCCTGTCATTGCATTTCTTAAATATTTCTTTTTCTGTACAGTAACTCCACTTGAAATAGTACAATGAAGACAGAGCGAAAGCCAAATTTAAGACTTGAAGTTGAGTAATTTAACACTGTATTTAACAAGGAAGAGCCCATTTTGACTGATTCCTTTGCCCAATCTGAAAACAGCCTGTGACTTTTCCTTCTATATCCAGTGGTCTTCCAGCAACACTTATCATCAATGTGAACTTACATTACACCAGGCACTTTACATAAATCATCTCATTTTATCCTCATAATGCTGCAAGGGAGTATTTTTATCCTAATAGTATAAGTAAGGAAACTGAGGCTAGAAAAAATATGCTGTTTGCCCAGACGTTACCCAGCTGGTGAGAGGCTGAGCAGGGATTTGAATCTGGGTTATTCTGACTCCCAGCCCCTAGTCTTCCATCATATCAGGCGTTGCAGCCTTGCTCCTAACATGGGTTGTATCCTGGGATGAAACACCTAATAGTGATCCAACTATGTATCCATCTCAAACAAGAAGGTCCAAGAAGGGGACTTGGTGTTTATGGTTGAATCTGATGTCCCTGATTGCCCTTTTGGGGTTTCTCTTTTTTTTTTTTTTTTTTTTTTGCGGTATGCGGGCCTCTCACTGCTGTGGCCTCTCCCGTTGTGGAGCACAGGCTCTGGACGCGCAGGCTCAGTGGCCATGGCTCACGGGCCCAGCCACTCCGCGGCATGTGGGATCTTCCCGAACCGGGGCACGAACCCCTGTCCCCTGCATCGGCAGGCAGGCTCTCAACCACTGCACCACCAGGGAAGCCCTGGGGTTTCTCTTTTCATCTGTTCCCAAATCCTCTGCCCATCTGTGGACTTTAGGAATTGAGTATGTTTTATCACCTCACCCATCTTCTAGGTCAGTGTTTCCCAAATTTTGATGTGCTTAAGTATCTTCTGGGTACCCGGAGGTTGAATAGCTTAAGGTAGGACCTGATAATCTGCATTTCACAAGCATCCCCCTCCACCAATGGAGAAACATCATGAAAAACACAAGAACATCCAGTCTATCTTCTTCTCTATCCTGAGTAAAGGGTAGTTTTCTATATTTCCCAGGTCTGGAAAATAAACCACAGGTGAGTCTTTATACCTTTTCCTTGCTAAAGTGTGCCCTAAACAAGGACATGCTATGATAAAAATATGAATTAGGATTACTGGTGACATCCATTGCTTTTTCAGCCTGTATTTACTTCTGAAGTCTTTAGGTCATCCCATGTGACTCTGGACTATTCTTCATTTTCTCTGTGGACTTTTCTGAAAGTAATAAAGTTACTTCCCTTTCTGGTTTCAGAGGGTTTCTCCTAGGTTTCAGTATATTGTCCTGCCCACATTAAATAGATATTTTATTTTTCCCATTCTGAAGATTTCTTTAACTTAAATGGAATAGCTTTGAATCCTGTCTCCAACATTTGTTATCTGTGTGACTTGAGCAAATTATTTTTTCTCTAATAGTTTCCTTTTCCTCATGTGTAAGGTGACAATGGTGGGTATTAGTGCTTATGTTATGGAGCTGATGTAAAGATTAAAGAGCCAGTGCCCTTGTGTGGCCCATTCACATCACAGTAGAAGTGAAAGGCTCCCTTTAAAGTTGTTCAGTACACAACCTGTGCAGCTATATGAAGGAACCCTAAAATAAACTAATATTTTTTAAAAGTTTAGCACAATTCCTTGCATTGCCATCCCCAAATGGTGCCCATTGTTTAATATTTATCCTCACCTTTAACTATTTCTATATGATTTATTCTTATACTCTTGAAATATATGCAATTGCCATTTGTTAAAGTTAATTCTACTTGCTTGACTCCTTAATTTGGAGTCCAAGATAACTGGGCTGGTAATGAGAGTGGCCCTAGTCTTACCTACATTGTGGATTTGCCTAAATTCATCCTCCTTCTCTCACCATAGTCTGCCTGTAAGCAATGATACGTCTTTGTAAGGTGTCTAGTTAAGGTTAAGGGTGCAGTCCATAGCTATGAAACCATTTTTTTTTCCTGTGTGAAATACTAACTAGCCTGCCCAGAGATTGAACCAACTACCTTGACCTCATTAGCACTGCATTCCAAGCAGCAGAACATTTTGCTTTCATTATTTTAATAATGCGACAACGATTATAAAGATACAGCAAAAGCAGTACAGAATCTAGAAATTTCATTATTCTCATTAGTGATGCAAATCAGGGGAAGTATGCCTAAGAGAGGGTGAATTGGAGTACTTACATGGAGATCACAGATCTGACAAATAGGTTTAAGGATGAATATGTGGTAACTGAGTGTGTGTATGTGCTGTAGGGTGGTGAGAAAAGGAGGGGAACGAGAGAGAGAATGACCTATGCCTTCTTTAGGCAGAAGAGTAAGATGTACTAAAACAGAGGTAATTACAGGTGTGGAAAGACAAAGGGATAGACCATGTAATTCAATTCCTTACTCTTTTACATTGTTATATCCTTTAAATACTGCTAAAGCAAATTATTTAGGAATACCTTGGCAAGAGAAGAAATATTTAATCTATTTATACTAGTATTCTGCCAACTTTATTTTTGACCCTTTTGCAATAAAATATTATCAGAAAACTTTGCACAGGTAATTGGAAAAAACATAAATAAATATATATATATGTATATACACTGTGTGTGTGTGTGTGTGTGTGTATTCAACTTCTGCTAGAAAGGCACAGATCAGGGAAGGAAACTGGGAGCATAAAATATAACAAAGATCCATACCTTCATGAAGCTTACATTCTAAAGGGAGGGGTTAGAAATACAATAGCTACATGAGTGAGTGAATGGATAAATTAATAAAACATAGGACACAAGTTAAGAATGTAAATGTTTAGAAAGTGGTGGGGGTAAGGAAAGATGCCATCATGTAGGTTATTATGCATGTAAAACAGGGGTAGACTTTTCTTAGGATGTCATGATGAGAAATTCTCCCCAGTTTTGGGGTACCTGGCAAGGGCTGGCTCTAGGATTGTGGGTAGAAGGTAAAGGGATTTAAGGCTCAAAACACAAAACAATATACCTATATAGCTACTCACTCATCCACAGCCTCCCCGTGCACCAGGCAAGGTCTGATAACCCTTTCCACATCTCCTGTCTGGCTAAGAACCTGATGACCTGTCTCTGGCCAGGACTGACCCAGATGGTCCTGTTAGCACTGTTTACAAATGGTAATGGACAAAATACACAGCCCCAGAGATGGCTCACAACCCAGGGATGATTCTCCCTCTTTCACCTCATTCTAAGTCCTTTCACTGCTCACCCCTGGGATTGGGTCCATCTGTATGATGTTATACTTTACAGTTGCAAGTTCCAGACTCATCCACAACCTTGACCTCTTATGCCTCAGTCCCCTCAACTCCCATGACCTCCATTCCTTCTCCACTTGAGTCGTCTAGCAACACAGCATCAGACTCCTTTCCCCTCAAGGTTCACAATCACTTTAATGTCTCTTACTTTCTCACTCCTATTCAATTTGAATATCCCCATAACCTCTATGCCCTTGACCATTTTCCCACTGTCACAGTTCGTGAGCTTGCCTCTGTTTTCATTTGTCTCTTTCCCCAGTATGGGCCCTGTCGTCAGGCACTTCAGTTCTTCATAACCTTATATTCCCATGTTTTCCAATTTTTATATCTCTGACATCCTATACTTTATCCTTCTCTGTTCTGACTGAGGACTGCAGAGAGGATAAGGATTTGTTTCTTTGTTTTGTCACTGGGTTTTCTGAAAGTTCTGTCATGGTTCGGACTGCTATAACAAAATACCACAAACTAGGTATATACTAGGTGACTTACATATAATAGAATTTTATTTCATTTTATTTTATTTATTTATTTATTTATTTATTTATTTTGTGGTACGCGGGCCTCTCACTGTTGTGGCCTCTCCCGTTGCAGAGCACAGGCTCCGGACGCGCAGGCTCAGCGGCCATGGCTCACGGACTCAGCTGCTCTGCAGCATGTGGGATCTTCCCAGACCGGGGCACGAACCTGTGTCCCCTGCATCGGCAGGCGGACTCTCAACCACTGCGCCACCAGGGAAGCCCTCATTTTATTTTTAGGTGTATTAATTTGATTTCAAAAATCACTTTATTTTATTGCAAATGAAAATATTATCGTGTCTTTTCAGACACTTGTGTGTGTGTTTAGCAGACTCGTAATTATAATGTTGGAATTCTAACGGGATATGAAATAATTCCATTCTATACAAAATTTTAAAGATATCAACTCTCATCATTTCCCCAAGAATATCAGAAAATGGAGATTGGAGGGACTTCCCTGGTGGCACAGTGGTTAAGAATCCGCCTGCCAGTGCAGGGGACACGGGTTCCAGCCCTGGTCCGGGAAGATCCCACATGACGTGGAGCAACTAAGCCCATGCTCCACAGCTACTTAGCCTGTGCTCTAGAGCCCGCGAGCTGCAACTACTGAAGCCCATGCACCTAGAGCCCGTGCTCTGCAACAAAAGAAACCACTGCAATGAGAAGCCCAGGCACCACAACGAAGAGTAGCCCCCGCTTGCCGCAACTAGAGGAAGCCTGCTTCTTTGCGTGGAACAAAGAAGACCCAGCACAGCCAAAGATTAAAAAAATAGATAAACAAATGCTAAAAAAAAAAAGAAAAGAAAAGAAAATGTAGATTGGAGAATACTCACTTCCTTTGTATAACTTGGAATGCTGAGAAACGCAGATGCTCTTGCAAATGTATAATCATCCAATAAGCTGATTTTTGGAGCCAAAAAACAATGTAAGTGTCCTGACTTCCTTCTTATCCCTGATCAAATGCAAGTACATGCCTTCATCTTGAGTTTAGGGAATTTGTATTCCAATAGTAATTTTCCCAATTTAAAAAACTGAGAATCATATTAAGAAAGAGCCACACGGATATATTTGGAGAGAAAAAGTTGAAAACAAACCTTTTATTGGAATCTGATCATTGATCCCATTTTATACACTATGTATATGTATGTGTGTGTGATAGCAGTTCATGTTATCTAACTCTAAAAATCATTGTAATCCATCCTTGTAGCATTCCTATCCTTTCAATTACAGTGGCTGGGCAGTTTTTTCTACTTCATATTTCATTCTCCTGTGTTGTTGGACTGAGTACACAAAAGCCATTGGATTCTGAACGATTCAGCTTCTTTTGACTTTCTTTTAAAATCTTTTTCCTCACCTGTCTTCTGTCTTATTCTCCTGCTTTGGAGGAAAATTATTTCCAAAGTAAAATTCCACCTGTGCTCTTGTTGTCACTCTACCCCACCTCCAATACACACACACACACACGCACTTCCTCAAGAACGTTGAAACTATATTAGTTTTCATTATTCTCATAAGCCTGGGAGTTATGTTTTCCCCTAATGAACAAAAACAGATTCCATCCGAAGAATAGTCCTCTCCTCCTTCCTCTCCTGGAAGAAATTCTCAAGGTATTAGTTATACTCACTGTCTTCTTACCTCCTCACCGTGTCATTCATCGATCTCTTACTATCTGTGGTTCACCCCATTAAATCTCACCAAGCTACTGAAAACATTCTATTTATTTAGCAAATGTTTAATAAGCACTTGCCAAAGTCCAGGCATAGTTGTAGGTGCAAAGATTATATGACTAGTACTGAGCAATCATGACACTTCTGTCCACAGTGATTTGTCCAAAGAGTCCAAATCTAAAGAAATTGAAGCACTGGGGAAGGGAGGAGAGTGAGAATTCAGAGAAACATATCAAATGAGCCCCTGAATTCAGCTGTGCCTAAAGATCTACTCAAAAACTTTTTAGTTACCTGAACCAATACATTCCTTTTCCATTTAAGTGACTTTGTTTTTGGATTCTGTCATTTGCAACTAAATGAGTCCTGAATAAAATAATACAGTTATTTGCATATATATATATATATATCATCCTCCTTTATGCAATCATAAACTCTTTGAGAGAAAAGACTATGTTATTCGTTTTGCATCCTCCAGAATGCTTGGCACATTGTATGTGTCCAATAAATATTTATTGAATGAATAAATCAGGTTATAAAAAAGCTTAAATTTAGATTGATGCAGTCTTCAGACTTCTCTAGAATGATTTGGATAATGAACAGCATGACATGTCAGAAATCTAAAAATTCCCTACCTCCCAATGGGAATACGTAGCTTTCCTCCAGTCTTCCGCCCCTTTCCCATTGTCACTTTATATGCATCCCCATTCAGCTTTTACTCACAGAAGAGAATATGGGCACCTGGATGACTATGTTCCTATTGTAAGCAATGAGAATCCCAGGCGCTGGATATAATATAAATGAAAGGGAAAAAATCCTGGCCTTTTTGGTTTTTATTCTTTCTTGATCCAGGTTCAAGCTTCTCTTTGTAGGAAAAGTGCTGAGACCCTTCGTTTAGAACCACATCCTAATAAATTGTAACAAGAGCAAGATATTGGGGGGGGTAGATTATGGTTTTCAATTTCTCTCCCTCTTCCCCCATCCCCCCCCCACACACATACAGGCACACCTCAAACATGAAGGATTAATAAGAAACGCAACAGATGCCCAGGGCATATCTGTAAAGAAAGCTCACTCTGACTCACATAGTTACAGGTCTGTCTTTCTATACCTACGAAGACAAGTACATGCAGAGACAAATCTTTTCATTTAGGAAAAGGTCCCCTGTGCACGTCTGGAGTCAGAGAAGTCAAAAGGTACAAGAACTCTTCCCTGAAGCAGACAGAATGTGGGTGGAGGCAAACGAAATGATATATTTAAACATTTAGCAAGAAGGAAATCTTAGTCAAAGCAGCATCCTTATTAATTGCCAATTTTAGAGTCACTCTAGCATACAACCTCTTTCCCCTGTCTTATTACTTATTGAGAATACAAGAGGATGGGGATGGGGGTTGGGAGGGGTGGCACGGAAATCATCTGTTTTTCTCTGGGTATGCATGTGTGTTTTAATTGTCCCTCTTGAGATACTTCTCTGCACGGTTGTGCCTTCAATCTATTGTTTGCAGTTGTGTTTTTGACAGCAGAGCTTACATTATCAGTAGCTGCCAGTTTTGTGTTTTGTTTTTTGAGAGAGTGGGGACAATTAGATTGGCCCTACACTGTCCATACTGCTCACCATTTGGAGCAGGCTAAACTGCTTACTACTTAAAGGAGCCTAAAGTACATAAGCTTGTTCTACACCCAGCTTCCCGGGGTTGGGAACTCATGCTGCTGAGGTTAGAGCAGGAATAGATTGCTGGGCTTCTCTGTGAAGTCTGAATGCCAGTTAGATATTCATAGATTTCATCTTTGAAAAGATAACCAGGTTACTGCCAAGACAGCTCCAACAATAACAATAACTAAAGTCAGTTGAATGGCAGCATGCACTTTAGCAAGAAGTCAACTACTTACATCAGGAATAAAAGTAGCAATCCTTTCTCTAATAACAAATGCTAAATCTTCCACATTCTACATCTCCTGTGGAGATGGAGATCTTTTTAAGATGTTGATACACAGAAATTCCCCCAAACTCCTGCCGTGTTAAGAATGCAAATCATCCTTGATTCAAAACAAGGTGAGTTCCTAGAAAAGCAGTGCTTTCATTCTAACAGATTTCCTCAGTAATGTGGTGGAAGCAGGAAAGAGAATGAAATAATGTGTATTATTAAATGGAAATAATGTGTATTATTAAATGGAAATAATGTGTATGACTAAATGGAAATAATGTAAACGCTTACTCAAACTTGTTTGCTTCACTGCTAATCAGAGTGAAGCATGATTTGTGACATGAGCTTTACAATGTAACAAAACTGCACAGATGCAGCCAAGAAGGTAAACACAAGTAATGAGAAAAGTCAGGATTTAGAGATATCAGTCTATAATATTAAAATTTAAAGTATGAACAGCATGTCATGTTTCCATTTTGCTTTTGATCCAATTATGAAACAATACAAAAGCACTCTAGAACAAAGAAGCTAGAAAACAAACTCTTCAACTGACCATCTGTAGGTTACCCTTCTTACAGTGTTAGATTTCCTTCTATTTTTTTCTGTGCACTTTCATATTCATAAGTGCATCAAATACTTTACACATGAACTAAGTGCTTGTTCCATAATGACATGACTCACATGATCCCCACCTTCTTATTAAAGTTTTGGCTTTCAGTCTTGTTCAACTAGAGTCTGACACCACGTCCTCCTATTCTCGATCCCACTCCTCATCTTCATCACTAAATCAAAATTTAAAAGATAGCTTGTGAATAATAACAGAACCTCACCCTATCAAGGCAAGGGGGACAAACGCTTTCTGGGAAGTGAAAACAGCCATCTCAGATCCCTGCTTGGTGCATTCTCTTAGTCACGTGAGTCCAAGAAGACATGACTAAGGACCACCTGGTGCCCAGGTTGACCTAGATGGTGGCAAAGAATAAATGGGAAGCACCTGAGCTGTCTTAGTATGCATGCCATATGGTACCACTCTCCATCAAGCTGAGATCTTCAGGCCTTCCCTTCCATCTTCCTCTAGTCATGGTCTGGTTTAGAGACTCCCTCCTTAGGACCTCTGTATACCTGTATTAGTCTGCTCAGGTGACCATAACAAAATATTATAGAATGGGTGGCTTAAACAACAGAAATTTATCTTCTCACAGTCTTGGAGACTAGAAGTCCAGGTTAAAGTGGCAGCCAGTTTGGTTCCTGGTGAGAACTCTCTTCCTGGCTTGTGGATGGATGCCTTCTCACTGTGTTCTCATATAGCCTTTCCTTGGTGCATATGCACACAGAGAGAGAAAGAGAGAGAACGCTCTGATATATCTTCCTATAAGGTGTGTTAGGGTTCTCCAGAGAAATAGAACCAAGAGGAGATATATCTATATCTATATATACATTCAGTCCATAACAATGCCCCTCTCACAATATTGTTCTCCTACTTTGTTTTCAGAAGGTGGGTTTGGTTGAAGAATATGAGAGCATTGGACAGCTGGGAAGGGAATATTTAGTCAGAAAACAAGTATGGAGCTAATTCCATAGTTGATGGAGGATGAATTACCAATGACTAATGATAAATACTAAAGGATAATAACAAGGATAAATAATAAATTGAAGAAAGTTTACATGGTCACTGTATGGTGTGAACTGTAGAATCAGTGAGATGAATAAATAGCACAGGCCAGTAACTACAAAGACAGACTGACATGAAGAAAAATCAATTTCTAGTGATCTAGGCTTATTCCAGCAATGGTCTGTGGCTTGGGTGTAAAATAGATGATGATTATATTAGGTGGGGCACATTTAATGATTAGACAGTGGAGACCAGCTATTGAAATAATCATTCTTGAAGTACTAACAATGGAGATTTTATTTTAATGAAGTTGACGGTATCTGCTAGAGAGATAATAAAGGGATTAATTAAACGATAAATGGCCACGTGAACAAAGGAAAGTTTAGAGTCATTAAAACTTCTCTTTCTCAGGAAGACAGTTTGATATATAAAGTTGCATGAGTTAAACTTGATGGGGACTATCAGGTGGAATTATGGGTACAGAGATGAAAAAGATTAGGAGCAAGAGACCATTTCCAACATCCCATGATTACCTCTCACCTGTAATCTCTTCTTCCACTTACAGCTTCTTACAGCTGTGTCTGACTGGACCACTTGAAATGCTGACAAGCATGGGGCATGCATATATTGCTGGTGTGAAGAATTGTTTCAGACACAATGAAAAGACTCTCAGAAGGAAAGAAAAATAAATGTTTCTCTTAAGGATACACAAGTGTTTTTCTCATGGATAAATCAGGATCTTAGTGCCACCAAACATGTGATATTAGAAACTTTCCTAGTTAAAATATCTAACTGTGGAGTTGTATGACGGTATCCTATCACTGGGTTGTTAAAAGATAAAACAAAATTGGTTGACATATTAAAGGATTACAATAATTTCTCTTTTGGTTTAAAATGGGGTCTGGTGTGACAGTATGCCCTAAAAGGTGACAAGCCACCATCTGCTAGCCACCCTCAATCTTTCTTCTCCCTTTCTTTAGTATTAGCACCCTTTACTTTTAGGTGGGGGCATGATTATTCACAACAAGACTCTATTTCCCAGCAGCACTCTCTCTTCTGACCATGTTGCTAAGTTCTTGTCAGTAAAAGGTAAGCAGAAAAGACCTAACAGCTTCTTGGAACATCCCTTAAAAGACAGCTTGTGCATGTCCTTTGCCTTTTGTCCTTTCTTCTTAGTCCCTTCCTCCTTCCTGTTGACTAGAATATGAGTGCATTGGGTGACAATGGCCATGTTGGACTATGATGTGACCTTGGGAATCCAGGCCATTCACCACAAAGCAATAAGATAGTAACCTGGACTCGGGAAGCTGGAGATCAAAACTACCCTACCAGCCTAATGTACCTCCAGACTCCTACCTGACATGGAAATAAGCTTCTATTCTGTTTACATCTCTTAGACTCTAAGCTGAGACTAATGCTAGCTGAAACATCAGGCTGCTGTCAAAAAGCCAAACTATCACTCTTCTCTTCTAAAACTTCTTCTAAAACTGTAAGACAGAGAAAACTGGGTTCAAAGACTGCATCTGTAATGAGCCAGAAACAGAAGACAGTTGCCCACCTGAATCTGAATAGGAAAAACATCTTCCCATTCTTGTTATCTGTCTCCTGGATCAGAAATAAGATAGTCTGTATCAGACAACTGGGATCCCATAACTAAACAGGTGCTGTTTCAGGCAGGCAAATGCTCTTCTTTTCTCCTGCCATTATATTTGTCCATCTTTCTGCATCCAGTTTGAGACTATATCTTCCAGAAAATAGTTGAGATGCACTGGAAGACAAGCTAATTCAATTTATTTGGGAATGTGTAGTTCCAACAAGAAAAGGGCTAGGTTGGGGGATAGTGCAGAGGCCAAAAAAAAAAAAAAAAAAAAAAAATCAGCTGACACTGGAGACTCTTGTTTTGCCATGTACTTCATCTGTTCTTTGTGTCAGATAATCAGGCACTTGAGATAAAACACAATCCTGTTTCAATCCAGTAGAGCTACATGGAACAAAAGATTGAAGACATTAGGAATTAGACTAAGAGTCGTGCATGTTTACTTTCTATCAGTGAATCTAAAAATATTTGACCAGCACCAAAGTGAACAGAGAGTAAGGACAGAGACAATCTACACACTGTATCTGTAAATAACACTAAATCTGAATCAATGAAAGTCCAACACACTGACATCACATATATGTGTGTATATGTGCTTGTGTATGTGTGTCTATGCATACACATGCTAGACATAAATATTATCAAATAGATTCAACAATGTATGAAAAATATACCATAACAGTATGACAAGTAAAATTGAATTCAAGAATATAGATGTGGTTTATGGAGCTTCCCTGGTGACACAGTGGTTGAGAGTCCACCTGCCAATGCAGGACACAGGGGTTCGAGCCCTGGTCTGGGAAGATCCCACATGCCACGGAGCAGCTGGCCCCGTGAGCCACAATTACTGAGCCTGCGCGTCTGGAGCCTGTGCTCCGCAACAAGAGAGGCTGCAATAGTGAGAGGCCCGTGCACCGCGATGAGGAGTGGCCCCCACTTGCCACAACTAGAGAAAGCCCTCGCACAGAAATGAAGACCCAACACAGCCATAAGTTAAAAAAAAAAAAAGAGCCGGTGACATGTACGTGTGCCAAGACAGTGCGAATTGGAGGAAAAAAAAAAAAAAAAAAACCTCAATAGGTTACCAGAGTAATTCAAGGTAAACTACAAATAAAGGATAATTGAGACAGCACCCAATTTAAAAAAAAAAAGAATATAGATATGGTTTAATATAAAAGAATCTATCAGTTATTTACCATACACAAAAGTAAGCTCAAAATGGATTAAAGACCTAAATGTAAGGCCAGACACTATCAAACTCTTAGAGGAAAACATAGGCAGAACACTCTATCACATAAATCACAGCAAGATCCTTTTGGACCCACCTCCTAGAGAAATGGAAATAAAAACAAAAATATACAAATGGGACCTAATGAAACTTCAAAGCTTTTGCACAACAAAGGAAACCATAAACAAGACCAAAAGACAACCCTCAGAATGGGAGAAAATATTTGCAAATGAAGCAACTGATAAAGGATTAATCTCCAAAATTTACAAGCAGCTCATGCAACTCAATAACAAAAAAACAAAAAACCCAATCCAAAAATGAGCAGAAGACCTAAATAGGCATTTCTCCAAAGAAGATATACAGACTGCCAACAAACACATGAAAGAATGCTCAACATCATTAATCATTAGAGAAATGCAAATCAAAACTACAATGAGATATCATCTCACACCAGTCAGAATGGCCATCATCAAAAAATCTACAAACAATAAAAGCTGGAGAGGGTGTGGAGAAAACGGAAGCCTCTTGCACTGCTGGTGGGAATGTGAATTGGTACAGCCACTATGGAGAACAGTATGGAGGTTCCTTAAAAAACTACAAATAGAACTACCATACGACCCAGCAATCCCACTCCTGGGCATATACCCTGAGAAAACCATAATTCAAAAAGAGTTATGTACCAAAGTGTTCATTGCAGCTCTATTTACAATAGCCAGGAGATGGAAACAACCTAAGTGTCATAATCAGATGAATGGATAAAGAAGATGTGACACATATATACCATGGAATATTACTCAGCCATAAAAAGAAACGAAATTGAGCTATTTGTAATGAGGTGGATGGACCTAGAGTCTGTCATATAGAGTGAAGTAAGTCAGAAAGAGAAAGACAAATACCGTATGCTAACACATATATATGGAATTTAAGAAAAAAAAATGTCATGAAGAACCTAGGAGTAAGACAGGAATAAAGACACAGACCTACTAGAGAATGAACTTGAGGATATGGGGAGGGGGAAGGGTAAGCTGTGACAAAGAGAGAGTGGCATGGACAAAAAAAACCAAAAAACAAAAACAAGAATCTATCAGTTATTTTCCATTATTCTTTTTCATTCTTTTCCCATTTTTAGGAAATAACACATCAAATGAAAAAATAATGATCATCTTGATAGATGCCAAAAGAGTAAATTTAAAATTTACATACATAATGATAAAAGAAGTTCATGTACTAGGAAAAGGAAGATTTTTTTTAACCCAATAAAGAATAAGCATCAGAAACCACCAGCCTATTTCATATTTACGAAGTATAACTCTAGAAGCGCTAGGTAGGAGTATAATCATTAAAATCAAGAGGAAGGCAAGAATGCTACTTATTTGCATCTATTGAAAAGAAGATACATTTGTTGTTGATGTGTGTGTATACTTGGAAACAAGGAGAATTGAAACAAGAGACATTTTTAAAATATAGTTAGAAATAAAATATTTCTAGATCAGGGCAAAATAAAAGTGTAATTTCATATAACAGTTCTGCAATAAAGCTATAACAACAAGCCTTTGTGTACTTTAGTACAAAAGGTCCAAGAAGAGAAGTCAAGTTACCAGATATGAAATGAAGATACAAAAATAATAGGTTTCCTATAAACCTATCAAAGATTGTAAGAGGTAAAACATCCAATTAAGAAAAACAAAAATACAAAATATCTATATTAAGGAAGATATGAGACATGACTAAAAATGAATAGAATTTCAGAATGTATATTTCCTCCCATATTATCTTATAGGTTTAATATAGTTTCCAGTAAACAGGTAGTTACATTTGAATGTGATACCTTTTAAACCTCTAATGCTTTGAGAAATGTATCCTAATAAAATAATCAGAAGTTTAGTAGAATATTGAGGAAAGATATTATTTATCTTTATTCATTTTTAAAGGCTTATAAACAACCATGTTCCCCACAGTAGCAATATAGTTATATAAATTGTGGCACAATCATACAGGAAAATATACTGCAGAATCATGTTTATGAAGAACAGAAAAAAAAGTGAGAAAGTGCTTAAGATATAATAGCAATTTAAAATAAAAAGTGTATTAAACTTTATATTCTATTTCAGTTCTACAAATTTTAAAAAGATACTGGTTTTTAAGCATTTACATAAGTATGTGAAAAATAAGCAGAGGGAGATTCACTGATATATGAGAAATGTATATCTAAGAGGTTAAATAATAATTTTACTTTCTGTGTATACTCACAGATTTTGAAGATGGGTTTAGAGGTGTTACTTGTAAGAGGGACAAATTGACATAGTCTTTTTATCAACAAAGAATAAGAACCAGAAGCAAAAATGAAGACTGTCTCCAACAAAGGAAAAGAACAGTCAATGTCTTATTTAAAAACCTGAAAAATTTGAAAGCATAATTGTCTCTATAAGAGTTCAAATGCTGATATTATACATGAAAACAATTTAGGAATGTTTATACCAATATTCCCTAGGCTTATAAACCAATTTAGCATTGTCTTATATTGAAGTTGCATGGAAAATAAGTTTTCCATCTTTAAGAATACAAAAACTAGGGCAAGTAATAGATGGAGAATTTTATGCTTATGAGCATAAACTGTGATTGTTTACTGTGTCTTAACAATGATGAAATCACTAAAGGCTTCATAGCAAGGCCCAAAACCCTGGGAAGCTATTAAGAATTCAGTATTAACAGTTCATGGAAGAAAATGGATTCCACTTACCAAAATGATTTTAAAATGTATTCTATAAAATGCAAATATTGCAGTGCTCAGAAGTTGGACATTTTAGAGAGGTTTTATTTGAATTTTTGTTCTTACATAAGTGTTACGTGTTATTCCAGGTGGAATCCAAAGATTATGTCTAGTTAATGGTGGACATTTAATAAACTTTGGGTAAGTATAGAAAGAAAGAAATACTTGAGGTTGAGAGGAGCTGGGCCATCAACGCCACTTCTAGGTGTCCTAGAATTGCCAAATAGTGCCTGGCACCCAGATGGAACAGACAGTGCTTTGGTCCAGACTGGAACGTCTCTGATGCTGTATCCAGCCCCATAGCTTCTTCAGTGTCCTATTCTGTGCAGATATTGTAATGCCCCCAGGCAAATGGTAGAAATTACTATAACCCTGACTGAACCCAACTTAACCTCCCACCCCCAAATAAGAAAGGCAGAAACTAACAACTGATAAAAAGAGGCAAGTGCCTTCATCTGGGAATAATTAATCCATGCTTAGAAAAGACCAGCAAATGTTGCTTTGCCTCATTTCATTTTTATTCACTTCATAATGACAGTTAAGCGAGATAAGTGCTATGTCCTGAAATTGCTCTTGGTTGAGGTTCTGGGGAGTGTTACTTTTTTTTTTTTTTTTTTTTTTTTTTTTGCGGTATGCGGGCCTCTCACTGTTGTGGCCTCCCCCGCCGCGGAGCACAGGCTCCGGACGCGCAGGCTCCGGACGCGCAGGCTCAGCGGCCATGGCTCACGGGCCCAGCCGCTCCGCGGCACATGGGATCCTCCCAGACCGGGGCACGAACCCGTATCCCCTGCATCGGCAGGCGGACTCTCAACCACTTGCGCCACCAGGGAGGCCCTGAGTGTTACTTTTTTACAAACAGCTTGTCAGAGTGTAATGAAAATGGAGAGCTTGTGTTTCTGGAATGAGAGAAAAGCAGTATTCAGACACAGACTAGTGATTTCTGTGCTGGTGCTTATTACTATCTTTTTAATTGTATTAGTTCTTAATTAAAGCTAAATGGACATCTTTCTTGAAAATATCACCCTCTTTTCTTTAGTTTTGAATTTTGTCTGCCATACAGAATTTCCTAGTACTTACTTAGAGTGAATGTAATGTTGAACAAACTGGAAATCTCTATTAGATCCCTATCTAATATAGGGATATAGATCCCTATCTTTTACTGAGGGTTCAGGAAAAACAAACGGGAAATGCAGTAGATATCATTTTGTTTTCTTTCTGTCTATGCCTCTCTCAGTTTGTCTGTGTGTCTATCTGTAGCTGAGTGTGTGTGTTTCTCTCTCTGTTCATCTCTGGCTCTTCTTTTCCAGAAGCCTCCCTTTCCCACCCCTTCTTCCCCACAAAGAAGGTAAAATGATGGATTTACATTGGATTCCGGATTACTGGTGGAAACACTGCCTTGAACCAGGCTCAGAATACGTCTGTTCTGGAAGCCTCCCTCACACTGGCGTATTAGACACACACAGACCCTCTGTAACCTGACATTCTGGCCCCCTAGATTCCCTCAGGTACCTCATGTCTTGTTGTGCTTAGCGTTCCAGACCATTACCTTCCCCAGAACAGGCCAAGGACACGGGCATTGATTTCCAATGGTAACATGCCAGTGCGGTCACCTCTCTGTGTCATCCTGTCCTATTCTGTCTCAGGGCCAGAAAGGAAAAAGAAAAAGTTTTGGACTTGATGGTGGGGGAAAAAATAATAAAGAGGCTTTTTATTTTAACCCCCAAGAAGAGAAAATAAATTATGTAGAATTATGTCACATCAAGAAAAACATGATTAAAATAACCTGATATGAATATTCATCTGTGGCTTGACAGGAGGGCGGGAGCACAGGGAGAGGTGGCAGCTCATTGCTAACAGAGATCTTGTTCAGAGAACCACATTCTAAAAGGATGTGTGATGAAGTCTGCTGGTCTGAACTGTGAGAGTCTCTATTTGCATGTTTCTTTTTTCTTTTTTTTTTTAATCTTGTCGTCTTGGATGCCCAGCTTCCTACTGAAATGCATTTCTCTCTAATCACAACAGTGCCAGGAGGTTTGCGTCACTCACACCAGGCCCTTTGAGGCAGCCTCACTGCAGAGGTGAGGAGTCACAGTCTCATGGCAACTGATTACCCTCTGCACATTGTCTCTCTGTCCACACAGTGAAAATGATGCTTCACGTGTTAGTCATTATTCCTCCATCTCCAGTGTTTAAAGAATAACCAGAGCATCCTGTTCAGCCACATCATTTTCCCTGTTCCAAGGTTTCTTTTCCTCAAACTCTCTTTCAATCTCACCTTCTAGAAGCACCGTCCAATTGCATTCTGTGTTAATAAAATGTTCTCTATCTGCACTGTATTTGAAAGCATAGCTTAAGCCCCTGAGGTGAGCGGTGAGTTCCAAAGCACAGACCTGTTCCAGAATCCACAACTGTCAAGTAATGTGAAGGTATAAATCTATACACACACATGCATGCTTTTATCCTCTTAACTTTTCTAATCATTTCAAATCATTCATCATCATGTGTCATCAAATCTCAGCCTCACTAGTCAGCCATTAGAGGTGCAGAAGATAAAATGTGACATTATTTTTAACTTCACTCTACTGTTCACCAGATAGCTAACATACAGGTACTGGGAAACACAATTACACTTCATATCAAAATGACGTGAGGGGTTCCCTGGTGGCGCGGTGGTTGAGAGTCCGCCTGCTGATACAGGGGACGTGGGTTCGTGCCACGGTCCAGGAAGATCCCACATGCCGCGGAGCAGCTGGGCCCGTGAGCCATGGCCACTGAGCCTGCGCGTCCTGAGCCTGTGCTCCGCAACGGGAGAGGCCACAACAGTGAGAGGCCCGCGTACCACAGAAAAAAAAAAAAAAAAAAAAGATGTGAATTGAGCAGGTGCAATCATTTCTTTTTCCTTTTTAACATCTTTATTGGAGTATAATTGCTTTACAGTGGTGTGTTAGTTTCTGCTTTATAACAAAGTGGATCAGCTATACGTATACATATATCCCCACATCCCCTCCTTCTTGAGTCTCCCTCCCACCCTCCCTATCCCACCCCTCTAGGTGGTCACAAAGCACCGAGTTGATCTCCCTGTGCTATCTGGCTGCTTCCCACTAGCTATCTATTTTACATCTGGTAATGTATATATGTCCATGCCACTCTCTCACTTCATCCCAGCTTACCCTTCCCCCTCCCAGGAGCAATCATTTCTGATGTGAATGTTTCATGGGGATTTTCAATAAACCTGAGATAACCACACTTTCTATTCTTTAACCTGGTATTACCAAGGTTTAAAATGAACTGAGGTCAATAACACTGATATTGGTGTTTATATATAAGTCAATCTATATCTAATGAAAATGTTCAACGTATTCTTAGGTTGTATCTGTATAACACTGAAAGAAATTTTAATTTAGTCTGATCAGTGAAATGAAAGATAAATTGCTTGTTTAAATTTGAAGATTATAGTAATAAAATAATAGCTATTATTATAACTACTATTACTACTTATTGAGCATCTATTATAGCCACGCACTGTCTTTATATATATAAAGTTTTATATACATATATATATATATATAAACTTATTTTGTTCCTCATAACAAGCTTAAGAGAGAAATACAATTGTTATACCCATTGTACATGTAAATGGGACAAGAAGTTAAGTAATTTCCCCAGAGTCAGCCCAAGTTGGCATACAAATGCAGGCATCTCAGACCTGAACCTGAGGCTGAGACCTCAGAGCCAGAGCTCACAGTTAGCATCCAGCCCACCCCCTGCATGGAGGAAGCAACAAACTAGAGGACTAAATGTTCAGTTTTCAACAACAGATAAATACCACCCTCAGCAGGAAAATTTTGATTACATGGTCAAATTAGGTGTTACTGTATTTTTTAAATTTTATTTTATTTATCTTTTTATACAGCAGGTTCTTACTGGTCATCAATTTTATACACATCAGTGTATACATGTCAATCCCAATCACCCAGTTCAGCACACCACCATCCCCACCCCCCCGCACTTTTCCCCCCTTGGTATCCATACGTTTGTTCTCTACATCTGTGTCTCATCTTCTGCCCGGCAAACAGGTTCATCTGTACCAGTTTTCTGGGTTCCACATACATGTGTTAATATATAATATTTGTTTTTCTCTTTCTGACTTACTTCACTCTATGACAGTCTCTAGATGCATCCACGTCTCAACAAATGACTCAATTTCGTTCCTTTTTATGGCTGAGTAATATTCCGTTGTCTATATATACCACATCTTCTTTATCCATTCATCTGTCGATGGGCATTTAGCTTGCTTCCATGACCTGGCTATTGTAAATAGTGCTGCAATGAACATTGGGGTGCATGTGTCTTTTTGAATTATGGTTTTCTCTGGGTATATGCCCAGTAATGGGATTGCTGGGTCATATCGTAATTCTATTTTTAGTTTTTTAAGGAAACTCTATACTGCTCTCCATAGTGGCTGTATCAATTTACATTCCCACCAACAGTGTAAGAGGGTTCCCTTTTCTCCACCCCCTCTCCAACATTTGTTGTTTGTAGATTTTCTGATGATGCCCATTCTAACTGGTGTGAGGTGATACCTCATTCTAGTTTTGATTTGCATTTCTCTAATAATTAGTGATGTTGAGAAGCTTTTCATGTGCTTCTTGGACATCTGTATGTATTGTTTGAAGAAATGTCTATTTAGGTCTTCTGCCTATTTTAGGATTGGGTTGTTTGTTTCTTTAATATTAGCTGCATGAGCTGTTTAAATATTTTGGAGATTAATTCGTTGCCCATTGATTTGTTTGCAAATATTTTCTCCCATTCTGAGGGCTATCTTTTCATCTTGTTTATGGTTTCCTTTGCTGTGCAAAAGGTTTGAAGTTTCATTAGGTCCCATTTGTTTATTTTTGTTTTTATTTCCATTACTCTAGGAGGTGGATCAAAAAATATCTTGCTGTGATTTATGTGAAAGAGGGTTCTTCCTATGTTTTCCTCTAAGAGTTTTATAGTGCCCGGTCTTACATTTAGGTCTCGAATGCATTTTGAGTTTAACTTTGTGTATGGTGTTAGGGACTGTTCTAATTTCATTCTTTTACATGTAGCTGTCCAGTTTTCCCAGCACCACTTACTGAAGAGACTGTTTTTCCTCCATTGTATATCCTTGCCTCCTTTGTCATAGATTAGTTGACCATAGGTGCGTGGGTTTATCTCTGGGCTTTCTATCTTGTTCCATTGATCTATCTTTCTGTTTTTGTTCCAGTACCATATTGTCTTGATGACTGTAGCATTGTAGTATAGTCTGAAGTCAGGGAGTCTGATTCCTCCAGCTCCATTTTTTTCCCTCAAGACTACTTTGGCTATTCGGGGTCTTTTGTATCTCCATACAAATTTTAAGAGTTTTTTGTTCTAGTTCTGTAAAAATGCCATTGGTAATTTGATAGGGATTGCATTGAATCTGTAGATTGCTTTGGGTAGTATAGTCATTTTCACAATGTTGATTCTTCCACTCCAAGAACATGGTATATCTCTCCATCTCTCAGTATCATCTTTAATTTCTTTCATCAGTGTCTTATAGTTTTCTGCATACAGATCTTTTATCTCCCTAGGTAGGTTTATTCCTAGGTATTTTATTCTCTTTGTTGCAATGGTAAATGCGAGTGTTTCCTTCATTTCTCTTTCAGATTTTTCATCACTGATGTATAGGAATGCAACAGATTTCTGTGCATTAATTTTATATCTGCAACTTTACCAAATTCATTGATTAACTCTAGTAGTTTTCTGGGGGCATTTTTAGGATTCTCTATGTATAGTATCATCTCATCTGCAAACAGTGACAGTTTTACTGCTTCTTTTCCAATTTGTATTCCTTTTATTTCTTTTTCTTCTCTGATTGCCATGGCTAGGACTTCCAAAACTATGTTGAATAATAATGGTGAGAGTGGACATCCCTATCTTGTTCCTGATCTTCGAAGAAATGCTTTCAGTTTTTCTCCATTGAGAATGATGTTTGCTGTGGGTTTTGTCATATATGACCTTTATTATGTTGAGGTAGTTTCCCTCTATGCCCACTTTCTGGAGAGTTTTTATCATAAATGTGTGTTGTATTTTGTGAACAGCTTTTTCTGCGTCTATTGAGATGATCATATGGTTTTATTCTTCAATTTGTTAATATGGTGTGTCACATTGATTGATTTGCATATATTGAAGAATCCTTGCATCCCTGGGATAAATCCCACTTGATCATGGTGTATGATCCTTTTAATGTGTTGTTACATTCTGTTTGCTAGTATTTTGTTGAGGATTTTTGCATCTGTATTCATCAGTGATATTGCTCTGTAATTTACTTTTTTTTTGTATTATCTTTGTCTGGTTTTGGAATCACGGTGATGGTGGCCTCATAGAATGAATTTGGGAGTGTTCCTTCCTCTGCAATTTTTTGGAAGTGTTTGAGAAGGATGGGTGTTAGCTCTTGTCTAAATGTTTGATAGAATTTACCTATGGAGCCATTTGGTCCTTAACTTTTGTTTATTGGAAGATTTTTAATCACAGTTTCAATTTCATTACTTGTGATTGGTCTGTTCATATTTTCTATTTCTTCCTGGTTCAGTCTTGGAAGGTTATACCTTTCTAAGAATTTGTCCATTTCTTCCAGGTTGTCCATGTTATTGGCATAGAGTTGCTTGTGGTAGTCTCTTAGGATGCTTTGTATTTCTGTGGTGTCTGTTTTAACTTCTTTTTCATTTCTAATTTTATTGATTTGAGTCCTCTCCCTCTTTTTCTTGATGAGTCTGGCTAATGGTTTATCAATTTTGTTTATCTTCTCAAAGAACCAGCTTTTAGTTTTATTGATCTTTGCAATTGTTTTCTTTGCTTCTATTTCATTTTTTTCTGCTCTGATCTTTATGATTTCTTTCCTTCTGCTAACTTTGGGTTTTGTTTGTTCTTCTTTCTCTAGTTCCTTTAACTGTATGGTTAGATATTTTATTTGAGATTTTTCTTGTTTCTTGATGTAGGTTTGTATAGCTATAAACTTCCCTCTTGGAACTGCTTTTGCTGCATCCCATAGGTTTTGGATCATCGTGTTTTCATTGTCATTGGTCTCTAGGTATTTTTTAATTTCCTCTTTGATTCCTTCAGTGATCTCTTGGTTATTTAGTAACTCATTGTTTAGCCTCCCTGTGTTTGTGTTTTTTACGTTTTTTTTTCCTTGTAATTCATTTCTAATCTCACAGCGTTGTGGTCAGAAAAGATTCTTGATATGATTTCAATTTTCTTAAATTTACTGAAGCTTGATTTGTGACCCAAGATGTGATCTATCCTGCAGAATATTCCATGCACACTTGAGAAGAAAGTGTAATCTGCTGTTTTTGGATGCAGTGTCCTATAAATATCAATTAAATCTATCTCGTCTATTGTGTCATTTAAAGCTTCTGTTTCCTTATTTATTTTCACTTTGGATGGTCTGTCCATTGGTGGACGTGAGGTGTTAAAATCCCCCACTATTATTGTGTTACTGTTGATTTCCTCTTTTATATCTATTAGCAGTTCCCTTATGTATTGAGGTGCTCGTATGTTGGGTGCATGTGTATTTATAATTGTTATATCTTCTTGGATTGATCACTTGATCATTATGTAATGTCCTTCCTTGTCTCTTGTAACATTCTTTCTTTATTTTTTTTTGTGTTACACGGACCTCTCACTGTTGTGGCCTCTCCTGCCATGGAGCACAGGCTCCAGACGCACAGGCCCAGCAGCCATGGCCCATGGGCCAAGCCACTCCATGCCATGTGGGATCCTCCAGACTGGGGCATGAACCCGTGTCCCCTGCATCGGCAGGTGGACTCCCAATCACTGCACCACCAGGGATGCCCAACATTCTTTATTTTAAAGTCTGTTTTATCTGATATGAGTATAGCTACTCCAGCTTTCTGTTGATTTCCATTTGCATGGAATATCTTTTTTGATCCCCTCACTTTCAGTCTGTATGTGTCCCTAGGTCTGAAGTAGGTCTCTTGTAGACAGCATATATATGGGTCTTGTTTTTGTATCCATTCAGCAAGCCTGTGTCTTTTGGTTGGAGCATTTAATCCATTCATGTTTAAAGTAATTATTGATATGTATGTTCCTATGACCATTTTCTTAATTGTTGTGGCTTTTGTTTTGTACGTCTTTTTTTTTTTTTTTTTTTTTTTTTTTTGCAGTACATGGGCCTCTCATTGTTTTGGCCTCTCCCGCTGCACAGCACAGACTCCGGACACGCAGGCTCAGCAGCCATGGCTCACAGGCCCAGCCACCCCACAGCATGTGGGATCTTCCCAGCCCGGGGCACGAACCCATGTCCCCTGCATCGGCAGGCAGGCTTTCAACCACTGCGCCACCAGGGAAGCCCTGTACCTCCTTTTCTTCTCTTTCCCACTTTGAGAAGTTCCTTTAGCATTTGTTGTAGAGCTGGTTTGGTGATGCTGAATTCTCTTAGCTTTTGCTTGTCTGTAAAGCTTTTGATTTCTGCTTCAAGTCTGAATGAGATCCTTGACAGGTAGAGTAATCTTGGTTGTAGGTTCTTCCCTTTCATCACTTTAAGTATATCATGCCAGTCCTTTCTGGCTTGTAGAGTTTCTGCTGAGAAATCATCTGTTAAACTTATGGGAGTTCCCTTGTATGTTATTTGTCATTTTTCCCTTGCTGTTTTCAATACTTTTTCTTTGTCTTTAATTTTTGCCAGTTTGATTAGTGTGTGTCTCGGGGTGTTTCTCCTTGGGTTTATACTGTATGGGGCTCTCTGCGCTTCCTGGACTTGGGTGGCTATTTCCTGTCCCATGTTAGGGAAGTTTTCGACTATCATGTCTTCAAATATTTTGTCGAGTCCTTTTTCTCTCTCTTCTCCTTCTGTGACCCCTATAGTGCGAATGTTGTTGCATTTAATGTTGTCCCAGACGTCTCTTAGGCTGTCTTCATTTCTTTTCATTCTTTTTTCTTTACTCTGTTCCACAGCAGTGAATTCCACCATTCTGTCTTCCAGGTCACTTATCCATTCTTCTGCCTCAGTTATTCTGCTATTGATTCCTTCTAGTGTAGTTTTCATTTCAGTTATTGTATTGTTCATCTCTGTTTGTTTGTTCTTTAATTCTTCTAGCTCTTTGTTAAACATTTCTTGCATGTTCTTGATCTTTGCCTCCATTCTTTTTCCGAGGTCCTGGATCATCTTCACTATCATTATTCTGAATTCTTTTTCTGGAAGGTTGCCTATCTCCACTTCATTTAGTTGTTTTTCTGGGGTTTTATCTTGTTCCTTCATCTGGTACATAGCCCTCTGCCTTTTCATCTTGTCTATCTTTCTGTGAATATGGGTTTTGTTCCACAGGCTGCAGGATTGTATTTCTTCTTACTTCTGCTGTCTGCGCTCTGGTGGATGAGGCTGTCTAAGAGGCTTGTATAAGTTTCCTGATGGGAGGGACTGATGGTGGGTAGAGCTGACTGTTCCTCTGGTGGGCAGAGCTCAGTAAAACTTTAATCTGCTTGACTGTTGATGGGTGGGACTTGGTTCCCTCCCTGTTGGTTGTTTGGCCTGAGGCAACCCAACACTGCAGCCTACCTAGGCTCTTTGGTGGGGCTAATGACAGACTCTGGGAGGGCCCACACCAAGGAGTACCTCCCAGAACTTCTGCTGCCAGTGTCCTTGTCCCTTTGGTGAGCCACAGTCACCCCGGCCTCTGCAGGAGACCCTCCAACACTAGCAGGTAGGTCTGTTTCAGTCTCTCCTGGGGTCACTGCTCCTTCCCCTGGGTCCTGATGCCCACACTACTTTGTGTGTGCCCTCCAAGTTTGGAGTCTGTGTTTCCCCCAGTCCTGTCAAAATTCTGCAATCAATTCCCACTAGGCTTCAAAGTCTGATTCTCTAGGAATTCCTCCTCCTGTTGCCGGACCCCCAGGTCATGAAGCCTGACGTGGGGCTCAGAACCTCACTCCAGTGGGTGGACTTCTGTGTTCTAAGTGTTCTCCAGTCTGTTAGTCACCCACCCAGCATTTATGGGATTTGATTTTACTGTGGTTGCGCCCCTCCTACCATCTCACTGAGGCTTCTCCTTTGTCTTTGGATGTGGGGTATCCTTTTTGGTGAGTTCCATTGTCTTCTGGTCGATGATTGTCCAGAAGCTAGTTGTTATTCTGGTGTTCTCGCAAGAGGGAGCGAGAACATGTCCTTCTACTCTGCCATCTTTGTTCCTCCGGTGTTACTGTATTATGGCTTAGAATAATTAGGACATACACTTATGACTACAATAGTACACTTACTGACCAGAGCAACAAGATGCTAAAAGCAACAATTAAGAAGTTGCCAAAGAAATACTGTAAGGCAAACCAGTCTTCTCTTGATAACAGTTATATGTAGTATTCATCCAAGGTTTAAAAAGTATACATTGAGAAAAAAATTACATTCTATTGCTACCTTTTGCTAACTTTCCTGTTATAAATAGGAAATACACCACATTCCCACTCCTCAGGATACATTTTCTGGAATTGATATTCCATTGACTTGAAAAATCTTTATTTTTAATTGTTTATTGAAGTATAGTTGATTACAATGTTGTGTTAGTTTCAGATGTACAGCAACGGAATATATATATATATATATATATATATATATTTATAAAATAGATTAAAAACAAGGACCTACTGTATAGTACAGGGGACTGTATTCAATATCTTGTAATAACCTATAATGGAAAATAATCTGAAAAATAATATATATGTATATATATATATATGTATATGTGTATATATATATATTTTTTTCTACATATTATCCTTCCCTCCACCCCCTTTCCCCTTTGGTAACTGTAAGTTTGTTTCTACATCTGTGAGTTTATTTCTGTTTTGTAAATAAGTTCATTTGTTTCATTTGAAAAGTCATTTTGTTGTTGTTGTTTATTGTGGTTAGAACACTTAATATGACATCTGCCCTCTTTTATGTACACCATACAGTTAAGTTGTTAACTATAGACACATTGTTATACAGCAGATCTCCAGAACTTATCTTGCATAACTGAAACTTTATACCCTTTGAACAGCAACTCTCAGTTTCCACCTCCCCACAGCCCTTGACACCCACCATTCTTCTCCCTGTTTCTATGAGTTTTACTAATTTCTATTCCTCATAAAAATGGAATTATATGGTATTTGTCCTTCTGTGACTGGCTTATTTTACTTAGCATAATGTCCTCCAAGTTCATCTGTGTTGCTGCATATGGCAGGAATGTGTGTATATATCACATTTTCTTTATCCATTTATCTGTCAATGGACATTTAGATTGTTTCCATACCTTAAGTTTTATGAATAATGCAGCAATGAAAGTGGAAAGTCTTTCTAACTAACTTGTATTCCTCTTCTTTGACTATTTTCTCATTTTCTTTCTTTCTTTCTTTCTTTTTTTTTTTTTGATGTGAACCATTTTTTAAAGTCTTTATTGAATTTGTTACAATATTGCTTCTGTTTTTTTATGTTTTGGTTTTTTGGGCATGAGGCATGTGGTATCTTAGCTCCCCAACCAGGGATCAAACCTGCACCCCCTGCATTGGAAGGTGAAGTTTTAACCACTGGACCACCAGGGAAGTCTCCTCTCCTTTTCTTTTTAATCAGACATTCTTTCCTCTAACATTTCCCACAACTGCCTAACATTTTATATTACCTGGTGAAAACAGCCACCTCCAAGGTCAGAGTTGCCTTTGCTCAGCTTAGATAATGGCTTTTTTCAGCTCTTTCCACTCTGATTTGTTTCTTCTGTACCCACCGTCCATGTCACCTATTCAGGGCAGGCCTTTGAAAAGGAACTGCCCAAGGAGCTTATTTTTGGGAAACCTGGATTATATGTGATTGAAGATGTCTGGCTGGGAGTGATTAAGGGTGACAATGTCAATTCAGTCTCTTTCTACCTAGAACACGGAAATATCACAGTTTGAAATGACCTCTAAGACCATCCTGAATCTCTTGTGCCAGGATTACTCAGCCCTGTTTTAACACCTCCAATTGTACAGAAAACTTAATACCATATAAAGATCACTTTGTTTTTCAATAACTCTAATCATTAGAATCTTCTTTCTTAAAATATTCCTTTCTTTAACTTTTCTAAGTTGAATCTAATTCTGCTGTTAAGGTCAAAGTAAGTCTAGTGTCTTTCTTACATGACAGTTTATCAAATGTTTGCAAATAGTTCTGATGTATCTCGCAACTTTTCTCCAGGCTAAGTATGCTCATTTTTCTCTCTGTTACATGTTCCTCGGTGTACTCAGGATGTCCATTCTCTTTCCTTCCTGAAGGGTGTCTCCTGAGTTGATCAATGTCTTATTTGCTGCCTAGAAATAAACGTATGAGGTGAGCAACATTTGATCAGCTGGAATGGACTGGGAAGATCTTTTCCCCTGTCCTGATTGTGGTCTCTCTAAATAATGAATCTTCAGGTCAACTGGAACATTCAGAGGATTTTTTTAGAATCTTCCTGAGTCTCTTATCGGTTCCCCAATCATTAGAAATCTGGCAACCAATCAAGTATCAGAAAACTAAAAACACCTTTAATGGTGGTGTTTTCCTTGTTCTCATCAATGTTCCTAAAGTTTTTAAGACTTTGACTATTACTTCCTTGTTGAGGCCTAAACATTTTTTACTGACATGGGTTAGTTACATTTTTGTGAACTAGTTAAGGGGGGGGGGGTCCTAGAACCAGTCTTGCCTAGCTCTGCCACTTGCTATTTATGTGAACAAGCAAGTTACTTAGGCCAAGTGTGTTTTTTCATCTACGAAGTGCAAGAGTTATACCTACTTTATCAAGTTGTTAGAGTCAAATGAAATAGTACAGAAAGTACTTCGTGCAGTGCTCAGCCTACAGTGAGTGCTCAAAAAATGTTAGCAATTTTTATTAATATGGGAACTCATTTGGAGTGCTCAAAGAAGAGCACATGATTGTGTCAGACTTCTGATGATTGCAGCTTGGATTGTGGTCTCACTCTTTGTATAAAATGAGGCCCAGAGAATTTTAAAAAACAAAGTCAAGGTCACCCAGTATAAAAGATGGCTTCAAACAAGCAAAAGCTGTGCATGTAACAGCTGTCCTCAGAATGGTGATGGAGGAGAGAATGAGTGAGTCAGTGATTGATTTCTCTAGTATTGTGGTTTCCTTTTCCACTTTCTGGAAGATGATTCTGAACCTTTAATTGCTTAGATGATTTTAACAATGATCAGTGGTATGCTGGTAAATGTTTAACAACCACTTTTGTGGGGGAAAAGGGAGAACACTGATTTCTAGTATTTGCTGATTTCTGTGGTACAATTACTTCAGCCATGGCCAAGCTACCAAGTGAAGTCATTGAATGTGAAGCTAGTGAAAATGAATTTCTGAAAAGATGCATAGCAGCACTCCATTATATCATATTTTGAACATAAAAATACATTAGATTGTAATAACCTCAAGACTACAGATAATAGTAAAATAATTAAGGGGTGATATGTTTTGAGTATTTATGACCTTTGCTTTTAATGTAATTTATTTAATTGTAAATCTATATATCTTAGGTTGTTAAAATGGCTGGCAGGATTTTCTGAAAAGTTAAAAGTTGGCTCTCACCAGCTTGTACAAGCCAGCTCCAGCACATCACTGCTGGCAAAATGAGACCATTCAAGACTTCACCTCTTCCCTTATAGACTAATTGGGAAAATGATGCTTTTACATGTGAACCAATTAGAGGATAATTCAAGGTATTACATATTTAACTATGAAAAAGGTTCATATAAAGGAGACATATCTTAGGTATTTTAGATAAGGGAGGTCTCAGGAACGCCAAAGAGCAAGAATGTCTTCTACACTTTTGTATCATTGTTCTGTCTACCTGAACTTCCCAAGATATACTCTAGAGGACTCAAACATAATCCGGACAAATGAGATTCTTACAGGGTAAAGTGAAATAAAATTCATCATTGTAGTGTCTTCTGAGAATTTCCAATTGTGAGCTGTAACAAAGGATTAGAAGATTGTTTGGGGGATGCTGAATTGAGAATGACCAGATCCCATAGATCAGATTAATAATTCATAAAGTCTGGACTTGAAGAGAATAATTTGCAGACTGGATTGATAGACTATTAGAACTAGTCGATGACTGCCCTTGGGAGACCTTGAGAAAAGTGATTAGGAAAAGTGATCCTTGGGTTTAATAAACTTCAGGCTGCTCAGCTCTATCTCCTATCTAATGGATTGTGACATATGTACCCTGGGCTTTGACCAGAAGTGATACCTCGTGCTGTAATTGTCTTGCATATAGAGTGTCTGTTTCCAAAGAAAGTTGTTGCTGTGTTGAGAGAGTAATTACAAAGCTGCCAGAAGGGAGAGCAGTCACCCCACCAAGCTCACCATGATTTATTGGGTGTATTTGTGCTCTTAAACGGATCTGTCTTTTTCTTCCTGGAATGTTTTCGCACTTCAGTGTGAATCTTTCTTTCCCTGAGCTCACCTCATTTGGGTCTGAAATATTGAACTGGTTGACAAAGGACAGGGCAGTAGAAGTGTGTGTGTGTGTGTGTGTGTGTGTGTGTGTGTGTGTGTATTAGAAAGAGTAAGAGCGAGGGAACTTGTGTACATGTGCACAGTATTCAACGACATGATTCCTTCTTTCATATTTTGATGATCTAAGGAGATTTGGAACAAAGACTGTCCTTTCTCCTTGAAAATTCTGCTAATAGTTTCTGCCTTTGAGAAACAAACTCCACTGTGAGACTGAAAAAGACCTTCAGTCTTTTCTATGACAGTTGTCCATGGAGTCTGCAATAAGAGATGATTTATGAAAACCCGCCAATGTGAGAAAATCATATTGTTTGTGACAAATTCCTTTACCTCCATTGTGAATCAGCAGTTTTAGGAATGTCGTCTCCATGGTATCCTAAATACCAAATGTCTTCTATCACATAAATGCATCTTGCTAAAGTTGAGGAGAACCTTGGAAGATTTTAGTATTCCATCTCCCCTTTGGAGAAGTAATCAAAAGTTGCTTTGAGTTAACTTAAGTGTTTTATCTTCCTGGGAAAATACCTTCACTTTTCTAAACTTGTAGTCATTGAGGAGCAGTAGAAGGCATTGGTGCACACCAAACCTTTGCTAGAAACTACTACTTTGCATCTTTTCTCTTTTCACAATGGGAAATAGTTAGGTGTCTCTCACTTTTTATCAAAATTTTCAATTTCAGTCTTAGAAAATTAAGTTCCTTTGGTGGAAAATAAATGCTTATACTTCAATTACTAAAAGGCCAAGTGGATCAAATTATCAAAAATTTTGTGCCAAACTCAAGGTTATAACTCAGGAAATTGGGTTCAGCATACCTCTTCTGTCAGAGGGAGCTTGTGGACAAATTTTCCTGTTGCTAATAAGCACAGGGAAGTAAAATCTGTGGGGAAAAAAATGAAACCATGGTATACACTCCAGATTCCTTGTTTTCAGAGAGCTAAAGAAAATAAACCAGTATTTCAGAAGAGGTTAGTTGTATTCCTGTCCCCGGGACAAAGGAATTAATTAAGTGACCTCTCTTAGTCCCTCCTGCCCTCTGCAGTAACAGACATTATGGGATTATGATTCCATTTTGAAATTATTTTCTTTTTCTGAAGCACTTTCTCAACCCTGTGTCAGGCCCAGCCCCACCCAAGCTGAACTGACCTTACTTCTAGCACAGGCTGCAGATTTAGTGGATTAGCAAGGTCAATGTTGAGCTGGAAATCAGGAGATGTGGCTTTTTGATTCTGCAACATGCTATGAGAAAGTGAGTATAGTTTCTTTAACAGAAAAATTGTACTTAACTATTTCACTACTTTTCTTGAGGTAATTGATAAGTACAAGAACATTATATCTGCTGTAATTAAAACATTTCCACAGTAAGATTTTTTCTCCCAGCCATCAGAAGATTGAGAGAAAAATGACATTAGCTAAGAAATAGAAAACTAAGTGTAGAGATAAATTTTCTTCTCTTTGAATGGAGAAATGGTAACAGTGGTATTCCTGGGGAAAATGTGCTAAGGTTAGTTTGACTTAATACTTGAATAAATGATTTAAGAAAAGTCTTATAAAGGAAAAGTGCCAGGTTTGCAGGGAGACATGTCAAACCAATGAATAAACTTAACAAAGACCTTATAAAGTCTCTTTTAGTATTTTCTTGAATACGAACCATGTGCCAAGCATTGAGGGGGAATACAAATAAATAGCTCATACTTTCAAGTAGCTAATATTCTAGTGTATGATTAAAATATTACTTTTAAAGCTAGAAGATTAAGCAGAAAGTATTACCTGACCCTCCCAGAGGAGTAAGTAAAATACTATTAAGTTTTAGAGTGCAAAGCATTTACTTCTGGCTTGAGAGAAGAGTCAAATTTTCATGAAGGTGATGACTTTTACACCTGACCTTTAGACCTCTAAAGCTCGGAAATAAAGCTTTCTGAGCACGGGGAACAACATGGCAAAGGTAGAGTGCGGGAAAAATAATAGGCATAAGTTATATAAGTGAGCAATAACGAATTTAGACGTTGTGGTTATTGCTGTCTTCTTGTTAGCACAAAGATTATGCAAGCAGAAGTAGGGAAGATGATTGGGGCCAAATTGTGAAGAGCTATAAAATGTCAGGTTAGGGAATTTGGCCTTGATCCTGAAGAATGAGCATTCTCCATAGTTTTCTTCCATAGCACATATGGTAGATTACATTATAACATGCAGGATGTGGTCATGGCAAAAGTTTTATACAAATAACTATAACTCTTCAAGAAATTATATCATCATGTAAGTGAATAAGAATGATTTTTTTAAAAAATTGTTATTAATTTGTTCTAATTTTGTATTGCAAGTCATTCTCAAACATCAGTATTTTAATTATTAAATAGTGGCAACTTACTTTTGACACATGTCAAAATAGATGATAATACTGTGGTATGTTGAGGTAACTGGGTCAGCGTCTGCTGCTATAGGCTGTTGAAATAGTCTGATTTAAGCAAGAGAATGCTATGATTAGAACAGTTTTTTTTCAGAGACACTTTGCAATTATAAGAAGGTAAATAAGTTTGTTTATGAGAGAAAACAGAGTAAAGGAAACCATGAGATGCTATTTTAATATCTAGTTAAGTGATAATGAAGACCTGAACTTGGGAAGCAACAGTGGAAATGGAGCGGAGCCTAGACTTCTGAGTTATTACAGGACAATGCCTCTTGTGAACTAATTGGATTAGGTAAGAGAAGGGAGTTGTGGTGAGTGGTCAGTTGTAGTCAGGAGAACAGTCACAAATTAAGTAAAGATTCAAGTGGGATTTGAGTGGGAAGATGGTGTCATTAAAAGAAATTATGGGGCTTCCCTGGTGGCGCAGTGTTTGAGAGTCCACCTGCCGATGCAGGGGACACGGGTTCGTGCCCCGGTCCAGGAAGATCCCACATGCCGCGGAGCGGCTGGGCCCGTGAGCCATGGCCGCCTAGCCTGTGCATCTGGAGCCTGTGCTCTGCAACGGGAGAGGCCACAGCAGTGAGAGGCCTGCGTACAGCAAAAAAAAAAAAAAAAAAAAAAAAAAATATGAATTCAAGAGGAAGAATAAGTTTAGGAAATAATAAAGTAAGTTTGGTTTGGTATAAAATGAGTTTGTGGAACTTAATATACAATAGATATTCAGCATGCAATTGAAGTATAGCGATTCAGAGAGAAACACAAGCCAGACATTGGGATTTGGTCATCATCCGTGATGGGTGATCATTGAGACCTTGAGACTGAATAAGATTACCCTCTTTTACCTCTTATGTTACCTCCCTTGATAATTAGTTTCTTGGGAGGTGATTTACATATGGAGTTGGAGGAGGCAATGGATTCCCAAAAATTTGAGTCATAGAATTGGTGGGAAAAAATAAACAAGAATTCTACAAAAGTCAGGGACTAGATGAATTAAAGCTGGGAATGATCCATTATATCAAATGCTGTATAAAGCTTGAAGAAAATAAGAATGAGAAAATATCTATTGAATTTGGAGAAAGCATTCCTTCCAAAAAGTAGTTTGCATAGAAGCCAGATAACAGTGGTTGTTAATGGGCAGGTAGTTAGCACATATAGACAGTTATTACAAGAAATTCAGTAATGATTGGAAGTACAGAGAGGATGTTCCTGAACATATATCAGTGTGGAGAGACCTATTTTATGATTCGGAGTTTGAGAAAATTTGGAGTGAAGATAACAGAAAGTCAATAATAGAATAATGACAGTGGAATGAATATAAAGAACAAGCATTGAATCTGAGGCCAACAAGACAGGCTACAGAGGAGTGTGGCTCACCATGAGGGGCAAGAGGGATTTGGGTAGTGGTATTAGTTTAGATCCTCCAAGAAGCAGATAAATAGGTTTAGATGTGTAGGAAATATTTTGTGGAAACACCTTTGAAGGAGAAAGGGAAAGGACCTGAATAGACAGGAAGAGCCTTTAAACCACAATGTAAGTCTGACATCTGTGAAGAATCTCAGACTGTAGTACAGTTCTAAAATGTTTTGTTCAGACTGATAGGTCATCTTTAGTACAAAGTCACCCATCTGAGGAGTCCCAAATCCTTCAGAAATGGACATGAATTAGTATCATCACCATGTTCAGTCTTTGGCTGAGAGCAGCCCAGGGAAAGGGTGGCCTTGGTATAAACATGGTATTTCCAGAAGGTAGCAGCTAGGACTATTGGTCAACTCTGCTTTCTGCAGCAGAAAATCAAAACAGCTCATTTTCACGGCCACATGTTAGTACAAGTGAATGTGGTTAATTTCAGAAGAGGGAAAGATAGTAGTATTGGTCAAGCCAATGATTGGTTATGGTGGTAAATAGCCAAGTGATAAGCATCCTGACCACCATGTCCTTCTAATCCTGTGAGTTTGAGGGAAAAGGAACAGATGCTATGAAGAGGGTTTTATTAAATAGATGATCCTGGAGCATCACCATTCAGATTGTCTAAGAGCTAGTCTTAGAATAGCAAAATATCTTTAAGGTATGCAGGAATGGAAGACTACTGTTTATGCCAACAGTATCAGAATTAAAGTCAACTAAGGTAGGAAATGCCTGGTTCATGAGATTCTCTAGAGACTGTTGATGTTTTCTGCAATGCCTAGTACTCTTTTAGTTCACATCCCAGCTTGGCTCCTTGTATCACATTAGACGTGTTCCTCAGTTTTTCTGCTCTCCATCTTCTTCATCTACAAAGTGGAAATACCCTAGTTCAGAGAGTTATTGTGCCATTTCCCTTCTTCCGTTACAACTTTACGCCTAGGCTTTGGATTGCTTTCTCCCTCAATAATTGAACTATCAACACTTGAGTCCCAACTCAGTCCCCCACCATTCCCCACTCTCCATCTCTACTGTTACCACCACCACCACCAGATTTACCATCTCTCACTTCTTCTCCATCACTATCAACTGTTTTCTGTGTGTTTTTGTCAGCTTATGGATCCTTCTTGGGCAAATTGCTAGGACAGAGCAACCCTGATGCTAAATTTCTTTCATGCCAAACCTAGAGGACCTATAGAAGGACTGTTTCAGGAAAAATTGAGGATAAAGTCATTTTTTCCCAATAGATCAAGAATTCCACAATGCACAGTGGAAAGGGAAAAACCAGCAACAGGTAAGCATGGTTTAGACTAAGCAGTAAAGAATTAGAGTCTAAGAAGAAAGAGCAAAGTTCATGCTTTTTGATGGTGGTAAATTTCTTTTTTTTTTAATTTCTTTTTTTTTTATTGGAGTATAGTTGCTTTACAATGTTGTGTTAGTTTCTGCTGTACAACGAAGTGAATCAGCTATATGTATATATGCATCCTCTCCCTCTTGGACCTCCCTCCCACACTCTCCATCCCACCCATCTAGGTCATCCCTGAGCACCAATCTGAGCTCCCTGTGCTATACAGTAGGTTCCCATTAGCTATCTGTTTTACACATGGTAGTGTATATATGTCAATCCTAATCTCCCAATTCATCCCACCCTCCCCTTCCCCACCATGTGTCCACATGTCTCTTCTCTACATCTGTGTCTCTATTCCTGCCCTGCAAATATGTTCATCTGTACCATTTTTCTAGATTCCACATATATGCATTAATATACAGTATTTGTTTTTCTCTTTCTAACTTACTTCACTCTGTATGACAGACTCTAGGTCCATCCACACCTCTACAAATGACTCAACTTTGTTCCTTTTTATGGCTGAGTAATATTCCATTGTATATATGTACCACATCTTCTTTATCTATTCATCTGTTGATAGACATTTAGGTTGTTTCCATGTCCTGACTATTGTAAATAGTGCAGCAATGAACATTGGGGTGCATGTGTCTTTTTGAATTATGTTTTTCTCAGGGTATATGCCCAGTAGCGGGATTGCTGGGTCATATGGTAGTTCTATTTTTAGTTTTTTAAGGACCTCCATACTGTTCTCCATAGTGGCTGTATCAATTTACATTCCCACCAACAGTGCAAGAGGGTTCCCTTTTCTCCACACCCTCTCCAGAATTTTTTGTTTATAGATTTTTTGATGATGACCATTCTGACTGGTGTGAGGTGATACCTCATTGTAGTTTTGATTTGCATTTCTATAATAATTAGTGATGTTGAGCATCTCTTCATGTGCCTCTTGGTCATCTGTATATCTTCACTGGAGAAATGTCTATTTAGGTCTTTTGCCCATTTTTTGATTGGGTTGTTTTTTTGATATTGAGCTGCATGAGCTGTTTGTATATTTTGGAGATTAATCCTTTGTCAGTTTCTTCCTTTGCAGATATTTTCTCCCATTTTGATGGCTGTCTTTTCATCTTATTTATGGTTTCCTTTGCTGTGCAAAAGCTTTTAAGTTTAATTAGGTCTCATTTTTTTATTGTGGTAAATTTCAATAGTAAGGATTGAGGCAGAAAACTGGAAAGTACCTAAAAGAATATTTTCCTGAAGATATAATTGGTTAACTAAGTAGTAGAAATTTCAGGAAAAACAAAGTTCTCCTTAACTTCCATTAAATATGGAGTTTATACCTTAAATGTCTCATGTAGTTCATGTTTCTACCTTTCAAGAAATATATGATTTAGCAAAGGAGTATAAACCAGAGAGAATTGTCTGTGAACCAATAAAACTGATCAAGGAAAATAAGAAATATTCTTGAGCATAAATGAAGATAATTATTACTCTTTAGTTTGGAAATACAAGACAGATTAAAATCATGCAGTGAACTATGTATTTGTTTATTAAATCTCATCATACTAAAATTAAAAATTATTTTTAATATACTAATGTGTTTTTAATACAAATAAAAATTAGTCCTACTTAGGAAGAAGAAAAGTTATAGAAATAATTAGTCAGTGACACAATACTTCCTAAAGGAAGGTATGGAGAAGGAGTAGAAAATATTATTAAATATCAACCAAATTTCAGGCACTGTGATTCTCAGTCTACTTGTGTTCTCTCCTTTAATTCCACCAATAAACAGATGAGAGAGGTATTAACAAATCCATTTTGTACCTGAGAAATTTATGGTCTAGCCTGAAGTCAATTAGCTAGTAGTACATGGTGGACTTATAATTGAAATCCAGTTCTGACTGATTTCAAAATAGTATTATCATATGTCACACTACCTATGTTAAAAAAAACAAAAACAAACAAACAAACAAAACACATCCATTATCCAGAGCTGTAACTTTTTACAAGAAGCTAAGTGTATTTGTAGCTTGGTCTATTTTGAAATCAAGGGCTTAGTAGACCTGCTCACAGATGCCTTTTGGTGTTCTTCTCAGGGATAAGTTGCAAAACGGAATGGACCATGGAACTGAGAAAGGATACCATTTTCTCCATTATAAAATCCACTCTCTAGAACTGGGCCTTCTGATCAGATTAGCACAAGAATCATGAAATGTATACAATATTCACTCAGTAATTATTTAGTATTGATGCTAAAGATGATACAAAAGAAACTAAGATGTAAACTAGGCAGAATTACCTAGCATATCAGAGCAATTAACAAATCTTTGGAGGGCAATAGGAACAGAGGTCAAAGTATTGATACATATGTGCACATACACACAAACACCATTTACTTCCCAATGAGACCAGTGTAATTTGATTCCAAACACATCCTTCAAGTTATATTCTTCCAATATTACAAAAGTATTCTTGACAAAATTGTCTATATTTCTTTAGAGTTTAAGCATTTTTTTCATCTGTACCATTTACTACAAATTATTTCAAGAAAAGGGAGAAAATGAATGAAAAAATTATAAAAGTTATTTTAAAAGATATTCAAGGAGAAGCAGCCTCTGCCTTTTCAATGAAGACTTTCTCTGTCCTTCCCTTGGTCAAGGCCAGTCTCTATAAGCCTTTTTTAGACCAGTATATAAACTGCTGTTGACTCCAGCAATGGAACTTCATTGTTTGAAAAAATGACAGAAATTACTTTCCTACTGTAAAATGAATCAATACATTCTGAATTTCGACTTCCAAGAATGTTGTTCAGGGACACGATATTTACTCTGCAGAGGGCTACAGGCATTCTGGATGAAACAGATGCTCTCTCATTTGAATCACTTCTGTTATTGAGCTTTTTTGGTGTAAAGAAAGTAAGTGTTTTTTAATTCATCACTGGAGAAATGTTGGGTTTTTTAAATCATGAATCCAAAAATTTGCTGTGTATATACCAGTTACAAGGAAATATGCTATAAGACCAAAGATTATTCAAATAAAAAATCTGAAGTCTTTACCACCATTTATGACATTATGCATTATACATTTCTAGATTGTATGGAATTTCACCTCTCATCTCTAATCTGTTCTTTCCTTGCAGTGTTTTCTTTCTTTAAGTAACACTGTCTTTGACATCATTGATGGGATCGCCAATCAAACAGTTTAGCTTTGTCATAGCACAACTCTTGATTTTCCTAGAATCTTTACACAAAATATCCTGGAATCAGGTATTGTTAGGGTTTTGCTGACAGGCAATTTACTTTCCCATCAAAAAATTGCCTGAAATAGGGTCAGAATATTTGAGTTGTGGTATATAATTCGACGGGTCCGTCTGTTTATAGAAATGTTACTGATTTCTTCGCATTAGCTGGTAGTTTGAAGGCAGTGCTTGGTACGTAATTAACTAAGAGAAATAGATTTGTCATAAAATTCTGTGTCTTGAATTTGTCATTCTTGCTGCCTGGGCTTCATCCAAAATTCCTGTTTGGATGAGTACAGTCCAGACCAGAACTAGCTTAAGAAACTTGCTTCAGTTTGGTATTTCCTTGTGAGGTTTCCTCTGGCCCCAAATTAGCTCCTGCTTGTAAGTCCTCTCTGGACTACTGCAATGAGTTGGGTACATCTTTCCCCACTATTCCCAGTTGCTGAGTGGTATGGATTTCTCAGGTGCACCCAAGGACTAACCACCTCTAAAACAATCTGACATTTCAAATAAATCCAAACCAGCTTTTATCTGACATGGTATACACTGGTTGACCATGGCCTCCCAGAGCAGAAAACAGGGTATCATCTTGAGTACCTGTGACTCCCATGTGACTGGAAAGTCATTTTACAGCAGTAGGATAATTTATGTCATCTAGTATATTCAAAAATTTTGTCCTAGGTGGCTTCCCTGGTGGCGCAGTGGTTGAGAGTCCGCCTGCCGATGCAGGGGATACGGGTTCGTGCCCCGGTCCGGGAAGATCCCACATTCCGTGGAGCGGCTCGGCCCGTGAGCCATGGCCGCTGAGCCTGCGCGTCCGGAACCTGTGCTCCGCAACGGGAGAGGCCACAACAGTGAGAGGTCCGCGTATCGCAAAAAAAAAAAAAAAAAAAAAAAAAAAAAATTTATCCTATCCTCACATTTATTCAAATATTGACACCATTGTTTTGATGACTTGTGTGGGTTCTGGACATAGACCAAAAAGATATAAATTTTTAACTGTGAATTCTTTTAAATAAATGTCCTTTGTGTGTGTGTGTGTGTGTGTTTTTAACAGTCCTTGATGCCACTTAGTTAAAACAGGAACAATATCTATCGGTAAATTTGCAATCCCCCTCCTCCTCCTTTTTTTCTTTTTCTTTTTTTAAAATTTTTTTACTGAAACATAGACACCTAGGTCTTAGGAAGTGATGAAAGAGCCCTCTCTGTTGGTACCAAGCAAATGTATTAGTTTCCCATTACTGCTGTAACAAGTTGTCACTGACATAGGGGCTTAAAACAACACGAATTTATTATCATATAGTCTGTCTGAAATCTGACTCAGGTCTCATCAGGCTAAAATCAGGATGCTGGCAGGGCTGTATTCCTTCCTGGAAGCTGTAAGGGAGAGTCCATGTCTTTGCCTTCCCTGGTTTATGGCCTCATTCCTTCATCTTTAAAGCCAGCAGTAGCAGGTTGAAGCCTCTTCATGTGATATCACTCTGACCTCCTGTTCAAATATCTTTCTGTAGTCAACTATCTTTCTCTTTCTCTCTTCTGTGTGTCTCTCTCTCTTCCATGGCTAAGACCTCTGTGATTACATTAGGCACACCCAAGTAATCCAGAACAATCTCCCCAGCTCAAGATCTTTAACTTAATCACATGCAAAGTCCCTTTGCCATGTAAAGTAGCATATGCATAGGTTCTAGGGGTTAGGTCCTGGACGTCTTTGGGAGGCCATTATTCTGCCTCTCATAGGAAGTAAGAGTTCAGATAGACTTAACAGTAATCACAAAGCACACTTCTCTAAATAATCCCTCTCTCCCGTTGATCCCGTTTTTTCCCGTCAATAGTAAGACATTGTATTGCGTGCGCACTATCATTGTACCTTTAAGTACACTACTATATAACTGTTATTATCTAATTTTAGGATGAATTTTTTCCCTCCCCCATCCGTATATGGAAGCAGAAGCTCAATCATAGCAGTTGTTCCATACATTTTTTTATTAAGGAACTTAATTACAAATGAGGGTTGTCTCCTTAATCTCTTTGTTCTCAAGCTCAGAGAACACTACTTTCTCAGTCTGGGATGACAGACTAGAATGGGCTAGATAGACACATAGGAGAATTTATGGAAAGATTTATAAGGGGTTCATTCAAACATGAGCCATATTTGAACTTCTATTGCACTTTATTTGTGGTTTTCTTCATATCTAGTATGCTTTCTTTGTATGAAATCTTATGCTCTTATTTCAAATTTGATATTAAACCCTTGAAAGCAGAATCACTCAAGAACCAAATTTATCTAACTTATATTTGCATCATTAGAATTTCCACTCTGGTCTGCTCTTATGTATTCATATTGTCCAGACCCCTCATCTTTTCCAGACTTTTGAGAGAAAACAGCCTTGTGCTCAGCCTCTTCATTGAGGGAAGTGCACAGTGCTCAGGCCAGACCACTCCTCAATCTACTCCATAAGTGTATCTTTTAGGGTGTCTCACCTGTTACCTGGGCAATCGCGTTTGCCCTCCTTGTTAAAAGATGAATACTTGCGAAGTTCACTCTCCTTGCAGGGGGTGGGGGTAGGGAAGCAATTCCAATGTCCCCTCACTCTCAACCCTGCCTTTCAAGGCCTCTGCTGCTAGGGGAACCTCGGAGATATAAATGCAGTAGAGGAGGAGGAGAAATGGTGGGTTGGACTTTTCTAAGCATTGGTAGGAAGACTCTCATGGAGTTCTGCTATGCTAGACTGAGTGGCTCTTGTTGACTTAGCCTGCTGCATCTCAGAAAAAGAAAAAATCAAAGTATGTATCCTTACTCCCCTGCCTGGTGTCGATGTACATGAAAGTAAAATGGGGAAACATGAGTTAAGGCACTTCGAAGAGTACACACAAAGGAAGACTGGCTGTGAGTGATTTAAAGCATAGAAAGCATGGGAACCATGCTACAATGCTGATTCTGATTCAGTAGGTCTAGGGTGGGATCTAAAATTCTACATTTCTAAGAAGCCTCAGATTATATGGGTGTTTCTATCTCAGATCATACCAACACAGATTTAGAGCAGTACTTACTCCATTTTGTGGAGACAGTAGGTCCTCCAGTATACAAAGAGATAAAGTAAACAGGAACCTCTAACTTTTGCTATCATCTCAGTATTAGAGGATAAGAAAGAACATGGGTATGTTTGCATGTGGGGAGTGTATTTGTGTTTCCCCCGTGACTACCCAGCAGCAGTACGTCTTAATGGCTATAGCACAAGATTGAGAGCAAGTCCCACCTGAGCCCCTGACTCATTAGAGAAGCCCTGTGCAAGTCACTTTATCATCCTAATTTTTTTTCTTTCTAAAATAAGGATTTGGATACTTGTTCCTGGCTTCTCTCACAGATACTGTGAGTATTAACATGGGACTACTTTTAAGAAAGAGTAGATCCAAATAGAAGACATTATTATTACTTGCTGTCATCTCTTTTCTACTTACCATCCAATTTCCCTTCTTACCACTTACACATGATTTATCTCTAGCCCATGTTCTCTCCATTTTCTTGGGATTCTTCTCATGTGACCATGTGATGTATTATTCAAATGCCCCAACTTCTTTTATTGCTAATTATATATTAACCAGGTTCTGACTTCATTCTTCTCTGTATTGAATCCTGGTCCAGGCATGCCACACTGACAAAAAGGATTCCTAGGGCTCAGAGGAAATTTTGGCAAATGACAGTTCTCTTTTAGGGCTGTTAGTCTTAATGGAATATTTGATAAGATGGTAATAACCCCTGAGATCCTTTTATAGCAAACCCAGGGGCAATATATATATATATTTTTAACAGTCTCAATGACTTTTATTTATTCATTTAAGTTTTCAGTGAGGTCAGTTCTCGAAGGCATTTCATAATGATGGTTTCTTCAAACATGCTAAACAGGTATGATCCAAACTGTCTTCCCTCTTCCAATTATATCTATTGATGGGTATAAAACATTCTTCTCCATATGTATCATTCAGTTGCAGTTTAAAGCTCATTTCCTCAGCTCTCACTTTGAAGTGAAGAACTACTCACCATCCTCTAGGTTCTCTCCTCTGATAGTTTGTAGGATCAGCAATTTGGTTCCTCAAGCCCATATTCTTACCCATGTGTCATCCGTTACGCCCTCTATTTTGATCTCCCTCCTCAAAGACTGTATTCCAGTATCCAATGGTTAGAATGTGAGTTTTTCCTATTGGAAAAAAAATATGTATTCTCCTTGTCAGTTATATACAATGTAATCCAATCCTTTCTCTGTTTCAAACATAAGGTCCAGTGTTTAACAATATGAGTGGGCAGGCAACATAAATATTTTGAGGAAAATAATAGCAATGATATGTTAACGTTCATTGACCCCTTTACTATTCCTGACACTGTGCAAAGTGCTTGACATAGAAGTTCTAATTTAATTCTTGCAACAATCATTCAAAGAAATAACAACAACAACAAAATGAAAAAACAAAACAGGCTCACAGAGGAAGGGAACAAACTGGTGGTCGCCAGAGGGGTGTGGGGTGTTAAGCAAAAGAGGTGAAGGGGATTAAGAGGGACAAACTTCCAGTTATAAAATAAACAAGTCATAGGGATGTAATATACAGTGTAGGGAATATAGTCAATAATACTGTAACTTTGTATGTTGACAGATGGTTACTAAGCTTAACATGATTGTCAATTTGTAATGTATATAAATTTGGAATGACTATATTATATACCTGAAACTAATATAATATCGTATGTCAAATATACTTCAATTTTTAAAAAGGGGGAAAAAGACAACAGTAGTTAATACCTTCATTTTGTGCGTGTTGATGCTAAGGTTTAGCTAAGTAGGGCTGCTCAGGGTCATCCAGATATAAGCAACAGAACTTCTAGTCAAAAAGAAACCATTCTTGGGGCTTCCCTGGTGGCGCAGTGGTTGAGAGTCCACCTGCCGATTCAGGGGACGCGGGTTCGTGCCCTGGTCCGGGAAGATCCCACATGCCGCGGAGTGGCTGGGCCCGTGAACCACGGCCGCTGGGCCTGCGCGTCCGGAGCCTGTGCTCCGAAACGGGAGATGCTGCAACAGTGAGGGGCCCGCATACTGAAAAAAAAGAAACCATTCTCATTTTAAAGCCTGTGCTCTCTTAATCATTGTGCTAAATTATTTTGGCAAAAGTTTACTAATTCTGGGTCTGAACAGTGCCATTGACCAAACAGAAAATACGTTTCCATCTCAGATGCAGTGCCCTTTAATGTTCAAAGTGTCATTTTGAGGACTTCATTAGAGCTGAGCTGTCCCAGCTTCCATCTATATGTGTGTGAAGCTAACAGTAAACCTGTTTCATTACACCATTACCTTAATTAATGTGCTTATAATAATGGTTTGGAATTTATTTAACCAAAATAATAACTTCATTTAACATAAACGACTTGATGCATAGGCAGCATTGAGTTGCAGCGTTCCTGCTGCTATTTACAGAACATTTACCGTGTGGCTAATGGGAAATCACCTTTGTGATCCTGCAACACTTATTAATGCCTTGGTTCACCTCCGAAGCCTGATCTCTTTATGTGAAGTTCGGGAGCCATGGTGAGTTAAATAGGGAACCAGTGAATTATTAATTATTTTTAACAGCATTGTGATGGTTGCTTTGTTATTAAAATTTTTGCAGTGCTGTAATAAGAGATTCATAAAGCACATCCTTCATAACCTTTATAAAGTGGTTTGAGGAGCTAAAAGATCAGTGTTGAGCATGACATAGGCCAGGCAGATTTTTGATGTGTTGACACCAAAGGATACCCATTTTCACTTCAAGGCTTTCCCTCTCTGGAGCCAATATAAGTTGTAGGCAGTTGGTAGAAACATGATTAATAGACTAACTTTATCCCTAAACATTATATTCTAAGCTTAATCAGTAAAATAAGGACTATCAGATTTTTAACAAGTCAGTAAGAAGAATGAATGGGATGTCTTTAAATATCCCTCAGTAGGGCACATTTGTGGGGAGAAAGTGAGGGATCAGATCCACACTGACTCATGTATAGTTAGGAAAAAATCTCTTCCCCTTAATTGAGGTGAACCATTTGAATTCAGTTGACTGATTGACAAGGTTGGCAAATGTAGCAGAGACTGCTACTTCACTAAAACCCATGTGCCCCTTCCTCCCTGGTGATGGAGCTGTAGCTGTGGACACAGTGGCTCTTTTGGAGCCTATTATTTCCCATGCTTCCTTTCAGTGATTAAGTCCTTGCCAGTGAAACACGAGAGGGAGTGATAAGTGTCGTCTCTTAGTCTGGGCCATGAGATATTGGCCATGTGTTCCTCCATGTTCTTTCTGTTCTCTTCTCACAAGTGAAAATGCAGAGGTAGGTAAACAAGAACAAAGCAACAAAATGAAAGGAACTTAAATCTTTGAATGATTGCAAGAAGCAAAGCTGCCCCCCTGGGCTAGTGACCTAAGGACTGTTCTGTAAGCAACTGAGAAACCTTTGTTTTCTTTAAGCCACTGTTTAAGCTTTTGATTGATTGATTGAGTGATTACCAGAAACTTAGCCTTCACCTTAACTAATGCAACACACTTGGCAAAAATGACCCACACTGTTCATTAAAATGAATCGAATCTAATAGATATTCACAGCCTAAGATTTTATGGGAGACAAATCTACTTCAAGAAATCTCATACAGATAACAAGAGATTTTAAGACAGCTAGGATGAATGATGTTTGTCTGTTTGTCTGTTTCATGTATTCCATAAGCTGCTTTCAAGGGGTGAGGCATTGGAGTATTTCTCAGAAAGCACAATTAACAATAAATAAAATCTATTCCTTTATAGAGATGAACAAAACTTATTTTCTATATATGGACCATAGCTTCATCTGGTTAGACCACAAAATGTTTAACATGACTTTGCTTCTGCAATTATGAAACTCAACACTTTGTTATTCAAGTAATATTTAATGAGCAATTGTATATATTAAATTTTTGTCATTGCTGTTAATTCCAGAAGTTATCTGTTTTATAGTCAATGAAATAACGTTGCTAAGCTTATCTAGCCCAAATAACTTCTGGTAAAGCAAAACATCAGCATGAGACGTAGATATCAAAGGTTCCAATTATTGTTGAAAATGGTATTTTTATGAAGTCGAATAAGAACACCTCTCATCTTCTATGCTTATCCTTACTGATAATAAGTGTTAGTAGAGAACAGGTACAGGCATGTTAGAATAGTGTGTAGAAGTGGAACCAAACTACATAGGAAGTATAATTCCAAAAAAAAAAAAAGAAAAAAATAAATCCTTTCCTTCTGGAGAAAGAGGTTGTTTTTGTTGTTGTTGTTTTAACATTCTAAGCTTCCTTAAGCCCAAAACGGCAGTGTCATCAGGCACTGGATTTGTTCTTGTGCCAATTATTGATGGCCAGAATCAAAAATGTTAGTACTCCACTGGTACACGAAAAAAGAGGAAACCATTTCAAAAGTCAGTGAAGATCTGGTTGAAAAGGGTAGAAATCTCAGGATGGTGATCTTTTCCAAGCCCTTTCCACAAATGCTATGCTAAGCTAAAATGGGCAAATTGAATGCACGAAACTATATAGGAGCATAACCCTGAAGAAAAAGTGAAGCAGGGAATTCAACACGCATTAAATGAACTTGAACAGCTTGAACAGTAGATAACATTATTGAGAATCTCCCTTGAATGTGCTGAAGACATTGATTCCCTAGAGCCTGAGATGTGGGTGCTAGATTCTCTATCTTAGGGAGATTTTTTTTTTTTTTTTTTTTTTTTTTTTTTTTTTGCGGTATGCGGGCCTCTCACTGTTGTGGCCTCCCCCGTCGCGGAGCACAGGCTCCGGACGCGCAGGCTCCGGACGCGCAGGCTCAGCGGCCATGGCTCACGGGCCCAGCCGCTCCGCGGCATATGGGATCCTCCCAGACCGGGGCACGAACCCGTATCCCCTGCATCGGCAGGCGGACTCTCAACCACTTGCGCCACCAGGGAGGCCCTTAGGGAGATTTTTTAAAGATTATCAGAAATCCCTTTGGATGAGTGAATAATCCATAATATTCTTGTTTGAATTTACTATCAGTCATTTTAGAAGATCAACTTCCATGCATAATTACTACTCTGTGTACAATATTATTATCCCAATAATGAATTTAAGCAGAGGGCAAGGGAGCTCCTCTGAATCAGCTGTAGATTTCTGAAATTCCAAAAATAGAGATCACAGCAATCATGATAATCTTGGTTTGTATGCCCCATGTTGAGGCTATATCAAATGAAGAGTCCATTGTAATTCTCTAAAAAGCAAAGTGGTTATCAAAGAAGAGACTTAGAGTCAGGACAGAATACTGCAGGAAATATCATCTTATTTAAATAGATTTCCAAAGACATACTGGAGAAGACAGAGTGCCCCCCTCACCTAGGCAGATAGAGAAAAATTGGCTATATGTTGTGATCAGTATTCTTATTTACATAAAGTATAATCCAGTCTACCTCTTTTAAGCGTAAAAGAAATTATTAGAAGATAGATATAGTTAGGAATCATTGAGAACCTTGAAGAAACAAATTTCAGGCTGAATGCCAGAGAATGACTTCGAAAATCGCACCATAGAACTGGGTCACCAGGTGAACTGCTATCTTTGCAGTAATCTAGAATCTAGAAAGCTGCTGAACCAGAAAGCCACCCACCCAATTAGAAAGCTGTTAACTAAAGCACTAAAGCACTAAAACCACACCCTGCCTGCTTTGATCAGGAAGTAGTGAGATCAGGAAGCTGCCACTAAACTTATTGGCTCTAAAACCATGCTTTCTGTGCCAGGATCCTTACCAAAAATATGGATACCCTAGGCCTTACCCCTTCAAAGTTTCTCAGCTCCCAATCAAAGTCTCACAAGTGTTCATGGGATTGGTGATACAAGTAGTAAGCAATAGCTGCAAAGGAGCCCAGGGAACATAGCTTTTGTTCTCCCCCAGCTTTTATCTGCCAGGATGTACAGGTAGATGTTCAGCAAGCCACTTATTGCATGTGCTATAGAGCTTTAGGGCAGGGACTTTAGCATCAATCTACTTATTGCATTGATCAGCTTACCCAGTGGCTTCTATCATAGAAGTGGCAGGTAGGTCCTGGAAGAAGGGATGTGGAAGAAGGTTTGGGGTGAGAGTGTTCCAGGAATAAAATGCTCAAGAATATCATTCTTGGTGATGCCTGTTGAGAATTTAATACTAGAGTACATGTTTGGTTCTTCTATTGTCTGGATGCTTTTAAAAACCATTGCCCTATGTTCAGTTTATTTAGCCTTAGCAGAGACTATAATACTCACTTCACAGATTGCTATGAAATATGCATTTTTTAAAAATTATGGAAAATGGTGTGGTTTAGAGCTGTGAGAACCATACGTATTTTCACTCAAATGAATTCAGTTAACCCATATCTCTTGAGTGCCATGTTGGTTGTCAGGTACTGTGGAAACTGTAGAGAAAAAGATATTGTGCCTTCTATGAAGGAGACCACAACCTTAATTGGATGGATTCCAATTACAGAACTTCATAGTAAAATAGAGCCAAGATAAAGAATGTTCTTTCCCGAATCCTGGTAAAACTACAGACATCCTCCAGTGCCAAGCTCATACTAAGGAGAAACCCCCCACCCCTAGGTGGAGTGACATGCTTTCATTACCACTGGTCTCCACCCTGTGATTTAAGAGATTATAACTCAGTCATGGCTCCAAACATGGGTAGAAATGTATAGTTCACTTCAGTTTTTAAAAACAGTTCCATAATACAGCATCTCAGACTTAATAGAATGTTAGTCTCTTACTCCCAGCCATTAAAAGATTCCATTTCGGGAATGTGACTAAAGGGAAACATGACATAATGAGTGCATATCCATATTGTCCCTTCACCTTCCTGCAGTGTTTAAGCTGTTTTGCTTCAATTGTTTTCAAGAGAGTTTATGAATTGTGTTCAGCCAAACATGGTGAATTGCCATCAGTTCTCAATTCATGTTTGAGCCGTGTCATGTTCGTTATCATACCTATCATGGCTACTTTATCAGATTCATTTTCTTCCAGTACATCGCCATCCTAACATACTGTCATTATCATTTCAGTGCATTTGCTTGCATGTAGTAGTTGTTCAGTAAAAATATGTTTCAGTAATATTTTAAGAACAATTATTGCTTTCTACTGAGTGTTATGCAGGGTTGGTTTGACCCCAAGTGGTTGGCTGTGAGGGTCAGGAGTGACAATTCCCCTATGACCTTTAATGAAATCAGTACAAAGATTTTTTTCGGGCAATCAGCACCTATGTGTGCCATCACATACCATCTTTCCTGCACTGTCCCTAACTACAGTGCCCCATTTCCTTACTGGCCCACAGTGTGTGTGTCAAATGTCTATTTGACTGCATTGTGACTCTAATTATTATTTCTTTTTGACTCAGCTAATTGTCTTAGCAGCTTTTTCCCCTTCCTTGCTCTGCAAAATGTCCCTCAGATGGTGTTTAACAAGAACACATATAAAAAGAAACAATTTGTTTCTGGGGAGTGCTATTTACCTTTTTTTTTTATTTTCTGCTTTGTTAGCGATGCAGAGGTTTCATTAGCAAGGAACAAATGAATAGCAAAGACAGCTAATCTTACACACAGACACACATGCGTGTGCACACACACACATACAATAGATAGAGAACACAACCAAACAATCTTCTCATGAAGAAGAAAGGAATAAAATGTACATTTGGGCTAATGGGGCTTATTGTTTCATCGTTATTTGAATAGATTATACTCTAAGTAATTGGCAGTCTGGTCACATAATGGAGTTCTGTATTTTTCCCTGTGAAGAAGTGGAGCCAAACTTGCAGTACTTCACAAATGTGATGAGATTGAGCCCTACAGCATTTTTATTGGTTCAAAAAGCACATGCGTTCCCATCAGAGGGGTGTCTTGAACTTAGAGCAGCAGATAAGAACAAACAAAGCTTGGATTATAAGGCTTAATCTCCTCCAAATTTCCAAAAGAATGGCAGAAAAACTCAGAAATATATATGCAATGATTAGGGCTCTTTGAGATAGACTGTTCAGAGTTGAAATGCATACCTGCCACACAATGCTGAACCAAATTCCCGGAAAATATTTAAGTAGAAATGTAGTACATCTCATGAATCTCAGCTGAAGAGGGAGGAAGAAGGTAGTACCACAGCACTGAAGAAAGAACATACACAATATCTAATATTAGACATTAGAGGCCCTCCCTCACTCGGGCCCATTCCAGTCAGGAGGTATAAGACCCTGAGTTACCAGAGTGGCATTTCTCCCACACTTCTGAAGGATACATCCCATGAAGTGCAGAAATAATTTAAAATCTACCAGACAATGCCAAAGTAAGAAATTCAGTAAGATGGCATACAGAAGAGATAATCAAAACAAAACGATTGATTCCTAGCCATGATGATTTCTAACAGAAGTTACAATAAAGAAGATTTGGGTTCATTATTAGAAAAAAAATGCTAAAAATTAAAACACTCTTCAAAAATGAAATGGGTTTTCTTATGAGGTGATGAGCTCCTTATCACTATAAAGGCAAAGCAATGGCTAGATGACTATTAAATATCCATCCATTGATTTCTTCAGCCATGCATTTAGTTAACAAATATTTACTGCACTCCTGCTTTATGTGTCAGGGGATGTTAAGCTAGAAACATCAAAGATATATTCAACTCAAATTTTTATAGAAATTCTGAGTTAAGGGCAAGAATTGTAAATGTAGGATTTAATTGATAATATCTGAGGCATTTGTAACATATGTGTCTTAAATACCTGAGTTGTCTACACTTTCACTACTCAGATAATTTGCATACAGTCTACGTATTAGGGTAAAGCTCTATACAATATTCCCAGTCTTCTCACTTGTGGCTTCCTTTTCTTCATCTTATTGTTCAACAGTTACCTTTCCAAACAAATTGAGTCAGGAACATTGCTTTGGTGCTGTCGTTTGCATGGGAAGTTGTCAGGCCTGATCTGACCTGCCTTTCCATCAGGATTATAAAGGTGACGGTTAGTCAATTTCAGGGATTCATGATCCATTTTACCATAGCGCTTCACCTTGCAGCTAAGTAACACAGCTGTGATAAAATCAGCCATAATCACTGCATCTTACTCAGCCCTGCCTTGGCTATAAATACTCGTTTCATAACAAAAAAAGCAAGTGGAACAAACGGGGAGATAGAAGAAAGATGAAGGCAAATGTGAAGGTTTATTCATAGTGACTAACGGAAAAATGTGTTCATAGTTTTTACCTTATTCATTTTTCCATACAGCAAATGGGAACATACATCATATAATGAAGTTTGCTTGTAGTTGATTCATCAACATCAATTATAAGCATTTTATGAAGCATTTATATGCACTTAGAATAATTATTCTTAGCACTGTACATATGGGAGACAAATAAATTCCAGGCATGAAGACCTTAAAATTTAATATACACATATGCGTATGTACATGCACATATAACAAACTTCTTTTGGGGGCAGATATACAGATAATGGCATCAACACTAAATATGGAGAGAATTGAAGAGAGTGATAAAGAAGTCTTGGAGTCAAAATTATTTCACTCATTTTTTGTTGAAACACACACTGTTGTAAATGCAAAAGAAAAAGCAGTGATAGAAGCAAAGAAAAAGCAAGCCCTTAAAGAGCTTACATTTTAGAAAAGGAAGACAGAAAACAAAACAACAACTGAATAAACTATATAGTAAGTTAGTAGTGATGAGGAAAAAAGAAACATACAGAAGGGAAGGACAGAAATAATCAGGTATGGGAAAATTTTCAGATACACTGGCTGATATTTTAGACCCCTTCCTGACAGCTGAGTAAAAGACTTGAAGAAAAAACCATCTAGATGCTTGGGAGGTGAAATATCAGGTTCAAAGGAACTTAGTCAGAATATGTGTGAAGATCAGTGAGGAGGCTGGTGTGGCCATTGCCGGCTGAGTAAGGCGGCGACAGAGCCAGAGAGACAGCAGCAGTCTGGCTGGAAAGGGCCCCTAGAACAGTTAAAGACTTGAGCTTTTTCTCTTAGTGAGACCATTGGAGTCTTGAACAGAAAAGTGACAAGCTCTGACCTAAATGCTTAAATGATCACTCTGGTTCCTATGAGGAGAATATACAGTAAAAGGCACAAAAGAAGCAGGGAACCGGGTTAGGAGACTTATTGCAATATTACAGACCAGAGCAGATGCTGACCCCAGCCAGGGTGGCAATGTGGTGGTGAGAAATAATCAGAGTGTGGAGGTCTCTTTAGGTGTTCCAACAGGATCTCATGGCAGAATGAACGTGGAGCGTGAGAGAGAGAAATCGGGGGAGATAGCACAGTGTTTGACCTTAGGGGCAAGAGGATAGATTTGCCATCAACTTGGATGGGAAGGAGTAAGAAAAGGTTTGAAGACTAGGAACTTGACTTTAGATATGTTAAATTTGAGATGCCTATCAGGCATCAAGGTGGAGATATCAAATGAGAAATTGGATAGATGAGATTGGATTTCAAAGGAAGGGCCTAGGATGAAGGTTCATATTTAGGAGTCATCAGCATATTAAAGCCACAAGACTGGATGAGATGACATAGGTAGACAGAAAAGAGACGTCTAGGACTCTTCTGGAATTTGTAATTGACCAGCTTTGTATCCTAGTGATACAAGGTCATCCTAGGGACTCTGCAAGTCACTAGCTCCTCTAGTTCTAAATTTCTTTTTAAGGTATACGCATACGGGAGGAGAAAAGTTTGGGAGTGGCACAGATAACCTAGATATGGTAACATTAATAACAGTAGCAGCATGAGTAGCAACAAGGGAAAAACTCTTATGTATTGAATATTTACTAGATGTCAGGCACTGTGCTGAGCCTCCCTTGTATGTTTGCTTTCTTCATTATCCCATTTCTGAAGGTGTGGAATTATCCCTATTATTATCATCTCCATTCTACAGGCGTGGGAACAAAGGGTTTGAAATTTGAAGACTTTGTCAAGAGCATGCATTGAGCAAGATTTACCTAATTTCAAATCTGGGCCTCTTTTTTATTTATTTTTTTTTGTGTGTGGTAGGCGGGCCTCTCACTGTCGTGGCCTCTCCCATTGCGGAGCACAGGCTCCAGAAGCGCAGGCTCATCGGCCATGGCTCACGGGCCCAGCCGCTCCGTGGCATGTGGGATCTTCCCAGACCGGGGCACGAACCCGCATCCCCTGCATTGGCAGGCAGACCCTCAACCACTGCGCCACCAGGGAAGCCCTCAAATCTGGACCTCTTAATCAAGGATAACAACACTGTAATGATGTTCCTTTCTATGAAATGACATCCAAAGTCCTTCTAGGGATTCTTTTCTGTTTTTGTCAATAAGAATTATTTCTGCACTTCAACTTCATCCAAACCCTTTAGAACTGTGAAAGAGCTTCACACTGAGATTGCATGATATGGGTTGTTAAGTGGGGAAGGGAGAAGAATTTTAACTTGGTAGACAGAATTGGACTTGAATCTACTTACTAGCTGTGCAATTGTGGGGAACTACTTAACTTTTTGGATTCCTCATCTGCAAAATGGGAATAATTATACCCACTTAAATGGCATTTAACCACAGCATGACATGAGGATTAAATAGGAGCACATATGTGGTTGATATAGTGCCTGGGACAGGGTAGACACGATAAAAATGTCTAGTGCTGCTGTTATTATTGTCATCATTATTATTTGAGCTGCCTTCTACCTATTCACCATTCTCTGCAAGCGCTGAGCCCCACCTGGTTGTACTTTATGTGCTGTGTAAAGCTGGATTTGCCTGCTTCCTCTGCCCTCTAGAAATCTGCCATGCCCACTCCCACCTCAGGCTGTTTCCAGATCTCAGTCTTCTTCATACTACTCATGCTTTTGTTTCCCATTATGCCTTCTATTACGGCATCTTTCATCTTGTACGGAATTCTAAGTGTGTTATAAATCCGTGTAATGAAACCATGAGGCAGATTGACTTGGTTATAGAACACATTACAGGGAGAAACAAGGTCTTCATCATCATTTTCTTCAATATTGAATAGTTACTGAATTTATATTATATATTGGGTACTCAGAAAACATAGCACATAACGCCGACATTACCGTTGCCCTCTAGAAGCATCTATTTTAAACAAGAGTCTCCTAAGTCTCACATCATTGAGTTGAATATCCCTTCCTTGCCACTCCACCTACATACCCAATAAAACAGCATCATAAAAAAACCCTGAATTAGGTAAATAATTTCCAGGAAATTTATTTTATAACTATTTATTTATCCCCAGTTCATGCTGAATTATTTTTATTAGACAGAATATATAGGAAATTAATGAAACTGTTGCTGAGTTGTGAAATGAGACTTCCCGCATTGCAATTTTCTTTCTTCTTTCAGCCTTCCCCAGACTAGTAGATTGCATTTTTCTGTTCTTTGCTACATTTGAGAGTTAACAATCAACCGCCCTAGGCTTCTCTCCATTCCATTCACTCCCACTATGATTTTTTTTTCATAAACTCTCTTAGAGTCTATTTGTTTTGAAATGTGTCATTGCCCTCTGCCATCTTCCACTCCATTTCCCTCAGGTTTCCATTTCATGTTCCAGTTTGTTTTATTTGGATATTCTCTTTGGGTCTCTATTTCTTTCCAATGCAATTTCCCCACCATGCTATGACACCTCCCATTCTCCTTACCTGCAGCTCTTTCAGTATTCAGTGTCCGAATCATAATGACGTAATATGCTTTAAAGATCTCTGTAAAGTGTAATAGGTTAACCAAATGTTATTTGCTATTTTACTGTTTTATTTTGGAGAGGAGCAAGTTGAGAGACAGGAAATAAGGGATAAAATGAATAGGTACAACTTTGGGGAAGGAAAATGAAAGGATTACTGATGGATTCAATAACTTGATAGGAACAAATGCAAAATCTCCAAATAAATTGTTATTATAAAGAGTGACTGAAAATTTCTAAGTTGACTGATACAGATTTAGGAAGGTTTTAAAAGTATGTGTGCATGAACTTAAAAGTAGCTGCTGGGCACCAAACTGGTCTACTCAATGATAATTGATATAAAGAAAAAATATAAATCTAAAACAATAGTAAACATGATGAGGTTTTTTAAAAAATAAATTTATTTATTTATTTATTTATTTTTGGCTGCATTGGGTCTTTGTTACTACATGCAGGCTTCCTCTAGTTGCGGCGAGCAGGGGCTACTCTTCATTGCAGTACGCGGGCTTCTCATTGCAGTGGCTTCTCTTATTGCGGAGCACAGGCTCTATGCACATGTGCTTCAGTAGTTGTGGCACGTGGGCTCAGTAGTTGTGGCTTGTGGGCTCTAGAGCTCAGGCTCAGTAGTTGTGGCGCACAGACTTAGTCGCTCCACGGCATGTGGGATCTTCCTGCACCATGGCTTGAGCCCGTGTCCCCTGCATTGGCAGGCGATTCTTAACCACTGCGCCACCAGGGAAGCCCCACATGATGAGCTTTAAACCTCCACTATTGAAACAGGAGGAATTTGAAAGTAATTATAAGTCAATAGTATGAACCCAATGTGTTTCTACAGCTAAGAAAGACAAATGGATGGGCATCATTAGAAAAGTTAAAACAAACCAAACAGAAATGCCTCTATGCAGATCTTATTACCAAAGCACAAAATACACATGATTGAGCTAGTATGATTTAGCACTTCTAAATTTAACAGAAAAGTGAAGAAACAAGCCAAATGAAAACATATATTTTTTCAGTTTAGAAAGGCAAACACTGAGATGGATTGTAATATAAGCAAATGAGATCAGTAAGTGTACATTTTTTATAAAGTGTGTTCCATGAAGTACTGGTTATACAAATGGTTAATAACTAATTTATGCAAATAAGAATTGAGCATTGTGGGAGTTACTATAGGATGTCCCAGAGGGTTCTATATTCTAGTATTTATTTTAAAACTACAAGAAACATGCGGCATGCTTAGTTTCCCAACCTCATTTGATGATGGAACCCTTTTCTTGCGGGTGGTTCATCTTACAAGACTAGAATTCAACTGACAGTCTTCAGGAAAACTTTTCTTCTACGTTAGGGATACCACTTCAAGTAGGAAGAGTAAATGTCTAGACTCTCTGTTACCCCAAAGTGATAAAAACAAGAAATATTAGTAAGTTCAAGCAAGATTTTATTAAACATTGGTGTGATCTATCCATGAGGAAATAGAGACTGCTAAGGTACAATTTAAACTTTGTTAAAAACTTCAAGAAGATTAATTGACCTTTCAAATTTGGCAATTCAGGGAAACTAGTAAAGTGAGTTTATTCTGACCCAGTGTGTAAATATTTATTTTTTATTTTTTTTACTTAAATGAAGGATCTGAAGCTGGGCCTCTCAAACTGAAGATTTGCATAATTCAAGGATAAACAGTATACCGGTTTTTTTTTCATTGATAGCAATTTAAAATGTTCTTCTTGGTATAAGAACAAAGTCAAAGTAAGATGTATCCTGGAAGAGAATGCCAAATTTATAATAATTTTAAAGATAAAATATCATATGTTAGAGGAAAGTTAGTTTTGGTGTATTGTGGACCCAGATTCCTGGGGGAACAGTGCATTTCTCTTATGTCATAGGTATTCTTTGGTGCTAAAATTTGAGATGCATTGGCCTAGAGTAACAAAATAACACCTGGGAATACTAAAAGCAATATTAATATATTTTGATTTAAAAGTATGGAGAAATTTTAGTAAATTTCCAAGACATATCTCTGACTTACTGGCAAGATCCATGTGTGAAAGTTGATGGAGATATACTACCCATGGTCTCTAGTAGAAAACTGTTTTCTCAGTGAACTTGAAATGAACTGCATTGATTCACACGATCATGGGATCTGTTCTGAATATTAGAAAAAGGAATGAGATGTTCTGCTTGATATTATCGTGCCTCCAATGTGAACTTAATTCAGATTTAATGCAACTACTCTGTGTTGATTAAATCTCAAACTGTTATTAAAAAACTGAGTTATTGAGGTTTACCATTTATATAACAAGGTTGGCCTTCTACATTGCACCATAAACCTTAATCATTATGTTGACAATAATCACTTCCTGGTCATTTAACATAAATAATTACTTCAGCTACTAAAATGAGATGATGCGGCATTACATTGTCCCCACCACTAGTAGGACAGCATTGCTGTTTCTGCTTGAATTACTTAACTCTTAGCATGCAGTTCTTTTCTTTGTTCTCATCTAGTGAATATTAAATAAAATAATGTTATGGCTCTGGCCATCAAGAAATTCTTAACTCTCTACCACACCTTAATGTTAAACTAGACTGTATTTTTAAAGGCTGCCATTCAGCTCCTAAGGCGCTCTTCCCTATCATGGGATAGGGACTTACCCACACACCTGGATCCTTTAATGGTAAAGAATTTGGAAGCTCTTTTCTTTGTTGTCTTGATTATAAATTATCCACTTTATTCCCCATGATTTTACAAAGAATTAATAATCCTGTGTGTTATTTTTTTTCCTTTATATAAGGAGAATGCACACTTAGGTAACAAGCATTTGTGGAGATTCTTAAGGAATTATAAGAATCTTAGAGAAGTCTTAACAGTGGCAAGGTGGAAGAAAAAATTGAGAATACGGACCCTTAGCCTCATGGAAATTATCATCTCCATTGTACATACCGATATTCTGAATCACAGTATAAAATTAAAAGGAAACAATGCCTATTTTTACTCATCTCATCCTGGGTCATAAATCATAATTCTAACTTTTGAGAACATTTTAACTTAAGATTAATTTAACATTTTTATATAGAACTCTCAGCTGTTTTGGATCTCAGGTCATATTCTGAGCTCAAGATCCTTCACTTGGCTCCTTCTTATCTCTTAGAAAATAGAGACTGTCCTTCAGGGATGCAGTGGGGTCCATGGATGCTTAGGATTTCCATTCTTGCTATTGTTAACATTTTGGCACACAATGAGCCAGAGTTTGAATTGTGCCTCTTGTCCTCATTTATTTACGTGGCTTTGGAAACCTGTTCAAGTATGTTGAGGCTTGTATCCTCATCTGCAAAATGTGTATAGCAATGCCTGCTTTGTAGAGTTGATGGAAAGATTTGAGATAATGCATGTAAGCCACCAAGCATCGTGGCTGACACATAGGTCTTGCTCAGTAAATGACAGCTGTCTTATCCATTATTGGTGATGGCTTTATTATGCAGGCAGCCTATGGGGATACAATGATTCTTGTACACAAACAACTTGTCAGGATATACATTGGATGTCCATCTGTCTTAGATTATTTCATGAGAAATTATCGAAGAGTGGCACACATGCTACCACCTCACCACCATGTACCCTCTGCAGGTGTTTTCAATCAGTCACAGTGAGCCCAAACATAGCCTTCTAATTTTTCCCAAAACTGTTCCAGGCAGCTACTACTAATCAACTGCTATTGACATGAAAGATAAATCCTACTTGCTATCTAATAGCTAAAGAGTGAAGTTAAACAGATAGGACACAGCATGGTAAAGAAATTAGGATCAATGCAAAAGCATTTTTGTTAGAGGTACAGAAAAGTGGATGCAGGAACCCACTCAGGGATGGTGAAACAGTATCTGGAGGAAGCTGGAGCTCAAAATGTAAGTGGGCAGAGGTTTGGCAAGTTGGATAGTATGTGAGTTTCCACTCTGGATATTGTGCAAATGCCAGCCACAGCCAACTCATTTCAAAGGGCAGTGATGTACATAGCAATTCATCACCCATTTGCTTCTGTTTGGCAACCTATCTCACAGCAAAAAAAAAAAAAAAAAAAAAAAAGAGAGAGAGAGAGAGAAAAGAAAGAATTTAATTAATTTCTTCAAAGACAGTATTCAGATGGAACCGACATTGATTTAAATTATGGGTCTGTGTGTATTCACTGTCTCTAATTCCCAGATTCTAGCACAGTCAGACCCTAGGTTGTGCCCCGGGCGTGGCTCTCTCTCAGAGCTGGACAAAGTTAACATGAGATAATCCTCCTACACGGGGCCTGGGGAGATTTATAGCACCTTTTTAGGTTTGATATAAAGTCACACTCGTTTCTCTAAGGTGAAGTCTTCTTGTCTTTACAATGAACTCAAAATGAATTCTCAGCCAAAACATATAACCATTTAAAACATGCTGCTAGGGCTTCCCTGGTGGCGCAGTGGTTGAGAATCCGCCTGCCAATGCAGGGGACACGGGTTCATGCCCCGGTCCGTGAAGATCCCACATGCTGCAGAGCGGCTTAGGCCCGTGAGCCATGGCCTCTGAGCCTGTGCGTCCGGAGCCTGTGCTCCGCGGCGGGAGAGGCCACAACAGTGAGAGGCCTGCATACCGCAAAAAAAAACAAAAAAAAACAAACAAAAATGCTGCTAGAAATCAAAAGAGCAATGTTGCACAGAAGAATGGAAAGCCCTCACCTCTGTGGAGGTCTCTAGGCCTCTCAGACCCAGTCAAATATCTAATCCCTTGTAGTTGGTCAGATAGCAGAAGTTAAGGTTCGTGAGCATGCCAAGTAGAACATCAAAACAATACCTCTAAGACCAGTGAGCTTTTACTACGGAATTTGCAAGCTGGGCTGGCTATACACAATCTCCCTCAATCTCGTAATAGATCAACAGGTGGTATAACATCACTCTTCACATGGCTGAGACCCCAGACTTTGGCGACAAAAGACCCTAAGGGGGCTTAGTCTGATCTGGCTGTCAAGACTCAAGGAAGCTGCATCATGAATGGCCATAATGAGTCAGACCCAGATTCTGGCCACTGGAAAATAAGGATCCTGACAGCTCCACTGATGGCTGGGTTGTTTCGTTTTGGTGAAATAGTAGGCATACAATACAACTATTCTAATCGATCTGGGTTGTATGTAGGAAAGCAGTGTTAGGTATAGCTCTGATTAACCTTAAAATGTTATGACTTTTATAGATGCCTAGGAATTTAAAGCAAAAAAATTTTATTTCCCCCTGATTTTGTTGATTTCCAACTTAGGCCACCTTAAGGGGATGATGAGGTCAATAAAATATGCTAGTGTGTTTTACTTTTTAAATTTGTCTGATAAATAAGCAGTATATTCTTTATGACTTAGACCATACCTAAGTGGGCTAAGGGTGGAGTCGGGGTCATGATAAATGGAGTTGGGTGCTGGTCAAAATTGTGCTGTCTCCCTTGGGATGAATTTTAAAGAGAATGAAAATATTTTGCTTAGAGAAGACTCGGGGTGGATACCTATTTAAAAGTAGTTAAAATTCTACCAAACAAGAAAGTATAAACTTTATATGGAAGACCTGTTGTCCGCAGGAGATGGTTTTTAGGAAACAGATTTTGTCTAAGAGCAGAGAAGAATATTCTCGTAAGTCAAACTAAGAATAAAGTGATGCTTGCTGTCTTAGAAGGTAGTACATTTGTTTTTAATTGATCAAGTAGAGACTACATGAGCATCCATCAGAAACATTCCAAATGGTCACTGCTTCCTAACGATAGGTGTCTCAGAATATATAAATACAATAAAAATTCAGTACATGTAAGTAAATTGCCATCCTGCTTCAAACCCCAAAATAGGATAATGTGAAAGAGGCTTAAATCTAATACTGCCTATGTTGGAATATATGGGGAACTTGCTATTGGTGATTTGAAACTAGAGAATTAAAGCTGGGCTAAAGGTACAAGCAGAAGGAAACAGTTAAAGAAAAGCCTATTGGCTGTTTTCCAGAGTTGGTGGTGAGTGATGGAACATCCCTGCCACTCAGTAGGGGGAGTGGCCGCCAGCTGGCATAGCAAAGGATTTGGGAGCAGAGTGGTCCAAAGGGAAAAGGAACACTAAAGTTTCTTTCTGTGTTCTGGGAGTGTGTGTGTGCGTGCGCGCGCGCGTGTGCATGTGTGCGCATGCACGTGTGAGTGAAAGTAACTTCTAAAAACAGAGAGGCAAAGGGAATAACCAAAGAAGGTAATCAAAACTAAGAAAGAAGAGGATCAACAGTAGAAATGGCGGCCAAAAGTATAAGAAAATGAATCTGAGAAATGAATAGGATGCACATGGGAAAGAGAAGCGATAAGGAAGCCAAATCTACTTGAGCTCAAGTGGCAGAAGGAAGAACTCAGCCTTTGAATGGAGGCAGCAGTGCCATCTCTTCCAGCTCATGTGAGAACTGGCTATGCTGGGACTCAGCTGCAAATGTTTCCTCAGCAAATTCACCCAAGGTTTATTTAGCCATCCTGATCTGGACCGAATTAGGAAGAAAGTTGCTTGACGTTGCCCCTCCCCTTCCTCTTTTGGAAGAAAACAACAGCTCAGGAAGTCTCCATCAAGAGCCCCTCATCCAGGGCCTGCCCTTTCTAACACCTCCACTAGGGGTCCCACTAACCTGATCCCAGCAAACCACGCTTTCTTTCAGATAATGTACCTTTCTGCATGCTATTCTTTCTTTCTTTCTTCCTTTCTTTCTTTCTTCCTTTCTTTCTTTCTTCCTTCCTTTCTTTCTTTCTTTCTTTCTTTCTTTCTTTCTTTCTTTCTTTCTTTCTTTCTTTCTTTATTGGCTGTGTTGGGTCTTTGTTGCTGTGCACGGGCTTTCTCTAATTGCAGCGAGCAGGGGCTACTCTTCGTTGTGGTGTGTGGGCTTCTCACTGTGGTGGCTTCTCTTGTTGCGGAGCACGGGCTCTAGGTACGCGAGCTTCAGTAGTTGCAGCACTCGGGCTCAGTGGTTGTGGCTCACAGGCTCTAGAGCACAGGTTCAGTAGTTGTGGCACACGGGCTTAGTTGCTCTGCGGCATGTGGGATCTTCCCGGACCAGGGCTTGAACCCCTGTCCCCTGAATTGACAGGTGGATTCTCAACCACTGCACCACGGGGGAAGCCCTGCATGCTATTCTTGACTTGTGCTCCACAACTGAAGATTACCAGAGAACTATCTCATTCTTACTAAACAGGCACTTAAATTTGTTTTTATTGAAATATATTTGACATACATTATGTTAGTTCCAGGTGTACTACATAATAATTTGACATTACACAGGCATTTTATCTTCCAAACGCTCCTATGATAAATTATGCATATTCTGTGCTAATGAGATCACGTTACACACAACTTCAAGTGGTTTCTTTCCCAGCCAGGCAATGTGCAGTTGGACAGAGACTTTCTATATAAACGTGCCTTATCTTTTGTTGTCCAAGCCAGAGTAGATGCTCTAACCATGGACATCAACTTTAGTCAAAATGAAGTTTGGTCAGGTTTGGGAGAGAGGAGTATGAGTCTTTGTCACAATAGGATCTAATAAATTGCCCTCTCTCTTCCTAAATGCACTTAATCTAGTGTGAGTAATATAATCTACCCAAGCATTAGAATATGCATCTGAGTGGTTTCTTGCAACAACAGAGAATCACGAAAAGACCATTAAATGTCTAACACTTTGAGTTTTCAGGTCTCCTCTGTGTCATGTACATCCTGGTGCATGACTTAATTTTTAAATTGGAGAAAAAGAAAAATTATTGCTAGCGTTATGATGTTGAATAAGGTTTATAGTAGCAATAATCCCCCATGAAAACAGTTGTTATCATAGTTAATGCCCATTTTGTCACAGCGTTAACCTTCCCTGGCTCTGCCTCGGGCCATTAAACGGCCAACCATTTGTTAAGCACCCCAGAGCAAACAGTTACAGGGGGACAATTGCTGAGCTCATTTGTTAAGTAAAGCACCTGAGAAGACGGTGATAAACTCTGCACAGGTTTGTGTACATACACACATCCTTATACCTACTTTTCCCAAGTCCTTCCTTTAAGAATGTTCTGCCCTATGATTACTTCCAGGCTAGTCAGAGCAGTTCTGCAGCCCTGCAGTATCCATTCTTACTAACCCAGGCCACACCAAATTAGGGCCCTCAGACACCTGCCTTTCCTATTTCCCACCATTGTTTCCCAGGTTCACTTAGTGTCCGTGTTTAAAGTGTTTCGTAATTTTAACTCTGGCCCTCAGGAATAGGCCATGCCTTTAAAATGCTCAAAGGGCATAAGTAAAAAATAAAATTAAAATAATGTTGCTTGAAAGCAAGAGAAAAACAGGAAAAGGAAAGGAAAAATATCTCTACTATCCAGGAACATTTGTTCCTCAAGTAGACACGGCTTTATTAATTTATTCAGTTATTAGGTGCATTCTATGCTTTACTCGTAATATCTCTTTTAACTGTAACACCATCTTGACAAGGTTAGTATCATTAGCAGTCCCAACTGGCGGTGAAGAAACAAAATTTGAACCGAGGCTGTTTGACTTCAGATCCAAGCCTTTTGCTACCACGATACAACATACCTATCTTCATTTCAAAACAAAACAGGCAAGATTTATAAAATACGACTCCTATCTTATTTGCATTATGGGTCAATTTTGTACCAAACCAGACAATGGTTTTTGGTTACTAGTACTTGTTAAGATCAACTGTTTATTACTGTCCAGGGAGGCTCTGTAGAATAAATCTTGTCGAAGTAAGAGCTGGCTTTCAAAGTCACAACAAAGCAGAATTCCATAGACTGAATACTGGTCAAGGACATTATAATAGACTTTATTAAAACATGCTAATCCTTTTACATTAGAGATGACTTTATACTATGTTACCATGGACCCTCAATTGGTCCAGAATTATACATCTCTAATTTTGAACAGAGTTTACCTAATTAGTTAAAGGTAGTTGCAACTATCTTCAACTACTTCCTGTCAGGGAAGATCTGTTTCAACCAATCTCATTTAAGTAAAGAATAATACAGGTATGTTATGTAAGCTTTGACATAATTAGTCATTTCATTAATAGTCATTGAACCTCCTTAATCAGACGTGGAACTTCTTCCTTAAAGCTTAGTTTGAAGAATCAAATGGGCATAACAGTAGGAGGTACAAAGATTGGTTCAGAAGAGACAGGAACAATTTTAATGAGGTAGAGATCTTTTCTCATTAAACTTCTAATTTGGTAAGGCTATATTCTATTTTTAATTTTTACTTCCCATCATCATTTTCAGCCCAGTTAACATTGTTAACTGCTAATATCAGATGAGTATCATATATAATACATGCAAGACAATCTCAAAGGACCAGCAGAAGAACTGTAGATTGTTTGCTGGGAGTATGGTTAGTCCATGATTTCTTGTATTGACAGAGAGAAGGCCTGAGAGCAAATTCTGTAAATTCAGAGATAAGCCTAGATTCTCCATTAGGCATTACCCTCAACTGTCTTAGCAGCCGGGTATTTTCAGACTAGAAGAGCTCAATTAGGATGGAAAAGCAATGGAAGTACTGTACTCGATTTTCCTCCAAACACCTAAAATTTACACAGGAACTGGTTGAAAGTTATGAGCAAATCTCAAACTCACTCTTTTCCAAGCACTTGAAATGCAGTAATATTCTGGTGGAAGAAGTAGGAAGCTGGTTCATTAGCATATGCTTATCAATTATCTGCATAAAAAGCTTTTTTTAACACTTTGTTGTCCGGGCTTTTTCTCACTTGGTGGCTGGCAGAAAGCCATAGAAATCTTGGTGTTGCTCAGATTAAAGACTTTCCGACCTCCGCATTCCTTGGTATTCTATAGCATCGAGGGATTAAAAAGGAGCAAAACCACAAACAGGTGTCCAGTGTGATGATAAATAAAACCGGGACATTGGATTTCTGCACATTTAATAACATAAACTTATACTATTAGCCTGTTAGACATATACGGTGATGGGATTTGATCATTCATGCTAAATTTTTTTTAACTTTTTTTTTTTTTAGATATTGGGGGTAGGAGTTTATTAATTTATTTTTATTTATTTTTGCTGTGTTGGGTCTTCTTTACTATGCGAGCGCTTTCCCCAGTTGCAGGGAGCGGGGGCCACTCTTCATCGCAATGAGCGGGCCTCTCACTATCATGGCCTCTCGTTGCGGACCACAGGCTCCAGAGGCACAAGCTCAGTAGTTGTGGCTCACGGGCCTAGTTGCTCCGCGGCATGTGGGATCCTCCCAGACCAGGGCTCGAACCGTGTCCCCTGCATTAGCAGGCAGACTCTCAACGACTGCGCCACCAGGGAAGCCCCATTCATGCTAACTTTTAGTGAATACGTCAAGATGAGTTGTAAGTTGTCTGCAAATAGTGTGATCTACTGATAAGGTATAAAAGCTTGCAAATAAATTTTTCATAAATTAGAACAGACTTAAGATAATCCCTATAATAATGCCATGCTCACTTTATGTTTGGATCCTTTTTCTTGAGTGGGAAAATAGTAGAAAGGCCTAACCTCCAAAATTGAGTAGAATTCTTGGTGTATTCTTCAGAATGTGTCCTATGTGTTGACGCCTGGCCATGTGTCTTGTCCAACCAGGCTGAACAACATCTACATTTGACTTAAGGAGAACCCAAGGAGAGGAGCTTGGATGCAGTGTGAGTCCTAACAGAACCCTGACATAACGGGCAATGAGGTCCAGAGTTAGGACTTTCAGTGGAAGTGCAGAGGGGGTTCTGCTCTTTGTCCCTTTCTTGCTTCTCTTTAATTTCTACTCTGGGATGTTAATTTCGGGTGAAATGTCCTCATGTGGCCGTGCAAATATGAAGTGGCAAAAGTCTGAGTGAAAACTAAACTCTGCGCCTGTGTGTGCACTCAAAAGAGACAGACATTACCCAGAGTCATCACACGCTGAAAGGAAGGTGACCAGTTGGCCCAGGGAGAGGAGAGGAGAGGAGATCATTAACCCTCCTTAGAACCTCAGGGGCCTGTGCCCTGTGAGAAAGACAGAGTCTGAGGACAGGTATAACACCTGCGGGGTGTCAGGGCACCAGCAGAATGCAGGCAAGGCCCCAGAGCCTTAGAGGAACAGGTTTGTCCGTGTTTTCCACAGGAAAGGAGGCTGCCAGGGGCTGTGGTCTTCCTCTCTGTGATGGGAGTCAGCAGAGGGGTCTGTAGTGAAAACTGATTTGGACTTGAGCACCTGGGCACCTTGCTCTTATCCCCTCCTCCCTTTGGTGACCTCCCCGCTGCCTGCAGCCTTTCCACACAGCCTTCTTGCAGCACTTTGGGTTTCAGTGGTTTTAAAAGGAACATTTACTGAAAGCCTGAAACAGCAACAGCCATTTCTCATCTCTTTTGTCCTCCTCCTTCTTATCAAATTCTCAGTTGTTTAGAGTAAAAGTTGTAGCATTGGTGTGGGAGACTAGAAACCTTGAACAGTTCCAGCCTTCAAGTTCCCCGGCAATAGTAGCAGAGTTGCACAGACAGCACCCTTCTTTTCTTGCAGCTCATGTTATACACATATGCACATGTGTATGCATATATATGTATGCATATGTGTGTATGTATACATGTAACTTTTGTGTGGTTTATTTTGTACTTTGATAGACTTATAATTTCATTTTTACTGGTGTCCCAAATCAAAATAAGGGCATTGCAATTTGAAGCCAGGTCTCTCTGACTCCAAAGGAAAAGCTATTTCCTTCAAGATACTACCTTCTAAGAGGGGAAAAAAAAAAAGCACACAACCCTCCCCCACCCCCTCGCCCAGGTATGAGATCTCAGGTGTTTAGGAAAGTAGTAGTGCTCTGGACTGGAAAAAAAAAAAAAAAAAAGAGCCACCTGTGCGTGAATAGGCAAGACTTTGGTTTGAGGTTGCAAAGCCCTAGAGCCCTGCCTGCTCTGCATCACTTACCCCCATCCAGGGTCAGTTGGATGCTGGAAGGAGGGACTGGTCTACTCACCTGATAGAAGATTTATTGTTTAGTCAGAAAAATCTATATCCTTGTCAAAAGATTATCCATTTTTCATTATGCATGTGATCTTTCCAGATCATGGATTTAGAAAAGAGGAAATGTGCATTTCTCGTTGCTAGATGTATAAAAAAAGCCCTCCAGCTTGGAAGCCCTCAGATATACACTCTATATGAGAAATGAATCAGGCATCTTAGATATTGTTAGTCTCAGTCCATAAATGCTGAGAGTTTGTAAACTCTAACTTCCCTGCTTTAAAAAAAAAAAAAAAACTATTTAAAAATCACCACTGGCTGATAAAAGTTTGACAGGTTAAAGGAAAAAAGAAGCCCTATGTATACATTTTGTTTTTTAAAGTCAAAGGCATTATAAAGCATTAGAGTCAAGGCTGTGTCAACATTTTACAGAGCTTTGCTAAAGGAGGTCTTTATGAAGGTGCATTAGCATGTACCAATTAAGATTCTCCATTTACTATGCAATTATTAAGGGAAAAAGAAACAAATAAAGGCAAGCATTTATAGACAGCCAAAAGGCTAATTAAAAACACATCTTCATCTGGGCATTAGCAGATAGCAATACATTTAGCAAGACTCCCTTTCTCATTGCTCTCTCTGTTGGGATGGGTTTTGTCTTTGATTTCAGTACTACCAAATCTTAGGTAAGGCAATTGTCCCCTAAAGCAGTTCATTAGAACATGGTTTTCCTCCACTTATGGACAGTCAATGTCATTCTAATTCTGTGTTTGTGAGATACTTTTTACTATCCTGTAGATTTTTCTTTAGTAGATCAATAACATGATATTTTAATGACTCAACAACTCCTCCATAAATAAAGATGAGGAAAGCCAATCTTTAGTATATCTAGGTCCTTGTGTTTTACAGGTGAGGAAACAGGATGTGTGGGAGAACTCAGGAAGCCTGCCCTCATTGCACAGCATGGATGGAGCTGGGGCATGATCACCTGCCCCCAGCCCTAATATAACATGCTCTTACATACTAGCTGTGCTTATTTACCTGGCTGAATACCTTTCCAATAAGAACCTTTTTTTTTTTTAAGAAGATGTTGGGGGTAGGAGTTTATTAATTTATTTATTTTTGCTGTTTTGGGTCTTCATTTCTGCATGAGGGCTTTCTCCAGTTGTGGCAAGCAGGGGCCACTCTTCATCGCGGTACGCGTGGCCTCTCTTGTTGCGGAGCACAGGCTCCAGACATGCAGGCTCAGTAGTTGTGGCTCACGGGCCTAATTGCTCCACGGCATGTGGGATCCTCCCAGACCAGGGCTCGAACCCGTGTCCCCTGCATTAGCAGGCAGACCCCGAACCACTGCACCACCAGTGAAGCCCCAATAAGAACCTTTGAGTTTACATGATTCTGTCATCCGTATCCTCCTCCACACCCACAACACCCCCCGAAAAATCCTGAGAAAATAAATGTAAATCTATTCAATAAAAACTCTTTCTTCACTAGTATGCTGATTAAGAGAGCTATTTGAAAGTGAAGATTGATACACAAAGATACCAGACATATAGTCACAGGCACTTCCCAGAAGGCAGAATTTGATGTATTATGATTGTTCAGCTTTTTTCTCTCCAGGAGGTCATGCCCTCCCCACTGTGCAAGCCTTTTCATTAATGTAGCCATGAAAACAAAGCTCTGCTCCTTTCTCTCACATTGGTTTAAACTTTCTGTATAAGACTTCTTAGTGGTACCACGGATACTCATTTCCTATTATATTTTCAGGTTAAATGTAAATACATTGATAACATTTACAGTACAAGGCAGGGGTGGTTTGCCTTAAGAGCACTTTCCATATGGAAAAAAAAATTACAAGAAAGAACCAAAGAATGTATAGATCAGCAACATGGAACTGACCTTAACAATCCATGTGGTGAGTTTGCTCCTAATTCCCTTTTCTACAATTGAAGAGTTAGAAATAAGGCTGCACTTTGGCTGAGATTATACAAACAATACAAATAAATAAGGAATGGCTACTGGACCAGAGAATTCTTTAAGAATCTTCCTTATTTTTTCAAAGCTCTGCTCAGCCGTTTCTTTTTCTTCCAGGCACTGTTACTGATCTCCACGGGATGAACAAGTTCCTCCTTCTTTGTTCTCTCACAGTACCCTATGCTTGCCTCTATGTTTGCACTCAGCGTACGATATTGACATTTGCTATTAATGCATCTCTCTCTTACACTAAACTCTCAGATTTTTTGATGACAGGAATCAAGCTATATTCATCTGTGCATCCGCAGCACCTAGTTCAACGCCTGCAATGAAATTGATTCTTAGGAAAAGTTGTTGAATTAGACAGAACCATTTTAAATAGCCAACTCTTACCGTGTATTTATATGTAATTTGATATATCCAAAAAATATTTACTCATAACTTTCAGGAATATATTATGTAAAGTGAAGTATAGCATTAATGTCCATTAGAGGCTAAAACTTGGCAGGCTTGAGGTGCAAGATATTAATTCATTTTGTGCAAAATAAGCACTTTGAATACTATGGCTTTACTTTCAACAGTTTTATAGGGAATAACATAATGACTGAGCATCCAGTGATGAGCCTCCCTAAAGCCAGGAAGATGATAAGTGATAACTGATCCATACAAAGACATCCTGAAGGTTGTCAAGAGTTATGAAAAATCATTTACCTTCTGGGTTTTTTTTAGAATACCTACCATCTGATGCCAAGTATAGCATGTCATCAGGATTTGTTAATTAAGGGTGCAACTACTGAGATGGTGCCTACGATTAACCAGGAAAATAGACTCAGATCTCTGATTCTCCTCTACATGTTCATCACTTGTCTCTGCCTTTCTATAGCTTCTTACATGCTATTGAAGATGTAGGTTGTTCAAAATAAATGCTTGCTCATTGATTAAGGATTAGGTTGATTATTGCACACAGAAAGCTACTGCATGAGATTCTCCCACCCACAGTTCTCATTTATTTACTCTCTTAATTTCTAGACTTGCTCCTGGGACATATGCATGATCATGCTCCCTTGTATTCTCAGGTGGCCTTAACCTGTCTGCCAAACTGCTGAACACACACGCTGCATGAAATCACATAGCCTCTGAAGGTGACAGCTCCAGGGGCTGAGGTGAAGTCTGGGAAATGGCATGGATTTGCCAGTCAGATGGCTTTGAAATCTCTGATTTCTCTTTGAATTGTGATTTCTGTGATGAGGTGTTCTCTAGAATTCTTCTCTTTGGTATTTCAGAAACAGTGGAATCTACAGAAAACACTGGACTGGGAATTGGGAGCTCAGGGTTTTATTTTTGGTTTTGCTCTCACATTATCCTCAATTAAGAACCTTGAATATTTCACTTTGTGATTTAGAGGAAAAGCTATGTATCTTAAGTCCTTAATTCCATATACGCAATAAAGTTAAAACTGTATGATAATACGGCGTGTAGTTATATGGATTTACGGCACTCTGCAGCTCAATCCATATAACTACATACTGTCGAGAACCTGAAAAAAGTGAGTATCGTTCGTTCTCCAGACCCTGAGACACAATACCCCATTTTGCAAAATTTTAGATATTCTAACTATGACACTGAGCAACTCATGGCTTGGTAAATATTTCTCAGACTCCACTTAAACACTTAAAATAATGAAATGGATGTTATCTGTCATTAATGTCTCTTCCCCTTTTTCGATATCTTATTAGGCATCAAAATGCAGTACTGTTTTACCTTGATTCTTCCTCTATAATTACATGACAAAATTACTGTTTCTGCATAATGACTTCACAGGTTAATGGCTTCAGGTATTGGCCTATTAATTGACATTTGAATAGGACCTTTATGGAAACTCATCATTCTTAAAAACCAGGGACAAGTCTAGCCTCAAAATTTTCAGTACTGTGGGACATCCTTTGGGATTTTAGAGGATGCAGAGACTCTTAATTTATTCCTCAAAAGAAAATAGTATCAGTCAACTATTAATATCCTGTCCTTTTCTCCCTGACCCTGTGACTCCGGCAGTTCTGAGACTGACTCTCCTCAAAGAAGGGTAAATAAATCAAGCAATGACAACATTTAGAGAACAATGATATTATTAAAAATATTTGCTGATTTGATTTAACACATGGCTTCAGGGGAAAAAAAATACAGTATTTGTTCTTTCACAAGTGACTTACAGCTGCTTCTTACACTTGGCTATGAGTCTTTGTCTAAATCTAGTATAAATCACTCCAGGAGAGAAATATTTTCTTTCCTTTCTCTACCTCTTCACACCTGGTTGTGAAATACTTCCCAGTTGCGTTTCCATTCATCTTCACCCCAGCAGGGTGTCCGCACTTTAGAGGTGCTGCTAGGTTTGTTCCACTTTGCCAAAGGCTCATGACAGCAGGGGACCTTATATGAAAGGAGATGTACTCTAGCAGCAGTTACTATAGGATGCCCAGTGAAACACAGTCTCTGAAGGTAAACAAGACCATTTTGGAATGAAATCTGCAATATCTTAGTGGCACAGCCCACCACAGTGTTTCACCCCTCCCTGTATGCTGTTCTGTCACCCCGTTACTTCCTTCTCGGGCCCATTCTTTCCCTGGTTTGCTCCCCATTCCCTTACTCTTCCACATTCCCAGAGCAGCTCTGCTCTTTCTGGGTCTTTCTTCATCCATGTTTCAGATGACCTGCTTGCTCTTTTCACACATGTACACTTCTGGGGCAGTCACATGCAGAGAAATGGAGATATTTTCCCTGTTACAGTAAGGCCACAAACTGTTAGCAAAAGGAGATCCTGGATATTGGTTATTTGTCTTTAAGTCCCAGCTCAAATGACCCTTTGGCAGGCTAAACAACCCCTGCTCTGTACTTCCATAGCTCTGGTCTGGCCTTCTGGGGTGGGACTTGTACTGTAGGTACAAATATGTTGATCCTTCCCTCTTTAGACCACTATCTTCTTCAACATAGGGCCTTGACCTTTGAATACTGAATGCTTAGCACGATGCCTACCTAGTATGTGGTAGGGGCTCGAGAAGTATTTCTCACGTTGCATTGGCCTTCCTAGGTCACACCATGAAATAGTGATCACCCGACTTTTGGCTTTCATTCTTTCCATGATCCCAAGCCAAGGGCTTTAAAGGATCATGGTAACTTGACAGTATGCTGGGATGGCAGGGATTGGGTCAGGCTTCTTTCTACTCTGTAGTTTTGGAATAGAAAACATTAGTGGGCTTGAAAGGCTTTAGAAAGGACAGGTGGGCAGAGTCAGATAAAATAGAAAATACCACAAACTGCAAAATTTCATATGATGAATGATGTATTTTTTTCTGTTTTTTTTTTTTTGTTTGTTTTAAACTAAAACTCTGATCACTCTGATCTACCTTATCATTCATTCACTGTACCTGCCTTTGCTGTCTCTGACTAGAAGTGTGCTCTGTCAAATGGGCACTTCTGGGCCAGCTCAGCTTTTCCCCACAAATAAAAGTCTCTGTGGCATCCATTATAGGGAGTTTATCCTGACTTACTATCAGAGTAACAGGAGGAAAAAACAAGACCTACTGACTACTTCTGTCAAAGGACAGAGAAAATGTACATTGAAAGATGAGTCATATTCTGGACCTTATTTCATTACCACCTCCTGCCAATTATGTGGGCTGATGTTTCATAGAACTGTATAGATTTCTGCGCTAGAAGGCACCTCAGAAATCATCCAACACAATTCCCTTATTTTATAAATGAAGAAACTGAGGTTGGGAGAGGTTAAGTGATATGTGTAAGAGGGCAGGAAATGGCAGAGCAGGGCTAGACTCCAATTTTCCTAACTGCCAGCCCTCTCTCGCCTCACTTCTGTGCATCGCAGGAAGCACATCCCTCAGTGTCACTCCTGTCCCTTCACAGCCCTTTCCTCTGCCCACTCCGTGTGTTCTCACCAATCAGGGACTTATAGCCCCTGTGATTTTCTCCCTTCATCTTTCAAAATTCATTTTCAGGAAATTGACTGGAACCATATTTTTATATAACCATTAAGCCTTCATATTAGGGCATTTTAAAACAAGACTTATACAGGTTTGAAATATATAAAGAAAAAAAGAAGAGGAATCCTCCATAGTATCAGAATCCAGTTTACCTCAGCTGACATGACATCTTTGAAAAATAAAAGCAATATCCGCACCAAGTTAAAAATTCAAAAAACACGAAAAGGTAAACTATAACATGTAAATCTCACTTTCCCAGAGTCACTCTTCCTAGAGGAAGTTGCTGTTAACAGATTTTATCTACACTCTCAGTAAAATATAAAATGCTTAATATACATAAACCAGCAGACGTATCTGGATGGATGCATGATGAACAGACGGACAGAAAGACAGATAAATAGATAGTAGATAGATAAAAAATTTGACAAAAGAGTCCAGCCTGTGCAAGTATGTTTCCCATTTAGTAATGTAACAGATTTTTCAAAATCATCATATATAGCTATTTTATTTTTAAATTAGCTGCATATTGTTCAACTCTATGGATGACCATTTATTTAAGTAGCCCCCAAGTTTTTTCCAGGTTTTGCTATTACAAGAAGAATAATCATGTTTGTATGTATACGTCTGTGCACACACACACACACAAACACACACACACATACACATGCTTTTGCAAACATAACTACAATAGTAGAGTTATTGGGTTAAAGGATATGAGCACTCAAAAATTTGATATTTTGAAATAGGGTGTTTAAATGTCTAAAGAAGAAGGAAATTTTAGGTAAGATAAATCTTTCTTGTAGCTTTTTCAGTCATGTCTCTAAGGATCCAGCAAAGGTATTGAAAACTAGGTCACAGGAGAAAATTCCCAGCATTTCTGCCTCTAGAGAAGGATGTAGGTTCAGAGTCTGAAGACCCAATCCTAGGTTGGTGGCAAAAAATAAATAGGATTATAAAGAATCTGGTTAAAAATGGCTACTTAGGATTTACATGGAACACTTCGCAAAGAAGCCCAACCACTTATCCACCATGGAACAAAGAATGGTCCTCCATCTACGTAAATTTCGTCTTCTTCATCCAAGCAGGCCTTCACTGTCCGGCATGTAGACCACTAGCCTCTGCACAGTGATGTGGCCTGACCAAACAAACGAAGGCTCCCAGTGGGAAAGCAGGTAGCCTTTCTTAAAGATGCCAAAACGGAGGCTGTAACATTGTCATCCACTTGCTTTATAAAAGGAGGCAGGCTCTTCTCACTCTCCTTCTCTTATGAGCTTATTATTTACGAGTGTAACACCAGCAAGCTAAGAGGAGCAGCCAAAATCTGATCAATAATGTATCTGTCTGTATCTGAATCAAAGGCACCATGGTAAGGAAGGGAAAAGCACAGAGTATCTTAAATCACAATGTACACTATCAGTAGCGAGACAGTTGAGAGGGGCTGAGAGAGGAGAACACAGAGAAGAGAGAAGCTGAACCGGGGGTGGGGAGCTGGGGAGAAAGACCCAATTGTTAAAAACAGTACAGTTCTTATTTTGAAAAGTTGAAGCGTCAAAGGGCAAAGGAGGCTCAGATCTTTGGGAAATCAGAATCATATACATATATACACACACACTTCAGAAGTACAGGGGTCAAATGAAGTAAAAGTCCTGGGAAGGTTTTTGGATAATTCAAACAGAATCTCTGAATCACCTGGGATTTCCCAATGTCTCTTTAGCCTCCTTTTTCTAGGTAATGCATCAGGCCTCTAACAGAGAGTCAAGGATTCCAAGTTCATATGCTGAGTCCCATCATTTGAACCTGTAAACTAGGCAGAATGTCTCCCAAGCACTGCATTTGAGCCACCCATCTACCATTTTTCTGTTCAAAAAAAAAAAAAGTTTGTGTTCTGGCTCAGAAAGTAGAAATAGAAGTGTGAGGAATCTTATAGGTCAATTAGCCCAAAACTCCAGTTTTGTATATGAGGCAACTAAGACCTCAGCAGTAGCTTCTTTAGCTCCCATCACATAATTAGGACAGGATCTCAGAACTCTTTTAAGTATCACCTCAGTCATCTTTCTGCTGCTCTACCACCAGGTGATGTATTCAGTATTTCTGCTTTTGTTTATGGAAGAAAATTAACCAGCCAACCAATGTTTCATTATTGCTTACAGAAAAGATGCATTTATATCTTTCTACAATGGAATAGCATTCAGGAAAGAAAACAGGAAACTGAAATCTCTAAGATGATATGGTTTTTCTTATTCACTGCATGCAGTGAAGTCCACCACTGTTTCAGAAAATTAGGTACTTGGTTAAAGAGGTATGTGTGTCTGTTGGGCAGGGGGTGGAGAGGTAGGATGAAGAGAGAAAGAGATTGTTTATTCCAAAGTCAAACGTAATTTTTTTTTTGTATCAACAACAGTTTTAATCTTTTAGCATGAACCTGAGCCATGGGAGCTTCTTCTATAACTAGGCTTAACATTTTCATGTACAACCAAATATATTTATGTGGTTTGCTTATTTATTGTCTGTCTCTCATTGGGATATAAGATCAAGAGGGCACTGAGCAAGTCTGTTGTTCATGCTAATATTATCTAAGGTTGCACTAGCTGCTATAATAAGTTTATTTCTAGCTCACCTCAACTGTAAAACCAGTTTTCTTACTGCTCTCCTCTAAGGGGTGATTCTGCCACCTTCTTCTATGTGGTCCACGACCTTCAATGTAGTTCCCAAGGTCAATATAATCGGTGAAAGCTTCTCATGGAGAATCACACACGGCAGGGGCAGAAGCAACATTTTCTCTTATAGTCTATTGGCTCGTCCTCAGTCACATCCAAACCTAACTCCAAAGTCTAGAAAATGCAGTCTAGTTGTGTTTCCAAGAAGAGGAAATGGGTTTAGGAATCAGCTAGCAGCCTTTGCCACACTAGTCTATAATCAGAGCCTAGAATAGCATTTAGCACAGAGTAGATGCTCAAACAACAGCTGTTGACGGAACTTTTGAATGAATGAATATGGTCAACTTTTTAACTCTCTCACAATCCTATAGGTTAATTACATGTAAACTACTTACCCAAATAGAAAGGAGAGTTCATTATGAATCCATTCTTAAAGAGGGTCTTGTTACTCTTCAGCTCATTTGGTTTTTCTTTCCTCTCAGCAGTGATCCTTAGCTGAAAATAACTTGATTTTCATGAAATTCAGTTTTCATGAAAGTAAGGCTAATTAGAGCTGTCTGATGCCCCTTTTCTGTTCCTCCAAGTTCTCCTAAAAGAGTTGTCTGTATGAGAACGATGTGATAATCTCACCACCGTGACCCAAGTGGATTACATCACAGAATGTAGATGATCTGCATTTCACATGGACAGTTTGGAGTAAGACTGTTATTTTAAAACTTAAAATGCAAACCAGGAGACATACTGAGCTTGTGTAAGTCAGATAAGAATCTATCCTAGTGTCTGAAAATCCAGAGCCAGGTCACTGGACAAGCTCCCCTGATTTTTCACCAACCTCACGTGCAGGAATTTCTCCCGTTTTTCCACCAATGTTCTCTGACTACTGTCAAACCCAATCTTTTGCTTTCTGTCTTCAACTGTACCAAGAGAACAGTGGGTCCATGTCCCCAGAATAACAACTGTCTAGTACAACAGCTGCTGTGGGCCTGGCTCCCCTCCTGCAGTACCTTACAGGCCTAGGGATTGGAGCAACAGCCTTTGAAACACAGCCCTTGGCAAGATTTCTAGGCTCCTACCCCCTTGCTCTTGGCAAATCCCCTGTCTCTGCCTCATCAGCAACAGCAACTCAGGTCAGCTGGCAGATTATACCTCATTTTTCCTTTTTTTTTCCACTATAGGCAATGAGAATAAGATAGATACAAACTATTGATTTTGGGTAGTCACAGATTCATAGACTAGTAGGAAGTTGAAACTCGAGCCAGTGACTGAATTTTTCTCTGCGTTAGCGTTCTCCTCTATGCAACCGGATAGAATGGTAACTTTCTGTTGAGTGAGTGAGTGACAATGAATGGGAAACACCTGCTCCCCCAGTGTTTGTTTTTCTTCCCCCTTTATTTCACTCGACGTGATTCCCTATAATTTCTTACCTCATTCCCAGTAGATGGAAATTTTATCCACCTCCAATTATTGATATATAATTTTTTATACTTCAAATACCCCATTCTGAAATGAGTTCATTTTCATGTAAACTCCTTTTTTTTCTTTCCTAATTGAGATTTTATTGGTTGTTTTGAGGATCAGTACACATTTTAATTTGTACACAATTCTCAACATATGTACCAAAAATCTAAAAAATCATGTAGATTCTTTTCTGAACAGTTATTCCAGTGACTTTCCAGCTTAAAATTTGGATGCAAATTTTCCTTCACAGGATATCCAGTACCAATATCTTCAAATATTGATATGCTGTTACATCGTAAGCCCCACTAATTCATAATTTAGTATCATATACACTACATACTCAAATTGTCAGTCGTCCACAGCACATTAACAGTCACTAGAAGAACTGGACTACCATGACCAAAGATGTTACAGAGTGCCCAGAATTCTGCCCAGGAGAGCCAAGATCAAGGGGTGAGTGGCTTGCTTTAAGAAACAATTCTACCAAAAACAACATGGGAAGAGAAGTAATTTAAAGCGTTTAAGACATTAAATGCACAACTGTCTCCAAACTGCCATTTAGTATGCTTTGTATTATAGGATATAAAAGCTACCCCCCCATCTGTGGAAGGTTAAGCTGACACCCAAGACAACCAAAGCCTCCCATATTCAATATCCCACTATTTTCTGGTTGTAGCAAAAAATAAACAACAAGCAAATGATTTCACCTCTTTAAAAAAAAAAAAAAAGCATTTACACTTTAAAAAATGGGATGAGGTGGGACTCCCTCCTTTTTAAAAATGTTTCTAGAGCTATTAAAAATCTTGCATTTACAAAATAGTTGATAAAAATATTCCTCTGGATTGTACAAGGAGGGAGACAGGGACCCCTGATAGGACCAGGTGTGTGATATTAATCAGACGTGGCTTCTTTCCCTCCCGCTTCATCAGAAGCTGGGCTCTCCTCGTTTTTACCTTCTCCATTTTCTGCAGGTGAGTCTTCTTTAGTGTCTTGGTTAGCCACTTCAGCCTGTTTTCCCTTTGCTCCCCTTTTCCCTTCTGTTTGCACTTTTTTGTCGGAAGATTTATTCTTTCCTGCCGCCTTTTTTGGCTTCGTTTCCACTTTTGCAGGAGCCGGTTTAGCTGACAACCTCGCCGACCTCCTCTTAGGCTCCTCCTTCGCCGCCCCGTCGGCGGAGCTGACCTTCCTCTTGGGCATCTGTAGCGGCGGGGCGGGCGCGGGCCTGGTGCCTGCGGGCGCAGAGCCTTCGCGAAGCTGGGCTGCCTGGCCGCTGCCGCTGCTCCCGCCGCCCGAGCCCCTGGGACCCGCATGTAAACTCCTTTTGATCACCTTCTCTTTCTTCTTAAGCTACTAGAACTCTGCTGTGCAGTGTGGTCAGCTCTGACCGCAGGTTGCTTTAGAGCACTTGAAACGTAGCTTTCTAAATAAAGATGTGCTCGAAGTGTAAGCCATATACCAGACGTTTTAAAAACTTCATATACAAAAAGAATGTAAAACAGATCGTGAATGTTTCGTGTTGATTATATCTTAAAATGGTAATCCTTTAGATACACTGGATCACGTATCTTCTTAAAATTAAAACCATCTGTTTATTATTACATTTTTAAACATGACTGTTAGGATATTTAAATCTAAGCATGTGGCTTGCGTCGTATTTCTGTCGGACAACAAGTGTGGTAGAGACATCTCTGACTCAGACGTCGTGTTCCAAACTTCTCCTGCAACAGAATCCTCTCCCCCAGTTCAGTATCCCTCCTTACAGCTTAACCACTTTCAGGCAGATCTGTTCCTCCTTTTTTTTACAACACAGATATTATTAAGACCCCCTTTTAAAGTCAGAAGATAGAAATGGCATTTTAATGTTTCTTTAAAAAATATGTATCTTCATGGAAAAAAAATATATATGGTTAGGCAACCTGACCAGAGCTACTTAGCTGGAAGAAATAGATGGACTCTGCATTCTTCTGACCATCACAAGTCTTATAAATAGGATTTAGCAGAAAAGGGGAAAACATTTGGTTTGGGATTCGGATTCCATACGTTCAAATCCTCTCTCTGCATTAACTTGAATCTGTAACCCTAGGTAAGTCTCTTGAGCTTGCTGAAATGGTTTTCTCAATTATAAATATGTTTGCAAAAATTAGACTTAGATTATGTAAGCCGTCTGACATAAAATGGGTCTTTAATAAGTGATCCAAATATTATTTCACATGACAAATCATATTGCTAAATAATTTACCGGGACTATTAGGATCAGGACCATGGGCTGGGGTAGATAATGGGGACATATAAATCCCACCAACCTTTTTTTTTTTTTTTTTTTTTTTTTTTTTTGCGGTACGCAGGCCTCTCACTGTTGTGGTCTCTCCCGTTGCGGAGCACAGGCTCCAGACGCGTAGGCTCAGTGGCCATGGCTCACGGGCCCAGCCGCTCCACGGCATGTGGGATCTTCCCGGACCGGGGCACAAACCCGTGTCCCCTGCATCGGCAGGTGGACTCTCAACCACTGTGCCACCAGGGAAGCCCCCCACCAACCTTTTATAAAACATCTTCTACACCTTTTGTCCTTCTGCTCCATCATTCCTATTTCCATTAGCTTTTTTTTTTTTTTAATTGGAGTATAGTTGCTTTACAGTGCTGTGTTAGTTTCTGCTGCACAATGAAGTGAATCAGTTAGATATATACATATATCCCCTCCCACTTGGACCTTACTGGGAGTCTTATTTTCAACAGATGCTTATTAAAAATATCCACAAAACTTTGAGGATGATACCAAGATATGAAGAACATTGAAGATATAACCCTAAAGGTTAAAAGACCACTTTAGCTCATATTTTATTTCAAAAATTATATTTACTCCCAGGAAGCCACTGGTTCTATGGTCTTTAAAGAAAAAGAAAAAAAGAAAGAAAAAATTTCTAGCCAACATGGGATTTTTCACATTGTTCATACTCAGAGATAGGAATAGGTAGAGATTTTCCAAAATTAACATGGTTCAAGAAACACAGAATAACTTCCAAAAGGTAGGAGGAAAGAAATTCTTTGTTAATGTTCTGAACTCTAGAGGTGGAAAGGTAAGGAAGGTTTTATTCTTCAAAGTACATTAGGAGTCATTTTAATAGGCTATGCAATCTTTGAATTAAAATATAAGATTTGACTTTTCAAGATTTCTGTGTGTATTGTTATTCTAGCTGACCCTTGGATGAGGAAAGTAAGTTGACATGATAGAAACCAAAGCAGGATGCTTAGTAGCTCAAATGAGTCCAGGGAATCTGAGACCTGCCTCTGAGGTTCTGGATTCGTGGTTGCTAATTGAGTTTTTGGGCCCCAGCTTCCATAAGAAGCTACAATGCATTGGCTGGTGATTTCAGAGCACAGGAAGCCCGGGTTCCCTTATGTCCCCTCAATTCACCATCTATGTTCTCACATTCACTGCTTCTCTGTCATGATTAACTGAGGCAAGGAAGGCCCTTGTCAAAGATAATTAGACTAGAAGGACAATGTCAAATCTCTTCATTTGGGCCTAATGTGATCCTGCTGAGATACAACAGACTTGTGACCCAAAGAAGCCAAATCCCTAGAGGTGGGACTCGTTTTGATTTTTTTTTAAATTACTGCCAAAGCCCTCTCTGGACCACTAACATTATCTTAGTCAAGTTGTAACTTGGAAATAGTCAATAAGCAGGTTGTAGGACAAAGAGCACCTGCCTGAATCCCTAATGACCCTTGCAAACAGGGACTTGTGTAGACCCTTCTTGACATGTGAACGAACCCCTTCCCTTCCTTTCACCACCAGGCAAGCTCCTGGGATTCCTGGAGGCCAGGTTGAAATTTGACATATTCATGAAACTTCCACCCTCCTGCCACTCTCTTAGTTGTCACCTCTCCCCCACCAGCGACCATAGTCCTTTGCACTTGCCTCTGTCAGAGGATGTAATTATTTTTGTATGTGTTTGTTTCTCCAAATAAAGTACTGGGGCTTTGAGAGAAAGATTTCCTCACTTGTCTTTGTGTCTCACGTGCCACACACAGTTCCTGGAGTGGGGCAGTTAGGCTCACGGTTCTCCAGTGCGTGTATGCTTTTTCTGAAAGGAAAAGCTGATATAGGGCTGTGTCAACCAATTGATATATTGACCAAATACCTCCCAGACAATTTTTTTAATGTATTCACAGAAAAGTTTAGATAACCTTAAAAAATGTCCAGTTGTCTTTAGTTTTAGTTGCCTTTGCAGAAAGGCACTTGGTGAAAGAGGAGCACATTGTCAGGTTAATTAGTTCTTTTCTTTCAGTCCACATTAAGAGCATCCATTTTTACTTCATTTTAATGGAACTGAAGAAGATAAGCCATTGTTCAGTGGCCTCTATTAGGATTATTAGAGAAAACTGTTAACCTTTTCAGTTGCAGAATACATAGTAGAGGCATTTTATATGAATCATCACTTCAGCTATTTCCATATATGGTGGGGGGTTCTTTTGTTTGTTTTTAATTTTTCACTACAGCTGCTTTTTGTTATCTTTAAAATGTTTTAATTCCAATTTTTGGGGGGGAATTTCTTCCTAAATTTTCTCATTTTATCCCGTCAAGTGCCTGCAGTACAGGACTCAGTCGTTGCCATCTATGTGATGTATTTTCATGGAAATAGGAAAGTACTCTGTAATCCTCCTTTTATTTTCCCAAATAGCTCATTGATGCTTAAAATTGTAAAACTAGAGCTTCATTCCTTTGGCTTAAAACTTGGGCTTTTATTAAAAGATAATCTTTTATAAAATATATAACATTTTCCTTCTCAAACCTGTATGATCCAATGTGACACTTTATACTACTTATCGTATTCATTTTCTATTATACTTATTTGTGTATTTATTCTATGTCCCCTACTATTATTAGCTTCTTGAAGTCAAGAGTTATGTTTTCTTCATTTTTCTATCTCCTACTTTTCCCAGCTATACCTCTTCAGATGGATTAAATGTTGGTTGTAAGAGATGACATGCATAACCCAACTATAAGGTCGGAGTAAGCTACCAATTATTTGGCCCCAAATCAGAATTCACACAGCTGCCGGTGACACAAAGTCTTAATGGATCTGAACCCTTGATGCCTTGCTGTGTCACAATCCTTTCCTCCTGGGACTTACATAATCATAACGTAGAACTGATGCAAATAATCTTTTTTACTAGGGCTTCCACTGATGAGAGTGTCTTCAGATTTGGACACTTCCATTTCTTACACCAGACAGTGGAGTTGAATCATAGCCTCCCATGTGGGAGGAGAGTTTTGTCAGTTCCCAGGTCACCTAAGCTCTACATATATATCTGCCTTCAGCTCTGCAGCCTCTCAGAAAGCCCATCCCCCTGCACCAGCACAGTTTCTTGTACATAATTGTCATTCCATTAAAATATTTTGATACACACACATAAACACACACTCACACACACACATGGAAGAGGGATTAAGAAAGAGGAAAGTGAATTAGTCCATAGAGCCTATGTTCTTATCCATACAGAGAAGAAGACAGATGAATCTCAGCAAGGTCAAGTAACATGCTTTTGACCACAGAGCTAGTAAACAAAAGAACCAGGTTCCTCAAACCCATTGTGGTCTAGCTACAAAGCCTGAGAATTTTCCAACACCCTATGCTGCTTTATTAGTCGTGTGCCTAATAATGGAAGTAATCTGTTCGGTGCTTTTCATATTTTTTTAAAAAGTTTGTCTGCATACTTTCCTTTCTACTTTCTCTGTATACTCAGTCTGACTTTTCCTTTCACATTTGGCTGATTTTCTTTTTCTTTAATTGTGGCTGTTTGTTTTCTTCTTTTTTCCCCCTGCTCCTGCTCACTCATCTTTTCCTTCTTCCTCATTCTTTATCTCTTTTCCACTCTCTTTTTTCCAATTCCATTAATGAAAGTAGATAATAACTTGTGAATTCAAGTGGAACTTCATTTCTGAAACTGTACACTCATGCTGGAACCCATTAAGCTCGATAGCGAGAAATGAGAGAAATCATAATTATCAGGCCACTAAAATACATGAAACATAAAATTTGTCAGGGAAAGTAATTGAAATTATTGGAGCAGTTGGGCCTGGTGCTGAGCAGACCCTCAGTGATAATGGAAAGGTTACGGGTGATGTTTAGCAATGCTGATGAGGTCCAAGGTGACTCCGTACCAACACAGTTAGCAAATTTATGCTCACTTTATATTTTGCTAATCCATCTCTGAAAATCGAGAGAACAGCAGGGTTCAGGGGACCCCTTCAACTGACCAGTAAAACAGGTACTGAAGACTTGTTCTTTTCTTCATCTCTTTATGGGTTGTTTGTTTGGTTGTTTGTTTTACTGTTCTCATTCTGTTGTCTTCTTTCTCCTTGAGTTTCTCTATCTTCTTATTTCAGTTCTTCCTATTATTCTTTTCTTCTTTTAGTTTTGTTTTTCCTTTATCCCTTTTCATTAATTCTGGAGCCACTTTCTTCTTTAATTCTATTACCAATCATTTTACAATTTGTCTGATTGGTGTATAGAGTGTGCTTTTCACCAAGGGCAATTCTGTAACCGGAGGATCAGAATTTTTCTTCCTTTGACCAAAGCTGCCTGCCCCTGAGATTAAACCACAGCCCCAGATCTGCACATACAGATGCTCCTGCAGGTATAACTATCAAACAAAAGCAGTTACTGTGCATGTTCAGTGGATGCTATCTATACAGCAAAGAGAAAGAGGATGATTCTCAAACTACCAACCTTAAAATTCCTAAGGTGTCTCTGACCTCAGCAACTTAAGAATTTTAAATAGTCAGGGCTGTTTATATAGTATATTTATGGTATAAGGGCTAAGACAGAAAATATCATCCAGGAAGAGGTACCAGTTCATATGAGGTAAACCAGTGTATTCAGGCCATGAGAGGGCAACATTTTTGACAAAGATACCTGAATCATGCTGGAAAAATTTTAAGAGAGCTGGTGATAATTATAGGCAGAATAAGTGTGTATATACCTGACTTTAACTTATAGTTGCTTCATAACTTTACACCTCTTTCATATCTCCTTCATGACAATTTATATCACATTCTCCCACTTTCAAAATTTTTCTTTGATCCCCACATTTTGAAAGTAAGAGAGTGATTATTGCCCCCATCCAATAGCTGAAGAAACTGAGGCTCTGAAAGATTAAATGATACAGACACTGTCACTTGACAATGAGGCAGATATCCTATCCTTTTACTCCACTTGCTTTCCACAGTGCTTTATGTCCATCTCTACTGTTAGAAAATTCTTGAGTTGGGCCTGAATGGTGTCTTAGTTTTGAAAGAGTTCACTGACCTCATTTGGCCAAGTTCTATACAACAGTCACTATATCTCTGTGTATATGGCTTGACCAAAGCATAACTCCAGTGGCATGAATGCAGAAACTTACCAGTGCAGTGCCTAATCCTTCTGATATGTATGAATTCCAGATCTGAAATCCCCCACTTAGTAGCAGCCTGGTCTCTGCTTAAATACCTTTACAGATGAATGGCTTCAGAGCTAGCCTATTCCATTGTTGGATAGCTCTAATTGTTAAAAAAAATATATTTTTTTCTGTTGAGTTAATAGCTAAGACCATTCAACAGAATTCCAGCCTTTAGGTCACTCAGAGCAAATCATCATAGAGACAATTATTGAGTTAACAATATATGTCAGCTTTGTGCTCAGATGCTGATAATAGTTTCTTCCTTCTTCTACAGTAGGTACCTTGTACTAGTAGTTAAGAGTGTGGGCTCTGGGGTCAAACCTCTGGCTTGAAACCCGGCTTCACCCTGTTCTGCTGCCCAAGTCTGTGAGGTTTACCTCACTTCTCTGTGCCTCAGATTTTCTATGTGCAAAATGAGGATAGTAATAGTACTACCATATTGGGTTTTGGCCAGGAGTAAATTATATGATCCACATAAAAAACTTGAAACATAGCATGGCACTTATTAAGCAATAAATAAAGATTAGCTATTATTATGATAATGCCAGTAGCTCAGGATATCTACACCCCTCTCACGTGCCTCTTAGAATCCTCTACTCCAGGTTAAAACTCTGCATTCATTAGGTAGATCATTCATTTATTTATTCGTTCATCTAAAACTGACTGGGTAACTACTAAGGACCAAATGTGTGGCTAGATCTGGAGATGAGACGGTGAACAAACAATCCCAGATCTAAAGAAGATCACTCTCTGTTTGGAAGATACAGATATTCAGAGATAACTGTAATTCAGGGAGAGAAGGGCTGAGATTTTCTTAGCTATAAAATGGGAACACAGAGCAAGCCCACACATCCTTTCCTGGCTGGAGCTGGTGGTGGGTTTTGGGGAAGGGCTTAGACTTCCCAGAGGGGAAGCCTTAAATCAAGTCTTGGAGGACAAGTTAGAGCTACCTGAGAGAGGAGAATGGCATTTCAAACAGGAGATGTGCATGTACAAAGGCAAGGAGGAAAGAGGCATTTGATGGGCGCAGGACATGTGCATGTACAAAGGCATGGAGGAAAGAGGTATTTGATGGGTGCTGTAAGTGCTTTAGTATGGATGGAGTGGAAGATGCCTACCAGAGAGAGGAGGCTTCAGAGAAGATTGGAGAGCGAGCCAAGCTGTTATGGGCTCAGTTTTAAAAATAGGAAGGTTGACTTTTACCTTGATCTCTTCTTGGCGGCCTCATTACACTGGAATAAATTAAATTCTGAAGTCTTCTTTTACATGTGCTGCTGTTAAAGAAAGTTTGTTTGAACAATAAACAAAAGGCAGGGTTTTCCAAGGCCCAGCATACAGGCTTAATAAGTAACAATGCCAGAAAGAAACTGAGGGCCAACAGGAGAGCACAGACCACCTGAGGGGAAAACTGGGGCACTGTTTCAAATTCCTTTGTACAGCAAATTCTTATATGTGAAGTTCTAGAAAATAATCATATAGAATTGAAATGTTTAAAGATTTCCTAAGACTAACAATAAGAAAAAGGAAGGAAGGAAGGAAGGGAGGGGGAGATGGAGAAAGAGATTGAGAGAAAGATTCTGAAAAAACTAGTGATTAATACCTTAGAGATTCTTAGGACGAAATGGTCAATTATAAGAGTGTCCACTAAAATTATTTTATTGCCTTCTGATATCTGTTATAACACTTTTGGGATGAATATTTCTTGGCTGTCACTTCAGGACAATCTATGATCACTTTTCTAGCATTTTCTCTAATTTTATGTTAGTCATGGTACGCAGAGAAATGTTTTTACTATTCCATTGAGAAAAAAGAAATTATATCTGTAACACTAATGGCCAAAACTAAATAATATGGCACTGAAAATAAAGACATTTTACATTATAATGGGTCATAGGAATAAAAACAGACTAGACTGAATAAATCTTTTAGATTCTCTGCAGCACACATATACAAACACCACATACCACAGGGGAAAAAAAAATAATTCTAAGCTCCAGGCATTGATGTGTCATCTATTGTTTCCAAATTGCCAAGACAATGATACTGTTTCAAACTTAAAATTATCTAATGAAAGCATCTGCTGAGCTAATGTTGTTTAATAGAAGTTTATCATATTTATTTTACTATTCCTATAGTAAACTTCATCTTGTCAGTGCAATGTGGATGCTTGTCCTAAATCACCACAACTATAACTGAGGGGCAGAATTAGGTACTACATGGAATTAGGTATGGCCAGAGTGTTTATTAACAGGAGAATTATATGTGTGACAACATAAAGATGTATTTATATAAATAGTTTCTAATGCATGGTACTAAATGGCGTAAGCACCTTACTCTAGAAACATAAGTTAGAGAGGATACTTCCTGTTGCTCTAAGTAGAGGAAAATTTACAGACTTCTACAGTGGTATAACTAAAAGGGACCTACAGTTAAAGACAGGGTGACTTTTCTCCCTGTCCCATTTTATGCCACAAGAAAGGTACTGATTTTTAGGGAAGAGCTGAAAAGCATCTTTGAAACATTTGGTATAATCTTCTATTCAACAAGTGAGGAATCCATGTCCCAATGAGGATAACTCAATTGCCCAAGGTTTCAGTTAATTAATGGCAAAACTAAGGCTCAAACTCAGTTCTTCAGACCCCTGATCCATGAGCCTTTCACTTCAACATTGACTTTTTTGGAACTTTCCTTTTTCTTCCTACACTCTCCTCCTTTAAGAGATTTTGTGAGAGTTAACGTTTATCTTCAAGTGTGCTCTTCTATCCAGCAGAATAGGAACAATAGTAAAAAGCAATCTAGTGCCTTAATTAATTAATTAATTTTAACGAATTTATTTATTTATTTATTTTTGTCTGCATTGGGTCTTCATTGCTGTGCGGGCTTTCTTTAGTTGCGGCGAGTGGGGGCTACTTTTCGTTGCGGTGTGCAGGCTTCTCATTGTGGTGGCTTCTCTTGTTGCAGAGCACAGGCTCTAGGCTCACGGGCTTCAGTAGTTGTGGCTCACGGGCTTGAATGCAGGCTCAGTAGCTGTGGCACACAGGCTTAGTTGCTCCCCAGCATTTGGGATCTTCCCGGACCAGGGCTCGAACCCATGTCGCCTGCATTGGCAGGCGGATTCTTAACCACTGCACCACCAGGGAAGTCCTTGTACCTTAATTTAAAGTTGCTTCACTAAAAGTATTCATTTCATTTAAGAACATACCACAAGTAATATGAATACAAATATGTTCTGAACTTAATAATGCAAAATTTCTGGCTTGTTATTTCTCCCACACTGAGAATATCATATAAATGTGGAAAACAAGCACCTTCAGCAGAATTTCTGAAATCTAATAATGCTCAGTTACTATGTCAATTAGCAAGAAAACATATCTCTGAGTCCTTCCTTTGACCACTAGAAGCTCTTTTATGCTCAGATGCTACTGGCAAAAATATTCCTGGACACAGCAGCTTTAAAACATTTGAGCACCAATGCAATTTCACAGGAAGAAAGGTTAGAGCTGGGAGCACACCAGAGAACTAATTGCCAAGAGATCTGCCTTTATGTACACACTGTGGTAATTCATAGAGATACCGTTTAAAAAGAGAAAATCAATTCTGTTCTATAGACACTGTGTCCTCTAGAGTAGGGGAGAGAATGAAGGGTTCTCATGCTCTGGGGATTTTCTGAAAGGCAAACTGTGGATGTGTTACTGGAAGTCATGTGGGCCATCTGTTGTGAGGGAGAGGAGACCTATTCAAGATTTATAATTCAAAAAAATTATCATTTGTTTCCATAATGCGTTGTTGAACCCAAGTTCGTGTCCCCGATGTAGAGGCAGATGAGGCCAAACAAACCCAAACACTGGAGTTCGGAGCAGAGAAAAGTTTATTGCAGGGCCAAGCAAAGAGAATGGGCATCTCATGCTCAAAAGAGCTGAACTCCCAGATGGGTTTCAGAGAACTGTTTTTAAAGGCAAATTTTGGGGTAGGGCTGCAGGTATGTAACTTTCTTCTGATTGGTTGGTGGTGAGGTAACAGGGTGGTGTTCCAGTAATCTCAGTAAGCATCTCCTTCCAGTCCTGACCAGTCAGGAGTCCATGTGCTTATGCTCAGAATGAAGTTACCATCCTCCACCTGGGTGGGAGCCTTTGTTCCTATAGTAGAACTCAGAGATACATATCAGATTGTTATGTTTATCCTTTGAGGAGGAACCAGGGCCCTGCCCCATCACTGCACTATTGTTTCTTGACTGCCTTTCCTTTATTTCTGCATTCCCTCCCTCCCCTAGTTAGTTACTTTGAATCTGCCCTTTGGAACTCAAGGAAGGTCTAGGAGGCTGAAGCCTACCTATTTCCTACAAACAAGAAATGGGGGATAAGGAAAGGCTGTTGTATCCAGAAGGGCCCCACAGGATCCTGCTTGATTTCAAGTGGGCTTCCCAGTATGGTAAACAAAGTTTAGTTGGTTTTTTTTCCTTTTTAAAAAATTTTCTTTAAAATAATTTTTATATAATCGATATACAACAAACTGCAATTAAAGTCTACAGTTTGATAAAGTTTTGATATGTGTACATACACACCTGTGAAGCCATAGCAGTCAAATTAATGACCATATTCATTACACCCAAATGTTTCATCATGCCTCCTTATAATTCCCCTCTCCCTGCACTCTCTGCTTCCTCCTGTCTCTAGGCAACCACTGGTCTACTTTTTCTTCCTATAATCTGAATTTTCTAGAATTTTATATAAAAGGAATCATACGGCATGTACTCTCTTTTGTCTGGCTTCTTTCACTCAATATAATTGCTTTGAGATTTATGTTTTTTAATATATCAAGAGTCCATTCGTTTTTATTGCTGAATACTATTCTACTGTACAGATATACCACATTATTGCTGATCTACTCATCTATTGATAGACATATGGATTATTTCCAGTTCGGAGCTATTACAAAGAAAGTTGATATGCACATTCATGTATAAGTATTTGTATGGACATATGCTTTTTTTTTTTCTCCTGGATAAATATCTAGGATAAAAATAGGTAGATCATGTAGTAAGTTTATGTTTAACTTTAGACTTCTTTACCATAGGGAAAAGGGGTTGTACTGCTGGTTCAGCTGAAATAGCACTTTTCAGCAGCCTTTGTGTGGAAATGACTTCACTCAGAATGGAGGTACTCAGAGCCTTTTATTCTTAGCTTCAGGTTCTATTTAGTTACAACCCCCATAAAGTTGAAAAACAGAAACAAAAACTAACAGAGTTTCTCATAATCTGGGAAGCGAATATATAAGAAAATAATTTAAAAAAAAATTTTAGAAGGGTCCTGTGTATCCTAGGCTTCTCCTAGGGCTCTAGAGACATCTTTTTCAGTGAAAATCACATAGGTGAAGGAGAAACTACACCTCGCTCTCATGAAGCATGTGTGGAGCTTCCAGAATAAGTGACTTATATCAATAACTAGTTTTTCAAAAGTGTAATAACAGCCACCAATTTTTAAACCATGTATTTACATTATGGTAATTAATTCATGCACAATATACTTGTGCATATTTCATGTACTAATGTGAAATATGTGTTTTTCACATACTAATTCACATAGGAGAACTTTTTCTTTTTTTATAAGTTTATTTTATTTTTGGCTGTGTCGGGTCTTTGTTGCTGCACGGGCTTTCTCTAGTTGAGGCGAGTGGGGGCTACTCTTCATTGCGGTGCATGGGCCTCTCACTGCAGTGGCTTCTCTTGTTGCAGAACTCAGGGTCTAGGTGCACGGGCTTTAGTAGTTACGGTGCGTGGGCTCAGTAGTTGTGGTGCACAGGCTTAGTTGCTCCGCAGTATATGAGATCTTCCTGGACCAGGGCTCAAACCCATGTCCCCTGAATTGGCAGGTGGATTCTTGACCACTGCACCACCAGGGAAGTCCACAGAGGAGAACATTTCACATGTTTTTACTCATTTGATTTTCATAGAATCTTTGTCAAGGAGTCAGAAAAAAACAATAATTTTCCCCATTTTACAGTTGCAGAAAGTGTAGGACAGCCTGGTATAGTAGACAGAATTCCTAAGCTGTGGGTCAGGAAAGCAGGGCTGTAATCATGTGTGTTGTGTCTTTGTCATTCAGTTACTATCATTTAAGCCTTCTGGGTCTTAGTCTCCCTGATGAGGTAAAAAGTTTGGGTGGCATCAGTCTTCTCAAATTATGTTCTTAGATATATGGTCTTTTCAGTGTTCTTAATAAATAAATGTGTGTGTGTCGTCAAATATGGTTGTGGAAAAGGGACTATTTAATTACCTTCTGGAGAGTCATAATATATATACCATATAAAATGCTCTGAGAATCCTTATAGTAAGAGCCTTTTTTAACTTTGGGTCTTTAGCATTTCCCAAAGTGATTTACCCTAGAACTTTTTTTTGCATATTAATCTTCTAGTAACTACCACCTCATGTAATTCTTCTAAAAGACACAATGAGAAATCTCAAAATAAATAATTTCTCAAATTCTTGGAAACCCTAATATTCTCCCTGCTTTGAAAGATGTTACTGTCCCACATTCACAGAACAAAGTGTGGTGAAATGGAGATGAGAAAATGGGTGTCCTAATTCCTTGTCCATTGCTGTTTTCATGGAACTAACAAAATGCATCAGATCTTTCCTTAGGGTGCTTCATGAAGGCACACCCAAAGCGGCTGAGGGGCAAGTTCTCATGACAGCAAAGTTCCTTGGCCTAATTCTGACCAGGAATGAGTTTGCCAGCATTTATTATTTTTTCTTCCGCTTACATTTCCCCTATAGGCAGTGCTTACCTGACTGAAGTTTTTGTAGCTAGTGCCAAGTTACGTACTTAAAGGTTGTTAGAGGAATCCACTTACACTTCCTGGTTGGGGGGGGGGACGTTAAACTGAAAACTTTATTTGAAAATAGCAAGGCTTATTTCACGTGGACAAAATAAAACATGGGAATGTTGAATTGCCAGCCAATTTCTTGTTCAGTCTTTGTTTCAGGCCAACACTACGCCGCTCCCCAAATCAGCAGGTGGAGACGGTTTCTGTGAAGTCTGCTTCAGACCCCCTCATTTAGAAATTTTGGTGGCACCAGAAAACAGTATCTACAGAATCCCAAAGAACAAATGAGAGGAAATGATCCCCTCATTTCTCATCCCCTGTTCTGTCACTAAGGCAGCGGGGTCCTTGTCTCATGTAGAGGTAGTCGCACAACTCTATTTTAGAGGAAAAGCAGAAGTCAGTAATTTTCTCACTAGTGCTTCTAGTTTTACCTTTAGTTTCTCTAGGACAATAACAATAATGACATTCTGAACAATATGAAGATTGACCTTTTTTCTAAATATCTGTATTATAGGATGAAACAGTGAAACCCTTTCAAGCCTCCAGATTTCAAGAAACGTGTTGCAAATCCATTAAATATATACAGTTGGTCTTTATGGTACATTATTTTATACAAATTTTGAAGGAGAAAGAAAGATGAAAGACACAGGCATGGGAAATGTGCAAATATGCAACTTGGACTGGTTTAAAAACAAGTTGAAAGGGGTTGAAATCCAGCCACTAAGGTGTTCAAACTAACCTACCAACTCTGCTGGCAAATTTAAATTCCTTCTTCCATTCTCCAACAAAGCTGCTGAGAGCCACATGTTGACTGATGTTTGAGTGTAAGATTCAGAACTGGATTTTTAAGAACTCCACTGAGAGTCTCATGCTCTTACTCTCAATTTCTCTTTTCTAAAGATGTAGGGTGTATGCCCATTTATTTCCCAAATGAACTCTATCAGATTTTTAATAAGTGGCCTGAATAATAGGTATCATTTGGAATTCCTCATGAAAGGAAGCTGAATTCTTCCACTGGATGATTCTGATTTTGTTCACAATAATGGAAAGCAGGTAAAGTGTGAGAGTAGATTGAGATAGGCAGGCTATTCTATTATCTCTTTTTAATACACTAGGCTATTTTCAACTATTAAACTTGCATACATTTTATTTAATATAAAATAAATAATAATACCTCTCCTTCCCTGACTCACTTTTTTCCATCTTAAAAAGCTCGTGTTTCTGGTTGCCATGGTGATGATGCCACTCTTATATTTGTTTAAGTGAAACACTTTCATCTCACTGACTTGAATACAGGTACTAGAAAGTCCAGAAGAAATAACTGACAGCATAGCCTGCTAGCTGGAAATAAGAGCCCCTATTCTGTGGCCCACAGTCACCTTGATCAGAGAAATCATCCATAAGAGTAATGAAGGGGCACTTCACCTCTCCCTGTGCAGTTTATTTTCTCTTTCAATTGTATTTTATTCCATTATGTTTTAGAAGAGTAAGAAATAGTGTTAGGAGTAAATAGGCAATGTTTAAAACTGAAGTCATGTGTAGATAAGTTTGCTCTCTGGATTAAAGCGCACCTCTGTAGATGAAAAGAGCAGGAAACCTTTAAGAGAAAGCCCCATTTTGCTCATAAGAAGTGAAACAGGAAGGGTACCATTTATAGTAAAGGAGAGACTCCCTAAATTGTACCTAGGTTTGTAATTATGACCAACCCATTGAAATTGGTTTTGAATTTGTGAATCCCATGATGTCTTAGTTCAGAAAAATCAACACATTTCCAATTGCTACACAACTTAAGGGTTGCTGGCTGCGTACAACTCCAGCCTATGAACTCTAGCATGTAAAACCATAATGAGAATCACTTTTGATGAACTTCAGTTCACAAAGGTATTACTATCTCTCATTACCCAACCACATTTAACTCTAAAACATTATGTTATGAGAGTTAAGTGTTAGGGGGTAGATTATGTTTGTATCTGTACTTTATTTGTCAGCTCTGCTGCTACTAATGTCACTTTGGCAGAACAGCATAGAAGTTAAAGAATGGCCTTTGGAATCAAATATACTGCAGTTCCAAACTCCACCACTTACTTTCTGTGTGAATGTGGGCAAATGAATTAACATTGCTGATCAAAATGAGAAGACTTATGGTATTAATATGAAACATTGGGCTTAGCTGGACATTACAACAAACGTCTCTTTTGTAAAATATCCACTCAGTTTTAATGACAAAGGTGAACATGATCTTGGGCTTTGGTTAATTCAAAGCATGCACTTTCCCTTTAAAATTATTAGGGGCACTATCAGAGTTTAAGTATTCATCTCAACAAATGTGGGGTGGCGGTAGTTTCATAGAGCTGGCCTAGAAGTGATTAGAGTTGGCTATGCCATTAAAACTTGTATAAATTTGGAAAGGTCCTTCCATTTCTCTAAACTATAATGCTCCTATTAACCAAAGCAGGAAGTTAGGTAGATGATGTCCAAGATCTTTCACCTCTGTAAATTCTATGATTCTTCTTCTGTCACTCTTGGTGGCAGAATAACACAAGGGTTTCCCTTCTTAGCTTAAGAATCAGCTCAGCTTCAAATTCATTGAATCAAAGAATGAAATGGTGGTTTTTCCCAGGTGCTGGGAGGAATGGGAAACGGGCCATTACTAATCATTGGGGATAAGATCTCAGTTAAGCAGGATGAGTAAGTTCTAGAGATCTGGTGTATAACATTGGACTTAAGGGCAACAGCAGTGTACTGTACAATTAAAATTTTGTTAGGGATTAGGTCTCATGTTATGTGTTCTTACACAATAAAAGAAAATTAAAAGAAAATTAAGATAAAAAATATTTTTTAAAAGATTAAGAGTCAGCCCCACCTTAGAGAGCCAAAGAGAGCCGGGCTGAGGGGTTTTGTGGAGAGTTTCCCACCTGGTGGTATGTGTGCTCCAGTACCTATGTGAGGTTTATCCATTTTCTGAATCAGGATATTTTGTTTTAACAACTAGTGGAAAAGAAATCTGTCACTCGAACTTAAAACAGACATAATAAAACAAGTGGTGGGGGACATTTCCCAAGCTATTCTTGGTCTGGTGCCAGAAGTAGCTGTAATGATTCATAAATCACACTTGAGTGTGATGGAAACGACTAGATTTACAACCAGTTCCTTTTCTCAGGCTTTTAATTATATCCCCATTCCTTTTTATCTCTAGTCCTCCAGAAAAGGTCATTCCTGTTTATTGTTTTTATCTGTATAGTTTGCATGTTTATTGTATCCTTTAAATACAAAGAAGAAAAACATGGAAAACTTTAGTCTAGATGACTAGAAGATACTTTTTTGATTTTAAAGTCCTCAATCTCAGATCATTCTTTGTTTTTCTTTTCCTCCTTCACTAATGGACCTTTTAGATGCATAAAGGATTTACAAGCAATTTGTCTCTTCGTCTCTTTTGCCCCCACCACCTTACTCAAAGTAGGTAAGAGCATCTCCAGCACACATCCACTGTCATTATATGCTCCAGAGCTACTAGTCAAACCATTTAAGATTTTAATGTAGTCAAAGAGTAGCAAAACAATATGCAAAGAAGGAAAGCGCCAAAGAGAGCTAGGAACTGACTAATCTGCAAGTGTTAACGGAAGCCGGCAAGAGAATCCATGTGCCTTCTCTGATACAGTACCTGGTGTTTTGAAAAGTTGCATATAAAACCTATCTTTTAACCTTGGTCTAGACTTGCAGTTCACTGGAAGAGCATTAGAAACTTGATGATACATTTTCTGTGCATCAAAGAGCTGAAGTAGGGATTGTGACTGCTTCATTAATCCTCCTATTTCTGTATACTTGATTTTTAAAATTTTAATAATTTTTAAGAAAAATGGCATGCCAATATTTTAGCCTTTCATTAGAAGGAAAGTAAATACATTGTAGGTCAGTGGCTTTCAAGTGTTTTTGATCATGACCTGTAATAAAAAACACATACTGGGCTTCCTTGGTGGTGCAGTGGTTGAGAGTCCGCCTGCCAATGCGGGGGATATGGGTTCGTGCCCCGGTCCGGGAAGATCCCACATGCCGCGGAGCAGCTGGGCCCGTGAGCCATGGCCGCTAAGCCTGTGCGTCTGGAGCCTGTGCTCCGCAACGGGAGAGACCACAACAGTGAGAGGCCCGCGTACCACAAAAAAAACAAAACAAACAAACAAAAATAACCCCACACATACTACGTAATAGCCAGATATATACAGATAATCGTACCTAAACACATACACGTTATATATGTGTGTGTGTGTGTATATATTTAAAGTTTCACAAAGCAATGCTGAGCCTTCTATGCAGGGCATATTCTATTTTTCCCTTCCTTTCTATTGCATTTTTTATTAAAAATTTATTAAAACCCATTAAATTGACTTTATAACCGACTAATATGTCACAATATGTGGTTTGAAATACAGAGCTGTATGTAAATAGTAGGTCAAGATAACTATGGAGAAATTATATAAATAAATGACAGAAGTTGAGATTTGGAATATTAAAAGCCCCAAACCAGGCAAGTCATCCAAGTAAATATAAAAAATCAGAGATAGATAAGAGAGAGGATATATGGTCTCATGGGAATTCTCTTTAGATATTAAGTCAGAGCTTTGTCCACAACAGACTCTTAAATATTTGTCAAAAGACTGCAACTCTTAGTTTCACACTGGATGGCCATTTACCTGAAGCTGGCAGGCTAGAAAGGAAAGAAGAGAGAAAGCCCAGCTGTTGAGAAAAAGCAGAAGAGTGAGGTGATATGAAAGGTCTGCTTGGCCTGGAATCATGGCAAGCAATCAGTCAGAACCTGCATGTTAGCCAGGTGAGAACGTAGGATCACCAGTCTTGGGATTCCTATGGACAGGTTAACCAGTTATCCATGAAATAATGGAAAAGGATTAGACCTAGAGACCTAGCTCTTGCCCTGACACTGGTTTGTACAGTTACCCTAGGATAAGTCACTATACTTTTCTAGTCCTCACTGTCTCTCATCTGTTTGGCTCTTAAATTCTTATCCACTATAATCACTGGATGATCTTATAATCTGAGATGTAAGTCCAGTCCTACAGCAAATAAAGTTCAGGCCTTTTCTCTGGGAGATCAGAGATTAGAAACACAGGACCGGGGTGTAAACTGTCTAGAAATGCAGGGCAACAGGACAAATAAACAGATCTTGTCTAGGTAGACAGGGACCAATTACAGGCAGCAATTCTGGATGAAGAAAAAGAAAACTGGGTTCAAACTGACCCTGTTCCTAAGCCATCTCTTCTGAGACTGGATCTCTTTATCAACACTTAGGACCAGGGTCCCTGCCAGGGAGAGGATGACACTGAGCCATCAGTTAGAGCACTGCAAATGGGGTATGTCTCTAGGGTGGAAGAAGAAGAAGGGGAGTAAAATTCAGGTCATTTCCATCTGAGCTGGCCCAAGGAGGGAGGGGTGTTATCTCTGAATACATAGCCAGTTTTCCACAAAAACTTTCAAGCAGCAAAATTTGGACTACCAAGAAGTTTACTACTTAAACAATCTGTGAGTTCACTTTTTAAAAAGCACTCTTTTGTAGGATACTGCAAATTTACTGCTTGAATTACACCTGTAGAGTTTTTTATAGGCTAGCTTAAAGCGTATATAACTTGAACTATCTATAATGGAAATTCATTAAGCCAATAATGTGATTGAGAATTTCATTCACTTATTTATTTGGTCACCAAATATTAATTGAGTACCTGTTATTTTCCAAGGGCACTGTATTAGCCTTGAAGCCAGAAAGATGAATAATACACTAAGCCTCTGACTTCAAGGATTTCATGGTCTAGTAGGAGAAATAGACATATAAATAGATAAATTGCAATACAATGTGATAAGTGCTTTAATATAGATAAGAAATGATTAATATAAATGAAAACCAAATTAAGCACATTAAGCTCTACTCAAACGAAGGGAAATTTGTTCATATAAAATATTATTATTAAACTGTATTATTCTTCAATTCCCTAAATGATATTTGAAGATAATGTCTTGCTCTTTTCTCTTCTAGCCCCATTAGTTTTCATTTTTACTCCACTGGGGTGTGCAGACAGGCACACACATAGGTGGGCTTTGTCCTGTTGTTTTGCCTCCATTTCCTGAAAAAGTGTCAACAATTTTTACAATTAATATAAGAACTATAACTAAGAGACACAAATCTTAAGACATCAAAGTATTCTCTTTTATCCCCTCATCAGCCCTAGTCCCCTTTAGGGCAATTAGAAGATATTGATGTAAAAAAGCAGAGCAGGGAATAGAAATGCAGAAGGAATAAAAGGATAGTGATAATGATAGCTAATATTTATTGAGTTCTTACCGTGTGCTAGATACCGTTCTAAGTCCTTTTCATGTTTTAATTTCTTAAATCCTAACAACAACCCCATGCGGTAGATGAATTATTATTTCCATTGTATTAATCAGGAAGCCAAGGCATAGGGAGATTAATTAACTTGCCTAAGGTCACACAACTAGGAAATTCAGAGCCACAAGTTGAACTTGCCAGACTCCAGAATTCACAATTTAACAACTGCACTAGGCTATGTTGAAAAATGTCATTTCTTCCATTTTTTTCTTAGAAAATCCTGAAGCGATATTCATATTAAATACATATATTAACAGAATGGAATACAGCTAACAGGAGAAGGAAGTGAAAGAATGAGCACTCTGTAACATCTCACTTCCTCCTTTGGTTTTCATGTGTTGCTTGACCTTGCAGATAGCATACATCATGACTGTAGAAAGGATTAGAATTTTCAAGAACGGTAAATGTCTACTTAATAGCAGTGCTTCAGGATTTTTTGTGTGGCCTTTGTTTTTGTTTTTGTGGAAATCTTCCTACTTAACCACCCACAAGCCAAGCGTAAGAGGGAAAACAGCCTTCTACTTTTGTATTTTGTGAGAACAATACAGTTAATTGAGAATAGGTCACCTTAAGAAAGACTACCATCAAACTAATTGTATTTCATTCGTTCAAGTCCATTTACTCCATAATCACAAATATTAATTAAATGACTGCATTATTCCCCCTTTATGCTTGAGGAGAACTGAGGTGCCAGGCAGTTCAGTGAGGGCAGTGAAGGGATCACATGGAGGTGGTTGTCAATTTCATGTGGAAGGGGAGTGAATAGATGAGTCCAAACTAATATCCCTAGTTCTAGAGAATTTTCTCCCCTTTAACTGGTTGATAGCCAAGGAGTTCAGAAAACTGATGATATATATCCATCTGAGATCCTTTTGGATGCACCCCTACCATGTTACCAGCTTTTGTTTGTAACAATATTTAGCTTAGCTCTGCACCGATTCTTCTGCTCTTGGCCTCTTATCCACACGTGAGAATAGTTCTGCCTTAACTCCCAGGCATTGATACTCCCTTGATTGTTACTAGTTTCTCATGGTGGCCTGAGGTCTATGATGCCATATTGCCCTTTGACCTGAGCCTGATGAGTCTTGTTGTATTATGGAACTGGAAGAAACCTTATATACCATCTAGGCACCTCTTCCCCCATTTCATCAATAAGAAGACTGTGGTCAGAGAATCTGACTCCTCGAGTAGCTGTCTTTTCCCTAATCCCTTCAAATGCTAGCAATAATTACAGGAAGACTTTGGGGCTATAGGAATCCCCTGGGCTCTCCCTTTTCCCTTGCATATCTTCTCTCTAATACCGAATGGTTATGAGGATGTTTCCTACCCACAAGATCCTGCTCATGAAAAATCTCTGCCAGCTAATGGCAACGATTTCCCAGTAAAAGGGCAGTGAACTTTGCAAAGATCAGGGTCCAAAACCTGCCTGTGATACTACGTGGCTGTGTGACCTTAGCATTCGTTTAATCTCTGTGATTTTCAGTGTCCTCATCTGCAGAGTGGGATGGTACTTGTTACATATATACAGGATTGTTGTGAGGATTAAATGAGATGATAACCACAAAGACTGATACTTTTCTCTGTTCAAAATCTTTCATTTACTTTTCGTTGCCCTTTTGATGAAGTTCCAAGTACTTAATATGGCCTCTGTGCCCTTGCCTGCCTTGCCCTTGTACTTTTGGTTCCAGGTGATCTAGAATTCTTTCAGTTCTTCTAAAAGAACAAAAGTCCATGTTCTCCCTTGTCATGGGGTCTGCTGTTTTTTCTGCCTGAAATTCTGTCTAACTCACTCAGATAGTGGGACTCAGCAAACACGTCATTTCTTTAGATGTCCCTGGCTTGGTGGGGTTACCTGCTGTCTGTCCCCAGGGCCCCATTCTGCTGTTTGTGGTGTTCATCATCCTCATGATCATTTGTTTAATACCTTTCTTCCTCTCTAAATTGTATGTATCATGAAGTTAGAATCCATGTGTGCCCTGTAAAATTCTATATCCTCAGCACCTAGTGAAGTACCTGACATCAAGTGTCAGGACTGATTACTTTTGAATACATATAACATATAAATGTAGCATCAATTATAAGGGCATAACTATAGAGCAGAGCTGAATAAGTAAGACTGGTCTTCCTAGGTTAAATAATTGATAAATCTCTGTGCCTGCTCCTGGCTTTAACAACCATAAAAATATACAAGGCATTATTACATTAACCTTTTCGCTCCAAGCAAATACAGTATAGCTTAGACTTCTCTGACATTCCCTCTCTGGCCTGTATACTAATGAGTTGGACTCATTCTGTTGCAACTCCTAAGTCCATGGAAAACCTCATCCAGCTCCACTGTCCAACCAACCAAGAGGTTCACCCCAGCTCTTACTTCCTTTAAACCAGTGGCTTCAAAATAACAGGAATGTTTTATCAATGTAAGTTCCAATCATAGCTGCAAGATTTGGAGAAATTATTTTTGAGAAGACATACCAAAAAAAAAAAAAAAAAGACATAACATAGAACGTAATTATTTTTAAAGAGTTCACCTAAAATACTCTTACCCCATCTATATCTGTCTAAATCACTTGTTCCTAACAGTTTTTTTTTAGATTATCCATTAATATTTCATGAGACATTAGACAAAGTCAATCATCATCCCAAGCTATTTTTCTTCCTGACAAATTTTGTAACAGAGATATCATGCTCTTATTTGACTTCTAGTAAACCTAGGTACAATAACAGTATTATACTTAATAACTCTAAAGACATGTCTGTATTACACCAAAAAACTTAAACTAGCTTCAATACCAAATATTTTCCCAGATCACATGAGGCTGATATTCCTTTGGGTTAGTTTCCATTTTATGTCTGAGAATTTATATCAGTGCTTAGCTTTCTTTAAGCCAACTAAATAGAGCTCTTTCACAAATTAATTTTGGCAATACCATCATCTGAAGGTAAATAACACCACACATCTGTAATACATACAAATACACAAACAGACTCAGAGACCCCATTGTCCCATTTTAAAATTTCAGCCATGAATCAGGTACAATAATACAGAACCCACCAGTTACAAAAGAGGTTGGATTTAAATTGGGTTTCTGGCAGATGGAAAAATAATCAAGGTCACCTGTTCAGATGGCTAAACTCTTTTTACTAATATTTATGGAGAAGACACTTAAGATTTGTATTTGTCCTTGACAATTCAAAGGATCCATCATCCAGCCATTGACAAGTAGGATCTTAATAGTGACTCAAAACAGTAAGACATAAGAGGTGTCCCCACAAGAGTGCAAAGGATGCAGCCCTCACAAGATCCAGAAAATTCACTCCCAAAAATAGTCTATGAAAGCAAAGAACTTTGTTGCATCATTAACAAAGAACAAACTTATGGACTGGGTCCCTTATTACAAAATTCCCTGAGAGCTGGCACAGCCAGAGGTTGCTTGGACTCCTAGTCTATTTGACTGGATGCCAAATGCACACCAGTATGTGCACCTTCCAGACAGCAGAAACCAGACAGAGTATTCTCACTGGTTAACAAGCCAAGCTCTCAAGACATAGAACAAGAAAAAGGAAAGCCTGATGGTTTTCCTCCTTATGGTAAAGAACACAAAAGACAGAGATAAAGAAAAACAGTGACCGTCTCTGGGAGGAAAGAGATCCACAAGCCAGGAGTACTCTACCAAATTTGAAACCAAGAGTTGCCAAGTCCAAGGAGCCAGCCCTACAGATATTTTATCCTGCTAATATAATGTTTAAAACAGGAAAACTTTTGGGCTTCCCTGGTGGTGCAGTGGTTGAGAGTCCGCCTGCCGATGCAGGGGACACGGGTTCGTGTCCCGGTCCGGGAAGATCCCACATGCCGCGGAACGGCTGGTCCCGTGAACCATGGCCGCTGAACCTGGGCGTCCGGAGCCTGTGCTCCGCAACAGGAGAGGCACAACAGTAGGAGGCCCGTGTACCGCACACACACACACACAAAAAAAAAAAAAAAAAAAAGGAAAACTTTTGTCACTCCCCTTTCCAACAGACCCTGCAGGCAGCGATCTGGGAGGCTGAGCGACGTGGTAAGAATTCTTACCTTCTGCCACCTTTTGTCAGGGGTCCCAGGATCTCTTAACTGCAGCAGCTCTGGGGCGGAATAGTGTCCAGCCAGTAAAGTAGCATCCCATTCTTCTTGCCAGCTGTCAGGGAGGAAGAAATTTTCTTTTACCCTTCTAGGTTCTTCCTGCTTGTCTAAGAATTAAGTTGACATGAGACAGATTAGCAGGAGGAAATCAAAGTTTAGTAACATGTATACATGGGAGAGAGACAGGAAAACTGAGGAATTCACCAAAATGGCCGAAGTGCTTACTTTAAATACCAACCTCAGCTAAAGACAAAGAAGATGTTGAGGGCAGGGAGTCAATTATGGGAGGGTACCAGGGAAAGCAGGCATGGTAAAAAAAAAAAAAAGGGTGATTGTGATGTAGATTTAAGTTGTAGCCTTCTCCATTGATGAATTTCCTGGAGATTTGGTTTTTCTCCTCTTCCAGGTATAGAAAGGGGGACACCCTTACAAATAGAGATTTCCCTTACACATGTAAATGTTTCTTACAAAAGGGCGACTCCTACTCGGTCGTCAGAGCTCTTCCCAAGTCTGCTGTCTCTCAGAAAATAACCAGTTTCAAGACAATTAATATATCAGAGACATTTTGGGTTGGCAAGTTTTGCTCCCCTTCCCTTTCCAGCAACTTTGTCTTTTCACCAGTTTGTTTTAAGCCTGGCATGAATTTGGCATTATTGTTAGCGGTCTACACCATGCTTATATCATTGTTGCATAGTATCATTCAGTATGACTAATTTTAAATACATCTTATCTGCCTGAACAATAGTCATCTCGTTCCTTTCCTATCTCTACTTAACTATCTGCACAGTTTTATATGTTTTAGAGTTGTTTTATCTGAAGGAATAAAAAAGTCTAGTAGTAAATAATAGCTATTTAGGTAACTATTTCAGTTACCCAGCACTATTTACTTGGGCTTAATATGATCCTGGTTTGCTTATGTGTTACAAAAATTTAGCAGATGTTGGTGCTTTGGAGTCCCATTTCCCAGTCGTACACATGAATTGCAGTTTAACAAACAAGTAAATTTTAACTTAAACAGACCTGATGAGGTTTACATGGACTAATCTAGTTGACATGAGAATAGGTTAATCTCTCCAGGTAAGCAATTGCTTTGTCCTGAATTGCCAGAACATCCCCAACTTTCTCACCATTTCACCTGAAGTGCAGATTGATTCTGAACTTACCTGTTGCTACTCCAGTCAACTCTTCTGTTACCTAGGCAACTTGAGATTCTCTGCTTTCAATGAAAAATCAGAAAGCGTTCAAGGAAAAATGAGACAGTTAAAAAATAAGTATGGAGACTCTTTTTATCTGAATAGCGATGTCTTTGAGAGCTCCTCCTGAAAAGCAGGCTGTTGTTCATTGGTGTGACCAGATTGTTGAGGACCAAGTCTGTGTTGCTGGAAGGGTGATTTAGATTTCTGAAAGTGATCAGTCAGATACTGTGATCTATGTCTTTAATTTTAGATCTTCTTCCCTGGTTGTTTGAAACTCCATTTCTTTCACTTCGTGAAAAGCAAAATATAGTCATGAACAATATTTTTTTCTTCAATTCTGAGACTATTTACTGCAACATTTTAAAGACAAACTTAATTTATTTTGCAAGAAATATTTTCTTCCTCTAGTGAGGGTTGTATTCACACAAGATAAAACCAAAAAGATGTTAGAGAAAAGGAAAAAAAAAGAGTTAAAAACAAAAGAAAACCTTTTAGATTTCCTTTATTGTTTAGGCATTTTTAAAAGACCTGTTTAAGAGAAAATATTTTTGTGGATGAGTTTTTATGACAAGACAGCTGCATTCTTCTTCTGTGGCACGAGGAAGGTATGAAGGTGCTTTCAGCTGTGTGAGATTTCCCCTCCGTTGGAAGGTGTAAAACATTATAATCATGTTGTTGCACCTGGCTATTTTTTATGGCCAACTAGGGGCAGAAAGGGTCAAAAAGTATATCAAGGGCTTCCTCTTATTCTCTCCTTTAATACAGGCACAGTGTTTCTATTAAGAGTTCTGAAATGGATAGGATTTTTTTTAAGTCTCAGACAAAATAAATTATTGGTGTTTTTTGAGACTGTTTCAACTTTGACCCCCAGGCCTTTTCCTTTTAAGGTTTCCCCCCCTTGTTGCCGAGTCCAAGCTCGTTCTGCTTGCCTCAGGACAGGCCAATGAATCGGAGACGAGGTGTTAAGGCAAGGAATATGACTTTATTCAGAAGGCCGGCAGACCGAGAGGATGGCGGACTAGTGTCTCTGAAAAGCCATCTTATCTGGGTCTGGATGCCAGTTTCTTTTATAGAATCAGAGAGGGAGAGGCGGTGAGGAAGTTAAATAAAAGGGCCATCAGTCTTGCAAAACATCGCCTGGAAAGACCAGCTTGGGTGAGGAGATGTGTCAGTTTCTTTTTTCTCGTAGCCATTCACAGGTGGGCAGGGTTCCCTGAGGCAGGCCATTATGTATGATTATAATAACAAAAGCAACAAAAAGCAAAGGTTAAAGTTGAAGAAACAGATCGAATGTGGAGTCTGATTTAGCTCTTCTCTGTTGCAATTCCCCATTGTCAAGGTCCATTCCACAATCCTTGTGAAAAAAGGATAACAACGTTCTAACTGGTTGGTCGGATGGATCTTTCTGGGAGTGTCTGCCATCGGTGTCAGTGTTCCAAATGTTGAGATCTGTCTTTTGCTCCACTTGGGAAGTGTCTACTTTATACCTGTAGACTTAAAAATATTCACAACCTAAAGGTTGAGAGTTATCAGGAATTTTGAGGGCTTTAAGCCCAGGAGGCCGCATCTCAAGTTAAGGAATTTAGCGTTTTTCTATATATGGGAAGATGCAAGAGTCTGGGCTCACAGAAATCATTCCTTTGATATGCACTACAGCCACCTAGGGCCTGTATCCTGTATTTTCATATCCTGAGTTTCCTCAGGGCTCACCATAGGGAGTGGCTGCAGTCTGATGGCTGCTAGATGGCAGGTATTCTCCTTCCTGAGTTCCCTCAGGGTTCACCAGCTCATGTTGGAGGGCTGCAATCCCCGATGACTGATCCTCTCCTCTTGGTGAGGAATTTGACCAATATTTGGGAGACATTTCATGATCAAATGTTGTCCCACAGTGCTGGGAGGCTCATCCCAGGTCAGACGAAAATTCTTGATATGCCACTCCAGGTGCTAATTTTTGGATTAGCCCCTATTGATTATTAAAGATTCTTTGGATCGTCTGTCTAATTATGATCTAGGAGACATTTTCCCTTGTTGCTTTTTCCCATACCTAGAATCACATTATTACAATTATTTTTTGTTATAAAAGTGATCTATTTCCTTAAGATGTTTAGCCATAGAAGTTTTGTTGGAGGCCTGGTTACACACTGGGGACTGCAAGGGACAGCAATCTTAGACCGGATATAAGTAATGCAGCTAGTAACATGGACAAAGACATAGTGCAGCAGGGAGACACAAAGCACAAACAATTTGGAAACAAAGAACAAATTAAAACAATGATTAGCATAATATCAAGTCCACAGGAGAGCCAGTTGGAGACAACAAATTCTGGCAAGATCAGGTAGAGAGAAAAAGATAAATGTTTCATCTTTGTTTACAAAGGCATACTTTATCAACTTGTTGTATAGGCCATAGCATAAGAGAAAAGATTTTTCCGAAAAACAAAGGTTAAAGCCAGTATATTTCCCAAAGTCATAAAGTTATAAATCATATTTACCAGTTCATTCAGTCCCATATAATTAATTCCCATTGATCTGGATGAAATAATCAGGTTTCCCATTGGTTTTGTCATGTTACCCAGTCCAGTGATATTATCTGAAAGCTATCAGAAACTTATATTTGTTAAAAAGTTCCTTTTTATCAGTCTTCTTGAAAATCTTCATTTTGTAAAAGCGTTAGGACAAAACTTATAATAATAGCATGGTTAAAAATTTGAGTACAATGCAATTAGCAGGAAACTTGGATATAACATTTTAGAATAACTAGTATTATGATTGATAACATATCAGGACATATCAGATGTTAGGGATTCCATGTAAGTTTTGGAATATCTATATAAATGACATTTATCCATACACTGTAACCTAAGGTTCATCTCCAATCACTTGACAATGTTTTTGAAATAATTTAACATACCAAATAAACTTAGTTTGACATTTCTCTCTGAGATGTCTCAGAGAAGTTCTTTCGAAGTATCCCAGAGTCAGCTGGAGGCTAAATAGCTTTAGTCAGATTTTAATATAAACTATCAAAAAGGTTTTAAAACACAACAGGATCCTAGGTCACTGTGAAACAGTACTTATTCATTTAACCAAAGTCACAAAGCAATTAGAAGAAAACAAATACGGATGACCTAAGGACACAGAAACTTATATAATCTGTTATCAAAAGGAGCACTTCTAACAGAGAGAGATCAAATTCCAGTCTTGTATTAGCTTACTTAACAAAATCCATTTACTTAGTTAGCTTCAATCTAAATTTAGTTAATCCTGACCATGTATAAAACTTTCTCAGCAAAATGTAATTCCATTCCTCATACCTTAACTAAAAACACACATTCTACCATACTGAAATGTTTTATTATTTTCAGTAGCTTTAATTATATATTTAAATTTAAATTAGAATCCCCGACTCTTAAAAACTTTAATTTCCAGTGACAACCAAGAGGCAAGTAATAGTTACCTAAGTCTGGAGAAACTATTTTATTTTTTTTATTTTTTTATTTTTTGCGGTACGCGGGCCTCTCACTGTTGTGGCCTCTCTGGTTGCGGAGCACAGACTCCGGACGCTCAGGCTCAGCGGCCATGGCTCACGGGCCCAGCCGCTCCACGGCATGTGGGATCTTCCCGGACCGGGGCACGAACCCGTGTCCCCTGCATGGGCAGGTGGACTCTCAACCACTGCGCCACCAGGGAAGCCCTGGAGAAACTATTTTAGATGATTTTTAGAACATAATTATTCTTATAGTTTACCTAAAAGATCTTATTTCAATTATATTTACTTTAAAGTTTCATCATATCGAGTTATTTTTCTTGCTGACAAATTTGCAACAGATATAACAAGGTTTCATTTAACTTCTATTAAACCTAGGTGCAATGAAAGTACTACACTTAATGTTGATGGCTCTAAAGACATGTCTATTATCAATTAGATCAATAAGCTTAAACGTTAATACCAGGTATTAACTTAATACTAAATATTTCCCAGTCACGTGAACCTGAAACTCATTTAGCTGAATTTCTCTTGTATTTAGAATTGTTTGGTTTGTAAGCGCTTACTTTTCTTTAAGCCAATTAAATAGAGCTCATTTACAGATTAAGCTCAGCAATGTTATCCAAAGACAAAGAGACAAACAAACACACTAACAAACAGAGAGACCTCATAGCTCTCATTTCAAAATTTCAGCCCTGAGTCAGGTACAGCAATGTAAAACCCATCAGTTTACAAAAGAGGTTGGATTAAAGTGGGGTTTCGGGCAGATGGAACAAATCAAGCTCACTTGTCTAGAAAAACCCTTTCTACTAATATTTATGGAAAACAAGTCAAGTTCTAAATTACTGTACCCTCTTTTTCAAAATTTGCATTTTAAAAAGATGGCAGAGATAACGTTTTTTTTACATCTTTATTGGAGTATAATTGCATTACAATGGTGTGTTAGTTTCTGCTTTATAACAAAGTGAATCAGTCATACATATATATATGTTCCCATATCCCTTCCCTCTTGCATCTCCCTCCCTGCCACCCTCCCTATCCCACCCTTCCAGGCGGTCACAAAGCACCGAGCTGATCTCCCTGTGCTATGCGGCTGCTTCCCACTATCTACCTACCTTACGTTTGGTAGTGTATATATGTCCATGCCTCTTTTTCGCTTTGTCACAGCTTACCCTTCCCCCTCCCCATATCCTCAAGTCCATTCTCTAGTAGGTCTGTGTCTTTAGTCCTGTCTTACCCCTGTTCTTCATGACATTTTTTTTATTATTCTTAAATTCCATATATATTTGGCAGAGATAATGGGTTTTTGAGAAGACCATATAGGACATTTGTATCTCAAAGATACAGGCAAGCGTCTCCTGGGATGACTTTTTTTCCCCTTTGTTTAACAGTTATAAGCCTCTTAAGATCACCTGTATTTATGAGAAAATCAATCAACTTGTTCCTCACTGTCAGTGTTACCCTGGCTCCTGTGGGGAAATCAGAATTGGATGCCTCAAGTCCCAGGGAGTCCCCTGGCCTCTTACAAGATATTGGGGCAAAGGAAATTGCCCTGCTGCAGTAGTGGCTCTCAGTCCCATTTGGGTGCCCTATCGGGTCTTAGATGGTGATGCTAAACCAGGCCCCTGTGCCCCGGGTGTTACCATAGAAACTTCTATTTGATCCCCTTGGGTGTGTTACCATAGAAACTTCTATTTGATCCCCTTGGGTAGGGTAAACAGGAGGCAGTGAATTATGTTGGTGGCATGGCGGGGGCAGATGGAACAACTGCCGGTGCAGCCTGCTCGGCCAGTGGGGGAGCTGGATAGGCCGGAGGGGCTTTAGATTTTGAAGTAACATGTCCCCACTCTCATTTTCTCCCTCTTCCCCTTGTAGAACAGGTTTCCCCTTGGGTTTCCTTTCAGACCACTGCACCATAAGGTGGCAGCCCTCTGACTCCTTTTCCTCCTGATGCAATAGCATAAATGCTCCTACATATGGAATCTCATCCTTTCCCTGCTCTTTTGCACAGCACTTTTAACTGTGAGATTGTATAATAATTGAGTGAGCCTTTCAGGGGCCATCGTTCTTCGGATCCTAACATATATTGGGTCCACAATATTACAATAGTACATCATGTCTTTCTTAGGGTCACGGCTATGTTTTGCCCATTTATCTAACATATTCCCCAAAGAGCTCTCCTTCAGGATAGACGGAGTATTTTCCACTTTTAAAAGTTTGATAACACCAAGACACAAAAGACGCAGACAAATTCCAGCCCAAAAGGCACAAACAAATTCTAGCATCGATGCTAGACAAAACCAACGAACCAGCTCCCAGATCAGGTAGACTTACCCTATAAAACCAACGAACTAGTTCCCAGCGAACCGGTTCCCAGAATCAGGTAGAGTCCAACAACAATTCCCCCCTCCAGCAGGGTACCCCAACCAGATTGGCCTGTCCCATAAAGGAAAAGCCCAGATTGAGGGGGGACTATGTTCCCCGCATGCATGCTGGAGAGACTTACCCTCCAGAGTCGAATCGAGTCCATCGACTTGTAGCCCCCGATGGAACCGAAGTTCCCCAAATTGGAACCGAAGTTCCCCAGATGGAGCCGAAGTTCCCCAGATGGAAGTTTGTCGGTTCCTTGCCTCAACTGCCAAGCGCCGAGGTAGCCGGTGCCGCTTCAGGGAACTTTGGAGGGAAGATCCTCAGGACAAATGGTCCTGGCAGCTGCTAGGGCCTTGCCCCAATATTCTCTGACCGGGGTAGGCTAGCCACAATCAGCAAGGCTCCTGGCTGGCTAAGCCAAATTTGTTACCGAGTCCAAGCTTGCTCTGCTCGCCATACAACAGGCCAATGAATTGGGGACGAGGTGTTGAGGCGAGGAATACGACTTTATTCAGAAGGCCGGCAGACCGAGAAGATGGCAGACTAGTGTCTCTGAAAAAACCATCTTATCTGGGTCTGTGTGCCAGTTGCTTTTATAGAATCAGAGAGGGAGAGGCGGTGAGGAAGTTGAATATAAGGGCCATCAGTCTTGCGAAGCATCTCCTGGAATGACCAACCTGGGTGAGGGGAGGTGTCAGTTTCTTTTTTCTTGTAGCCATTCACAGGTGAGCAGGGTTCCCTGAGGCAGGCCATTATGTATGATTATAATAACAAAAGCAACAAAAAGCAAAGGTTAAAGTTGAAGAAACAGATCAAATGTGGAGTCTGATTTAGCTCTTCCTTGTTACACCCTCAGCTCTCTTGCTTGGTTTTTTCTTAGCACCACCTGGCTGGAGACTTACTTCCTTGATGGTACCCTTCCAGTTATTAACTCCTTGCACCCCATTTCCTCTGGGCTCCCACGGCACCATTTTCTTTCCTGCTACATCACTTTGTTACTTGCGTTATCTCTTCAAGCACATCTCTCTCTTTCTCTTTAGACTTTGAGCATCCTAAGGGCTGGGGCTGACTTTTTTATATTTGTATTCACATGCATATAACTATGAGTGGTACATAATAGACTCTCAAGTTGAAAGTCCCAGTATGTCTGATGATAAGTGAAAAAAAAAAATAATGATTTTATATTTTAGGATCATTTTCTAATTCCATCATCCATTCCAGTTTAGTGTTACCTACAAATTTCATGGGTACTTTCTGTTTACCTGCAAGCCATTGATAGAGAAAGACATAGATGATGTAGATATAGGTATAGATACAGACATAGATGTCCTATGGCACATCTTGGGACACATACCTCAGTCTACATTTCACCAGTGATCAATATAACATGTTGGGAGGAGAGGGCATTAAGTGTTTCGATTAATTTGACATCTATGAGTCAATCATCTACAGTTAACTAGTATCCAGACTATATTCTTCTTTATTTTTTCCACATGCTTTTTCAAATGCTTGGTTGAAATAAAGATAAAAGGATCAAAAGACTTCTCCTGATTTGCTGCTTATGGAAAACAGAGATAAGTTTCGTTCCATCATAACTAGGAATAAACTCTTAAGCACTCACAAATAACCTATCTTCCAGTTCATTCTAGAATTTTGCTAGAAATCAACATTGCATTCATCAGTCCATAATTTTTCCCATTTCTTAAAATTGGGATTTTTGTCCCACTTTAATTTCTATGATTTACTGCCCATTCTTTTACATTCTTGAAATAAAATCTTTCTGGGCCTGGAAATTTGAAGACATTTAAATTACCCAGGTAATAATCAACTGCTGCCTCATCTGCCAGGATGTTAATTCGATTTTACAGTGTTTATCCTACCTCCTCTACTGGGAAGATTTAGTTTCTTGCTAGATAAGATGGATGAAACACAGGAGTTGAATATCCTGGCTTCCTTCTTCCATTTGTTGCTAGGTCCCTATCTTCCCTAGCCACAAGCTTTTCTGAATAAACCTCACAAATATAGGCACGTTTTTCTTTTTGATTTTAGGATATTCCACAAAACTGAAGCTCATTCTGGCCTTAAGCCTTCTTGACACTTGTTTATATTTTCACGGCATATATAGTATCAACCTTTATGTCTCCCTTTTCATATTTTATTGCATGACTTTAAAAATATGAGCACGAGATGCTTGTGCAATTGTATTAACTTAATCATGTCTTTCCTTTCGGAAAATAATGATTCAAACCATTTCTATAATTTCTCATCTTCTTTAGCTGCAGATATTTTAAGCAATTCAGTAATTTTAAACAATTTTGTTTGGAGGACGGATTCTATGTTGAATCTCTATACAAAATTACTCCCTTGGGAAACAGCTTTTGTGTGAATCCAGCTTTATTTACCTCTGATAGAGACACGGCTGTAGTTTTTCAGGACCCTACCTTGTTGATTCCTTAAGTTTTACAGAATGTCAGTCCTACTTCCATTAAACCCATACAACCCCGTACATATGTGGGAGCAGAAACAAGCTTTCCTTCAGGTACTTTTTTATGGAATATGAATTCAAAATCATTATCCCTGAATGGTTTTAAAGGCTCAACAGAGAGTAACAATCATTTTATAATGGATCCAACTTCAAAATATTTCTGTAAGTGAATTTCATTTTGATATAATATGAAGTGCTATAAGGAACATCACAAGACAAGAAATATCCCTATGAAATCCTTAGCTTTCCTTATATGTAGGGTATTGTTGAGGCTTGACATATTTCTTTGTCTTCACTAGGAGCCATTTCTGTACTATATATCTGGAAGAGTTATGATTTTCCTTTCAATCTTTTAACTGATCCTGCTTTCCTTTTCTAGAAAGTTAAATCTAAATTTGTGACTCTCATTAAAATGTGTGCAATATAGGGATTCATGCCACACATTGTGGTATTAACTTCATTTGGGTTTTATATTTGCTGTTATTTGCTATGTCGACATCTTTGTGAATCACCACAAATTCTTTTTGTAATAAGGTAAGATAAAAATAATATAACATAACATAACATAACATACTTCTCTGCTTTCCTTCCTTCTCCTATTCCATATCACAATGGCACTTTCTCGTAAGGGTCCTATAACTTCTTCCAGTCCAATCCAATTTCTTATTGTTCACAATTAAAACCATCATATACTTTTGGTAGATGAATTCAATGAGCAAATGGAATATTCTCATGTCTGTTTTAGAAACTACCTTATGATCACATAAAGATATTCAATGGGAGGGAGGGAAAAATTGGGAAATTGAGATTGACATATATACACTACTATATATAAAATAGGTAACTAATAAAACCTACTGTTTAGCATAGGGAACTTTACTCAATACTCTGTAATGACCTATATGGAAATAGAATCTAAAAAAGAGTGGATATATGTATATGTATAACTGATTCTCTTTGCTGTACAGCAGAAACTAACATTGTAAATCAACTGTACTCCAATAAAAATTAATAAAAAATAAAGATATTCAATAGGAATTAGGATCAAATGCAATCAAGGTACTTTCCACACTTTCCCTCCTCTTCTAGTCTTATCAAGAGTTGGTCAGATGCTCCACTTTAGTTCAATATTTTCAGCAGAAGTGCAAGTAATTGAATTTTTCATCATTACTGTATTTTACCTCTGTGCTAATTCTGTAACCTATATTAGGAAAACCTCTACCATATCCCCTGTCAGTGGTACTCCCATCACAATTTCACTTCTGTTTGTTTTCCTTTTAGTTTTTTAAACCTCAAGACATTATGTCATGTGGATTAATTACAAAACTAGAAAAGAAACAAAATTATTAATGTATTTGAAATGCACATTTTGTGGGGGGTTTTGATGTTGGCTTTGGGGAAAAGTCTAAAAATTGTACTCAGAAAGCATATTCTATGAGACATATTAAATGATAGAACACTTACATTAGTTTTTTTTCAGTAATTCAAATGGTTTGTCAGTTTTGAAATTGATATTAGTTTTAGCCTGATTTCACTTCTCTCATTAAAATTAAGGAAATATTTTTCTGAATACATGACCCAAACTCTGTTGTTCCTACTTTTGAGGAATTTAATAACAGTATTTGATTTTGGTGATTTGTACTAGGTGCAATTTCTATTCCATTTACTTTTTGCTTCAAGGCAGCCTCGGATCCGTACTTCCTTGAGGATCCATAGACTTCTGTCAGTCTAGGAGGGAGAAAGAATAAAGAGCCAGAGAGAAGCAAAGGAAGAGAAAAGGGAGCAAGTCAAGGGAGTATGTCCTCAGATAGTGAAGTCCCAGGATGTTGATGACCTTGCCTGTCCTGTTACTAAACCAACACTGAAGACAGTCTTCAATAGGGTGCTCAGAAATGCTCTGGACTCCAAGGAAACATGTTAAGCCACCCAAGGAGACTGAGAAACAGAAATCTTTAGGGCGAAAAGGTCTTCATAAACATACTGTTTGAATGCATGTGGGTATAAAATGCATCTGTGTCATTGCTTTTATAACTTTAAAAAAATTGGCTGAAAAGTAAGTATAAACCATCTTCTAGTAATTGCTGCTTGTTTGGTTGTAAAGCAGCATCCAAACCATGTGGGTGGAATGGGAAGGTTTTTGATTTTGTGGTTTCAGGATCAAACTTAGCAATGGGTGCCTTTGAGTTTGGTCATTCAAGACAAACCTTGAAAGCTTTCTGACATTGTGAAGTAACAATCTGATGAGAAATCAAATGCTGAAAAATTCAACGCAAGTGAGGGTTGACTCATGCACTTTAAAGGCGGGTTTGACTTGAATATATTAGGGTGCAAAGTGAAGCTGCAGGGGCAGATAAGATGGCTACTCAAGAAATAAAAAAGAGAGACATTTCATTTTCAAACCCAGGAGGAAGACAACAACTTGATTTCTAATATCTATACCTGCTGCAGAGAAATTGACAGTGAAAAAAAGGGGGCAACAAAATATATCTCTGAATTATTCTATCTAAATCACATCAAATGATCCAAATTCTCCTCAAAAATCATTGTCAAGGGCTTCCCTGGTGGCGCAGTGGTTGAGAGTCTGCCTGCCGATGCAGGGGACACAGGTTCGTGCCCCGGTCCGGGAAGATCCCACATGCCGCGGAGCGACTGGGCCCGTGAGCCATGGCCGCTGAGCCTGCGTGTCCGGATCCTGTGCTCCGCAACGGGAGAGGCCACAACAGTGAGAGAGGCCCAAGTACCGCAAAAAAAAAAAAAAAAAAAAATCATTGTCAAAATGCCCCTGAAGTGTTTTTCTAAATGTTATTAATTTGATGGAGATGGTTTTTAAACACATTTATATACTAATTTTTTGACAAAAACATAGGAATTATAAGAAATATTGTTAGTATGTATCCCTTGAATCATTCTAACTACATTCACTTATGATTTATTAGAGTGCTAACCTTTACAATTAAATATGAACAATAACTTTATTGAGACTTTATCAGACTTTTCTAAAATAGGCATTTTGGTGTAACATATACCTTATAAGGTAAGCTTGCTAGATAAGTCTTGGAATTTTCCTCATCAGATTTCATTAATTCTTCTTGCCTAGGAAAGGTTTTAACTTTGTCATTGAGATATAGCTTCTGGGATGACTACGCTGCTGTTTAAAATATTATTTTCTATCTGGTACATTCATTGTAGTTAATAAGGCATGATTGGATCCGTGGTGATGAAGAGCATATAAAAATGCAATATATTATTAAGTTCAAAATCTCATGTTGATGCAAGGTCAAAGTTGAGAAATTAAGCTTTCAAAAGCCCCCACAACTCTAGTATTATAAGCTCTGAAACAAAATGCACTGTGCATTTAAAAAAATAAATGCCATATATTATGATAAGTATTTACCAGGAAAGGAAAAGAGTATGCAAAATATAAATTTGTATATGTAGGAATCTACAAGAATAGAGAATCATCATATTAATAGCATTGAATAAAAAAACTTCTTGGCATGCTAAATGCTCATTTTTATACTGCTTGAATCCACTATTCACTATTTTTATTGTTCCACTTAAAGTCAATGTGGAATTGAAAATGAAATATAAAAAGCAAAGCATGTACAAGGCCACATAATGGAAAACTCACTTTATTATACTCTCCCCCAAAATCAATTCGGGATTTATTTCCCACCAACCCTCATGATTTGGAGGCAGCCATGTCAGTTCATGACAATCATCACACTATATTGTAATTACATATATTCTTGCTTTACTCCTTAAGTCTGCTGAGCCCTCTGAGGAAAGAACTTGTCTACCTCTGTATCCTAAAACCTAATCTCAACACCTATGTGTCAGGAACTTAATCAGAAGTCAGTGCAAGGTTGTTTGAGGAACAAATGCATGAATGTGTGTGTGTGGATATAGGTTGAAAGCATGGGCTTTACTAACTGCATGGTGCCCGGGGCAGTACTTTGAAATTTGAAACTTTTTGTGGAATTTTTGGTCACTCACTTCCGTTATTATTTAAATGTAGTTTAAGGGAAAATATACACTTCCATCATCTCTTTGCACAGCTGCCATCCTAACAAATCGAAAATTCTTAATTGCACCATCTTCCGGGGAAACCCCTTTACCCTAACCACACCACTTAGTCTGGCTCTTGTCCAACTCCTTTCTGTATCCTGGAGAGTGAGAGCAAACACAGGAGGCACACAGGCATTGCTGCCCTATGTTTGTTTTGTTTGGCTTTGTTTGCAGTGCAGGGAGGGGTCGTGCTTTTGGTTTCCTTTATACAAAAATCCAGGAGGAAGCACAGCGTTTCTTGGGTCTCTTGGCCCAGGCAGCATTTTCAGCCATTGTGAATATGTGTGTTCAGTGAATAATGCACTCGGACTGTCAGTGATAGCCTAGAGCCCATAATCTTCTAGGTTGGATTCTTTCCCCCAAAACATATTATCTTCCATTTACTCTTGCTGAATGAAGCTCCTATGCTGATACGCCACTTTCATGCCCACTTACCCAGACTCTCAGCAGGTTTCCTGAGTGCCATCCCTGCTGCCTCAGCATCTCCTTACCCACTAGAGCCTACTGTCATGTGAGAACATGGAGCTTTCACTACATATAACTTCTTTAACTTCATTAAAAAAAAAAAAACACTTATAAGTAATATTGGTTTCATCATAGATGTCTTGGATGGCGGGGTGTGGAGAGTGATGGAAAGGGTGTACAGTACACTTTTTGTTTTGTTTTGTTTTGTTCTGCGGTACACAGGCCTCTCACTGTTGTGGCCTCTCCTGTTGCGGAGCACAGGCTCCGGATGCGCAGACTCAGTGGCCATGGCTCACGGGCCCAGCCGCTCTGCGGCATGTAGGATCTTCCCGAACCGGGGCACGAACCCATGTCCCCTGCATCGGCAGGTGGACTGTCAACCACTGAGCCACCAGGGAAGCCCCTGTATAGTACACTTTTGAGTCTTCTCAATTCAGAGAAGTTAGTCATTTTGGGTCCTCCCCATCTGTCAGAACCAACAGGCATTTTTTTTCAGGCACACCTGCCTACTTTTTTGCATCTGTGGGCTGCCTATACTCTTGGGTTAGCCAACTTCTGCCAAAGGATACATATGTACCTCTAAATGCAGGGACCTTGACCTGGCTAATCATTTTGACTGGCTTTTTTTTCCCCCCCAGCTTTATGGAGGTATGATTGACAGATAAAAACTGTATTATTTAAGGTGCACCACACAGTGTTTTGATACAGACATATACAGTGAAATGATTGCTTTTAAAATGTTTGCTTAAAGTATGATATTGGGAAGAGAACTGACTACAGCGTCAAATAGTTCCGTAGACCCTGTCACCTCCTATCCGAACATGAATGAGTAATTTAATTGAGATTTCTTCCCCCAACTGCAAAGTGGAGATTCTAGTACCTATAAATACAGGGTTTTTGAAGATTCAGTGAAAGAGCACGTTATTTATCATAGTGTATCGTATTGTGTATCATTGTGTATCACAGTCTTCAGGTTATTTTATTTCCTTCTTTCCCTCATTTCTGATAGCTAACTAGCCTTTAATCTGGACCTCATTATTTTCTCCGCTTTGTCCTGATGGAGGCCTGCTCTCCTTTATTGTAAGCATCTGGTCTCCCAGTCCCTGTTTTCTTGATTCTGTCATCAACCAGGACCATCCTGTCCAGTGTGGCTAATCTCTGACTGAACATCTCCCTCATCATGTGACTTTTGAAAGGAAAGCATCCTCATAAATAGGTTTTAGAAATTCCCTGATTCTCTAAAAATCACAAGCTTGCCTATTTTGTCCAGAGCATGCATATCAATTATTTGGGCATAATTTTCCTTTACATTATCATCAGTAAATATTGAGCAAAACACTCCTGCCTAGTTGCAGGGGTCTGGGGATACATTGCGGCAGTGACCTTTAGTGCGTTACCTGTGTGAAGGGTTACGAGCAGTTCTTGTTTGGTCTGGAGTGTTCCTTGTAATGGCCAAAGTTGGAAATAATCTGAATGTCAAATTGATATTTTAGCAGAGGAGAAGAGTTATAAACCAAAGGTCAGTGCCAAAAGAACAATCTGTAATTAGAGAAGTAAAATGCAAGGTGACAAATATACTGGGTCCAGGTTGGCAGGTGGAACACAAAGTGAGCTAAGGTTATAGGGTTAAAATCCAAGCAATTCTAGGGTATTCGGGAGACTTTTAGTAAATGCGTAATTCAGTGGCAGGGAGGAAGTCATCAGTGTTCAAGGAGCAGCAGAAACTGAGAATCAGCACTCAGAGCCTAGTCTCTGAATGCATACGGTATGCTTGAGGGGATTAAAACATGAAAAATATAGGCCAGTAAGTTACTGAGCACCTGTGGGCTTTATATCCATTGGCTTCAATTCTCAGAACTAAAATTATTTTCAAGATAATAAAGGTGGGGCTTCCCTGGTGGCTCAGTGGTTGAGGGTCCACCTGCTGATGCAGTGGACGTGGGCTTGTGTCCCGGTCCGGGAAGATCCCACATGCCGCGGAGCGGCTGGGCCTGTGAGCCATGGCCGCTGAGCCTGCACGTCCAGAGCCTGTGCTCCGCAACAGGAGAGGCCACGGCGGTGAGAGGCCCGCGTACCGCAAAAAAAAAAAAAAAAAAAAAAAAAAGATAATAAAGGTGGCTTAGTTTGGGTTGTTCCCAAATATGGCTCTGGGAAAAGTATTTGGGTGCAAACCAACAAAGAGTCCATCAAGAAACACATGAGCCCTGTGAGCAGTGGTGGCTCAGTCCTGCTGAGATCTCTGAGAGGCTCTGTAGAATACACCTCAGAACTGTTCCCCTGAGAGGCAAAGAAAATGAAGCATCTCTCCACCAACTCCCATCTCTCCTTGGTTGAGCATTATTACTCCTAGGAGCACGAACTTCCCTGCACTACTGTTCTGTCCCACGTGTAGGAAGAACATTCCTAGGGCCAAAGAAGGCAGGCAGAGAAACGCATGTGTTCGAGGTCAGGGGATTGACCATGGCAGCCCCTGATGACTCCCCAGATGGGCTAAGAAGCTTGTGCATGGGGCTCTGACTGTGTCTGCTACAAAGAGAAAGTATGATTCTTTCCCTATAACCAGGTGAATACACTGAAAGGTTCTGTTCAAAATCCCCTATATCAAAATATGATTTTGTCAGAATTTTAACACTCAGATCTAGGATGGACCTATGGAAAAATTCTGTTCCTACGTTTGTGTCTTCTCCACTAAAATAAACATTACATCAGAACCAGGAGCTAGCATTTATTTTATTTCCCTCTTCACCACCCAGCACAGTGCTTTCCTGAAATGAACTGAATTCCACTGTAGTGAAATTAGAAAACAACTGCTTCATAAGATTCCATTTTTCCCTCAAAAGTCAGAGAGTTTGCTAATGATAACCTGCTTCACTCTGTCTATTTTGGTAATGCCTCCAACCCCAGTGGATCCAAATACACTGAATTAGCAATTACTGCACAGTGCATCTAGCATACTTAGAAGCCTCTTTGCCCCCATTGCAATGTGAACACCGGGCTAGAGCACAGCAGCTGTGTGACAGCAACAGTAACACCATGTAAAAATGGATGATGAATAACCCGACTGGCTTGTGTCTCCCATATAATAGGTTGCATATCTGCAGTCTGAGTCTCCCCTAGTTCACATTCGGACTTCTAGTATCAAGAGGGCATAATAATATTCTCAAAGTAATTATTTTCAGGAAGATAAAAGCAATTCATACTGTCCTTTAATCTTGCCCATTAGAATCAGAAGTAAGAGTCACAGCCCACAAAGAGCCTATGTTTTTATGATGAAGCTGAATGCCCAGTAAGCAGAAGCCTGTGTCTTCCGAGGCATGCACACCGTGCCATGTGGGGTGATGCTGGTGACATCACAGACACTGAGGTGGTAATTCAGAATTCACACACCTCTCGGATATATGCTACCTAAACTAATCCTCATGACACATCCATTTCAAGATGATATGAAGACCCCAAGAAGAGATGCATTTCACCCAGGATCACAAAGTTGTAGCAAGGAGAGTGCAACTTTTAACACTGTTTGTGGCTTTTGCATCCTATGCCCTTTCCACCACACCAGAAGACAACTTCTGTAGGTAGCAAGACACAGGGTTGTAGAGGGTGCGATTGCTGTCCCAGTGAAGCAAAACTCTACCACTTTCTTTTGAAGGACCCTGAACAATGTAAGATGAGAGTCCCACTGACTCAAAAACACACAGAACGAGGCATCAGGAGATCACCCCAGTCCTGCCATTTCTGCTTACTGCTCTATGATCTTGTGTTAGTCACTTTATAAATCTGAGTTTCAGGTTCCTCTCTTTAAAAGTATGAATTTCATGCTTCCCTGGTGGCGCAGTGGTTGAGAGTCCGCCTGCCAATGCAGGGGACATAGGTTCGTGCCCCAGTCCGGGAAGATCCCACATGCCGCAGAGGGGCTGGGCCCGTGAGCCATGGCCGCTGAGCCTGCGCATCCGGAGCCTGTGCTCCGCAACAGGAGAGGCCACAACAGTGAGAGGCCCGCGTACCACAAAAAAAAAAAAAAAAAAGTATGAATTCCCATTGCTTTCCTAATAATTTTCCTAATATTATAAAAAATAATATACAAGTTTAATTCTAAAGTGCCATGTAAAAAGAAGATACTCATCACTCACTGAAGACCAGACAATACTCAAAGTTCTTTGCACGTTTTGGTTTTCATGACGTCTCATACAATTAGGTGTATATGATGAATCCCATTTTCCGTGGGAGGAAATTAAAGCTCAGCGAGTTGCAGGGTTTTTTGTTTGTTTTGTTTTGTTTTTGTTGTTGTTTGTGTTTGTTGTTCTTATTTTACCAGAGATCACATGCCTTCTAAATGGGAACAGAATTTAAACTCACGTCTGTCTGTTATTTAATGCTGTGCTATCTTCAATACATCTGAGGCAAACCCCAGGGTTTCTCAATTATGGTATGAAACAGGAATGTTTAACTGAATCTATACTAACACAGAATATGCACAGAAGTAGACTGTCTAAAAATGTTCCGAAAATCAGGAGTTCCACCTCTGACTGTAAGGTGAGCTGGGTTGCATTTAGGACAACGCCAGTAGGCCTGCTGGTTTCCCCTGTTCGCACACGGTCTTTTCTCCTTCATCCTCCCCATTCTGTTGTCCCAGTGTTAATGCTTTATCTCACTGTCACCACTGTTTGAGCCCCTGTACTAGGTACTAGGGAAAAAACGTTCTTGCCCTCAAGGAGGAGAGGCAACCAACAAATAGGCTCATCCATAGCCGCATGCTCCTCACACACCTCCAGAGGGGTAAGTTTGGGAAAGTACTAACAGAGACAGCCTGGAGGCTTGGAGAGCAACTACCCTCCCTACCAATGAAAAGAATCTACTAACTCTTATTCATAATATTATGCAAACATACGAATGTTAAGGTTAGAAATGTTACTTTTCATTAAAAATATTTCCAGGGCTTCCCTGGTGGTGCAGTGGTTGAGAGTCCACCTGCCGATGCAGGGGACACGGGTTCGTGCCCCGGTCTGGGAAGACCCCACATGCCGCGGAGCAGCTGGGCCAGTGAGCCATGGTCACTGAGCCTGCAGTTCCGGAGCCTGTGCTCCGCAACGGGAGAGGCCACAACAGTGAGAGGCCCAAGTACTGCAAAAAAAAAAAAAAAAGTATAAAAATTATTTAAAACAAAAACAAAAAAACATTTAACAACCAGAGTGGCTTGAGGACCAACTAATCAGAATAGAGATAGTTACAGTCCAGAGCCCCAAAGACGCCTTGCTGGGCCCATGGTTAGTTTAGCTGCTGGAGCATGGGAGGTCCGGGAGGTCCCAGGGGAGGGGTTGTGGTGGCCACAGCTGAGAAGTAGGGATGGGGCAGAGGCACCAGGGGACTCAAGGCAGTGGCTTTATTTCTGCAGTTGAAGTCGAATTTTTCCAGTATTTTTACAACTAATGCATTTCTCTAGTAGCAGTTGAATCCCAGCTCTTTGATTTGCTTTTAGAGGCCACTCCTCTATTTGTCTTAAGCCTTCCTGAGATTTGCCCTAAGCTCCCCTGGGATATTTCAGACGTCTGTAGGCCACAGAAGGAGGTGCCCCAGGAATCACTCCACATGCTCAGGTACCTACTTTGTGGGTGGGTAATACCACATATAGACAGAACTTGACAGAAACCTCAGAAGATCATTTTGTATTAAGAATTGGTCAAAGGAGAGTGAACTTTCAGCTGGCAAAACCTCCTCATTTTACTTTAGTGAAATAATAAGAAGTGCAGCAGTATTTTTTTTAACATCTTTATTGGAGTATAATTGCTTTACAATGGTGTGTTAGTTTCTGCTGTATAACAAAGTGAATCAGCTATACATATACATATATCCCCATATCCCCTCCCTCTTGCGTCTCCCTCCCTCCCACCCTCCCTATCCCACCCCTCTAGGTGGTCACAAAGCACCGAGCTGATCTCCCTGTGCAATGCGGCTGCTTCCCACTATCTGTTTTACATTTGGTAGTGTATATATGTCCATGCTGCTCTCTCATTTCCTCCCAGTTTACCCTTCCCCCTACCTGTGTCCTCAAGTCTATTCTCTACGTCTGCATCTTTATTCCTGTCCTGCGCCTAGGTTCTAAAGAGCCACTTTTTTTTTTTTTTTTTTTTTTTAGATTCCATGTATATGCATTAGCATACAGTATTTGTTTTTCTCTTTCTGACTTACTTCACTCTGTATGACAGACTTTAGGTCAGTGCAGCAGTATTAAAACGTCTTTATGTTCTACAGTTAACAAAGGATTTTCATGTATACAGTGTTATTTCCTTTCCACTTCAACTGTATGGATTGAACAGGGCTGCTATTATATCATCCCCATTAAATGGATGATGAAATAGAGGCACAGGAAGGATAATAGTCACACAGTAAGCAAATGACAAGATTCAGTGATTACAGGGGAGGTAAAAGTGAGGGCTTTGGTGTCTGACAGCCTGGAATTGAAGTCTGACTCCAACTCTATAGCTGGATGACCTCAAAGGAGTTCTATTTTAATCACTTTAGCCTCGGTTTCTCTTTTGTACATTAGGGACATATCAGTATTTACCTCCTGAGTTGTCTTGAGGTTTAAACAAGATGACGTCTGGAAACTACACAGTGCTTGGCATATAGTAAGCCTTCAAGAAATGGTGGCTAGGGCTTCCCTGGTGGCGCAGTGGTTGAGAGTCATCCTGCTGATGCAGGGAACATGGGTTCGTGACCCGGTCCGGGAAGATCCCACATGCCTTGGAGCGACTGGGCCCGTGAACCATGGCCGCTGAGCCTGCGCGTCTGGAGCCTGTGCTCCGCAACCGAAGAGGCCACAACAGTGAGAGGCCCGCGTACCGCAAAAAAAAAAAAAAAAAAAAAAAAAATGGTGGCTACTCTTGTTAGTAAGCCACTCATCCAACTCCTGACCCAAAGTCCTCTTCTTTATCACATATCACCTATTTTACATCTACTCATAATACAGTCGCAAACTCAACCTCCTATTATAGAATCAAGACAGAATCTTGAATAATTTGAAATACCAACTATTGTCAGTGTATTCTTTTAGTACCACGTGCTATGTGATAATATTTACATATTTTACTGCCAATGAAAAATACTAAGAAAAACAAACACATATAAGCAAAATAAAAATGTCTGCTCTCATGTTTTGAGTTCTAAGATATAAATCTCTCCATTCTACAGAGTATTACAACTCATCAAACAGAGAACTTGAAGCTCCTTATCATAGTAGAATATTGATTAATTTCACAGCCAGAATATTGGGGCCAGTAAAGTTATAGGGAATGGTGGTACACTTATCACATCCAGAAAGATTTATCTTCTTAAATCTGTGTTGTGCAATAAACCATTCTAAACAATTTTTCCATTGGGTTTTTCAAGCTGTCAACCTGTCAACTTTAACTCCACACCTCTTGTAGGTTGTTTTTTTGGGGGGGATATGTTGGGTAAAAGATGAGTTTATCATAGTCTCCTGAACCTAATAAGACTTGTGTGTATCTTCAGAAGGTGCAAATTTCATGGTCTGGGAGGGACAATATTACATTCGAAAGCCTTTTCTGAGATGATTGGAAAAATTGCCAAAACAATTCAAGAATGGTTTGGAAGACAGAGTATGGGTTAAAATAGGGATGTAATTCTTATCTTTGTAGTTCATATGAGGCAATCTCTTCCTTACTCTATGAGTCAGTAGTATTTTGCTTTATTCTGAATTTTAAAATGTGTACATATCCCTAGACACTGTAAATGCTTCCTGAGTTTCTAGGATACAGACCTGCTGGTCACTGCTACAGAAAATTCACTAACATTCTGGGTCTCAGCACTGGTCATCAGGTGAGAACTATTCTGTAGTATGTGACTTACCCCAACTCTCCCCTCAGGAGCTATGCAAATCTGCATTTCTCAGCCTACCATAACCACACCTGTGACTCATTACTGTCTTAAGTTTATCAAAATCATAGGACCAAATATACAACCTAATTGTTCCCTGGTGTGTAAAAATACAGGGCTGCTACAAATCTCGGTGGGTGGCATTATATGAAATTACTACCTAACGCAGAAAATTCCACTCTGAAGTACTTCTGGACTTCCAAAAATATGGAATGTCGCCCTCTATTTCAGAGGGACAGTTTAGGGGTCAAGTAAAATTTGCAGAAGTACTGCCATCTTTACCATTCTTAGACCTGGTCCTCATTGCTAACCAAGGTGTTGATCTGTGCAGTCAGCTCCTTCCAAAGTGCAAGTTGTCCTGAGAGAGGGGATCCCTGAGCCTCTCGCCTTCATTTTTGTCCCTGAGCCTTAACTGTGTTCTTCCCTGTATTGGATTATGTGTTTTTCCCCTTTAATTATTTAAATCCTGGGCATTCTTCTAAGCCCGGATTAAGCTTTCATTACCTCCTACAGTCCTAGCTTCCCCCTTCCCTTCTGTGAACAATTAGTGCATTCACCCATCAGTTTCACGATAAAGCTTTTAAATGTCTAACCGCAAAGGGTAGAATTTAGATGGAGAGGTGCATGCTACTGGGAACATTAACGTAAGGAAAATTCATGCAGAGCAGCCAAAGGGGGAAATAGGCTGGCTTGTAAGGTAATAATATCCCCGTCACAGGAGGTATCTAAGAGTTGGCTGAACAATGGATCAGGGATCCCATTCTAGAAGGGAGTCATGTCTTAGATTGGCTTATTTAAAGAACTCTAATCTCTGAGATTATACTATTTTATAATTTTTACTAGTATGTAAACTCATTGATAATAGACATCTTACCTTATGCTGCTTCTCTACCCTAAAAAGTAAGACATGTAACAGGGGCTACTTAATTCTAAATTGTATTCGTTTTACTATTTAATTTACTCTTATATTAAGAGGTATAGGGCAGCAAGGAGAACTCTTAGGTGGAGAAGAAGCTTTTAAGAGATGTCACACAAAACTTACAGCATATACTGTATAAAATATGCTCAACTTATAACTCCTTCCTTCATATGATATCTTTTGATATTTTTTTACTAATAGTGAAGTATAGTCTAGGTGTCCTGATTAAGGTGATGCTGGGTCTGGTCACAGGCAAAAATAAACATCTAAAAAATGCATTCATGACAATACTATTCAGAAGAAGTTGTTCTCTCTTATTCTGAATTTGTAATTCAGTCTCTGTGGTTTCTTGCCTTTTTTAAGGGTGATATGATAAAAAAGAACTCTGCTTTTCCATTCTTTGTTATTTTAAAGAGCTCACACCCTTTCCCATTTAACCTTCACAACAGTCTTGTAAAGAAGTTGTTAGTAAAAGTAATACCTTGTTAATTTTCCAGAGGAAATTAAGGCTCAAGAAGGTTAAGTGACTTGTTGAAGATCACCCAGCCATTGATAAAACATAATCCTAATTTTTACTCTTAAACCCACTGGTTTAAAACCATAATGCCACTAGCAGCATAATGCAATTAGCATCTTTATACACCACAGCGCACAAGGGTTGATAAGTGAGCTTAACCTAGGCAAAAGAAATTTAAAATACAAATAGTTTAATATGCAATATAAAATTGTTTTCTGTATTTAAATGTTACTAGAGTATGAGACATATATCTGACTGTGAGGTTTATTGCATGCACTAGTTTCAAGGATTATGAAAAAAAAATGAAGAGACATGCTAATGTTTAAAAAGTCACAGAACTATAGCGGTATCTTATTTTGGATGTAAAAGGTACTGTAAGGAAAGAGAAGGATTCACTCATGCAAAAAGTGCAGCATGTTGAAACTAAAAGTTGTTTTAAAAAACTAGTAGCAGGGCTTCCCTGGTGGCGCAGTGGTTGAGAGTCCGCCTGCCGATGAGGGGACACGGGTTCGTGCCCCGGTCCGGGAAGATCCCACATGCCGCGGAGCGGCTGGGCCTGTGAGCCATGGCCGCTGAGCCTGCGCGTCCGGAACCTGTGCTCCACAACGGGAGAGGCCACAGCAGTGAGAGGCCCGCGTACCACACACAAAAAAATAATAATAAAAATAAAAATAAATAAAAAATTAGTAGCAGGAACAAAAAACAAAGGATTAATCAAAGAATGAAGCAAGATTATGAATTAGATTGAATGAATGAATGAATGAATGAATAAAGTCACAGGGAAATTTTAAACTGCAGACTCCAATACAGAAGCTCAGAAATCACTCTCTCTTATTCTTTGTATACGAGGATGGGATTTTTTGTGCTGGACAGAGAGCAAGCTCCAGGGTGGAAGGGCTCTGTTGCTTCGTGCTTTACCATTCTTTACTCTCTGCCGCCCACACGCAAAAAGAAACAGGCAGCAGTGCTCCCAAGAGCAGGTATATAACCTCACTGATGCTTCTTAAGTGGCCATAAAGAAGTTGGCTGAGCATGAAATTTCATTAAAGTTTATGCTTTGAGTTGGGGGGAGGGGAGAGGAAACAAAAGTCAAGACTAGAAAAAAGAGGAGGAGGAGGAGAAATTGATAACAGCTCTTATGAGAAAATGATGTGGCTCCTAGAAGATAGTTAATTTTTAGGGGAAAAAAAAGACACCTATGATTCTGCAGCCAACATGTGCTGGTGGCTCTTCCCTTCCCTGTGATCCAGAATGAAAGAGAAAGAGGGAGACAGCAAAGAGGTTCTGCTTCTTCATATCTGAACGTGATAATGACAGCTGGTGCTTTGTTGAGTTTTGATGAAGAAATGCTGACAAACTTCTCAAAACATAAGGGGAACAGGATGCTGTTCAAGGAACTCAAGGACAAAAGCACTCGTTGAAAGAATAGTTTGCATTTATATGATAGTACGATTGTGTTGAATTGATTTGGAAATTTACACACTATTACTCAGATGACAATGAAAAATGTTATTTCTTTAATTTTCTGTAATTCCTCTGATATTTCTACCAGTCTTCTCCATGCCCAGTAGACTGAGGTTAGGGTGGAGTGGGGAAGAGGTGTATGTTTAGCCATTAAGTCTCTTTGTCTCTTCCAGTCAGCACGGTCTGTTTTGGATATCCATCCAGGTATCTTTTAGACAAATAGTGCCATTCACACGGTTTTCTCCTGTGGCAGCCTAACAGGGCATCTGGCTGCTAGATGAAAGGCAGGAAGTTGAGTTTTGGAATGAGCCTGAATGTCAATAGTGGAGATTATTCCTGCAGTTGGGTGGTTGATCTGGTCTGGGCTTTGAGCTGATGACCACAGATACACGCTCTGGTCCTGCATGACCTTTGGGAGTGATGTGCTGGCAGGGACTGCTGGACCCTGGTCCTAGCCCTCTGCTTCTTCATTCCAACCCTGGGCCTCTGGTAATTTATCTGCCTCACAACACCCTCATGTCAGTTCAACAGAACCCATAGAAATGCCTGGGCCCCTTGCATGCCATGTACAAGAGATGAGGAGCCCTGTCTCAGTACCATCTCTCTAGCCAATGTTCTTCACCAGATCATTACTACTTCCCTGAATTGGACCAAGGCCTTCCAGCACAGCTCTCTCTTCCCAGGCAAAAAAAGTGAAGAAAATGGGCAAAATATCTACTGATTCTAGATTTCTCTCTAACCTTTTCCACACATTAAAGTTGGAAGCCACTTCTCTAGCTTGCCTACTTTTTCTTCTCCTTCTGTAGTCCACCAGCTGAAGGGGGACCATCTCTCCTTTTCCTTTTCCTGTCTGGAAGGAACTTGCTGAAGTTTTATCTTCTCATTTCCCAGGGACACTAAGCATCAGGGCTTAGGTGTAATGGTCGATGGGGAACAAGGAGAGAAATCTGCTTAAGCAATAAGAAAGCACATAGCAAAGGATATTTACAAGTTATTTTTCTCATTAACTTTATACCCTATCATAGATTAGAATCAATGATGGTGATACAGAATTCACAGATTACTTGCCACTCTTGGAATGCTGAGATAGAATAGAGTATTTAGCAAAACAATGTATATTCATTTTATAAAGAAAACTTTGGGCATATAAAGCTAGTAAAATTCAGCTGACTTTACCTGAGACAAAATATTCTTTTGTCAAATGGAAGAACCATATGAATCAAACAGTAAAACATGATTTAAAAAAATGATAGTATGTATGTAGTGTGAGAAGAAGAGTGTCATATTTCATCCTGGAGTGGGTATTTTCAGCAGTGCATCACTTCTGCTGCCATTCAGCCATTTATCTACATATGCACAGAGAAACATTGCTTTAAATCACCATTCTCTGGGACTTTGAAGCTTTACTTTTCTTAGAGTGGCCTCATTTTCAGGAGAGGCTACAAGATTTACCTGGTTGTGTCTTTGGGAATCATTAAGAAATGGTAGACAACTCTTTATACCGTTTAGTTTCAACATTTTCCTGAAATAATTGACTAACATAATACCAAGAAGTTGATCTTAATGATTCAACTACTGAATATCCCTTAAGTTTGAGAAAGATTCTATAGGAATAGAAAAAAAAAGAATTGCTGTCCACCGAACCTTCTACCAAGGATGTACTGCTTTTCTGCCTTCATTCAAATATGTACTGAATGTTTGCAGTAGTTTAGGCACCTTAATTGACCTTAGCTGTACAAAATAGAAAGATACTGTTCTCATCTTCAAGGGGCTCAAATTCAATTCTATTTAGCAGGGGTTTTTTTTTTTTTTGAATTTTTTAATTTTATTTAATTTATTTTTTTTATACAGCAGATCCTTATTAGTCATCAATTTTATACACATCAGTGTATACATGTCAATCCAAATTGCCCAGTTCAGCACACCACCATCCCCACCTCCCCCCCGCCTCTTTCCCCACTTGGTATCCATATGTTTGTTCTCTACATCTGTGTCTCAATTTCTGCCCTGCAAACCAGTTCATCTGTACCATTTTTCTATGTTCCACATACATGCGTTAATATACAGTTTAGCAGGTTTTTTGACTCTATGATTCTTTCTTTATATTGTTTTCATTCTGCTTCCAACAATATTAAATTAAAATGAACACACACACACACACAAATATTTTTAATTTTCAATTTTTCTTCTTCACCCTGAATGTCTGACAGTTGTATGCTGTGTGTTTATAAATGAGTCCCATGTACATATTCACCATTTTGAATAAGGTCTCCTAGGGATTATATTTTTTGCTTACTTGTTCATTTGCCAGAAATAAATTATTAAGAATATAAGATAGGGCCTCCCTGGTGGTGCAGTGGTTGAGAGTCCGCCTGCCGATGCAGGGGATACGGGTTCGTGCCCCAGTCTGGGAGGATCCCATGTGCCGCGGAGCTGGGCCCGTGAGCCATGGCCGCTGAACCTGTGCGTCCGGAGCCTGTGCTCCACAACGGGAAAGGCCACAACAGTGAGAGGCCCGCATACCGCAAAAAAAAAAAAAAAAAAAAGAATATAAGATAATAGGCATAAGTCATGATTCTTTGGTACATTCACTGTGTGATATTTGTTTTAAAAAAGAGAGAGGGGAAAAAATAAAGAGAAAAGGGTAATGTTTCAGGACCTCATTTTTAACCATTATCTGAGTAAACATGTCCTTGAAATACTCTTCCCATTTTCTCTGTTTTCATTAGGGTAATACTCCCCTAAGACTGCACATGCCATCATCATTAAAATAGTGCTTTGTACATATTGTTTCAAATCCAAAGTGAAGATAAACACGTCCACATTAGTATACAGTTGTGCTTTTATACTGGTCAAGAGAGAACCAGAAATGCTATTTTCCTGCCTAAGATTTTTAATTGCAAAAATCCCTTAATGGGCTTACATTGCACATCCAAGATTCTGTAAACTCTTTTCTCCATTTTATATTCTACTGGCCTCTTCCTTGTGCATTTCAAAATCAGGACAAAGAGCCAGTCAAAGAAAGAAAATCCTTACAAAGTGCTGTTCTAATACAGCTGCCTCCTGCTCTTCAACCTAATGTTTATTAGCTTCTTGGTTTTGTAATGAATTGATAAGGAGTTTATAGAGATTAAAAGTCCTCACAAGAGTCATCATCTACCAAAGCAAATTCCACTGGCTTTGTAGGTGAAATGTGGTCATAATGGAATACGGATGAAAGAAGTGGAACAGTGAGAGCTGTATGATCCTATGGTAGGAAAAGTAAAAAAGAAAAAAAAAATGGTATTGAATTCCTTCAATGTCTTGAGAATCTATCACTCAGACAGACCCCTTAACAGAAATCTAATTCTCCAGTTGCTGGACAAAGTTAATTAATTTGCAAATATATTTCATCTTCTAAGAGACAGCCTTGTCTACTCTAGGCAGTGAGGAAATAGGAGGCTGAAACTAGAGCAAGAAGCACTGGCAGGCTCACATGACACAATGCTAACCCTGGAGAATCGGGGTAACACTAGCTCATTACTTCTTCTCTAAATGAGCTCCTTGTAAAAGGGAAATATTTTGATTAAGGTAGTGAGGGGGGCACTTGCAATGCTCTCCATGTACTTCTTCTAATTGCTCTGCCATATACTTAAGTTTCTTCAAAGCAATGATGCCTGCAGGAACAGGGAGCCTCCTGGTTTTTGTCATCAGCCCCAAGGCACGGTGAGGAGATGTTTACTTTTTTTTTTTTTTTTTTTTTTTGCTGTACGCGGGCCTCTCCCTGCTGTGGCCTCTCCCGCTGCGGAGCACAGGCTCCGAACGCGCGGGCTCAGCGGCCATGGCTCACGGGCCCAGCCGCTCCGTGGCATGTGGGATCTTCCTGGACGGGGGCACGAGCCCGTGTCCCCTGCATCGGCAGGCGGACTCTCAACCACTGTGCCACCAGGGAAGCCCGAGATGTTTACTTTTGTTTCCTGATTCCTCTAGTCACTGTGTTCCTTGCCTTCATCTCCCTTGCCTTCATTTTGAATCCACTCTTCCTAAGTAGGAGTCTTTCAGATTACTTTAGTTAGCGAATTGCACTGCTGAGATTCTGGCACAAGATTCAGTAAAGACCGTAGGATTCTAGCTTGGCCCATTTCTTCTCCATAAAACAGATTACAACTGGGGACGTTGGCAGAAAAATTATTATACAACCGCACAACTGGGGTGACAGGGGAAGAGGGAATAAAAGTCTACATTCAGATGGAGTCAGGCTCTACCTTATTCCCAACCTACACAGTTCTGGTTTTTTGCATGGCTGGACTTCTTAGCCCCATTTGCTGAGGCAGCAACATCCCAGTTGTTAGAACACAAAGGAGGAGAGCGTGATTATCAGCACAGGGAACCAAGGGAAGTGGTTGAGGACAACGTTAGAGATTTACAAAGGGAAGTTTGGCTTGCGTTCTAAATGCAATGGGAAGCCACTGAAGAAATTTAAATAAGGTCATTAAATGACTTGAATTATGTTTTTAAAAAAATATTCTGGGCTTCCCTGGTGGCGCAAGTGGTTGAGAGTCTTCCTGCCGATGTAGGGGACACGGGTTCGTGCCCCGGTCTGGGAGGATCCCACATGCCGTGGAGCGGCTGCACCCGTGAGCCATGGCCACTGAGCCTGCGTGTCCGGAGCCTGTGCGCCACAACGGGAGAGGCCACAGCGGTGAGAGGCCCGCGTACCGCAAAAAAAAAAAAAAAAAAAAAAAAAATATTCTGACTATTGTGTAGAGGACACATGAGCAAAGAGAAAAAGTGGAATCAGTGTTTCTGTTTTAAGAGTCCTAGGCAATGAATATAGTGGGTTGGAAATGTTGAGGTACTGAGTATTTGTATCAGCGGTATACATAAAGGACCGAAGGTAGAAGATGAGGGAAGATGGGAAAATCAAAGCTGTCTACTAGGTTTCTGGTTTTGAACAAATGAGTAGACATAAGCACCAGAGAGCTCAGTCTTTTTATAACTTGGGCCTTGACATTCTGTTATCAGTTTTTGTCTGAAGGGTAGGAACATGGCCCCTAAATCTGTTTGGTGGCCAGACTCTTAACACAAATTTTTCTGATATGTTCTTTCTCTGTATTTTCTGCCCTTGAAATCTTATTGCCCTTTTCAGCAAAGCATGGGCTGGGATGCCCCGGTTACTTCATTCTGGACCTCCTCATACTGATACCTGCACTGAGATTGGAGCTAACCCCAAATTCCTAGTGGGAAAACTCTGTTGCTTCTGCACTGACCCTCCCTTCCATCCTCTGCTATTGGCTGTCCCAGCCCTGCACCCAGCGCTTGCACTGCTTTTGCAATGGGTGTCATTTTCCATTCCAGCCCCCTTTAATCTGGAGTCTATTTCACTCTGATTTATGAGCCTTTCTCTACTAAGTCTTGAAATAGGAAAGATAAATACAGTGATACCAAAATTTATAGCAGGTTTTCACAAGAATTTCCCTTCACTTTGAGGCCAGTGTTCCCAGAAATAAATATTCTGAAAAATATCCCTCTCCTTTGGCTACCCTTAAGCACCACTAGTACTATAGAGATAGCAGTTAGTTTATCTAAAGCACTATGTCTGTTATGTGTTCAGAATAGTCAAATATAATGACCAAAGGCAACACCCTAGAAATCATTATGCAATTATGAGGAACTCTAATTAAAGGAGTTTCTGCAAAAAAGAAAAATTCATTAAAAAGAGAGAGGGAGAATAAAAAGAGAGAGAACCATGTGTGTTCCTTTCCAAGGATCGGAGCTATTCCATGTCTTGTTAGTGGGCATGGATTTGAAAATGTTAAGATATACATCTCATTTTCTGTCTCACAAAGTAGAAAAGCAAAAGTATTTTTTCTCTTCATTTAGGAACCAGAGATTTATTTCTAGGATAGTTTTACAGTATACCAATCAAATGAATTGTAGCTAAATATTCATTTTCTTCAGGTGCTCTAGGTCCAGTGAACTAATGAACAAGAGAAATATTTGCTTCATTCACAAGTGTAGAATTCTGCTACTAGAAAAAAAAAAGTTAAAAGAAAAGAAAAAGAAACACACTCTTTAAAAAACGTGTTAAAGGAATCTAAAGCCAGTTTTTAAAAAACGATCAGTCACCTCCTGCAATCTAAAAATGTGGATATAAAGAAATTTTTATAATTCCATATAGCACTAAAAAGCTTGAAATTGCTTCATTCTTTTAAAAGAAAACATTATTCTAGCTAAACTTTCCACCCAGTTGTCATGACAACCTTGTCATTTTATACCATGTAGAGACAATTAGATATTAACCTGGGCCTTTAGAGAAAGACACTTCTAACTTAGAGAAAGACTTGTTGATTTGTGTTTGGCTGAGTAGGCCCAAGAATTACTATTATAATTCTTCCCAGAGCTAATATTCTTTGAGCTTTCTAGGCCATTGTCTTAGAAAGGAATAGCTCTGATTTTTACAGACAAACCAAGCACAGTCAAGGGAAAGGGAATATAAACAGGGTTGTCTTATCTAGTACTCTACCAACTAAAAAACTAAAGTCACATTTTTGGTTGTTTTGACACAAATCTTTAATATAGTGACTGTCATTACTCTAGATTCACACAAAATGGAAGCGTCATTTACCTGAGGTTTTATTGGCAGGGAAGTGTCAGGGAATTGTACCTCTATGGTTTAACAAACAACAGTTATTAAATGTGTAGCCTTTACTCTTTCATTTACTTATATATCTTGTGAGAGACAGCAAGGGGGGCAATGAAATGGAAACCACTTGAGAATGCAGAAATTAATCCGTTCTTTATTAGGGTTTTTGTCTAATTGGCACTCTTTCTTTTCCCATCAATTCAGATAATAAATTTTTTTTATTATCTTCTTTGCTATTGAAGTTTTTTCCTACTACCTAATAATGCCACAGTGGGGGAGGGGTGGAGGCCTATAGTTGGGAAGAAAGAGCTGTGTTAGATTAAATGGACTCATAAAAAGAACCTGAGACACTGTTGTCAGAGAGCATTTGTTTAACTCCAAGACCACACTATTCACTATTCCCTGGTTAAAGTAGAGGTTTGCATAGATTAGAGCTACCCCAAAAACATGTTCCAGATGAGGAACAAGGTAAAATGCATTAAATAACGTAACAGTAAAAGAATAATGACTTTTGTTTGAAAAAATATATATAGGGCGTTTCTCTTCGATGTGCCAACCAAAGGAAGCAGTATATTTTCTAATTATGCTGTCATTGTTCAAAATATTTAGGGAGCTCTTCCCTTGGAAATTGCTTCTAGAGTCTCTTGCATGTTATTTGGATTGCCCTAACAGAAGCAAATCTGCATTCTTTGAGAGTAAGCCAGGTTTATTAAAAAAGGTGGATATTCAACTTTGGCAAAACCATTTTTACTTTAGTGTTTTTTCATTTTTTGAAGGAGTAACAAAGCTTGTATTTGTGTGTGCATGAGGGAGGGGGCATGGGTGGGCGTATTAGTTTGCTAGGGCTGCTGTAATAAAAATACCACAGCCTGGGTGGCTTAAACAACAGGATTTTATTTTTTCACAGAGCTAGAGGGTAGAAGCCGAAGATCAAGGTGGCAGGATTGGTTTCTTCTGAGGGCCATGAGGAAAAGATCTGTTCCAGGCCTCTGTCCTTGGCTTGTAGATGGCTGTTTTCTCCCTGTGTCTTCACAGCTTCTCCCTGTACATGTCTGTCCAAATTTCCTTACCTTAAAAGGACACCAGTCATATTAGACTAGGGCCCACACTAATGCCTTCGTTTTAACTTCATTACCTCTTTAAAGACCCTATTTCCAAATACAGTCACATTCTGAGGTATTGGAGTTAGAACTTCAACATACAAACTCTGGGGGGACATAATTCAGTCCATAGCAGGGGGTGTGCCTTCTAAATAGAACCTGAAGGCAATCTCACAGGGGAATTTCTGTGAAGGAAAACACTCCTTGGATGTTGCATCCATTCTCTTTTGCTACATAACAAACCAAGGATTTAGTGGCTTTAAAAAAAATTATTTATCACAATTCTGTGAGATGGTCAGATGATTCTTTTGCTTCTTTTACCCGGGCTCACTCATATGGTGGCGTTCAGAGGAGAGTCCTCTGGATTGAAAGATACATGAGACTCATTGACACGACTGGCAGTTAGTTCTAAAGGAAGGATGCTCAGTTCTCTTCACAAGGACTCTCATCCTCCAGTAGGCTGGACCAGCCAGCTTCCTTGTGTGCTAATCACAGGGCAGTGCTCCAAGAGGGTACAGGGAAAATCTGTAAGGTCTCTTGAGACCCAAAAGCTGGAACTCATATGCTTTCACTCTGGTGAAATACATAAGTCATAAAGATGTAATGTACAGCATGGTGACTATAGTTAATAATACAGTATTACATATTTGAAAGTTGCTAATAGATCAGAACTTAACTGTTCTCATCACAAGGAAGAAAAATATTTGTAACTATGTATGTTAACTATACTTACTGTGGTGATCATTTTGTGATATATACACATATCATTATTTTGTACATCCAAAACTAGTTTGATGAATGTTATATGTCAATTATACCTCAAAAAAAAAAAAAAAGAAGTCGTATTCTCTTTTGGTCAAAGCAAGTCATAGGCTAGCCCAGATTCAAAGGACTAGGAATAGATTTCACCATTTGATGGGAGGAACTACAAATAAATTGTGCCATATTCAATCTGTCACATGGGTATAAATTCCGATATGTTTGTTAAAATACTAGTCTTTCATTTAATGCCATAATTTTTAGTTCCACTAAGTTTTTGGAGGGAAATAGTGGCACACATAAATCAAAATAACTTTTAACATTCTAAAAACATTTTATTCCTGCTTTGAAATTGTATTAATTTGATTAAGTATTGATATTACAGAAATGTTTACTACAAGTAGTTTTTGTTCTTCAAGTGCACACTGGCCAGATGAAGGAGACGAGCTGAGAAGTTGCTGAAGAGTAAAAAACAGAAGCTCACAGACAGTGTCTTGGGCTATTTTATGTTTTAGGAAACAGAAAAGTATAGTTACTCAGGTAATTAGAGCCTTGTTGTAAAGATACATGAACAAGTATAGGATTTTGAAAACTCTCCTCTAAGGTTGAATCAGGCTACCTAGAGAATTAGTACACCCTAGTGGGCACATGGTACAAAGTATGGCAACTGTATTAGTGTCCTAGTAAATTACCACAAATATGGTGGCTTAAATAAAACAAGGGAAATTTATTCTGTCTCAGTTCTGAAGGCCAGAAGTCCAGAATCAAAGAGGGCTATCCTTTTTCCGGGAAGTCAAGGGGAGAATCTTCCCTTGCCTCTTCCAGCTGCTGGCGGCTGCTGCAACATTCCTGACTTTGTGGCTGCATCACTGCAATCTCTGCCTCCATTTTTATGTTGCCTTCTTCTGTGTTGTTGTCTTCTGTTGCCTTTCTCTTGGTAAGGACATTTGTGATGGTATTTAATGGGCCCGCACAGATAATCCAAGATAATCTCCTCATCTCAAAGTCCTTAACTTAATTACAACTGCAAAGATCCTTTTTTCAAATAAGATAATTCACAAATTGTAGGGATTAGTAGTTGATATCTCTGGGAGGCCAATATTCAACCTACTACAGCATTCATCACCATCAGGCTTTCTCTAGCCTCTAGAGCTGACCTGTTTTAAAAAACAAAGAAAATGTAAGACAGCATGGTATGTATGGATACTTAGCTGTGTCTGCCAGTGTTCGCCCTCATCACCAGCCCCAGCACAACAGCCCTTTGTTCAATCCTATTCGGTAGACATGTGTGGCTTACTATTATTTAGGATTCTGAGGTTCTTCTAGGTTGCAGTGAATGTAAGACAAGAGGATATGACCTTAATTTTTTTTTTTCTGTGAGTAAATTTTTTTTCTCCTTGTGTTAAAACACCTGTATTAATTCTCCTAAATCCCAGCATGGGAGAGGCAGCTGAACTCAGCAGACAGAAGAGGTCAACCTTTATCTGAGTTACAGAGGAGAACAGAGAATGCCTTCCTAGATAAAACAGCCAGATCAGAGATCTAACTCTGAACTCCTACATCCCAGAGACATTCTAAAAGAGCAGGAATGGCTCCATGCATTTGGGGGGCAACTTATCCCATTTTTCATCCATTGAAGTCTTTATACTAACTCTTAGCCCTCATAAAAAGTGCATATTCATAATATTTCACATATAATTTTTAGGAAGGGTAATAATTTCAAGCGTAGCATAAGATGAATTATATGCTTCACAAGAGCAGAGATCTTGAAGTGTTTGTATTTCAAGTACCTAGAACAGAACAGGGGTAACTTAAGCCTTGTAAAAACCTCTTTAAGAGGCTCCAACAGGCACAAGAGATTTAATAATAGTTTTTCCATGGAGCACAATTTCCTGAAATGCAGATAATGTTTTTAGGTTTATGGCTGCCAGTTAGCACATGTAATCATAATTTCATGTGGCCATTCTAATACTTTCTTTCAAGGCATGAGGCCATTCTAATACTTTCTTTAAACCACTTTAACTGACTTAACTGTGTGTAACAGTGTCATCATTTATAAGTCAGGGGAGGTTTGAGAAGAAAATCTCTAAAGGCTGTGAAATTTCCATATGCCTGAGAATCATCTGGGTGGTTTGTTAAAAATACTGCTTCCTGAGCCAATCACTATAGAAATTCCACTTCATAGAGATGGGGTACACAAGTGATTCATATACAGGTGTTTGGGCAGTGCATTTTGAGAAACATTGTCCTCAGCCTCATTGTAGAACTCCCAGCTTTTGATATGTTCTAGCAAAGCCAACACAGGAGTACTACTGGATAAGCAGCATGGGTAAGCGGGGAAAGATAGTAATGCCCAAAATAGTGTATTTCTAATTTGTTTCCATGACATTTTGAAGAAATGAGACATCCAGTTGGTAAGCACCTCTTCTGGCCACAGTGATAGGATATTGTTTATTAAAACAAAATACATAGAATTGAGCCTTCATCAAAGAAGAGAATTGCTTTGTCTTACAACAAAAAGAAATGGTCCTCTATCTTCCTTGATGTTTGGTTCTCTCCTAGACAGCTGTCATTTCAGGATCCATGTCATATTTTTCAGCTCCACTTTGTAGTCCTTTATCAAAGAAAGAGCATGCTGGCAGTTTCTGAAAAGATTTGAAACACATATCTACACAAAAAGACCCAGAGAGGAAGCTATGCTTTCACTGATGGAAATGAGCTGTCTGTGTGATCATCATGTTTCCATCTATGCATCTGGAGAGCTGTTCTCCATTACAGACAATGATGGTACTTTAATGAAGCTTCATGTTGAAATTCTACTTCTATCATCTATCTTCACCCAAATTAACTCTGTTGAAAAAAATAAAATAAATATTAGGGAGAAGTATCGAACCTATATTTGAACTGTTTTTTTCCTCATGGGTATTTCAGAGCAAGGTCATGCTTTAAAAGTTTAGAGTAGTAGGTTGTTTGATAAGATTCTAATGATCAGATTGTCCCCAGGAAAACTAGGACAGAAAGGGTTATGTTTAGCAAGCCTTGCCTCTAGCAAAGAACATCGAGAACCCTAGGAGAAGTGTCTAGCCTGGGTCTTCCTTCTTTGCACCAATAGATATTGATTACCAACCCGTAGATGCTTCCTGAGATGACTGTTTCTGGGTTTGTCTTTGACAAAGCATCCAGTTACCTGAGAAAAATATTAATTCAAAATGTGCCACTAAGATCTCTGAGTACATACATACATGGGACAGACCGTTAGTTCATATTTCAGAAGACATATAATTTTAGGACATATTTAATTTTTCCCCTTTATACTGTTGCTAGGAATGTAAAATGGTACAACTGCTATGGAAAACAGTATGGAGGTTCCTCAAAAAGCTAAAAATAGGACTACCTTATGATCCAGCAATCCTGCTTCTGTGTATATATCCAAAGGAAATGAAATAAATACCTTGAAGAGATACCTGCACTCTCATGTTCCTTGCAGCATTATTTACAGTAGCCAAGATATGGAAATAACCTAAGTGTCCATTAATAAATGAATGGATGAAGAAGATGTGGTAATATATACACTAGGATATATTACTCAGCCATAAAAAAGAATGAAATCTTGCCATTTGTGACAACATGGTTAGACCTTGAGGGTACTATAATAAGTGCAAGGTATAAATAAGTCATGGGAAGGTAATGTACAGCATGGTGACTATAGTTAATAATACTGTATTGCATATTGGAAATTTGCTAAAAGTCGATCTTAAAAGTTCTCATCACAAGAACAAAAAGATGTGTAACTATGCATAGTGGTGGATGTTAGTTAGACTTATTGTGATGATCATTTTGCAATATATACAAATATTGAATCATTATGTTGTACACCTAAAACTAATGTTATATGTCAATTATACTTCAATAACTTTTTTTTTACAATTTAGCACTATGTGTCTTGGTAGTTTTTTAAGTCATATTCCTCTCTCTAATTATGTGTTTGATCAGAGTTTTTAGATTTCACTTGCAACAAATCATAATTAAAATAAAAAGGTCCTAGAGAATTTGAATAATATAATTAATATATTTTGCTTTAATAAGTATATACCAAACTTCAGTCCCAGAAAATAGAGAATAGAACTTACTTTTAATTGTTTACAAAATATTTACAAAAATTGACCGTATGTTAGCTTCAAAGAATCCTCAATGAGAGTGAAACCAAAAGGAGATAATGCACATTCTTTTTTTTTTTAACCAAACTATAATTATGCTAGAAAGCATTGGCAAAAATAGAAACTAGTGTACTCGATGACATGGAAATTAAACAAAATAAGCAAAATATATATTATAAATAACTCATATCTAAAATAAAACAGGGCTTCCCTGGTGGCACAGTGGTTGGGAGTCCGCCTGCCGATGCAGGGGACACGGGTTTGTGCCCCGGTCTGGGAAGATCCCACATGCTGCAGAGTGGCTGGGCCCGTGAGCCATGGCCACTGAGCCTGCGTGTCTGGAGCCTGTGCTCTGCAACGGGAGAGGCCACAGCAGTGAGAGACCCGTGTACCACAAAAAATAAATAAATAAAATTAAAAAAATAAAAAATAAAACAAAAGTAAAAGTACAGAATACCTAGAAAATAGTGATTGCATTGACTTTTGTGATGTGTATTAAAAATGTGTTTGGAGGAAAGTGCATGGCCTTAAACTACTTTATAGCTCAACAATAATACTTGAGAACTATTCAACTGAAAAGGTAGGAAAAGAGCAACAAACAATTCCAAACAAATTTTAAATTTTTAAATTTAAAAGGATGATAAATTAAATGCTGATTATAAAAAAATAAAGAAGTAAAGGGATCAGTATAATAAAGAAAGGAGAAGGCACAAAATCAGAAATAAGAACAGATCAAACAGCCTTTGAGAGGGAAAAAAAAAGAAATTGGAAGAATCATAAATGAATAGTTTTCCAAACTTCTTTTAAAATACTTTGAAAACATGAATGAAATTAAAGATTTTTTAGGAAATTAGATATCTAAATTTAAATAAATTACATAGTATCTAATCAGATAAATTACCAAGAACAAACACTGAGAAAGTCATCAAACAGCCAAATACCAAAAAAGAAGCAGCCCCGGAAATTTGCTTAGGTGCTTTTTTTCAAGTCTCCCAGAAAGATATTTCTAATACTGTACACAAGAAGAAATAATTTTTTTCTTTAAAAAAAAAAAAAAACCTGATGGCTTCCCTGGTGGCGCAGTGGTTGAGAGTCCACCTGCCGATGCAGGGGACACGGGTTCGTGCCCCAGTCCGGGAAGATCCCACATGCCGCGGAGCAGCTGGGCCCGTGAGCCATGGCCACTGAGCCTGCGCGTCTGGAGCCTGTGCTCTGCTACGGGAGAGGCCACAACAGTGAGAGGCCCAAGTACCGCAAAAAAAAAAAAAAAAAAAAAAAGCCTGAAAACAGCATTTCAGAAAAGAAAGAAAAGATCATTTTTTTCATGTGATTAATTGATACAACCCTCACAAAAGAAATATTACCAAAATAAGTTCAGGAGTAAATGAATACAATGTTACACTGAGATCAAGTCAGGTCTCTTTCAGAGTTGCAAGGATGGTTCAAAAACAGAAAGTTTATTAAAATATTTCAGCTATAAAAAAGTTAACAAGGGCAAATATGTTCATTTTGATAAAAGTCAAAAGCATATTGGGAAAATAAATTCAACCTCCATTTCAAACTTTAAAGGATTTTAAACACCTTTGCAGAAATTGAAAAAGTAGAGACTTTCCTGACACGATATAAATACATTTTGTAAACTCAAATCAGGGCCATGATTGATGGTAAAATACTAAAGACATTCCCATTACTATTTTTTTGTTTGTTTGTTTGTTTGTTTTTATTAGTTTCTGCTTTATAACAAAGTGAATCAGTTATACATATACATCTGTTCCCATATCCCTTCCCTCTTGCATCTCCCTCCCTCCCACCCTCCCTATCCCACCCCTCCAGGCGGTCACAAAGCACCGGATCTGATCTCCCTCTGCCATGCGGGCTGCTTTCCACTAGCTATCTACCTTATGTTTGGTAGTGTATATATGTCCATGCCTCTCTCTCACTTTGTCACAGCTTACCCTTCCCCCTCCCCATATCCTCAAGTCCATTCTCAAGTAGGTCTGTGTCTTTATTCCTGTTTTACCCCTAGGTTCTTCATGACATTTTTTTTTTCTAAAATTCCATATATATGTGTTAGCATATGGTATTTGTCTTTCTCTTTCTGACTTACTTCACTCTGTATGACAGACTCTAGGTCTATCCACCTCATTACAAATAGCTCAATTTCATTTCTTTTTATGGCTGAATAATATTCCATTGTATATATGTGCCACATCTTCTTTATCCATTCATCTGATGATGGACACTTAGGTTGTTTCCATCTCTGGGCTACTGTGAATAGAGCTGCAATGAACATTGTGGTTCATGTCTCTTTTTGAATTATGATTTTCTCAGGGTATATGCCTAGTAGTGGGATTGCTGGGTCATATGGTAGTTCTATTTGTAGTTTTTTAAGGAACCTCCATACTGTTCTCCATAGTGGCTGTACCAATTCTCATTACTATTTTTAAAAGGAAATGCTGTTAGGGCTTCCCTGGTTGCGCAGTGGTTGAGAGTCCACCTGCCGATGCAAGGGACACGGGTTCGTGCCCCGGTCCGGGAAGATCCCACATGATGCAGAGCGGCTAGGCCCGTGAGCCATGGCTGCTGAGCCTGCACGTCCGGAGCCTGTGCTCCACAACGGGAGAGGCCACAACAGTGAGAGGCCCGCGTACTGCAAAAAAAAAAAAAAAAAGGAAATGCTATTAAACATTATTCTGGATAAAGTTTTATAAGAGAATGAAATATATGATGTAAACATTGGAAAGGGGAAATACTATATTTGTACATTATATATTGTATGTCTAATTACCCATATAAGTCAACTAAAAACATTTAGAAATAAAAAGTAAATCTAAAAAGATGGGTGTTGGGAATTCCCTGGCAGTCCAGTGGTTAGGACTTGGCACTTTCACTGTCAGGCTGGGTTCAATCCCTGGTCAGGGAACTAAGATCCCGCAAGACATGTGGCACAGCAAAAAAAAAAAAAAAAAAAAAAAAAAAAAGGTTTATTATAATATTAATATACACAAGCTTTAGAAGCAAATAGGAAGTTAAAGGAAGAAAAATTAACCTTATGGTACTAGTAAAAAAGACATGCTATTTTAGAGCAAGCTTAATAAGTAATGTATAGGTCTAATATGATGAAAATATTACAATTTTACCAAGGAACAACAACAACAAAAGCTTGGATAAATGGAAGTACATACTCTTTTTTAAAATAGGAAGACTCAATTTCAAAAAACTAAAATTATGCCCACAATAATATAATTTTAATCTCAAAATATCAGTAAGACTTTTGGAAAACTTGAAAAAAAATTCTAACCAAAGCTTTTCTAGAAAAAGAAACATTAAAATATCCAGAACATTTCTAAAGTAATTTGGGAAGATGCAGAAACTTTCAGATAGTAAAACGTATTTTAAAGCCACAGTTTAAAAACTTAGTGTGATATTGACATAAAAATAGGCAGAGTAATAGAAGAGAATAGAGAGGTCATAAAGAGACTAACATTTATATGACAACTTGTATCTTAAAAGTGAGGGACAAACTGGATTCAGTAAATAGTGTTGGGGCAACTGGCTAGCAATTGGGAAAAATAATCTGGACTCATATCAGACTCCTATAATAAATTTCAGATGAATAAAAGGTTAGAATATTAAGTGAAACTCTAAGAAGTCAGAAGAATTCAAGAATGTATTTTTTTCCTTTAATTTTGAAGACATGAAGTTCTATCTAAAGAGGGAAAAATATAAAAGTAGTTATACTTTTATGTCCCAAATATATTGAGGACATAAAAATAAAAAATCCAAAGACAAAAGATAAATGATAAACTAGAAATAGTTTATCTTAGAAAAAGTAAGGCAAAGAGCTAATTTGTATAATATACAAGGTGTTCTTACAATTAAAAAGCAATAATAAAAAGGTCAACAAATAGGTAAAAGGCATGAACAGGGATCACACAGAAAAGGAAGTGTAAGAAAATATTTGGTCATGCTCAACTTATAATCAGAGAAATGCAAACTTAAACAATAATATTTCAGTAAGATTAGCAAGATTAAATTTTTCCATAATATCCAAAATTGGCGGGGGAATAAAGAAGTGTGCACTAACATATACCTGTAACGAGAATGTAAATTGGCACACATTTTTGAAGAAAAATTTGGTAATATCTGGCAAAATATTAAGCCTACTTACTCATTGAACCATCAGGTCTACCTTTAAGCCATTTCTCCTATGGATTTGTTTGTACATGTAAACAAAGATATACATCCAGTGACTGTCATTACAAAATTGTTTTTAATAGCAAGAAAACTGGAAGCAACCTAAATATGTATGAATAGAGACTGGTTAAATTTGTTACATTTTTGCACTGGAACGAAGGTATTCTAAACATACCAATATAAAAACGTGGTCAAAATATATTGAATGAGGGCTTCCCTGGTGGCGCAGTGGTTGAGAGTCCACCTGCCGATGCAGCAGACACGGGTTCGTGCCCCGGTCTGGGAAGATCCCACATGCCGTGGAGCGGCTGGGCCCATGAGCCATGGCCACTGAGCCTGCGCGTCGGGAGCCTGTGCTCCACAACGGGAGAGGCCACAACAGTGAGAAGCCCATATACCACACACACACACACACACACACAAATATATATATATATATATATATATATATATATATATTGAATGAAGTAACTATGATTTCATTTGTATAAAAAATAGTAGAAGAAAAAATATACCAATAAAACAAAACTAGACTAAACTAAAGCAGGGGTTTCATATTAGAAATTGAAATGGAGGTCAGGGTATGAAAAAGGAATATTTTTATTTTCCCTTTTTTTTATAACTTTTCTGGCTTGTTGTTTGATCAATATGTGTTAATTAGTAGTAGTTGTAATAAATATTTTTTAATCTGTGAATAAAGTAGGGAGGCAGCAGCAAGAATGAGGTGTCTTATTCTTCTTGGACTTGGTGATGCTATCAAGAAGTTTCTCACAAATATTAGTGTAAGAGGCAGTACGTTCCATGACTGTGGATCCATAATAGTAATTATCAAGCACTGGGTAACTATGCATCAAATGAGGAAGTAGTTCACTATCTTTATCACAGAGGCAAATGGGCAAAGATAACCAACTTTGGGTCTTGTATAAAGGAATGGAAATGGCAGAAAAACTGAAGCCAAGGGATCTAAACACAGATTCCAGTTTTTATATTCACAGAGTATGAGTGTTCAGCCACTTACTCTCTCTGTGCCTCAGTTTTCTCACCTGTAAAATGAGGATAATAATCCTTAACAAATCAAAGGAGACTTTATAAACAATAGACTTTATAAACAATATGGTATGAAACAAATGGAAGTTTGGTTTGGTTTGGTTTTAAAAGAGATATATCGTACTTTATTTTTAGATCTCCCTTTACCTATGTCAGAGCAGATAGTATTCATTAACAGAGGTTCTAAGTCAGAATGGTCAGAAAATGATACTGCTCCAGAAATTGCACAGCTCTGAATCTGGGATTGGTTTGTACGAGTTGAAATTTAAAGAGACAACTGAATGATCAGAGTCTCATTTCACTAGCATTGTGTGCCAAGTGTTAACCATACATATCTTCTCTTCTTTGTCCTGTATCTGGCATCTGTCTCTTTCTATTATTTACTATTTTACTTAGCTAAAATATTTTCTTTATCTCTATTTATTGGAATTTCTGAACATCAATTAAAGGTATGATCCGTTCAATCCCTGAGCAATGATATTTCAAATTCATTAAAATCAGAGACTAACTTGCAAAATGAGAGATGAATATACGAATTAACCCTAGACAACCACCATTTAGCTCTTGTTAACTGTAATGCTTTTGCACAGAGTGAAAATGAGGTTAGCCTTTATGTCATCAATGATTTACCTGTTTCACTACCAGAAAGTATCCAACATACTTTGCCTACAGGAGTGCATACTTCTCTACATAAGGTAAAAAATCTTTCATAATCTGGCAGCATTATTTCTTCCAAACCTGATTTTTCATTATTTCCCATAATTAACCTTCTATATCTAGTCATCTAATATGTCTGGTTAATTTCCCTCCCAGTGTCTTCATGAAAGGTTTTCCACCTACTGTTTATGCTCTACTTTGTCTCTTCCTTGCTTTGTAAGCTCTGCCTCCCCTACCCCATCTAGATCTCTTTCTCTGTGCTCCCATGAGACTCTATGTTTGTGTCACTCAATGTGACTCCTATTTACATTCAACTCAAAGACATTTCATGTCATTAAATTATTTTGACCTTGAGCAACCCAGTCTTTTTTTTTTTTTTTCTGTACACGGGCCTCTCACTGTTGTGGCCTCTCCCGTTGTGGAGCACAGGCTCCGGACGCGCAGGCTCAGCGGCCATGGCTCACGGGCCCAGCCGCTCTGCGGCATGTGGGATCTTTCTGGACTGGGGCGCGAACCCGTGTCTCCTGCATCGGCAGGTGGACTCTCAACCACTGCGCCACCAGGGAAGCCCCAACCCAGTCCTTTTGGGCTTCCCTTTTCTCATCTATAAGCAGATGAGGGACTTCCCTGTGGCGCAGTGGTTAGGAATCCGCCTGCCAATGCAGGGGACATGGGTTCGATCCCTGGTCTGAGGAGATCCCACATGCCGCGGAGCAACTAAGCCCATGCGCCACAACTACTGAAGCTCGCGTTCCTAGAGCTTGTGCTCTGCAGCAAGAGAAGCCACTGCAATGAGAAGCCCGCACACCACAACAAAGACTAGCACCCGCTCGCCCCAACTAGAGAAAGCCCGCGTGCAGCAACAGAGACTGAACACAACCAAAAATAAAATTAATTAATTAATTTTTTAAAATTAGGCAGATAAAGGAATTCAATTTTTTGAAGGAATTTTATTCAACAAATATTTTATTAATGTCCACTTTATGCAAGTTACTTGTCTGTGTGCTGGGGACTTAACAGTGGGAAAAAAAAATAATTGCTTACTCTCTTACAGTTATATTTGTGTGGGAAGAGAAAACAATGTTAACATACCAAATATGTATATTATATAGAGAATTAATGATGATAAGCGCTAAACAGAAAATAGGTGAGGAATGGGGGATTGAAGCACCAGGGGCAGGTCAGCAGTTAGGTTACAACTTTAAATGGAGATGAACTTCTATCTCTAATGTTTTGAGTTTGTATGTATATATTTGTATATTTCTCTCAGGAAGACTATAAATTCTAGGACAATAAGAAATGCATCATCTGTGTCTGCTGTTTCATGCTATGAGGAACATGGTAACATGAATAAGAATTTAGGTTTTGAAGTGAGAAAGATTTGGATGATTATTCCAGCTCTGCAACTAACTCACTGGCTCTGTGGCCAAAAAGGTGCTGAATCTCTCTGAACCCTTGTTTCTTCCTCTATAAGATAATATCTACTTTATAAGATTGTTGTGAGACTGAAACTAGAGAGTTCACATGAAGACATTAGTAAAGTGCCTGACCCATTATAATCACTCAACAAATGGGAGTTACATTATTTATTCTATATATAAAAGTTGATACCCATTTCTTTTTTATTGAATTAAAAGGTATTGGATATGTTATCCACTAAAATAAAATGTATTCTCATAAGCAAACTCCTGTAATCTTTCACTTTCTCAGAAGTCCTTTATCCTTTACATGCTATATACAACAGAATCCTACGTATTCAAAAAGCAGTTGTCAGGAAATTGGCAAAATCTAAATGAGGCTTGTAAATTAGGTATTGTTGTATTGTTACTTTCCTGATTTTGATAATTATACTGTTGTTATATAGATGAATATCCTTATATTTAACAAATTCACACTAAAATATTCACGAATAAAGGAGCATAATATCTGCAGCTTACTTTCATATGGTTCAGAGTATCTATCTGTCAATCTTTATGTGTTTCTGTATACATTTGGGAATCTAAGGGAATGTAGTATGTATGAGAAATCTTACAACTTGTTTGTAATTCTGATATTGTGTCACAATAAAAAGTTACAATTAAAAAATATATTGCTGAATGAATGAGTGGCTAAATGAGGGCATGAGAACACAAATTAATCCTAGTATCATCAGGAATAACAGAACAAAATCACTTAGACATCTGGTATACCTGATCCCCTCTGCAGATCACTCTCAGAATTCTTATAGGACACTAACACATGGGATATTTCTAAGCTAATAATAAAGGAAAAAAGCTGAATTTTTAGGTATCTCATATCTAGGCATCATGTCATTGAAATGAAATTCTTGTGCATATGATGAAGATTTTAGTAGTTTTTAAAGGAAGTAATTTTTTTGATGAAGGTTGCAAATTGCCACTATGTAAAACTGCATTCACATTATGAGATCATATTGGAAAGATAGAAGTTTTGCTACAACTGATAAAGCAATATCTCTATTCTCTATGTTTTCAATAGGGGATAAATGCATTATAAACCCTATGGATGATTTCCTTAGTTCGGCTGTATGTGTGTAGTTTGATATGGCTTACTGGAGATTCACAAATTCAGCCATCAAACTACACCAGGGATTTTATTATCAGATTCTGTTAAGTTTCTTTAAGAAAAAATAAGAAATAAAAGCCTTTTAGCCTCCTAGCCTCTTACTTTGGTCTTTACCAACTCATTAAAATTCTATACTCTTTTCTAATTAAATGCAGCACTTGTCTAGGCAGCAGATATTCTAAGAAACCACAGAGATAGAGTAATTAAATGAAAAAAATCATAGAAAATACCAATACTTTTTAATATTTTCTTAAGATATTCTGTGCAATTTGTTCTCAGTATACAAGTGTGTCTATTTTGATATGTCAAGAGCTCTTGTTTTTCTCTTTTCCTATTTTACTGTCTTAAAATATCCAAGCAGTCATCTAATCAGAATGTTATATATATGTATATACATACATAGGCACACATACATTTTTCTATCTAGAAAGACTCCTTTTCAAAGAAAGAAAAAAATATGCCTAAATAAAAGCCCCTTTAATCAGTTACAAGAGTGCTGTACCAATTACTTCCCTACAGGGTGACCTTTTCATCTTTTAATGGCATTTTGGAATAAAATCGCCCTAACACGTTGGGAGTGTTATGTGTGTCACATTTCCAATTCTATCTTTTCTCTTGTTGTCGCTGAACAAGGCCCCATGTATTCATGACCTAATTAGGGTAATTTTTGAATAATAATGACCTCCTGGGGGAGACTTTTTTCTTAGTAGTATTCAGACACATTAAACATTAGAACAAGTGTTGCTTAATTTTTAAGTGTTTCTCTGGTTATTGGAAGTACTTTTGCTTCATTTAAAATGGAAATTATGTAACAGGAATCCCTAGAGGAAATGAGAAGTGCTTCATTTTAGGTTTCTTGATGCTTTCTCCTCTTGAAAATACAATATTTCTGTTTTGTTGTTGCTGCTGTGTTCATCTTTTCTTTCATTCTCATGGATGTGACTGTACCTAAGAAAGACATATCACAACATTTGGGAAAAAGCTTAAACAATTCAGACAGCCCTTCTTGCAGCTGTATCTCTGGTTTACCGAATTAGTTACATAGTGACTTCATTCCAACCATCTCCTCTTTTACTATATTATCCTTTTCCAAGATGAAAATAAATGATAAAAGACACAAAAACAAACACTCATACATTTTGGAAACATATAGATTACCCCTCACTCATGAAACACTAAGTAATTTATTCTGAGTAAAACTTACACTTATTATATGTGTGTGTGTGTGTGTGTCTGTGTCTGTGTGTCTGTGTGTACTCACTTTCCCCCAAAAGACCAACAGAACTGACAACATCATGCCTCTCATTCCCATCACCCCTGGAAGTTTGTGCTGTCCACTCATCCATCTCCCCATGTGGAGCTGCCCAGCCCCTAATCCAACTTGATTTAACACTCACTCCCCCATGGTCCTGTTATGCCCCTAGAACTCTCAGTCTGTCATCATTAAAACACCCTATATCACTGAATATTTACTTGGGGATCCAGATATTGCAATATATGTCTTAAATGGTGACTGCTTTCTTCTCTGTACCCCCCATGTAGGTTGAATTGAGGTACTTGCCCCTCTTTGCCTGTTTCAGACCACTTTTCTTCCATCCTCTTTCAAAACCCTTAGCTCCTCTGCAGCTCCTCATCAGACTACATCATCTACTACTGCTCATTATTTCAATCACGTGACAGCTTCCCGTTCTCCAGATTCTAGTAACTGGCTCACTCTCTTTTGTTCTATCTCTACTGTTGTATAAAATATAAACCTACCAATAACTTAACTACTAAAATATATACTTCAATAATCCCTCTCTCTTATATTTAAAACTCATTTACCCGATATGTATACTCCAACAATCCTCTGGCCCCATCAGGACCAATTCTTTTTCACTGAGCAACAATTTTCTCATGTCTTCACTTGGCTCCTTATAAGATGACATTATTTTTCAGTATAATCACTCCTTTCCATACACACTTACCTCCCTGGTCCCTCTCTCTGACTTTCCTACTTATGGAACAAAACTCCAAACCTAATCACATATAAAATACCGATCTTTTTTGCATATCCATCTAAATAGCTAAATTGGACTTGGAAAACATCACACTGCTGTACCAGCTCACCCTACTTTAATTATAAGACCACAGATTTCAGACAGGTTTTCAGTACTACTCAGCAATAGCGCTATATTTTCCTAGTCAATTTTCCCTCCCATTCACGGAGGTGAATATTTCACACCTCTTCTTTGCTCAAATACCCTCCCATTTCCCCAGTCTCTGCCATTTCTGTCCAATTCAGATATGCTTTGTTGTTTAGCTTAAAGGGAAGAGGAACAGAGTTTCTCTTTTTACCATAAAAGGAGTTTGGAATTATGGGGAGAGAATAAGCCTGCGGGTTGTTTTCAAGACTAGCTTGGAGACAGAGGTTCTAGACACAGTGCTGTTTCTAAATTGCTGGCTAAACTTGGGCAATTCTTTAAATTTCTTAGAACCTTTTTCTTCAGCTCTAAAGAGGGATATGTGAATGGAAAGTTTACTGGAATCCCTTACAGAAACAGACATTTAAGCAGAATCTCTAAAATCTTGTAAGTACTGGGATAATCTAGCCTGTCAAATTTTGCATCCGTTTGAGTATTCTGATGGTTGAGAGCATGGAGAGGAAGGCAAGAGAAGTACCCTGGAACCAGGAAACTGGGAAGATTGGGAGGTGGAGGGAAATAAGTTGGTCTTCTAACAGCGTAATAGAATGTCCTTAGCTGCCCCTCTACACAATTATTGTTCAGATTAAAATGTACAACACCATTTTAACATATGTGATAGATTTTGCAATTAGATGGAATTCTCCAAGCCATTAGTTTGGGAGGAGACTGTCCTGAATGTCATGTCTATTTTATAAAGGAAGGTAATAAGGCAACAAATAACCAAAAGTTAAAAATATAAGTGAAATGATGAATGATGAAACAGAGGCAAGGACCCTACTGTGTCTCTACAGTTTTAAATTGAAGAAACTTGTTATTATTAGAAGAAGCAGTGACAGAACACTGCGGGTTCAGGAATGGTTAGGTAAGCAGAGCCTACGCTAGCACATGAAGCCACATTATACGAATCTGAAAAGGTGTCACCTCTAGGTAAACCTTAAAAGTATTTCTTCTGAATGAATTACACAGAAGGCCTCCTGTGTGTGGACAAAGGGGACATTTTCATGCTGTGGTTGTAACTCTTTTCCTCCCTGTGTCCCCAATGGGAAGCAGCTTAACAGGTAGGAGCACAGAGGGATTTTCTGCTGCCACTGATCCCCCTTGGGTGGGTGCTCCTGTTTGGGGCACCACACACATCTATAAGGAAGACCCTAGCAGCATGAGTCTGTTTTTTGTGGATGTGTTAAGAGAAGATAGGGATATTTAAGCTAAACCCTAACCTGTTGAAGCAAATACTTTGAAGGACAAGTAATTTCTTCCTCTGTGCATGGTGTATCTAACAGATATGGAGTATGATCTGCCTAGGACAATTTCATTTAAAGTGACATTTCCTGTATTATTAAAAGTAGTGGAGGTTTATTAATGTTATAGTTAAAAACTATAGTCATCAATTAGGAAAGAATATGCTTTTCAGGAAATGACCCTGGATATCTACATATGAAACTCAACCCTTACCTCACAATATGTATAAAAATTAATTCAAGAGGGATCATAGACCTAAACACAAAAGCCAAAATCATAGAGCTTCTCAGAAGAAAACATAGGAGAGGATCGTTACATTTTGGGATACACAAAGTTTTCTCACATAGGACAGAGAAAGCACAACCGTAAAGAAAATGGATAATGTGGAACTCATCAAAATTTAAAACTTTTGTTCATCAAATGACACCATTAAGAAAATATATAGTCCACAGGCAGGGAGAAAACATTTTCATACATATATCTGACAAAGGACTAATATCCAAAATATTTAAAGAATTCCTGAAGTAGAATAACATAAAGGTAACCAAATAAAACTAATGGGAAAAGACTTGAACAGTACTTCACAAAGAAAGGCATGGATATAATATGTTCATAAGAAAGTAATCACCATCATTAATTATCAGGAAAATTAAAATTAAATTCACGAGATGAAATTTCACACTTACTTGAATGGAAAAAAACTTAAAACATTAAGAATGTGGAACAACCAGAACTCTTCCAGACACACAGGCTCAGCAGCCATGGCTCACAGACCCAGCCCCTCCACAGCATGGGGGATCTTCCCAGACCGGGGCACGAACTCATGTCCCCTGCATCGGCAGGCAGACTCTCAACCACTGCATCACGAGGGAAGCCCTAGCCAGAACTCTTAGTTGCTGCTGATAGGAGTGTAAAATGGTACAGTCACTTAAGAAAACTTTTTGCAGTTTCTTATAAAATTAAACACTTACATACTCTGTGACCCAGCAATCCCATTCCAAAGAAATGAAAATATGTTAAACTTGATCGAGAATGTTCATAGCAGTTTTATTCATAATAGCTCCAAACTGGAAGAACCAGAATGCCCATAGCGAGAGAATGGGGAAACAAGTTTTTCTATATTCCTACAATGGAAAACTACTCAACATTAAGAAAGAAAAAAACTCTACAATATAGAGAAATTTCAAAAACATTATTTTGAGCAGAGGAAATTAGGCACCAGAGTATGTACCCTTGGATTCTACTTAAATAAGTTTCTAGAGTAGGAAAATGACTTCAGTGATGGAAAAGCAGAATAGTTGCCCCCGGGTTAGAAGAGGGATGGACTGGAAATAGCCATAAGGAAACTTTCTTGTGCTCGTGGAAATGTTCTACATCTTGATAGGGTGTGGGTTATGCAGCTGTCCGCATTTGTAAAAACCCATCAAATTGCCCACTTCAGATCTCTACATTTCACTAAATATAAATTACATCTCCATAAAAATTATAAAAATAAAAGTAACTGTGGCAAATCCCTCTTCTGCCAAATGCTTGAAGTCATTCACTTAAGATGCTCACTCACCTTAGGTAAAATTGGTCCAGTTGACTAATAAGGTTTTCATACCTTCCATCTCATTGGCAAACTACCTGAAAGATTTAAGTTTGGACCCTAAGCAAATTCCAACTCCAAGAACTTCTGGGAGATTCATGATTTCTGAGCCTTGGAGAAACTGTTTCTTTTTTATCCTAAAACTCCCAACACAAAATCACTCTGGCTAAGATGGCCTTGAGAGGAAAGTACACATTGCAGTTCTAGCCTTGAAGTATCCAGATGTTCACAAATAAATAACAGGCAGACCTTTGAAAGTTCAAAACTAATGGTGGCTCTGTGTGGTCCTTATTTCTGGGTTTCTTGTATATATCTGCTTCCCAGATACAAGTTTTCCTCTAGGCTGATCTTCATGCCAGACTTGCCTCTTCTTTGAATGCGGAGTTCTCTACCTCAGGGCCCAGAAGACAATTCAAAATAAACCTTTATAAGTAAATCTGTTGTTACTCAGTAAGTACTAGAATGTCTGGTCTTGGAAAGACACTGTACTAAGCCCCATAAAAATGCCAGGTGAAATCCAGATTTTATTAAACTGACCTAATCAATAGAAGTCTACTTTCAGAGGGCCTCAAATACAGTCCTGGGGGATGGAAACAATATAGTCCATTGTATCCTTCACAGTGATTTATTATTTTGTTTGCTTTTTAGTTGAAGTATATTTGATTTACAATGTCATGTTAGTTTCAGCTGTACAGCAAAGTGATTCAGTTATACATATGTGTGTGTGTGTATTCTTTTTTAGATTCTTTTCCCTTATAGGTTATTACAAAATATTGAGTATAGTTCCCTGTGCTATACAGTACATCATTGTTGGTTATCTCTTTTATATATAGTAGTGTGTATATGTTAATCCCAACCTCCTAATTTATCCCCCTCCACCTCCGTTTCCCTTTGGTAACTGTAAGTTTGTTTTCTATGTCTGTGGGTCTCTTCTGTTATTTAAATAAGTTCATTTGTATCTTTATTTTTTTAGATTCTACATGTAAGTGATATCATATGATATTTGTCTTTCTCTGCCTGGCTTACTTCACTTAGTTCACAGTGATTTCTGATGACTGAATGATCAGGGCTGTCCGTGTGATGATCATAACAAATTTACCAAGAGATCTTGCAACACTGGTTATGAGTGAGAGTTAGCATCACTAGAGGAAATGGGTTTGTGGCTTTATGCTATTCTTTTAATTTTTCCTGAAGGTATTTCAAAACACAAATCAGCCCCAATTTCTCACCAGGTGTATAGCTGTGAGGGCCTGAATATTTATGATACAGTCTGAAATTGCAATCACCTCTTTAGCTCATAGTTTAATTGCACTGGAAAATTCACTATCTTAATAGAATTATAAGAAATGCACATGGATTATAAATTTATGTGTATGGATTATGGTTTTATGCACTGAAGGAAGAAAAAGGCACAGATGGTTGGGCTCCATAAACCACTTCATTTGTGTGTCACATAAGCACAGGTACAATTTAGGCAGGTGGGCGTGAAAGAAAAGCAAGGGAGAGAAAGATGTGCAGATAAATTTATTGGATTCTGACACTGTGGTAAGAAATGAGCTTTTGAACTTTTTTCCCCCTTGTTATATTGTGGAAATAGAAGCACATCTTTTTTTGTTCCAATTCTTTCCTGGATGAACTACCCTCAAGCCAGGGGTCAGCAACTAAAAACCCCAGTGAAAGTATTTGTAAGCACACATTGAAAACACATCTTCTTGAAGTTCACTGCAAATAAGTATACTATTTCAAGTGCATGAGGCATTCATATTGTACTAAGAATTTTCTCTTGGCCTAAACGTGTATCATACTGACCTCATGAACTAGAGTAAGAGCCACCTATTAGGAAGAAAGTTAGAAATAAATTTCCACTTTTATGACCAGGAAGACTGGGGCAAAATAAGCTCAGAATGATGTAAAGGAAACTCACAAACTGTTTGGTAGAGTCAAACTGTGATTGAACTTCACTCTATGCTTAGCTAAAAAGAGAACTCTGACTGAGGATTGGTTAAATCTAGTGTCTACCCATTGCCTGGGGTTGCAGTTCATTTATAGAAAATACCTGGTCAGAGGGGTAGAGATTCCTATTCTTGAAATGCCACTCAAAGTAAAAGGTTCATTAATACTGAGTTACTAAGAAGGTAGTCTCTTGGTCACTTGGTCTCCCCTGTGGCAATCTGCATGTTTTGTAATTTAGGAATTAAGAGATTGGGTGGTTTGTAGGTAAAGAGAACTGTCAGGGAAACAGCAGCGAACTATTAAGCCTAGGCTGACTACTTCTGGAGAACTCACATCTCCATTGAAGCCAACTATCTTCCTGGGGTGCTGGGCTGCCCTTGTGCAGGTGCTTGATTCCTGTTGAATTAAATAAGCTTAAAATTACATTGGGGAAGGTTGACAGAGAAAGCCTGTTTTCATAGCCACAGGTTCCTCCCCTCACATGCATGTACATGTCAGTTTTATGTGAACACACATAGCAGAGTCTAGCATTTGTTTGTATCATCTACACATGTTTGTGTTCACTCTCTGTCAGATGCTAGGCCCTGGAGATACAATAGCAAAAGATGGCCCTTGTCAAATTTGCATTGTAGTTGGGGGAACAGAAAATTAACAAGTAAAATAATATAAATTGGGTAGAATACAATTTTAAGTAACAATCAGCGCTAGGGTGAAAAATAAAGCAGGAGAAAAGATTCTGAAAGGCTTGTTGGGGAAGGCCTCTTAATGAGCTGACACCCAGACAGGAGGATGAGCCATGTAAACGTCTGGGAGAAGAACATTCTAGGCAGGAAAAGCAACATTGCAAACCCCTTAAGGTGAGGATGAGCCTGACATATGTGAGGACAATAGGAGGCCATTTTAACAGGAATAGATAAAAGAGAGGAACATTTGCAGCAAATGAATTTGGAGAGGTAAGCAGATGACAGACCACACAGGGTGGTATAGATTCTGGCTGTTTTTAAAAATTAGAAGGAACACCATTAAAAGAATGAAGAAAAGAGTTATAAAAACTGACTTAAAAGGTCACCATGCTTCCAAATGGATATAGATTCTTTGGGACCAAGAATGAACAAAATAAGATGCGTTAGTGGGCTCCTAAAGTGGTTTGGGTGAAAAGTGATGGCAGCTTGGGTGAGAATGATAGCTCTGGAGATTGCAAGAAGTGATACAAATTTCATATATTTTGAAAGGTAAACCAACAAGGCTTTTTGATAGATAGGCTGTAGTTTGCGTGAGAATAAAGATGAACTCAGTAACGGCTTGTAAGTTTGGGGCCTTAGCCAATGGGCTGTAGTAATGCCTCTGTTAAGATTGGGGACATATGGAAGGCATAAATTTGACACAAAGGAACATTAAGAGTTCTATTTTGGATATGTTAATTTTTATGACATTGAAATCCAAGGAGAGGTGTGGAATAGGAAATTTAATGCAGTAAGTCGCCCACAAGAACCTTCAAGTGTGAACTTTCAAATATGTGAATGTGCATTTGCATGTCCAGTCACGTAAGTTAGTTCACATGTCTGGCGTACATTGTCATGTCTGTGCATCTCCTACAAGTGGTTGTGCTTTTGTGTACTTTACTGTACAGTACTGTATAGAGTACAGAGAATCTAGCAAAGAAGCTGGAGAAGGAGCTGGCAGTGAAGTAGAAAGGAAACTATGGAATCTGTATCATGGGAGCCAAGTGAAAATAGTGTTTGTGTTGTGTCAAATGCTGCTGAGAGGTAGAATGAGATGGGCACACATAATTGACTACTGGATTTAACAATGTGAAATTCATCAACCAGAGTGGTTTACCTGAAATGATCAGGACAAAGTCTCGATTGGAATAGGTTGAGGAGAGAATAGCAGGTGATGAGATTTCAGAAGCAAATATAAATAACTCTTAGAGTGATTTGTTGAGAGGAAGAGCAGAGAAATGGGGAAGAAGGGAACATAGTGTCAAGGGGGAATTTTACTTTTATATCAACATATTATTACATGTCAATATGTTGATAAAATGATCTGCTATAAAGGAGAAAGTCGATGTAGGAGAGAGGGGACAAGTTCAAAGCAAAATCCATTAGTAGGTGTAAGGAAGTGGCCTCCAGCACACAGTACAGGGGGTGACCTTAGATAGAGTGGCAACAGTTCATCAATTTTCACAGCAGGAAAGGCAGAGTATATTGATCCCAATGCAGGCAGGTTGGCAGATACGATGGGAGATAAGTGAGGATTATTCCATTCAGAATGCCTCTATTTTCTCAATTAAATATTGAGGTCATCAATTGATCATGAAGTAGGATTAGGTCTTACTGGATATTTCAGGAGGAAAAGTTGTGAAATATTCCTCTTAAAAAATGAAAGAGTAAACTGATCAGAAAATAGTGTAGAGTTGCTGGCAGTGCTGAAATCCCACTTTAAATGTGTGGTCACAAGTGAGAGTAGGTCCAGTCATCAGAGTTTGGTGTTTTTCTCCACCTAATTAAACTGCTCACATACAGTAGTGGAATAAGAGAAAGACTGAATTTCACCAACTAGGGTTTTGACCTATTGGAGAAAAACCAAATTTGAGTTGACGTTGTTTGCAAGGAATTGCTTGTAGTGATGAATTATGGTGTTTAAGCTCAGTAAAAAAGAAAATGAAAACAAAACGAGGATGAAGAAAGAAAGTGAAGTGGTGATTCATGGACTGGCAGTTTCATTGGCAATTAGAACTAGAGCCGCTGGGGAACTAGAGCGAGTGACTTTAAAGAATAGGAAATGGGAACAGAGACTGGATTGATTAAAATCAAGATTTTGGGTTCGTGCCCCGGTCTGGGAGGATCCCATATGCCGCGGAGCGGCTGGGCCCGTGAGCCATGGCCGCTGGGCCTGCGCATCCGGAGCCTGCGCGTCCGGAGCCTGTGCTCCACAACGGGGGAGGCCACGGCAGTGAGAGGCCCGCATACCACAAAAAATACAAAAAAAATAAAAAAAAAAATCAAGATTTTGGAGCTGATGATAACAATATGTAGTGAACACCATGAGAATGGTTGGCTGAAGTTAGGGAAAAGATCACTGGAAGTGAAAAGAACAAGAAATTGATGGCCCAGCCTCTTGAATTATCTACCTTTATGGTGAACAGAACAGTGATTCAAGTCTATTCAAAGACAGTGAGCAAGTTCTAAATATTTTTAATGAAAGAAGGCATGACCAGTTGGTCCGTAGATGGTGTGGTATCGTGACATGCTTCAAAGGCTCTTGAGTTATTGAGGGAGGAGGAAAGAGATATGGTCTGGTGTGGCAATAAAGAGTATGAAGGAAGCCTCCCCACCCCCAAGACATGTTTTCAGGGACGAGGATAGGTCATGGGGAGAGCCCTCCCCTGGAAGGACTACAGGGGCTCTTTGATCTCAAGGAATATTTACATTTAAGTTAGGGCAAATACAAGAAGAGCATGTTCAGATAAAACATTGAGGGTAAAGGGGAATTTGCTAATGAGAAGCTGACTGTTTTGGAAGGCAATTGAGGGGTTTTGGGAGAGACGAAATGGGGCAGAAGTTTAGGTCAGATTATAGGTTTCACAGAGCTCCATGAGATTGATTCCATGCACTGGTAGATGCCTGGGAGGCTTATACTTCTGGTGATAGATGGTGTAAGCAGGGATGAGAGCATGATGGGTTAATTCCTTTTGATTGTTCTTGTTGTCCTGGTATTTAGGGTAGTTAGCTAATCACTGTCTCCTTTCTTCCCAGAATCAGTCTCTTAAGTAGTGATAAAGTGCTGGTTCCACAGCTAGGGGAATGTGGCTTACCACATCACATGAGGTTAGCTCAATTTCAAGGGCAAACAAAGATCTGTAAAACTATTTTGTAGACTATGGCAGACAGTGTCATGCCAAGGGGAGGGAAAACTTTAGCGAGAATAGATGGTGAATAAATGGTTCCTTTCTTTCTCTTTTACTTTCTTCCCTATCACAAAGAAATATCCTTAGGAAATGGAGGTATGATATGAATTTCACAGAGTTCCTGAATTAATTAAATTTTGTTAAAACAATACAATTTAAGGGCTTCCCTTGTGGCGCAGTGGTTGAGAGTCCGCCTGCCGGTGCAAGGGACACGGGTTCGTGCCCCGGTCCGGGAGGATCCCGCATGCCGCGGAGAGGCTGGGCCCGTGAGCCATGGCCGCTGAGCCTGCGCGTCCGGAGCCTGTGCTCCACAACGGGAGAGGCCACACAGTGAGAGATCCGCATACCGCAAAAAAACAAAACAAAACAAAACAATTTAAGACAACCTTTCTCAAACTTTACACTGCAAAAGAATCATCATGGAAACTTAATAGAACTGCAAATTTCTGGGACTCAATCTCAAAAGTACTATAGATTTGGGGTCCTATGTTCTATTTTGCCCAGGGCAGTACAGTTTATGCTTGTTAGCCTGGCATGATTATTTATAGCAATCCCTTTCCTCTCAGAAACGTCCAGGTTTGAACAACCAAGTATATGGTCAACTTAGGAAAAGGATCTGGGAATCTTCATTTTAAACAAGAGTCCCAGGTGATTCTGATGCAAGTGACCTAAATTCTATGCTTTGAGAAGCACCACTTTAAGGGATAATACTGTTTGTTTTATCAATTCGGGCATCATATTTTTTCTGAATTATTCAGTTATGATTCTCCCCGGCCAAGGCCCCTATGTTTAAAATTATCTGCAAGAGCCCATGGGCTTTGTGAAAAAGCAAATTGATTTATTCAGAAATGACTGATCCTTACTCTGATATTACAGCATGTAATTTATTAGATCAAATTGAGTTTGTGTGCATGCGCATACACACACACACACACACACACACACACAGGCTAACCCTGTTGAATGGCACTCACCATATCCCAGGCAATCATCAAAGCACTTTGTGTATATTAACTCATGTAACCCTCAAGAGCACACTTTGAGTTTCCATTAATATTATTTCCATTTTACAGTGGGACACACAGAAATAAAACAACTTGTTCAAGATCACGTAGCTAATATGTGGTAGACCTTGGATTCAAAACAAGGCAGTCCAGTTCCCCAGTCTATGTTCTTAACTGTTATGCAATATTACCTCACAAGCTCCTGTTCTGGGGACAATACTGATCTCTATTTCCTCCCCCCTAAAATCCTGGTGATGCTTCTTAATCAGATAACCCACTTGTCATCACTTTGTGTTATCTCATTTCTACAGATCTTCTTTGTGTCCCCCTGAATTCTTACCCATGTTTTATTATGAGTGTCATTCAGGGTCTTTATTATTTGTAAATGTCCTTTGTCTTTTCATTCACAGAAGTCTGCCAAATTACAGGTTTTCATCACTCCCAAATGCTACAGAAGTAGGGGTAAGGGAATTAACATTCATTGAGAACTCACTTATCACCTATTCTGTTGCATGTTACATCATTTTCTTATTCAATGTTCACAACAATGCTGAAACGTGTATTTTTTACCCCACTTTTAAAAATAAGGAAATGGAGTTTAGAGAGAATAAGTAGTTTTCCCAGGGAAAAGTAGTAGAACCAAGATTTGAACTCTGGGTGGTAACCCGCAAGGGGAGACTATATACTGTACTTTATTTTAACACCAGGAATAACTTTATTTTTCTATTTGGTTGGCCTGAAGCTTTTTCCTTGACTTGTGTTGATAATAGCAAAAGGAAGAATCTTATTCTGTTCTCTCTGGTGTAGAGAGCCACTGCTTTGATGGAGTCTGAGATGAAAGCAGTAACATTACGGATTCCCTTTTCAGCAAGATGGGAGGTGTTGCTATTTAACTGTTTCACAGCCAGTGTTGGAAGAAATTCTAGGTCCTGCTCCTCAATCTAAAAATGACTTATTTTCTGACATTTATCCACCCATACATGGATCTACCCTCTAGTAAAGGGAAACGATGACAATGGCCTGATGGCTGAGAATTAATGAAAAGAAATGATGAAACTTCTCCCTGCCCCTTGGAGGATCTATGTTGGAGGGAACATGGTGAAGGACAACACTGAAAACAAGAGCCTGTGTTGAGTTGCTGCTTACCTTTCTGGTCACAACATATTTGTTCAAATGAGGATCAATTCATCAGCACCTTCAGAAAAGAAACTTCAATACAAAGTTGTAATAAGCCATGTTGTCACAGTCAGGCCTGTAGGATGCCAAGAAAAGAAAAGAAAAAGATGAAGGAAAAAGCTGAACAAAATGACTACAGCAGTCAAGGACACAAAACAAGTCCCCTGAAAGTGATTGACCCTGACACAGCCTGAGTTTCTATAAGATTTTTAGCAAGGCTGAGGAACTGGCTATAACTCCTCAAAACAATGTGACAACTATACCATCTTGTGTCCATAAAATATCTACCTTTTCATTCCCTAGCTCCAGGTGGAATCATATTTTCCTCACTGGGGAAGCCCAGATTCAAGACAGCAGTAGTATCTACTCTCAAAAGGAACTAAAAGGTTGAGTAGACATAACATTCTTGCTGTTTGCCAAAAAATGAGAAGGTCAGTGAGTTTAACTGTTGAACAAGACTCCAACGTCACTATAGAAAGTGTGCAGTTTGTCAGCAATTCCTCAGACATTTCACACAGCATTGCTAATACTTTCCTAGTCTAAGGTGAAGGTTTCAGAAGGCAATGTAGTCATATCTGTTTCATGTTAGTGCCTATCACAGAACACAGTGCATATTTTTTCATGATTTTGATTAATTCTATGTGTGACAGATCTATTAGGCCCATGCTGGAAGTTTGAGGTCTAAATAACATTTCCATGATTGTAAATCACGAAGGACTTATGTCAGTCGCTCTAGTTTATAGTCACCTTATTGCAAAATTCCCTTGATGGTTGGATGGATGGATGGATAGATGAATGAATGAAAGATACATACATACATATATACATACACACCCATATACAAGTATTATGTATTTATGTGTGAATATATGAGCGTGTGTTTTAATACATACAGTTATAATAACTATTAATACATACTTAGTAAAATTAGGTAACCCAAATAAATAAAATTTAATTACATTTTGGAGTGTGTGTGTGTGTGTGTGTGTGTAGGAAAATGATTAGAAATTTTATGCCCCCAATGCAGAAATCACTTCCCCATCTTCCTTTTGGACAAACTGGAATTAATTTCCTGAGGTTTAGCATATGAAACAAAATTATCTGTTCACTGATCCTGACATTTTTTTTGCCCAATATCCAGTCATATTTAGATCTTAAAAATGGATATATAGGGCCTCCCTGGTGGCGCAGTGGTTGAGAGTCCGCCTGCCGATGCAGGGGATACGGGTTCGTGCCCCGGTCTGGGAGGATCCCATATGCCGCGGAGCGGCTGGGCCCGTGAGCCATGGCCGCTGGGCCTGCGCATCCGGAGCCTGTGCTCCGCAACGGGAGAGGCCACAACAGTGAGAGGCCCGCATACCGCAAAAAAAAAAAAAAAAAAGGATATATATATATATATATATATATATATGTGTGTGTGTGTGTGTGTGCGTGTGTGTGTGTGTGTATGAATTCTGACATATATATGTGTGTATATATATGTGTGTGTGTATATATATATATTCTGACTAGATGTTTACAAGAGGATGTGTCTATTTATAACTCTCAGTCTTAGTTTAGACAAGTTAAAATTCTTCTGTACCTATTTTTATTTTCATGAACACAAACTCCATGCATTGTTCCCTCACATGCTGTAAGGATTTTAGGATAAGCTGACTAGAATCCTCCATTCAGCATTCAGTCCACATTTGATGTCTCAATAAAGTTTTGTTGATTGAAGCAAGGGTAGGGGTTAATGGAGTTTTAGTACCATTATATTATACACCCAATGATGATTTCAAAAGCCTATGGAGATTTTTCTCAGGTTTCGACTGCAGTTCCCACTTATTTATATTTGGTGAAAGGGAGAAAAATAATCATTTCATGACAATTTATGTCACAGTTCTATTTTAAGCATCAGGATGCAATCTAAAGTGATCATCCTTTTATCGTTGTTTTCAGAATGAGACCGAGGTTGCTTCCTGTTAATCTGTCTATAAAATTTGCAACAAGTATGCTCTGAGTTAGACTCCCAGTTTTGCCGTTTACTAGCTGCGTGACCTTGAACATGTTCTGTAACCATTATATGCCTTGGATTTCCTATTTAAAAAGAGGTAGGGGGACAAGAATCCATAATTTATAAGGATGATGTAGGAGTAAGGGATAGGAAGCCTATGAAAGAACTTAGCATCATCTCTGGCACTCCTGCTCTTTCACAAGCTTCCCATGGCAGATGCAGAAGAGAAATTCAAGGCCTAAGGATCCCATGAACCCATTTAGTGCAACTCACTCATCTCACAGACAAGGAGCTGAAAGCCTAAAAGGGTGAACTGACTGACCCAGCTGCCTGGCTTCTGACTCATGGCACAAACGCTGGTCAGAAGCTCTTGATTCCCCAGGTATGGAGATTCGCAAGCACCAGTTCATCCATTAAACCAATACAGTCCCCTCAAATTTATTGTTGTTCTTTCTGAATTCCTGAGTTTCTGGACTTGGTGAGCTAGGAGTACCTTGGAAGTGATGTGGTTTAAGGGACAGAATGTGCGTTCTGGGTTTGTTACTATGTGGTTACATAGCCTTCAGCTTTCCCTCTTGAACTCCCATCAGGACAGCCGGCTCCATTATTAGTCCTGAAACACAGATCCCTTCCCTTAGTTGCTCGCCTTCTTTATGACCTCCAGGTAGCATTTCTCCTTTCCTCAAGCAATTGTTGAACATCTTCTATATGCCAGATGCAACACGAGGTGGAGCTGCTTCTGAATCTCTGAAAAATCACGGTCTTTTTTTCTTCTAGTTCCCAGCTGCATCTTCTTAGCCCTAATGGTCTCTGAAAACCAAACATTGTGCTCTCAGACTCTTGCCAGATAAATTATTTAAAACCTCTCTTCTCTGGTCTGGGAACATACCATCCTCAATGTGACTGAGTGATCAGCATATCTTGGAGGAAAACTAGTTCTCAACAATCTTACCCTGCAAAAACTCCAAATAGGCTCTTGCTAGGTGGGAGGAAGGGGAAATTACTACTAGATAATAATTCAGTGTCTTGCTCCAGTTTGCATAAGAACTCGGCAGCTTTCTGTCCTGCTTCCCAGAAATCACTGAAGCAGAGCATCTAAGGATTGTGCTGCTGACTAATTGGAATAAGCCAGAGTAGAGACCGTGACCCAGGGACCAAGTTGATGTCACATTTAGTCAGAGGACAGGAAAGCACATTCCAGAGACATGTTATTATGTGCTGCTGAGATTAAGGAAAACTCAAGTTCTAAAAATTCATGAAGGCAGATGATTTTTAATGAGGATTTTTGTTTATTTTTATTAGTGATTGCTTACTGACCCAATTAATGAGAAGTCAGAACTTCAGTTTGCAGAGGAAAATGAGGAGACAAGTAAAAGCTTAACAGTGTAAAATATTATCCAAAATCACCTAAAGGGAAAATATTTTTTAATCACCGAATTAAAATTGTGTTAGTTGTGTATATTATTTTAAATTATATATGCCAGCCTTTGGCATCATTATTTTTAGAAGTCAGAATCTTATAAAGGTAGAGCCACAAAAAAAGCATAGAAATGGCCTCCAGAGTTAACCAGAATGAACTGTCTTTAGCATGAATTATTCCTGCCATATCATGTTTCTTACAACTCTAAAAAGCAAACATTTAACAATATCTTATAACTTGTACAATTAGAAGTGCCTGTTTTAATCAGCTTCTTATTATTGATGCATGGAGGAAGAATCAGTGGTTTGGCAAGCAAGAATGATAGTGTATCTCTCTCTGCTCTACCACGATGGTGCTGTGTCAGCCTCCACAGTAACTCTCTGGGCCTCAGTCTCCACATCTCTAAAATATACACATTGCCTTGGAAACCCATCGTACTCAGAGTATTTCAACTCCACATACCTAGAAATGTGGTTATATTTCAATAGGGGCCTGTCTTTCCTCATCAGACCTCTCCCACCTGCTCATATGTAGCTGGAAACAACATAAATTGCATGATAGAAATATATTCACAATTTCCTCTCTGCTCTCCTTCAGCCTTTGCTGTTGGAGCAACAACCTACAGGTGTCTGAAGTTTATTTGTCTTGTTATGTTTGTTTGTCTAGTTGGGGAAATGGGATGAGCATCAGAATTTAAAAGAGCTTAAAAAGGATAGATTGATCTAAAAATTAGGGCTTCAAGTGCTCTGGAAGAGGGTCTAGAATATCAGGATGAGAGGGATGAATCCGTGAAACTGATCAGCCAGGGCTGCAGATTAGGGTGTGGACAAGAGTGTTTGAGTGTTTGCTAGTTTGCTTATTTTGAGGAGCTACTTGGAGGATTTCTTACACTGAAAAGGATCCTGTGGTAATCTTTTGGATTCTCTCTTGTCAACATTTGAAATATTTAAATGATTACTGAAATGTCTTTTCAGTGTTTCTTAGATACTATTTGACTCTAGCCTCATGTTGAAAGGGACATGAGGCCACCCAGGTTATTAGGGTACATGAAGATATGATGTACGATGTTTAAGTTCTTATTCCCATAAAATCTTCTTCAGTTTCGTGATGACCATCCATGCTGCTCCAAGCACTCTGGCGCCAGAAAATTTGTTACATGACTTTATCCTTTTTCTAACAGCATCACGTCACAATTTCAGTGACGAACCTCTTCTGAAGTCTCTCCTACTTCTCATTTTAGTTTCTTCCATGCCTTCACCATTGGGTGATTGCATTGGTCTCACCCATGTACTGAAGCTGGATGGTGACAGCTCCAGGTTAGAGAACACCACAAAGCTGAGTACATTTTGTTCACAACAGTACAGAATCTGGTAATTCTGCCCAGGAAGCTATGCAGGTATCTCATGACGATAGCCACAGTAATCTTTCTCAGGCGTGCACACGTGTAGCAGGTCACTGACCATAGCATAGTTCCTATCTTATTCAGTCTTTCTTTAAATAAAAGAGTCTCAGTTGTCACCATGAAGAAGGCAAATTTTACAGAGATAGACATGGGGTCAAATATCCTATAGACTAGGGGCTCTGTGCCCTTAGTGGTTTTGTAGCATTGTACACTTTCCAGCACTCTCGTATATTGTTTGATTTGATCCTCTTCTCAACCCTGTGAAGCAGGCGAGGCCAAGAGCCATGGCCCCAGATGAAGAGTCAGGCTTAGAAAGGTTAAGTTACTTGCCAAAGCCAAACAACCTCTGTGAAAGAGTCCATAGTAGTTCTCTGGACTTTGGATTAGAGTCCATTTCTCTATTAACTCTAAGATGTTCTTTCTGGGTAAGTCTGGCTGAGGTTAGAACCACTGTTTAGTGTTTGACTGGGCTTTGTAGCTGATGATCACAGAGGGTCATTTGATCTGTTTGCTAGGGTTGGCTCTTTTCAAGTTCACAGTCCTTTCATCAAGCGCCAGTTCTAGAAAATTCAGAGACAAGGAAAACCCAAAAACTTCTTTAAGAACCTACTCACCTGAAATATATACCATTTAATTACATTGTGTTAGAAGAGCTTGTTTATCTAGATTCCAACTCATTAATGAATAACAATAATTAGCTCTAGTTTACAAGTGGGGAAAGTGAGGCATGGAACATTGCCTGTATCCTCTGTTAGTTGTTTTCTTCCTTCCCTACTCTAATTACCTCCATCACATTCTTGTTTTGGGAGAAAGAATTCACTGATTTAGGTGGAAATGTATCATGCAGCCAGTTAAGGCCAATTGCCTATGATGGGTGATGGTATTCATTGTAGTCAAAATGCAGGCCTTGAACCTATTGTTTGGTTACAAAATTTGAAGATGTACTAATTTCTTATTTTGAAAAGATGCTAAATAAGCCATTACTTCAGTACCTTCTTCAAAATTATTTATTTAGGAGTAGAACCACCATTTGGGAAAAATCAGTATTGGAATCCCCTTGTCTCCAGACTGAACTTAACTGATAACTATGAAATAGTACATTCAATATATGTTTGGTTCACAGTAATTCTTCTGTAAGTTTGTCAAAAATTTCCTTATCTAACTGTGGCTGATTATTTTTCCTTTTTTCTGTCCTCTTTATCTCTAATTCTTTTTTCGATCCATCAGGGAACATATGCTCACTGAGGTCCTTATTATTCTCCACCCAGAAGCCAGGGAGATAGAACAGTCAAGTTCTAGAGTCACACGCCACAGGCTAAGAAATAAGAGAATTTGATGTCTGTCTTTAAATCCTGGTTAACTATTAAGTTGTTAAGTTTTCTCTAGTCATTAATTTCACAATGCACCAATTTCTCTCTGTAAAACAAAAATGAGAAGCTTCTTGAAGAAGAGTTGTGAAGATAAATAGTTTAGCCTGCTTTGGGACTGTAAGTTTGTAGAAAACAAGTGGTTGAAAAATGCATTGATTTCCCAAATTTAAAACAAATAAATACCATAAGAATTCCTGTTTAGAGATAAACTTCTTAAGATGGAGGAAATATCGATATATATATCAATATAAATATATTATTATATATATAAATATATGTATATATTTCTGCTTTTCTTAGAATATGATATGTGTGGCCTCACTGGGAATAATTCCACAAAAACTTTTCCCCAGTTATCTCCCTGAGTGTTTAAACTATTAAATATTACAGGGCTGGGGCCCCAAATCATATTGTTCATTAAAGGTAGTTATTTTTCTCCTTTGAGTAGCCCATGGTCATTGTCCCCTGTGAAATGCCACTACATCCAGAGTGGCATTAGATTTTACTGCAAGGTAAAAATGCACCTTTGGTGGTGGTAAAAAGTCTGTGAGGCAAAGTAGACAACACTATAGAATTAGAATAGTGGGTTATAATTTCACTCCTTAATTTTGTCACATTGGGCAAATCATGTAATCCCTCAGAACTCAATTCCTTCACCTGTAATATGAGATAATAATAGCTACATCCACAGTCTGTTATAACACTGAGTGAAGTAATAGTATTCAAAAGAGATTTTCACATTGGAAGCACTCAATAGAGATGGATAGAATTAGCTGCAATATTAGTTACTGTGACAAGTTCTAAGGACTATCAAGGCATTTTCACAATCATAAAGGAGCCTTTCCCAAACCTTATTCTGTTGAATATGATCATACCTTTAGTTGTTAATAGGATTTACATAAAAATAAAGAATTTCATAGTCAAATAAGCTTGAGGAGATCCTACTGTAGAGTCACAAAATTCACATTAGCATGCTAAAGTCATTAAAAGTCCTATCATTTAAAAAAAAGACCTTTTTAATGTAAATTTTTAGCAAATTTATTTTGTCATAGAACACACTCTCACAGAATGTTTACTAAGAATATATTTTTGGAAGACACTGTCATAGAATTTCAGGACTTTAAGAGGTCATAGAAGTGATCTAGCTCAAATCCTGCTCCATTTCACATTATGGTAGGGATGCCAGAGTTCACAAAGGTTGAGGAACTTATCCAAGTCACACCACTAATTACTGGCAGATTCACGATCATAACAGATTGATGCCTTTTCTGCTGTATTACCTACAGTGGATCTAGATTAGCTTTCCCTTGGCTTATCATAAACTATTCATCAAGGGTCTTTGGAAAAAATGGTCTATAGCCTTCCTGTACACATAAACCCTCTACCCTTCCATAGTGAGATCCTCAACATTTGAGCCCAATGACCCATTTTTTTCCCTACATCCATGAGCATGTGCAGAGTCAACTGCATGCCCTGACTAGGTGGAGAAATAGCTAGTTCTAAACACTAGTTCATTCAGACTAGATCCAACTAGTCTCAATTCCCCTGGGCAAGTATTATATTTATTGAGTTCCTATTATATATTAGTACAACAAGAGATCCCAAACTGAGAAGGATTTAGTCCTTAAGGGGTCTTAACCAAAAAACCATGTTCAGAGGCTACAGGCAGTTTTATGAACTTCTTAGTGATCTGCAGCAAGCCTGTTAGGCTTAGAAATGCAGATGTCTTATATATACAAGACAGAGATTAATATTTATAGCAATGCCAGAATATACACCCTGCAGCAAAATGCACAAAAACACCACAGTTTTTAGAGTAAATGTCTTCTTACAGTAATTATCATGTTCTGCCTCCTTGCTCTGATTTTCTGTATTCTATCTTCTCAAATAGAATTTTAAATCTTCTTGAAGTTAGAGGTTTTGTCCTTACACACCTTACACACCTTCATATAAAGAGTTTTAAGATATACTTGCTTTTATATATTATGTGGAGTTCAAGTGCATTGTTAAAATCATATTTGCATGACTGAAAGAGAAAGGGAAGATTCAGAGCTGAAACCTGGCCCCCTTCATAAGAAAAATGGATTAATTAAACCCAATGTAGGTGTCTCTTCTTTAAAACACACTTCATGACCCATTTGAATGACAACTCTCAGCACATAAGTTGTTTAGGTTAATAATATAAACCATAGATCTGAATAATGCCTCACTGTTATCCAAATAATTTGGTTAACTGACTATTTTCTTCATGCAAAAATAACCTCTGAAGTAGCATACACCTCTGTGAAATAGAAGTAAAAGCTGCTACCTTACATATGACAAATGCATTTACCATTGTGAGCAGTTGAGATCAGTCACTTTAGGGCACAGATGGCTGTCTTAAAGTTACTCTTTTTTTTTTTTTTTTTTTTTTTGCGGTATGCGGGCCTCTCACTGTTGTGGCCTCCCCCGTTGCGGAGCACAGGCTCCGGACGCGCAGGCTCCGGACGCGCAGGCTCAGCGGCCATGGCTCACGGGCCCAGCCGCTCCGCGGCATATGGGATCCTCCCAGACCGGGGCACGAACCCGTATCCCCTGCATCGGCAGGCGGACTCTCAACCACTTGCGCCACCAGGGAGGCCCTTAAAGTTACTCTTGAACTCCAAATTACCACATCCTGGAACAATAATTCATTGTTTGCTGAAAAGTTTTCTAGCACTCAGATTCTGGTACAAGGATATACATATAAGAATATACATAGAGCAGAGTATGCAGTCAAGCATTCTACTAAATATATAAACAAACAATTTCATGGGAATAATGTCATCATTGCCTATCCCAGAAGACTATAATGGCTCCCAATACTCATCCCTCCAATTCCTTAAGCCCACTCTCTTGAGACTCTCCATAGATCCACCAAAAAGCATTGAATAAAAATACTCTATGGGAAGTTTTTTTTTTTTTTTTTTAATTTGTTACTTTTATTTTAAGATTGTACACTGAAGATTAAGTATGTGTTTTGAATTTCAGTAATTATTGTGACCCTCAAAAATGACTGGTTATTGGGTAATGATGAAACATTTATCTAGATAAGAAGTAGGTAAGGTAATTAAAACCAGGGGGAAGTCAACTAACAGGAAGAAGGGAAGAGAGAATTGCTCCAGAGAACAGTAGATTAGGAAGAGGGTCCTCTGAAAGACAAGAAAAAATTTCTACCAGTGAATATGAAAAATGTTGGTGAGATATTGCTCCTCTTAGGAATTAACAAGAGAGTTCGTAAATAATTAAACTCCATCTATTACTGCCTCTTTTACCTCTCGAACTTTTGCTCTAAATCCATCTTCCCTGGCTTCAAAAATCATAGCTAACTTAGTTGACATAAGTATGTGTGTTTTTAAAAATATTTTTCTCCTTCCATTTTACACCCTTTAAGTTCAAACATAGCATTTATTCTCATTTGTATTTATGGAAACATTTACTCTATCACTCTGTACCCAGCACATACTTAACAGATTTTGCCTCAATCTTAACTATCGAACTAAAAGCTAAGTAAACATTTGGCTAATTTGCTATGGACTGAATGGTTGTGTCCACTGTCAAAGTCATATGTCAAAGTCCGAATCCCCAGTGTGGTGGGATGTATGTATGTATGTATGTATTGCATTAACTTTTTTTTTAATTGAAGTATAGTTGATTTACAATGTTGTGTTAAGTTTCAAATGTAAAGCAAAGTGATTCATATATATATATATGAATTCATATATATATTCATATATATATTCCTTTTCAGAGTCTTTCCCATTATGGGTTATTACAAGATACTGAGTATAGTTCCCTCTGCTATACAGTAAATCCTTGTTGTTTACCTATTTTATATATAGTAGTGTGTATATGTTAATCCCAGACTCCTAATTTATCTGTCCCCATCATCTCCCCACTATCCACTTTGGTAACCATAAGTTTGTCTTCTATGTCTATTTCTGTTTTGTAAATAAGTTCATTTGTATCCTTTTCTCTAGATTCCACATATAAGTGATATCATATGATACTTGTCTTTCTCTGTCTGACTTACTTCATTTAATAAGATAATCTCTAGGTTATCATAATGCAAATGGCATTATTTCTTTCTTTTTTATGGCTGAGTAATATTCCACTGTATACATATACAAGTATGGTGATATTTAGAGGTGGACCTTTGAGAGGTAATTTGGTTTAGTTGACATCATGAAAACAGAGCCCCCATTATAGCATTGATGCCCTTATGAAAAGAAGAAAGGACCCCAGATCTCTCTCTCCACCACGTGGGGATATATAGAAGATAGCTGCCTACAAATCAGGAAGAGGTATCCCATCAGACACTGGATCTGCCAGCACCTTCATCTTATACTTAGCCTCCAGATCAGTGAGAAATAAATATTTCATCACCCAGTCTATGGTACTATTTTTTAACTGCAGTCCAAACTGACTAAGACAATAATGGTGTTCTTAAATGTCGTCTTTCCTATATTAAAGGGCTGGATGTCTTACTTAGTAGCTAGGCTCACTGAAACAACCTACATTCCTTTCCTAGTTTTAGCATTTCCTGAAACATCATCATTTTATCTTTTATACACTGTTCGATAGAATTCTTCAATTTCTAAGACATCTTAAATTTATAAGACAGTGTGGCTTGTACCATTAAATCATGTCTCTATTAAATAGTCAAAAAATCCTTCATTAGAGCCAAAAAATATTATACCCAAAATATCGAGGGTGATTATGAATTGTCAAGCTTATGAGTTTTCAAGAGGTGCCCTTATGAGATAAGCTTAATTAAGCAAGACATTCTATTAATCATTTCTAATTACTCATGTAAATCACAGACGCTCTGGCCTGTGGTTTAATACCCTGATTTGATCCCAAATACAGCTGATGTCTGTGGCCCAATGGGTATTTCAGTAAATGTGTTTTCACTGATCTTTTACTCTATCTAGATATGGTAATTGTCAGAAAACCACAGCTTGATTTGTTAGGCCTTACAAGTGTTTTAATTGCTGAATTAAAAAGGCAAAGGTAAAAGAATGCAAGAAAAGTTTGTGTTACTACATGTAGCAGTACACATCAACAGTGCACACATATCCATCTGGCTATATGGGCACTATCCAGGGTGCTGACCCAGAGATCCATGCTTTTTTCTTCCTAGATACAATTTCTATCTATTCACTTCAAATATGATGCTTATATATAGGCATGTTACATGCTTATTGAACATAGATATTTAAGGATTGCCTTGTAATGATTCCGCATCCTTCTGGGGGTTTATCCCATAGGTTGAGACCTCTGTACCTTTTTTGTTCTATGGCAAATTTGGGTTTTAACCTTCTTACTCAGATGAAAATATTGAAATCTCAGTAAACCAAGGAAAAATTAAACATGTGTCCCTCGCTTCTCTCCAATACAGTGAAAGTTTCCCTCAATCTTCATAGCCAATCCATTTAAGCCTGAGATGCCAGTCACAACCTCAAGCTCCATTCCCCCACCTCTCATCTTCCTAGAATGCTCCTTTAAAATCTCAGTCTCTCCTTGGACACTCTCATTATCAAAATCTGCTGTCACAGACTGTCTTGCTAAATCAATCTGTACTAAGGTATAAAGGACAGATAAGGTTATATTTACATTTGAATACAGATCATTGTGTTTCACTAAAGAGATTAGGCTCTCACCTGGAATTTTAGGCACCAGCAAATAGATGAGAGGAGGACCAATTCAAGGAAATTGAGCCTTCCTAGTACCATGAAATTTAGTACCCTAGTATTAAAAATGTCTTCACTTATTCACTCACCAAAGAAACAGTGTGACCTAGCTGAAAGACCTAGGTTCTAGGGCCAGACTGCTTGAATTTAAATTCTGGCTCAGGCACTTTCTTACCTGTGTGACTCTGAGCAAGTTTTTTTAGTTTTCCTAGGCCTCAGTTACCCGTCCATGAAAAGGGGATGAAGATAATAATGTTTACCTTGCACAGTTGTAGGTCATGAAACTTTATGTGTGTGTAGAGTGCTTAGGAAATGCCACAAAACTGGCTAGTGCTTAGTATGTGTTTGATAAAGTAAATACTAGTAAGGCTGGCCTTGAATCTTTATGGTGTTTCTATCAGGAATAAGGTCTAAGTTTCTGAAGATGTCTTAGTTATTCCTGGGGACTAGACTATGAAGTTGGATAACTTATTAGGGTAGATTAGGCAGACAATTAGATATACAATGGAGAAAAGACAGCCTCTCCAATAAGTGGTGCTGAGAAAACTGGACAGCTACATGTAAAAGAATGAAATTAGAACACTTCCTAACACCATACACAAAGAAAAACTCAAAATGGATTAAAGACCTAAATGTAAGGCCAGACACTATAAAACTCTTAGACGAAAACATAGGCAGGACACTCCATGACATAAATCACAACAAGATCCTTTTTGACCCACCTCCTAGAGAAATGGAAATAAAAACAAAAGTAAACAAATGGGACCTAATGAAACTTAAAAGCTTTTGCACAGCAAAGGAAACCATAACCACGGTGAAAAGACAACCCTCAGGATGGGAGAAAATATTTGCAAATGAAGCAACTGAAAAAGGATTAATCTCCAAAATATACAAGCAGCTCATGCAGCTCAATATCAAAAAAACAAACAACCCAATCCAAAAAAAATGGGCAGAAGACCTAAATAGACATTTTTCCAAAGAAGATATACGGATTGCCAACAAACACATGAAAGGATGCTCAATATCACTAATCATTAGAGAAATGAAAATCAAAACTACAATGAGGTATCACCTCACACCAGTCAGAATGGCCATCATCAAAAAATCTACAAACAATAAATGCTGGAGAGGATGTGGAGAAAAGGGAACCCTCTTGCACTGTTGGTGGGAATGTAAATTGATACAGCCACTATGGAGAACAGTATGGAGGTTCCTCAAAAAACTAAAATAGAATCACCATACAACCCAGCAATCCCACTACTGGGCATATACCCTGAGAAAAACATAATTCAAAAAGACACATGCACCCCAATGTTCACTGCAGCACTATTTACAGTAGCCAGGACATGGAAACAAGCTAAACGTCTATCAACAGATGAATAGATAAGAAGATGTGGTACATATATACAATGGAATATTACTCAGCCATAAAAAGGAACAAAGTTGGGTCATTTGTAGAGGTGTGGATGGACCTAGAGTCTGTCATACAGAGTGAAGTAAGTCAGAAAGGGAAAAACAAATACTGTATGCTAACACAAATATATGGAATCTAAAAAAAAGAAAATGGTTGTGAAGAACATAGGGACAGGACAGGAATAAAGACGCAGATGTAGAGAATGGACTTGAGGACATGGGGAGGGGGAAGGGTAAGCTGGGATGAAGTGAGAGAGTGGCATGGACATATATACACTACCAAATGTAAAATAGATAGCTAGTGGGAAGCAGCTGCATAGCACAGGGAGATCACCTCGGTTCTTTGTGACCACATAGAGGGGTGGGATAGGGAGGGTGGGAGGGAGACACAAGAGGGAGGGGATATGGGGATATATGTATACATACAGCTGATTCACTTTGTTATACAACAGAACCTAACACAACATTGTAAAGCAATTATACTCCAATAACGATGTTAAAAAATAAATAAATAAAGTATACCTCAACTTGAAGGGCATCCAGAGGGGAAGGACAAATGTTAATGTGAACAAAGTTTTCCCTAAACATGAATTAAAACATTATTTTAAATCATAATTCTTCATGCCATGAATAAATACTGCAGAGCGGGTAAATGGATGTTAATATTGTAGTCCTCAACTCATAATTTCCACCTTCCTGCCTTCTCATCTTCCCATTCCGCTCTTCTAGGTCCATCCATGTTGTCACAAATGGCAAGATTTCATTCTTTTTGTGGCTGAGTAAATTTTTTTTCCATTTTGTGTGTGTGTGGTGTTTGTGTGTGTTTGTATACCATGTCTTTTATTCTTTCATCTATCAATGGGTATTTAGGTTACTTCCATATCTTGGCTATTGTAAATAATGCTGCAATGAACATAGGAGTGTGTAATTTTTTTTTTTTAATTAGTGTTTTTGTATTCTTCAGGTGAATTCCCAGCAGTGGAATTGCTGGATCATATGGTAGTTCTATTTTTCTTTTTTTGAGGAATTTCCATTCATTTTTTTATAGTGGCTGCAGCAATTTACATTCCTACCAACAGTGCATGAGAGTTCCCTTTTCTCCACACACTCACCAATGCTTGTTATTTGTTGTCTTTTTGATGATAGCCATCCTGACACCTGTGAGGTAACACCTCATTGTGGTCTTGATTTGCATTTCCCAGATAATTAATGATGTTGACCATCTTTTCATCTGTCTGTTGGCCATCTGTATGTCTTCTTGGAGAAATGTACATCCAGGTTCTCTGCCCAGTTTTTAATCTGGTTGTTTGGGTTTTTCTGTTTGTTTTGTTTTGTTTGATCTTGAGTTGTGTGATTTAGTTATATGATTTGTATATTAACCCCTTGTTGGATATGTCACTTGCAAATATTTTCTCCCATTCAGTAGCTTGCCTTTTTGTTTTGTTGATGGTTTCCTTTGCTGTGCAAAAACTTTTTAGTTTGATATAGTCCCATTTATTTATTTTTGCTTTTGTTGCCCTTGCCTGAGGAGACAGATCAAAAAAAATTGCTAAGACTGATGTTAAAGAGGATACTGCCTATGTTTCTTCCAGGAGTTTTATGGCTTCAGGTCCTACATTTAAGTCTTTAATTCATTTTGAGTTTATTTTTATATATCACATATAAGAAAATACATTTTGAGTTTATTTTTCTATATCAGTATAAGAAAATTCCCAGTTTCATTATTTTGCATGTAGTTATTCAGTTTTCCCAAGACTTTTTATTAAAGAGTCTGTCTTCAGGGAGGGGGAAGGGTAAGCTGGGATGAAGTGAGAGAGTGGCATGGACATATATACACTACCAAATGTAAAATAGATAGCTAGTGGGAAGCAGCCGCATAGCACAGGGAGACCAGCTCGGTGCTTTGTGACCACCTAGAGGGGTGGGATGGGGGGGTGAGAGGGAGATGCAAGAGGGAGGGGATATGGGGATATATGTATACGAATAGCTGATTCACTTTGCTATACAGCAGAAACTAACACAACATTGTAAAGCAATTATACTCCATTAAAGATGTTAAAAAAATAGTCTGTCTTTTCCCCATTGTATATTCTTGCTTCCTTAAATGCATGTTACTAAGTGAAAGAAGCTAATCTGAAAAGGCTACATACTGTATTATCCCAACCATATAACAGTTGGAAAAGGCAAAACTATGATGATAATAAAAAGTTCAGTGTTTTTCAGGGACTAAAGGGAGTGGAAGGAATGACTAGGTAGAACATAAAGGATTTTTAGGGCAGTGAAACTATTCTGTATGATACTATAATAGTGGTTACGTGTCAGTGTACATTTGTCAGAACCCATAGAATGTTCAATACCAAGAGTGAAGCTTAATGTAAACTGCAGACTTTGGGTGATAATGACATGTCAGTATGGTGCATCAATTGTAACAAACATACCACTTTGGTATGGGATGTTGATATGGTTCATAACCGTACACAGGTGGGAGCAGGGAGTATATAGGAAGTGTCTGTACCTTCCACTTCCTGCTGCTGTGGATCTCAAAGTGCTTTGGCTTTATCTGTGTGTACAGCCCTGGTTTGTTTAAGAAAGCAGAGAGGGAAGTCAAGTGTACTTCACATTGTAGAAAGTGAGTCTGAAGTTGTATAAGACGGAGTTTGATGGAATGAGGCAATGGAAAAAGCAGGTGGGCGAAAGAGGAGTTGGGACTTTAAGTCTTAAAATGAAGGAAAATACTTTTTCTTGAGACAGAAGTGAGGAGAGAGAAATGGTAAAGCCCTTGGCTATTTAGCAGTTGTGAGGAGGATTTGGTTACAGAGACATTTTGAGGAAAAGAGGAAGAAGGTGAGGAAGTTTACACTTTGTGACTTTGATTTCTTCTCAGTAAAGCCAAGCCACAAAATGCCCCAAGGTAGAGTAAATATTTGATGAAGAGGTTTTTAAGTTCAGAGGGTTTGCTTCTCTAGTTAGCTTACTTGGGGGGGAAAAGTTTAGTGTCTACACTGGTTCTTTATATTATTGCACTCCTTAATTCTTCTATATCTATACCAAAACATGTGGCTATTGAGTCCTTGGTTTGGAAGTTGTTCAAATTAAGGTGTGCTGTAAGGATAAAGTACACACCAGATTTTGAAGGCTTGGTACCAATTTTTTTTAAAGGTAGAATATCTCTATCATTTTTATATTGATTATATGTTGAAATGATAATTTTTTAGATAATATTTGCTTAAATGAAGCAGATTATCAAATTAATTTCACCTGTTTCTTTTTATGTTAAAAAAAAATGTTCCTACTAGAAAATTGAAAATTACTTCGGTAGCTCCCATTACAGTCCTATTGGACAGTGCTGTTCCAGACCCATGATTATGTCTGTTCGCGTGTGTCCTAACACTAGTTAGAATATACACCTCAAATACCATATTAATACATCTTTTTAAAATCTAGTGTAGATGTTTATGGGCCACCTTGATTTTTGCAAACTAAAATAAGTGGCACATATATACAATGGAATATTACTCAGCCATAAAAAGAAACGAAATTGAGTTGTTTGTAGTGAGGTGGATGGGCCTAGAGTCTGTCATACAGAGTGAAGTGAGTCAGAAAGAGAAATACAAATACTGTATGCTAACACATATATATGGAATCTAAAAAAACATGGTTCTGGGCCTCCCTGGTGGCGCAGTGGTTGAGAGTCCACCTGCCGATGCAGGGGATGCGGGTTTGTGCCCCAGTCTGGGAGGATCCCATATGCCGCGGAGCGGCTGGGCCCGTGAGCCATGGCCGCTGGGCCTGCGCGTCCGGAGCCTGTGCTCCGCAACGGGAGAGGCCACAACAGTGAGAGGCCCGCATACCACAAAAAAAAAAACAAAAACAAAAAAAACATGGTTCTGAAGAACCTAGGGGCAGGACAGGAATAAAGACACAGATGTAGAGAATGGACTTGAGGACACAGGGAGGGGAAAGGTTAAGCTGGGATGAAGTGGGAGAGTAGCAATGACATATATACACTACCAAATGTAAAATAGATAGCTAGTGGGAAGCAGCTGCATGGCACAGGGAGATCAGCTCGGTGCTTTGCGACCACCTAGAAGGGTGGGATAAGGAGGGTGGGAGGGGGTATGGGGATATATGTATGCATATAGCTGATTCACTTTGCTATACAGCAGAAACTAACAACACTATAAAGCAATTATACTCCAATAACGATGTTAAAAAGAAAAAAGAATAGGTTTTCACAACACTTCTTTTAATTTTATCAGATGAAACCAAGGTGACTTCTGAATGGTGAGGAGACTTGGGGCCCCTGTCAATCCCTGGAGCAAAATACAGGGTAATAATGAAAGCAACCATTTCGTGAGAACCTACAGTATAGGCTAGGACTATGGTAGAGGTGTTCTACACACACTTAAAGACAAACAAAGTGATTGTATTTCCAAGCTGGAACCCTTGAACCTCTCTGAAGGCCAGTGTTTGTAAAGTGAAGCCTAAATGATCACCAATCAAACATCTATTCATCTAAAAGCCATAAAGTGTATTAGATGTTGCTACATATGCTAGCTCACAGAGTTTATGGCTCAAAAAATCCTATTTTAGGGCTTCCCTGGTGGCGCAGTGGTTGAGAGTCTGCCTGCCGATGCAGGGGACACGGGTTCGTGCCCCGATCCGGGAAGACCCCACGTGCCGCGGAGCGGCTGGGCCCGTAAGCCATGGCCCCTGAGCCTGCACGTCCGGAGCCTGTGCTCCACAACAGGAGAGGCCACAACAGTGAGAGACCCGCGTACCGAAAAATAAAAAATCCTATTTTACCTTTGAGGCAACTTATCTGAGATTAATCTTCAGGATTGCACAATTAGTCAGTGCTTACAGAGACTCCACATCCTTCTTCTCCCCAGGATGCTGCACCATAAAGGTCAGTGATTTCTCTTTTACAGGATTGTTTTGGGGACTAAATGAGTTGAAGCAATACAGCCCCTAGAATTGCACCTTCTTCTCCTCTTGCTCTTTTCCTATCTCTGCAACATTAACACCTCCCTCCTGTGTCCCTTCCTCCCTGTGTGTCTACCTTTCACAGTGTTTGGTCTTTCAACTCTCCTTCAACTCCCTCACTGTTGCTTGCTTTCTATCCCTCAAGTCTCTCTTTCATGTCTCTCTCTGTTGACATCTGCTTCTTTCTCGTCTTAGTACTTGAACCCTGCTCTAATATCACCTTGTCTTTGGCCCCCTGCTCCTTTCCAGTTGTCCCCCACTTTTACTTAGGAGTAGGCCTAAGAGGTGCATGCAGTTTTTCTTCTAAACATTTTTTACCAAACACCGGTTGGGAGCAAGAGAGAATCTTGAGTTAAACAAAACAATCAGCAAACATACTTTTAGAGTTAATTTAAATTATTTAGAATGTCTTCCTGGGGAAGTGGCATTTTGTCACCATATTTAAAAGTGTATATTCAAGGATGTTCTCGTGTATTAGGACTAATCTATCATGCATTTTTATAGCATTTAGCTGAACATTTCCGTGGATAATGTTGCCATTCCTTCTTTCTTTCGAGAAGTAGGGGAAAGTAATGTTCTAAAAATATTGATTGTTAGATTTAATCATACTCCAGGCACATCTTTGTTGTTTTGATGTGATTGTGACATTGCATATAAGAAAACCAATCACTTTAGAAATTATCTTCATTTATATTTTACAGTTCTTTGAACTTGATTATTAGTGCAAAAAGTTTATTCCTTTAAAAGCAGCAGTTCCTTGGTTCTACACTCAAACAAAGAACTGAGATTTTTGTAAATATCTTTTTTTTAAAGAGAAGTATTTTACAGCTTCTGAGCTGTGAAATATGGGGCTCTCATTAGCTGCACTGAGAATTCCGTTACCACTGCAGCTGTTGACTATTTATTACGGAAGCTGGTGCTAGTGGTAGTCAGAGAAAAATGCTCATTTAGTTAGAGCTTTCCAGGTGAAGATTTCTTTGAGGTTGATTTGAACATTTGCCTATTATGAGAAAAAGCTATGCATTATTCAAATCATGAAAAAAACTACAAGAATCCTTCCAAATTGTTCAGTGTTTTGTCAAATAAAATAAGTGCTAGTATTTAGAGAAAAATTCCATTACACTAATTAACTATAAAAATTCATTAGCTAACACATTATTTTCTTTAAATGAAATATATTAGGAAATCCCAAGTCTAATTGTTTAGAGATACATTTTAGTACATTTGTGAATATTTCACTCACAACCAAACTAAGCTATTGCTTTCAGTTGTAGTTATTATATAGTCTAGTTTTTAAAATCTCAAGTGGATTAAATTATCGTAAACACGGTTGTCTACATTCCATTGACCTCTAGGGACATCTTTTTTGAATAATGTTATTTTCATGAGCAGCGGTGTGCTATATAGTGGTGAAGCCCCAACTCTCAGCTCTAAATGATGCAAACCAAGGTTCAAATCCTTGCTTGAGCATTGAAGAGCTAAACAACCTTAGCAAACTGCCTGACCGTTAGTCTGTTTTTTCACTTGTCATCCAAGTACAATGATCCTAGGAAGTGGATTGATTGAATCATGTTACGCCCCTGGGTCAGTAAATGATAACGTTATTCAGAAGTGGCACATCCAAGTAAACTGCAGGGCAGGATAAAGCATAACTTTTTTCCTTCTTTTTTCTTTGTATTTTCTAATTTTTCTACTATTAAAAATATATTGCTTTTTTAATCAGTAAAAATAAAGATTATACAATACATTTACAAAGAGGAAATAGACACCAAGGAATTCTTTTGAAAAGCAAGATAAAATAAAGAATCTATCAAAGGAAAGTGTTATCTAGTCTGTGCCTATCCACTGCCATCCGCCTTGCCTCCCAAACTGAAGCCTCTGGAAGCAAATTCTGGCATTCGCTGGCACACTCCTAGGTTTTCTGCTTGCATAACCAAGAAGTGCAAGAGCCATGTTGTGGGATTTTCAATTTGATCATCTCACACGAGGGTACCAGTGTTTTCAGACTGGAAACAGCATGTTACTACACTTTGGCAATAATGCATTAAATACAGATGGGTTTGTTTTTAGCCAAATATGTATCATACAGCCAACAGCTGTTTAGCTATTGCCAACGGTCTGTTTAGTACACAGAGAATCTGTGAGTTTCTTTTTTGCTCAAGAAAGTCTAGTGGATCTATGTAAAAGCTTCACAAAGGTGTCCAACCTGCCACAAAACAGGAGACAGAAATCACGAGCAATTGACAAAAGCCTGCAATAATTTTCTCTCCCAAATTATAATACCCTTGATTATAATCAGTAGGATTAGCATGCTTTTTTTTTCCATTTTTGTTCTGTTGAGAAGTACTTGATTTACAATATTATATAAGTTTCAGGTATACAACATAGTACTTCACAATTTTTAAAGGTTATTCTCATTTATAGTTAATATAAAATATTGACTGTATTCCCTATGCTGTACAATATATCCTTGTAGCTTATTTATTATACATAATAGTTTGTATCTCTTAACCCTCTACCCCTATATTGCTACCCGCTCCCCTCTCCCCATTGGTAACCACAAGTTTGCTCTCTATATTTGTGAGTCTTTCTTTTTTGCTGTATTCACTATCTTATTTTATTTTTTAGATTCCACATGTAAGTGATAGCATACAGTATTTGTCTTCCTCTGTTTGATTTATTTCACTAAGCATAACTTCCAGGATTAACATATATCCAAGTTTTAATATAATTCTAGACCCATTTCAGTGGATTAAAGAATGCCTTATAATTTCAGCAATAATGCAATCAATGATCACATTTGATATTTTTTCATGTATTCTTTAACAGCATGACACACTGAAGAGTGTGCGTAGCCTGAGGGACACAGCTCATCCCTGCTTCCTCCCGCTGTGGGCAATGGATGAGCACCAAGTATAGTATTTCTCATTGCCTAGAACTTATTTTACTCTCTATTAAAATCATTCAGAGACCTAATATAAAAAGGCCAGATGTATTACCTGAAAATCAAAAACAAAAATGGGATTTTATTCTATCAAATTCATGCTTGATTTAATAGAGGAAAATCACAATATAAACAAGTAAAACACAATTTATTGTGTTTTATATATATATACACACACACACACACACACACACACACACACACACACACATACAATATTGTGTATTATATGTGCAAGGCCTTCCCTCCCCTCCCTCTGCTTCTTTTGTAAACATCGTTTAATACTTGAAGTCGGGGGCTTCCCTGGTGACGCAGTGGTTGAGAGTCCGCCTGCTGATGCAGGGGACATGGATTCGTGCCCCGGTCTGGAAGGATCCCACATGCCGCGGAGCGGCTGGGCCGGTGAGCCATGGCCGCTGAGCCTGTGCGTCCGGAGCCTGTGCTCCGCAACGGGAGAGGCCACAACAGTGACAGGCCCGCGTACCGCAAAAACCAAAACCAAAACCAAAAACAAAAAACAAACTTGAAGCAAGTCAAATCATTTATTTACATTCTGTATTTTAGGGATACTGCCCCCATGTGGTTGTAAGGAAACATGATTACACTGTAAACTCCAATCTTTTTTTACCCCTGTTACCCTAGAGTTCTTGCATTGAAATGGATAAACCTAAAACATTTTAAGCAGTCATCAGAAGCGGAAATCAGTTCTTAAATCAGTTTAAACTCATAAAGTAGAATTAACTCTTATAACACATGTAAAAGTGATCCAGATTTTGTGGGTTCTGAAGCTTATAAAATTGGGGAAGCTCTTAAAAATACAAATTTACATGTACAAAATCATTATAAATATTTCATAGTAAGGGCATATTTATCTTGAATTAGAAAGCAAATAATCATGAATTACTTAAGGCTTGGAGATCCCTGTAGGCATGAAATCTCTATGGGCATTTTCTCCAAAAAACTCATTGAGAAATACCTCCTGTTTACAACTTGGCCTTCCTTCACCTCCTCACTCACTTGAAAACACCTTATAACCCCCAGCACTCATCAGAGTCTGTCTGAAGGAGGAATTTGGAAGCTTACGTTTTATCAGTTTTATGATAGACTCATCAATAGATAAGATTTTGGCATTTCTCAGCACATGGTTGCGGCTGTGAGGCTAACCCCTAATATGAGAGGGGTTATGAGAACAAGCAACTCTATGGTTCTCAACCTCAAAATACTGTCATTGCTTTCTAGCTACCTGATAAATGTTGCTATAATTATTTACAGTAACCCCATATTTTCATGGAGTGATACATCCCCTGGTAATTATTCCTTGGTTCCTAGTTCTGGGCACTTCAGTGTCTCTTACTTGGCAACCCCCTCATGGACTCCTGCCTTTTGTTCTCTAGCCAGAAATGATTTGTCTTCTTTTCAAATCAATAGCTTATCAAATAAATTGCCTGGTTCTTACCTATAGAACTAAGTAAACCTTGTGAAAGGATGTATTTTGGGGCAAAGGATATTGAGGAGGAGAGAACAAGTGTTCAAAACCACAGCCAGAACTTTCTGGAAAATCTAAATTCACATCTGTCTCTGATTAGTGGTATTTTTCTCCTCCTGTTGAAAATCTTAAATGAAGACAAAATATTTTGTTGAGTACACAATTTCTTACATAGTCTTTGCAAATGTTCTCAACTCTGGTCTAGGTTGTGCTGTTCCTCAGACTAGAGTAGACATGACATTTTCCCAGTGGAAGGAAAACTGGAAATAAACTATCTTTTAACCATAGTTTTGAAGTCATCAACTTCATTGTTAGACCCTGACTCCTTCCCACTCTTCCTTTCTTTGTCTTCTTCCTGTCCCAGTTCACCCCTCGGAAAGGTCTTCTCTTGGGATCATATAGTAGGACCCCTCTTAAGGTAAATGTAAACCAAACACATGAATTTGAACTAAGAGTTCATCCTTTCAGGGTCCAACTATAAACAGAAAGGGACGGTGAAAAACAGCCAAAGAAGACATTGCTCTTGTTGATTTCGGTCAACACAGATTTCCAGAAGGCACAGGGGGGGCAAAAGTGCCAAACAAAGTCAAACAAACCCTAATCTATCTACAACTGATATTGAATATTTGAATTTTGTAAAAAGTAGGAATTAATGAGAAATAATAAATTGTGGATTTTTTTTTCACTTAAAGTCAAGGTTAGCAAATACAATTTGCATGTAAATCAACATTTACCTGACACATGCACTTTTCACAGCTTGAATAAACCGTGACATGAAAAAGATGAAAGACGTAGGACGCATATAAAAATCTTTAAAAGGTAATTGGCAGACACTTGCAATAAATATTTATTAAGCAAAGAAATTTCCTTTTCTGTTTTTGTGCCACTGTGATTTCTGCTTCATCTCTGTCTTCTTTCCACTTTCCCATTAAATATGACTTCTCTTTTATGATAGGATTCAGACCACATTCTGATGGTGGAGGAGGATGAAGGGGCCTTAGGAAAGAGGCTTTTTTTTTTCTCATAGCTGCTTTTTGAAGCTGTAGAAAAAGTCTGGGACAAAGCTGAGTGCCTGAAAAGTTTGAAAGGAGAGAAGAGCTTAAATAAGAAGATGAGCTAACATCAGATTGGCTTTGCTGCTCCTTTTAAATTATTCCCATTTTGTCTGTTTTGTTATTGCTCCTTGAACTCTAATAATCCTTATCTTTGAAAACTGTGCAAAGACTATTACATCAAGAGGGAAATCAGACCTTAAGGTCCAATGGCCTCATCAACACGTTTGAAGTAAAGCAGAAAGCCAAGTTTAAGAGTGCCCTTTTGCCCCTTGACTTGTGAATGGGTTCTGTCCAGTTGGCCTCATGAATGTTGTCCAACTATAACACATCAAGGGCCCACTGAAATACAAGCCCCATCAAAATCCTACAAGCCCTTGCAAACTTGCCTTAAAAATTTTTTTTTTGTCTCTAGCCCATTGTATCTTCTTTCTTTTCCTCTCTTGTTCCATTAGCTGTCCTTTATGACTCCCTCATCATGACTAACCTATGCCATGGTTTAAAAAATTCTCTCTTATTTTTATTAATGACTTCTAATAGTCAGGAGAGTTATTCTAAAATCTCTCCTCACATCGTTCATGAAATTTCTTCAAGCCATTAAAATGAGAAAGGAGTTCCTATGGACCAGCATTTTTTTTTGCAGCCTCAAAATGTCACCTCTCTCTCTCCCCTCAATCCACATAAAATGCAATTTGGATGAAATATTATTTTTGCATGTAATTAATGACTCTCCCTTCCCCCACTTTCAGTATCTAAGAAGGAATCTATGCAATCAAGAACAAAGTTTTTAAAGCGGCATTACTTTATTATTGCATACTTCATATAATTTTTTTCTAAAAGTGATCACCACCACAAGTCTAGTTACCATACATCACCATACAGTTGATCTCCTTCACCCATTTCACCCACTCCATATCATTTTTATTTTTAAAATTATTTTGAATATTTATTTATTTGGCTGCACACGAGATCTTCATTGCCATGTCTAAAATCTTCACTGTGGCAAGTGGGATCTTTTAGCTGCAGCATGTGGGCTCTTAGTTATGGCATGAGGGATCTAGTTCCCTGACCAGGGATTGAACCCTGGTACCTGCACTGGGAGCATGGAGTCTTAACCACTGGACCACCAGGGAAGTGCCCACCCACCCCATATCATTTTTTAAAGGTCTTAGCATACATTTTAAGTGAGTTGAAATATATTATGAATTAAGACTATTCAGGCATTTCTGGAGGCCATAGGAAATACACTGAAATATCATAGAAATAAGGCTGTAAATCCTTGGTCTATATATGCAGTAGAAGAAGTCTACTCTAGACAGATCAGGGTACACCATCCACGTAGCATCTGGTATTTTGAACTGCCAATTATGTAAAGAATCTTGTCTGAAAGATGCCACACACACACACACACAAAAACACAGGCCAATATCACTGATGAACATAGATGCAAAAATCCTCAACAAAATACTAGCAAACAGAATCCTACAGCACATTAAAAGCATCATGCACCATGATCAAGTGGGGTTTATCCCAGGAATGCAAGGATTCTTCAATATATGCAAATCAATCAATGTGATAAGCCATATTAACAAATTGAAGGAGAAAAACCATATGATCATCTCAATAGATGCAGAAAAACTTTTGACAAAATTCAACACCCATTTATGACAAAAAATCCTGCAGAAAGTAGGCCTAGAGGGAACTTACCTCAACATAATAAAGACCATATATGACAAACCCACAGCCAACATTGTTCTCAATGGTGAAAAACTGAAACCATTTCCACTAAGATCAGGAACAAGGCAAGGTTGCCCACTCTCACCACTATTATTCAACATAGTTTTGGAAGTTTTAGCCACAGCCATCAGAGAAGAAAAAGAAATAAAAGGATTCCAAATTGGAAAACAAGAAGTAAAACTGTCACTGTCTGCAGATGACATGATATTATACATAGAGAATCCTAAAGATGCTACCAGAAAAATACTAGAGCTAATCAATGAATTTGGTAGAGTAGCAGGATACAAAATTAATGCACAGAAATCTCTTGCATTCCTATACACTAATGATGAAAAATCTGAAAGAGAAATTAAAGAAACACTCCCATTTACCATTGCAACAAAAAGAATAAAACACCTAGGAATAAACCTACCTAAGGAGACAAAAACCTGTATGCAGAAAACTATAAGACACTGAAGAAAGAAATGAAAGGTGATACAAACAGATGGAGAGATATACTGTGTTCTTGGATTGGAAGAATCAACATTGTGAAAATGGCTATACTACCCAGAGCAATCTACAGATTCAATGCAATCCCTATCAAACTACCAATGGTATTTTTCACAGAAGTAGAACAAAAAATTACACAATTTGTGTGGAAATGCAAAACACCCCAAATAGCCAAAACAATCTTAAGAAAGAAAAACAGAGCTGGAGGAATCAGGCTCGCAGACTTCAGACTATACTACAAAGCTACAGTAATCAAGACAGTATGGTACTGGCACAAAAACAGAAATATAGATCAATGGAACAGGATAGAAAGCCCAGAGATAAACCCACACACATATGGTCACCTTATCTTTGATAAAGGAGGCAAGAATATACAATGGAGAAAAGACAGCCTCTTCAATAAGTGGTGCTGGGAAAACTGGACAGCTACATGTAAAAGAATGAAATTAGAACACTCCCTAACACCAGACACAAGAATAAACTCCAAATGGATTAAATACCTAAATGTAAGGCCAGACACTATAAAACTCTTAGAGGAAAACAACATAGAACACTCCATGACATAAATCACAGCAAGATCCTTTTTGACCCACCTCCTAGAGAAATGGAAATAAGAACAAATATAAACAAATGGGACCTAATGAAACTTAAAAGCTTTTGCACAGCAAAGGAAACCATAACCACGATGAAAAGACAACCCTCAGAATAGGAGAAAATATTTGCAAATGAAGCAAATGACAAAGGATTAATCTCCAAAATATACAAGCAGCTCATGCAGCTCAATATCAAAATAACAAACAACCCAATCTCAAAAAGGGCAGAAGACCTAAATAGACATTTCTCCAAAGAAGATATACAGATTGACAACCATCACATGAAAGGATGCTCAACATCACTAATCATTAGAGAAATGCAAATCAAAACTACAATGAGGTTATCACTTCACACTGGTCAGAATAGCTATCATCAAAAAATCTACAAACAATAAATGCTGGAGATGGTTTGGCGAAAAAGGAACCCTCTTGCACTGTTGGTGGGAATGTAAAGTGATACAGCCACTGTGGAGAACAGTATGGAGGTTCCTCAAAAAACTAAAAATAGAACCACCATACAACCCAGCAATCCCACTACTGGGCATATACCCTGAGAAAACCATAATTCAAAAAGAGACATGTACCACAATGTTCATTGCAGCTCTACAATAGCCAGGACGTGGAAGCAACGTAAGTGTCCATTGACAGATGAATGGATAGAGATGTGGTACATATATACAATGGAATATTACTCAGCCATAAAAAGAAATGAAATTGAGTTTTTTGTAGCGAGGTGGATGGACCTAGAGACTGTCATACAGAGTGAAGTAAGTCAGAAAGAGAAAAACAAATACTGTATGCTAACACGTATATATAGAATCTAAAAAGAAAAAAAAGGAAAAATGGTTCTGAAGAACCTAGGGGCAAGATAGGAATAAAGACTCAGATGTAGAGAATGGGCTTGAGGACACGGGGAGTGAAGGGTAAACTCGGATGAAGTGAGAGAGTGGCATGGATATATATACACTACCAAATGTAAAATAGATAGCTAGTGGGAAGAAGCCTCATAGCACAGGGAGATCAGCTCAGTGCTTTGTGTCCACCTAGAGGGATGGGATAGGGAAGCTGGGTGGGAGTTGCAAGAGGGAGGAGATATGGAGATGTATGTATATGTATAGCTGATTCACTTTGTTATACAGCAGAAACTAACACACCATTGTAAAGTAATCATACTCCAGTAAAGATGTTAAAAAAAAAAAAGAATCTCATCTTTGCTAATTTTTTTTTTGTGTGTGGTACGCTGGCCTCTCATTGTTGTGGCCTCTCCTGTTGCGGAGCACAGGCTCCAGGCGCACAGGCTCAGTGGCCATGGCTCACGGGCCTAGCCGCTCCACGGCATGTGGGATCTTCCCAGACCAGGGCACGAATTCGTGTCACCTGCATCGGCAGGCGGGCTCTCAACCCCTTCGCCACCAGGGAAGCCCTCATCTTTGCTAATTTGATCAAACACAGTGGCTTCAGTGCTTCAAAACAATGATTTCAATGCTTATTGGAAGAGGTCAACTGCCATGTAAATAATTGAATTTGACTGTTCATGTCAGAGTGGCCCACATCAGGCCTATACAAATCCCAAAGGGTCTGTGTTGATCTTGTTGGGAAAAGTACCACCTCCCAAGTCTCAGTGTGTTAATGAGGCATGTACAAGGGACCCCTTCCCCTTTTCCAAACTTAAAGTACACTCTTCTTACAAACAGAGTCCATTTCAATTGTCATTGGAATGTTTACCTTTAATATCTCTATAAGGATTAAAAGAAACATTCCTGATTAAACATTAACTTACTTTAGGCATTTACTGTGGGCATATGAGACATCCCCATTATGGTGTGTATGTGAATAGTACTTAATGTGGAAATTACTTTTTAAAAAATTGACAAGGAGATGGAATAACTCATTTCAACATTTCTACAGGTCTCACGTTTTGGAAAGCTTATTACTGAATCAGGGAATGTGAAATTATATGTTCAAAACTCTAAGCTGCCAAAATATAGTGTTGCTCTTTAGAATACTAAAAGATTTTACTTACTTTATAAAATATTGCATAATTTATAAAATGTAAATTAAAGTCCTGTTGAAAATGACATTATAAAAGGATGCTATCAAGTAATTCTTAATAGATTTTCCACCATTACATGGTATCACTGGACGCTTGAACAAAAATAAATGTCACCAGCATCTGAATCTTTCCATTTTCAGCAAATTTTTATTTGTTTTCTTTTGTATTTCTTTTCAACCCATGGCTTGCAGTTCCTTGGCTTTATTTAGTTTGGTTAACAAGTCTTATTATTCCAAAAGCCAGTTGCATTTACCAAGTCTTTTGATTCTGTATCATGTAAGAGGTTCTCCATTTGTCCATTTCCACCTGTCTTACTGCCACTACCTATGTCAAGTCAACATCATCTCTGAAATGGGTTACTGTAACTGCACCCCAACTGGATTCTCTGTACCTAGTCTTCTCTCTATCCATCCATTCTCCGCAGTTTAGACAGAGTAATCATTTAAAAGCGAATGTGATCTTCTAGTGACTCCCCTCTTAAAGTTCTTCAGAAGTAGTTCCTCTTTGCCCTAAGGTCCAAACTCCTAACAATACTAGAGTATATTTAAAAAAAAAACAACACAACTCATTCCTTCCATTCTGTATGCATATGCATGCCTCTTAGTCATGTGACTGCTACTCTTCTCATCAGAAAGTAGAGTCTATTTCTCTACCTTTTTTTTTTTTTTTTTTTTTTGCGGTACGTGGGCCTCTCACTGTTGTGGCCTCTCCTGTTGCAGAGCACAGGCTCCGGACATGCAGGCTCAGCGGCCATGGCTCATGGGCCCAGCCACTCCGTGGCATGTGGGATCTTCCCGGACTGGGGCACGAACCCGTGTCCCCTTCATCGGCAGGCGGACTCTCAACCACTGTGCCACTAGGGAAGCCCTATTTCTCTACCTTTTGAATCTCAATAGAACATGTGAGATACTTTCACCAAAAGAATGTGGTAGAATGGTGCAGGAGTTCTGAGCCTAGGCATCAAGAGGCCTTGAGGCTTCTGTTTTCATCCTCTCGGGGAGTTCTGTTCAGAAACCACCATGTGAAGAAATCTAGTCTGGCCTGTTGAAGGATGGGAGGAATATGTGGAGTAGACACAAGCCTTCCCAGCTGAAGCTCCCTAAACCAACATGCAAAGAGCTAGCACCAACTACTTTGTTAAGTATAGTGTACATAGTATGCATTTTACTATAATTTTAAAGATGGGGAAAACAAGAGACATTACAAATAACCATCCCAAGATCAGACATCAAGTGTTGAAGTCAAGATTTAAAATCCAGACACCTTCACCCCTGTCACCAGCTCTTAGCCAGTATGCTACATAAATAGTCTACATACCGTGATGCAGACTTTTTTTTTCCTACTTGATTATGTCCAACTGTGTGACTTTGTTATTGATATTTAACTCAACTGTATGAAAGTTACTTCCTGGCTTAACACACATAATAGATCATACACCTATGTCACTTACCACCACAGTTTCCAGAACATGTTAAGTGCTTAATAATGGTAGCTATTGTTCCTATGCTGATAGCGAATCTCCTTACTTTGAGTATGAATTTTATTTTTCCGAACAGCAAGAAGTCATTTTGGAGCTAAGGGTGAATAGAGTGGGCAATTTCAACTTTAATTCCATTTGGCCTCTATAACAAAACATACAGGTAAATTAAGAAAATAGCCTTTCTCCTGTGGCTTGGGACTTGGGTTTAAAAGTCATTCTTTGCAGGTTTTTGACAACAACATCAACGGTAAAGTGCAAGTTAATACACACGAAGTGAAACACTCACGTGGATGTATAAGTTCTGGCATGGCTGTGAAAATACCAGTCTTGTCTTATAGTCACACCTTACATACATAATTCATATAAACTTAGGAAAAAATATGGATGATAGCTGTGATTTGGGGTACTTAGTATATTGATAACTGTATCAGGTGTGCTTGGGTTGGCTGAGTTTGGCTGTCATGTTGCTCAGGAGTCATTCAAAGGTGAAGCAGCTTAAAAGTCAAAAGATTTTTACATCTTCAAACTCTAGCATTTTCTTGGGAACTCTTGCCAGGTCCAGACTCCTCCAGGAAGGGTGGATATAATTTGCTATCTGTGAGGTGCTGATTAGTCAAGTATATTTTTTTCTTTGTTTATTTTATATATGAGGGGATAAATCATTCAATTCCTGAAATAATGTTGTTTTGTTTTTTAATAGAATAAAGGCCCAAATCTTCAACATGTCATTCAAAACCACGTGATTGATTTCTAGCCTGCTGTCTGAATGTCTTATTAACATACCTTGCACTTCCTTACTTTGGTGCTTTATTCATATCTGTACTTCGAATGTGTGTTTTACTTTCCCACTGTCCCTACCATGTTTATTCTCTCCTTAATGAAAATTCTTGACAGTCATCAATTCATATGACATATTCCTATACAATGCCCTTAGTAAAAACAAACTTTTTCTTAGGTCTTCCCAAAAAACTGTGTTGTGTGAGGATCTATGGATCAAAATAAAACAGAGTCTGTCTTAATAACATTTAGAGATAATAGTAGTGACTATATCACAGGCTTGTTTGAGGGATTACATGAGTTATTCTATGTAAAACACTTGTATGACTTCCAGATATATAATAAACATAGCTACTATATAAATGTCCGCTATTATTATTTGCAGTTGCTAAAAAATGATGCACAGTAAGTCCCCTACATACAAACGAGTTCCTTTCTGAGAGTGCGTTTGTAAGTCCAATTTGTTTGTAAGCCCAACAAAGTTAGCCTAGGTACCCAACTAACACAATCGGTTATATAGTACTGTACTGTAATAGTTTTATAATACTTTCCACACAAATAATACATAAAAAACAAACACAAAAATAAAATATTTTTAATCTTACAGTACAGTACCTTGAAAAGTACAGTAGTACAGTACAACAGCTGGCATACAGGGGCTGGCATCGAGTGAACAGGCAGGAAGAGTTACTGACTGGAGGAGGGAGAGGAGGTGGGAGATGGTAGAGCTGAAGGGTCATCAACAATAGGAGATGGAGGGCAAGCTGCAATCTCACTCACACCTGATGTTGATGGCACAGGTTCTGGTTCCTTGCTGGATTCAATTCCATCTTCCCTCTTGAAAAAATGATCCAGTGATGTCTGGGTAGTAGCTCTTTTTTTCTCATCATAGATGACACGGTAGCACTGGATTGCATTCTGAACGGCTGCTGCAACCTTCGTGTACCATTCTATGTTCAGGTCCTGTGCCTCAAAAACCAACAGTGCCTCCTCAAATAAAGAAAGTCCCCTTACCATTTTCTGCGTCGTGAATCTCTTCGGTTCTTCAGTTACTTCTTCTTCCTCTTATCTCCCTTTGTCCTTTCTCCGGGCCTCCAATTCCATCGGGTCTTCATTAGTAAGCTCCTTGTGTTGCACAGCAAGGAGTTCAATGAAGTCATCCTAAAGTGCACAAAACCACAACCACTTTTAGAGGATGCGCACACATTACAATGTACGCCAGACACATGAACTAATTTACGTGATTGGGCATGCCAACACATGTTCTCATCTTTGAAAGTTCACAACTTGAAAGTTCATATGTAGGGGACTTACTGTATAAGTAGTTGTAGGGATGATTGCACAATTTTATTAGTAAAGCATGACAATGGCATTGAGCTACCAGTAAATCTATGTAGATAAAAAGTGAAAGGAGGGAGAGAATGGTATACAAAGTGTTTGTACATTGGATTTACATGTGTATTGAGTTGCCTGAAAGCAAGGTCTAAGAGAGCAGGGTTGATGAAGTATATCTAACCAAGATTAAAATAGAGCTGCCAAAACTCAGCTGACTTTAGAGGATGGGGAAAATTATCTCACTTCCTAGGCTTTTGTCTTGTCAATTAATCAGACAAATTACCAGATTAATTGATTAAAATCTCTCTTCTCAAAATGAAACTCAATCCAGAAATCAACTTTGTTAAGTAAAAACTGATGATTAAAGGAAGAAAAAAGATCTGGGGGCAATCAGAGAGTCTAGAATTGCTGAGGATCTGAGACCTGTAAATAGAATTTCAGCCATACTTATATCAAGGTGAGGGAGTGGCCCTCTTCACTGAGACCAGAGGTAAACCCTCTGAATATTTAACAAAGAACTCTCTATATGGGAATGTATCTGTGTATAGGTATGTGAGTATGCGATTAATTCATCCACTGGATATTGGATTTCTTCGAGCAGTTATACTTTGTAATAAAACTAAAACCTAAAAATTAAAAAAAAGCTACCTCCCCATCCCATGATCTGTAATAAATTACAGACTTTTATAAGTTGTGGCTGTCTTTTATCTGTTGCCACCTCATAACAATGACCATGATTTATCCATAGTGGGGCTTCAATAATTATATGAAGGGTACAGTGGGAACATTTTATCTCTTGATCTAGTAAATCTTAAACCCTCCTACAAGGTCTTTGAATTTCTCACACAGATTATCACAATGCCATGCACATAACAGACGACACATTTGGTGGATTTAGCAAATTACTATATCAATGTATTACAAGAAGATAATAGATTTTTTTAGCAGTACTGAAATACAGTATATAGTACAATACAGTATTTTTATTTCCTTTTGTTGTGTAGTCAACAAAATCAGCCTTTTTTTCCCCCTAAGAAAATATATTACGTTTTCCCCATCCCATAAGTCTTAAACCTTAAGGCAAAATTTTACATTATTCCAGACTTACTCACATCTTGTTAGTTTGCACCCATTTTTCAGCCTGTCAAAATCTTTTTGAATCCTCTATGATGGTTTTTCCCTCCTATCTTGTGTCACCTATAAAGATGATTGGCCCTGGGCTTCCCTGGTGTTGCAGTGGTTGGGAGTCCGCCTGCTGATGCTGGGGGCGCAGGTTTGTGCCCCGGTCCGCGTGCTGCAGAGCGGCTGGGCCCGTGGGCCGTGGCCGCAGGGCCAGCTCGTCCGGAGCCTGTGCTCCGCGGCTGGAGAGGCCGCGGCAGAGAGAGGCCCACGTACCGCAAAAGAAAAAAAAAGATGATTGGCCCTTTTTCTGTACTTTGGTCTAAAATACTAATCAAATCACAATTATATGGAGAATATATGCACTAAAGATTCACATCCCTGGAGCTTTTGCTCTAGGCTGACATAGGAAAGCAGTTAAAAGAATGCATGGTTCATTCTTTTTGGAAAACAGTGACAATGCATGCTCCACTAATTATATCAGGGACTTATTTTTCCTATTTGAAGCCCAGTATATCACTTTCTTATCTTATCAATCCTGAAGTTTGCAAATAAATAGCTGTACTTGAATTGTCCTTAGCAAACAGGTTTTCTAGAATACATATTTGTCATGAAAATAAAGAGATAATAGGATTTAATTGGACATAATTGAATGATACTATTAATATATTAAATTTGTATGGCACTTGTACATGCAAGTCATTTCTTAGAACATATCTGGAAGGTTCATATATACTTTATTCAGATTTATGAATTTTAGAGTCACCTGTTCTTTGTAAGTAATGGGGCGTTTGTGTATTCATGACTGGTCCTAAATCTTTTCTTTCTTTCTTTCTTTCTTTGCTGTGCTTTAAATGTTGATAAACTTCTCCCTCTTATAGAACCAATATGTTTTTCTTTTTTTTTTAATAATATGCATTTGTTTCCCCCTTGTCTTTTTTAAATTTTTCTTTTTATTATTTTGTATTGAAGTATAGTTGATTTACAATATTATATAAGTTTCAGGGGTACAACATAGTGACTCAATAATTGTACAGATTTTTAAAAATTAACTAATTTTTATTTATTTATTTTTGGCTGCATTGGGTCTTCATTGCTGTGTGCAGGCTTTCTCTAGTTGTGGTGAGCGGGGTCTACTCTTCACTGTGGTGCGAGGGTTTCTCTTTGCGGTGGCTTCTCTTGTTGTAGAGCACAGGCTCTACGGCACACAGGCTTCAGTAGTTGTGTCTCACAGGCTTAGTTGCTCTGCGGCATGTGGGATCTTCCCAGACCAGGGCTCGAACCCATATCCCCTGCATTGGCAGGTAGATTCTCAACCACTGCGTCATCAGGGAAGCTCCTGTTTTTCTTTTCAAAAATTTTATTTTCATTTGTTCTGGATGACATAAGTCATAAGAACAGCTTCCATTTTTTTAGGATTTGTTACATATCAGGCGCTTTGTCACTGTTTCTCATTTAATCCTCCAGCAAACCTCTGAGGAAGGTACTGAGGAGAAAAGAAATAAACAAGTTTTCTCAGAGTAAGCACCTTGCAAACAACCAAGCTGATTTTAAACTTAGGCCCAGCTCAACCCATTGCAGGCCCTTACTATAAATGCATTTATATCTTCACATACAATTTTTCTAGAATTTTGGAAAAGTAATATTGAATAAGCAGAAGTCATCCTGATTATCACTTAACCCAGTAACCCACCTAACTAATTTTTCTTTTTTTTTTTTTTTTTTTTTTTTTGCGGTACGCGGGCCTCTCACTGCTGTGGCCTCTCCTGTTGTGGAGCACAGGCTCCGGACGCGCAGGCCCAGCAGCCACGGCTCACGGGCCCAGCCGCTCCGCGGCATGTGGGATCCTCCCGGACCAGGGCACAAACCCGTGCCCCCTGCATCAGCAGGTGGACTCTCCACCACTGCACCATCAGGGAAGCCCTAATTTTACTTTTTTAAGTACCCTGTTTCAGGCCTACCACCAACTCCTAATATTTCTCTTCTGGCAAATCTTACCCTGTTTTGTCTGCACCCTTGGTCAGCTACTGGGTAAAACATACACATGGCTGAAGCTATATTTACTAATTTCCATGCCCAGTGCCACCATTCAATGCCTGCTACCCTGTCTCCTGCCTGTTCCACTTGCCCCAAGCCTTGGATCACTCAAATCTTTAGTAGGTAAAGTGTTATCAGAACTGGAAATCTGATCGGACTTCCGGCTTAAAACTCTTTCATTGGTGCCCCATTGGACCTTAACAATTTAGGATATGATTTTAACCACTTAGAAAGTAAATATAGGGAGGGCCCTTTGGGATTAGAACCTTGTTTACCTTTTACTCTCCTATCTGACCCTAGCCTGTAGAACAAGCCCCAGGCAGGGTAAATCCTGTTCCTCAAATGCTTCTACCCTCACCCCACCTCTCTTGACTGGCTAGTACCAGGATTTGTTTAGAGGCTCAACAATGACATCAAGAACTAAGGTTCTATGGTAGACACAGCAGAAGTTTCCCCTTCAAGGAAGTGCTTCTGTAAGCTCCTTCAGGGTCAGCTTGAGCTGCAGGGAGCCAGCTCTTCCCAGGGAAGCTTGCCTCTAATGACTTAGCAAGGATGAGATTGGGGTTTAAAGTTATGGCCGACAGGACTCTCTAGAAACGCTTTGTTCAAGAGCTCACTGTATGTCGGCTGAGAGTTTATTGGACCCGATTAGAGTTTGGTTTCTTCCTCTTGCCCATTGTGGCTTCCTTCAGTTTCCTTTCACAGATACTGATCCCTAAACACTGTCTTAGTTTTGTGTCTGCAGAGCACAACCTCCACCTTTTTCTGTCACCCGCAGATGAGGTCTCTTCCCTTTTCGCAGGATGGTTTCAGCAGTTTCTGCCATCACATTCTTATATGACACTATGCAAAAGTCTTGCAGGCAGCGATGTAGGAGTCAGGGCATGAAGGGAGCATGTTATCTCATTTTATTAAGAAATAATATATTCCTCAGAATGTCCCAGCAAAATTAGCTCTTCATTTTTCACAACTGTGTCTTCATGGCATTGTTTAAACATGTTCTTTTCTTCACATTTTCTAGAAACTGTAAGTTAGATGTAGTGGATTAATGAAATTAAAGACTGTTAATTTCAGGAGGCACCTAATAGCAGGTGGTCCTGCTATTAGTGCTGGCAAGATTCATCAGTGGGTTCAGGTGTTTTCATCCTGATCCATCCATTTAAAATTCACCATAAACCATCAAATAGTTTTAGCGGCTGTCTGTGATCACCATATCCAGTGGTTTATTAAGGTTACAAAATTCTGACTTTCTAATTCTATCTTTCTTCCTGTACTTATTATCTGTGGTTTTCTATAAAGAAGGACGTTTCCTTATCAACTATTTGGTAACTTTGAAAAACAGCTTCTGTGGGAAAGGCAAGACAAATACTTGATCTTTTCCCTTAATCGGTTTTCAGAATAATGAGATGTTGCCCTAGCAATATTTAAGGATCATCAATGAAGTTTTTTTTTGTTTGTTTTAAATCAGTGTGAACTTCTGGACTTTTATATACGTTTCAATCTATTGCACTCATTATTATTATTTTATTTATGTGATGCTCAGAATTTCCCAGTTTGGAGCATGACAACTTTCCAAGCTGGCATTTATGTCCTTTTGATATGACCTTAGTAGTCTTTTTTTTTTCGGTACACGGGCCTCTCACTGTTGTGGCCTCTCCTGTTGCGGAGAACAGGCTCCGGACGCACAGGCTCGGCGGCCATGGTTCACGGGCCTAGCTGCTCCGCGGCATGTGGGATCTTCCCGGACCGGGGCACGAACCCGTGTCTCCTGCATCGGCAGGCGTTGTCTCAACCACTGCGCCACCAGGGAAGCCCGACCTTAGTAGTCTTTGATAATGTTTCTTTCAGTCATGGCAAGACTCATATTATAAATGCCCTGTTCCAGATGTGGAATCAGCCATTTTTCCAAAGAAACAGTTTTTGGTTTTTTGTTATTTTGTTTTGTTTGTAGTCAATATGCAAATTATATTTAGAGACAACAATCTGGACACACCATAGAGTTTTGTTATTAACCCTTACTCTAAAAAGGGTAAAAATACCTAAACAAAACCTTTAACTGTCAACAATTTTATGCTGTCTTTGTCTCCTTGAACTTTTAATACCACTCCACTTCCCTCACATAATTTTATTCTAATGCAATACATTTTTACATTTGGAAGTATATTAATCATCCTATCATAATCATCTGCAACAAAAAATTATATATAAAATATACAATTGTATCTAATTGTATATAAATTAAAATGTAAAATGTAAAATTTTTCTTAATTCTTTGCAATCACACATCTCTAAGTCTTAAATGCTTTAGTATACTGTATAAACTTTCATAAAAGTTTGTAAAAATGTTTAAGGATCTAAATAAAGTTTCAAAACATATAAAACACCTCTTAAGTTTTTTTTTTCTTTTTAATTTAAAGATGTAATATTAATCTATGAGACATAAAGATGGAAAATTTCCCCCTTTTTCTTCAAATCATGCAAAATATGCAACTGAGGCATAGAGCTAGCTGGGGTGAATGAAAGGATTTCCCTGGGCCTTTCTCATAACAGAATAATAAATAGGCAGAGAGGGAGTCTTTCATAACAGATTAAAATTGTCCATCATAGTTCTTAGAGATTTTGAATATTATAATTTTAAAAATGGGTAGAAAATGCACAGAATAATGTTTTGAGTCCTATATTTTACCTGAATAACATAATGTAACATCAGCTTTCTTAGCAACACTTCATTAGCTTTGCTATGCCATTGGACTCTTCCTCAGGATGCATGTTTTCTTTGAAGGTAGTCAAAGGTAGGAAAAATGAAGTCATAAAAAGAATTATGTCTTCACTCCTCTGCCACACTCTTTAATATATTTGAGTTCAGAATATCCCAACATTGACCAAAACACCCTGCTTCTAATTTAACACATCACCCTGCAGATTTCACATTGTCCCTTTATTTGAATACAGATTTTTGAGTAAAGGAAATGTCCCAGAGTAAGACTCTGGATGGTTAAGAGGTTGGCCTTTCTTCTTAAAGTGGAAGAAGGGCAATAATCAAAGAAATAGTGGGAAAGAAGAAAACCAGCAGATTACTTTAAGACTGCATGAAATCTGAGGATCAGAAAATGGATGCACTTAAAATTATTTGTGCTTGTATACCTCCTTGTGTAGTTTTTGTGTACCTTCAGAGGTACCTTATTTTGAAGTCTGCTGTGCTAAAGTATATACCCAATAGTGGGATAAACAAGCTTCCTCAATTCAACTCAAGCATAATTGTATTAAGTTCTGCCAGATTGCTCTATTTTATACATTCCTACCAATAAAATCCCATTTCCTTATATTCTTGTAATATTTGTTATTATCCAACTTTTATTTTTTGCCAGATTTGTGTAAATTGGTATCTCAAGGTAATTTTAATTTATATTTTTCTGATCAATAGTATTTTTGCTATGCATTTTTTTTCTTTTTTTCTTTCTGTGAACTTTATTTTTGATTCTCTGCCTATTTTCTTTTGAGTTCTTTGCCTTGGTCTAGTGGATTTATAGGAACTTTCTTGCATATTCTTGATATTAATCCTTTTAAGATTTCAAATGTCCTCTCAACATATGTCATCTTTCAATTTTATCAGCAGTAACCTGCAATGAACATAAATACTTAATTTCCAGTGTAGTCAAAGCCAATGATTATTTTATTATTTGCTTTATAGTTGTGCTTTCTGAGTCGTTTAAAATTATGTTCCTACCCCCAAGGTAATAAATATATTTAATTTCTTCTATTAGCATAATTGTTTTACTATTTACATAGATTGTAAATCTGTTTGGAATTCATCTTTGTATCTAAATATAAAGGAGAGGTTGAACTTTATTGTTCTCCATTTAATGAACCTATTTTTTTCCCCAAATATCTTTTACATAATTACTCCTTTATAGATTCATATTACTATTTTATCATTTATATAGTTCCTATATATGCATAGATCTATGTATAAGCTCTTTATTCTGTTCCATTTGGTCGATTTGTTTATTTCTGTGGCAATTTTATGTTTTCATTACCATAACTTTATATCTTAATGCTTGTAAGGTTTTCTCTGGTCTACTTTTTAAAAGTGGATTTAGTGATCTATGATTTTTATTTTTTTTATACATTTTACAATAAATTTATTGAATTTATTTAAAATATTTCTGCTGATCCTACTGGTATGTTTATTGGGAGTAACTGTAGATAATACATATCTTTACAATGTTATCTCATCCAAGAACATGGTATCGATCACTTTTTTTTACTTATTTATTTTTAAACATCTTTATTATAATTGCTTTACATTGTTGTGTTAGTTGCTGCTGATAACAAAGTGAATCAGCCATATGTATACATATATCCCTATATCCCCTCCCTTTTGTGTCTCCCTCCCATCTTCCCTACCCCACCCCTCTACATGGTCACAAAGCACCGAGCTGATCTCCCTGTGCTATGCAACTGCTTCCCACTAGCTATCTATTTTACGTTTGGTAGTGTATATATGTCATTGCTACTCTCTCACTTCATCCCAGCTTACCCTTACCCTTCCCCAGGTCCTGAAGTCCATTCTCTACATCTGTGTCTTTATTCCAGTCCTGCCCCTAGGTTCTTCAGAACCATTTTCTTTTTTTTTTTTTTTTTAGATTTCATATATATGTGTTAGCATACGGTATTTGTTCTCTTTCTGACTTACTTCACTCTTTATGGCAGACTCTGGGTCCATCTACCTTGCTACAGATAACTCAGTTTCATTTCTTTTTATGGCTGAGTAATATTCCATTGTATATATGTGCCACATCTTCTTTATCCATTCATGTGTCGATGGACACTTAGGTTACTTCTATGTCCTGGCTATTGTACATGGTGCTGCAACGAACATTGTGGTGCATGACTGTTTTTGAACTATGTTTATCTCAGGGTATATGCCCAAGAGTGGGATTGCTAGGTCGTATGGTAGTTCTATTTTTAGTTTTTTAAGGAACCTCCATTCTGTTCTCCATAGTGGCTGTATCACTTTACATTCCCACCAGCAGTGCGAGAGGGTTCCCTTTTCTCCACACCCTCTCCAGCATTTATTCTTTGTAGATTTTTTTTTTTTTTTTTTTTTTTTTTGCGGTACGAGGGCCTCTCACTGTTATGGCCTCTCCGTTGCAGAGCATAGGCTCTGGACGCGCAGGCTCAGCGGCCATGGCTCATGGGCCCAGCCGCTCTGCGACATGTGGGATCTTCCTGGATCAGGGCATGAACCTGTGTCCCCTGCATGGGCAGGCGTACTCTCAACCACTGTGCCACCAGGGAAGCCCTCTTTGTAGATTTTTTGATGATGGCCATTTGGACCAGTGTGAAGTGATAACCTCATTGTAGTTTTGATTTGCATTTCTCTAATGATTAGTGATGTTGAGCATCCTTTCATGTGATGGTTGGCAATCTGTATATTTTCTTTGGAGAAATGTCTGTTTAGCTCTTCTGCCCATTTTTTGGATTGGATTGTTTGTCTTTTTGATGTTGAGCTACATGAGCTGCTTGTGTATTTGGAGATTAATCCTTTGTCAGTTGCTTTGTTTGCAGATATTTTCTCCCATTCTGAGGGTTATCTTTTTGTCTTGTTTATGGTTTCCTTTGCTGTGCAAAAGCTTTTAAGTTTCATTAGGTCCCATTTGTTTATATTTTTTTAATTTCCATTTCTCTAGGGGGTGGGTCAAAAAGGATCTTGCTGTGATTTATGTCATAGAGTGTTCTGCCTATGTTTTCCTCTAAGAGTTTTATAGTGTCTGGCCTTACATTTAGGTCTTTAATCCATTTTGAGCTTATTTTCGTGTATGGTGTTAGGGAGTGTTCTAATTTCATTCTTTTACATGTAGCTGTCCAGTTTTCCCAGCACTGCTTATTGAAGAGGCTGTTTTTTCTCCATTGTGTATTCTTGCCTCCTTAATCAAAGATAAGGTAAATGTATTTGCATGGGTTTATCTCTAGGCTTTCCATCCTATTCCATTCTGTTTTTGTGCCAGTACCATATTGTCTTGATTACTGTAGCTTTGTAGTATAGTCTGAAGTCAGGGAGCCTGATTCCTCCAGTTCTGTTTTTCTTTCTCAAGATTTTTTTTAGCTATTCAGGCTCCTTTGTGTTTTCATACAAATTGTTAAATTTTTTGCTCTAGTTCTGTGAAAAATGCCATTGGTAGTTTGATAGGGATTGTATCGAATCTATAGATTCCATTGGGTAGTGTAGTCATTTTCACAATGTTGATTCTCCCGATCCAAGAACATGATATATCTCTCCAGCTGTTTGTATCATCTTTAATTTCTCTCATCAGTGTCTTATAGTTTTCTGCATCCAGGTCTTTTGTCTCCTTAGGTAGGTTTATTCCTAGGTCTCTTATTCTTTTTTTTTTTTAAATTACCACTCTTATTTTATTTTATTTATTTATTTATTGGCTGTGTTGGGTCTTCATTTCTGTGCACGGGCTTTCTCTAGTTGCAGAGAGCAGGGGCTACTCTTCGTTGCAGTGCAAGTGCCTTTCGTTGCAGTGGCTTCCCTTGTTGCTGAGCACAGGATCTAGGTTCGCGGGCTTCAGTAGTTGTGGCGCATGGGCTTAGTTGCTCCACGGCACGTGGGATCTTCCCAGACCAGGGATCGAACCTGTGACCCCTGCATTGGCAGGCAGGTTCTTAACCACTGCACCACCAGGGAAGTCCCTCTTATTCTTTTTGTTGCAATGGTAAATGGGAGTGTTTCCTTAATTTCTCTTTCAGATTTTTCATCATTAGTGTATAGGAATGAAAGAGATTTCTGTGCATTGTATCCTGCTACTTTACCAAATTCATTGATTAGCTCTAGTAGTTTTCTGGAAGCATCTTTGGGATTCTCTATGTATAGTATCATGTAATCTGCAGACAGTGACAGTTTTACTCTTTTTGAAGTTGGATTTCTTTCATTTCATTTCTTCTCTGATGGCTGTGGCTAAAACTTCCAAAACTATGTTGAATAATAGTGGTGAGAGTGGACACCCTTTTCTTGTTCCTTTTCTTAGAGGAAATGGTTTCAGTTTTTCACCATTGAGAATGATGTTGGCTGTGGGTTTGTCATATTTAGCCTTTATTATGTTGAGGTAAGTTCCCTCTATGCAGGCTCACTGGAGAGTTTTTAACATAAATGTGTGTTGAACTTTGTCAAAAGCTATCTCTCCATCTATTTAAATGATCATATGTTTTTGTTTGTTTGTTTGTTTGTTTTGTGGTACGCGGGCCTCTCACTGTTGTGGCCTCTCCCGTTGCAGAGCACAGGCTCCGGATGTGCAGGCTCAGTGGCCATGGCCTATGGGCCTAGCCGCTCTGCGGCATGTGGGATCTTCCCAGACTGGGGCATGAACCCATGTTCCCTGCATTGGCAGGCAGACTCTCAACCACTGCGCCACCAGGGAAGCCCGATCATATGGTTTTTCTCCTTCAATTTGTTAACATGGTTTATCACATTGATTGATTTGCATATATTGAAGAATCCTTGCTCCTGGGATAAACCCCACTTGATAATGGTGTATGATGCTTTTTATGTGTTGTTGGATTCTTTTTGCTAGTATTTTGTTGAGGATTTTTGCTTCTATGTTCATCAGTGATATTGGCCTGTACTTTTCTTTTTTTGTAACATCTTTGTCTGGTTTTGTATCAAGGTGATGGTGGCCCCGTAGAATGAGTTTGGGAGTGTTCCTTCTGCTATATTTTGGAATAGTCTGAGAAGGATAGGTTTTAGCTCTTCTCTAAATGTTTGATGGAATTCACCTGTGAATCCACCTGGTCCTGGGCTTTTGTTTGTTGGAAGATTTCTAATCACAGTTTCAATTTCAGTGCTTGTGATTGGCCTGTTTATATTTTCTATTTCTTCCTGGTTCATTCTTGGAAGGTGGTGCTTTTCTAAGAATTTCTCCATTTCTTCCTGGTTGTCCATTTTATTGGCATATAGTTGCTTGTAATAATCTATTATGATCTTTTGTATTTCTGCAGTGTCAGTTGTTACTTCTTTTTCATTTCTAATTCTGTTGATTTGCGTCTTCTCCATTTTTTTTCTTTATGAGTCTGGCTAATGGCTTATCAATTTTGTTTATCTTCTCAAAGGATCAGCTTTTAGTTTTATTGATCTTTGCTATCATTTTCTTCATTTCTTTTTCATTTACTTCTGGTCTGATCTTTATGATTTCTTTCCTTCCACTAATTTTGGGGGTTTTTTTTTTTGTTTTTGTTGTTCTTCTTTCTCTAATTGCTTTAGGTGTAAGGTTAGGTTGTTTATTTGAAATGTTTCTTGTTTCTTGAGGTAGGATTGTATTGCTATAAACTTCCCTCTTAGAACTGCTTTTGATGCATCCCATAGGTTTTGGGTCATTGTGTTTCATTGTCATTTGTTTCTAGGTATTTGATTTCTTCAGTGATCTCTTGGTTATGTAGTAATGTATTGTTTAGCCTCCATGTGTTTTTAGTTTTTACATATCTTTTCCTGTAATTGCTATCTGATCTCATAGTATTGTGGTTGGAAAAGATACTTGATATGATTTCAATTTTCTTAAATTTACTGAGGCTTGATTTGTAACCCAGGATATGATCTATCCTGAAGAATGTTCCATGAGCACTTGAGTAAAATACGTATTCTGTTGTTTTTGGATGGAATGTCCTATAAATATCAATTAAGTCCATCACGTTTAATGTGTCATTTAAAGCTTGTGTTTCCTTATTTATTTTCATTTTGGTTGATCTGTCCACTGGTGAAAGTGGGGTGTTAAAGTCCCCTACTATGATTGTGTTACTGTCAATTCCCCCTTTTATGACTGTTAGCATTTGCCTTAAGTACTGAGGTGCTCCTATGTTGGGTGCATAAATATTTACAATTGTTATATCTTCTTATTGCATCGATCCCTTGATCATTAGGTAGTGTCCTCTTTGTCTCTTGTAATAGTCTTTATTTTAAAGTCTATTTTGTCTGATATGAGGATTGCTACTCCAACTTTTGATTTCCATTTGCATGGACTATCTTTTTCCATCCCCTCACTTTCAGTGTGTAATGTGTCCCTAGGTCTGAAGTGTGTTTCTTGTAGACAGCATATATATGGGTCTTGTTTTTGTATCCATTCAGCCGGTCTATGTCTTCTGGTTGGAGCATTTAATCCATTTACATTTAAGGTAATTATTGATATGTATGTTCCTATTACCATTTTCTGAATTGTTTTGGGTTTGTTATTGTAGGTCTTTTCCTTCTCTTGTGTCTCCTGCCTAGAGAAGTTCCTTTAGCATTTGATGTAAATCTTTTTAGTGGTGTTTTTCTCTTAGTTTTTGCTTGTCTGTAAAGTTTTTAATTTCTCTATCAAACGTGAATGAGATCCTTGCTTGGTAGAGTAATCTTGGTTGTAGGTTTTTCCTGTTCATCACTTTAAATATGTCCTTCCACTCCCTTCTGGCTTGCAGAGTTTCTGCTGAAAAGAAAGATCAGCTGTTAACCTTATGGGGATTCACTTGTATGTTATTTGTTGCTTTTCCCTTGCTGCTTTTACTATTTTTTCTTTGTATTTAATTTTTGATAGTTTTATTAATATGTGTCTTGGTGTGTTTCTCCTTGGATTTATCCTGTATGGGACTCTCTGTGCTTCCTGGACTTGATTGACTATTTCCTTTCACATATTAAGGCGGTTTTCAACTATAATCTCTTCACATATTTTCTCAGTCACTTTCTTTTTCTCTTCTTCTTCTGGGACCCCTATAATTCGAATGTGTGTGGATTTAATATTGTCCCAGAAGTCTCTGAGACTGTCCTCAATTCTTTTCATTCTTTTTTCTTTATTTTGCTCTGTGGTAGATTTTTCCACTATTTTATCTTCTAGGTCACTTATCCTTTCTTCTGCCTCATTTATTCTGCTATTGATTCCTTCTAGAGAATTTTAAATTTCATTTACTCTGTTGTTCATTATTGTTTTTTTTTTTTTTTTTTTTGCTCTTTAGTTCTTCTAGGTCCTTGTTAAACGTTTTTTGTATTTTCTTCATTCTGTTTCTAAGATTTTGGATCATCTTTACTATCATTACTCTGAATTCTTTTTCATCTAGGCTGCCTATTTCCTCTTCATTTGCTTGCTCTGGTGGGTTTTTACCTTGCTCCTTCATCTGCTGTGTGTTTCTCTGTCTTCTCATTTTGCTTAACTTACTGTGTTTGGTGTCTCCTTTTTGCAGGCTGCAGGTTCATAGTTCCCATTGTTTCTGGTGTCTGCCCCCAGTGGGTAAGTTTGGTTCAGTGGGTTGTGTAGGCTTCCTGGTAGAAGGGACTGGTGCCTGTGTTCTGGTGGATGAGGCTGGATCTTGTCTTTCTGGTGGGCATGACTGCCTCCAGTGGTATGTTTTGGGGTGTCTGTGAACTTAGTATGATTCCAGGTGACCTCTCTGCTAATAGGTGGGGTTGTGCTCCTGTCTTGCTAACTGTTTGGTATGGGGTGTCCAGCACTGGAGCTTGCTGGTTGCTGAGTGGAGCTGGGTCTTATCTTTTAGGCAGAGATTTCTGGGAGAACTCTTACTGATTGATATTATGTGGGGCCAGAAGGTCTCTGGTGGTCCAATGTCCTGAACTCGGCCGTCATCCTCAGAGTCTCAGGCTTGACACCCATCCAGAGCACCACGACCCTGTCAGCCACATGGCTTCAAAGTTCTTCAATATGTTTTTGAGTTAGTTTTCCAGTCTTTTTGATCAAGGAGTTTTCCTTCTTCATATTTCACAAAGAATTCTCCCTCTTTTTTCTCTTTGTGGTTTCTAGTTTCACTTGCTCATTTGGTGCCAGGGGTAGAGGTCTCACACCTGGCTCTTTAGACCAGAGTCCATAGTGCCTCACTTTTTATTTAAATGTACTTTGTAACTTATAATGGAATTAAAAAGTTTTCTTTATAAAGAGTTTGTGCACTTTTTTGTTGTTTTCTTTTCTTTTCTTTTTAATTGGGGTATAGTTGTTTCACAATATTGTGTATAATAGACTTTGTGCATTTTTGACCAAGGCAATTTCTACTTTCTATCTTTTTTAGTTATTATGAATGGCACTTAATATCTATTATATTGTCAAGTTGGCTGTTTCTGGTATTAGATGGATGAATATACTGGTTTGTGCAAAATAGATGAATGATACTGGTTTGTGCAAGTTGTTCTTACTTATAAGTATTTCAGATGTTTATTTTGAGTTCTCATAGTTTATATGAAAAATTTGTTGATTTTTTAATGTAAATAGTCATAGCATCTGCAGATAATTAGAGCTTTGCTATAATTATTTCAATCCTTGAAGCTCTTATTTCTTTTTCATGTGCTTTTGCACTGACCAGAACCTCGAGTACCATACTGAATAACAACAGTGATAATGGACATCTTTTTTTTTTTTTCAAAATCTGTAAGGGAATGCCTTTTAGAAGGATGCTTCCTGTAGATTTGGTATATAATCCTTATAAAATTCCAGAAGTGCCTTACTATTCCAAGTATTCTGAGAAATTTTTTTATTTGTTTACTTGTTTGTTTGGTTTTGTTAATATTCATTATACATATATACATAACTTTATCAAAAGTTATTTCTCTACACTTACAAAAATAGGTGACTCTTCTTCTCCTTTAGGAGAAAATTAGTTAATAGGTACATTATGTTGATAAATTTTCTGATATTAAACAATCATTCTGCTTGGTAAATTTATTTTTTAATAATCTCTTGAATGTGGTTAGATAATTCTTATTTAGTGTTTTATCATATATGCCCATAAATAAAATTATTAATGTTTTCTACTGTACTTACTAGTTTTAGAACCTTTAAAATCATAGTTTTCGGGGTTTTTTTGTGTGTGTGGTATGCGGGCCTCTCACTTTTGTGGCCTCTCCCGTTGCAGAGCAAGGCTCTGGACGCGCAGGCCCCACGACCATGGCTCACAGGCCCAGCTGCTCCATGGCATGTGGGATTCTCCTGGACTGGGGCACGAACCCGTGTCCTCTGCATCGGCAGGTGGACTCTCAACCACTGCGCCACCAGGGAAGCCCTTTTCTGTTTTCTTGAACAAATTGTGTAAGACAGGAATTATTTTGTCTTTAAAGTTTTGATCTTCCTGTAAAACTCTGCTTAGAAGTAGCAGAGTGCCTCTCATTGCCATCTCAAGTTTTTGAATGGTTATTGATCAACTTTCTAACTTTTGTTCCAAGTTTGGCAATTGTTTTAATTACTATGGCTGTGTAACAAATTACATTGAAACTTAGTGATAAAAACAATAATTTTTTATCCTCACAGATTATGAGCGTCAGGAATTGAGACAGGAATATAGTGTGGTGGCTTGTTCCTGAGTGATATTGTCTCCCAGCTGGAAGAATTGAAGTTTAGGGGCTGAAGTCACCTGGAGGCTTATATATTCACACATCTGACTGTCAATGCAAGCTTTCTGTGAAGGCCTTGGTTCCTTTCCCTGTGGGCCTCTCCAACTGGCCTTGCCATGTTGTCTTCCCATGTCAGCTAATTTAGGCTTTTACCTTGGTGGCTGGCTTTCCCAGAATGGAGGAAGACATAACATTGGAAATCACACAGCTATCCAGATAGCCACACTCTATGAGTCAGAGCAGTCACATGCCTGCTCAGGCTCAAAGGGAGGGGAAATGGACTTTATTTCTGATGAAAGAGTGCCAAGATTCTGGAAGTACATATTGACATTTATGAAGAATACAATCTGCCACAGAAATTTGTATACTTTTTCAGGTGAATGTCTCATCTATTTTCATACGTGTTAGTGAAGAGTTGGCTGTAATATTCTTTATTTTTGTCAATAGCTGTTTTGTTTTTGGCTGTGTCCAACTTTGCATTCTGTATTTTGTTTGATTGAAAATATCTCCATTTTCCTTTAGCAAGTATTATCAGAGATTTGTCTAACTAGTCTTAAAAGAGCTAGATTTAGATTTGAGCAATATTTATTATTGAATTTTTGTTCTATATTTCTTGATTTCTGCCTTTTTCTTCAATAATTATCTCCTAATTTCAGTTTGGTCTGTTCCTCTTTTTCCAATGAATCAAACAGAATCATGGCTCTTTTTATTTCAATCTTTTTATTTTTCTTCTTTTTTGATAAATGTTTTTAAAACTATACATTTTCCTCAGGTTCTGCTTTAGTTGTGCCCTGACAGCTTTCATATATGGTGATATCGCTGTCATTCAGTTGTATTTCATAATTTCCCTGATGATTTCTGCATTAGCCCAAGAGTAATTTAATAGCAAGTATTTTAGTTTCAAGACATAGGAAATATCTTTGGCTCTTTTTCATTATTACTTTTCTAATTTTATTGCAATATGGTTAGAGAACATAGTTGGATGTTGAATCATTGGAAATAATGGAGACTTCATCCCTGGACTGGGGCAAATTTAACTCTTGTGAGTATTCCATGTAAGCTGAAAAAGAATCTCTTTTTGTTATCTGTTTTTTACCCTAATGAGCCTTTAGCAATTCTCAGCTCTAACTGTGATCCCTGGACCAATAAAACACAGGCAGGCAAAGATCAACCCTTCAAAGGGGGGAGGGGAAGAAAAAGGGAAGGCAAAGGACACAAATAAAATTGCTCCCTCAGTGTCCCAGTCCATCACAGTCCAAGGAACACTTTCACACACAGGAGATCCCTGACTTTCTCTCTCTGGGATTTCTTTCATTCATAAGCCTTCTCATTTCTGTGACATCTTCAAGGTTGGCTTTTTAAATTAAACTTTCTAAATTTTACTTAGAGTGAAGGAAACTACAAACCTTGTACACATTAGGCCTGCTAAATGCTTACCCATAAAAGGAAAGAAAGGGGTTACATGTGTCCAGTGCTATGAGCAACACATACAACAAGGGAAGGAAAGAGTGGGGTTCTTGGTTTGAGAAGGCCTAGAAGTGGGAATGAGGTAGTCCTAATTGTTTATGTACAGCTTAGCCTGGGAGCTGGTAATTGCTATCTGCCTTTAATTTTGAATTGAGGAATGCTGTCTTTATTCATAAAAATATGGAATTTTAAGGGTTTTTGACCTGTGATTAGACACTAAAGCAGTGATGGAAGAAAACTGAGCTGAAGTTTAAGGAGGGGGATAGGAGAGGAGAGAGCCAAGGAGATCATTTAAGGGGTGGTTTCAGAGTTTAGCTAGGTGATGATAGGTACTTGGAGTGATAGGAAAAAAAATGAGGACTCGGGCTTCCCTGGTGCCGCAGTGGTTGAGAGTCCGCCTGCCGATGAAGGGGACACAGGTTCGTGCCCCGGTCTGGGAGGATCCCACGTGCTGCGGAGCAGCTGGGCATGTGAGCCATGGCCGCTGGGCCTGCGCGTCCGGAGCCTGTGCTCTGCAACGGGAGAGGCCACAACAGTGAGAGGCCCACGTACCGCAAAAAAAAAAAAAAAAAAAGGTGAGGACTAAGATAAAATAATCTCACAAAGAATAAACATGACTTGGAGACTGACTAGGCCAGGAGTACAGGACAAAGAAGCCATAGGAGTCAAAAAAAGAGGACTAAAATTTCAGTAAGTATGTGAGACAAGGGAGTCAAGGAGATTATAGACCCATGTTCATATATGAGTTTGAATTGTGATTACAAAACCACAGGCACATGTTCAGAAGGAGCCCAGAGAAGCAGAAGTGAGATCACACTGGAAGCTTCTAGCGTCCTCACAACTGGGCAAGTTTCACTTGGCCCGCCTTTTGTTATTCTGCTGGAGCAAAACAAGTTTCCCTGGGTGTGCTTGTCCTCCAGCTCATATTTCCAAATCTAATGGTCTTCTCAAGAATTTTCATAAAAATAAATCCCAGTAATATTGAGTGACTTTGTCAGTCTGGTTTTCCATTCTGTCCTGAATTTCTGGGCAGAGGATTACCCTCTTCCTCTTTCAAGGAGCAGTGCAATCTGGTTTTCTCTCTATTCCCACTACTGTACGTTGTCAAGTTGCAATCTGGTTAGTCGGAAATAGTGGCTGATAAAACCTCTGTAGACTGAAATTTAATTCTTTCATCCAGAGTGTAAGTGCATGGCTAAAGCAAGGGTCTAGACCAGGTTTCTCCCCACGCTTTATATCCTATTCCCTTTGTGTCTCCTAAATGCTAACTCTCCCATCTCTGAATCTCCAAAACCTGTTCTAGGTCTTTCCAGCATGCAAGGTATAAAGATTAATATGGTTGTGCTCTGTATCCCCCCGCTCGGTACGTAGGATGCTAAACTATTTCAGATGCAGGATCTTTGTGCACTGAAATCCCAAGGAGAGGAAGGCAGAGTCCCTCTCCCTCTCTGCCTCTCCCCTGAGCTGTATCTCAGCTCTCCCCACAAGAACTTGTCTCCAGCAGACCATTTCCTCTGTGACAGTTTTCAGACCTCCCAGCTGTATCTATCCTTGGCTGTCTTCCTCTGCTCACAGCCAGCAGGATGCTTCAGCTCCTACAGCCTACGGGCTTCCATTCATGCTATGGCAGTGGTTTGGAAGGTTTTTTTGGTTTGTTTTTTTGTTTTCTCCTTCTTCTTTCTTTCTTATTTTGTTTGTGTTTTTTTTTTGTTGTTGTTGTTCAATTTACACATTCCAGAACTGTTATGCTGGACCACCCCTACCCCCAACAGCTGTCAGACCCCCCTACAAGGAGACAGTCAGAGCGAACAAGAAACAAACAATGTATGAGAGAAATTTCAAAGTGTATTCGGAGAATCGTGTTACTTCAAAGGCAGTATTGAGGTCCCCCTGGAGCTCATTACTGTAGTCGGTGAGATAAGGCAGGGAGGGAGCTGCTCAGTTGGCTCCCAGGGGATGGAGAAAACGGAAGAGGAAAAAAAAATAAAATAAAAAGCCCACAAGAAGTGCAGTCTAGCTGTTTTTTAAACTATCAACTCTATATATTCACCACAGATGAAGAAATAAATCTTGCCCCTTCTGTGGTCCCCAGAAGCTGTTTATTTCAGCAGATAGCCCACTGATACCCCAAAAACCATGAGCTCTTTGGAGGAGAATATCTTTCCAATAGTGGAATCGGTACAGCTGTAGGAAAAGGGGAGAATAGCAGGCTATGTTCTGCTGAATAGCAGCAGTTGAAGTGATGGGGCAGTAGGGAGGGGAGGGGGCAGGGTGCCTACCAGCCTCACACTGTATATCAGAATGGAAAGCTACCAGGGGCAGCTGGGGCAACCCCCAGAAGCCTCTTTTACTTCTGGGGAGCTGCACTTGTTTTAGTAGCAAAAGTCACGGCTACGACGATACATTTCTGACAAAAGTGACCAGGAGGGGAAAATCTATTCCAGTAATAATAGATTTTCCTCATCCTTTAGATTGTGCATACCCCTCCTATAGCTACTAAAGCTTTTTCTGTTTCTCCCGACAAGCTTGTTTTTCTCATTAGTTTGTGATGTTTAAGGTCAAGGAAAAGAATTTTATATTTTGGTAATGCGTTGTTTGCCTTTCCATCTCTGAAATGCTCATAGAGTCCAAGAAAAAAAATTGAATCAAGTTGCTTTGAACTTGGGCTATCTTATTACCATCCTTTTTCTCAAACTTATTTTTCAATAAGTATACAGTGAGATCCACTCCTTTTTTTTTTTTTTTTTTTTTTTTTTTTTTTTTTTTTTTTTGTGGTACGCGGGCCTCTCACTGTTGTGGCCTCTCCCGTTGCGGGGCACAGGCTCCGGACGCTCAGGCTCAGCGGCCATGGCTCACGGGCCCAGCCGCTCCGCAGCATGTGGTATCTTCCCGGACTGGGGCACGAACCTGTGTCCCCTTCATCAGCAGGCGGACTCTCAACCACTGCTCCACCAGGGAAGCCCAGATCCACTCCTTTTGGTGTACAGTTCCATGTGTTTGGACAGATGCAGTTGTATAACACCACTACAATCAAGATATGGAATGGTTCCATTGCCCCCTTCCCCCTCACAAACACACACATATATGCACACACACACACTCACATTTTTGTACTAATCCTTTGTAGTTAAGTCTTCCCTACTCTTTACCTCTCGTAATGACTAATCTGTTTTCTGTCCTTATAGTTTTCCTTTGCCAGAATGTCACATCAATGGAATTATACATATTTGGCCTTTGGGTCTGGCTTCTTTTAATTCACACAGTGCAGGTGAGATCCATCCATGTTGTAACATGTATCAATACTTTTTTCATTTTTATTACTTAGTATTCCATGGTATAGCGGTATTACAGTTTGTTTATCCATGCCCAAATAAAAGGACATTTAGGGTTATTTCCTTTTTGGGGTGGCTATAGATAAAGCTGCTATAAACATTAGGGTAAAGTTTTTTGTGTGAACATAGGTTTTCTTTTCACTTGGATACACATCTTGGAGTGGGCATACATTTTTGTTGATTGAATTAATGAATGGATTGACTGATATGATGATTTTTTTTTTCTGTAAACTGCTCACAGTTTCTTTCCTCCGTATGCCACCAGTGGAATGAGGCTGGCATTTCCATTGCCTATTTTGCATCCTAATCTAGTTTCTAGGATAATTAACCTAGTATTGTCACCTGAAACTTCCAGTGTGAGAATGATTTGATGAGGGGTTTAATTTTTTTTTTTTTTTTTTTTTGCGGTACGCGGGCCTCTCACTGTTGTGGCCTCTCCCATTGCAGAGCACAGGCTCCGGACGCACAGGCTCAGCGGCCATGGCTCACGGGCCCAGCCACTCTGTGGCATGTGGGATCTTCCCGGAGTGGGGCACGAACCCGTGTCCCCTGCATCGGCAGGCGGACTCTCAACCACTGCGCCACCAGGGAAGCCCGAGGGGTTTAATTTTTATTTATGGAGCTTTAGGACATAGAATTCTTAATCATTTTTCTTGCTCATTTGGGCTGAGCGGGTCTGATGCCACTATGGTAAAAGGGTGAGGAGCTGGGCATGCTCAAGTTTATCTCACCTCTAGAGTTTCCTTCTAGGATGTGGCCAACTAATTCTTTCAGATTATCAATCCCAGAAGCTCTTTATACCCCACTGTATAGACAAGGCAAGAATAGCCTGTAAATCTCTTGTGTATAAATACAGAAAGAAGGATTCTTTGGGCACATTAAACTAAAAGGTATCACTGAACTATTACTCTGTATAGTATGATCAACTATAAATCAGCTACCATTGTGCAAGATTCCAGCCTCTATACATCATGTACATAGGACTGCATTAAGCAAAGCTGACTAAAAATATTGCTAATTTTTGTTCTTTTGAAAAACATTTTTTCACCAAGCATTCCCATAAAGATGTGTTTTATTGCTGTGTGAATGCATCAGAATACTTTATATATTGAACATAGTTTATAACGTATTAATTTGAAGTGGAGCATACATTGTAAATTTGATCTTACATTGGCCCCTTCTTGTAAATAATCCAAATTCTTTTCATATCATGTTGAGACAAGCCAAACTTTAAAATGTACCATAAGTCATCCTCAGTTATAATAGTCTTCATTTAGGTCCATCACAATTGTGATCATCATGAAATCAAATGATGTATGAGAAGCAGCCTAATGTTAGCACCTATACAGAGAACAAATTTTAGAAATGTTATCACCATTGCCTTCAAATAGCTCAGTTGTTCTCATCTATTTTTAGGTTTTAGACCCCTTTGAAAATCTGATGAAAACTATTTTCAGAAAAAAATCATCTACACCTATGTAAACAAAATTTTACTTATAGTTTCAAGGAGGTGATAGAATGAATGAAGTCCATCTATAAATTCTTTAATGATCTATGTTCATGTTAAGAACACCCCCAAAATACTTTTCTTGCATACACATTCTTGTTTGATTTTTTGGAAGAGCTGTATTAAAAACAGTAGATGGATGATCCCTTCCAAAGACAATGAGGAGAAAAATCCTGATTCTAGTATTTGGCCAAAAGGATTCATTAAAAAATCATGTGTAGAAGGAAAACTACAGGAGAACAGTGGAAATGCAAGGCCCTTGGGAACTATATAGGTCCAGCAGAACCAATGTCTACCACAGTGCCCGCAGAAGAGGCTCAATTAACATTTGAGAAAGGAAGACAAGAAGGAAGGGAGAGAGGGAAGGAGGGAGGAAGGAAGGAAAGAAGAAAGAAAGATGTCACGCAGGCAGGGCATGTATGGTAAAAAGGGAAGGAGGTGACTACAATAGCATCCTCTAAAAGTGACCAGGACATGAGTAATGGTTTGTTATATTAATGTAGAAAGAACATCCCAGAGAATGCTAGAAGGGTAAAAAGGTTTCCTGAGCGCAGCAAGCTGATATTGAATATGAACCTAGCCATGAGGTCAGTGTCACCACGAGGGCAAATGGTGTGCCTGCTGAGGCTGTCAGGGGCGGGTTGTGGAGGGCAGGGCAGCTCATTCCTTCCACGCTGGTTCCAGCTGCAGATCTGACTTGGTCTAGTCAGAGGTGACTAGATATTGATATTGACTCCTTCCACAGAGTAGCCCTTGTCATTTTCTGTATAGTATCGTCTGTCAACCTACTGAGTTCTTTCGCAAGGCTGCCGTTTTCCTTGTATTGCCTGAGCTGGTATTAAAAAAAAAACAATGTGGGGAAGGGAGTGTCGGCATCCTAACACTTCCTTGGCCGTCCCCTTCATGCCTTCCTGCCCCACATCGAACTCTGCACCCCTAGAACTCTCCCCCTCAACTCTTTGGGAAAGAGTATACAGGCGCTGAAGCCAACCAGGTTGGAAGGTCGACCCAGGTTTTCTCACCAGCTGTGTCACCTGAAAGAAAGCTCTTAACTTCTTTGAGTCCCTTAGGATTATTAGGAGTGCTGAAGAGGCTGCACACAAGTCAAATGGGTATATTACCCCAGAAATCAGAGGGCCTCTTGATGTGAGTATAGCAGTCACAAGTTTTTATCCTTTACAAAGGTAGTGGAGAACGCTAGAGCCAAAAGGAAGGGAGATGTAAGAGGGAAGGAGTGGAGAGGAGAGATGGTAGCCGGGTGCTGTTTACTGTGGGTCCATGGCAGTCTGAGTCCAAGGTCTCTACTAAAAGAAGAAAATTCAATCTGTACACTGGTATCTCCGGTCCATATCGGTCTTCACCCATGCCGCCTGCTCCAGTTTTGTTTCTAGAAAATATATTGCTATAAGAATATACTTCATAATATGCATTACTGGTAGCCTTTTCTTTCCACTGTTTTTTTCTCTCTCTCTGAACTTAAAAGACCTTAAGCCCTTGCTTGTTCTTTGGGTGGAAAGAGGAAATACTTAACATTTTTCTAACATATATAATCTATGTTCTTATTTGCTACATAAGGCCTTAACACTTTTTCCTTGGAATACCTCTATGTTCTAATCTTTGGAATCTAAATTAGGCATTTGTATGCTACAAAGAAATCTCCCTGTGGCTTATTGTCTTTAAACTCTGTGTATTTATGCTCCTGTATCCTTTTACGTTCCAGCAAAACATACATTTATAAAATGCTTTGTTATTTACACAGTATTTTCATATGAATTTTCACATCAGGGCCTCTTGGAAACTGAGGTTCAGAAAAAGTTAGTAGATTAACCAAGGTCACACAGCAATGAGATGTCAAATTAAAACCTGGGTTAGTTAGCCCCATTTCCATATGCAAACTCATTTTGTACCCCTGATAAACTAGGGGGAGAAAAGGTAACTATATATATTAAATTTATATAGAATTATATATATATATATAAATATGGTCACTCGCACACATATCCATTTAAGCGCTTTTTCCCCCTCTCCTTGGCATTTCATTAGTTCTCTCAGCAACTTTGTGAGTTTGAATAGCAATTTCAGTTTATAAACAGAAAACCTCAGACATTGTGAGGTGTTCAGTGAACTGAATATTTCTGTGTCTTGGAAAAATCTTCAGAATACTAAGGGGCACATTATTTGAGCATATAATTCTGGAGCTAGTAACCTCTCTCTGAGAAATCACGTGTCTCAGTAATTTTCACTAGCTCTTTTAAATCATAACAATAAAAAAAGTTCGTAAAATTTGTTTGCTGCTGTTTCTTTTTAAGATGACAAATTGAGTCATGCATTATACATAAAGTGTGAAAACCCATCACCTCCTTCATGCAGGTGTTGTTCTAGGCACCAGTGTACACCCTACCTTTGTGATGACATGAAATGCCACAGAATCAAAATGAAAGAGACTTTACTTACTCGCAGATATGTGGGAACTAGATCCAGAAATGTTTTTCTTTGTGTTAAGCAAAGCATGTCCAATCATCTTTTGTAATTTTAAGTATGGAAGTGCTAGTAGAATTTTACTATATGTTCTATTAAATTGTTAGACCTATGATTAAGATGCTTAGCAATTCTCACTAACAGGGAAATCTTCACTGGGCAAATATCCCTATTTTTTGGTGGGAGGTGGTCCTTTGTTTCTGCAATAAGTAGGTCCAGCCTTCATGCCTTGTCACAGAAGCTGACACCAAACGGGGCCTGGCTTCATTACCGAAGTCTAGTCTCTGCTCCAGGGGAATATGCATTTCTAGAAGATGACAAGTCAGGAAAAAGACTGCAGGGAAGAGTTACTCACAAGATTGAGGGAAAATATGATCCACTCAAGTGAGGTAGACCTGTCTTTGGACACTTCACTGAGTACAGCAACAATGATATGAAGCCAGGCCAGAAACATCAGGCCTGATCTCCAAGACCCTAAAGGGGGAATAAGTTGAATGGGCCAAGGCTGTTACAGCCTCAGAGGTGATTTTCCTCCAGTTTGGTGGCTGAGTAGCCTGTCTCACTGAACTTTGTTGACGGGTACCATCCTCCAACTGGGAATCTGCCTTCCTTTGTTCTGTAATTGCCTGTGATGTAGCCTGTCCTGCAGCTTTGTCCCTGACCTGGTGTCTTTTTAACTTCTCTGGCCTGAACAGAAGTCACTGACTTCTCCCCACCCCCAGAGGGTGAAGACCTTTTGGGAGTTAGTAATATAATCAGCCCCTCTGAACCACCTGCCCAAGTGTGGTTTCTGCCTTACTGTTCATCCTGCTTGTGAGACTGAGCAGTTCCTAGAACTGACCACAAAGAGATTTTCTTCCTCTTCCCCTTTGTCTTACCCTTTGCTTGCTACATTGACATACCTCATCCTGTTGCTGCCTCTGCCCTCATCCTTTTACAGACCCCATCTAAGCAAATTCCTTCTCCCCTCACCTATGTCATCAGTCCTCTCCCTGCATTCCCAGAACTCCTGCCTTTTTGATTATAATACACACGATTTTCTCCCCCCTGAATTCCATCATGCTGTTGTGTTCTTCTTTTCAAGGCTGCTCTCCCTGTATCCCTAATCTGAGCCTTTTTCTTTCCTTTATAGCTTGAGGGACTCAAAACTAGTATTTATACTCCTTCTTCTACTCTGGACCAAAACCATTGACAGCCCCCCTTCAAATGATACTCACCCCTCTCATTTCTACCCAAAGCCCTTATACTGACTGGGTCTTGGAGCTGCCTAAATGGAGTACAGTTGGAGGAATCCTCGTTACTATTCAAGGAATAGTAAAGGAGAGGAATCTTCCACCCAATTTAGCAAAAGAACGGGGGTGGGAGAAGGTAGTCAGGAAAATGTGATCCTGCATATTTCCCATGAAGATATTGTTGTATGTGGAATTCCCTTCATGTATTCATTCATTCTTTTTTTTTTTTTTAAGATTTTTTTAGTACTTATTTTGCTCCAAGCATTATGTCGGGTTCTGGATAGCTAAGAATATCAGGCATTTATGTGTGCCAAGCAAAGTGGTAAGCACTTTACAACCGCTTTCTCATTTAAGCCTCAAAATAACCCAGAGTATCCTCACTTTAAGGAGTGATGATCAGTCAAGTTGAATAGTTTGCTAAAAAATTCACACAGTTAATAAAGTAACTCTACTATATTATTTTGCTTCTTAAGTTAGGATCAAGTATATTGTATATTATGGTAATTTTTAAGTGTCATCAGGCAATTTCCTATTTCTAAAGGATGGGGGTAGACTTCCAAACAACCAATATGAAAACTACCTGTTGGTAAATTAGGAACTGTCTCTAGGCTACTTGTCTTAGGGATATTGTTATTGATTTATATGTTACAAGCTCACTCTTATCTATATATTGCATTTGAAAGCCAAAAGAATATATAAATGAAGTATGAAGCCCAATCACAAATTGAAAAGAATTTTAAAAGTGCTATTACAGAAGGCATCAAATTAAAAATAGAACAAGTGGGTTAGGGACTTCCCTGGTGGTGCAGTGGTTAAGAATCTGCCTGCCAAGGCTGGGGACATGGGTTAGAGCCCTGGTCCGGGAAGATCCCACATGCTGTGGAGCAATGAAGTCCTTGCACACAACTACCGAGCCTGCACTCTAGAGCCCGTGAGCCACAACTACTGAGCCCATGTGCCACAACTAGTGAAGCCTGCATGCCTAGAGCCCATGCTCTGCAAGAGAAGCCACTGCAATGAGAAGCCCGCGCACTGCAACAGAGTAGCCCCTGCTCGCCACAACTAGAGAAAGCCCGCGTGCAACAACAAAGACCAAACACAGCCAAAAATAAATTTATATATTAAAAAAAAAGAACAAGTGGGTTAGGTGGAGAATATGAGCCAATTGCAAACTACCTCCATATGGAATTTTCCAATCCAGCTATGAAATGATCTTCCTGGTTACTCCTGCCGTGGCTTTGTATACCTGCTGGAAACAGAGTATCATCCGACAGTCTGGTGCAAACACCATTTTAAAAAAGCAACCCTAGAATGTATCTGGGTGATTCTGCTGCGTTTACTTTTCCATCTTCCAATCAGAGATGCCTAGACTCTTCCCTGGACCAGTGAAAGGGGATACTTTCAAAAGATGCTCTCAAGCTGTGGGACAGAAAATTTAAATGAGTTCAGTTTACCAGGGAGTGTTCAACTGTGTTTGGGCTCCCCCTAGCCTCCTGGAAGTGGATGCTCATTGCCTAAGCGCTTTGGCTGAATGCTTAACTCAAAACGCTGTGTGCAGAAGAGCAAGATTTTTATCTCCTCTCTACCTCCCTTGTTTATTCTTCTGGATCCAGTGTTGTTATTGCATTTAGCTCGGAGGCTGGATGGTCAGAAGAGGATATTCAAGATAGAAAAGGAAAAGGCAAATGTTACTGTGGAAATTGTTTTTAGAGATGCTTTAGGAATGTCTTACAAAGATAACATCAATTTCCCTTGTCGATATCTGTATTGGTTTTCCCCTCAGAGGGACTGGACTGAAAGTGCTCACATATGAAAGCACCTGGGTCTCACATCTAACCTCTGCTATTTTTACACGTAATGTCAATCCATCCTTCTGTAAACCAACAGGCAGAGGGGATGGAGGGAGTCTGACAGGAAGCTGCATCAGACTTAGCAAAAACAGCTACCTGGCAGCTGTGGAGAGAGTTGTCCCAAAGGCCTCCCCACACATCGAGAGCTTCTGCCAAGCAAGAGGAGCTTTAGCCACGGGAAAATTAGAGATGTTTTACCTTTCTCTTCCTTACCAAAGCCTACGGTAACTGTTCCTGTTGAAAGACAACAGAAGACATCCCCAAGCGGCTTCCAGCACCGTCAAAGCTCTGCCTTTGGGACACTGACTTTTCAGCGTGTTCCTTTCTTTCTTGTGTTCTGCCATTGCACTCAGGGAATTATAATGTGCCAAACAGATATAACATAATATATTGGTTAAAGTGATCCATACTGTTATCCGTGGAGCACTGCTGAATAGGTAGAATGGAGTCACTTTGTTTCTTTGAATGGAGTTTCATGAAGTCTTTGAGTCTGCAAAGACTCAGCACCTGCTAGGTGCAAGGCACTCTTCTGGGAATCAGAACATCCAGAATCATTCAGTTGCCTTCTCTGCCCTTAAGGACCTGGCCACCTAGTGGAGGAAGACAGGCTCCTATGTGCTAAGGGGATGGCAAGGCAGAGTGGGACGTGGAGGTTAATAAAAAGGAGATGCTATGGGCATAGGGACAGGGGAGACACAAATGCCTGTGATGGGAATGAGGTCAGGAGAGAGGCGTCAGGGACAACTTCAGAGAATGAAGAACATTTGAACAGAAGCTGGCAGAATGGATGGGTTTCAACAGGCCTGACAAAGAGATCACAGCAATATGGGAAGAAGGAACTCTATGGCCAGAGACATGGGTGTGGGAAAGTTGATGAAGCCCTGAAGTGGTCTTCTGTGGCTCGGGTGAGAACTGCATAGATGGGGGGCTCCAGAAAGAGTGGCAGGAGGGGGTGTGGCCTGATTGTGAAAGGCTTTGAACCCCATGTGAAGACGTTTCCATTTATTGTGAAGGCATTGAGTACCACATAGTGTTTCTGACTGAGGACTGGCCTTATTAGATTGATGTCGTGGGGGGAGGTGTGAAGACTCTGGAGACTGGCCAAGAGAGGTGCACCGGATGCAGTTGGGGAAGGTGGAGGATGCAGCAGTCTGTCCCTGAGAGGGAGGAGGAGGCTCTGGATCGGAGCAGTGATGCTGGGACCCAGAAGGGAATGGACAGTGCAGCTCAGCCTGGTAGCCCTCCCTCAGCTCAGATCATTCTTGGGCTGCCCCAGAGGTGGGTTTTACCTTCACTGTGCTACATTGTATTTAATAGCTAACAACTGTCCCATCCTCTGGTTTTATGCTGGCATTCTTTTCAACAAAGCTTCACATAAATCTAGCTTTCTATTAGTTTCTACTCCTAACACACTCATAATCCTCTTTCTTACTCTTCATGTGAAATCTGTTTTATGCTGAGTGATATACTTACCCACAGCAAACTGGCTCATTTTCTAGATTCAGAAATG